>NC_082674.1:7511000-8799000 GCF_025265405.1 Mesoplodon densirostris
ATTTTTTGGCTTAATTCTAAAGCGCATGGAATTTCCTAGATGGGCCTAGTGGGAACGGTTGGACTTGATAGTAGTTCAGCTAAACTTTAAGGGTAATTAAATTGGGCTTCCCTGGTGGTGCAGTGGTTGAGAGTCCGCCTGCTGATGCAGGGGACACGGGTTCGTGCCCCAGTCCGGGAAGATCCCACGTGCCATGGAGCGGCTGGGCCCATGAGTCATGGCCGCTGAGCCTGCGTGCCCGCGTACCACAAAAAAAAAAAAAAAAACTTTAAGGGTAATTAAATTAAAGGGAAGATAATTTGTCAGGGAGCTCTGGCTTCAGATCATGTAGGTTAATCTTACTGATGTGCTTTCGAAAGCTGGACCAGTGAAGTGCTCCTCTGTAGACTTACTTTGTTCATTATAATAAATGCTGTTTATTGAATGATTACTACATGCTGAAATAAGAACAATAACAAGGCTGGTGTGTTTTCTCTAGCACATGCCCTGCATGGTAAGTGTTTCACCTGAGTCCCTCGTTTAATCCCTACAATAATCTTACAAGGTGGGCACTGCTGTTATACTCATTTCGTAGATATGGAAATGGAGGCGTGGGGAGGTTTCAGCAGTTTGCCTCCCGCGTCCTAGCCAGTAAGCGGCAGAGCTGACGGTGACGGCCGGGCCTGACGGCAGAGCGGGCAGGACTGAGCGGGTCTGTCTTGGCCCCCCCCTTGCAGGATCCTGGTGAACATGGACGACAACATCGTGAAGCATTACTCCAACGAAGACACCTTCCAGCTGCAGATGGAAGAGGCCGGGGGGCTGTACAAACTCACGCTCACCGAGATCTGAGGGCGCCCTGGCCCACGACTCCCAGCGAGCTCAGGGAAGCTGTCACGTGGGCCTTTGGGTTGGCAAGCCGCAGGTTCCCCAGTCAGCCACCTTCCAAATGTGGGTGGATGTCAGTGGAAGGGGTTCCTTTCCAGTTGGAGATGGTGCCGCATTTGGCTTGGAGATAGCATTGACTATATTGCATTGGCGTTTTTCAGATGACAGAGAAAGCATGTACCACGATGTTTGAATTTTCTGATATAAATACTTAGCATTAAAAGTGAAGACTTTGTTCCAAGATTTACTAGATTACCTGGGAACCTAAGGTATCTGCTACGTTATTTATAACAATATTGTCTCCTCACTGCTAGTGGGCCTGCTCACTGGTGCACGTCAGACTTGGCGTAACTCTGACTGCCTCAGGTTATGGGCACGGCGCCCCAGGAGGACCAGGTGCGCCCTTTCTCCCTCGGCCTCTCATTCCCCAGTAAATGTTTACTCCAATAGGGCAAGTTACCGAAGTCTTCCTTTGCAACTCTCTTGAACATATCAACTGCCTCTCTCATGAAGAACTTAAACGGTTACAGTGTGCGTCCGTCAAAGCTAAAGCTGCGTGTATGTAAGTGCAATACGTCTTGAAGGCCCGTGTCTGTAAATGTGTACATACCTGTCTTATATAAATAGATAATATATACATGTGGTGTCCGTGTACATATAGTGAAGAGATGTGATAAGGGCTACCTTAAAGACTTTCTTGAGACAAGAGGATAAGTTATTTTCGATCACCTACACCCAGCAGATAGCATACTGCGCTTAGTGGAACCCACTCCGACGCTTTCTTTGCGTTTTCCCAAACACAGCAGTCACTCGGTAGCATAGCAAAACCTTCCCAAACGACAGAGATTCTGTTTGCGCTTGCAAATGTTATTATGTGGATGTCAGCACTGATTAACAAATGAAGTAAAGGAAAAAACACTGCTGGAGCTCATGACTGCTGTGTCTGCTAGTTATCAGTCAGGTGGACCTGACAGAGGGAATAAACACAGTAATCGGAACACGTACTGTGGTTACTGTGAACCGGGACACAACTCAAGACGGAGTTCTTCCTGATCTTCCTGTTAGGAGAAATGACTTCTGTTTTATCATGTTCCAGAACCTTCAAGCTTTGGTTGTCTAGTATGCTAACAGTTCTAGAAAGCATTCATGAACTTATGAGACTGTGTTACTATGGCAGGGGAACATTTTGTTGAAATACATAAAAATCCTAAAAAGTGTAATTTTGTAATGGAACTAAAATCGCAGGTACCTTTAGGCTCAGGGAGGTAGGTTATTTGTATAAGTAGGGTTGATAGTTACATTCTTATATTAAAATATTCTAATGAAGTATGTGAACTAAATTGCTGGTTTTCTAAGATAAGATATGGGACACGGGTCATATAAACAATATTTTATATTTTGTTTTATGGGATCGATTTTGTCTTGTTTTTAATTGTACAATTGAAGATGTATGTTAAACCAAAGGGATTAAATTTTATATGTCTATTTCGTAATATGTCATTTCCTGTTATTCAGTTTGACTTTTTCCTTTCATTAGTCAGTAAAGCAAAATCTGAGATCTTAAAATAGTAGAGCTGAAAAGAATCACCTTAGCATTTTCTCCTTATTTCCCAACATGTATATTTGGGTCTCTTCCTTCCTCTTAATTTTTCCTTAGACGGGTCTGAAATGATCCGAGTAATTGTTAACTGAGGGGGCCCTGAATTAGTTTTCAGCTGCTTCCAAAATTTAACCACCAAAGCTTAAGAGGAATGCTTTCAGACCTAAAACCTTAGTGTTCTTGGTTTTTAAAAGCTTAACAGAAAACGTCTATTCCCTGGTGGTCCAGCGGTTAGGACTTGGTGCTTTCACTGCCGAGGGCCGGGGTTCCATACCTGGTCGGGGAACTAAGATCTCATAAGCTGTGCAGTGCAGCCGCACAAAAAAAAAGGAATAAAAATCTCCCAGTAATGTCTCAGTTCATCAGAATTTCTAAGTCAAACGGCTGTTGTAAGCATATGCAGGTAATCCAGGGCCTAAATGTGATAGACACTAAAATATATTTCTAGTGAACACATGATCACGTGAAGGAAGTAAACTCCCTGATAGATGTCCTGCAACGTCTGTGCACCTTGCACTCTAATCCTCGGGCCACATGTCAGAACTTCTGAGGTGCGCGGACTCCGTTCCTGGTCACCCAGCGGCTCCAGAGCCTGTGGGCTGAGGCCCACATGTCCTCTCCCTGTGGGGCCTTCCTAGACTCCTCTGCCCGGTCCCCTCACACTCTCTGCCTTCCCGCCTCTGGGTTTCTTTCTCCCTTGGTCACTAGCTCTTTCTTTTGCCTCAGAGCTTGTCTTTGCCCTGGAGGCGAGGGGCTTCCGCAGCCTGCACAGTGGACGCGCTCGGGTTGCCTGGCCCTGCACTGCTGCGGCACGTTGTGACCCAAACTGCCTCTCACCTCCCTGGATCACTGGCACCCAGCCTGGTGCTGGTCACATGGCAGGCGCTCAGTAACTGATTTTGCAACGACTAAGTGCCAGGCTGGTGCCCTTGACGAGCCCCACCCCTTGCAAGACATCATCAGGGAGATGGTTTAGAAGTTAGAAGCTCAGAGCTGAGCGAGGCTGGACCTGGACCTGTAGGGACACAGTGGGGGGTCGTTTGCTTAACCTGGCGGCAGTCAGGAAAGCAGAGCCGCTGAGGCCATCGTGGGGAAGGGGTCGCAGGAGAAGGCGGCCACAGCCGCAGGTGTGGAGGGCTGGACCACGCCTGCTCAGGGCCGCCAGGCGTGCCCTCGTTCGAGATCGCTGTCCTCTGCTCACGCAGTGGAGGCGGCACATTAGTGTCGTCCGGTACCAGCCGTATGGCATCTCACCCGCAGATGCTGGCCACCAGGATACAGCAAATATAGGCTGGTAGGGGGCATCGTCAGGTCTTGAACCATGCCTCCCCTCTGCCTCCCCCTCGCCAAGGGCGTCACGGCAGGTGTGAGTAACAGGCCCGCAGACTGTTCCTTCTCTGTTCGGGTCGCTTCTGTCTGACACACACACCCTTGGCCCTGAACTCCTTTAGCCGTCACCCCCTTCAAATCTTTTAGCCAAATTCTTAAAAATTTTATAAATGTAACACATGGCTAAGAAAAAAACGTAAGCCATTAGAATGAATGGAGCTCCATGAGAGGATCTCTCTGAGGGATGAATTTTCTGCCACCCCAATCCCACACCTCGGAGAGAACCACTGATCATTTTTCTAAGGCCACACAAGAATCCTTGAAGCAAACTCAGGTGTACTGTGCATACTGTTTGGCAGATAGGGTCATACTATTTTTTTTGCAAACGTTTTCACAAAAACACTATCACTGTTCTTTAGACGTGAGTTCTTTTTAATGACTGCGTTGTGTTCCATTATATAAATAACTGTCATCTTATCAGCACCTACCCGCCGATGGACATTTAGGCCAAGATTTTGCCATTACAAACATGGCTGCAGAAGAACCTGCGGGCAGGTCTGTCCTTACGTACTTGGGAGGTAGAGCTGTAGGATGAGTCCTTAGCAGGAGATACTGAGGCAGAGGCTGTGGTCTGTAAACATTCTGTAGAGACTGTAAAAACTGCCACCCAGAGTAAACCAATCACATTCCTGCCCACTGAGGGAGAGTCTGTTTCCTCAGCATCTCACTGCTTTAAGTTGCACAGCTCTGAGCGCAGGTGAGCGTAACTTCGTGTTCAGTGGCTGTTTGTTCTGGGAACCGTGTGTTTACCTCCTCGAAGGAATAATCTGTTCATCGTCCCGCTTCCTCACTTCTTACACACTCAGCCCGGGGTAGCCTGACTTCTCTCCCCGCCGCACCACCTGTGGAGCTCTGTGCCGGGTGCTTGATGACCTCCTTTAATCCTCAGAGGACCAGTGAGGGGGGCTATCGCCCCATTTCACAGAGGAGGTTCAGGAGATCACACTGCTAGGGAGAGAGCAGTATGTCCAAGTCCAGGCCTCCGTTTCTTGCCACTGTCACATGCTGTGTCCACTGCAAATGCTCTTTTCAAGGTAACCGATGACCTAATTGCCCTTTTCCCTCTCTGTCTCGGACATTCAACGTTAAAGAAAACCTTCTAAATTACTTTGGCTTTCGTGACGGGTATATCAGCTAGAAAGTTTGGGTTGCAAATATCAGAAACTCTCCAAGCTGGTTAAACAATAAAGGAAATGTGTTGCTTTCCAAGCTGAAAGGTGGCCCAGCTTGGTCCTGGACCTTGATGTCACCAGCAGCTTAATTTCTTTCCTCCATTTTTTTTTTTTTTGCTGTACGCGGGCCTCTCACTGCTGTGGCCCCTCCCGTTGCGGAGCACAGGCTCCGGACACACAGGCTCCGCGGCCATGGCTCGCGGGCCCAGCCGCTCCGCGGCATGTGGGATCCTCCGGGATCGGGGCACGAACCCGTGTCCCCTGCATCAGCAGGCGGACTCTCAACCACTGCGCCACCAGGGAAGCCCTCTTTCCTCCTTTTTAGGCTCCATCCTAAATTTTACTCTCCTTGAGGAGTTCTACCATACTCTCTTTCAAGGATAAAATGCTGAGGAAGGCTAGGCAGGCTTTTAGGAAGGTAATGCCTCTGGCGGGTGGGTGGGTTTGCTTGCAGAGATTAGGGAAGAAAATTGGACGTTCCCAAAAATGTTTCCAGCCAGCACACACGTGTGTTCAGGTTTCATTGTGTACTTGCAGGAAGATCATCTCAACGACCTGGGTGGATTTTTCCTTCTGGCCTACTCCTTTCCGTGCACGGTCTCCTCTTTCTCTTTATAGAAAATTAAGTCCAAAGCCTCCTCACACGAGTTCACACCAGCCTCTGGGATCAGGAGACTCTGAGGCTGGACAGCAAGTTACACAGTCACACCTGGTCACCTCTCCATTCGTTGCATGGCCCCGCTGAAAAAAAAGCACGCTTAATTAATTTTCAGGAAAATCGTAGATGATAAAAACTAAAATAGTACAAGATAATTGTTTTTTTACTCCCTATTTCCTTTGAGGCTTTCCTCCCTCCCTCCCTCCTTTTTTTACTTCCTTCCTTCCTTCCTTCCTTCCTTCCCACATGTTAAGAACTCAACTGCTGACCAGGGGAATGATGGGAAGAGAAAATGCTTGAGAGTTCCAGGTGGCCGGCTATCTAGGCCAGAGGAGAGGCCTCTCCCTGTAAACAGCCCTCTTCGGGGTGAGGCATGATCCCTTCTGGTCCCCAAAACTTAAAAATCACCAGGTTGTTTATCACGCAGACTGCTGTGCCTGGGTCACCTTAAAGGAGGGCAGGAAAGTGCCAAGAGTAGTTCACATTTTACCCCCTAGAATGGGTACAGAAGCTCTCCCCAAAATGATCTAGACATAGACTTAAAGCCTTCACAAAATTTAGTTAAAAATGGATCACAGGGGCTACCCTGGTGGCGCAGTAGTTGAGAGTCCTCCTGCCGATGCAGGGGACACGGGTTTGTGCCCCGGTCCGGGAAGGTCCCACGTGCCGCGGAGCGGCTACGCCTGTGAGCCATGGCCACTGAGCCTGAGCGTCCGGAGCCCGTGCTCCGCAATGGGAGGGGCCACAACAGTGAGAGGCCCGCGTACCGCCAAAAAAAAAAAAAAAACCACACAAAAAAATGGATCACAGGCCTAAATGGAAAATATTATAAAAAACGATAACATTCCTAGAAGATAACACAGGAGAAAACCTAGATGACCTTGAGTATGATGATGAATTTTTAGGTATGATCCATTAGAGAAATAATCGATAAGCTAGACTTCATTGAAGTTACAAACTTTGGCTCTGCAAAAGACAGTGTCACGAGAATGAGAAGACAAGCCACAGGCTGCGAGAAAATATTTGCAAAAAACACACCTGATAAAGGACTGTTAGCCAAAATACAGTTTCCAAAGAACTTTAGAAACTCAGTAATAAGAAAACAAACTACCCTTAGCCAAAGACCTTAACAGACATTTCACCAAAGAAGATATACAGATGGCAAATACGCATATAAAAAGATGCTCCACATCATCGGTCATCAAGGAAATGCAAATTAAAACAACCAAGAAATACCACCACACACCTATTAGAATGGCCAAAATCCAGAACACTGATGGCACCAGATGCCGGCGACGATGTGGAGCGACAGGAACGCCCAGATGTTGCTGGTGGGGATGCAGAATGGTACAGCCGCTTTGGAAGACAGTTTGGCAGTTTCTTACAAAACCATATTCTTACCATATATATGATCCAGGAATCATGCTCCTTGGTATTTACCCGAAGGAGTTGAAAATTTGTATCCACACAAAAACCTGCACATGGATGTTCATAGCAGCTTAATTCATCATTGCCCAAACTTGGAGCAATCCAGATGTCCTTCAGTAGGTGAGTGGATAAGTCACCTGTGATGCACCCAGACAACAGAGTGTTATTCAGAGCTAAAAAGAAATGAGCTCCCAAGCCACGAAAAGACATGGAGGGAACTTAAATGCATATTACTAAGTGAAAGATGTCAATCTGAAATGTCACCTATATGTCACCTATATGACATTCTGGAAAGAACAAAACAATAGGGACAGTAAACATATCAGTGTTTGCCAGGGTTCATGGGAGAGGGGCGAATAAGCAGAACACAGGATGTCTAAGATGGTGAAAATACTCTGTATGATACAATAATGACGGACACACGTCAACATGTTATTATATGGTGTCCAACCCACAGAACGTGCAACACCAAGAGTGAGCCCTTATATAGACTGTGGGCTTTGGGTGATAATGATGTAGCATAGAGGCTCGTCAACTGTGACGAATGTCCCACTCTGCTGAGGGATGTTGATAATGGGGGAGGGAGGCTGTGCGTGTGTGAAGGCAGGGGGGTAATACATGGAATATCTCTGTACTTTCGATTTTGCTGTAAACCTAAAACTGTTCTAAAAAAATAAAGTCCTAATAAAAAAATGTTTTTCCCGCACAAATGCACAGACCTGCTCTCCTTCAGGCCTGAGGTGCCCGAGAACGCACAGCCGGCCAGAACCCAGCCCGCCCTCCCCTCCTGGCTGCGTACCCAAAGCCAAGGCCAAAGAGTGATCCTTTGGGGGTGCGCAGACCGCCTGTCCTGGCTCCCCATCCCTGGGCAGTGTTGGGGTGACCCTATCCCTAGGTGGCCTGTGTGCCCAGATCTTGGGCTCAGCCGTGCAGGGAGGGTGGTCCAGGTGGACACAGCCCTCTCGGCCTCCTGGGACCTGAGGCCAGTCAGCTCTCTCTGCTGCGGTTCCCGGACTTGCAGCAAGCCAGACTGTCCCCCGGCCTCACCCTCCCATGTCCACGTCCTGCTGGACCACGTGGAGGCCGTGGCCTCCTTGCCCCGTGGCTGCAGATGGAGCCCGAGGTGAGCCTGGCAGCCGGCACAGATGGCCCAGTTATCAGGCGCCCACACGGAGCTCCCCACCTCTGTTTGCATGCGGGTTGCGATAAGAGCAGGCAAACATCCTGCAGGCCATGCAGGCTGAGGGGTGCGGCTCCAGAAAGAGAAGGTGCCCCAGGGACAGTAGCTCCTCCCAGGAGGGTCCTGGGGGCGAAGCCGAGAGAGAGGAGGAATCCACCCTTACAGTTGGTCTGCCTTTGATTCTCAAGGCAACGCTGTGAGGTGGGAGGAGAGGGGTTCATGATCCACTTCACAGAGAAACAAACAGGCTCAGAGAGGCTCGGCGGCCTGTCCCACATCACACAGCAGCAGACAGAGCCGGCCATCCCTCAGCCCTCCCCAGAGCCGCGTGGCGCCGGTGTCTGAAGACAACCGTGTCCCTTTCAGTTTCCACCCTGCTCCCAACAGCTGACTCCCATTTCCCATTTTCATTCACGTGGAGTCTGTCCTCCAAGCCTGGTGTGCCCAGCTCAGTAGAAGCAGGCAGGGTGCCCCCTCAGGCTGAACCAGCTGCTTCCTCAGAGGCCGCCTGGCCTGCCACTTCCCTTCCCGCTCCCTCTGGGTTGGGCGGGGGCCTTGAGGGGCGTCTAGTGCCCCCCAGCCCAGATTTCCAAGGGCAGCCGTCTCCGGGCAGCCCTCAGAGGGCGCAGGTTGGGGGGCAGTGTGGGTGACCCTGAGCGAGCCCACAGCACGAGGGCTGCTGTCCAGTGAGGCGTCATCCTCTCGCTTTTCGTTCTTTAGACATGGTTTCCTGTGGGTCTGTGAACACATTTAAAATAACTGATTGAACACCTCTGTCTAGTAAGTCCAATATCTGGGATTCCTCAGGGACAGTTTCTATTGGTTGGGTTTTTTGCCTCTTTATGAGTCACACTTTCTTATTTCTTCTCATGTCTTGTAATTTGTTTTGTTGAAACTGAACATTTTAGATAAGGCAACACGGCTACTCTGGAAATCAGATTCTCCTGCTTTCCCAGGGTTTGCTGTTGTCTGTTAGTTCGGTGACGTTTCTGAACGAATTCTGTAGAGTCTGCATTGCATGTTGAGCATGGGCACTGAAATCTCTGCTCACTTAGTTTAGTGGTTGACCGACGGTCAGAGATTTCCTGAAACGCCTGGAACCAATGAATCGCCTAGTCTTTGCGGAGGGGCTCAGTGTGGATGCTGGGGTGCAGCATCCCCGCTCAGGCCTGCTGCTCACAACCCTGCCTTAGCCCTCCAGCTCAGCCCGAGGCGAGGGCTCAGGGCCCCCTCAGGTCTCTTCTGGGCGTGCACACAGCCCTAGACTGTGCCTGGCCTTCCAGGCTCCCGGGAGCCTTTCAAAGCACCTATGCCTTGTCATGGCCCAGGTAGGCCAGATGATAACCGTTCTCTGGGAAAGGGGCTCTGAAGGAGCTCCAGCTCCTCTCTGCCCCCTGCGGTGGCTGCTGGCTGTCATCGCAGCTGCAGGTTTTGGATTTTCAAGACTCCCTTAGAGCTGAAGAATACAACAGGATACTACTCTGCAGTAAAAAGGAAAAGCTATAGACACACCCAGAAACATGGGTAAATCTCAAAATAATTATGCCAAGTTAAAGAAGATGACCAAAAAAAAAAAAAAACCATATTATATGACTCCATTCACAGAAAACTAGAAAATGCCAACTAAGCCACAGAGCCAGAAAAGTCAGTGATGCTTGAGATTGGATGGGGGCAGGGAGGGGTGGGTGAGCTTTGGGAGTGATGGAGACGTTTGTCCTCTTCATTGTGGCCATTGTTTCATGGGTGTATACGTAGTCAAAACTTATCAAACTGTACCCTTTAAATGGGGGCACTTTGTTATATGAATTATACCTCATTAAGTTTTTTTTTAATGTTAACGACTACGTGGGTTTATCTACTACCTGAAAACAATTTTCTCCCTTCTCCCCACGCCCCCACAGCTCCCGTCCACCTGCATCCAGAGCTGACGCCAAGGTGCGTCTCCCTAAGTCACAGGCCACCGGCCAGGTCCCCGTGGACGTGGGCCCCCCCTCCCCTCCCGCTCCAGCCCCTGGGCCTCTGCCCCCGCTGCTCCCCTGGCCCGCATGCCTTCCCGCGACTGGCCCCTTCCCCTTTACCTGGTGGATGTCTATGCGCCCTTCAGCTGAGCCGGAGCTCCCCAGGCCAGGGCCGGTCCGCCCGGGGCTCCCCTAGCAGCTCCACTGCTGCTCTCTGCCCAGGCGCTGCACCCCAGCCCCACCCCTTGATCCTGGAATCCTGTTCATACAACTGCCTCTGTCAGGAGCAGGCAGGGTCTTGGACGGGCCCTGGGAAGCACTTAGCAGGAGCCGGGCTTCAACATCAGCTGCTTGAAACAAACTCAGCAAGAATCTGGAAACAACCTGAATGTTCAACCCAGGAGGCCCGGGAAGGTGGCTGGCGGCGCTCCTCGGTGGGATGCTCTGTGCCCGGACAGACAGTTCGGGGGCATCTCGGGTGAGGTGGGTGGATCGGAAAGGGCGGGATGCCTGGCCAGGTGCCCCACGGGCTGCCGTTTCCCAGCTATGGCCTGGCGTGGGCAGGCCTCGCCGAGCGAGGAAACTCCGAAGCTGAGCCCCGTCCACCTCTCTCCTCTCTGTCCACGTGTCTCCTCCGAGAGCCTCTGCCTCCGGTGCGGAGGGACAGACAGACAGCTCTGCGGGGCCTCACACCCACCAGACCCGCTGGCCGCCGCCCCGGCACCTGGACCTCCGTTCCCAGGAAGCCCTCCCTTTGGGAAGCCAGGCCCGAGGCTGCAGGAGCCCCGGTCAGGGGCAGGACGGGGAAGCGGCCGCAGCGGGGCCTCCACCCACCGAGCGCGCCCGCCCAGGAGGGCAGAGGCATGCCTGGCCTCCACGAGCTTTGTGCCGCCTTCCTGGGGCGGCCGGCAGCCAGCCAGGCGCCGGCCCGTGGGTGTCTCTGGCCCAGCTGGACGCCGGCCACCCTCCTCCCGCGGGCCCTGGCGCACAGCCGCCGCTGGAGCGACGCTCCGACCTTTCCCCCACTTCCCGCTCTGGCTTCCGGATGATTCCAGGCCCCTGCAGTTGACAGGAGTCACATGCGGCTGGCACAGGGCCTCCCAGGCCATCCCCTCCCCCCCTCTCATCGCTCGGGCCTCAAGGCGGCCCGACGGAGCAGGGGAGGACCTCTGGCCCCGCAGAGGGCCGGGTCTCCGGCTGCAAGGCTGGGGCCACGCCCAGTGCCCCGGCTCGGCCCAGGGACCGGCCCCACCGCCGTCAGCCTCCTTCCCGGCCCCGGACGTGGGCATCCGCCCTGGGGGCGGGGCTCAGTGACCCACCTTCTCACGCTGCCCACACTGTGGGTGGTCCTCGGCCTGGGAGCCTCCCTGTGGCTCGAGCCTCTGTCATCCGCTTTTAGTTCCCTGAACACGCCCCCAGGCCGGCTCTCGTCTCCCCCGCCCAGGGTCACAGCCCCACTGGGCTCCCTCAGCCCTCACACTCCAGACACAGTCCTCAGGACAGAGGCAGACAGCTCTTCTCTTCCCATCAGGCCCGTGACAACACGGGGACAAGGGGCTTTGTCACAGAGCCACCACGGGGCAGCAGGGCCCAGGTGTGAGCGCAGGTCTGCACGAGCCACAGCTGGAGGCGCAGATGGGGAAACAGAGGCACCGAGAGGTAAGCAGGGGCCAGACAAACTGGGCCTGGTGACCCCAGCTCCACACCCTGCCTGGACCCTGGAGCACAGAACGGGGCTGGGGGAGGCAGGAGGGATTCGGTCCCAACGCCGTCACGCCTGCACGAGGGGCGGAAGCCGCTTCCCGTAAGGCGCCGGGCCAGCCTCGACCCTGCGCCCTGCACCGTGCAGCTCCCTGGTTGGGCGGGAATGTGGGGAGGTCACCTTGGCTACTCCCCGGCGTCTGGAGAGGGCAGCAGGATCATGGGAGGGACCCCCGTCCATATGGAAGCCTGGGGACGTCGGATGCTTCCCCTCCTCACCCTTGTCCTCTGCTCTGGGAAAGTGCCTCTCCCCCGCTGCTTGGTGATTGCCAGGCAGGGGCACCCAGAGTCCGGGACCTGCTCCTGGGAGAGTCGTGGGGACTTAGCGAACTGGGAAGTGGCATCCCCCGGGCCTGCGCCCTTCCTGTATCTCCGGGCAAGCCCTGGTCTCCCTGCAGCTGCCCAGCTCCTGGGTGGGCTGCTCCCTGCCTTCCTGTCCCTGCAGGGACAGCCCCTGGGGGCTCCCAGGCTGCAGGGAGGTGACTGCAGTCCCTGAGCGAGCCCTTCTTATCTAGAGCTTGAAAGGACGTGGTGCCAGGGGAGGAGGACCCAGAGCTGGGGGCCTGGGACAGGTGAGAAACGGAATCCAGTGGTACTTATAGAGGTGTCCCAGACACACAGAAACACCCACGGAGCCGATGCCTGGCTGCTGCACCTCTCTGCTGTGCGACGGCATGGTCACTGAACCTTTCCTGAGCTTCAGTTTCTGCAGTTTGAAAACAGGAGCCGTGATAAAGCCAGCTTCGCAGACTTGTGTGAAATGGAGAGGGTGCTGAGCTTGCTCAGAGTCTGTGAGCCAGGGATGCTGCTAGAACGTCCTGTCCCGGCACCCAGCGCCTGCCCCCCCACCGCCTTCTGTTAGGAAACAACAGCTCTTCCCCTCCCCTCCTCTCCTCTTCACTCCCTTTCCTAACAATTTGGTCCAAAGCTTCGGTAAGGCAGAGCAAGGTAGGCATTGGTACCTGTCTGGGGGACACAGCGGCCTAGAGTGGGTGTGGGGCGAAGAGGGCGTCCGCCCAGCCTGAGAGGGTGGAGAGGCGGTCCGTGGAGCACCGGTGGGGAGTGGTGCCCAGCGGAGGCCCAGAGCGGGCATCATCCGTCTCAGACACACCTCAGAGAATTCTCCGGCCTGGCGTCTTCCTCAAGTAGTCTGATGTCGTCTACTCAGGGGCTTCTCCATCCTGGGGGTACTCGTTTCACCTTGCCAGTGTGGACAAAGCCAGCGCGCTGGAGAGGGCGTCTGTAGAGAGCATCCCTCTAAGGATGCTGTCAGATTCTGGACAGAGCTGTGGGTGAGCCTCGGAGGGGTCCTGTCGTGGGGAGGACAGAGCTGTGACCAAATCAATGAAGGCCTCATGGGGGGGACAGAAGAGGTGTGTGGCCCCAAGGGACAGAAGGGGTTGGAGGGATGAGAAGACCGGGAGAGAAATCTGGGTCCAGCGTAGTCAGAGAGCCCCACTGAAGGCAGCCCTGAAACTGGGGGTGCTCGAGCACCCCTGCAGTGAGAGTGCTGGGAGGGCAGGGTCTCAAGTGGCACCTAATGCCTCACGCAGATGAGGTGCGGCCGTGACAGATGTCCACGTGTGCGTGCACGTGCCTGTGCCTGTGAAGGGTGGGTGGCCTGGTGGGTTTGCCAGTGGCCTGGCCTCTGACTCTGGGAAGAGGTGCCGTGGGCGGGGCCACCTGGGGCCGCTCAGAAATCCCTGAGGGAACTATGCAAAGTCAGCCTGTTTCCCGGGACACTTTCAGCCATTCTCTTCCTGCCCCAGGGAAGTTTGCCAGCAGGTGGGGTGCCAGTCTGGACGCAGAGGGAGGAGGCAGCTAACTTTCTTGGGCTCTAACCTCACCCTGGGCACAGTGCTGGGTGCGGGGATTCTGGCTTTTCTAGCTTCTCCGTTCATCTCAGCAGGTGTCCTGGTTGCAAGCAACAGAAAATACTCTAACTTAGAAAGCTGGGAAACCAGCATGGGAAACAGAAAAGAACCACAGCTAAGGCCACACCCACAGCGTCCCAGGACACGTCCTCCACCCACCCCGTCACTGGTGGCTGCAGGGCCCTGTGCTGGCCCCCAGTTCCCCTCTGGGCCTCACTCAGGGTAAAGGCTAAACCAAGGTCACTGCCAGGCCCTGGCCACTGTGCAAGGGCAGGGAGGTGAGCCTGGGCCTCCGCAGAGGAAGACAAGCCGTCACCCTCCATGACTTCCTACCCAGGGTTTCGTGGAGGCAGGGTTTCTGGAAGGATGGGATGCAGGGTGGCCCTACATGCCCACATCCCCCATGACCCCGTCCCAGGACTCTCAGAAAGGTGGGGAGTTAACCAGAGTCTAGAGAGGTGGAAGCTGTGTGGGGAGGCCTGGAGGCTGTGATCTAGGAAGCCTTCACAGAGGAGGTGACGGTGATGCTGGGCCGTGCAGGCTGGGCAGGAGCTCCCTGGGAAGAGAACATGGAGAACGTGGGCGGAGAGCCGGGCCTGCTTCGGAGCGGCCGAGCTTTGCTGTGAGGGCTTCAAGCGGGGGCTCAGGCTGCAGACCTGGAGGGACGGAGTGATGGAGCCGCCTGCCTCCCCCTTAAAGGGTGTCCTTCCACGGGAAGCGGGGGGGGCGCATGTCCACCCCTCGGCCCTGGCCCCCTCCCGCTGATGTGGGCACCTTCCCAGTGGCTTCCCGGGACACCCCGAGGGCACAGACCCAGGCCTGGGACTTGAATTTCTCACTCTGCTGCCGTGTGTGTGTTTTTAACTGTCCCAGAGGGAGGCGGAGCCACTGAGGGGCTGTGAGCAGGGGAGCTGCAAACCCGCTCTGGGCTACAGAGACAGGATGCTGTGTCCAGCTGGACCAGAGACAGGACATAGTAAGGCCAGAGGCAGGGCTCTGAAGGCTGTGATGAAATCCAGACACAGACAAGATGGTGGGGGACACCCGTGAGAGGGGCTCCATGACTGGTGGCTGGTGGAACACAGCTTTACCTGAACAAACCTTCCCGTCGGAGGGAAGGCAGCAGGACAGTCCCCCTGGCCTGTCCAGGCAGCAGCCCTCCCGCACGACATCCCCTCCCCCAGAGCAGGGCCCTGGGCGGCAGGCTCAGGGCCAGGTGGCCTTCTGGGAAGGTGGCTCTGATTTCCTGGAAGAACCAAAACAGCAAATGCACAGCCTTTCTCTGCACTTCGCACTGTGCCCCGGCCTCTGCTCGGGGAGAAAGGGCTGTGTACGCAGCGGCCACACTGAGAGGGTTCGCTAGCTTCCCCAGTGGTTGCTGGGACCCAGGGGAGGGATGGCAAAGGGATCTGAGGGCACAGGGACCCAGGAGCCGGGGCCATTCCCCACGGAGCTGCACCTCACACAGGGCAGGAAGCACGGCCAAGGGCCTGGGCATCCACGAGCAGCGGGGCAGGGCCTGAAGACTGCACAAGTCACGTGCGTGTGCGCATGCGTGCGTGTTTGAGCTTACTTTGGGGTGTGTGTGCATGTGTTGGGCTGCCTCACGCTTTTGCTCAACAGACGCTGAACAGGCCCAGCACATAAGAATGTAGCAGGGACCAAGGTGGTAGAACCTGCCTTCAGGCCTCTCAGGCTATGGGGGAGGCAAACAAGATGTCACCGGGGATGCATAGGGAGACACAGGAGCACACTGATGGGCCCCGGCCCGGGGAATCTCAACAGAAGCTGAAGGATGAGTAAGAGTATGTGTGTGGTGGGGGGAGGGTCAGCGTCCTGGGCAGAGGGGACGAGCATGGGACATTCTGGATCGTTCATGGAGCATATGCACGTGCACTGGTGAGGAAGAAAACAGAAACCCAAATTCTAAATGTAAAGAGTACTACTCGGGCTTCCCTGGTGGCGCAGTGGTTAAGAATCCTCCTGCCAAGGCAGGGGACACAGGTTCGAGCCCTGGTCTGGGAAGATCCCTCATGCCGCGGAGAAGCTGAGCCCGTGCGCCACAGCTGCTGAGCCTGGGCTCTGGAGCCCACGAGCCACAACTACTGAGCCTGTGTGCCACAACTACTGAAGCCCGTGCACCTAGAGCCCGTGCTCCGCAGCAAGAGAAGCCCGTGCACCACAACGAAGAGCAGCCCCTGCTCACCGCAACTAGAGAAAGCCCGCGTGCAGCAGCGAAGACCCAATGCAGCCAATAAATAAAATAAATAAATAAATGAGTAACTTAAAAAAAAAAGAGAGAGAGAGTACTGCTCTTTTCCGGCTCCAGCCGTAAGAGGGTAACAGGTATCAGACTTACCGTCCCATCATAAACGACTAGAAAACTGGGCAGACTATACGAAGCAACTGTTTTCATGCACTGGATGACACTGCAGGGCAGTGGTCCCCAGAGAAGGGCACACATGAGGGCAGCTCCACATTCACTCTGGCACTCTGCCTGGAGCCAGCCCAGGCACTTTCTATACCACACACAGGAAGTGAGGCCCAGGGAGTGGTGGTCTCACCAGGCAGAGAAAACAGAGGCTGGAGTTCAGGGCAGCAGAGGTGGCTAGAATTTATGGGGTCTCAGAAGAACAGAGAAGAGAATTGAGCCAAGAATTATGCATAGGAGGAGCCCCAGAAAGTTGCATGGGAGTCCCCTTGAGTTTTTTGAGCAAATACTAAGCTGCACAGGTGCCGGGCAACTGTCAAAGACCCTCCTGGGAGCGGTAAGTTAAGGTAGACTCCAGAAGATACCCTGTAATGGGGACATCAGAGTGATAAGACCTTGCCAAACACACTGGGTATCCAGTTGTGACCTCAGAAAACCTACCGTCTTTTAACATTTAGGTTAGTGCAGTATCATTTACATATAGTATAATTCACCACTTTTAGTTGTACAGTTCTGAGTTTTGACAAATGCATACAGGCATGTAATCACACTACAATCAAGATCTAAAACATTTCTGTCACCCAATAACATTCCCTGTGCCCTTTGACTGTCATTTTCTTACCCTCTTCCGGCTCCTGGTGAAAAAACAGCACTTTCGGTGTAGAAAGACACTAGCCCTGGAGTAAGGGCTGCTCTAGACTAAAAGCCTAAAAACAAGTCTTGACAGGATAAAACTGACTTGCAAAAAAATGTAACTAGCTGCTAAAACAAAGCTCGGTAATCTTTAAAGGAAGACAACACAATTCAAACTCTCAGCAATGTAGTTCACAATGTCCAGCATCCAACCAAAAATGATTAGACATGTGATAAGGCAGGGAAACGTGAATCATAACCAGGAGAAAAATCAGCCAATAAGGAGCCCTGGTGAATTCATGGGGCAAACAGGCAATACTTTTTGTCCTTATGTATTTTCCCACTGATAGATGATACAGTTGCCATAAAAATGTTAATATTGAAAAGGAGTCCTCAGAAGCAAAAGAAAGAGGACCTCAGGCATTGGAGCCAGCCAGAACCCAAGTAGATCAAGATGTCCAGTAAGTACACAGTGTGGACAGGCCTGGAGCCAGGCACTGGGACCCAGAGATGTGGGCTACACAACCACATCCCTGAGAAGTTCAGCCTGGGTGAAGACAGACATGAGAACTGCACAGATGGTAGATGCCAGCAGAGAGGCACAACAAATTCTCTGGGGGGTTAGAAAGTGAGAGGTCACCTGTGCCTGGGGGAATTATGGAAGGCTTCATGGAGGAGATTCCCTTTGAATTGAGCTTTAAAAGATGGTTGGATGTCAACTGTATCTCAATAAAACTGGGGAAAAAATAATTAAAGATAGTTGAGAAATAAAATAGTTTTTTAAATCACCCATTAAATCATCCCATTACCCAAATGTGATCACTGTTAGTGTTCTAGTAAGTTTCTTCTTTTTGAATTCTCTTTTCCTCTTCTCCTAAACGTAGCTCAAACCCTGGCTCCTCAATTCTGTTTTGCATTTTTCAGTTGATGTCATTTCAAAATAGCATTTTCTGAAAATTCTTTGTAACATCCTTTTTTTTTTTTTGCAGTACGTGGGCCTCTCACCGTTGTGGCCTCTCCCGTTGCGGAGCACAGGCTCTGGACGCGCAGGCTCAGCGGCCATGGCTCACGGGCCCAGCCACTCCGCGGTATGTGGGATCTTCCCGGACCGGGGCACGAACCCGCGTCCCCTGCATCGGCAGGCGGACTCCCAGCCACTGCGCCACCAGAGAAGCCCCTGTAACATCCATTTTTGATGGCTGTGAAATATTTCATTAAATGTCTACGACATGGTCCAATTAACCTGTTCTCTGTTGTCGAATATATAGGTTATTTTCAATTTCTACTTAATGCTGCAATAAGCATTTTGTTCTCCCCTGTTTAGATTAGGCCCTCAAGTTAGATTCCCAGGAGTGGAATGATTGGCTCAAAAGGTATAAACATTATGAGGTTCCTGATACATATTGCCAAATGACTTCTCTACATTTGACTTTGTACAGACTTACACTCCCTCCATACTTACTCTCTTATGTTGTAACATGTGCTTTCATGCCTTCTCCCCCACGAATCATGTCCTATCCACCTTCCTGTCCTCAGTGCCCAGCACAGGGCAGGATTCCAGTGACATCTGTTGCACTAATTGTGGCCACACTTTTGTAAAAAAAGGAAGGATTATCCAGAGTCAGGGATAAAAGCCCCGAGAGATTCTCCAGGAGCCGAGACTCGGCCAAGTGTAGGTGGACACGTGGGTCTCTGGAGCCTGGCTCGAACACCTGGTGTGGAGATGGGGTAGCTCTGAGAGATCTGCAAGTGCAATATCTCATTTGAAAGCTGGGGAAACTGAGATCCAGGTGGGGCGGGTGGCTTTCAAGGGCACAATGCCTATTCCTCTGGGTTATGGCCCCAGTGGTGTGGACGGGCAAGCCAGGATGTTGGGGCATCAGGCACCCATCGGGACCCACATGGCCAGGGACTTCATGTCACACCACTCACTCTGCTGTGCTGTGCATGTGTGGAGGTGGGACAGGAGCCAGAGGCCAACCCCCTCCGAGCAAACAGTCCAATGACAGGAGTCAGGAAAACGATTTTTTTTTTTTTCCAGTACGCGGGCCTCTCACCGCTGTGGCCTCTCCCATTGCAGAGCACAGGCTCCAGACACGCAGGCTCAGCGGCCATGGCTCACGGGCCCAGCCGCTCCGCGGCATGTCGGATCCTCCCGGACCGGGGCATGAACCCGTGTCCCCTGCATCGGCAGGCGGACTCTCAACCACTGCGCCACCAGGGAAGCCCGGGAGAACGATATTTGACTTGGGGGAAGCAGGAGAGGTTTCTCTTCTTATCATCCAGGGAAGACCCTCAGGATGGCTGTCACCCCTTCAGAGACCCAGTGTGCCAGAATCACACCGTCTAAGGGGCATCTGGAGCAGGAATCTCTTCCTCAACCTCCCAGACCAGCTTCAGCCTCTGAGAAGCAGAGACCGGGAGCAAGTGTCTGAACCTTCTGAACCTCAGCCTCTTGTCTGTAAACAGGGGCTGGTCCCGCCCGTCTCCAGGGCTACAGGGAGCCCCCGGTGGGGTGGTGGATGCAAAGCCCTGGTGCCTTGTGCTTGCGGTGCAACGTCCTTCAGGACACAGGCAGGTGCCGCGAGGTGTACTGTTGAGAAACCCTGATTCCCCATCATGGCCGAGATCCACTTTTCTCATCCCCTGTGGTTGACACCCCAGGGATCCGCACCTCCCCACGTTCCTTATCTTCTGGGTCCCTCCCACACTGACTCTGGACAGGTCTGGTGGCTCATTTGGCCAACAGAAGGTGCCAGAAGTGAAGCTGGGCCGGTCCCAGGCCTAGACCCCGAGAGACCTGGCAGCCTGTGCTCTCCTGCGCCCCTGGAGCCCAGTCGCCATGCTGTAGGGAAGTCAAGCCATCCTGCTGGAGAGGAAGGCCTGAACGCAGCTGCCAGAGTGAGGTTAGCCAACTCGGGAAGCAGGGTAGCCACGGGCTCAACCCACAGAGCCGTGAGAAAGAATAAATCACCGTCATTTTAAGCCACTACAGTTTTTGGTGGGGGGTGGAAGCGCTTTACTCGAGAACAGATAACTAACACCCCTCCCCTGCATCCCAGCCTTCCCTCTGGGTCTCTCCAGGGCTGTGCTGGTAAGTGTTTAACAAGCAGCCCTCTGGGCAAGGGTGGGGGGCTAATCTGTAGTGTTTTTCCGAGCTCTGTGCTGTCAGTATTCTCACCATGGCTGGTTTCAAGCTACAACGTGACACCGCTAAACATGGGCTGGAGGGGACGTGCAGAGTCAGGGTGCAAGCCCGCTCGGGCCACCACCGCCCTCCTCCCTCTAGCATGTGACAACCCGCAGAGCTCGGCGGTGAGTGAGCTCAAGGCAGGTGACATGTGGCTAGAAGCATTTTTTTCACAGGCACTCAGAGTTCCGGGCTCAGCCTTCCCTTCAGGGCAGCGGGTGGCGGAAGGAGTTTGGAGTCACGCACACACCCGCCTCCTCTTCTCTGCCTTTGCCATGTGGAAGCGGGGCCCTCGGCATGAGAACCGGGGCCCCTTGTCTCCGATGTGGGCAGGTGAAGGCCTGCGGAGGCGACAGCCAGGCTGTGTGTGCCAGGCTAAGGCGTTGCCCTAAGGCCAGGGCAAGGGCCGGCCAGAGGAGATGGGTTCTGAGCACCAGCCCTTAGCTCAGACCCTGGGGGGTCCTTCAGCCGAGTCCTGAGCCCTGTAGGAGCGGAGGGCATGCATCTGAGTGAAGCCCTGGGGACTGGGAAGCCTGCCCTGCAGCTCCAGACGCCCCCGCCACCCCACCGGCCAACACGCACACACACACACACACACACACACACACACACTCCTTTACTCTTCCTTTTCTCTTTCGTCCTTGAAGCTCAGCTCAAATATGGCCATGAGGCAGGGTTCTGACCCTAGGAGGAAGTGCCTGTCTACCCTGGGCTCCCCCTTCCCCATGCAGTTCCTCTGGCCCAGCCCCCAGTGCCTGGTCACCTATGTGTCCCCCCAATCCCCATCGTCCCCCAGACTGTGGACTCTGGGAGGGCAGGAAAGGCTCACTGTCTCTGGAACCTGGGACCAGCTCAGGGCTGGCCATCAGCAAGGGTCTGCTGAAATGAATTAATGAATAACATGTCTACTTTCTGGATGGGGGTGACCATCATTTAACCCTTTCATGCCCTCTAAATGAGGAGTGGGATCTACACATGAATGGGGCAATCTTGGGAACAAATGCTCCCCAACCCCAATCCCTGATCTGAACTGCCAGGGCATCTGCAGTCCAGCTGACATTTTCTGGAACCCAGAGAGCCTGGTTGGGCTATTTTATCTGTGCTTCTGCCAGTCCATTACCACCATACCAGCAAGGTCCTCTCATACCTAAGAAGGGGAAACTGAGGCTGAGGCCAAAAGGAGCCTGCCTCACCATGATCACTGTCCCCCCTCCCCAGTGGCGGCCAACAGCCTGGGTGTGTCCCTCTGCAGGGGAAGCAGTCCAGGCCCACCCACAGGCTGGGGAGAGACCTTCCCCAGGGTGGGGAGTTTCCTGCTCTCGGGGTACCAGACAAAGCCCTCAGTGGGCCCTGTGGGACCAGGAGCTTCCAGCACCCCTTCCCACGTGCCTCCACCCCGAAGCACGTGCTGGGCCTGTGACACCCTCGTCCCTCCCTTCTTTCGCCGCCCAGCGCTCTGTGAACCAGGAAGCCAGAAGGTGGGGAGACTGAAGGGTCTCCAAGCCCCGCTCTGAAAAGGCTGAGCAGCGAAGTGTGTGTGTCCGAAAATGCTCGAGGGCCTGGCTGCAGGATGGGGTGCCCTCTGAGAGTGCCCTGGGACCACCCCAGCTGAGGCCGGCCCACCAGCCAGGTGGTGCAAACTCAGTGGCTTTGTTTCCTACACCAGCGTTCCGGAGGTGCTTCCCCCAACCCTGTCCCTGCCAAGGGTCCTGGGGGTCCCACATCCGGGGTGATGGGTGTCGCCCCAGTGTGAGGTTCCCAGCTGCCCGCTTCTCCCTCAGGCATAGAATAAGAAGCTCTCCCACCCCCAAAGTCACACACAAGCTGGTTCTGACATGAGGGTAAGGTTGGGCCCAGCCAAGCCAAAAAAATTACCTGTTCTAGATGGGGATAATTTGACTGCCTATAAGGGCCATGTTTTGTGGAATATCACCTCCAATTCTTAACACAACCCCGCTAAGGAGGTATGATTGCTCCCGTTTTAGAGTAGAAGAAACTGACCTCCTGTGAAGGTAATGGTCGCTGCCTGGGTGACCACAGGAGAAAATGGAGGAAAACGTGCTCTGTAGATGTGTGTGTCAGGGAGCATCATGACGGCTCATGTGTGCTGGCTCTTAACTCAGGTGGCCCGAGATCTGGGGTCAGGCCTTGAGATCAGACAAATCAGAGGTCAGAGGTTCCCAGTGGGAGAGAGTCAAGCCTCCCTGGGTCTGTGATCGCTGCCCAGGCCGGGGGACCTGCCCCTGGGAAGCCGTCTTCCCACAGGAGGTGAGGTGCCTCGTCACCTGGCAGCTACCACGGCTCCTCAAGCCTCCTCCTGAGCCCAAGTGCCGGGGCGTCCAATCGCCTGCAGGGCCCGAGGCCCCAGGAAGCCCCGTTAAAGGAGCCCGGGAGGCAAAGAGCAGGCCGGCGCGCTGCACGTAGTCCGGAAGTGGGAGTGCGAGGAAGGTCCTGGAGGGCGGCTGGCGTGATGAGTGAGGACTTCCTGCTGAGGCTCACTTCCCTGGGGGTTAACCCCTGCATGAGCCAGTCAAAGCGGCTTCCCACACCAGAGAGGATTGGGAAATGATGCTGCTGATGAATACGGGCAAGAGAAGATGGAGTGCATTTGCCAAAGAAGAGGAATTTGAGTCTTTCTCCCGGACCCTTGGCCAGCCTGTAGGGCTTCCATCTTGGTAGACGCCTGATGAGGGGCCACGAACTTCAGAATGATTCCTGGCAGGCTCTGCATTTTTTGGGTTGGTATATATGCTGGAATGGGGGTACAAGCTAAAACTGCATCCCAGGGACTTGTGGTACCTAGCTAATAGCAGACAGCACGGCCAACTCAGGCAAGGGCTGAGGAGGGACTTCCTGGTGAGAAGGCTAATGCTCTATACGAGAATGGGCTGCCAAGTGCAGTCACACAGTCTGGAGGCCTGTGATACTGTGGGTCCTGGGAGGAACTGCCCAAGGCTGTGGAGACGGTGTGGCCCTGAGCCCCCAGAATCTCAGGACTGGCCCTGGGGCCCCAGCAGCCAGCATACCCTCGGCAGGAATCACTCCGCACCCCTGATGGATTTCTGCCCTTTCTGGCTTGGGTGCATCTCAAGTTGGGGAGCTCGTCCCTTGCAGGGCGTCCCTGCATGTATCACAATCCTAATACATATTCCCATTCACTCTTGGTGTACAGGGAGAAAACACGGCCAGTCCCAGAGCTGGCTGCAGAGCTATTCTTGGAGGAGAAGCACCTACGCGTGGGTCACTGGTTGTGGAGAGAGAGTCCCCAAAGCCTGACCACTCTGGGTGGGGGGTGGGACAGAGTTAACGGAGTGGGGTTGAGGGAGCCGGGGACGAGAGAAGAGGGGGGCATGGCACGTGGAGAACACTCCCTGGACGACAGAGGACTTGGGCTTTTGTAACACGGATGATCCGTTTCATGTTGTCATTGTTTATCCCCCCTCCTTCAGCGTGACCTTCACTCAAGTCCTCCCCACACTTGGCCGTGATGGACAAGGGCTTGTCCAAGGGGAGTCTGTGCCCAAGAGATGAGAAGAGGAGGAGAAATTGGTACAAACAGGTCTCAGAGCCAGAGGTGCCTGGGAGAGATGGAGCCCCCGGGGGATCCCTGGTGATACTGGAAGGGATGCAGATTTCCAGCTGGATGAGGGTTGCACATGGGCCCTTGAAGCTATTTTAGCTGAGTCATAAGGAACAGGAGGGCTCAGGAGCACTGAGGGTCTGGGAACAGCCATGGAACAGTACTGGGAACAGTACTGTGGATGGAGATTGCTGATGGGGCAAATCAGTTGTCGGTCTCCCTAAGAATTGGGGTGTCAGCTCTGCGTGGTGCATCCCCTTTCCTGGAAAACCAGGTTCCTCAGCGTGGTTGACAGAGGCCCCCCGCAGCGGCCCCCGCCTTCCTCCAGCCTCCCAGGACTCCCTCCCTCTCGGATCCAGCCACACTCACAGTTCCCCAAAACTCCATGCTTTCACCTCCGGCCCACTTGGCAGGTATGTACTGCTCCCTTACCTACATGTGCACAGGTGCACACACACCTGTGCTATCTGGAAAACTTGCTCTGATTCATCTCTTACAGTGAATTATTTAAAAAATTTTTTCTTACTTTGTAATAATTTTAGATTTACTGAGAACCTGCAGATAGTACAGAGAGTTCCGGCACGCCCTCCACCCAGCTTCCGCTAAGGTTAGCATCTTACATAACCGTGGTTCATTTGTCAGAACTAAGAAATCAACATCGGGAGAACACTACAGACTAAACCGCAGACTTTATTCCGATTTCACCGGTTTTCCCACAAACGCCCTTTCATTACTTCCGGATCCCATCCTGGATTTCGTGGTGCATTTAGTCCTCGTGTCCCTCTAGTCTCCTCCGATCTGTGATGGTTCCCCAGTCTCTCCTTGACCCTTTTTGAAGGGTCCTGGTGAAGCATTTTGTAGAGCATCTTTCAATCTGGGTTTGTCTGAAGATGCTCACGGTTAGACTGGGGTTGTGGAATCAAGGAAAGAATGACACACACGGGAAGATGCGCCCAAGCCAGAAAGGGCAGAAATCCATCAGGGGCGCGGAGTGAGGGTATGCTAGCTTCTGGGGCCCCAGGGCCAGTCCTGAGATTCTGGGGGCTCGCCTCACCTAAGGGGCCTGTAATGTCAATACGACTTATCACAGTGAGGTTGGCCCCCATCACCTGATCATGTCCGCCCGCTCTCTCCACTGTGAAGTTTCTACTGCCCTTTCCATACTGTATGTGTTCGAAGTGAGTCACTACATCCAGTTCATACTCTGGGGGAGAAGATTTAAGCTCCAATCCCTGGAGGGGGTTATCTCTGCTTGTCATTTGGGATTCTTCTTGGGGGAGAATTGTCTATTCTCTCCCATTTGCTTACTGACAATGCATTTTAATGACCTCCGCTTTAAGATCTTCATCAGGTCTCCTCCTTCCAGCTGAGCTAAGTGGCTAAGACAGCCCCCCACCCCCGGTATTTCCACGGCCTGCTGTGCTTTCCTCTCTCATTGCACTTACTAAACTATACCGTTATCACTGCTTTCCTTGTGAGCCTCCCTATCACTGGACCGCTTTCTTAGTCATCATTTATGAGTAGCTATGCGGCAGGCACCTGTGAGTATTTGTGTAAGCATCATCTCATTTAATCCCCACGACATTCCTGTAAGTAGATGTTTTTACCATCCCCATTTTACAGAAGAGGAAACTGGGGCTCAGAGAGGCTAAGCAACCGGCCTAAGGTCACACAGATAGTGAGCAGAGTCCGTGAGGACAGGAACCGTGTCACACCTATCTCTCCCTGGTGGCTGGCACAGCGCCGGGCTTCATCATCAACTTGCTTGCCTTGCAACAGAAAGAGCAAAAGCCGGAGCTGCTGTTGTCCACACCCGCTTGGGGGAGCTAAGCACAGGGGCCAGGTCCTGCTGGCTTCCTGCCCCAAGTCTCCGCGAGGCCCCCCGGGTGGCGGCACCAGCAGAGGCGTCGCTCCTGGCAAGGAGGTGCCCACCTCTCAGCGTCCCTGCCCGGCAGGAGGGAGAGAGCAGGGCAGGGAAGATGGCCCTCAAGTCGTGAGCCCGAGCAAACTACCTCTCTCAGAGCCCACGATGGGGTGGCAGCCTAGCGAGTGACCCGAGGGACCCAGCGGGGATCCATGAGTGACATGGAGCCGGAAGAGTGTCCGGGCAGGGGCTCCGGACAAATCAGGGCACGAGGCATTTTCTAAACTCATCCTGGCTAAGCAGTTCACTCATTTCTTGGCCCAATCAACACGGGCCTGCTCTGAGGTCAGAGCTCCCAGTTGAGGGTAGAGACAGAAAGGTAAATAAACAAATGCTAAATATAGCAAATGTCACTGTAGAGATGCCGCATGGGGACACCGAGGGGGGAGGGGCACTGACTGCACCTGGGGCGGGGGCTCCACGGGGAAGATGAGGGGCTTCAGGGCAGAGAGGGAGCCGGGGAGCAAGAGCCACCGCCCAGGAGCCCCTGGTACACGGGAAGCAGCGGGCAGCGGGACCAGCCCACCCGAGGGAAGAGGGGAGATGCCCCCTGGTTCTTCTGTGCTCAGCTCTGAGCTGGGAGCTGGTATCTCCTTCGAGGGTTTAAAATCCATTCCTATGCTGAGTCAGGCCAGCTTGGGACCACCGAGGTAGTGCAGCCCAATCAAGGCTCGGCCTGGCGCTCCCCCGAGGGCAGGCGTGAGGAGCTGGCATCCCGGCAGGTCCCAGCTCAGGCCTTGCAGGGCCCGTGCAAGTCCCCCTGTGAGATGCTCCTCCACCGGCCACTCTGCCAAGCCTCGAGCTGCCGCCCCGCTGGCCCTGCTGCCCGCCTGGGCTGGTGCCAGCACCACACTGGGTCACTGGGGAAGCCGGGCTGGCAGCACATTCAGGTACAGGCCACTGGCCAGGCAGACAGCCTGGGCGGCCGCGTGGACACTTGGAAGGCTGCCCGCCTAGGCCAGCAGGTACTTTGTGCTGTTGCCCAACACTGCACTGGCCTCTGAGGGCTTCCTTCTGGGGCTGTTCTCAGGACAGTGGCCCTGGGGTGTCCTCCAGGGGGCCTCATATGTGGTGGAGGGCACTGAGCCCGTAGGCGTGAGTTCTGGTCGTTTGAGAGCGATTTGGATGAGTCGTTCCCCTTCTCCGGGTCTGTTTCTCTTCCCACAAAATGAGGAGGGCGGACTAGATGAGTGCTTCTCGCAGCTTGCTCCCTGGGCCAGTGGCAGCAAGGACATCTGGGAACGTGTTAGAAATGAAAACTCTCTGACCCCACTGGAGACCTGCTGTATCAGGCCTGCCGGGCTGGACCTAGCAGTCGGTTTGGACGCAGCCTCCAGGGGATTCTGATGCTGCTCAAGTGTGAGAACCGCTGGACTGGCTGCTCTCACCCCAGGTCTCTCCCCAGGCTTATTTCCATCTATCGGGCACCTGCTGCCTAGGCACAGGTGAATGAGGTGTGTCGTCAACACTGAAACGTCACTTCCGCTCCCTGGACGGCTACCTCCCACTTGTCCCTTAACACCAGCTCCAATGACATCTCCTGCAAAAATGGTCCCAGGCGGCCCTCCCGCCAGCTCCACAGGCTCTGCCTGAGTCAGGTCCCCTCTGTTCCCCCCCAACCTGCGCCTCCAGTGTGGCCGCTGTGGACAGTACACTCCCTCGTTTGTAGGCCAGTCTCTCCTGCCGAATGGTGGGACCAAAGGGGAGGGGCTGGTCTGGTCCCTCCATGGTCCCCTAGCACCAAGCACACAGCAGGGCTCTCCTTCCCCACAGCACCACAGGCTCTCCTGCCCAGGCTCTCAAGGCCCCACTGAGCACCCATCCCCTCCGAGAAGCCTCCAAGGGCCCACTACGCCCACGGCCGCAGCCCGGAGCTTTCCTTTGGCAAATGTTGCAAGTTGGAGGCCCCTCTACCCCGGGCCTGGGGACCTGACATACACACAGCCCGGTTCTCCCTCTTAGAAGGTCTGAAGATGCAATACACAGAGAGGTCGTGCCCTGGCCTGGGGACACACAGAGAGAAGGCAGAGCACAGCAGCCACAAGGCAGCCGCAGCCACCATGAAGTTGTGTGTGTGTGTGTGTGTCTCTGTGTGTGTGTCTCTCTCTGTGTGTGTGTGTGTAGAGGGAGGAGCTGACCTTCCCCCTTTTGTCTCGTGGGAGCTGCCCAGGCCCCCGCCCCCACCCAGGTCCACTCACAGGACTCACATGTGCTCTTTAGTGCCTGTTTTCCAGGAGGAGATGGTTGGGAGAAAGACGCACTGGATGTGGGTCTGAGAGATGGAGCCTGGCTCCCCCTGTGCCAGCCAGGGCTGCTTCATCTCTCTAGTCCTCAGTTACTACCTCATTTTACAGATGAAGAAACTGAGGGTGTTAGGAGTGACGGATGCCTGCTGTCAGGTTGGTGGATCAATCATCCAACAGGGGGGTTGGTGGGTCAGTGATTCATTAATCCATCCACTAATCAATCATTGATTAGGTTGTTTAGTCAACCAGCCTGCCGGTCAGGCAGCTAGTCAGTTTACACCATGTTCCGGTCCTTGTGTGGCTTCCAGACAGTGAGCTCAGCCCAGCGAAAGAGAAAAGCAGGAAGGATGGGCCGGACCCAGGCCTTGCCAGCAGCCAGCGCTCCCCTCCCAAGTCAGCTCTCCCTGGCCCTCCCACCCACCCTGGCAGCAGTCAGGGCAGGGAAGGCAGCCTCTAGACTCGCTTTGTTCCTCTTGGCTCCACAGCTGGGCTCTGGCCAAAGGCTGAAATACTCAAGAGCTGGCAAAGCCCGGGCTGGCCAGTGTGCAACCCAGAGAGGGGATGCTGAGGGTCAGAAAAAAGAGTCTGCCTGCCCGCTGTGGGTCCTTGCCTCTTGGCAGCTGCCAGGCCCAAGGCAGAGTGAACTGGAGTCATGCCAACCATCTGTTTCTGACTAGGCCTTGAAATCAACTCCTCCAAGTTCAACATGGAAAGGGGACGACCCTTGTAGAACCACGGTTATCCAAGATGGAATGTGGACCTCCGAAAACATCTAGTACAGAGATTCCCAGATTTGGGCATTTCACTGACCATAAAATTTCAGGACACGTTTGAGGGGCTGCCACAGGGTTGCCAATGCTTTGTTCTCACAACTTAGAGTATGATGTACCATCTGCTATCACCATCGCTTCCTAAAAGACGTGACACTGTAACAAGAAAAAATTAGGAGGATTCAATCTCTGAGTAAATGATAGCCCTTAAACTGTGCTTAACTATAGGAAGAAATGTATTCTTTGCCCTTATTTTTCTCATTCATAACAAAACCTTGAAAGCTAACTTGATCACAATTCACGACTGATTATTTTGCAGGTCAGGAAACAGGCTCAAAGATGACGAAGAGACCCGCCCAGGTGATCCAGCACTTTAATACCAGGAGCTCGGACACCAGCCCAATACTCCGTCCAGGGTCCCTCCAGCATCCTAACTGGGTCCTCGGTGCAGTGGGCAACTGCTGTCACTCTCCCTGGCCGAGTCCTTGACACGTTTCCCGCTGAGTCTGTTCCAAACCTTCCTCATCTCACCAGGGCCCCCTCCCCAGCAGATGGCTCCTAACGTCCCCAAGAAGGTAAATCACAGGTCATCACCCTGGCCGTCTCTCCTCTGCATCCCAGAATCTTCCTGACTCCCCAGCCACCTTCTCTTCCTTCCCCTGTTCTCCGATGAAGCAGGTCCTTCCTCCTGCCCAGGGCCGGCTTCCCTGTTGTGCTCTCCCAGCCCTCCCTCCCCTGACACCACTCCCCAACCTCCTTCCCTTCCCTCTCCCTCTTGCGTCACTCGTTTTCCTCCTCTGAGCCCTTCACTTCAGCATACAAACATGCTCAAGTTCCTGCACTGTCATTTAAAATTCCTTCAAAGTTCACAGAAACCGAAATCATGATGGCTTTCAAATACATGAAAAACTCTCAAGGAAACTCCACCAAGGAAATGCAATCTACTGTTATGAGTTCTCATTTTTTCCACTGAGCTTGGTAGAGGTCAAAAATTCCAGATGGTTCAGTATTAGTGAAGGGAGAGGGGACTGGCTTTGCAGTTCACTGTTCATGGGGTAAATGGACACAAAAGCATGTTTGGACGGCACTTTGACAATTTTCCTCAATTAAAAATGCACATACCCACATATCAGAATTTTCATAGCAGCTTTACTCGTAACAGCCCCAGACTGGAAAGTCCTGATGTCCATCGACAGGAGACTAGATGGACACACTGTGCTGTATTTTACATCAACAAGAATAAATGATCTTCAACTACACGCAACTCCATGGCAGACCCAACAGAGAGCAAACCATATGATTTGTTTGGAGTGGGCTTCTAGGATTCTGCTAATACTCTGTTTCTTGATCTCCATGCTGGTGACACAAGCGTGTTTGCCTTGTGAAAATTCACCAAGTTGTACACCTAAGTTTTTGCACTTCCCTATATCTATGCTATACTTCGATAAAATTTATCAAAAGGGAAAAAAAGGGGGCTTCCCTGGTGGTGCAGTGGTTGAGTCCACCTGCCGATGCAGGGGACACGGGTTCGTGCCCTGGTCCAGGAAGATGCCACATGCCGTGGAGCGGCTGGGCCCGTGAGCCATGGCCACTGAGCCTGCGCGTCCAGAGCCTGTGCTCCTCAACGGGAGAGGCCACAACAGTGAGAGGCCCGCGTACCGCATAAATAAATAAATAAATAAATAAATAAATAAATAAATAAATAAATAAAAGGGAAAAAACGGGAAAAGAAATGCAAGAGCATTTCCAGCAATTCCAATTCTAGGAAGTAATCTTGTAGTGATTTTTGCATGTGGGCAAACAATGAATGGACATGATGTCCTGGCAAACTGCAAACAGCCTAAATACCCCAGTGATTTAAGCAGGAGTGGTTAAATAAAGTACAACACGTCCATATAACAGAATAGTATTTAACCGTGATAAATCATGAGGGTGACCTTTTTGCATTGATTTGCAACAGGCTCCAAGACATGTTGTGAAATCAGCAAGCAAGATGCGGAAGGTGCACAGAACACTACGTTCTGTGTAAAAGTATTTTTTCCATATACACAGACTCTCTGGGAGGACCCATGAGAACATGGTGGCAGTCTAGCTGGGGGCATCATGCTCTACTTTATCCAGGAGTTATCTGTGTCGAGGCCCAGTCTGCCTGCTGGACCGTGCTCTGCCTGAGGGTCTGTGGGGCCTGGTGCCAACGAGGGCCTTGGTGATGGCTCTGCATCAATGACTTGTAACTGTCTTCAGTTTATAAACATGTCAATATCCACTGACTATAGGCAGGACCAGCATCTGGGGTTTGGCAGCAACCACAGACTGGTGTGTGTGTGTGTGTGTATGTGTGTGTGTGTGTGTGTGTGTGTGTGTGTGTGTGTGTGTGTGTGTGTGTGTGTGTGTGACAGAGAGAGACAGAGATAGACAGAGAGAGACAGAGAGAGGCAGGGGGTGGAAGAAAGGCTTCGTGGAGAAGCGGTATCTGGGTAGAGGTGGGGAAGAAGAGAGCAGGGACAAGCATAAGCGAAGACCTGTCTCTCTGTCACATGGACGGATGTAGGAAGGGTAGGGCCTTTCGCTTGAAGAGCCCCAAGCCAGCCTGCTGCCCAAGTTTCCAGGTATTCCTGCTGTCCAGGGAGAAGAAACTGAGCTGGAAGTGAGAGAAGCTTGTGCTCCAGACTCCTGGAGAGTCAATGCCACCTCCTATTCTGCAGAGACATAGCCAGCCACATGGCCTGGCCACATTGGCAGAGCTGGGATTTGCATCCGGGTGTGACTCCAAAACCCTGCACTTAGCACTTGGCTGAGTCGTCCTGCTGTCTGGGGGTCAGGAAGGGCTTCGCTGAGGAGTCACACTGCAGTCTTACAGAGTAAAAGTGGAGAAGGGTTGTGGTGTTCCACACAGAAGGAACGCCACGTACAAAGCAGAAGACAGTGATCTGACCTGATGTGGGCGGCACAGGGTTCTGTATGGAGGCAATGGGGGCAGGAGGGAAAGGGATTTGGGGAACTGGTCGGAATGATGCAGGAAGCACTGGCTGGGGCCTGGTTATGCAGACTCATGGATTCCCACGTACGGAGTAAGCAGTCCCATAGCTGTTTGGATTCCAAACTGAGGGTTTGATTATGGGTTTGGTACCATCTCTACTTCTAGAAGATCACTGTGGCAGTGAGATGAGGCACAGATTACAGGTGATGAAGCAAGAGGTAGAGAGACCCGTTGGGAAGCAGCGGAATAATTCAGGTGAGAGAAGATGGTGGCTTGGACCAGAGCAGGAGTAGGTGATGGAGAGAAGTTAAGAGTTTGAGAGAGATTTAGGAAGAACACAAAGTAATTGGCAGAAGGAAGCAAGTGCAGGAAAAGGAAGGGTCAAAGGTGACTCTCATAGATTCCGGGGTGAAGGAATGAGGTATCTGGTGGTGCCCTTCCGGAGGTGAGAAACCCGGATCGGGGTAGAATGGAAGTTCAGTGTCAAGGACATTGAAGTAGAGGGGTCTGCAGCATGTCCAAGTGGGTAGGCCAGATGGTGTTGGCCTTCATTCGCTCATTCAACCAGTGGTTACTGTGTACTTGCAGCGAGCCAGGCACTGGGGGTTCACAGTGAATTAGACAAGGTCCCTAACCTTGGGAGGGCTCCTTCTGGTGGAGAGACAATTAACAAATAACTGAAGAACCAGAAGTTACAGGCCATGAAAGGTACTGCGAAGGATCTGAAGAAGATGAAATGGAGAGAAGCTGCAGGTCAGCCTATGCTCCCTCTGCCCAACAGAGCAGGCCTGTTGAGGAACAAGTTGGCCAGAGCCCTGGGTCCCACCTGCTTCCTTATCAGTTTAAGGGGGAGGGCCTGATGCTCTGACGGCCTGTTCCTTGGGCCCAGGGCTTCTCTTGCTCAGAGCCAATCCCCACAGTGCAGGGGGGATTTTACCTGCTCTTAGCTTTTAGGGTCAAGGCTTCCTCACTGTGGCCTCTGCACCGTGCGCTGTGCCAACCCATATCCAAACCCAGCAGGTGTGGGCCACGTGGATGGGTGAAGGGCTGTCTCGTGCCTCGCTGCAGGTTGTGAGGGTACACATAAACACAGCCTGCACTTCAGGAACTTGGAGCTGCAGAACTGGATAAACCGCACCCTGAGAAACAGGCGAAGTACTGGGGGAATAAAAGGTGTCCTAGGCATCTCTCTCATTCAGGCCTGAGGACTTCCCAGAGGGGGTGACGCTTACTCCTGGTCTGGGAAGAATGGGTTTCACCAGGTGCCTCTCGGGTGGGCACCCGTCTTGCCCCCCACCCCCACTGAGCTAAGCGGAAACTGCAGCGCAGAGCTGCCTGGGGACCGGGGTCAGCGGCAGACACAGGCCTAGAAGCTCGGGCTCTGGGTGCCTGCGGTAAGGCGCAGATGCAGGCGATGTCACCTGGGGCTAGCCAGCTTTCTAAACTCTTCCAGGTCAGGGATGCACTCCTAAGAGCGACGGTAGATTAATACCAATTAAAAAACAAGAAAGCAAAATCTGGGTTGAGGTCTCCAGGTGGGCCGCCTCTGCTGGACGGATTCACTTCACGGGGACCTGCGCTCCGGGAGGCTGCGGGCGGTGGCCCCTTTAAGCGTAATCCTCCTCCCAGCCAGCCCAACACGCTCGCGGAGTTCCCCGGCCACAGCTGCGCGGTCGCCGCCGCTGTCGCCGCCGCCGCGACCTTTCCCCTACTTTCCAGGGCCTCAGGCTCCGCCCCCCCGCCGCCACCAAAATACATGCCGCATCCCGCCCTGCCCGATCACGCCGCTGCCAGGCTCTGATCACGCGGCTCCCCGCGGCACCCATTGGCCGGCGGCGCACGGGCTACGCGCGCATTGGCTGGCGCCCGCCAGGCCCCGCCCCATCGGGGCGCGGTGTATTTTGGTTTGCCTCCGCGCTCCGCCCCTGCGGCCGCTCCCTCCCCGGCCGCCCCGCCCCTCCGCACGGCGAGGGCCGCACCAGGGCAGAGCCGCGCGGGCGGGCGGAGGCGCACGCCGGCCGCTGGAGCTCCGGATCGCCGCCGCCCGCCGTGCACGTGCGGCAGCTGCCGTACTGAACTCCCGCCGCGCGGCCGCTTTGTTGCCTCCCGGCCGCCGGCACCATGCACACGCCGGCCTCCGCGGGCTCGGGCGACGCACGCGCGGTGAGTGGCCGCCCATTGGAGCGAGGGGCGAGGCGGGGACGCGCTGCCAATGCGGGCCCAGGGCGCGGAGGAGGCCAGGGGCGCGCGGGGCATCATCGCGCGCGCACCGCTAGGAGCTCGGGAGCCGAGAGGGGCGGTGGCCGCACGAGGCCGCCCCGGGAGGGGCGGGAAGTGGGCGTGTGCCTCGCGCTGCTCTCTGCGCAGCTTTGTCTACCGCTCCCGCAGCGGCCCCGCCCCTCCGGCTTCAGGTGCGGGTCTATTTCTAGCCATGACGTCACCAGGCCCTGTGAGGAGGTGGCCTTTGGGCGGGGCGCGGCTGGCGGGAACGCGGCACGCGGGCGGGGGGGGCGGGGCGCCGACGGAGGGGCAAGGACTGTGGGAACGCGGCACACGGGCGGTGGAAATGGTGAGGGGGCGGGGCAAAAGCTGGCGGGAAGGTGGGGGCGGGGCAAGGGCTGTGGGAACGTGGGGGCGGGGAAAGGGGCGGGGCAAAGGCCGGCGGGAAGGCTGCACGGGGCGGGGGGCGGGGCCCGGCGCCTCAACCCTGGCGGGCTCCAGTCGGGGCCTGAGGGCCGCGAGGAGTTCGCCGGTTGGACCTGGGACCTAGTCGAGCCGTGCGGACTTCTGAGAGGCCGAGAGAGAGGTGTGGGAGCCCCGCGCCGCCCTGTCCCTGCCCGCCTGTGGGCCAAGCAGGCGGTAGCCCGCACGTCTGTGACTTCACAGTTCGTTCCGAGGCCCGGGCTGCGGGCAGAAGTGGGGCTAGAGCGGCGTTTGTAAAGGCGGCGGCGTTGCCTGTGTGCTTTGGGGGACACCTGGGCAGGACAGGTTGGATGTTTAGGCAAACTGAGTGGAAGTGTGTATCTTAGTAGATGTAAAATTTCTCTGCGAAGAGGTCAGTTAGTTTCAGTCGCTTCCCGCCCCGCTCTTGCTTGACAAGAGACGGTCTGCTGCGCTGGAAAATCCTCGGGGCCCGGGCTAGTGGCACATATTACATTTTCTTCCTCTCCCCGCGCTGGCCTTGTGGCGTGAATCGGTGCCCCTGGGTGTGGGGACCGGGGCTGAGCCAGCGCAGGCTCTCCCGCCCAGGGCTCTGCTGAGTGACGGCCTCACCGGTGTGGAGCCTCCGGGGTTGTCGCAGATGCGTCTGTGGGGACGCTCTGGTGGCTTCGCCGACTCAGAAGGGCTGCGCTCTCATCTCACCCAACCTCAGCCATCAGTGTGTTTTCTTCCTCCCCCGGGGACAGTTTGGTACTAGCCACTGCAGCTCACACCTCTGGAAGTAAGTGTTATTAATCATTTCCCGAAGGAGAACACTAGCTTAATAACCTTTGTTAACAGGATTTTTCGTGGAAGCCGCTGGCGGACCGAGTCCATTCCTCCTCCTACCCCCACCCCACCCCCACCCCCCGCTGGCTCGGAGCTAGTGGTCCTCATCGCTCGGCCGCCGGCATCCTTCCCTGGAAGCCAGAGCGCGTGCGCGTGCTGCCGGGGGGCGGGGCGGGCTTCTGGTGTGCGCGTCCTCGTGCTGTCCCGGTGCCCCTCCCTGTGTTTCCAGGGACTCAGCCGCCGTGTTGTGTTGACTTTAGGTTGACATCATGGACATATGCGAGTCAATCCTGGAGAGGAATCGGCACGACAGCGAGAGGTCTACGTGCAGCATCTTGGAGCAGAACGACATGGAAGCTGTCGAGGCTCTTGTTTGCATGAGCTCCTGGGGTCAGAGATCCCAGAAAGGGGATCTGTTAAAGATAAGACCCCTCACACCTGTCTCTGACTCTGGGGATGTTTCCACCATTGTGCACGTGGACGCAGCCACACCCGAGTTACCAAAGGACTTCCATTCTTTATCAACTCTGGTAAGAGGATGGGGAGAGGAGCGATTTGTGCAATGGCTGGAGTACCTTCAGTAAACATGCTGAAGAGCTCTTGGGGAGATGCCCCTGATGCTGGCAAGCAAGTTCATACCCTCCCCTGTATGGGTCCTAAGGGTGAAAACTTCTTTTATCTCTTGAAAATATGCTTTCCATTGACTGATCGTAGCTTGCAGCCACGGGGTGAAAATGTCCATAGGCTGAAACGTACAGATTGATGGGAGAAAGCAAAATGTACTCATTTCTCTGGGCAACTGAGGGTGGAGGCTTAGGTTCCCCCAGATACCTCAGGCCAGGGTCAGGATCAGCTGCCACAGCTGTGCTTTGGCACCAGACAGCCTTTGTTAGCTGGGTTGAGACCCTGGCCTCTGCCACCCTGTGACAGCCAGCTTCTTTCTTGGGTGAGTTGGGTGCAGTCAAGCACTGGTTTTGGTTTTGGTTTTCTTAACTTGCTACAGCTCTGAAGTTACTGGGAAAAACTGCTTCTCAACTTGGAGAAGTCGAGAGCTGTCAATTGCTAACAAAACTGAAAATTATAATCTAATTGTCCTGGGCTGGAAGCCTGCCCTGGAAGGAGAGTGTGGAAAACCGACTTGGAGAGGATGAGAAGGGACTTGTGGATAGTGGAGAGGGTGGTACAGGTAGTGGGCCTGGCTGCCCGGAGCACGTCTCCGCGTTGGGGTCGTCCACTGAGAGGCTGAAGATAAGTGGGAGTGGCGGGGGCGGTGTTACAGAGGCTCGCTGTAGGCAGGACCCCTGGTTAGAGCAGGGCCTTTTACAGATCATTCTGACAGGTTTTACCTCGCATCCAGTAGGCACAGGATACGTGTGTGATTGATTGGATACGTGTGTGTTAAATGATTACCACCGAGATTTTTTAAAAAAAAATTGAGAATCTAAAATTATTGTGTAAAGCTTTCATCTTGAGTATAAGTTTGATTTCTCATTTGTAGCCCTAATATGCAAATTGTTCATTTCAGTAGCTGTGCGAGGCCAGGAATGGCACTGGCGTCCTTATAACCGAGCAAATGGATGGGTTTGAGAGAGGTCGGGAAAGGGGGAGAAAGCGAGAAGGGTCTCATGCAGCTTTTATATCCACTGGGTGTGATTGTGAGCAGACTTTGACCAGTCTGTTCTAGAGACTTCTTTGTAAAGACCTTGGGGACAACATGATCAAACTAAGTTCCTTAAAATTTAACCAAAACAACCTTTTCACACAGTACTTTTTTCTTTTTTCTTTTTAAGTGCATGACTCCTCCTCAGAGCCCTGACCTCCTGGAGCCATCAACAGGGACAGTTGTTCCTTCCCAAGTAACTGATTCCAAAGCACCCATGGTCGTGGCTGTCCCCCCAACCTCTACTGGGGCAGCTGGAGTGCTGAGCAGGAGGGCAGAGAGGGCCCTGCCTGGTTTGAAGCCAGAGCTGCTGGAGCCAGCTGTCACCCCTCACTGCAGGGCCACGGTGACAAGTGTCATTTGCCACACTGCGGGGAGTCCTGCTTCTGCGCACGTTCCTACCACCCAGACTCAAGCACACCAACTTTCAGCCAACGCGGAAGGAGAAGCGCAGTTTTGGGGGCATGTTGAAGCTGTGCAGGACACACACCTCACAGACAGTGTGCTCAGCGTTAACTCAACGTCCTGTCAGCCTTGTTTGCACAAATCCAGTGGCCTGAGCCCCACCGACAAAGGCCAGCAGGCAGGGTGGCCCATTGCAATTCAGACCTGCTCACCAAAGAATTATGAAAATGACTTGCCAAGGAAAGCCACCCCTCTGATTTCTGTCCCCATTCCTAGTTCCCCTGTCCTTTGCCAAATGATCCCTGTGACTGGACAAAGTGGCATGTTATCGGCTTTTCTGAAGCCACCTCCCCAAGTGTCTGCAGGGACTGTCAAACCCATCTTACCCCACGCTGCTCCAGTGCCCCAGCCTGTGTTCGTGGGACCGTCTGTGCCTCAGGGAACTGTGATGTTGGTTCTGCCCCAGGGGGCCCTCCCGCAGCCTGCCACGTGTTCGTCGAGTGGAATGGCTGTTGGGAATACCAAGTTACTGCCCCTAGCCCCTGCTCCAGTGTTCATTGCATCCAATCAGAACTGCGCCCCTCAGGTAGACTTTTCCCGAAGGAGGAACTATGTTTGCAACTTCCCAGGCTGCCAGAAAACCTACTTCAAAAGTTCCCACCTCAAGGCTCATCTTCGCACTCACACAGGTGAGAACTGAAGCAGGTAGGGCATAGGGAATGTCGGATCCCGTGATCGGGAAACACACATCCAGCCGCCTTTGAGTGGGAGCGAAGCTGAGAACCACTGGAGAAGGTGGCCATCTTTCTTTGGTTCTGAAAAGCCTTCGTAGTCTTGGGGTGAACGTTAGTACAGCTGTCAGTGGTTTTCCTAGAACATGGTATCTGGTCACACCAGTAGCTAAAACGTAGTTCTGTGATTGTGAACCTGTGATTGAGAGGCTTTTAGGGTGAGGCTCACATTCCCCCTTTCTCTTCACATTGCAGTAGACATTGTTTCTTTGCGTTTTAGAAAGTGTCCATTCACGTTCAGTAAACATCAGTGTGACTTACTTATGGGGAAAGAGCTCTCCAAAGTAGGAAGAGTTTGAATTCTAGAATATTTGAGCTTTAAAGGAATATTGTTTTTCATTTTTGGAAATATGTAGTTCTAATTCAGAAGGACTCACAAAAGAAACTGACTATAATGACTTAATGATCTCTTTATTGTCCCATCAGCTCCATCCAGTAGAATTTTCGGCAGTGATGGAAATGTTCTCTGTCCATTAGGAGGGTAGCCGCTAGCCACACGCACTTGAAATGTGAACAGTGTGTCTGAGGAACCGAATTTTACGTTTTCATTAAGGCTGCATTTATATAGCTACATGGGGCTGGTGGCTACCAGGCTTAGCAGAGGTGTGAGGTTGCCTGGTAGGTAGAACTTCTGCTGTAGTTGATTAGGGCAGAATATGTCTCAGGTGGTCTGTGACACTCTTGTTCTTTGAGTTAGTGTCACTTGTTTTGTTTTCAGGGGTCCTGTGGTTAAATAGTCTGCTTGTTAAACTCACCTTTCAAAGGTTCACACACATATGTACATATAATAAGCCCAGTTAACAGGTCGCAGGTTCTGCAGTAAAGATGTGCTTCGTAAACTGTCTTGATCGTGGAACCCCAGATGTCGGCTAGTGGCCTGGGGGACAGCAGTGAATTGTGAAATACAGTTTAGGAAAGGCTGAATTGGAGGGAGTTGTCATAGTACTTTACATTGAAATGCTTTCCTGGTAGAGTGCTTTCTAATTAGCACATTAGAACTCCAATCTCCCACTTGCAGAATGAAGCCGCATCTGGAAGGCGGGCCTTACAGAAGGAGCCCTGCTGTCCTCCACACTGCGGAAGGGGCTGTGTGCTTCCGGGCTAAGGCCCCAAACCTGGCCTGTGAAGACCTTGCCTCTCTGCCTTTACCATCTCTCTCCAGTTCCACGTTTCTACCCGTCACCCTCTGCCCCCTGCCTGTCTCTGCTTACTGAAGACCCTTTAAGGGCCGTCCCAACGTTAGTTCTTGGAACTCTTTCCTGAACTCGCCTTCTTTATTTGACCCTGGTGGTTGGTTTTGTTTTTCACCTTATTCTTCCTTTGTATTTTTAGTTACTTACATACGTGTCTGATCTCACTGGATAGAGACTCTTGGTGTCTGTCCCAGGAGCCTGACGCTAGTCATTGGTGATGCAGGGTCGCTGTCATGGCTGTATCGGTGTGAACGGGCACCCCTAAGGGGCTTACTGACTTGGCAAGCCCTGCTTTTCACTGAGACTGCTGAGGTGAACTTCAGATCACATCCAAACACAGATTCCACATGTGGGGAAGCAGTGGAATGAGGTTTTACTGTTTATTCAGTCAGCTTCCTTTGGTAGGAAGATAAGGTGATCATACAAGCTCTTTTCAGGTTTCCCAAAGTACTTAAATATAAGTAACCATAAAGGTTCTGAAGAATCGGGGTTTCCCTGGTGGCGCAGTGGTTGAGAGTCTGCCTGCTAATGCGGGGGACGCGGGTTCGAGCCCTGCTCTGGGAGGATCCCACATGCTGCGGAACAACTGAGCCCGTGAGCCACAGCTGCTGAGCCTGCGCGTCTGGAGCCTGTGCTGCGCAGCAAGAGAGGCCGCGATAGTGAGAGGCCCGCGCTCGCCACAACTAGAGAAAGCCCTCGTATAGAAACGAAGACCCAACACAGCCAAAAATAAATAAATAAATAAATAAATAAATTTTACAAAGAGCAAGAAGGCTCTTGAAAGTAAATTAAAAAAACCGGTTCTGAAGAATCAAATTCTTGTGTTATTTCACAAACACTAAGTTGGAGTTTTCATAAGAAATAGAAACCTTGGCTAGGTTTACCTTAGATAAGATAGTTTTTCACTGTACCAACATGAAAATTTGTTCAATTAGGATAAGGTCGAGTGAGCAAAGGCTGCATTTTTGATATGCTGAAAGCATAGGGCACTTTTTTAGAAATCGCACGCCAAAGGGTGGTGGTTCTCTGTCCAGCATCTGGCCATCTGGTACGCTGCCAGCTCTGGTGGTAGTTTCCTGGAAGCAGGTAACCTTATGCTTTCAACATGGGGTCTTTGAAATCCATCACAGCATCACTGTGATAATGAATTTTCCTTTTAAATCAACTTTGAAAAACATCAGATATTTAGTTGATCTCTCTCCAACACTCATTCATTCAAAACCATTTATTCACCACCTGTCATACAAAGTGCTGTGCTGGGGGTTAAACTATACGTAGATGGATGAACTAGACAAGTCGTAAACCTTCGGGAAGGTAGGTCACGTGACAGCACGCAACAGCATTTAACAAATCCCTTCACAAGGTTGCACAAGCGGTCTATGGTCGTCACAACCTGGTCAAGATCAGGGCTTCAGGGTGCAGGAGAGGGAGCACTCCTGCTGGCTGGGAAGGCCCAGGAGGACTCTGGACAAGGGCTTTCCGCTCACCCCTGTACCTCCAGGAAGACAGTACGGGCAGGACACCTGCTGGGTGCTCTGAAACTTTGCGTGAAAGAAGCTTGAAGCCTGTAACAAGAAGGTAGCTGTTAGAATTCTAACCTGTTCTGCAGTTAACCTCTTTGTCAGTGTAATAACAAATATGAAGATGGAATTAATGATTCTGAGAAGTCTTGCAGGTCCTAGGAGGGATTTTTTTTTAGATGTGCAGCTTCCAGAGAGGGAAGGAGTCAATTCCTTTCAGGAATTTACCTCCTACCCCAAGTTCACAGTCAAAGATTTATTTTTATTTAAAAATATCTTTAGAAGGATTAGATTAGTTTGACGTCTTTGGGCCCTGACATAGTACATCTTAGGTGTGGAAGGAAGAAATGCATCTTGGACGATTTCTTGACTTCCAAATAACCTGATACCAGAATAATAGGGTATCACTTGCTTCTTAGGTTTTGATGAATACAGTTTTAAAACGACATGAACTAACCTGTCCAATAAGGTGCTGAGCGTTTATGTTTTTTTACTTTGTGTTTTCTTATCTCCCAGGAGAGAAGCCTTTCACCTGCAGCTGGGACGGCTGTGAGAAAAAATTCGCTCGTTCAGATGAACTCTCTCGCCACCGCAGAACTCACACTGGGGAGAAGAAGTTTGTATGCCCAGTGTGTGATCGGCGTTTCATGCGCAGCGACCACTTGACAAAGCATGCCCGGCGCCATATGACCACCAAGAAGATCCCTGGCTGGCAGGCGGATGTTGGCAAACTGAACAGAATTGCCTCAGCAGAGAACCCTGGGAGCCCGCTGGTGCGCCTGCCGGCCTCTGCATGAAAGGTCCTCCAGGGAATTGTGGATGGGAATTTTTCAAAGCCTTTTTTCAGGAATGGAAGTGATGGTTTTCTCTCCGAAAGAGATTGTCTTGAGGGCAAGGGGAGCTGGTTCTGATGAAAGTGTGTTAACTTGTCTTTTTTGGTGGGGAACCCTGTTCAATGTCTTTTGTAGTTTCAGAAGTTCTTTTAAGGAAAATGGAAGAAAATTTGATCATCTAAATCACCAGCATTCAAACAAACATTTCGGCAATAAATTTTACAAAATCTGGATTTTTTTACAACCTTCCTACTCCTGTTTTGAAGAAATGAGACAGGTTACTAATTTTTATACTGTTTTTTATAAAAAAATATATTGTTGGTTCTCAAATTACCAGTTTCTATATAGATGATTTTACAATCTTCTTTTCAATGTTTAACAACGTTTTTATAATAACCCTACTTTTAGTAAAGTTGGCACATTGTTCAGACAAAAAAACTTTACAATTTTGTAATCAGGCCTTTTAGATCTAAGAATTTTTTAGAATCAGAACTGGTTGAATAGGGGCCTCTTAAAGAAATGGGGGGGAAAAAACTTTGCAGTCAGCTTCTTCGTAACATTTTCAAGGGAGATTCCAGACAACCATTTCTTTAAGGCTGTAGCCCAAGGAATTAAAATTTTCGTTAAGTAGAACTTAGTCACCTGTGTCCATGGTGTGACTTGTGAAGAATGTACCCCAGAGATTAACTTAAAATACTCGGTAGATACCCGCTGAGCAGAGAGCTGCTGTAGGGTCTGAGTGTCCGTACTCTGCTGAGAGCAGACCATTCAGAGTCTCCTGTTTGTACCTCAAACCCCCAAAAAAGAAAATGTAAGCACTCAAACCCAGCTGCTTTGTCAGTTGTCAGTTTGACTTCTTTTGCTGTGGCCTTATCCAAGTGTTTTGTGGGTAGAGTAACTTCTTAGAGGAAAAGATGTCCTTAGTAGTTGGAGGAACTTTCCACCAAAGTAAAGCTTATGTGAGGTGAAGTGGACATGCATATGGTCCAGCTCCAGTGTTCTGATTGCTTTATTTATTAAGTATTAAGAATGATGGGGAATGCAAGTTACACTAAGCGGCAGTAATACTACCAAGCTGTCCTTTCATTCATTTTGTTGGAAGGAAATTGTTTTGATCAAACAGAAAATTACTTGGAATGGGGTGTTTTGCAGTCTGCCTAGAAAATAGACCATGGGCATCACTTTGAAGCAGTGAGCACAGGTCCTAGCATTACAGAGACTGCGCCCCAGTGTCCAGGTGTCCAGGAAGCTGCTGAGACTGCTTTTGTTGGGCAGCGTTGGGAATCCAGGCAAGAGAGTGCGTGTAAGGAACACGGCGATATTGCTCTGCCTTTGGAGCCTGGGAATGGTTTTTTTTTTTGTTTTTTTTTTTCTTTTTGCGGTATGTGGGCCTCTCACTGTTGTGGCCTATCCCGTTGCGGAGCACAGGCTCCGGACGCGCAGGCCCAGCGGCCATGGCTCACGGGCCCAGCCGCTCCGCGGCATATGGGATCCTCCCAGACCGGGGCACGAACCCGTATCCCCTGCATCGGCAGGCGGACTCTCAACCACTGCGCCACCAGGGAGGCCCCTGGGAATGTTTTTTATTTTGCCGTATTTAGATTTTTGTCTTTGCCTCTTATTTATTTGCATTTACCTGTATTAAAATGACGGTAGGGTGAAATATTGAATAAATATAATCAGGTTTTGTGTTCAGGTCTTTTTAGTCTAATAACCCTTGCCTGGTCATTCATTGTATATTACTTGATACCCATGAAGTATCAACCGCTAATTGACATACAGGTCTGTAAGCGCCGGCTGTGTGTTTAGTAGGCTTCCATGTCTTTGGAGACTTGTGTAGTTGAGTATTCCTACTGGTCATGAGACATGCTACAGTTGGAAGAGAACCAGAATTAAACGTCTATAGCTCGTGATTCCCCACCACCCCGTTCTTTCTTGCACTCATATCTTAAATCAGCATAAACATTTCTATGTGTATGCTATAAGTGGCATTAAATTTGGATATTTTTCTTAATTATGCAAAGTAATGTTAGTCCCGCTAATGTTCTGGTAGATAATACAACGTCTTTGAGTATTTGGTTGCTTGTCACCTTGAACTTCATTCTCTGAGCAGTGTTGTTGCTAAAGCATAGATGTGATTTTAAAAAAAAAAAAGGTTTTGATTTACACCTTCCAGTTCCTGAGGAGACTCTGAAATACCTTCTGTAAGCAACACTTTGGCCCTCTGTTGATTGAAAGATTGTAAATTGGGAAACAGCTTCATCTGAAAAATGCAACGTGAGAACCAGAACCCCGCGGTGCATGCTCAGCGTGGAGTCCCTCTGCTGCGGCCCGGGCATCGGAGGAGGGCGCGGGCTTCACGTCCCCCAGTGCACTTTACTGCCTGAGCAATTTTGCTTGATCTTTTTCGACTTTGAGCCTTTCAAGTAGTTAATAAAATTTTAAATGTTTCAGAATTATGTTTTATGTAACAGACTTTGACTTCTTATTTAAGTGAATATGTGTGATGTAACTTTTTTCTTTGGATCATATAAAACTTTTTTGATTGGCAAACTGGACTTGTGTCCTGTGTCATTTAACTGCACTCCAGTGTACCCAGTGCCTGACCCTCCCCTTTGTTTTCTGGGGTTCTGTTCTGCTTTCAGGGCACCCTTTGGCTTCTTTGGAGGGTCCTTTCTGAAAGAAATGCGTGAAGGAGCGGCTTCTGTGTTTTCCAATGTGACGTCAGGACCAGTCTTGGCAGTAGAGGACCGTGGCTGCTGGGTAACCCGTGACCCTCATCCTCATGCCCTCCGTGTGTCAAGAGGGGAGTATGGGAGGCAGCCTCTTCCCTCCCTTCCCCCACCCCCAGCCCAGGCTTTAAAGGTACATCAGGGAGCCACAGTCTCCGCTCCTGCCCCTGGAGTATGTTCTCTCTTGAACCCGCTCTGCTGGGGCTGTATATCCATGTCCCGCTAGGGGACACCCCGTGGGTGTGGCCAGGCACTACGTGGGCTCAGCTCCGGGTCCCCATCGTGCTTGTCTGTGAACCGCACTGGACAGGGTCGGTGGGTTCCCCTGCAGGCCGCACCGTGCTGCTCTCTTACCTCGCTGCTCCTTCGCCGGTCCCCCTCCTCTCCCTGACCCCTCTTCTATTCCCCTCACAGCCTTGGTGATCTTTTCCAGCCTTGGGACTTAGATAAAAATAACTTCTCTACCATTAAGAGCCCCGCATGTATGTCTCTCCTTTACACTCCGCACCTGGCTTCGAATTCTTGTATCCAGCTCTCTGCTTGACACCTGTCTAACCAGCATCCCAAACTTGAGGCCACTGAACTCCTCATCTCCTCCACACTTGCTTTTCTCACAGTGATCCCGCTGCCTTTAAAAAGAACAAGGAGGGCTTCCCTGGTGGCGCAGTGGTTGAGAGTCCGCCTGCCGATGCAGGGGACACGGGTTCGTGCCCCGGTCCAGGAGGATCCCACATGCCGCGGAGCGGCTGGGCCTGTGAGTCATGACCGCTGAGCCTGAGCATCCGGAGCCTGTGCTCCGCAACGGGAGAGGCCACAACAGTGAGAGGCCCGCATACCGTAAAAAAAAAAAAAATAAAAAAAAAATAAGAACAAGGAGTCCATCCTTCTAGCTGTTCAGGTGCAAAACCTTGGAGGCGCCCCGGGCTCCTTTCCTGCTCCACAGCCAGTCTGTCACAATCCTGTTGACTGACTGCCTTCCCAAGCCAACCATTCTGGAATGTGATTCCATAAGCCACGCTAGTCCCGGTTATGCGTGTGTGCGCACGCTAGTCCCGGTTATGCGTGTGTGCGCACGCGCGCGTGTGTGTGTCTGCAGGTGTGTGGGGAGGCGGTAAAGGATCACAATGCACTTAGCATTTAGCAATCCACTTAGAAAAGTCTCTCCAACTCCAAGCCCCTTTGCGCCTAGGTGCCGGCCACACGCCTGTTAGCCTCAACTTTGTGACTCTACCTGCTCTCATCCCTCTGTGTCACCAAGATTTTATTTTATGGCTGTAATAGCCACTGTTCCTTTGCTTTCAACCTGCCTCTTTGTTTAGGGACTTTTCATTTATTTATTTACTTTTTATTTTTAGGTGTTTTTTTTGCGGTACATGCGCCTCTCACTGCTGTGGCCTCTCCCGTTGCGGAGCACAGGCTCCGGACGCGCAGGCTCAGCGGCCATGGCTCACGGGCCCAGCCGCTCCATGGCATGTGGGATCTTTCTGGACCGGGGCATGAACCCGTGTCCCCTGCATCAACAGGTGGACTGTCAACCACTGTGCCACCAGGGAAGCCCTAGGGACTTTTTAAATTAAGGACTTGAGACATGTTGCTAATACCCAGACCCCATCCTGGGAGGAAGTCCGGGCACCAAGGATACTGCACCCCAGGGGGGTGAGACACAGTCCCTGCTAAGTTAGGGAGGCTCGTTCTCAAAAGCCTCTCACCACTCTCTAGGAAGCCTAGTTGTCCCAGAATTGCCCAGAGCTGGCTCTGCAAACAGGTTTCCTCTCCCCAGCACGTTCTCAGCTCAGCAGACAAACTGGTCAACAAGCAAAGATGATAAAGAAGAAACAAGTTATAAAATAAACATCACAGGGATGTAAGGTACAGCATAAGGAATATAGTCAATAATACCGTAATAACTTGCTGTGGTGACAGACGGTAACTAGACTTACCAGGGTCAGCATTTCGCAATGTAGAAAAATATCAAATCACTATGTTGTACACCTGAAACTAATATAGTATTGTAGACTATAATTTAATTTAAAAAAAGAAAGAAGACTGTGTTTAAAAAAAAGAAACAGGTTGCTACAAGTCCAGTGGTGCTGGGGGAGGAGATGCACAGGCCGAATGAGATGATGACAAGGGCTGGCAGTGGCAGCTGAGCTCTCACCGCCCAGCTCTGGTGTAGCCTCTGGGAGCCTTCCCAGGGCTCCCCTTCTGTGGACTCCTTCAAGACTAGAGGTTCTAACCACTCGGAAGAACTTGCCAGTTTTATTGAATTTGATTGTAAGTCTTGTGGGTCCCACAAGACTTGTGGATGGGTGGGTAGGGGTATAGATGGATGGATGGATGGATGATGGATGGATGGATGGATGTGATGTGATTTCTATCATGGGGCAGCTTACATTTTAGCAGGTAGATTAGACTTGTAATGTTCAGTAAAATATGGCAAGCTCCTACTGGAGTGGTCAGAACCTCTAGTCTTGAAGGAGTCCAGGGAAGAGGGGCCCTGGGAAGGCCTACCAGACTCCTGGCAGGCTGCTTTGGTAGGTAGTGTTGATTTGGCCTGAGGCAGGCCTGGGTGTAGGTCTGACTCCATCTAGCTATGTGCTGCTGAGAAAGGTACTCTACCTTTGGTCTTCTTATTTATAAAGTGAAGACTAGGTAGAGACAGCAGGTAGTGTGCCTATCTCAGGGTCTGGCACTTTTACTTCGTACGTGGAAGAAAACCTTAGTTTTCTATCAAAGGGAGCTAGGGCCCAGAAACAACAGAATGGGCTTAGAGTATTCTTGTGTTGCCGGCTGCCATCAAGAGTGTCAGGGACTGTGCTAAATGGCAAAGGGGCTCCCACTGGCCAAGTTGTGACAGTTTATAAACATTAAAGTGATAGTAATATGAATTCCACTTCTGCCCATGATGGAGTAACAGGAAACAAATATCCTCTCACACCCAAAATAACCAGACAAAAGGTAACAAATGAGAGTTTTCCAGGAGCTGGACCTTAGGTCATGAAAGACGGTGACCCTGAGAGACAGGAAATAAGTGAATCCTGTGACTGACCAGATTTGCTGCCTTGAGGAGGTTTCCAGATTGTGGTGCAGGGACAGGAACTCAGCAGGGACCCAGAGGAGTCCCCGAGTCGAGGAGATGGAGCTGAGGGTCCAGGGACGCCAAGGCATTGGGGGTGAGGGGCAGACTGCCAAGAAAGAGAGGACGGCCCAGAAAACCCTGGAGATCTCCAGACGGGGCGCCTGGGGGCAGGGGAACAGCCTGAAACCGAGGCGAGTCCTGTGCGCAGGGGCGTGTGTCCATCTCTGGGCTGAGGAGCCGTCTCCTGTGTCACTTCTCAAAGGGCCACCCGACGTGGCTAGAGGGCCGCCCTAGCGGATAAGGCGCTTGGAGAGAGCATAGAAGGCGCACGCGGTGGGCCAGGACGTCGGCGGGGCCTCGGGCTCAGTGTGCGCGCTCCCCGACCCCATGCCCACCTGGCTGGATGTTGGAAGCCAGGGAGATGGCTCTGTGTGTGGGAATTACACGAGCTGTGACAGGTGGTGCCCAGGCGGTTCTGCTGAGAGCCACCCCTAACAAAGGGCCACAGTGGGGCAGCAAGTCCGCACACGCACCTCTGGGCCCACGAAGAACCCGGGACCCGGGCTTCAGCAGCCGCGCGGCCCGCCCGCCGGGCCTGGGGGCCTGCGGTCGGCCTCGAGGGGGCGCACCCGAGCTCGGCTCCCCGCGCGGGGGACCCAATCCGCAGAAACCGCTCCGGGGACCCTCAGAAGCGCTTCTGCCGGGGCTGCCGGGAAAGTTCCTGCCGGCATGGGGCCGGGCTCGAAGCCAGGGTCCCCTTGAGTGTCTGCAGACCTGGGTGGGAGCCCCCCCGCCCCAGCTCCCTCCGCGCGACGCCCGCGGGCTCCGCACCCCCGCGACCCGCCCACCTCTCATCCGCGTGGCTCCGCGGGGGCACAGCGCCCGGCGGCCTTTGTCCCTCAGGCTTCCCAGCGACCGGGGCGGAGGAAGAGGCGCCGTTGGGCAGGGAGAAGCTGCAGGGCCTCCCCGGGGAGCCCAGTCCCCGCCACCCAAGCTGCCCAAGGACGGGGAGCAGCGAGGATGCTGGAACCCCGACGGCAACGGCTCTTCCCACCTCACTCTGCTCACTCGCATCACATCTTTATTTTATCCCCCAGGGCCCACCTGTCACAGGGCCTGGCCTGGAGCCCACCCTCTTCAAGTAGGCGTTGGATAAATAATAATTAAAAAGAAGTAACGTGTCTGTAACCTGTGCTACTAAGGTCATGTTTTTTTTATTTTTCACTCAAATCCTCTCCTCACCAGATTAGTAGAAAAGTCAGCCCCTCCGTCTACAGTTTCTCCCCTTCCCTGAAAAGAGTCCTAAACCTCTCGGGCTTAGTTATCCCAGGCTGGGGTCTTTGTAGCCACCACTTTCCAGGGACAGAGACACCCAGTCCAAGTGGACACCCTGCTGTGTGGACGCCTTGCTGCCACGTGGTGCCACTGTTGACACCCGACCGCAGGCCCCTGATTTGGGTGGAGGTCTGGACCTTGAAAGCGCAGCCGGGTAACCACACGCTTTTTCAGTCTCATGTGCACACTCCAGGGCACCAGCTCCACAGGGTGTCCTTTGGATGTCATCCACCTCTTGAGGACTTAAAATGTGTCACCGCTCCTTCGCAGGGTCCACACGTCACAGAAAAGGCAGCTTTTTGTTTCCAGAGGGGTTTCATCACACCAGAAAATTGATCCCCGCCCACCTGTTAAGGTCTGATTTGGTCCCAGGGGGTCCAGATGTCACCACCCCAAGGGTCTGGTTTTACATTGTCTCCTTCCTAGGGACAGCACAGGACTTCAGAGCCTCAAATGTTATTTGTCCTCTCAAAGGCAACCAAGAAGGCTTTTCTCCTGCCTATCGCCAGCCCAGAAAAAGAACCACAGCCCCAATCCACATAGGCTAGATCTTCAGACGGCTTTTGGCTACAGTTCTTTGACAGCCTCTAGCTTCTCTGGCGTGAATCCATGTTTACAGGTGCGCCACTAGAAACGGCGTGTCCTCACTAGTGGAGACCAGATCTTGCTACGCGAACCCTGGCGTCCAGCAGAGGGCCGGGCTCACAGCAGCAGGGGCTCAGAAGGTGAGAATGAATGGGGGGTTGAACAGAAATTCCCCAGGGGCGTCCACCCAGTGGGGCTATCTCACTGGATGGCAGCCCGGTGAGAAGTGGCTCTGAGACTTTGGAACATCAAAGGGAAGCGTCTTGGAAAAGCTCACCTTGGCTGAGGAGAGGGCGCCTGAGCCAGGCAGGGCCCCTTTGAGAACTCGTGCAAGGGGCAGAGGAGGGCCGTGGCCTGGCTTCTTCCCCAGGAGGACGGACACAACATTTCTCAGAGCTGGGAATGGAGCGTGTTTTCTAAGTTCCTGGGCTTTGTAGCATCTCAGAGGAACTCGCCACCACAGAAGCCAGGAGACACGTGTGTGGCAGAGACTTTTCCAGACATCGATGTGTCATTGTCACCTTCGACGTGGAGACGTTTTTCTTCCTGCCTCTATTTCAGCCACATTCCCCCACCACCACCCCTTCATGAGCAGGTTCCACACTCAGCCCCAGAGCAGAAGGCTGGGGCTCAAAAGCAACACCCAGCGACCAAGAGAAGGCCCGGAGCCGCGCTCGGCACCCAGTAGGCCCTCTGTGCACGTCTAGTGCAAGAAGTACTCGCCTCCAGGCCCTGCCTGATTCACAGGGTGTCAGCGTTCTCATCAGTCAGCTGGGAATGTTCTAAGGCTCTCCTGGCCTCACTGCTGTGATTTTCTACCTTCTACCAGGTGGGAAGAGCCGGCGGCCCTGAAGACCCTTTCCAGGTGTGGCCAGTGCTCACCCTCAGCGGGGAAGGCAGTCCCGTGCCCCCAGGGGACGAGAGACCGAGGAAGCCTGGGATTGTGTGATCCCTGATGGTGAGAGCTGGGGAATAGGGCATGCCTCCAGGACTCACTTTCTAGAGAGGGACACTGAGGACCAGAGGGGGGAAGTGACTGCAAGTTAGAGCAAGAGCAAGGATCAGAACTGGGGTCTCTGGCTCCTGTCCCCCCTGCAGGGGCACAGGCCTCTCTCTTTGGGGAGGTGGGTGGGTCGTGGCTCTGGGCAGCCTCCAGCACCGGGCGAGGAAGAGTCAGCCAGGCCTAAGCTCAGACAAGGTCCCTGCTACTCCAGGCATGGCTGGGATCCAGCAGCCTGGGTATCACCTGGGAACTGGTTAGAAACGCAGACTCTCAGGCCCTGCTGGAGACCCACAGAATCAGAATCTGCATTTCAATAACATCTCCAGGCGACTCATTTGCAGAACAGAGGGTGACTCCCTCCAGCTCGGTAAGGCATACCTCCTGGGTGTGCCCTCCAGAGGGGAACCTCCTTGGGGCGCTCTGGGACGTGTGTTAAGAGTTCCCAAAGTGTCCAGTCTGAGCCACGCTCAGCGAAAGAGGCTTCTTCGGAGCAGGTGGCAAGTGGGCCTTCAGAAAGGGGAAGCATTTCCAGATCCAGGAGAGCCTTGTAGACGGATCTCCCCAGAGACTGAGAGGAGGGGCAGGTATCTGGCAGGTCACCTGCCCGTGCACCTGTGGGGCAGCACCTGTGCCTTCCTCTGGCCTGGATCTGCACAGCTGATCACCTCTTGCCAGCAAGCATGATGGCCAGCTGCCGGCCACGTTCAGGACTGTCTGAATATGGATTTGAAGACGGCAGTTGTGAAAGATCTGGGAGTAACTGCACGTTGGAGGTGGCTAAGCTCCAGCTAGAGCCCTCGGCAGGGCAGGGGGATGTGTGCGCCCAGCCTAGGCTCCTAAGAGACCCAGTCAGCTGGGGCTGGGGCTGGGAGGAACGGCGCCTTGGCCGCTGGGTGACCACGGGGCTGCTGCACCACCAGCCTTAGCAGCAGTACTCCTGCTCGATGCTGGCCATCAGCTCCTCCTCGGAGTAGTCGTACGTGATGGCTGACTGCCTCTCAGGCCTCTTGTGGCAGCTGCCTGGGGCTCTGTGGGTGAGAAAGATGGACACGGAAAACAAGATGTTACCTTCCAACTCCACATCTGTACTGGACAACCAAGGTGGCCCCTGTATGGAATTCTGATCCATCCTAAAACTAAAACTGAAAACCTCTGCCCCAAGAACACCTCCTCAACCTCTTCCATGAGCAGGCCCCTGCCTGATTCTCTGGTTTCATCTCCCCGACGTTACCCGAGACCTTACGCTGTGAGGAAGCCAGTGCCTGTGATGCTTAAGGGTGAGGGCCCGGGGGTGGAAAGACCCAGCTTGAATCCCAGCTCTGCCACTTACTAGCTCAGTGATCATTTTCTCTAAAATGGAGCTGTATTCCTAAATTCATTCTGAGGCATAAATGAGATAATGCATGGCCAGCGTGTGACACCGAATTTTGCACCCTGCACGGCCCTCAGCAAAGGTGGGCTGTGTCTCGACTATCCATCGGCCTGACCCACTCCCTGTGCCTGCCCCTTGGGTGGGCGGGGGTGTCTCACAAGAGCTGCCACGCTGGGACAGGACGGGGTGTCAGGATCCCGGCCACTCCCCCAAACTGCTGGGCAGTGTATTAAGTGACCAAATCTCCGGATCCTCATCCTGCTGCCTGGGCCCCTGGAAGGGGTTCCCACCAGCCTGGACCCGGCTGCCCACCCCCTCTCCGGCTCTCCGGACTCTGTTGTGCCGACTTCCCTGTCCTGCAGCCTGTCCCACGGCGGTGTCCACCTGTGCCTGGCCATGGCCTCGCCCCGTTCAGTACCTTTGACAGGTGGGTGTGAAACCTGGGCCGCACTGGGTGCTGCCAGCCTGAGGGGCCACCTCTGGAGGAGGACTCAGGCCAGAGCTGCCCACTGCCAGGTATGGGGCCTCGAGCTCCCACCTGCCAGCCAGAGACGTGCTGCCATGTGAGCTGGGGGCTGGGCGGGGTGATCTCTAAGGCCCACCTGATCACTGCCGTCGCACTCCTGACATGTTCAGAGAAGCCTCCAGGGCCCTGTCTGCTGTCCCGGAATACAGGGCAGGAGCTGGGCTCCTGGCCACGTGACTGTCACCTCAGGGTGTGTGCAGCCTAACAGGCCCCCCAGCGCTGAACAGCAAGGATGAGGGTCTAACGGCGGGACTCCACCTCCCCCCAAGCCCAGAGATGACACGTGCCTCCCGCACAGCCCTCTGGGGTCACCCAGGCCAGCCCCCTCTCTGTGGATGGGGGAGAAATGCCTTGCCCACGGTCCCATGGTGACCTGGCTACAGACCGTCCTCACCCGGTCCCACAGCTCAGCAAGGCCTTTCTCTCTAGGCACCCGATGCTCCCTGCAGTTGGGACACGGGGGAGAAAGGGGGCAAGGAGGCAGGGCCAGCAGGGGAGGCTGGCAGGGGAGGCCGGCAGGGGAGGCCGGACGAGGAGGCCAACGGGGGAGGCTGATGGGGAGGCCGACGGGGGAGGCTGATGGGGGAGGCTGATGAGGAGGCCGGCAGGGGAGGCTGACAGGAGGTGTTGCAGCCCCAGCAGCCGGGGCTCCACTCGGCCTCACGCCATCCTAACCTGTCTGGCAGGCAACACTGTCCACCAGCGGCCGTGGGGCTGCCGGCCCGGGGGCCTGAAGACCGAGATGGGGTCTCCCCCTACTTGGGGGAGGGCAGCACAACATTAAAAGGGAGAGATGGTTCCTAGAGGGACTGAGGAGTCAAGAATTGAATCTTTTGTTTAAATTATAATTCACTATGTCAGAGATTCCTAAAGTCACGCAAAACAACAACCCATTACCCTTCCCCAGAGACAGCAAATCATTTATAATTGGGCTGCAGAGCCACATGCGAAATGAGGCCTGAGTCATTTGTACTATCTGTTGGGTCTAGAATTTACTGGCCCTTTGACCATGGGCAAATCATACCTTGTATCTGTTTACTCATTAGGAAAACGGGGTGCCTGGCCTAGGCCTGGCTTATATTAGGTATCCCACAAGCATTTACAGAATAAATAATGAGCAAATTTCAGCAGCAGCTGCAGACAGAAGGCTCCTGAATCCCTGTTTCTCCTCCACAGGCCCTAGGCTTCTGTTACCGGATCCTCACAGACTTCAGGCCAGGCCAGCCCAGCCCCGTCCTCAAAGCCAGCCCGGATGGCTCAGCTCTGTTGCTTCCACACCCCAACCCTGGAGAAAGGGCGTGGCCAACATCGAGGACGGTCAGGACTCGGGGGTCAAGGCCCACAGGCCCAGGTTCACACCGAACGTTCCCTTCAGCTGCATCTGTGAAGCACCTGCTCTGTGCCTGGTGCTGTGAGGGCCCAGAGATGTGGCTGAGAGTGAGAAGACGAGGTAAGACAGGTTATCACAGGTACCTGCTGCGTTACACGCACAGGTGTGGTGTAAACTGGAGCCGGCACTGCCGAAGGAGGGAGACTCACCAGGTCGACGCGGAGGGAGGGGAGGGGGAGAGTCTCCGAGGAGGAGATACGTGAACTGAGTTGGGGAGGATTTTCCTCTTCAACCTTTTATTACGAAGACTTTCAAGCATACCGAAAAGTTGAAATCGTGGATTCAACAATTAAGTAAATATTTTTCTGCTACATTTTGCTGGGTTTACTTTATCCCGTCTATTACTTTATCTGATTTCTGGATGCATGTCAAAGTAAACTGCACGCATTAGGACACTTCTCCCTGAAGCGCTGCTTTGAGGGGTTCTGGCGGCCGAGAAGGGGACAGTGGGCTTGCCTGGGGCCGGAAGGATGGGCACTACAGGAACCAGGAGAGGAGGGTGCTGGGGGCTGTGCTCTGTGTGCACCCAGTCTGGGGGGCGGGGATGGGGGCGCACGCTGGCTGGGCGGAGGAGCCCAGGGCCAGCCGCGGGCAGTGAGAAGCCACCGTGGACGTGGTGGCAGGACACCCGCCGCTCCCTCCTGAGAGAGGTTCCCCTACAGGCAGGGGAGCCCAAGTTTGGGGAACAGAGGAGGACGGCTGCTGCCAGTCCAGACCCTGGGGGAGGCCTGTATGGCTTCAGAGCCTGCTCCCGGAGGCACAGCCCTGATCTCACCTTCACGACGCTCTCCCCTTTGCAGCCACTGAGCCAGGACCAGCCTGGGACCCACCCAGCCCGGAGTCCAGGGCCTAGCGTGGCACTCAGGATGCTCCCACTAAAGTATATTGAGGGAGTGAATGAATGAATGAATGAATGAACGAATGAAGTGCTCCTGGTGAGGGATGTCCTGGAGTTTGCATGTGAGGTGCAGGGACCTGTTCATTTAAAAAGAAGAAGAAACAGCTAATGTGTTCGAGGCAGAATTTCATCCTCCTAAAGTCCTTGGGGTGATGAAAACTTAAGAAAGTCACTGCCAGTTATCTTTACAATCAGTAGAAATATGCAGGCGGGACTGAGCTCCGCTGGCACCGCGCCGGGCCCAGGTCCCCCGCCGCGCCACGTGCTCGGGCGTCCAGGTCAGCGGAGCAGAGCCGGCCCTGGTGCCCGGTCACTGCGGCGAGACACAGCGCCCGGCCCAGCACGGGAGTGCACGGGGGCGCTGGGCCCACCCAGAGGCAGCTGTGCTAAGCGGAGCCTGTGATGGTTTGCAAAACAAGTGAACAGCAGGGGCTGTGAGGGGGACCGGAGGGATGCTTCTCTCTGCCGAGTGAAGCTCTGGCCTTGGCAAGGGGCGGAGCCCGTGTACCTGTGCTCACCGCGTCACCTCCGCGGCCACGGTGGAGTCCCAGTGCCCAGAGCTGACCGCAGCGTCCTCTGGCTGGACAGCAGCGGCCCACGGCTTCAGCTTGGCCTTCAAGGCCCTCCTTCTCCCCCAGACCCCGTGCTAAATGTCACCGGCCTGTGCGTGGTGTCCTGTTCAGACCTCTGTGTCTTGCCTGTGGATCCCACAACCTGGAACGCACATGCCCTCCTCTCTCCTTGGTGAAAACACGTGTCCTGCAAGCCATTTCAACATCAGTTCCTCCACCAGCCCTCAGCAGATCCGTCCCCTTTCAGACCTCACTTGAGCCCATGTGAAGAGACCCCAATCTTCAGGAGAAGGTCTCCTCAAATGTTTGTTAAATAAGGGAAACCAGCAAAGTTCTGGCCCTGAAGCTGTTTGGAATTGGTAATAAAAAATAGCTGTTGAGCCAGAATTTTCACATCACTCGTCTTGAGCACCACAGTCACCTACCTCCCAGTGACCCAGGGCCAATCACTGTGACCCAATTAGAGATGAGAAAGCCAAGGGCAGGATGAGCCAGAGGCCCAAGGTCATCCCAGCACAGCTTCCTGGTGCTGGCTGCTCCTGGGGCCCTGGAATCCTCACACAGCCCAGGGCCGTGCAGACAGAGAAGGCCTGGTCTCTGGGCCTGGGGTCCTCAGCTGACACTTTCCAGGGGTTTTAAATGTGTTTTCCTGCTAACACTGTAATGGGATTATGGGGGACCCACCTGCCATCCTTCTAGACTGTAAACTCCTGAAGGCCAAGGACTGTGCCTCATTTACAGATGAGCCACTGCAAATAGTTTCTGAGTGAATGGGTGGGGCCAGGGCCGGGGGTGGGGAGCATCCAGAAGGGGGATGCGGAGGCGTGGGGAGGGCGGGGGGTAGGGTGGCTGTGACTCTGGTAGAGATGTGCTTCCCCCCCCGCGCCCCACCCCGTACTTACTCAGAGACGCTGCTGCTCTCTGGGTGGACTTCAGTGCTCCGTTTTGGGGACACCTTGAGAAGGACAAAAGGGAGAGGCATCAGTAGGTTGTCAGTGGTGCAGCCTGTCTTTGCCCTGGCTTTGTGCTGACAGACGGCCACCACACTCAAGCCAGGGCTGAATAAACCAGACCTGGAAAGTGGAAAGGCTCCCCTGCTGTCTAGTTCCATCCGCCTAATTTGCATGTGGGAAGCTGAGGCTGGGAGAGGGGAGTGACCTACACAGCTCACACCAAGAGACTCCCCACCTCCCCGGCAGCTAACGGCCAGCATGTCCCCATCTCTCATTCCAGGAGCTGAAGTCCTGACCTCCATCTAAGCGCTGCCTGGCAGCCTGCCCTGCTGCTCTGCTGCGCCTTCTTTGTTCTAAGTCAAGGGTGCTCAGACGTCGCACGTGTCTGTCTGCAAACTCTTCCACTGGTCCATGCCTGTCCTGTCCCACCACCACCCCGTCTCAGTTTCCACAGCTTTAGAATAAGCCTTGACTCTTCCCCGTTCCTCGCACCTCCTTATATGTGTACTGCAGTCAGTTAGTCCCCCTTGGGGATTTTGTTGGGGTTGAATTAATATACAGATCCTTTTAGGCAGACTTGATATCTATAATAACAAGTCTTCCAGTTTAAAAACGGGGAACATCTCTCCATTCATTTAGGATTTCTTTAATGTCTTTTAAGAAGTCTTATCACTTTCCCTGTAGAGGTCATAGATATCTCTTTTTAGACCAATTTCTAGATACTTGATATTATCCTCTTTTAAATAAAATTTTATTTTCTTCCTGTTTATTTCTGCAGATATATGATTGAAATATATACATTTTGTGTTCACCAGTCTTACCAAACTCTCTTATTAGTCCTAATAACTTATTTGTAGATTCTTTTGGACTGTCTTTCTTCCCGTTCACGTTATCTGAGAAAAATGGCCATTTGATTTTTTCCCTTCTGGTCCCCACACACTTTTCACCTAGCCCTTCTGCACTGGCTAGGACGTCCAGTACTACCTTGAAAAGAAATGATAACAGGCATCTCTGTCTTGTTCCTTTATTGAAAGGGAAAGGTTTCATTATTTCAAATGTAATATTAGGTTTGCCGTGGCTTTTTCTCAAGTTGTCCTTAATCAGATCCTGGTCTCTCTGTGTAGGTCATTTCTTCAGTTCTGTCTTCCAGGGCACTGATCTTCTCTTCGTCTCTGTCTAATTTCCTGTTAACCCAAACCATCAGAATCTTTAATTTTGTTTATTGTATTTTTCATTTCTTCAAGTTCTATCTGATTCTTTTTAAAATATGCTAGGTCACTTTCTAGAGGTCCTGGTCCTTCAAAGGTATTTCCCTTAAATAAGATAAAATAAACATAGTTGATTATAATCTGTGTCTGGTAATCCAAATAAATAACTGAAGTCGTCATTGGTCTATTTTTGTTGTCTTTGTTTCTTCTAGCGTTCACTTGGTTCTCTGGCTGGTTGGTTATTTTTTCTCTGGCTGGTTGGTTTTTCAGCCGCCTGCCGCTACAGGCGCTCCCATGCATTGGCCAGAAGAGCCTGCCCTGCCCACCTGGCGCTCTCTCCACGTGGAGGTGGGCTGCGCAGTAAAGGTGCACAACTTCCTTCCAGGGGTACATGAAGGGCCAGCTAGTGTCTGCTAGTGGCTAGTGATCTTGCCCCGGAGATTCAGTATTCCCTGCATATTCCTTTGAATATTCGTGCCTTTGGGGAGTGTAAAGATGAAGAGGAAGTGACTCCCAAGGCAGCAAGGAATTCACAATGGGAAGAGAGACAGAGGGTAGGGAGGGGCGATGAAGATGAGAGAGAGGAGGGGAAGTCACACAGGCACGCACACACATGTGCACGCACATGTACACACATGCACTCACCTCCACCACCTCCTGAAGCAGCCCATTCCTGCTCGGGCAGCTCAGACTAGCTGAAAATTCTTTTTAATTTTTTTTTATTCAAAAAAAATTAACTGTGGTAAAATACACACATCTTAAACCATCTTAACCTAAAATTTACCATCTTAACCATTTTTAAGCATACAGTTCAGTAGAGTGAAGTACATTAACCAATCTCGCAAACTTCATCTTGCAGAACTGAACCCCTGTCCACATTAAACAACAACTCTCCTCCCCCAAAGCCCAGCAGCCACCATTGCACTTCCTGTCCGATAGAAATGAGTCCTTTAGCACCTCACCTGAGTGGAATCGCACAGTACTTGCCCTCTTGTGCCTGGCTTATTTCACTCAGCAGGATGTCCTCGAGGTTCACCCATGTTGTAGCAGATGCCAGAGCTTCATTCCTTTTTAAGGCTGAATAATATTCCACTGTACGTGTATACCATGTTGTGTTTATCCATTCATCCATCAAGGGACACTTGGGTGGCTTCCACGTTTTGGCTATTGTGAACAATGCTCCTATGAACACGGGTGCACAGATATCTCTTTGAGAGCCTCCTGTCAACTCTCTTGGCCATATGAGAAATTTCTCCCATATCATATTGATGCCAAGCTTCCTCCCTGCAGTTTTCTGTCACTGAGGCTGGTTATTTTCTCAGGGACGACAGAGAAGTAAAGTAATACTTTTACTCAACTACCCTTCAGCTATTTTTTATGAAGTCATCCAGTAGGGACCCTAGTTTCCTCTTGTCCATTTCTGCTGGAACCAGCTTTTGCCATCACCTGCTGGGGGCTTTTCCTCTCAGCACCAGGTTTTGTAAGAGTTGTTACAGATATGGCTTCTCCCATCAGGTGGGCAACTGAGTGACAGAGCAAGACATCGGAATCAAACATTTGCGTAGTCACAGCCAGTTTCCACTTCTCTGCGCTGCTCTGCTCACTACTCACGGGGACGCACTGCCAGCTGTAGGGCAGCGATGATGTGGTCCATCAAGTATGTGGACTGGACGCCCCAAAGCTGCACTCAAACCGAAGGCCATACTCTTTCTTTTATAATTTCCCTGACAGCTCAGCTTTGTTATAGCTTTCATTTCTTTACCTGTGTTTCTTTCTGTGGTTTGAATGTGTGGTTCTTCCTCTCGTCAATTTAAGTCTTTAACTTGACTTTCTCAGATGCAAAATGTGTTAGACAGGCCTCCCAGAAGATCCAGCTTGCTGAAGCAGCTCAGGAGCTTGTGAAAAGCAAAGACACAGCAGCCCCTGGTGGCTGCTCCAGGCCTAGTGCAGACACAAGCTCCCAGCCAGCAGGAAGCCTGCCACTCCTGGTCAGTAGGACACATCTGGACCCCGGGGAGGCCATGGTGCCTGGACTGGGGCCATGGGAACCCGGCTGAACTCAGGATGAGCGTGTAATCTGTCATGACTAGAGATCCCAGGGAGGCTTTGAAAAACTCACACCACAGCTGAACAAGAAGCAGAAAACATCTGAGGAAGAACTGAATAACATGATTTCTTAAAGTGTTCTCTGGGACTTCCCTGGTGGCGCAGTGGTTGAGAGTCTGCCTGCAGATGCAGGGGACATGGGTTCGTGCCCTGGTCTGGAAAGATCCCACAAGCCGTGGAGCGGCTGGGCCCGTGAGCCATGGCCGCTGAGCCTGCGCGTCCGGAGCCTGTGCTCCGTAACGGGAGAGGCCACAACAGTGAGAGGCCCGCGTTCGGCAAAAAAAAAAAAAGAATCCGCCTGCCAATGCAGGTGACACGGGTTCGAGCCGTGGTCCAGGAAGATCCCACATGCCGCGGAGCAACTAAGCCCGTGCGCCGCAACTACTGAGCCTGCGCTCTAGAGCCCGCGAGCCACAACTACTGAAACCTGCGCACCTAGAGCCCATTTTCCACAACAAAGCCCGCACACCGCAACTAGAGAAAGCCTGCATGCACCAACAAAGACCAATGCAGACAAAAATAAATAAATTTATTAATTAAAAAAAAAAAGTCTCCTCTGACTCTTACAGCTAGGGTTTTTTGAAAAAAAGTGAAGTATCGGTGGTTAATCTTTAGAAAACCCACTGAATATTTTATTTAACAATATGTATATCCTGCTTCTTCTGTTTAAAGAGTTCTCCCCTTAACTCTTAAAGTGTAACAGCTTTATATGTATGTATGTACCCATATCAATAATATATATAATTGACCTGGAACAAGCTGCAGATGTCTGAAGAATACGATTTGAAAGGTTTTGACATGTGTATCCACTGTTAAACCATATCCATCACCCCCGGGTGATGCTCCGTCCTTCCCTCCTCTGCCTTCCCATCTCCAGGCGGCCACTAGTGGGCCCCTGTCACCGCACACCCATGTGCCCTCTCTAGAAGCCTAAAGACGTGGGGTCAGACAGCATGCGCCCTTTTTTGCCTGGCTTCTTTCACGCCGCACGACGAGCCTGAGATCCATCCACCCTGCTGTGTTTTATCAGTAGACTTCCCCCTTCCTCTCTAAGAACTGTCCTTCTTTGAGGCCCAGGTTTGCTTATGTTTCATTATGGAAATGTTAACACATGCAGTGTAGAGAAGAGTGAACTCAGTCTCCGGGTACCGAAATCTCCCAGCCTCGGCAGGTTTCAGCACTTTGCCAGTCGGGTTCAGTCCTCTCACCCCCGGGGGCACTACTGTCCCCACACGGCTCCACTTCATGGCTTCCCAGGCAGCACACGCTGCTGGCCCAGTGGCCTCTGCTGTGAGGGCTGCTTTGCGTTCCTAAAGTGACAAAGGACTTTTGCAAAAGGAGGCTCTGACTGAAGCCACCGGTCCTAGGGCGCCCGCCTCCCCTCACCAGGCCTTGCTTCAGGAAAGTGTTTCCAGAGACAGAGGCCGGGGAGACCTGGAGAAGGTAAAGGGTGGAACTGAAGGAAAATAACAATAAATTACTTATCTACACCTTATGAAGCACCTGCAAACGCATTTTCACACGGCAGCCAGATCCTCACCCCCGGAGGCAGATGACCTGGCATGGATCCTGGTCTTGCTGGGGATGTGGGCAATCACCCTGCTGGGACCCAAAGGCCTGGGATGTAAATGAGAAGGTAGCCTCGATGGTCTCTAAGGTCCCTTCAGCTCCAGCATCTGTGATTCTCAAACTGCGAAGAAACCAAAGCGGCGAGGTCTGCTGGGAATCTGAATGGGTAGCCTTGGGCTGCAGGCTGCCTTCTGGGCTGGTGACAGCTCCCGGCACTCAGGTGCTAAGAATCTCCGTCTGCACGAACCACTGCTGACCCTCCTCACCGGAGTCCAGCTAGGGCTCGTCCCAGGCGCTGGGGGAGCCCGAAGCTCCTGTGCAAGGAAGCCTTCCTCAGCACCTCACTGAGACGCTGCAGTGACGCCCAATCCACCTCATTCCCCCACCTCCCCCGCACCAGCGCTCAGCACCAGTCGCTGGGGCCCGGCCTCAGGCAAGGCGCTCGGAGACCCTGCTTCCAACCTTCACTAAGGTCAGGCTTCCGACCACGGACAAAGCCCATATCCCGGAACCACGGAGGGAGGGAGCCCTCTGGGGTCACACCTCTGACCCCATCTCCAGGCAAGCACTTCTAAACACTTTTAAATCTGGCTGTTTTTGTACATCTCCTGAGAGGAAGCATCTTCCTCCGGTTCCTGGAGTCCTCCAGGGCTCCAGCTCAGGACTCTTCTCCGGCCACCCACATGCTCTCCCTCGTCGCCCCATCTAGATGCTGAGGTCCACAGTTACCTGCCAGCTCCAACCACCTTGCACAGTGGACCTGAGCTTCTGACGGCCCACAAGCTTGGCTGCCTCGCACCCCAAAGCCAACTTGCGCAACACTGAGCATCACTGTCGACTCTACGACGCCAGCAGGAAACCCGGGTGCCTTTGCGGCAGCCCGCCTTCCCTTGCTCTCACACCCAGTGTGCACCTCGCTTTCTCGCATCGCCTCTTACCTGGATTTCTGCAGGATCTCCCACCTGGGCACCCTGCTTCCCGCGCCGTCTCCTCTCATCCCCCGCCCTCCTGCCACCCCTTGTCTTTCTGAACACAGGCTGGGGAGGAGACACAAGGACTCGATAAGCTGGGCGTCTCTGGAGAAGGGAACTGGACAAAGTGGGGGACACGGTGGAGGGGAAACTTTCCTTTCAGTGTACCTGTTACAATATACATGTGCATGTATATTACCTATTCTGATTTTTTAAATAATCATTTAAAAATAAAACCCACAAAATTTCCACTAGCTCCCTGTTGCCTACAGGATAAAGTTCAACCCTTTAGCCTAGAAGGTTGTGAAATCATGACCCAAACCGACCTCGTTGTCTTTTGCGCTCCGTCCAGCCATCATCACCTTGCTGTCCAGCCATCATGGACAACATGCTGTTCTCCTAAGGCACTTGGTCCCTCTGGGGTTTTCTACATGCTGCTTGCTCCTTATGGAATGCCCCCTCCTTCACTGACTGCTGGAAAACTCTGCCGATCCTTCACAACCAACTCAGCTGTCAGGGCTTCTTGGATGGGAAGACTTCCGCCTTGGATGGGATTATTCAACTCCTTGTATGTAATAATTCCTACTTACCTCCACCCCAGGGCTTCCATGACGAACGCTCACTTCACAACCCTCCCCCAACACAGTATGCGCCCTGGGGGTCAGCACTATGCTTTACTCTCCTATGACTCCTCGGTTGATCAAGTACCACTTACTGCCACTTAAATTTGTGTTCTTTGCTAGAGATCTGAAAGCGGACAGATGGTAACTGTCTTCAAAATAGTGGCTTTTTGCCGAAAGTCCATTATCAAATCCATCACTTTCAAATCCCTCTGGTGGATCTGCTTTCTGGCCACGTAATCATTTTGATGCCTGTTTTCACCTTCACATCCCACAGCAGCTGTGAGCCAGGATTACCGTGAAGCCCTGGCTGACGGCAAAAGACAAGAAAGAGTTACCCAGGTCCTCCTTTGCTAGAGCAAAAGGGAACCTTTGCAAAAACGGTGGACAGTGGATTCATTCAGCCTAGAAGACAGATAATGATCTTCCCTAGATCTTGAGTGACTAAGATTTATTAGGCGGTGGGGGGGAGTATGAATTATCACCTGCTAGTAAAAACACTGAATTTATATCTATTAGACTGAATCAGAATACCCTCTTTAAGGGTGCCCTTGAATTTCACTAGCACATTTAATCCCCCAAACTTCTTTTATCTAGCCCATCCTGGGACTGAGATTTTATGGTTAATTCAGTGTCCTAATGGAGCCATCTTTATGGCTACCCACCAGCACTGCACTGTAAAAAGAACCTTCCTGAAAGCCTTGGCTACTCTCCAGTTCCTTGCCTCCCATTCTCCATGAAGTCCAGCCCATCAGGCTTCCCGCACCGCTCCACTGAAATGGCGCTGGCCAAGGGCACCAGGGACCTCCAAGCCGCCAGATTCAAAGGTCAGCTCTCAGACTGCATCTCACTTGTCCCTTCGAGCAGCACTTACCAGAGCTGGTCACTCCCTCCTCCTTGACATACTGTCCTCCCTTGGCTTCCAGACCTGCATCCTCTTGGTTTTCTTCCCTTTAGGATGTCCCCTCATCGTCTCTACCTCTGAACACAGGTCACACACATAAACACCCAGAGCAGTGCCTGGCACACACTCAGGTGTTAGCTGACCTCAGTATTACTGGTGGTCCGATCTAATCTCAACCTTTCTCTGTTTTAATGGCTGCCAAACTGATAAGTCCAAACCCAGCCTCTCCCCTGAATGCCAAACTCTTACAAAGATCTTTTCAGTTGATATCTCTATGTAGATGTCTAGCATGCATCTCAAGTTTAACATATTCTAAAACAGCTTCTTTTTTTTTTTTTTTTTTTTTTTTTTTCCTTTTTGCGGTATGCGGGCCTCTCACTGTTGTGGCCTCTCCCATTGCGGAGCACAGGCTCTGGATGCGCAGGCCCAGCGGCCATGGCTCACGGGCCCAGCCGCTCCGCGGCATATGGGATCCTCCCAGACCGGGGCACGAACCCGTATCCCCTGCATCGGCAGGCGGACTCTCAACCACTGCGCCACCAGGGAGGCCCTAAAACAGCTTCTTGATGCACAACATTCAAACCCTGCCCCTTCCACACTTACAAGGTCAGTTAATGCCAACTACGTCCTTCTAGCTGCTCAACCAAAAACTTCGGGGTCCTCTGACTCCTTTCTCACACAACCCACAGCCAATCCATTAGTAAGCTGGCTGTCTCTATTTCTAATCTAGGTCTATATGCCAACCAGTCCTTCCCAGCTCACTCACTGCCACTCTGGTCCAAACCAATCCCTCTTCTCACTTGGATTACTGCAAAAGCTTCCCAGCCCTGCTCCCAGCTTTGGCCCCTCCATCCCATCCCAGGCTGTCTTCAACAGGGCAGCCAGGGTGAGCCTTAAAACAAACCAGATCATGTCATCCGCTGTTCAGAATTCCTCCAGCCTTCTCTACCTCATTCAAAGTAAAAGCCAAGGACTTGGACTTCCCTGGTGGTCCAGTGGTTAAGATTCTGTGCTCCCAATGCAGGGGGCACCGGTATGATCCCACCCCCTACCCCCCCAAAAAAGCCAAGGCCTTCCGGTGGCCACAAGGCTCACTGTTCTCTGCCCGGGCACCAGGCCACCACCCTATCTCTCCCAGCTCTGACCTGCTGAGAACAGGCCCACTGCTGATCTCCCCAGCCCCTACTGCTTTTTTGTTCTTTATACTTTATTTTGTTCACTGTTGGACTTCCATGACCGAACGTTAGTGAAGGTTTTGTCTGTTTAGTTCACTTATGTATAACCAGCACCTAGAACAGTACCTGGCACACATAGGTGGTCAAAAAATAAACGTTGAATGGATAGACCAATATTAGATGGTACATTTTTCTAATTAATAGACCACTGATTGAGAGAGATACTGCTGCATTTTTTAAATCACAATTTGATTAAATAACTTAATACAAGACAAATCCAAACCCTTAGATTTTCACACATAATTCTCCCACCCTAAATAGTTTTCAGTTTCAATATCTCACTAAAATACTGTTGATTTTGAAGTTCTTCTGACTTTGGGAAAGGAATTCTGCCTTGGGCACCTAAGACTGCCCAGGAACAAGTTGAAAATTAGTCTAGAACAGTAATAGATGCTTTAGTGAATTAAAGTACGTGAACTTGATGACATACTTCGCATTCATTAAAATAATAATGAAGAATATTATGCAACGCATGAAAAGCCGCTTATGAGATAGTTTATGTAAAAAAATCTTAAGACTCTGTTATAATTCAATGATATATATCTTTAAAAGCTGTGACAAAGTGAGAGAGTGGCATGGACATATATACACTACCAAACGTAAAATAGATAGCTAGTGGGAAGCAGCCACATAGCACAGGGAGATCAGCTCAGTGCTTTGTGACCACCTAGAGGGATGGGATAGGGAGGGTGGGAGGGAGGGAGACACAAGAGGGAAGAGATATGGGAACATATGTATATGTATAACTGATTCACTTTGTTATAAAGCAGAAACTAACACACCATTGTAAAGCAATTATACTCCAATAAAGATGTTAAAAATAAAAAAAGAACAAAAGAAATGAAAACAGGTGACAGCTGATAAGTTAAAGAGTATACTGGGAAACATTTTAAATTGTTAATGATGCAATATGGTCTTTGCCTATACAATTTTCTTAAGATTCTCAACATTACAGGAATTCTCTGGTGGCCCAGTGGTTAGGACTACACGCTCCCATTGCAGGGGGCATGGTTCAATCCCCGATCGGGGAACTAAGGTCACGCAAGCCACGACGCGGTATGGCCAAAAAAAAAAGATTCTCAATATTGGCAAAAAATAAACAAACAAAAAAACCTACCTGGAAACAGCCTGAATATCTCACAATAAGAGATTAATTAAATAACACTACCTCTGGATGGTGGGCAAATTATGAAGACATTATGATGGGAGAAATGCTTATACTATAATGCTAAATAAAAGGATGTTATAAATTGTATATCTACACTACGCTCTTTTTTTTTTAAGGGAACTTTATTTTTTTTTTAATTTATTTTTGGCTGCGTTGGGTCTTCGTTGCTGCGCATGGGCTTTCTCTAGTTGCGGCGAGCAGGGGCTACTCTTCGCTGTGGTGTGCGGGCTTCTCATTGTGGTGGCTTCTCTTGTTGTGGAGCACGGGCTCTAGGCGTGTGGGCTTCAGTAGTTGTGACTCGTGGGCTCTAGAGAGCAGGCTCAGTAGCTGTGGCACACGGGCTTAGTTGCTCCGTGGCATGTGGGATCTTCCAGGCCCAGGGATCGAACCCGTGTCCCCTGTGTTGGCAGGTGGATTCTTAACCACTGCACCACCAGGGAAGCCCTATGAGCAATCTTTATTTCCTTTTCTATATATATTTTTAATATATATTTTTTCTGTTTTCCAATTTTTCTGCAACGAGCATATACTCCTTTACAATCGTAGAGTGAAGCTAATATAGGGCTTATCTTTTCATTTAAAACCTCTCATGTGGGACTTCCCTGCTGGTCCAGTAGGTAAGACTCTGTGCTCCCAGTGCAGGGGGCCTGGGTTCGATCCCTGATCAAGGAACTAGATCCCGCGTGCATGCCGCAACTAAGAAGCCCACGTGCCACAACTATGAGCCCGCGTGCCACAACTAAGACCTGGCGCAGCCTAAATAAATAACTGAATAAAATGTTTTTTTAAAAACCCCACATCTCTCATGAGTAAGATCATTTTAAGTTTTTTATTGCAGAGAACAACCAAGAACATTTTTTTTCTCATGTGCATGTATATTACCTATTCTAACTTCAAAAACAGACACTTAAAAGTAAGCATAACCTTTTCTGGGCTGAACACATCTTTAGAGACTGGAACGCATCTTGTACACAATCATGGAAGCCGGGGCATGGAGACCTATCTCAGAGAAAAACTGAGCACCAGAGGAATCAGGGAACAAGTGAGAATCCCTCCTGATGGCAAATTCACTCCGTTAAACTTCTAGTACACACAGTACTCTACAGAGGTATAGTCAGAAAGCCTCCGACCGGCTCTTTCAAACTGCACGATACTGGCCAAGTTAACCACCTCTCTGAGCCTTGTGCAGTCCCCTCTGACATGAAGTTGGGGGGAGGCGACACCAATTTGGCAGGTACCTATTCTGATGAGGATTAAGTAAAACAATGGATGTAAGAAGCCGACTATTAGAATAGCCTGAATAAACAGCGGCTGTATTACAACATCTGAACAATTTCCGAGTGATTGCAAGTGAACTGCAAAGCCCTCTGTTTCACAGGAATCAAAACTGATACAGGATGGGGAGGGGACTCTTTCTGAGTCTTTTGCCTCTTTGTTCTTCTGCTTCTGCCCCTGTGCAACCAGCAACCTGCTTACACGCAGGGGCTCGTGAAAATGCTCAAGTAAAAGGATGCTGGTGACAGATGTACTAAGTGAATAATTGGGAGTCTCACAACTTTTAGTAAAAACTGTATGACCCCTAAGCACATAAACATCTGAATGAATAAGGAGGCTGCCGAAAAAAACATTCTGGGGGTATTATGAGGGCAAGACGGGTGGTACTTTTATCAGACAAAATACAGGTTCTTGATGAGTTTGCTTGGGGAACGCTAGGGATTACTGAACGTTAAAAAAAAATCACACAGTAAAGAAAAACGGGCCAGGCATTAGTGCCACTGTGAGCAGAGCGCTGGAAGTGCTGAATCTGCCTTGTGACTTGGACATCTGGAAAACGGGAAAGGCATGGAACATTCCAGGTTATCTACGGAGGGGCTGAGCCCGGCAGGCCTGCTACAAACTCTGCTGCCCCCACTTACTGGCTGTGTGGTTTGGTTATGTTATCAATCTCCTGGGACTGAGATGGCCTTGTTTGTAAAATAGAAAGCACTATTTATCTAAAAGGCTGTTTGAAGAGGGGAACGTGGGACAATGACCAGGAAGTACCTAATGCAGTCCTTAACACAGAGCAGGTGCCCAACGGACGTAATCCTCCTTCCCCTTCTCTACTGTGCAAGTCATCTGATAGAAAACCGAACATCTCATGCGCATCTCTGCAGTGGACATGCACCCAAACTTAAAACTGCATGAAGGGAAAGACTTCTTTCTAGCTGACATGTATTGGTACCAAGAGTTTATGGAACTGGACTGAAAACTAGGAATGTCACGGAAATGCTCTTTATTTGGGGAAGTGTCTCAGTAGTTATACTTCAGTGAATGTAAATCCACACACAGACACACACAGACTGTCACGGGTTCCCCAGTGGCCTTGGCTTCATTCATCCCATTTTCTCCCTGAGATCCTGTTTCTTGGACATGGGGATTTGTAACACAGCCCCAGTGCAGAGAGACTACTGTATCCTTCACATTTGTGTCTTACCTCAAATTTGCCCATAATTTTTCCTAAATTTACAATCCAGAGTGAAAATCCTCTTACCTAGTGTTTCATTACAAAGTATTACAGTTCACAGACAAGAAAAAAAAATATTTAACTGAAAGTTGCTTCTACCAAAATGTAAGGGAAAAATTTACCTTGATTCAGAACATATACATGATAAGAGCTGAAAAACTCCATGGTTAAAGAGTTCTTTTTAAATAGGTGATTGAAATCCTTCTTTAAAATTAATTTTAAAAATTCAAGTTTTAGATGGAATATAGCAATACCTTATTCTTATCCAGCAACCTAAACTGTATCAGGAAAACAACCAAGAATTAAGAAATAAGACAAAAAAAGAGCACTTGATCAACTAAAATTATTGCCACAAAGCTCATTCACTGAACAGATGACTCGTCAGGCCAGGGAGGAGACCTCTCCCAGGCCTGACCTTGGAGGGTCCTGCTCCTCCTATAAGCTCAGTGCCAGCGAGCATGCTTCTGTGTTTCTACCACCCGGGGCCGCTCAGAGAGGTGTCTATTTGGGCGAGGGATACAGAGAAGTTTGGCTGGTTGCATACAGACTGACAGTGGTAAACAGTGACAGCTGTAAGACTGAGGTTGGACCAAGGACAGAAAGGCAGTAACAAGCAAGTCTCACAGCTGCCAGGGCCATTTTGGTATGAAGGGTGCAGGAGTCTGACTGTCAAGGTCGGGGGGTCTGATCTCTGCTCTGCCATAACCACGTGGCTTTAGTCACTTAACTTTCATCTGTGCCTGTTTCCTCTTGCCCAGCTGTAAAAATGGACGATAATAATAACGGTAAAAATGAAATGAGTTAATACATGTCTGAGACCCAAGTGCTCACTGAAATATGAGCTACAATTATTCTTGGACATAGACAAGAATAATACATAAGATTCAGAATAAGGGTTCAGAGATACACATAATTCGTCTCTAAGAAATTCTAATCAACAGCGGTCAAAATTGTAAATGTGGGTGCTTAAAGGGATAATTTCACTTGAGTTTGACATTCTCTTATGGATAATACCTCTCTCCTCCAAAATGCTAGATAGTTATGAACCTAAGAAGGCTTTTCTTCCTTCCTTCCAGAGAAATTTAAAATAGTGTTTATTTACATGCTCAGTCAGGCTTTCTCTGTCCATGGGAACATCATTTCCAACATTTTGAAGAAGGGCCAACTTCTACATATAGGTTTCAATACCGACTCGTCAAAATCCCCATTTGTTCCCAGGCCAATGGTGTCTTGTTAACGCAGAGTCTTGTAAAATGTACAGCTGCCAGAGACTCAGCTGAAGGGTGTAAAGTGTAAAGCAAAACGGCATAGACTCCACACTTGGCTGTACAGGCACTTAGCCTTCTACCTGTGACCTCTAGAGCCAGGAAGTTAAGAGGCTTCAACCTTTTTACTTCATCTCCCCAGACCTGAAGAGAATGAACTGGACTCAGGAGCCTCCTTGCAGCTCTAATAGTCTAGGATTCTAGGATTCATTCAAGAAACATCTATGGGGCTTCCCTGGTGGTGCGGTGGTTGAGAGTCCGCCGGCCAATGCAGGGGACACGGGTTCGTGCCCCGGTCCGGGAAGATCCCACATGCCGCAGAGCGGCTGGGCCCGTGAGCCATGGCCGCTGAGCCTGCGCGTCCGGAGCCTGTGCTCCGCAATGGGAGAGGCCACAGCGGTGAGAGGCCCGCGTACCGCAAAAAAAAAAAAAAAAAAAAAAAAAAAGAAACATCTATGGTACAGAAGATACATACAATCCACATCCAAAAGAGCAACCACAGCTGGCTGACTTTACCTCCTAACCTCTCTCGACTCCATCTCCCCTTCAGCCCTCTCACTGCGCTGCTGCCCTCAGGACCTGCCCGTCTGGACCACCGAAGCAGCCCCAGTTGGACATCTTGCCCCTAGTCCTTACTCCGCCCGGTTCATCCTCCCCGTGGCTGTTGGTCCAACCTTCCTAAGACACAAACTGTCACTCCCCTTAGTCCTTCAAAGATACCCACGGCTTTTATGGTAAAGTCCAAGCTCCTCAGCAGGGAATACTCCTAGTGTGACATGTCCATAGCCTGGCATTCACCCTTCCCAACCTCTTCAACTCCAGTGCGCCCACCCACACCCTGGGTACCATATGCCCCGGCCGCCATTGCCTTTGCATGCAGGCTTCTCTCTGCCCAAATGCTCTTTGCTGCTTGTTTGCCTGGCTAGTGCCATAGACCCTTCCAGATCCAGGTCAAGTGCTGTCCTGCTGGGATGCTGACCTGACTTCTCCAGAGGACCAATTGCTCCTCCTGTGGACTCGCTCTACAGACTGCCCACAGGTATTCCACCTTTTGTTTGCAGATCCGTCTCCCCCATTACACTGTCAACTTCCTGAGGGCAAGGACTGCGTGCCATCAGTGTTCATCTCTGGCACCCAGAGTGATGCCTGGCACACAGTAGGTGCTCAAGCAATACCTGAGAAATGACTGAAAAAATAAGTAAGGCAGTCCATGCAACCTAGGAGTTGCTGTGATACTCAGCGAATGGGGGTGGGGACGGGGGAGGGAAATCCATTCTCTCTGTTTTCTTTTCATTTTCGCTTCTAAAGTTTCCAAAGCACTTGACAGCTGATCCCTAAAAGATTGCTTCCGTGCCGTCTCAGAACTTCCCCCAAAATTTCTCAACTGTTTATCCATTTTGAGGGTTATATAATGGAACTCTGATGTAATCTTAAAGGAATCTTGTTATATAATTGAGTCCCACTTGCTGCAGCTCGTTTGGGGAGGGTAGCAGGGGATGGGCAGGAGGACAGGAGAGGAAGGCCCTGCAGTGTCCAGGTTGGCCCAGTCCTTTCCACCCACCCCTCCCCACCTCACTGAGGAGCTTCCAGGATTCCACTGCTTGGTGGCTGCCCCGGAAGACACCCCCCTCTGGTCCCAGCAGTTGTTAAGCAAAGCCTGCAGGGCTCCGGGGAAGGGGGGAACTGCCTTGGACATCCTCCTCAAGCCCAGGAGCTGATATCCCAGATCTTGTTCATTCAGCTCTGCTGGAGTGAAGGCTGTTCCCATACGAGAGTGCTCACTTTTATTGTTTTTCTAGAACAGCGGGGATGTTATTACAAGTGTTCTGGAAGAGAGAAGAGGGAAGCCAAAAAGAAATTGCACAGCGTCTTAAAAATAGCCAGTAGTATGCAAATTGCTTGACCACAAGGCAAAGATCCTGATGTGTCTGACGCGAGGGGCCTTTGTAAACACTGTTTGGCTACCGGTCCCAGCTCTTAGCATCCTCCTCCGACAGTGCCCGGGGAATGGCCAAGGGGGAGGTACCTGAGAAGAAAGCAGCCCCGCTGGCCAGCCCCTACCTAGGCTGGAAGAAGCCACAGTTCCAAAAGGAAAAAAAGGCAAGCTCTGGCCAGAAGCAAGCCTAGGAGATGCATTTCTGCTAAGGGATAGCTGTCTCCCTGCCTTTTAAGGCTGCTGCCAGTACAGCACTGTCACCCCCCAAATTGGAGGCAGGGAGACCAGCACCCAGAGGAGGCAGAGAGGGAAAGGGGGCGAGCAGGGAGAGCGCGGCGGGACGGCCGCGGGGGCTGGGGGACAGGGCAACAGGGCGGGGGCCCCGCAGGGACAGGGCGCGGGGTGCGGGCCGGCGGGGAGGGGGCTCCGGGGCAGGAATCGGCGCAGCTGCCCCACCGGCTCCGCGGGCTCCGACACTCACCGGGCTCCCGGCGCCGGCTGCGGGTCGGGGCCGCGCCGGGCCCCGCGGGGCCAGCTCCCCGGGGCCCCAGGCCGCCGACTCGGCCAGCAGCTGGTCCAGCAGGCGCAGCGTCTCGTCCCCGCCGTCGGGGGGCGCCGCGGGGCCGGGGCCGGGGCCGGCCGCCCCCTCTGCCGCCTCCGCCGCCGCCTCCCGGGACTCCTCCCGGGCTGCCGCCGCCGTCGCGGAGACTGGCGGCCCCGTCCCGCCCTCCGGGGCTGTCCCGCCGGGCCCGGCCGGCCGGCTGTCGGGGCTGCGCAGCCGCCTCAGGGCGCGGCTGCTTCGGCTGCTGCCGCTGCCCATGGCGCGCCCGCCAAGCAGGCCCGTGGCGCCGCCAGAAAGCGGCCCGGGGGTGGGGACGCGGGAGGGGGCGCGGCCGGGCCGGGGGTGCGGGGCCGGGGGTGCGGACCCGGGCCGGGCGTGAGGGGAGGAGGGGGAGATCCCGGGTCTGGGACGCGACTGGGGGCGGGGACGCGAGCAGGGCCTGGGGGAGGGGCGAAGCCACCGGTGTGCGGAACGTGGGGCGTGGTGTCGCGGTGGGGGAACTAGATCCCGGGACAGGGGAACGTGGGAGGGGGCGCGACCGGAGCCGGGGTGCTGAGCCCGGCCTGGAGGTGGGGGCCGAGAGCCGCGGGTGAGGGCTCTCGGGGAGCCGGCGGCCGGGGGCGGGGAGCGACGGCCGGGTATCCGGGCACTGGATGGCGAGGGCACTGGGGCGCGGCGTCCCCTCCTCCTCCGACTCCTTCCTCCTCCCTCCGGCCCGCCTCGGGCCCCGCCTCTCCTTGCGGGGTCAGCCCTCCAGGCTCTGGCTCCCCGACCCTCCGGGTCCCCGCCGCCTGGAAGAACTGAAAGCACTGGGGTTCCTGCAACACGCCCAGACCGGCCTGCGTGGGGTGGTGATGAGTGCGGAGGTGACTCCACAGCCGGGCCCCTCCCGAGCTTAGAGCGCGATGGGGACTTCACCTCTCCCAGCCTCCTATTCCTCACATGTTAAGTTGGGGGAAGGGGCCGGATGGTAAAAATACCTCTGAGGATGGAGTAAGATGATGAAGGTGCCGGGCCTCCCACCCTTCAATTTCTGCGCTGCTCCCTCGCGCGACCTAAGAGAGGACAGACGGAGGGAAGGGGGCGATTCTCCCGGACCGGACTCCCCGCTGCAGCCTTTCCGCAAGGCAAGGGAGCCGGTAGCAGGCAGTGGTGGGCCCTGGGTTCCCGTCCCTCTCCTCCTGCCCCAAAGGAGATCTGGTGCTTGAATGCCGAGCCTCATTAAAAAAGTAACTACTTTGGGGAAAGAAAAAATTTGAAAGGAGACAGAGAAAGCATTCTCTCCCCAAGGAAAAAGCCAGTAGGTACTGATCATAATTAATTCTAGCTTTTGGTCATTGGATAGTAAAAAAAAAAAGAAAAACGCTTATTATTTTTAAGTGAACCAACCCCCAAATAAGAAAAAGGCCGAAGCTGTCTAATTCAAACTCGGTGGTGTTATTGTTGGTTGTGCTTGCATTTTAAGACTTGACTTTTTTCTTTCCCTTCCTTGCTTACTTAAAAAAATCTAACTTTTCCAAAGCAAGACAACTCGAACATCCTGGGTTTAACTCACATCTTGACCTTAACCTGAATCCAGATGGGATTGCAGAATAATTGTTAAAATGAAATTTTGGCTAAACTTTCCCTACCGTAGACTTGAAATTTTACTATTTTATCACTTCAGGAGTAGGCATTGAAAGATTGATGCCCAAGACAATGGAATAAACATGGGATTCAAGTCTATATCCATTTGTTTTATTATCAAGAGACTAAGGAAGTATTTGTAACTCCTCTTTATTTTTGTTTTTGCATTTTTTTGATGTGCTGTCTTAACCATCCAGATGCAGGAGATGGGCCACATACATTATTTGGTGTCATTTGGGTGTTCTGATTCCACAGATGTGTCTAGTTTGGAAGCTATTGATATAAGTTTTCTTTTTAAGAAAACAAATCTCATCTTGAAACTCTTTAAACCTGGTAGACAAACATTCACAGGGAAAAGAAATCTTTCTTGTACTAAGTTCAACTAAGTTTAATCATTTAAAGGAAAACATGTTTTACTACTGCCTAAGTAGAGTCTCGTCATGTGACTCAGTTTAAATATACCCAGAGCTCCCTGTGTTCACCTCCCAGGGCAACTGATTTTTCTGACCACTGTTGCTTCCAGCCCTGTTTCCCCAGACTTGTCTGGCTCCCTCAGCTTCAGTGAGCGTAACTGCCAAAGCCTCTGTCCTTTCCACTCCGAGAGTGCATTTAAAATCAGCTACATTTGGGGACCTGGCTTCCATCTACTTGTGCTAAAAACCCAGACTGCTTTTATCAGAAGCTTCCCATGACAAGCAAACAACCTGAGTTTTCCCACGTGACCAATGCCACCTAAGATCATCTCTAGAAATAAACAAGAATCTCTTTGGCCCAAAGGGTTGACAAAGTCCCAGGAATATTGGAACCTTGAAAATGGGGTCTGATCCCTCTTAAGGAAGCAGCCGTACTGGCAGCCACACTCCTCCAGCTAAAGGACTTCTTTATGCAGTGACCGGGGTGGTGGCTGGTGAGGGCGGTGGAAGATGAGGCCCAGGGTGGGAGCTGTCTGCTCAAACTCCTGGAAAAGAAGAACATCCTGCAATGAATAAATAAAACTTTGCAAGAGAACTAGTTGTTGTTCTAGTTGTTGATAGTTGTTGAAAGTTGTTGATACTTTCGGCAGGAGATGTGTCCTGAGTGGTGTTTCCCTTGGCAACAGGGCTAGCCTGGCATCTGGAGATGAAGCAGGTCCTTTCCTTACCGCAGCCTGAGGACCACCCTCATTGCAGTGGGCGGGCAACCCCTGCCCCCCTTGCAAAGCCCCACTCAAGTGCCCTTCCTCAGGAACCTTGTAGATCTCTCTGCTCAGAACCTCTGTGATTTCCCACCATCCCTGACCCATCACTAGCTATTACATAGGAGAGGGATATTGTATAGGTGGCCGTCATTATGAACATGCAGAAGGATAGCGTTTATAGTCAGATGAGAAATGAGATAGCATTTGAAATGTAGGCAAGCCATGTTTCTATTTTTAATGCTTAATCAGTAAACTGAGAGGGCCACGGTGCTATCAATTATTGCTGATACCTTCATACCTTCTGAGAGCAGTATCTCATATAGTTGCTATTGTCTTCTTGCAAAGTTCCAAGTTTTGCATTTGGTTTCACGCCTTCACCACTGAGAGGGGTGGGAGAAGTTGTAAAGGAGAGTCAACACCATTCATTAAGGACCATTAATGAGTTACAGAACTCCTTTGCAAGATTTATTCAGAAATAACGTATCTTGGACTTCTCTGGTAGCACAGTGGTTAAGAGTCCGCCTGCCAATGCAGGGGACATGGGTTCGATCCCTGCTCCAGGAAGATCCCACATGCTGCGGAGCAACTAAGCCCGTGCACCACAATCACCGAGCCTGCGCTCTAGGCCCTGTGTGCCACAACTACTGAGCCTAGAGCCCATGCTCCGCAGCGAGAGAAGCCACCGCGATGAGATGCCCCGGCTCGCCACTACTAGAGAAAGCCTGCATGCAGCAACAAAGACCCAACGCAGCCAAAAATTAAAAAATTTTAAAAAAGAAAAGAAATAACGTATCTTAAGTCCTCAGAGTTAGCATGTTTACATCATGACTGATTTGGCCCGTTCTATAACATAGTAAAAGATTCTGGCCCTATGCGGTAAAACACGGATGACTTATACCCCGTTTGAACAAAGGATGGAAAGTGGGATTTGTGATGCCGACTCTCCATTAGTTGACCAGTTCTCACTGCTTAGAGAACCATCTACGGGCTTCTGGTTCAAAATGACAGATCAGGCAGAGTTTGCTTCTCTTGTTACTTGAGACCCCCCTCAAATGCAGATGTTGAAGTTTAAAAAAGGAAGTTCAGAAAAGAAAAAAGGGATGGGGAAGGAGGGAAAATCACAAATGAGAGATTTCAACACACTTCTGGAAGCTGGAAAGCTACAGTAGAGAGCTGCCAGATGAAACAGGAAGAGAAGTGACAACCTAAGCTATGATGTCAGGGGCTGGAGAGGAAACGGTAGTCAGCCTTCTGACAGATGAGGCTCTGGGACTCTTCCTACGGACAGTGCATCCTCCCCAACCCCGTCCACGCATAAGGAGAAAGGCCCAGGTCGCTGGTGTGGCTTACTCTGCTACTGTGTGACTAAGACTTTTCCTGCTGAGTTTTTACTTGGAGTGGGGAGCCGTGTGTGGACGGGGTGTTTGCTGGCCGCTCTGGAGTTGCGTTCCTCCAGGTTCAGGTGCTCACACCTGCCCACTGAGCTGTGGTGATGGCTTGTGTGGAAAGACTGTCCTTCCCGGGGGCTGTGGGCAGGGCAGGCATCGTGACTGTGCAGTACAGTATCCATGGCTGCTGGCCTTGATGAACCCGTTCTCTTCTCCTTGCAGAGCCGCTGCACAGAAGCCACAGGCTGAGGGTTCTGCCACGAACCCACAGTTTTGAGTTGGAGATTTGGAGGCTACTCAAAGCATACTCAGATTCCAGGCCTGGTCAGGGTTATTTATCACCCCGAGGAAATTGTGTAGCAGGAGGGGAGAGGGGAGAGGGCAATGGTGAGGAGGGGGCGATGAAGCCTGTGCACATGTGGCCATTAACATGCTCTGTTTATCACAGAAGTTAACCTTTGCAATACCACTGGCTAAAAAAGAGTGTGTAACATACATGAAGTGTCAAACTTTAAGCTCAAACATCCTCACCATGAATGGCAACTCTGCAATGTGGAAACGGCCCTGTGTGGATGGTCAGTTCTGCACAGAAACAGCCTATGGTTCCAGAGAGCTGGGAAGATGCTTACAGCGCCACTTCTTGCTGGAGACCTAAGAATTAACTAGTGAGATAATCAGCTTGACGGCACAGAGGTCTCCGCTTAAAGCTCAGGTTAAGCGTCAAGTCTCTCAACCCTTTTGTTCGCAGCTCTCTAACTTGTAAAGTGGAGTTAAAGTCCCAGCCTGCTCACAGCCGTTCCTGATGAATGCCTGCGAGCTGTCTGCACAAGCCCTCCTGCCGGGAGGGACCTCTTGTCCTCTGGAACATACCTTCTTCCTCTGTGCCCTCAACTACCGTTTCCTGAGAAGCTGCCGTGGTTCCCCTACAGGCTGTAACTCACTGAAGGAGCCACTCAACGCATCCTTCTGATGTGGATATCAACCTCCTCCATTTTACGGATGCAAAGCTGAGGCTCAGGAGAGCGGGGGACCTACCTAAGAGCTCAAAGCTAGTAAGTAGCGGAGCTGGGACTCAAACCCAGGGTCTTTTCATTACGCGAGCTATGCCCAGATAAATGAGAAACCTAGTAGACTAGACAAACTGACCTCTGAGTATAAGGAACTATGACCCCGGTATCCAGGGCTACCATGCAGGTAGGGTGACCAACCATTCCTGCTTGCCTGGGTCTGGGGGGATTCCCAGGTCATGGGACTTTCAACTGGATGAGTAGGTCGCACTACATGTAGGGTTGCACAGGTTGCTCACTGCACAAAAGTATCTGACCAAACAGCAAGTCGAGGCTGCAGCCTACCCACGCTCCATTCACCAAGCTGCCCCTGTAGAGCAGAGCTGTGTCCCCCTAGACAAAGGGCAGCATGGGCTCACCAAGGCCCCACTGGTTCCTCTGACACTATTGACCCAGAACTTTAAGTAGTTCAGTGATTAAGGTAACGGCTTCATTTTAAACTAACCTTTTTACACTCTATGCCAGAGAATTTCTCCCAATCCCTGTACACACACACACACACACACACACACACACACACACACAGGATCAAAACACAAAGTCCTAATCATGTTCTTACAAACTAGTCCCGTCACAGATGGGAAACGAAGCTGGAGAAATACCATAACAGATCTAGAACACCACGTCTGATGGTCGTGAGTGCTGCTTTGTGAACATTTCTTCCCGGATGTGTGGGAGGGATGTACTTCCCCCCTGGGGACTGGGTGGTCCTGGAGCAATCTCTGGCCAATAACTCATGAGCAAAAGTGAGCGTGTCTCTTCTGAACTAGAGCAATCAATCTTACTGAAAGAGTCCCTCAGTGACTGGCTGTGTTAAAGATGGTGGCAGCTCAGTCAGCCAGGGTCCTTGAGGGGCCAACTCATGATGGACGTGGAGCCTGGGTAAGAACTAAATCTTCGCTGTCCCAAACGAGTTCTACTGGGTGTGTTTCCTACTGTGGTATAATCCAGCCTACCCTCGCTGATACTCCACGGTAAAGACAGTGACACTCGATTCTGTGAGCCACACGGGGCCCTGGAGAGTCAGAGAGTCAGGTTTGCAGTTTTCAAAGACCACCCTACTCTATCTCACTGGGTATTTTAAACATGAATAAGTTGAATAATAAGGTTAGTCTTAAATATATTCTTTTTTTTTTAGTAAAAGTTACTTTAATGGTAGATGTGTGGTTAATTTTATGTGTCAACTTGCAGAGCTAAGGGATGCCCAGATTGCTGGCACAGCATTATTTCTGGGTGTGTCTGGGAGGGTGTTTCCAGAAGAGATTAGCATTTGATTCTGGACTCAGTAAAGCAGAGGCCCTCACACACCTCACCAACGCGGCTGAGGGCCTGAAGAGAACAAAGAGTTGGAGAAGGGAGGATTCTCGCTCTCTGCTTGAGCTGCAACGTAGTCTCCTGCCCTTGGACGTCAGCCATCCTCATTCTCAGGCCTTATACTCAGACTGGATTACATCACCGGCTTTCCTGGGTCTCCAGCCAGCAGATGGCAGACTGTGGGACTTCTCAGCCTCTCTAACCCTGTAAGCCAATGCCTGGAATAAGTCTCCTCTTATATACATCTCTGTATGTATCCTATTGCTTCTATTTCTCTGAGAACCCTTACTAATACAATAAGCCACATAAAATCTCTGAGTAATAAAAGAAGCAAATTTGCTTTCCTACATTTCTCAGAAAGTTAACACTTCTAGTGTATGAAGGTTTGAGTAGTTGCTTCAGAGACCATTTGTCAAAAAAAAAAAAAAAAAAAAAAGGAGTTCCCTGGAGGTCCAGTGGTTAGGACTGTGCACTTTCACTGCCAAGGGTGAGGGTTCAATCCCTGGAGACTATTTGTCCTATGAAGCCTAAAACATGTACCATCTGGCCCTTTACAGAAAGTGTGTGGAGCCCTGGTTTAGTTGAAATTCCTCTGGGTTTCACCCATTAGTCCTGGATGATAGGGTTTATTCATGAAAGAAAAGGAAGTTAATATTAACCACCTACAACTTTTAGTAACTTATTTCTGCCTTCACACATAACTCAGTATGCTCACCTGGGCCCCCAGGTGAGATTGCTGAGTTACGAAACCCAAAGTAAAAAGGTTCTTCTAGACAAATCAGCCTTCCCAATGTTTAAATTCCTTCTTGTGTATGAACCAGAAACTAGATCTGAAAGTCACCTTTACTTTTCTACTTCTAGATTGTATTTTTTCCTTACAGATAAAATATTAAGAGCATTTCCCTTCCTTATTTGAATACAAATAAAAATCTTTTTTATACAAATAAAAATCTTTTCAATTTTTTGCAAGTATCAACACTAGGAATATATTAAAAGTTATTTTTGATCCACTCAAGAATACTTATCCAAATATGTTTTGATTATTTAAACTGAAAGCAAACTTATACCAGAATAAAATCATCAGAAAAGAAACTCAATCTGTCTGAACAAGGATACACCCCTTGTATGTAGATGCAATTTAATTCAACTCTACAAACATTTGCAAAGCACTTACCATATGGTAAATTTGGGGAATATACAAATAACTGATCCATGATCCCTGCCTTCCAGGAACTCAGGGACCAGCAAGAGAGACAGCTCTGTTGAACAATTAAAATAAAGAGAGAAATGTGAAATAGGTACAAAATCAGACGAAAAACAACTTACGTGAGTTAAGAATTCTAGGAGAGGGCTTCCCAGGTGGCGCAGTGGTTGAGAGTCTGCCTGCCGATGCAGGGGACACGGGTTCGTGCCCCGGTCCGGGAAGATCCCACATGCTGCAGAGCGGCTGGGCCCGTGAGCCATGGCCGCTGAGCCTGCGCGTCCGGAGCCTGTGCTCCGCAACAGGAGAGGCCACAACAGTGAGAGACCTGCATACCGCAAAAAAAAAAAAAAAAAAAAAAAAAGAAGTCTAGGAGAGGTCAATAAAGTATCATGGAGAAAACACCAGAGCTGGGTTTTGAAAGAGGAGCAGGGCTTCCCTGGTGGTGCCGTGGTTAAGAATCTGCCTGCCAATGCAGGGGACACGGGTTCGATCCCTGGTCCGGGAAGATCCCACATGCTGCGGAGCAACTATGCCCGTGCGCCACAACTACTGAGCCCATGAGCCACAACTACTGAAGCCCACGCGCCTAGAGCCCGTGCTCTGCAACAAGAGAAGCCACTGCAATGAGAAGCCTGCACACCTCAATGAAGAGTAGCCCCCGCTGGACGCGACTAGAGAAAGCCTGCGCTCAGCATCAAAGACCCAACACAGCCCAAAATAAATAAATTAAAAACACATACACACAAGAACAGGGCACAAAGTAAGTGATCAAAAAGTGCTATCCACGGGGCTTCCCTGGTGGCGCAGTGGTTAAGAATCCACCTGCCAATGCAGGGGACAAGGGGTTTGATCTCTGGTCCAGGAAGAGCCCACATGCCTCGGAGCAACTAAGCCCGTGCGCCACAACTACTGAGCCCGCATGCCACAACTACTGAAGCCCGCGAGCCTAGAGCCCGTGCGCCTAGAGCCCGTGCTCCACAATAAGAGAAGACACCGCAATGAGAAGCCCATGCACCGCAATGAGGAGTGGCCCCCGCTCGCCGCAACTAGAGAAAGGCCGCATGCAGCAACGCAGACCCAACGCAGCCAAAACTAAAATAAATACAAAATTTTGAAGTGCAACCCTCCCCCACAAAAAAAACAACAAATAAGTACTGAACACCAGCTGCCCTGAAAGCAAACTTTGGTTGCCATGGTAACTGGGCCATCAGCCTCTTCCTGACTTGAACAGTGCCAGCAGCATCCCTGTGGTCTTAGCTCCAAACTGTGCCTCCAGGAGCTCACTCTCTGGCTGCACACTGCGGAACTCTGGGTCCCTGGTTGGGTGAAAGGGGGCGAGGGGGTGAGGAGGGTGGGAGGGACGCGGAGAAGCAGACGGGCCTCTCCTTACTGGCTGCAGTGTTCTTCAGCTTCAGGGCAAATTTCAGAGTCAGTGTTTTGATCCTGACAGAGTTCAGGAGGGCCCACCCTTTCCTTAACCATCTGTGCTCTGTTGGGGAAACAGGCAACACAAGGGGGACGTTTTGCTGCCTTTCAGGCCCAGCTCTGTTGATCAGAAGTGGCCGTGGTGACCAGGGATTGGTGGTCCCTGGGCTAGGAGCTCCAGTGAGCTGTGGACCAATGCAGTGGCCCAGGCCAGGGAGAGACCCAGCTTGGGCTGCTCCTCTCTTGGGCAGGCTCCCTGGGTGGGCAGGCAGAGCTTCACCCCGGCCCCAGACTCCTGCCCAGACCTGGGGCCCAAGAAGAAAGGAGAGAGATGCCTGGCAATTGCCAAAGAGACCGAGAAACTGTCTCAGATTGGAGGAGAGTAAGGAGACATGACAACAAAACACAGGGAGGGGTCCTGTATCACAAAAACAACAGTAGGGGGAAAACTCGGGAAATGTGAGTAAAGTCTGCAGTTTTTAGTTTTAGTAGTATTGCACCAACGTTAATGTCTTTTTATTTTTTTTTTTTGGCAGTACGCGGGCCTCTCACTGTTGTGGCCTCTCCCGTTGCGGAGCACAGGCTCCGGACGCGCAGGCTCAGCGGCCATGGCTCACGGGCCCAGCCGCTCTGCGGCACGTGGGATCTTCCCGGACCGGGGCACGAACCCGTGTCCCCCGCATCGGCAGGCGGACTCTCAACCACTGCACCACCAGGGAAGCCCTAATGTCTTATTTTTGTAGCTGTACTGTGGTTATGCCATGTGTTAACAGTAGGCGGAGCTGTGTGCAGTATGGAAACTCTGTACTATCTTCTATCAGCCTAAAAGTATTTCAAAATAAAAAGTTTAAAGCATTGTGTATTTTCCTTCATGGAAATAAAAGGAGGTGCTGGCTTCCATATCTTGGTACACTGTAAAATAGTTTTGTCATACTGCCTTCTGTCTTTACCCCTATAACTCTGGCACAGGCATGCCACCCAGACCACTGGGCAAAGGTCCACAGAGGCCATGGGCTACAGAGAAGAGAACAGCTGGCCTCTTCTTGTTGCTACAGCATCATTCTAAATTCTTTATTATTCCAGCCACTCAGTCACTTGGGGTCCTCCTTGACTCCTCCTCTCTCACATCCCACCTTCAGACCACCGGAGATTCCCTTTGTTCTGCCTTCCAACTACATATCTAGAATCTGGCCACTTTGGACTACCTCCATTGCCCTTCCTTATCTCGCTCCAGCCTCGCTGGAGTCCTTGCTCGGCCTCAACCAGACACACACGCACCTTTCCACTGACTGTGTCTGTGTCATTCTTCCAGAAATCTGCATGGCTCACACCTGCCCCCAGTCTCCCTATCATTGCAGGGAGGCTTATTTTAAATTAGATCTCCCCTCTTACACTTCAGCTCTTTATTTTGCTCTATTTTCTTTCCATAGCCCGTTCTCCTTCTAACATAAGTTTGATATACTTATTAATCATGTTGATAATTTCCTTCGGTTTTCCTCCTGCTAGAATACAGCTCCCAGGGACGGGATTTTTCTGTTTCCATACTGCACACAGCTCCCCCTACTGTTGTTCCCGGTGATGACCCCAGCATCTAGAATAGTGCTTGGCCCTTGGTAACTATTTGTTGAGTCAGTGATTAGTGTGAGAGAAGGGGTATGTGACAGCCACTTTTTCTCTCCAGGGATAAGCATGGGCAAATTGTCCACAGAACTGTTCTGCTGTGTTTCCTTTTCCAGAGCAGAAAAATGTCACAGGCACACCGTCCAGCCAAGGCCAACACAGAAATGGGGTCTGTTCTAAAGTGTTAGCTTTATGGAGCAGTGGCACCTTGGAAATGGAGACACTCAGGTGTGAATCTGGTCTGCACCATCTGTGTAGCTTAATCTCACTGTGCCTCAGTTTCCTCATCTGTCAAATGGGTATTAATAACACCTGCCTCATCGTGTTGTTGTGAGAAGTGAATAAAATTAAATGTGGTAGGCTTCCTTGGTGGCGCAGTGGTTAAGAATCCACCTGCCAATGCAGGGGACACGGGTTCAAGCCCTGGGAAGATCCCACATGCCACGGAGCAACTAAGCCCATGCACCACAACTACTGAGCCTGCGCTCTAGAGCCCGCGAGCCACAACTACTGAAGCCCGCATGCCTAGAGCCCACGTTCCCCAACAAGAGAAGCCACCGCAATGAGAATCCTGGGCACTGCAATGAAGAGTAGCCCCTACTCGCTGCAACTAGAGAAAGTCTGCATGCAGCAACGAAGACCCAACAGAGACAAAAATAAATAAAATAAAATAATAAATAAATAAATTTATAAAAATAAAATAAAATGTGGTAATGCCTGTCAAGCTATCAGCACAGAACAGCGTCTAGCCCATAACAAGCACTCAAAGAATGTGAGCTCATAATGCATTTGTAAAAGGCAACTGTTTAAAATCCAAAATACATTTTTCCAGAGAATGAAAGGAAAAAGATAATTATTCCCTAGAGCTCGTGAGGAAAGTTTGGTAATTGAACTGAGGATGTATAATCTGCTAGAGGCTTTTATTAGTTCAGTGAACATTTATTGGGGACACACCGTCCAGGGCAGTGGTGACAGGTAGGACCTCTTTTTTTTTTTTTTTTTGGCGGTACGCGGGCCTCTCACTGTTGTGGCCTCTCCCGTTACGGAACACAGGCTCCGGACCCGCAGGCTCAGGGGCCATGGCTCACGGGCCCAGCCGCTCCGCGGCATGTGGGATCCTCCCAGACCGGGGCACGAACCCGTGTCCCCTGCATTGGCAGGCGGACTCTCAACCACTGCACCACCAGGGAAGCCCAAAAGTTCAGATTTTAAAGAACTAAATATCAGTTGAATTTTTTTTCTATTCAAGCTAACATTAAGTGGTGTTTAGACCTTTCCTGCACTGTTTTGAGCTCTCCTTGAATAGTTTCCTGTGTCAAAGCAGAGCTGGAGGGTCTCACCCACACATCCTTGTCTTAGGAGGGGCAGGGGGGAGAGAAAGGTGGGGCTGCCACCCATAGGAAGATGTTCAGGTATTAAGCCGACAGGGGGGTGGGCAGGAGCACAGCCAAATGACCGCCCCAGAGACGGGGTGGAGGACAAAGGCAGGGGCCAAGCTGAGGGTGCCGCAGGTGCTGGGGGCAGACATGGCGGGACGTCCGTCTACTTCGAACTGTTCAGGCATATAAACCAGTAACACCCTTTATGCTTAAGTGTCCATCACTTGCAGCCAAAAGAGTTCTAACTAACAGTCTCCCTCTCCATCTCTGTTCTGCTTTCCTCTACATTGATTCCACTTCCCACTCTGTGCTCCCAAGAGCCTCAGGCTTAATTCTCCAAGCTCCAAATGCAGCAAAAGTCAGAGCTTCTCTTCGCCCTCCCCCTGCCCCCCACGATCAGCCTGAAATCGGGCTTCCTTAGGAAGGTTTGAGTTGGTTGCCATTCCTGAATGGGTCAAGAAACTAGAAATTACCAAGGTCATGTGCCTCTCCCACATATTCAAGGGCAAGGAAGACAGGTGGGGAACTGACCGGCTTAAACCCCATGAGCCTTGTGGGCCTTGTAAGGACTTGCACTTCTGCTTTGTGTGGGACGAGACAGATGAAGGCAAAGTGCGTCAGGACCAGCGCTGAGTGTGGAACCCAGGCATCTTGGCCCCCTGTCCACACTCTCTCCATGACCTCATCCTGTCCCCATACTTCCTGGAACATTTTCTTGCCACTTTGGGTTGTGTCAACCCACCCTAAATGTGATTCTGCAGGTTTTTTAAAATGTGCATCTGCCAGGCCCAGCCACCAACCTGTCTAATCTCCCTGCACCGCACGGCGCTGAGCCGAGATAAGCTTCCCATCAGGCACAGGCAGGGAGAGGACAGCGGCACCTCTGCTGGGTCTCCTGAAGCAACACAGTGGTGGAGCTTTTGGATGGGGGGTACGGGGTGGGGTCTTGGAAACCCCTGGAGCAAAGCTCACAGGCATCCTAACAGCTACCATTTATTGAGGATCACGACGTGCCAAGCACTGCGCTAGATCTGCCATGAATTCCCATTTAAGACTCACAATATCCTACCACAGCATGAATCCCCATTTTACAGATGAGGGAGGTAAAGCTTGCTGAAAAAGCAACTTGCTCAGTTACACAGCTAGGCTGTGGCAGGGAGGATCCACCGTGGCGTGTCTGGCTCCAAAGGCCGTGCACTAAAGTCACGTCACCTCCGTTTCAATGTCCCACCTCAAATGAATCTGGTCTCTGGGCTTCCCTGGTGGCGCAGTGGTTGAGAGTCCGCCTGCTGATGCAGGGGACACGGGTTCGTGCCCCGGTCCGGGAGGATCCCAAATGCCGCGGAGCGGCTGGGCCTGTGAGCCATGGCCGCTGAGCCTGCATGTCCGGAGCCTGTGCTCCACAATGGGAGAGGCCACAACAGTGAGAGGCCCGCGTATCTCAAAAAAACAAACAACCCCCCCCCAAAAAAAACCAAGAAATGAATCTGGTCTCTAGTTGAACTTTTTCAACCTTTTTCACTAAGTAGGGTTATGTGATATGCAGCAGATAACAGTATCAGTTTTATTCCAAACTCTACATCGTCCACCTATTAAAATACTCCTATAAAAGTTAATGATGGAAATGTACATCAAAGCCACAACGGTTATTATTTTCTAAAAAAAAATAAAATAACAAATGTTGGTGAGGAGGTAGAGAAATTGGAACCCTTGTGCACTCTCGGTGGGAATGTAAAATGATGCAGCCAATGTGGAAAACAATATGGCAATTGCTCAAAAAATTAAAAATTAGATTATTCTCCATACTTAACAACATTTTTTTTTTTTTTTTTTGTGGTACGCGGGCCTCTCACTGCTGTGGTCTCTCCCGTTGCGGAGCACAGCCTCCGGACGCGCAGGCTCAGCAGCCATGGCTCATGGGCCCAGCCACTCTGCGGCATGTGGGATCTTCCCGGACCGGGGCACGAACCCACGTCCCCTGCATTGGCAGGCGGACTCTCAACCACTGCGCCACCAGGGAAGCCCTAATTTGATTTTTAAAACAGATTTTTAAAGAGCTAACATTTAATCCAAGAAGAGACACTCTCTTCAGCAAATGCTACTACCCTCCGAACCATGAAAAGGTGAATTTCAAAAATGTCCTCTTGCTCACCAAATATGAGAAAATCTGGGCTTTTGACCCAGGCTCCCCCATGAATCTCATTGCTTTTGAGGGCCAAGACTGTGCTTGAATCTGGTCCAGTGTAAGGCCGGGTTTAACCTAAGTTTGCAGGATGATGGGTAAGAGTCCTCTGGAAATACTTCCTGGTGTAGCTGGGATTCATAATCTAGGTTCCAGACCTCTGTGCCATGATGCGTCTTCTTCCTCGTTCTTTTAATTCAACCAGTGTGTGCTCACTCAGGGGAACTGCCTCCTTCCTGCCCCTGCCCACACTCAACCTGACTGCCTAGGAGGGCGACTCAGACAGAGGCGACAATGACTAGCCGAGGGGTGACGGGGCAGCCCCACAGCACAGGCACCAGGACTGGAGAGAGTAGTCAAGGCGCCGCCCCCAGGCCAGGCACGTAGTGTGCAGCTGGTGTGTCGGGGCGGGGTGGGGGGGTGACACCCTTTAGCACGGATGTTATCTGACCTGGATGTTATTAGACCTGGCTAGTTAGGACAGGTGTCGGGTCAGAATGTCAGGGAATTGATGCTTCCATGGGAGTAGGAATTAGGCCAGGAGGCATGGGGTGTTTGTTGAGTTGAGACACTTGGGCCTGGTCCCCTCTTCCTAATGAGTCACCCCTTCGTCTCCTTGGAGGAAGCCTGGCCCCCCACTTGTGATGGCCAGGGAGTGCAGCAGGGCCCTCTGGCTTGGGTGGTAGGTGCAGCTTCTGCTTTGCTCACCGGCATGAAATGAGCCATGTGGTGGTGATGGGCAGGAGACAGAAAAGAGATGTGGACGGAGGAGCTGGAATAGTGACTCCAGGGCTATAGTTAACTGAGGACCTGGACATGAACTGAAGTAGGAAACGAAGAAAAACACATTGGAGTAACTTGAGTTTTGTATTCTAAAGGACTAAGAGAATTCAGCTAGGCTAGCTAAATGGAAACGATTGAACTAAATATTCTGCCCCATTTAGTCCTTAGGCTCACCCTGTGGTGTAGAAATGATCACAATCATTTTATCAGTAAAGCAACAGGCTCAGATATATCAAGTGACTTGTCCAAGGTCATCTAATAAATAAGAAGTGACACGAATTCAGACCTGAATCCAGTGTTGGTCCCTTAATTCCACTACACTGATCTAGTCTAAAAGCAGCTTAACTTCTAGGAAGTGAATCATCAGGGCTTTGCAGGGTTGATTCTCCTGGGCTTTGTTTCTCCCCCTCCTAAAGCTATTATTTAGCTAAGATGGTGGGCGGTGGCCTAGGGAGATTTATCTCTATGCTGGAGCTGATCGTGCTTTTCCCTGCCCCCTACTCACTCAGGAAAAGAAGGAATTGCGTCCTATTTGCATAGGTTGCTCTATGTCTACCAGTTCAGAATAACATTAAAGTTGGCTGCACCCCCATTCCCCAAAACACACGCACACACACCCACCCACACATACACACACCGTTATACTTAGAAAGTAGTCGATAGTGTGGCCTCCTTATCCAGGAAAGGAGGCTATTAGCGAAGAGATTATTCAGTAATAAGCCAACAGAAAGCTGAACTTGGTAAGGAAATAAACTAACCCTGGGCCTGCAAAATCCTGGCCTTACATTCCTATTTTTCTTTCTTTTTCAAGTCAGTCTGTGGGAAATCCTCTCCTTCAGACACAGCCTGAAAGGGGCAGAGACACAGCCTGAAAGGGGCAGAGACACAGCCTTCAGGGGAGGGGCTTGACCTGGGCCCAGGAAGACCAGAGCCGGGCTGACAGGAGAGCAGGGCTGACAGCGGAGCAGGGCTGACAGCGGAGCAGGGCTGACAGTGGAGCAGGGCTGACAGGGGAGCAGGGCTGACAGGAGAGCAGGGAAAGGCCCTGCCTGGAGGAGGGAGGGAAAGATGGGGACACCGGGGTAAGTTGGGGAGTGCGTTTGCAAAGGAGGAAATAGATGTGTGGAGGCCGAAGTCCCTTGGCAGAGAGACTGGAGGGCAGAGGGAGGCGGACCCAACCCAGCCTCAGCCCACTGCCTCGCTCTTGAGATTCCACGGCCAACAAGTCAGCCTGGAATGAAGTATTCCATCTTCCTGCTTCCCGGGAATGCTTTTTCCTTAACAGAGAACTCTGAGCATCCTGAAGGTCTGAAAGCGGAATGTCAAGTTCAGAAAGAAGAAGGAGGTGCTCTGGAGTCACACAGGGAGTAGCTCAGTTTAGAGGAGGGTTGACCTTGCTTCCTAGTAGTTGGGAAACAAAAGAACTCCATGGTGGGAAGGGGCTGACGGATTGCAGAAAGGAAACCTCATAAACAAACTGTGGGATATCCACGCACTGGAATATTATCCAGCCTTAAAAAGGAATGAAATTCTAACACAAGCTACAACATGGATGAATGCTGAAGACATTATGCTGAGTGAAAAAAGTCAGACACAAAAGGACAAATAATGTAAGATCGCACTTGTACGAGGTACTCGGATTCACACAGAAAGTAGAATGGTTTTTACAAGAGGTTGATGGGAGGGAGGAATGGGGAGCTAGTGTTTAATGGGATGATAAAAAGTTCTGAAGACGGATGGTGGTGATGGTTGCATAAGGCTGTATATGTGCTTAATATGACTGAACTGCATGCTTGAAAATGGTTCAAATGGTAGTTTTTAGCTTATGTACAAAAAAAAGATAAGCTAAATCTAATAAAGCCTTTAGATCTTTCAGTTTACAGTAAAAACAGGGATTAACAGAACAAATTAAGTGACACTGTGGAGACACATCAGGCAAATGTAGAATGTGGGACATTCTACAAGAAAACTGGCCTGAACTTTGAAAAGTCAACCTCATGGGGGAAAAAAATGGAGTAGTTGTTTGAATTAAAAGAGACTAAAAAGGGACTTCCCTGGTGGCGCAGTGGTTAAGAATCTGCCTGCCAATGCAGGGGACATGGGTTTGATCCCTGGTCTGGGAAGATCCCACATGCTGCAGAGCAACTAAGCCCGAGCACCACAACTACTGAGCCTGTGCTCTAGAGCTCGCAACTACTGAGCCTGCGAGCCACAACTACTGAAGCCCAAGTGCCTAGATCCTGTGCTCCGCAGCAAGAGAAGCCACCGCGATGAGAAGCCGGCACGCCACAATGAAGAGTAGCTCCCACTCGCCGCAACTAGAGAAAGCCTGCACAGCAACGAAGACCCAACGCAGCCAAAAAAAGAATGCCCCAAGGCAAATAAAACTCTGTGATAAATTCAAGAACTGTATTAAAAAAAATAAGAGACTAAAAAGACACAATAACCAAATGTAATGCATGCGTTTAATAGGATCCTGTATCAAAAATGAACAAACCAAATTAAAAGACATATTTGAAATGACTGGGGAAATTTGATTATGGACTAGATATTAGGTGATATTAGAGAAATAATGTTAGTTTTCTTAGGTCTGAGTATGGTACTGTGGTTATGTTAGTGAATGTCCTTATTTTTAGGAGCTACTTGTGCAATACACTGCAATATCTCGGGGTGAAGTGTCATATCTACAACCCACGTTCAAATGATCCAGAAAAGGGCCTCCCTGGTGGTGCAGTGGTTAAGAATCCGCCTGCCAATGCAGGCGACATGAGTTCGAGCCCTGGTCCAGGAAGATCCCACATGCCACGGAGCAACTGAGTCCGTGCGTCACAACTACTGAGCCCGCGATCTAGAGCCCATGCTCTGCAACAAGAGAAGCCACTGCAATGAGAAGCCCACATGCAGCAACGAAGACCTAACGCAACCAAAAATTAAAAAAATATAAATCAAATATATTTATTCAAAAAAAAAAGATCCAGAAAAAACAAAAGCCTCACACACCCGTAAAGAGGGATAAAGCAAATATGGCAGAGGGAAACAACCGTTGAATCCTAGGTGGTGGGTGAACACTGTAGACTTCTTTCCATTTTTCTGTATGTTGAAAATATTCTTAATAAAACGTTGGGAGAGAAAAGTTCCAGCTGCATAATGTAAGGGGCTGTGTGACCGTGGGCACCCTCCTGGCCTCTCAGGCCTTAGTCTCATCTAAAGAACAGAGCTAAAAACACCCACTTCACACTGTCGCCTGGATTAAAAGTGTAAATCACCTGGTCCAGTGGTCCAGGTGCCCAGTGGCTGTGGAGTTATCATTAGTATTATTGTGACAGTCCCCAGCATGGTGTCAGGTATATAGAGGGATGAGTGGCTTTGGGAAAAATCACTTGAGCTCCCCGGGCCTCAGTGACGCCGCCTGGTGTGGTGTGAGGGGCCCCATAGAGGTCACCGCACCCTCCCGCGCGAGACGGTAAAAGTGCAACTGCTGGGGGCGTGGCGGCCGGAGCGCGGGCTGCGGAAGCGGGGGCGGAGCTTGCGGGGGCTCGGCGTAGGATCCCACAGCCTTGGAAGAGCGCAGCCTCTCTGAAGTTGGGGGCGGAGTCTCCGTCTCGCGGACCAGTAGCGGAGTAGCTGTCAAATCGCGCGCGGAAGGGAAAAGAAGAAGATCGCAGGCGGATCCCAGGGCTTGGCGCTAGGCCGCTGCGGGGAGCGTCCTCTCTCCCCCGGACTGGGCAGCCTGGTCCGCCCGGGCCCTTTGCGTCTCCGGTACCCAGGCAAAGAGAGGGGGAGCTGCAGACCAGAACCCCGACCCGGCTGTCTCCTCCCGGCGTGACCGCTCGGCAGAACCACGTAGACTTCTACCCCTGCTTCCTCCTTTGTAAAGTGAGAGCAGTAAAAACCCGATGTAGGGGGAGGACGGGACATGCCCGAATGACTCAGAGGTGGGAGGCGGTGAGGGGGAGGATGGCGGCTTTCCCCCCCGCTGCCTCGTGGCAGTTCTACCGAAAATGAAATAATAGCTTCTGCCTAGCTCACAGAGTTACACTTTACAGTTCCTGTGCATACAGAGTATAGCAGGAGCTGAAAAGTACACGGTGCCTGGGACAGCAACCAAAAGGAGTACGTCGGATACTGATTACCCGAAACTGGATGTTCATTAGGTATTAGCGGACACCAAGGAATCACTGATAGTTCTGTTAGTTTTACGGCTGATAAAGCCATTATCACATCTTCAGTAAAAGTATCCATTTTCTGGAGGTGCATGCTGAAGGGGAAATGGAAATGTCTGCGAGTTGCTTTAAAACAAATGATGACAGACCAAAGTTTTAGTTGTTGCTTTGTCTAAGAGATGTGATGGTCATTGGTCTTTCTTCTGAGGCTAGAGAATACTTTAAACACAGTACTTTAAGAGAAATAGACCTCTGTGGGGAGGGTATCTTCTCTACCCCCCACCTCTTTAAAGTATTATATCTAGAAAAGACATGGTAAAAAGTCCAGTCTCACTCAGAGACAACCCTGACTGTGTACAGCTGTTGGAGCTTTTCCTGGTTAATCATTTTTTCCCTGGATCTTAACACTTCTTTCACTTCAATCACTTCTGGCGTTTTGCCAGATGCAGAGCAGACGTCTCTGGCAAATCTGAAAGACCGCGTACGAAGTAAAATGAGAACTGTTACTGAGTTCATGTCCCCACCCTCACCCGAATGGAGGTTTTCAACCCCCTCTTTAGGCTCTTTGATGCCCAATAGGCAGTAAATGAATTCCTAGTTCTTCAATCATTCTCTGAACTTTTTCTCAGGAATTTTTGCTCAGTTTGCAATTTTTAAAACAATGTCGACATAGAGGACAGGGGTCCGACAGCAGACACGATTTCAGGGGGACACTGCACCAAAGGCCCTCTCTCTGCTATTGACTTGAAAGTTTGCAAAAGACTTCGCATTTTACGTGAATTATCTCATTTAATCCCTTCATTTTATTAGTAATCCCACAGGTCAGGTATGGCTACGAGGCCCAATTTACCGACGAGGGCACCAAATCTTTGTCAGATGACGTGTCCTAGTGACTCAGCAGCCCGCACCCCTAACCGTTTGGACAGTACGGTCACCACCGACCACCCCACACATTTGCCCGACCTCAGGGACCCTGCTTGCACCCCCACCCAGGTACACGTATCTAAATCGCCGGAGCCACGTTCCCTCGCAGCCAGGGGCTTTGTACTGGCATTTGCACCAACCTCATTTGCAAAACCAGTTACCCGGAACCGCGAAACGGGTTCAAGAGACGTTTTCAGAGAGGTGGGGCTCGGCGGGGTGGGGAATCCTCTCCCGCTCTCCGGCGGGCGGGCTCCAATCGCGTTGCTTCATTCAATCCTAAACCTTTCCGGTACGAGAGAGTGCCCGCGCGCGCCAGGGCCACCGGAGCGCGCAGGGCCTGCAGCCTTTGTCCAATGGGGCTCTCGGGGATATGGGCGGTGGCGCCCCCAGCCCAGCCTGCGGCCCACAGAGGCCCGGGAGGGATAGATCCCGAGGGTCCCAGGAGAGCAGGGGTGACCGGCGTCCGCGCACAGCTCCGGAATCTGCTACGGGAGGCGTGGCCAGCATCCATCCAATGGGAAGCGGCCACGCCCACGGCGCACGCCTGTGAGGGATGCTTTAAATTCCCAGCGCCGCCGTGCCGCGGCTTCCCGGACCTGCGCGCAGCCCCACCTTGCCGAATCGTACGCAGCCATGCTCTCCGTCCGCGTCCCGCTCGCCACCATCGCTGACCCGCAGCAGCAGCATCCCCTCCAGCTCTCGCCTATGAAGGGGCTCAGCCTGGCGGACAAGGAGAACACTGTGAGCGCGCAGGGGCGAGGGGCGGGCAAGGGCGGCGGGGTCCTGTAGGACGCGGGCAGGCCTCTCACCGCGCGTCTCCCTGCAGCCCCCGTCCCTCAGCGGGACCCGCGTGCTGGCCAGCAAGACCGCGAGGAGGATCTTCCAGGAGCCCGCCGAGCCGGTGAGTAGGCGGGCTGGGGGCGCCCGGCGAGGGGGCGCTGCAGGAAGGCGGTGCAGGAGGAGCCTGCTCTTGGCGCCAAAGCCTCATTGTCTCCTCTCAAACCCTACCCCCTCCCGGGCCCGCGCTCCTTTCCCGCCAAAGTCTCTTCCCGATCATTTACTACTTTACACATCTGGACATTTTCCTATTATGTCTCTACTATAGTCCTGCTCTGTTATGTACAGAACCCATGTGTGACAAGCGACATACATTAAACCGCATGAAATTCCCGATAACTGGACATACTTTGCTTAAAAAAAAGACAATTTCGTGGTTCGCCCTATACTTTACATTTTCCATCCTTTCTCCCCCAGCAGAACCCTAAGCTATCTGCCCCCAGTGTGGAGGATGAACCACTTCTGAAAGAAAACCCCCGCCGCTTTGTCATCTTTCCTATCGAATACCATGATATTTGGCAGATGTATAAGAAAGCTGAGGCTTCCTTTTGGACAGCTGAGGAGGTAATCGCATTCAGGAAACAGGAGACTTAAAAGACAGTTGGAAGCATTGCCCCTAACTCCAGAGGAAGACCCCTGCAGTGCCGGTTATAACTTGTTTGAAATGTGCTTTGCTTTCCTCATGTTCCTCTTGGGAATGTTTGCCCACAGAGGGAGGATATTAGATGTTCTCACTGGCAAAGTGCATGAGGGGTATATTAATCAAGCGATACTAGTAGACTTAAAGTTGAAGAATTACGCATATGTGTGAGGTCCTGCACGTTTGAACCCCTTGTGAACTTCTGTACTCCAGGTGGACCTTTCCAAGGACATGCAGCACTGGGAAGCCCTGAAGCCTGAGGAGAGATATTTCATTTCGCATGTTCTGGCCTTCTTTGCAGCAAGTGATGGCATAGTAAATGAAAACTTGGTGAGTTTCCAAAAATAAAGTCTACTTTTATGCATTTCAAGACTTAAGAGAACTAATAATTTTCTTTTTTCGTCTTTTAAATTTTTCCACACTGAATGCGTATATATCTGTAAGCTAGTATGTATATTCCATGGCATTTCCTGTCCTATAATATACTTTGCAGTTATTTCTTCCTCATGGTATTTTTTTCCCCCAACTGTAGAGAAGCTCAAAGACAATGTTAAGTGGTAGTAATAGATCTACGACCCTGGTAGCTACCTATTTGCTCTCCTTTTTGTGGCTTTGCTGTTTTAATAATTTGGTTGCATATGTCTTGTTGAGTGCATCCTCCTTGCAATGAATTAAAAAGAATGAATTGCTATTTCTACCTTACGATGATACAAAAGAGGAAGTGTGACGCAACCAGTGTTCCTTGACTGAGTTGCTGCTGGTAGATTTTCCTTAAACTGATCTTTGTGTTTTACCACTAGGTGGAGCGGTTTAGCCAGGAAGTTCAGATTACGGAAGCCCGTTGTTTCTATGGCTTCCAAATTGCCATGGAAAACATCCATTCTGAAATGTATAGTCTCCTCATTGACACTTACATTAAAGATTCCAAAGAAAGGTGAGTATTTGGGTGGTGATATGCCAACATATTTAGGATTACCAATTGTTACTTTTTGAAATCGTATAGAGGAATGACTCTAAAATGACCAAGTCAAAGAAATTCCTAGCACCCGTGGTCCTGTCTGCTCTGAAGAAGAGGCCTAAATTCACTTTACTAGCCAGTCACTTAAAAGCAAAGTTATGAAGTTACTCCATTTTATAGAGGTGGAGATATACTGCTGAATGTCCAACCTAATGCCTTCTGAAAAAACATCCCTAGAGGCTCTGTCTGATACCCTAAAACCTAGGTCTGATAGTTTTCACGTCTGGCAAATCTGTCAGCCTACAACTTGAGCCTGGGGCAGGGTGGAGAGGGTGGAGGATGCAAAGTAGAAACATAAAACTTGCCTCTTAAGGGGCTGTAACATAATATAGAAAATAAGACCTAGGAGTATAAGTAGAGGAATTACATGATAGTGCAGAGGTAGCCGTGAACCATGAGATTAATTTAGGCACACAGCTGTTTGCCTGAAATGATAGTTTATATTGGAGGATAATAGAGGAGAAATATAGGTAGCCTCGGGCCTGTTTACATTTTCAAGATTGACTGGAAAAGAGGGGAGAGTTAGATATGGGCGTTTGAGTCTAGATACTAAGGTCAGCTTCAGGACAAGAGCCTGTGTAGAACAGAAGTGGTGAAGCTGAAGAGTAGCCTCTTGTAGATGACTTGGAGGAAAGTGAAGAGGGAAAATGAGTAGTGACTTGAAAGCCTAGCAGGATTGAGGAGATTCATTGGGGGTAAAAAGATTTGAACATGTTTGTAGACAGAAATGAAAAAAGAAAGTAAAGGTAGGGGCATGATTGGGATACATTACCGGAACAGGTAGGATCAGGACGGCCTGGTGGTTGAGTTTTGAAAGCCAGGGAGAGGCAAGGCCCAGGTTGACATGGAAAGAGAATGAAAGGAACCCAATGGCCTGATGACCTTGGCTTCAGAAAACAAAGTCATCTGGGAAGGACGAGGCTGGGCTGGAGAATCTGTAGGCTCCCAAGGTGGGGATGGGGAGGAAGAGAGTAATAAGGAAGACCAGGTAAGTGTAGGGCCGATCGATTTGCTTTTCTGACCTGGGATCAACATTGTAGCACGGAATTATAGCTGGAAGCAATCTCAGGTTGTTTAGTTTATTGGCTTTAATTGCTTTATTATATACTTGTGGCGTTTGCCGCCCAAATAATTGGCACAGTGATAAGAGTGTGGGCATCTATTTAGGGAGATAATGGTCAGCATAGCTTAAACAGTCCTAGCAGTTAAGATTTTATAGTTCTTTTAGCAGTTTTCTTTGAAGTTGAAGGTAGGGCCTGTGAACCTTGTCATGACCTGGACTTGAAATAATTAAGCCAATAAATGCTCTTGGTGTAATAGACTGAGTTTTCATGTTAGTAGATCTTGGGGCTCAGTGTGAATGAATGGATGCCTACATTTGTATTAACATAAACCAAATGAATGTTGAGATTTTTGAAAACACTGGAGGAAAAAGCAAACAAGTAAAAAGAAAACATTTCAGTTTGAATCCCAAATTGGCCTTGGTCCCAGTGCTCTTACCCAGAAGCTTAGGATAGGAGGTCTCTGCTGGAATTGCTGATGCTCTGTGTGCCTACAGGGAATTTCTCTTCAACGCCATTGAGACAATGCCTTGTGTAAAGAAGAAGGCAGATTGGGCCTTGTGCTGGATTGGGGACAAAGAGGCTACGTATGGTAAGGATACCTTGGCCCTACTTACCCCTGAGCTTCGTTTTCTAAGTGATGTTACTGGTTTGTTTCTATGAACACAAACAGATACTCACTAGAAATATTTTGGCATTAACTCTAGGAGAACGAGTCGTAGCCTTTGCCGCAGTGGAAGGAATCTTCTTTTCTGGTTCTTTTGCATCGATATTCTGGCTCAAAAAACGAGGACTGATGCCCGGCCTCACATTTTCCAATGAACTTATTAGCAGAGACGAGGTGAGTCTAGTTCAGATAATAGGCTGACCTGCACCCCAAACACCTACAGCCCTGTGTTCACTGGAGGGAACCCAAGATGTCAGATGGCTTTAAATGCACATTTAACAAGTGGCTTCAGCCATATACATACTTGGCAGAGAATGAAATACTTTAGATAACTTGCTGAAATTATTTTACTCATATTCTCAATATACATAGGTATTGCTCTATAGGTGATGGGATTTTTTTTTAAGGGAAGTTTTATTATTTCTACCTGGTCTTCTGTGTGATCCTATTGTACTTCAAAGTTAGTTGGTGAGCATCTCAGTGAATCTATTCTGGTCCAGTATATGTCTTTGAATGCACTTGGATTAAAGTGCAGAAGGAAAAGTGAAGGTGCCCAGATGTTCTAGTGTAAGTCCCACCAGCATTGGGATTTTTTTATTATTATTATTTATTTTTGGCTGCATTGGGTCTTCATTGCTGCGCGCGGGCTTTCTCTAGTTTCGGCGAGCGGGGGCTACTCTTTGTTACGGTGCGCGGGCTTCTCACTGCGGTGGCTTCTCTTGTTGCGGAGCATGGGCTCTAGGCGCACGGGCTTCAGTAGTGTGGCTCCCGGGCTCTAGATCGCAGGCTCAGTAGTTGTGGTGCACAGGCTTAGCTGCTCTGCGGCGTGTGGGATCTTCCCAGACCAGGGCTCGAGCCCGTGTACCCTGCATTGGCAGGTGGATTCTTAACCACTGCGCCACCAGGAAAGCCCAGCACTGGGATTTAATGCACTAAGACTTGCAGACTTGATTCACTCGAAATTGCATTCCCGATTTCCCAGGCATTAGGTTTTAAATCTAAAAACTAACTAGCCTAGTCAGAGTTTTGCCTTTCCTGCTAGGAATAGTGGCGACAGTAGAGCTCAGGGCTGTAGAAAGAATGCTCTGAGTGCAAGTTCTGCCCAGTCCTTTGCCACCACACAGAGCAGCGAGGACCAGACCTGGCCTGCTGTCCTCCAGGGGCCAGCCCTAAGGCCCCTGGGTGGGACTGAGCCTGCCTAGGTGACACAGCAGCTGAGTCATCTTCCCTTCCACAGTTAAAATGCTCTTAGTCTGGCCACGCAAGATGTATAAGGAGAATACAGACCAGCATAAAGCAGTTTCCTATTCCACGTTAATGCTAGAAGTCTGCTGGTTTGATAGTGACCTTAAACCTTTTCTTCTAGGGTTTACACTGTGACTTTGCCTGCCTGATGTTCAAACACCTGCTACACAAACCTTCGGAGCAGAGAGTCAAAGAAATAATCGTCGATGCAGTTAGGATAGAACAGGTGGGTGACGCGTGGAGGCCTCGTGCTTGCTAGAAGATCTCTTGATGCTTCTGTTTTATTGAGAAGCTGTGTTCTGGTCCCTAGGAGTTCCTGACGGAGGCCCTGCCAGTGAAGCTCATTGGGATGAATTGCACTTTGATGAAGCAGTACATCGAATTCGTGGCAGACAGACTTATGCTGGAGCTGGGTTTTAGCAAGGTAAAGTATTGTGGGTAGCCCTCTGGTTCTTTCTGAAACTGGTGTTCTGTATTTATGTTTTGCTGTGAACCTTTTCAGGTTTTCAGAGTAGAAAATCCATTTGACTTTATGGAGAATATTTCACTGGAAGGGAAGACTAACTTCTTTGAGAAGAGAGTAGGCGAGTATCAGAGGATGGGAGTGATGTCCAGTCCGACAGAGAATTCCTTTACCTTGGATGCTGACTTCTAAGCGAACTGAAGATGTGCTCTTATTTTGCTGATTTTTCTTTTTTTCCTTCTCATCAAAAGAGAAATCAGCTACTTGAACTATATTAACCGGCTACACCATAAATCGCCCATAAAGTTCATTAATGGCATGTTTAAAACTGTGTAGCTACCTCAAGGTCAATCCTGTTAATGCTAGTGGGGTCACCTAGGTTGAAAGCGTAGACAGAAGCTACTCGGATTCTTACGAAAGATCTTGTCCATGTTTGGCGTTTGCAAGCAGGCTGGCTGTACACGACTTCACCCTGGCTCTTAACGGCACCTTCCTTGGCCTCAAAGTGTGGGGAGTCAAGCAAGTTTGATCCAGCAGGATTAAACAGTTACTACCACAAGGCAGTAGGAAGACATCAGACTCACTGCTTCAGATTTTAAAGCAGATTTTAAAGTTTACTTATGATTTGTATATAAAACTGGCACTTTACACACAAATAAACATAGTTTGTACTGTCAGGGTGAAGGCTTGATTTAACCTAAATTTGTTGGTTTCTACACCAAATACAAAAGTATTCTATTTACCACTAACGGGGGCCAATTCAAGATTTACTAGTTGATCAACATAGGTTAAGCCTGTGTAAACTAAGGGTGTTATTTTTATTCTTTCTTTTCTTTGATGAATTGAAGAGCTTTTTAACTCAGTCCTGTGCACACTTAGGTCTCAGTATCAGCCAGGTGGTGCCACACAGAACACAGGTTGGTTTTGTGTTCTGTAGCCCACGTCGAGTATTGCGGGGTAAGAGATGTGGAGAAAGGAGACTCTTAACTTAGGTCATTAGGAACTGAAGTGTGATCGGACTCACTGTGGGTAACCTGGGTGTGCATGAGGGGCGGTATCATTTAATTTCTCTAATTGTATGTCCCCCAACTTCAAGTTAGTATGAAAGGTCCTTGAAGAGTTTTCCTAGCTGGGATCCAAGATATTAACTTTGTAAATTGGTTTTCAAATCATCCCTGAATGAAAGGACCCACGTAAGATCTTTCTCCTATCAAGTGGTAAAACCAGGACTGAAATTGCTTCTCCTAAAAGTTGAGTGTTTATTCTGGTTTTGTTTAATTTGTGTGTAAGTAGGTACTGTTGACTTAACCATTTGTACTTTAAGTTAGAAAGTTCTGCTATATTTTTTTTATATCATATCTGTAGTTCATACTTTGAAATAATTACCTAGTATTGTTCTGCAGTTCGTAATTGATTGAGTGGATATTGTTCCGTGCAATTGCTCCTAGGATTTGCGTAAATGTGAGCATCATCTACTGGATTCTTAAACTTCAGTAGAAAGCTGGTGTTATGTGAATAATTAATACATGTTCCACTCAAATATTAATTTCAGAGAAAGTATAAACTTAATAGATATATTTAATAGGGCTAGTTTGAATCCATCTGCCTTTCTGTTCCCTCCCGCCTCCAAAAAAGATGTTACGTGGAAGGTAATGCATGACACACACCAATCCTTTGGCCGTATTTGTTAACACATTGTGTTGTGTGTTGGCTGACCACTGGCCTGTTCTACTGTCAGTTTTCTTCATTTATTGTATTAATATAAATGGTAAAATAGTCAATTTAAACACTTCTGTAGTATGGGACCCTTTTCTACCTTTTAAATTATTGTTATAAAGTTAATCTAGATTTTATGGTCCTTACACTTGTGCAACACAAAAATAAACACTTTGCCTGGTGTTGTCAGGTGCAGGTGGCACTTGGAAGCAGATTTCGGGATTCTACCTCCCATTAGCTGTGTGATACAAGCACTAGCTTCTGCCAACTAAGATTCGGTTTTTTAATCTGTTTAAAGGGAAACATTTTGTCTAAAGCATTTCAGAGTCCTGATGTTGAGTACTGCGCAGGTGTCAGTGATTTAAATAAAACCGTTCTCATGTCCAGTTCCTTGAGAAAATTTGCATTTCAATTCAGGAAGAAAAAGCCAGGAAGTGTTCATAAATACTGAATAGGAGTTCATTTGTTTTTAGCAGTTCTGGGGAGGGAGCTTTCCTCATGCCTGTCCTGGCCCAAGGTATGTGGGAAACAGGTTCACTTGAAAGATGATGCCCCAGAGCTTCTGCCACAAACTGACCTACAGGGGCTCGGGTTGGTCCCTCTTGTCTATAAATGCCCTTTCCTGGGGCGATCCCACCCACCTTCACCTGTCCATTCCCAAATTAGCAAATTATTCATTGTGTGTCATCACTTCAGATGTGCAGTTATTCATTGAGCGAACAGCAGCTGTCTTGCTGGGCGCTGTTCTCTGCTGGAGGTGGGACCGAGGACGCAGCCGCCCTGTGCGGTTTAGGTTTACTCACGGAGGAAGCTGGGTGCATAAGTAAATCCTGGTGTTAGGTGGCGATGCAGTTCGGAGCCAAACCAGGGAAGGCGCAGCAGGGAATGCTAAGTGGGTGGGAACCTTTAGGAGCCATGTGGTGACATTGCTTTTCCGTGTGGTGACATTCCTTTACCGTGGTAGAGGTGGGGATTGGGGGTGAATCTTACTGATGGTTCTGCTCCTGCCTTCCTGCTCTGTTGCATTAAGAGTCCTCCTCTTGGGGCTTCCCTGGTGGCGCAGTGGTTGAGAGTCCGCCTGCCGATGCAGGGGACATGGGTTCGTGCCCCGGTCCGGGAAGATCCCACATGCCGCGGAGTGGCTGGGCCCATGAGCCATGGCCGCTGAGCCTGCGCGTCCGGAGCCTGTGGGCCACAACGGGAGAGGCCCCAACGGTGAGAGGCCCGCGTACTGCAAAAGAAAAAAAAAAGAGTTCTCCTCTGTTTCTTCTATGAAGGAGAATGTTCCCTTAGAAGGCACAAGTTTTAGCCACCCCCTATCTCGGGAGCACACAGCCTCCAAGGATCGGGCCCTCAGGGAGTGGCTGGTGGATGTGATTAGTTTGAACTGGTGTTTGGGGCTGGATAGTGTCTTGGGTAGAAGTGTGCTGTGTCCGGGAGGAGTCTCGTGGGCAGCTTTGCCTTTGCACCCCAAGGGCACTCCGTGCCTTTATTATTTGATTCATAGTGTTGGGTTGGTGGCACCATTGGGTACTTTCCAGGCAGCTGTGCTCTAAGGATCATCAGCTATTAGAACAGCCTCCCAGTGGGCAGCCCAAGGTCATGTTTTTCTTGCCATCCATCCGCCTGTGCCAGCTGCCCGTGCTCTTTCTCGGACACATCTCCATACTTCACTTGGAGGGGCCTGCATCAGAGTTAGTGTGGTCAGACCACTGAGTCTGAATTGCCTCTGGTATTAAAGGCTCAGGGGCCCCATCCCAGACCTGCTGAATCAATCTTGGGGTGAAACTAGGGAGCTCACAATTTTAACAAGTTCACCTTGGGAGGTTCTCAGACATTTGAGATGGGGATGGACTCTTGCACCGTTCAAACCAGTGGTGTTCAGCTCTGGGTGTGCATTATAGTCATTCACAGGCTTTAAAAAAACCCGTGCCCGGGCTTCCCTGGTGGCGCAGTGGTTGAGAGTCCGCCTGCCGATGCAGGGGACGCAGGTTCGTGCCCCAGTCCGGGAAGATCCCACATGCCGCAGAGTGCCTAGGCCCGTGAGCCATGGCCGCTGGGTCTGCACGTCCGGAGCCTGTGCTCCGCAATGGGAGAGGCCACAGCAGTGAGAGGCCCACGTAATGCAAAAAAAAAAAAAAAAAAAAAATCAAAACCCTAGGTAGGCCTGTGCCTCTCAGACTTGGGGTCTAGGAACTCATGGGAGATACATACTCCCAACCAAACTGCACGTGATTCCCACGTTACAAAACGTGCACAGAAACAAACCACATGATTGTAGGAACAATATAAGAATCTCAAGGGCCTCCCTGGTGGCGCAGTGGTTAAGAGTCCGCCTGCCGATGCAGGGGATACGGGTTCGTGCCCCGGTCTGGGAGGATCCCATATGCCGCGGAGCGGCTGGGCCCGTGAGCCATGGCCGCTGGGCCTGCGCATCCGGAGCCTGTGCTCCGCAACGGGAGAGGCCACAACAGTGAGAGGCCCACATACCGCAAAAAGAAAAAAAAAAAAAAAAAAAAAGAATCTCAAGAACTTAGCTTCATAAGATAATGTGTGATCAAAGAAAAAAAATGAAGTCAGAAAGAGAAAAACAAATACCGTATGCTAACACATATATATGGAATCTAAAAAAAAAATGATTCTGAAGAACCTAGGGGCAGGACAGGAGTAAAGACGCAGACGTAGAGAATGGACTTGACATGGGGAGGGGGAAGGGTAAGCTGGGACGAAGTGAGAGAGGCACCTAGAGGGGTGAGGGGGAGGGAGACGCAAGAGGGAGGAGATATGGGGACATATGTATATGTTTAGCTGATTCACTTTGTTATAAAGCAGAAACTAACACACCATTGTAAAGCAGTTATACTCCAGTAAAGATGTTAAAAAAGAATCAAACCCCAAAGAACAGAACTATAAAGAAATAATAGGCAGATTTTTAAAAAGAACTAGCTAGAATATCTAGGAATACAGCACTACTGGAATTCAAGCTCTTAGAGCTTTAGAAAATATCCTGCTTAGTAAGATTAGACACAGCTGATGAGTTAGTGACCTGAAGGGGTGTAGCTGAAGGAATTATCTGAAGGTCAGATGGGGAGGGTAGAATGGGGGGTTTTATGGAATGGACAATGTCAAGGTAGTAATGCAATTTCCCAGAATTGACTCGTCTTCACAATCCAAGTCCAAGGATGCCTCATCCTCTCATGTCCAGGTGGTACCTCCGAGCGAGGTTCTGGGACCAGTGTGGGCTGGGCAGCTGTGACCTAGTGGCCGCTCGTGATGTGAGCAGCGTGAGTTTTGCAATTGGGCCGCACTGACCTGGGGACAAACCAGCTGAGGGCTTGAGGCCCAGATGGTAGCATGTGAAGAGATATGCGGGGCTGGTGCTGGACACACGTGGCTATGGAGACCAGGACCCTCTTAGTTTGGGAGTTGGGGCTGAGCCTTGTTGGGCGTGCTTGAGCTGAGGGTTCAAAGGACCCGCCCGAGGTTGCCTGAGACCCAGAGAAGGCCTCTAACTCTGCACCCTCTGAATCGGGCGGAGAGTGGGGAGGGGAGTTGCCGTCCCTCCTGGCTCTAGGAAGATGGAATCTGCTTCGGGAGTGGGTAGGGCCTTGGAAAGGCTCGCTACCCGCTCTTCCTGCCAGACTGACCCCTGTTGCTCACAATCAAAAGTACCTTGACCACAGCCAGTGGAGTTCCAGACTGCCTGCACGGAGGACCTGGTTACTGCCAACCAGAGCCAGGCTTAGGACTTGAGTTTGGTTTGGGCTGGGGGCGGCCCTGCCTTCCCCTGGGCTTGGAGTTTAGGGTACAGAGAGTCTGGGGCCACCGCAGCCACCCTACAACCGTGAAGGAGGCCTGTATGGGCAGTGGGTCCCACGTACGGGAAAAGAGGGCTGATTTACAGAGAAAGTCCTCATGACTTCATTTTCTGGATCCAGCCATACCTGAAGTCCACACCCCAAACTATTCACTTAATTCACAACAACTCACAGCCCTGAGTTCATTTGATCCACAATCACCCTGGGGCAGCGAAGATTAGACCCATTTTACAGATGTGGCCTTGAGGCACAGGGAGGTCACATACTTTGCTGGGGAAAGCACGTGGATAAACAGTGGCCGAGACGAGGACCTGAACTCAGGTGTCCTGGCCCCATGGCCACCCTCTTGTCCCTTTACTACTTGGGAGCTCTTGTTCCCCTTTATGAAGCACCCAGGCCTCCAACCCGGTCCCGAGGAAGCGCTTCTGGAGCTGCTTCTGCTGCTCAAGCACCCTTGTCCAGGGGACTGTGTCCTCACTCCCCTTGTCCTGCTTTCTCTGTGTGCCTGGCGCGGTGGGGAGGCTACTCTCTGCCTTGTCCTTGTCCCTGTGGCCCTGTGGTCTGCCTGGGCAGGAGCCTCCCCTGTTTTGTCTGTAAATCAGAGAAGTTCATCAACAGCCCAGGCTTTGGACCCAGGGAACCACTGCCGGCTGGCTTCTGCCCAAGTCTCCCAAGTAAGGTTGCAGCGACGCGCCCTGCACTGCACCAGGAAGGCTGAGGAGAGAGCCGGGCACTCATGGACTTAGTAACAGGGTGAGTGGGAGCAGCGAGTGACCTTGGAGGTGGAAAATGGCAAGGTTCCAGCTGTTTCCAGAAAGCGTCTGGAGACATGGCTGCCTGTGTGAGGTCTGGCTGTGCCTTCCCTCCTTCCCCTTGGGGTGGGCAGCCTCTCCTGCAGGACCCCAGGACGTGCTCCTGCTTCGGAAGGCTTGCGGATGGGTGCCCTGGGCTGCTCCAGCCTGCCTTGGGCCAATCCCACACGGATTGCAGTTGCTGAGCTGCATTTCCTCACCTCAGTGAGCCTGTTTCTGTCACTGCAGGGACAGTGGCAGCAAAGACTGGTTTTAGAAATTGTCACCATGAGAACTCGGTGACTGTAGTGCCTGGTGTATTTTTTAAACAGCTTTGTGGAGATACGGTGTCCATGGTTTTTAGGCTACTACAGACTTGTGTAACCATCACCACAACGCACTGTATAAGGAGACCCCATACCCAACAGCAGTCCCTCCGGGTTTCCCCTCCAACCCCCAGCCCTGGGAACCAATGATCCGTAGTTCCGTCTCCACCGGTTTGATTTGGAACATTCTTGAGACGCTCGGTAAACAAGTTATTAATGGAAAAGGCACTGCATTTTCTTTCTAAGAGATCATTTAGAATATTAGAGGCAGCAAAGAGGGGACGGGTCTGCCTCGCCGAGACAGATTTGATTTACATTTCAGAAAGCTCTTCTTCCCTTGGCATATTAGAAAAACATTTTGCATTAAAAAAAAAGATTCCTGACATTGTCTGGAAGGGAACTTGGCCGACTGAAATGCCAAGCCTGTGAGCTGGCTGGCGGTGCTTCATTCCAGCACTCCCGGGATCATCAAACAGTAACCAAGCCCTCCTCCCTCTGCTGGGGGAGGGACGTTCCGAAGGCCAGGGGGTCAGAAAACCAGGCCCCGGGGCCAAATCTGGTTCGCTGCCTGTTTTTACAGACTCTGAGCTAAAAATGTTGAAGAATGTATCAAAAGAATAATATTTCACAATGCATGGAGATTATGTGAAATCCACATTTCAGCACCCCATGGATGGTTCCACCGGCCCACGGCCACAGTACTTGTTTATGTATTGCTGCAGAGGCTGCATGGTGTGTAGAGCTGAAATATTTTCTCTTTGGCCCTACCTAGAGGGCATTTGACGTCCTCTGAGTGAGACAGGACCTTGCTCTTGAGGGATCTACAGTCGAGTCAGGAAACGGGAAGGTGGTAGATGGTCAGCAGTGGTGGGCTGGAGCCAGCAAGTACTCACTCAAGAGCTGGTTATTAAATGTTCAGGAATTTTTGGAGTGTATTAGCTTGCTAGGGCCACCATAACAAAGTACCACAGACTGGGTGGCTTACACAACAGACGCTTATTTTCTCCCAGCTCTGGAGGCTGGAAGTCCGAGATCAGGGTGTCAGTAGGTTTGGTTTCTCCTGAGGCTTCTCTTCTTGGCTTGTGGATGGCCACCTCCATACTGTGTCCTCACGTGGTCAACCCTCGGTCTATGTGTGTGTCTTAATCTCTTCTTAAAAGGACACCAGTCAGATTGGGTCAGGGCCACCCTTATGATCTTATTTAACCTTAATTACTTCTGAGGTATTGGGGGTTGGGACTTCAGCATATAAATTTGGGGGCGGTGCTCAATTCAACCCATAACACTGAGCTAGTTGTTAATTAAAGCCATTACTAAAAACTAAATTACATAAACATAATTAGATAAATTATATTAAAGAGGAATATGATAAGCATTCAAAAGTCTTACTACCTGTTACTATTATCCATGCTGCTCAGGCTATTTACACCTGTCATATCTGTCTGGTGGAAATAACTGCATAACAGCACGTTACTGGGCATCTCTTTCCAATTCTATGACCAGTGACATCACTTTGGCAGCTCAGAATCAGCTTTGGTATTGACACCGTGGAAACTGATCAATGCTACAATTCAGGCTCCCCACCCAGAGAGCCGATCGTTACCTTTTCCAGCACACCACTGACTGGGATGCTAAGTGCTGAGGCAGAGGTCAGCCCAGGCATTGCGGGGCTCAGAGGAGGAGGCCAGGCCTTGGGGAGCCAGGAAAGGTTTCACGGACCAGGGGATGCCGAGTGGCACCTTAGATGGTCTAGGGGTGGACCAGGCAGGGGGAAGAAGTGGTGACCAGGGTTTGCAAAGCCCTGAAGCAGGAGAGGGTAACTGGGTCTGGGGAGAGGGGGGAGGTGATGGCGGAGGTGGTGCATGAACCACCTGGTGGGAGAGAAGAGAGGAGCTTGAAAGGGGGGTAGGGCAGGCCCTGGGGCACCAGGCTAAGGAGGTTCTACTTGCCCTGGCGGTCATGGGGAGCCATCCGGAGGGGGACGGACCAGGTTGGTGAGGGGATCGCTGACCGACTGTGGGCTTGTGGTTGTGCCTGTGTGTGGGGTGTGGATGCAGGGCCCTGTGACTTGCTTCCTCTGTGCCCTCTACAGGTAGGAGATTCTCCACCAATGCTTGCTACCCGGCTGAACCATCCCATTCATTTTGAAATCTCGAACAGGGGACTCAGCCTTCCGTCTCCAATTAGAGTTGGAGCTGGAAATTGCCTAAAGGTCAAGCAGAAAGGGAATGGTTAAAATAAATTACAGGCTATCTACTCAGTAGAATACTAACTAGTCATTATAAATGGTAAATATGAAGGCTCTGTAGCAACATGGAAAGCTGCTTCCAGAATAATGGGAAATGAAATAGCAGAACGTAAAGTTATAAGTATACTTTGGTTACAGTGATATAAATGATACAGAAATACATGTACATCTGGATAAAGACGGGCGGTATCACAAACGGAGAAATGAAGTCAGGGTGGTGGGAGGGAGGGCAGTTTTCCTTTCTATTCTGTTTTTCTGCTTCAGTTTTCCTCTAATGAATGTTGAAGAGCAGTTGCAGCAACTAAGGGCAGCACGTAAGAGGTGGATGGCTGTTCCAGCCCCGGGAGGAGTTCAAGGCAGAGGGGCGGGGCCCCGAGCCTGGAGGGCTGGACCCAGCCCTGGAGTTGCAGCTGGAAGCACCAGGCACGTGGAGGCTGACGAGCTGGGGCTGCATCACGTGGACGTCATGCCACTTGCTGGGCCACGCTGGTGACTAATGTGTGCACCCACTCCTCTGCTGTGGTCTCTGGATGCTGCTTAGAAGGCTCGGGATCTGGCTGGGAACCAGGAGTCAGTTGCTTCTGTGACAAGGGCTGGCCAGGGGTCAGCTCGAAGCGCTTTTCAGTTCAGAGAACTGAGCCCGGATAAGTCCTGCTCCGCTGTGTACAGGCCGAGCTCAGAGGGGTTCAGTCCGCAGATGTCAGGGCCCGGACTTCAGGTGGGGTGTTGGGCCCTCTGTTTCCCCACCTCCACCCCCGACTGTGTCCTCCATAGGGTTTCAGAGAGCTAGTGCCACCCAGGCACGCTCAGTGGCAGGTGTCATGGGCTGTGCTAGGATGACATCCCTTTGTTCATGTGGCCTCTCCGGGGAGACTGTCAACTCCTCCCGGGCAGGACCCGTCCCCTTCGCATCCCTGGTTGCTGCCAGCAGAGGCAGATGAAGGCTGAATCCTTGTGAGGTGGCTGAGTGGAGCAAGCCTGCTGTCTGCGCGTGGTCTCGAGTCAAGGGGGCATGGGGTTAGGGGTCTTGTGCTCCAGGGTCACAGGGAGGATGTGTGATTGGCTCCAGGGAGGGAGAGAGTAGGGGGCAGAAGAGCCCCCTATGTGCTCTTGGGAAGGAAAAAGCAGGGGGCTAGGGGTGGGGCTGGTGTTCCAAGGTCCCAGACACTGAGCACCGGCGAGGCAGACGTAGCAGTCGGGGGAGGGGCGAGGCGTGGGGCGGGACTTAATTCCAGGCCTTACTATGTATCCCCTCGGCTCCAGGTGCTGGGGAGACAAGCAAGCACAAAGCGGATGAGGCCCAGGCCCTTGTGGAGAGTGTGTGCTGTTGGGGAGACAACGCCAGCCGACTCACGGACGTGCAGTAAGTCAGGCCGTAGCGGTGCTCTGGGGGAGGGGCAGGGGCAGGGCACGTGCTCTTTGTTGTGTGTGGTCAGGGCTCTCCGAGGAACTAGAGGAGGAAGTGGGGGGCAGACCACATGGTTAAAGGAAGAAAGCATGTTTCCAGCAACCGCCAGGCAAGTGCAAACGCCCTGAGGCAGGAACCTCCGTTGTCTCCGTGTGATCAGAACAGCCTGAGGGGTGGGAGACAGGGTCAGATCGGTGGGGTTTGTGTGTGTGTGTGTGTGGAGGGTCTCGTGGGTCCTTGTAGGCCAAGGTAAAGCGTTTGGCTTTTGTTTTAGTGGGATGGGTAGCATGGGAAGCTCGGGATTAGCCTTCCATTTTATCTATCTATCTATGTATCTATGTATGTATCTATCTATGTATCTATCTATTTGGCTGGGCCATGCGGCATGCAGGATCTTAGTTCCTTGACAGGGATTGAACACGTGCCCCCTGCAGTGGAAACACGGAGTCTTAACCCCTGGACCACCAGGGAAGTCCTCCTCCCATTTTAAAAGGAGCACTCTTGTTCCTGTGTGTCAGGCATCAGTCAGGATGTCCCAGTGGAAGCAGGAGACTCGCTCAGAGGCGGTTGCACCTGCCCAGGTGAGGTGACGGCGACGTGCCCGGGTCGGGGAGGGCAGCAGGGAAGGTGGCGGCACGGCCAAGTTCTGCCTGGATTTTGAAGACAGAGCAGATGGGCTTAGCTCAGGGGCTGCCTGTGGGTGTGAGAGGGCAGTAAAGGGGGGTGCCAGAGCACAGCACCCGGAGACACACACGAGAGGCCTGTCCTGGGCAGGTTACCTGTGAGACGCCTGCTAGGTACGCAGGCACGTGCTGGACAGGCAGGTGAGAACATGGGACTGGAGTCCAGGGAAGAGGCCTAAGCTGGACACAGCACCGCGGGGGTCTTTGAAGCCATGGGACGAGTGAACCCCAGGAAGTGCGTGTCCACGAGGAGAGGAGAGGGCGAGGACTGTCCCACGAGACTGGAAAAAGGGGCACTTCCAGCAAAGGAGGAGGGGGGCCAGGGCGGCCAGGGGGGCGCCGTGGGTGAGGCTGAGAGGGGTGCGCCAGGTCCCAAGGGCAGGGGGACAGGGTGGCTGTGAACAGCGCGAGGCCTGCACCCGCTCCCTGGGCTGCCTTCCTGCTTCCGCCGTCTGGGGTGCCCCCCGACTATTCCGGGGGATGCAGTGGAGAGTCTGTCCTCCCCTGCAGGGGCACCTCTGCCCCCACCTGGTCCAGGCCCAGCTCCTCCAGCCTCTGCTCTTCGGTGTGTGGTCAGAAGGGGCCTCGTGGCCCGTCAGGCCTTCAGCGGAGTGAACCTGAGGAAACTGTGGACAGCCACGCACCTCCCCCACCCCGTGGGCCCCAGCGTGTTTGGGGTCTGAGAATCCACGTCCCTGGGCAGCAGCAGTTTGGGCCTGAGTGGTTTTACCTGGGGCGGGTGGAGGACGGAGGAAGGGTCAGTCTTCACGACCTGTCAGCCGGCACCGCCAGGATACCAGGCAGGGGTCTGGGGCAGGGCTTGGGCCCCTCGGAGTTTTCCCAGATCCCAGTCTGGGTTTCTTTATCCTTCTTGGGTTGTGTTGTCTGGCTTCCTCCCCACCTCAACCCTGACACTGCGTCCCCTGGACACCAGGACCTTTGTTTCCTTTTCCCTAACGTTTATATGTTGCTCGCCATGCACTATTCTAAGCACTTTTCATATACTGACTCGTTCACTCCTCACACTATCCCTTTACAAGCGAGGGACCGGAGGCACAGAGAGGTTAAGTCACTTGCCCAAGGTCACACAGCCAGTAAGGGGAGGAGCTGGTACTTGAGCCTGGGGCAGCCCGGTTCAGCGGCTCTGAAGCTTCACGTCTGTCGTGCTGCCCCGTTGTGGCCCCTTCAGCTCTCACCTGTGTCCTCTGGGGTCCGCTCTGGAGGCTGCTTCTCAGTCCCCTTTGCCTCCCCCATCCCCACCCCTCCCCCTGCCCTCTCCTCCTCTGTCTCTCCTGCAGGATTTTTCCCCAGGGTCTCTGCACACCTGTCTGTGGACTCGAAACTCTCACCTTGACGCAGGTTGAGTTATTCAAGTAAACTTCTCCACCTGGGTGTCCCACCGACACCCCCCAAACTACACCCCCAAGATGCTTGCCATCTGCTGTTTCCTGGCTCTGTGAATGGCACCCACAACTCTCCAGGTCAGAAATCCCCAAGCTGGGGGATTTGCCTTTCCTCATGTGGCCAGTAGGGGGAGCCTCCCACACTCCCTTCTCCCTCACCCACACCCCCCTCGGCCCCATCCTGCGGATCCACACCCAGATGGTCCCAGGCAGCCCGTCCTAATGGAGATCACGGCTGGCCGTCTCACCTGGGTTCTGGCCACACTCGGTCAGGCTGCTTTTCCGCACTTTGCCCCCCTCCAATCCGTTATCCACATAGCCTGCAGATGATCCCTTAGAAAGCAAATCACATGATGGGTCCCTCTTGCCCTCACCCTGCGGGAGCCAAGGCACCTGCTGGCTTCACCGTGCCTCCCTGCCTGACCATCACTGAGCCTTAGGGCTTCCCCACCTGTGCCTGGATCTCACCACCTGTCCAACTTCTGCTTTTTCGGGGTTCAACCTCCAGGTTACTTTCTCAGGGCGCTTCCCAGACACAGTGGGGCTGGGTTAGGGGTCCCTCCTGTGTTCGTGTGGCTCTGACTGTTTATAATACAGAATTGGATCTGTCTGTCACTTTTCTGACCTCCCCATCCCCTGGGTGTTGAGTCCCCTGAGGGTAGGGATGGGGTCTAATGTGTCCACGGTATCATCAGCCAGCTTCCGGCACAGGCCTGGCACTCTGGATTCTCTCAAATGTTCATTGAATGAATAAATCAATGAAGGAGCTAGTGAGTGACTGACCTGGGGGAAGCCGCTGTCTGTGCCCCAGTAGCAGGGCAGTGGGGCGCTGAGTGGCACGCTAGTGGTGATTAATCGAGATAGTGGCTGCAGAGGCGCTGGCCCTGGAGGGGGTGGTCGCTGCCCCCGCTCCCCGTTCCCTTCCCGCTGTCTGTGACTGCCGATGCTAGGTGGATATTATAGCCATGTCCCTCCCCTGCATTCACAGGACCTTCTGGAGACTGTCCTGTGACCCGGAGCCTCAGGCCTTTAGAGCCGGGCACCTGAACTGCGGTGGACTTCCTTCCACAAGTGTCCCCAAGCTCTGGGCCGGGCTGTGCTCCCTTCTGTGGATGCAGGGAGGGTGGAGACGGCAGCAAGCACCCGAGGCCTTGGGCTCCTCAAAGGTCAGTGACGAGGTCTCACATCTACTTGTTAGTGCACACTGTATTTCTTTTCAATCTTCTTTGGAACCTGTGCTTGTCCAGGTGTCCACAGCATGTGGTGGGAACCGAGCCTCATGAAGCTGTTGGCAGAGTAGCGTTTGGTATCCCTGTGGTTCTAGAGGTTTCTGGGGCCTCGGGGCTGGGCTCCAGCTGCAGACAGCCGCCTGCCTTCTCGAGCAGTCGGCTTGTGAGCCCAGCAGCTTCCTCGTTCCAAACACGTGAGTGACCTTATGATTCTGGCCCTTCCGTGATCCCCGACAAACTCCCGGTCACCTAGGAGACGGCCCGTGATGTCACGCCCTGCCCACTCGGTCCTGACGTTGAGTCCTCTCTGGGGGCGTGGGCAGGCCACTGCTCTCTAGTGGGGGTGGGGGTGGGATGAGGGGGGCTTTTGATGTCATGCTGAGGGACCTGAAGTCTGTCCCTAAACCCACTGAGTTCTAGCTGGGGAGTGACACGCTCAGGTGTGCATTTCAGGAAGGTTGAGGGTCATGGATGAGAGCAGCATCTTTCAGTCTTTCGTTCACGCCACAGGGGCCTGGTGTCCACCCCACAGCCAGCGTGTCGTGAAGCAGCAGTCACTCCTACCACGCCTGACACATTCCAGCGTTTTCTATCCTCTTCTCTCTCATTTGTTTTTCTGACAATGCTGTTTGCAGCTCTCCCCATAGATTTCCTGTCTCCCTGAATGTTTTTGATGTGCAGTTTGAATGGCGCTGGATTGGAGAGAGGGAGACGGGGGCAGGAGTCCAGCTGGGTAGTGATTCCCCGGGCTCAGCACATCCCCCTCAGGAGACAGGAGACGCGGGGCAGCTCCCGAAGCAACAAGAGGGAGCCTGTTATTGTGCCGCGTTGGGGATCCAGAAGATGTGGTTTCATAACTCAGACACGCTGCGTGGTGTCTGAAAGTCATTCCATTAAATGTCGAGTGGAATCAAAATAGAAATTACATCTTTGGGACAAAGCCCGTTGAGCCAGGAGCCAGGCGTTCTGAAATGGAACCAGAATAGTCTCCCAGAGGCTGGAGCTGTGGATCCAAGGCAGCCCTGTCTACATGGCCAGCTTCTCCCTCTCTGGCTCATCTGAATCCCCAGATGTGGCAGGTGGTCCTGGAGCCCAGTCGGCTTGCAGGAATCAGAGGCAGCCGAGGTGGAGATGATGATGACAGCCCCCGCTTGTCACACACTCCTAGGTACCTGCGCTGAGCTGAATATCGCTGATCCCCGCCCGCCATCTGGGAGGGACACTTCTTACATTTGAGAACACTAAGGCTCAGGGAGGGCAAGGTATTGGCCTGAGGCCACACAGCTGGTAGAGGCAGATGGGGTTTGAACTCCAGAGTGGATCCCATGCCCACCTTCCTTTCTGTGTCCTGAGCTTCCTCTCCCCCCTTGCTCCTGGTTTTTGCAACTAGATGACCAAAGTCGATTAAATCCCAATGTCTGGGGGACGGGCTTGGGCATATTTAAAGCTCCCTGGCAATCCTAATGTGCAGTAAGGGCTGGGGACCACTGCTCTAGAGGGCGGGGAAGGGGTATGAGTGGACTTTGTGTCTGCCCTCTGCCGGGTGGTCCATTCAGCTGGTGCATGAGAAGGACCCTCTTCTGCAGGCCTGGTAGCCCAGACCTTGCAGCCCTGTGAGCTCGTCCATCCCACCCACCACCCCCAGGTGTGTGCTCATCCCCCCCCATCCCTGCCCCCAGGTGTGTGCTCATCCCCCCCATCCCTGCCCCCAGGTGTGTGCTCATCTCCCCATCCCTGCCCCCCGGTGTGTGCTCATCCCCCCCATCCCTGCCCCCCGGTGTGTGCTCATCTCCCCATCCCTGCCCCCCGGTGTGTGCTCATCCCCCCCATCCCTGCCCCCAGGTGTGTGCTCATCTCCCCATCCCTGCCCCCCGGTGTGTGCTCATCCCCCCCATCCCTGCCCCCAGGTGTGTGCTCATCTCCCCATCCCAGCCCCCCCGGTGTGTGCTCATCCCCCCCATCCCTGCCCCCCGGTGTGTGCTCATCTCCCCATCCCTGCCCCCAGGTGTGTGCTCATCCCCCCCATCCCTGCCCCCAGGTGTGTGCTCATCCCCCCCATCCCTGCCCCCAGGTGTGTGCTCATCTCCCCATCCCAGCCCCCCCGGTGTGTGCTCATCCCCCCCATCCCTGCCCCCCGGTGTGTGCTCATCTCCCCATCCCTGCCCCCCGGTGTGTGCTCATCCCCCCCATCCCTGCCCCCAGGTGTGTGTTCATCTCCCCATCCCTGCCCCCCGGTGGGTGTGTGCTCATCCCCCCCCATCCCTGCCCCCAGGTGTGTGCTCATCCCCCCATCCCTGCCCCCAGGTGTGTGCTCATCCCCCCATCCCTGCCCCCAGGTGTGTGCTCATCCCCCCCATCCCTGCCCCCAGGTGTGTGTTCATCTCCCCATCCCTGCCCCCAGGTGTGTGCTCATCCCCCATCCCTGCCCCCAGGTGTGTGCTCATCCCCCCCACCCCAGGTGGGCCAGGTTTGGAGTGCTGGAGACCTGGGGTGGCATAGGAATGGAGCAGACCCCGAGGTGTCTGGTGAGCCCAGAGGGGAAGGGGGAGGGGGGCAGTGCAAGGGTTTTGCATGCACCAGGTGGAGGAAGGCCATCCCTGGGCGTTGGTTTTCTAATGCGTTACTTTCACTTTTGTGTGTACTCTTTCCTGCTACTTATCTTAGGTTGATTTTGTTTTTCTTATTTCCTACTTTGGATACATAATTTATTTCCTTTTTTTTTTTTGGTTTGCTTATTTAAATGTAAGTTTTTAAGACCACTTTTCCTGTGAGAACTATTTTAGCTGGAGCTGGTATGGGGTGTTTTCCTTATTATTATTTCCACATATTCTGCAGTTTGGGTTTGGGCTTCTTTGACTCACGAGCTAGCAGAACTTTCCTCCCTCAAGATGGCAGCTTTTTCCCCCCAGGTTTTGTCATACATTTTTAGTTTTATTGCACTGTGATTAGAGAATGTTTTACATTATTTCTGCTTTTTGGAATTTGAGATTTTCTCCTTGTTAGTTGGCGTGATTTTCTTTTTCTGTTTTTCCCTGGCTTTATTAAGGTACTCTTGACATACAATAAGCTGTGCATATTTAATGTGTACTATTTAATAAGTTTGGACACATGTATACACCCAGGAAACCATCACCGAAATCCAGCTGGTTACCATCTCCATCACCCCCAGTTTCCTCACACCCTTTTGTAATTTCTCCCTCAGGCTCTTTCTTACCCTCACCCTGTCCCCAGGCAGCCACTGGTCTGCTTTCTGCCAGTGTAGGTTAGTTTGCATTTTCTAGAAATGTATATAAATAGAACTTGATAGCTGATTGTTTTTTTCTTATTAAAAAAATTTATTTATCTTTTGGTCACCCTGCGTAGCATGCAGGATCTTAGTTCCCCGAACAGGGATTGAACCTGTGCCCCCTGCAGTGGAAGCATTGAAATCAACCACTGGACGGTCAAGGAAGTCCTTGATTTCTTTTTCGACTGGCTTCTTTCACCTACCATAATTATTTTGAAATTCACCCAGTTGTGTATAACCAGGGTTCGTTCTTTTATATTACTGTGTAGTATTCCATTGTATGGATGTACCACATGTATTTATCTATTCACCTGTCGATGGACATTTGGAGCTTTCCACTTTGGGGCTATTATGAAAAAAGCTGCTACAAACATTCACGTAGAAGTGTTTCACGGATCCTCTCATTCCTCTTGGGCAAATAACCCAGATGCAGAATGGCTGGTGATATGGTAGGTGTATGTTTAACTTTTAAGAAACTGCCAAACTGTTTTCCAAAGTGACTGGCCCTTCTGCATGCCCCTGAGCATGGAGAGCAATGGGAGAGTTCTCGTTGACAATTAGAGCTAGTGGCCAGTCTTTTTAATTTTAACCGTCCTAAGTGGGGGTCAAGTGTATCCCCCATAGTTTTATTTTATTATTATTATTATTTTTAATTAATTTATTTATTTTTATTTATTTTTGGCTGTGTTGGGTCTTCGTTTCTGTGTGAGGGCTTTCTCTAGTTGCGCCAAGCGGGGACCACTCTTCATCACGGTGCGCGGGCCTCTCACTATCGCGGCCTCTCTTGTTGCGGAGCACAGGCTCCAGACGCGCAGGCTCAGTAGTTGTGGCTCACGGGCCTATTTGCTCCGCGGCATGTGGGATCTTCCCAGACCAGGGCTCGAAGCCATGTCCCCTGCATTGGCAGGTGGATTCTCAACCACTACGCCACCAGGGAAGCCCCTCCCCCATAGTTTTAACGTATGTTTCAATAATGACTGATGACTTTGCACATCTTTGCTAATTTGCTATTCAAACGCCTTGTCTTATTAAGTAGTAAGGGTTATTTATGTTCTAGACACCAGTCCTTTGTTAGATACATGATTTGTGAGTAATTTTTTCCAGTCTGTGCCTTCCGTTTTCATTTTCTCCACAGTGTCTTGAAAATCAAAGTTTTTTAATTTTGGTGAAGTTGAACTTCTTTCTTTCTTTTCTTTTTTTCTTTTATAGTCTGTGTTTTTTGTGTCTTATTTAAGAAATTCTTCCCATGCTAAGATCGTGAGGATTTTCTCCTGTGTTTTCTTCTAGAAGCTTGGTGGTTTTAGCTCTTACCTTTAGGCTCATGATCCTTTTTTTTTTTTCTTTTTTGGCCATGCTGCAAGGCGTGTGGGATCTTAGTTCCCCAACCAGGGGCTGAACCTGTGCCCCCGGCAATGGAAGCACCGAGTCCTAACCACTGGACTGCCAGGGAAGTCCCCCATGATCCATTTTTTTAGTTAATTTTGTATATGGTGTAAGGTAAGGTTTTTTGTTTTGTTTCGTTTTGTTTTACATATGGCTATCTTTGATGCATTTTCTGAAGGGAGAAGTGGGATATGCCAGCTCCTCTGCTGTGTTTGAGTTACAAGGCCCCATTCCACTGGGATTTCTTTAATTGGCAAGTTTACATTCTCCAACAGGGTGGAGTCTTGTGAAAATGGTAAGATAAATTACAGAGAAATAAATAGACTAAATATTTGGCATATCTGAGTGTCATGTGTTAAATTGCAACCTAGCCGTGTGAGACTTCCTGGGCTGGGTTTTCTTCTCTCTGAGTGTTTGTTCTGCAGACAGAAGGAACTCAGTCTCTCTGTCCACCCAGCTGGTCACCTACGAGTCAACCCAGAGAAGTGGAGAGGACAGGGGCTGGAATCAGACTGAACTGGATGTGTCCCTAGCTCAGGCCCTTACTGCCTGGCCATGGTTTCCTTACTGTAAAGCAACAGAGGGGCAGAATATCTGGTCTCCCACGCCACACAGCAGTCGGGTTCCGGAGTTTTCCTCCACTTTTTCTGATTCCCTCCTGTCTTCTATTTCAAGCCAAAGTATCTCCTTTCTGCCTCAACGCCTCCGATTTTCATTTGACTGGGAGCAGCCCCAGAGCCACGAACCAGGAGCCATTGGGCCTGCCCTGGGTGATGCCTACCCTCTTCCTTCCGGCCCTCCCCAGCGCATGGGGTTTCCTCCAGGACACTGCAAAGAGCTCTCCCAGAGCCAGAGACACCCAGCTGGGGGAGTGATGCTGAGCCAGGGTTACGTGACTCCCACTGGCCCCCAGGGAGGTGTAATTATGCCATCAAGTTCTCATTGGCTCTGCTTTAAGGGTAAGGAGGCTGCAGCCCAGAGAGGTTGTTCAACTTGTACAAAGTCACACAGGTCATGTTCTAAACCAGATCAGCTGAATCCAAAGCCCCCATTCGCACTGCTCTCCAAGGACTCGATTCCTCTGGTCGGGGTCTGCCTGGGTCTATGGGAAGAGCCCTGAAGGCACCCCAAGGAGACCGTCTAGACCTTGGAAATATAGCTGCTCTCAAAGCTAAATTCCAAGTCGGTCTATTATGTAACAGAGACATGCACAGTCTTCTTAGAGGGAGAACAGCTCCCAGGCCTGTAGGACCTAAAGGAAGCTGAGTGAATGCTGTGAGCAAAGAAAAGGGCAAGCCCGCTGCGTGGTCCTTGGTGGTGGGGGACCAGCTGTGTTTCCTCTGGGATGTGGCGCATCTGAGTTGTTTGGAGTGCTGGGGGACAGCCCCCCAGGTCTGCTTGCCTCCTGGGAAGTGCTCACCTGCAGGAACAGAGAAGGGAGGGGCAAAAGCCTGGCCAGTTCATCCATCCACTCATTCAGTACTATTTACTGAGCCTTGACTCTGTGTGAGGGACTGTTCTGGATTCTGGAGGCAGCGATGGAATGAAGGGAGGGGAGTTTCTGAGCCCCCATCACCCCATTACCTGTGCTGGGATTTTCCCCAAAGCCCCAGGGTGAGGGGCTGAAATGGAAGAGAAGTAAAAAGGGAATGGGCAGTGGTCTTGGCCGCAATGATAGGAGGTGGAGCCTGAGCTTCAGCAGCTTGGAGGGCCGGGAAGCCCACACCATTGCAGGGAGCAGGTGAGGGCACTATGCTGGGTGTCCTGGGACCCCTGGGCCCTGTGACCCTGTCCAGAGAGAAGACTGGGAAGACTGCATCGCTGGGAGAAAGTAGCCCAGTCCTTGTCACACCTCAGTTGCTCAACTCAGTAAAAAAAAAAAAAAAAAGGCTTCTTGTTTATACATCAGTCATGTGAGTCTGGCTAATGTGAGTCTTCCCTGAAAGCCAATCTGTGCTCTGGTTCTGGCACAGCAGTGAGCTGGGTCAGCTGAGGGGTAAATGCCACCTCAGGAGGCTCTTCCTGGAGGACAATCAGCAGCGTCAGCCACCAGCCATTTAGCAAACAAGAGGTTATGTTTGGTTCAAACACAAAGATTGTGAAGCCCAGTGGTGAAAAGCCAGATGAATTCTTGTCACCCCAGCTTTTCCCAAGCCTTTGCAGCCTGGGCTGGGGCGGGGTCATGATGTGAGCTGGATGCAGGGGACGCGGGTTCTATTTACCCACGTTATCTTGGTTGTCCCTCCTGTGGGCTGAAAATAAGTGCTGCTGGGGGCTGAGTCATTCCTTTCTTCATACCTGGGCTGCTTTTCCAGCACTTTTGGAGCACAGACCTGCTGTATGCAGGATGTTGCCCTGAGCCCTGTGAGGGGCAGGGAGGTGAATCCCACCCAGTTCTTGCCCTGGAGGCCCTTGGGGTCTAGAGAGACTGAGGGGGCCAGAGAACCGGTTTCTCAGGTGAGAGGCAGGGAGTGTTGGCCCTGCCCTGGGCTTACCTGTCTGCCTGCTGTTTCTGGGTTTCCTCACTCCAGAGGGTGGGCACTGCAGGTGGATCTCCACACATTCTATAAATTTGATATTTAGTCTGTTCTGAAACGAGGTTCTGGGTTACATTCTCTTTGGAGGTTTTGACGGAATGCACAAGGAGCTGGATTAAATTAAAACAAAATTGCAGTTGCTCCGTTAATGACTGTGACAATACAAATAATTCACAACCAAATTAATGCAATATTAGGTCTCATTATTATTCTAATCTTCGCACAGCAATACAAAAACAATTGTTTGGGGAGGAATGATTCATTACACAGGAGAACAGAGTTCTGGGAAAGTCTCAGAATTTCCTTCTGTGATCTGAAGAGGGAGAGAGTGGCGCTAAGGTTTCTGAAGTGCCTACTGTGTGCTAGGATGCAGGGGTGACAAAGAGACAGTCCCTGCTCTCAGGGAGCACCCAGCTCCCATAGTGAGGACAGCCATAAGTGACTGTAAAGTGGCATGGCCTTGAGAGGAAGAGGGCCATAGGGGAAGGCTTCCTGGAGGTGGCGGCATTGAGCTGAGCCCGGACAGACTAGCATCCACTGGGCCTTGTCGGCCTTCTTGCCTCCGTTTTCTCTGCAGCTGGCTGCAATCCGGCTTTTGTCCCCTCTTCACCTCCGAAATGCTCCTATCACGTGACCTTCACATTGCGAGATACAGATGGGGCCTCGGTCCTCAACCTCCATGACTCCTGCTATACCTGCTCCCAGAGGCTTCCATGGCCTTCGGGGCTCCCCCCAGCATCGCTGGCCCCCTTCCCTGTCCCCTCTGCTGGGTCATCTTCCCTTCCGGACCTCCGAACACCTGCAGGCACCGGGCTGAGCGCTTCCCTCCTCTCTGCCTCATCTCCTGGCTCCCCCAGTGTCCCGGACACTCACCTTCCAGTCCTGACCCTCCTGACTGCCACGCGCAGGCATCTCACTGTCCATACAGCACCTCCCTGTGAGTAGGGTCTAATACACATTTCTTAAGCCAGATTTTGTAATACAGAAAGATGCACATGGCTTAAGAGCCCAGCTGGAGGGAATGCACTGGGGAGCTGGCTCTGGGATCAGGGAAAAGGAAGCCCCTCCCGGCCCCTGTGGCCTCACCACACAGGCGTGGCCACGTCCTGACTCTGTCATCTGAGATGGGTCTTGCCTGGCCTGGTACTGAATATGAATGGAATCACAGGGCATTTGCTCTGGCATATGTCTTCTTCGGCTCAGTGTCACGTTTGTGGGACTCATCCACGTTTCTGTGTAGCTGTAGTCCATCCTTTTTGTTGCTGTAGAGAGTATTCCATTGTACGAATACACCACAGTTTATTCATTCTACTCCTGATTAGCATTTGTGCTGTTTCCATTTTTAGAATTATGAATAATCCTGGTAGAGGGGGCTGATGGCGCAGTTTTACTCCTTACTCTGCAGGGACTAGCTTGACGTGGTCGGTGCGGGGGCGGTGAAGGTGAACACGTGGGTTAACGGGACCCACAATGCCCTGGCCTAATGGAGGGCCTGCTGTTGGCATCTCAGCACCATGGCTGGCCCTTTTACTTTAAATAAAGGAGTGCGCGAATTAACGAAGAGATAAATGAATGAATGCATGGATGCATTTCAGAAAAGGACATTATTGCATGTCGCCTTGTGTCAAACACTGTGCTGGCCATTTTCATAAATGTTACCATAGTTAATCCTTGGAGATGGGGTGATTACCTTGACTTTATAGATGAATAGAAGGTTCAAGGCCCAGAGCATCCAGGTCATTTAACTTCTCTGGGCTCAGTTTCCCCATCTGCGAAATGGCAACAGTAGATCTCAGCAGGTGGTTGAGAGAATAAGTACGTGATATACGTAAAGCCGTCAGCATAGTCCTGGCACAGACAAGGGCTTAATAAACTGTTGCTCATCATCTTTATGGTTCTAGGTCATGAGCTTGTAAGTGGCCAACTCAGGATTTGAACCTGTGAACGTTACATCGTCCCACGGCATCATTTCCACCACGGGGGATATGGGAGAGTGAAGGAGGGGTCTTGGCTGTATCTTTCCAGCCTCCTCTCTCCCGAGCTTTGGGACGCGAGGGGGGCTTGTGCCCGAGCCACCTCTGTCCCCTCCCTGCCCGTAATCTGGGCGAGGATTAAGCAGATCAGTTTAGACTCAGCCCTGGGATCTGGCACCCTCCCTCCTCTAAACTCTCTTATCCAGAGGATGAGATTAGTATACACTTCTGGGATCTCCTCACTAATTTCATTTTCTGTGTCTGGAGTAATAGGGCCTCTTGAACTATCAGGATCATTTAAATTCAAATAACAACCAGATTAGCATGTGACTGGAGTTGGGGCCTGAGGCTTTGCTCTGAGCAGGCCTGGCTGCTCCCAGCAGAGGGCATGGCGGGTGCTTCCAGAAGCAGCCTCCTCCAGCACCAGGTCAGCCAGCTGTGACCAAGCTGAAGTCACTGGGATCCAACCCAGGCAGGCCCCTCTCCAGCACCTTCACCTCCGGAGAAGCCACTAGGAATTAGAACAGTGACCCATAAAAAGCAGTGGCCCTGGGGGCCCGGTGGGGACCTTAGCCCTTTGGATGGGACAGCTTCTGGGCTTCTTCCATTAATTTGTCATTTATATCACACTCTTGGGCCAAGAGATGGATGTCAGTTTCAAATGGGGATCAAGTCTGGTCCTACTTTTTAGTGACATCTGGTGCTCAGAGGTGAGGGGGAGCAGGTGACATTTTCAAAGGGTTCTGTGGCTCCAAATAGGACAGAACCACTTCCCTGGTGAGCGGTGATGTCCTTAGTTCAAGCTTGAGTGTTTGAAGAGCGGTGAACTGTGTTACCACATGCTCTGGGTGCCGAGACAATGAGCAAGACTCCCTGGCTGTCTCTCGCTCAGCGCTGAGGGACCCCAGGGGGCGGAAGCAACACCTGAGACCCCAGGAGGACACTGCAACACCCGAGGGACCCCAGGAGGACACTGCAACACCCGAGAGACCCCAGGAGGACACTGCAACACTCGAGAGACCCCAGGAGGACACAGCAACACCCGAGAGACCCCAGGAGGACACAGCAACACCCGAGGGACCCCAGGAGGACACTGCAACACCTGAGGGACCCCAGGGGCCGCGGCAACATCTCACTCTTCCTCGCTCCTTGCCCTTCAGCAGCAGGGATGCACAGTGAATTCCTTGTTTCTTCCTTCCCCTTGACGGGCAGTGTTTGCCTAGTGTCTACTCCTGTCTCTAATTCTTAGGAGACTGAGGCTACCTTCCTTGGGGCTTTTCTCCCATTCAGTTCCACAAACAGCCCCAAGCCAGCCTCTGTGCTGGTGATACTGAGATCAGACTCAGGGTCTTTCCATGAGGACCTCACAGTCAGGCGGGCTTGGAGTGATGTTTTCCAAATCAGGATTTTACGAGTGCAACCAGAAAAAACAGCTCCAGGAGGAATGAGATTTAGACTTCACTGGAGTGAAACGGTTCAACAGGCTTCTTTCCTGCAGGACTGCTCAGAGCCTTTACTGGCCACAGAAAGGTATAGGTTGGGGCATTTCCCAAACACACGAGGGCAGGACCCTCACTGCATGCATACCATGTAGCAGCCTGGCCCAGGCACTCTCCTGGCCCTGTGAGGTGGGCAGCATCATCTCCATTTTACAGATGAGGGAGAGAGGTGCAAAGAGGTGAGGGACTTGCCCAGGTACACCGTTCAAAAAGGAGCCGAATGACAGCCGGGAATCCCTCGCTTGGACTGGTCTCTCTCAAGTTGCTGGGCCTACAAAGTTGTTGGTTAATGGGATGGTATGGACTCACCCTTTCAATGGCATGGGCTCTCTGAGTCAATCAGGATGCTGCTTTGTTAGGATTGCAGATACAGCATTTGGGGGACAGGGATGACTGACATCAGATGTGAGCCCTGGTCCAGGAATCAGGGGACACAGGATGAGTCTTGGCTCTGCCATTTATTGGCTGTCTGAGATGAACTAGTTCCTTCTGGATCTTGGTTTCTCCACATGGAGATAAAGGACCCCCTCTCTGTCCCCACGAAAAGTTCTGGCAACAGTTTCTGCGGCCTGTCAACAATTTGATCCATGCGCCAGTTTAGTGGGGAAAAATGATGTTCTTTAGTTGGCTGGAAGCCTTTACTTCTTTCTGGCCAAGATGACTGTGTATCTCAAACCAGCTGTATGGTCAGCATGAGGCAAGCACACCTGCAGGGAGACTTGGTTCCGAGTGGAGGCTCTGCTTGGATTTGCTGCATGACCTTGGGCAGGACGTCTCTCCTCTCTGAGGGCGGGGGCTCCATCTTTACAGTGAGGCATCTGGGCTCCAGCATTTCATGACTGGGGTCCTTTTTTTTTTTTTTTTTTTTTTTGCGGTACACGGGCCTCTCACTGCTGTGGCCTCTCCCGTTGCGGAGCACAGGCTCCGGACGCGCAGGCTCAGCGGCCATGGCTCACGGGCCCAGCTGCTCCGCGGCATGTGGGATCTTCCCGGGCCGGGGCATGAACCCGTGTCCCCTGCATTGGCAGGCGGACTCTCAACCACTGCACCACCAGGGAAGCCCCCAATGACTGGGGTTCTTTAGGCCCTGACTAATGGCCTGTGGCTGCAGCTGCCCAGGCCTGACGAGGGAGGGGGCCTTGGGGCATCGCCACCCCAAAGCCGGCACATCCCAGAGGCAGGTGCACTTGGCCCGCTGCTCCCAGGAAGAGCCTCCAACGGGCGAGAGATGGGGTCCTGGCTGGGGAGAGCCCACGGGACCTGCTCTCCTACAAGCAGGGCTCTGGGGTCCAGTGCTCCTCAGCTCAGCAGGTAATTGTGTGTGCTCTCTGTTCCCCATACAAAGGAGCTCTCAGAGAACTTCCGAGAGGCTCGGCTTCCTGGCTGATTTGATTTTTTTCAGAACTGGAGTGTGAAAGCCAGGCCGAACCTGCCTAATTGTGCCTGTGAAGGCTATTCAGAGAGACGGTTCTTGGAAGGAAATCAGGACAATTAGCTCTTGGCTGTGGGTAGAGGGGGGAAGCGAGCTAATCACGGTGAATGTCAGCCTGTTCCCAGGGGAACCAAAGGGCACAGAATTGGGAGAGGAGATAGGAAAAAAGCAGGGCATCGGCCCACCTGCCTCCGGGGGCTGGGCTCACCCATCAGGTGGGAGCAGAGGCCAGGCCAGGCCAGGGAGAGCTGGGGAATGCTCCCCTCAGACTGCTGGGGTCGGTTGTGTGACCTTGGGCAAGTCACTGAGTCCCTGGGGTCTCAGTTTCCCTGAGACTGCAAAACAAGCGCTGTGCAAAAGGACCAGATGGAGCCCATCCATCATGGAAACGACAGGTGGGAGCTGCAGGGTCCAGAGCAGATGGTGCCGGAAGGGCCTGAGGAGAGGGCTCCCGTAGCCAAGCGCAAACCCTGGTCCTCTGGCCACTTCTTGGCTGCTGCTGTGTCCTCTCCCTCCCCCTCCCAGTCTTCTGCCTGGACCAGAGGAAGATTTCTAATTCTAAAGCGAGTGCCTTGGGCGATTGGGATTGACATGTACACACTGATGTGTATAAAATTGATGACTAATAAGAACCTGTTGTGTAAAAAAATAAAATAAAATTCAAGAATTCAAAATTAAATAAATAAATACATAAAGTGAGTGCCTCACTGAGCTTCCAAGTCAGAGAGGTGGCAGTTTAAATCTCAGCTTTGCCTCTTCTAGCTCTGTGGCATTACGGACGTTCCTTAGCCTCTCTGAGCCATTGCTCAGCTAGATACGTTGTGGTACACAGTGGCCTGACACCCAGTGGGTGATGAATGCTGGTTGTCACAGCCACGGCATCTGGAAACAAGGGTCCATGCAAACTCATTTTCCCCGTAATGAAAACTTGTGTGAGTGTGTCGCTCTTTAGACAGTGTTTCAGAATAGAGGATGTGCTTTTCTACTTTTTTGAATGGAGTCCCAGGTGCATATTCCATTTCTTTTTTTTCTTTTAAAGAGAAGCCACAGAGTGTTAGAGTACCAGCATTGTGGTTGGGCGCCTGAGTCTGCATCCAGGCTCCAGCCCTCACTGAGTGTGTGATAATCACTTTGATCCCCAGTTTCCTTGGTTCTCAGTAGAGATAACGATCACACCCACTTCACAGGTGAGTTATGGGGATTAAACTCATTACTATACTCAGACAGGGGCTGGCACTTAGTAAGTGCTCAATAAATTTTAACATTATCATCATTGTTATTTGATGGCTCAGGGTCACACTGTAAAACCCACGTGTGCCAGCAGGCGATGTGGGGGTGAATCTATTCCCACATGGCTGAATGAGAGAATCAGGGCTCAGGTTCAGCCAGTGCTCATGGGCAAGGCCAGCAGGCTGACATCCGTTCTATTGGTCTATGCTGGACCACATCAGTTGTTAACTATTTTATTATTTATTTATTTATTTAAATTTTATTTATTTATTTATTTTTGCTGTGTTGGGTCTTGTTTCTGTGCGAGGGCTTTCTCCAGTTGCGGCGAGCGAGAGCCACTCTTCATCGCGGTGTGTGGACCTCTCACTATCGCGGCCTCTCTTGTTGCGGAGCACAGGCTCCAGACGTGCAGGCTCAGTAGTTGTGGCTCACGGGCCTATTTGCTCCGCGGCATGTGGGATCTTCCCATACCAGGGCTCGAACCCGTGTCCCCTGCATTGGCAGGCAGATTCTCAACCACTGCGCCACCAGGGAAGCCCTGTTAACTATTTTAAATACCACCCCTGGAGAGAAGAGACAGACCCTCAGGGCACCTTCCAAATGCAGGGACTGAGGGGACGGACGTGAGTGTGGCCAGCAAACCGGCCCTAGAGGTGACCCAGGTCTGCTGTGAGGAGCCCCGGGCCCTGCGGGGGTCCTCTGGCCCTCACAGCCACTCCTCTGGTCCCCAGGGGTGAGAATAAAGCTGCCACACCAACCTCAGCTCTTTCACCCAGGCACGTGGGGACAGGCTGCCCCAGCCACGAGAGGAAGCTTCCTTGTTTTATTCCTTTATCCTTTGGCTGCTCCTTGAATAAAACGCCTTGTGTTTTCCTCACTCGGAGGGCAGCCACTTTACTCTTTTGGTTACCTTAATCTCAACACTCTGGGGGAAATTTTGGAGCTCGCCATACACGTTTCCCAGTGAGCACCTTCATGGAATCCTGTGGGATGAAGTTTTCCGCGGGGAGCAGGGCTGAGACCAAGTGGTGGCGCCTGTGGATTCGTAGCCCCGTAGCTGACGTCCCCAGGACCCTGCTCCGTCTGGGGAAAAGCATGTGCAAAGCTAACTGGGCTGCCAACACCACACAGGGGACCCACTGTTCCTGACCCCAGGCCCTCGTTTAGGACCCAAGAGAGATAAATAGTGTAACGCCTACGTGAAATAATGGTTTGAAACAAGCTCTGTAAACAGCACTGTGCCAACAGGCGCTCATGGTTATATGACTAGTGTCCTCTCCTGGGTGACCAGGGTGGTGATGGAGCTGAAAACACAGCGTATGAGGGATGGTGAAGATGTCAGGGAGGATTCTTCCCCCGAAGACACCTGGGAAAGATGCTCGTGACCCATTGGACTCGGTGCTCGGTTGAGTCAGTGTTCACTATGGGCCGTGGGCCGTGGGCCTTGTGGTTTCTCTTTGCCTGTTGCTGGACTCGAGTACAGAGCCCTTCCACAGTCTGCAGTGTCTGAAGATGGAAAGGGCAGTGGGCAGCGAGGAGGGAGCAAAGGCAGTGGGGCTGGCTCGGGGGCCTGGCGGTCCTTCCACCTGTGGGCTACGTAGGGGGGTGGCCTGGAGCAGACGGAGCCCTGCTTGGGGAGCTCTGTCCACCCAAGCCTCTCCACGGCCCCTCCCCGCTGCCTACCTGCCAGCAACACAATTCCGTCTTAATGCCTTTTCAATAAAGCCTTAAAGATGACAAGCCCCATTTCCCAAGCAGAGCAGAACGGTTATTTTACACTTCATTATAGTTATTTTACACTAATTGATGAAAATTATTCCTCTAAATTAACCAGGCCTTACTTGCAGAGCTGAGGGTGGGTAGTGAGACCCGGAGACAGAGCAGCTGGCTGGGGAGGGAGGCACGGGCGGTGAGGGGCCGCGGGGTCTGGCCGGAACCCCGAGGTGCGGGCCACCGCCCCTCTCCTTGGCCCTGCTCTCCTTCTTCCCCGGGCGCAGCTGCATCCCCCCCCTGCCCCCCAGGCTGCAACTACCCTGCTAACCTGTGTCAGCCACTGGCTCCTAACAGGCTCTGTCCCTCCCTGGACGCCAGGCTGTGACCACTTAGGGCCTCTGTCCTGGGGTTGGCGAGGGTCAGGGACACATCTGCTCACTGCGTGGCAAGTGGGTGAAATGTTTGGTCTCCTTTAATCCTCCAAACTGCTCCAAGAGCTAGATAATTATGATCCCATTTTACAGCTGAAGAAACTGAAGCCTGCTAGGAGGTGCTGCGGACTAAGGCTCACCCTGTTGACTCTGGAGCCCAAGTCTGTTCACTGCCACACTCCTGCCCTGTGGGGCTGGGAGAGGTACCTTGCTGTTGTGTTATCTTCCAAACCCTGGCGGAGTGCACGCTGCACCCCGTAGTGCTCTGAGCATTTCCCACGCGCGCTTGGTTAGGAGGAGCCTGTTTGCTCAGTGTCCAGGTCTTTCCCACCTGTGAGGCCTGGAGTCCTGGGGGAGGACGACTTACCCGGGACTGCACGAGGAACGCCTCTCCCTTTGCTGGGGGCCGACGTCAGCAGGAATGAGGGCGGTGCCTTCACGAGCTGGCTGTAAAATTCTGTCTGATGCACGTGTATTGACACCTGTCAAAGAGGCCTGTCGCAGCCTCTTTCAAGCAGGGCTCAGGTGCCACCTCCTCTGTGAAGTCTCTCTGTTCTCTGGCCTTGCCTTCAGCTCCCCTGGAGCATCTCCCTGGCCGTGAACTTGGTTACGGGGAGGTCCCTCCACTGTGCCCATCACCACTGAGTCTCACTTGCCTTGGTTTTCCCAGGTCTGCCCCAGTAGTATGCACGCAGCAAATGATTGTTAGGGGAAAGCGTAGACAAATTAAGGAATGAATTAGCAAGTGAGTGAGAAACGAGTGACTGGGTGTGAATGGATCCCTTAGCTGGGTTGGGAGGGGTCTTCCCTGGGCACCCCCGCCCCCTTTTGCTCCTGGACCTCACTGCCCAGCTGCCAGATACCTTCTGGCCCTGCTGGCTCCAGGGGGCCGGACAGACACCTCTTCCGTACCCAGGCCCAAAAAGTAAGTGCGCGCGCCCTGCACAGGTGGTCGCAAGACCGGGCAGGGCAGGGTCTGGAGTCCTCCTGGCCAGCGGTGTGTGTCTGTGGGCTTGTGTTCAGGGGATGGGGTGCAGACCAGGGCGCAAAGCCAGGGGTCCTGCCTTGCTGATCTTCTCCACTGACGAGCTGTATGTAGCCCTCGGCAGCTGCCAACACAAGACCCAGCAGCTGCGAAGGTCCTCTTTCCCTCTTGCCTCTTGGAGGAAGTGGATGCGAAATGGAAGCCGAGAGCTTGGGCGGAAGGCTGGGGGAGGGCGACAGGGTGGGGCTGGTGGTCAGGCGAGACGTGGCTGCCACCAGAGTCTACCCGATGGCCCTGACGCTGGATCCCCAGACCACAGCCGACCAAGGCCGGCTGTGCATTGTGGGGGAAGGCAGGGCATGGCCGTGCTGGCCGGGACAGGAGAAGGCAGGCTGCCTGGCTACTGGGTGAGGCTGGACAAAGATGGGAGAGGTGGGATCAGGGCCAGCGTCCCTGGCCCCAGAGGCCATGTGCTCCCAGTGTACTTGTGGCACATGTTTATGGCCTGCCCATTCCCATTTTCCAAATTGAAGATGATTGTGGCTGCTCTGATTTCTCTTCCCAGCCAAGGCCCTGTTTCTGCGCATTTACTAAGCCCCTTGGCCAAACGTCTGTTCGCCCAGAGGAACTGTCTCCAGGGTTTTCTTGGAGACAGCTCTCAAAGCAACACGTCGAACTGTTGGGAGGAAAAACTTTCACTCTGTGGATTTGGGTCCAGTGGTTGGGGCCTGCGAATTTAACTGACAATGGACAGATGAACAGGAGAAAAGATAACTATAGTCACAGGCATATAAGCGCCCAAAAGAAGTGGCTTACAAACCAGAGATAGGGGTTCATACACCTAACTGACTGGGGGAAGGGGAGGGGCAGAAAGGAAAAATGAATTTACTTAGGAAAGACGCTTTAAGAGATAAGACAGCTTGATGTCTGTTTATACAGGTGGTCCTCTGTCTTCTTCTGGAGGGAAAACTCCCCCGGGGAAGGGATGTATGGCAGCACCCCTCCCAGAAGCATCTGTCTTTAGTCAGGTAAGGGAAACTCCGAAAGGACTTCTTCCTGTACCTGTTTATTTATCTGTTTCATTCTAGTAAGCAGTCAGCCTTCTGGGCCCATGGCGCTGAATTCTCTTTATAAATTCTCAAGTCGAAGCCCCCTTTTTAGGTAGAGTTATACATACGCAACAAGGGGGAAAGATGTATTAGATTAACTACCGGGTCCAGAATTCCTCTTAAGAAAGGCACTGCCTTTGCTCCCAAGGATGCCCTCATTTGCCCTGTGGAGGCCTAATGTCCCTTCTCAAGAGAGAAGACGGAAAAATGCTCTGCATGTGACGGGTCTGGTTTTTGTGGCAGAGACAGTGGCACACTGTGGGTGGTCCAGGCTGGGGCGAGGCGGGGCGGAGACCACGGCCTTCCCAGCAGAGGACACGCTGAGACTGGCGGTGTGTGCTGCTGTTGAGAACCTTGCTGGCATGGCCCTGGTGCAGATGCCCTTTCCAGAGTGCCCTTGATGTCCAGTGACTCCTGAAGGCCGTGTAGATGAACTTGAAGTTCAAGTTCTCTGAGCTGAGTTTCACACCTGGATTCCTGAGAGATGGAAGCAGGATCCTGGAGGTCCCGGGGGTCTGAAGCCTTGAAGAGGATTTGACTTCGGGAGAAGAGAGAGATGCGAGTCAGTTTTCCCAGCTCCCGAGGCCCCTCGGGGCCTTGGCTAACATCCAGTTGACAGAGATTGGGTGCCCCCCACCCCTGCTGAGTGTAACCCAAAGTAAGTGAGACCAGGGGAGTGGCCTCAGCCCCGCCCTGCAGGCTGCCAGCCCAGGTCTCTCCCACGGGACACGGGAGCCCCCCTGATCCCTCAGGAGAGCGAGCGCCCTGAGTCCCAGGCTCAGACGGAATTCCAGGCAGGAAGGGGTGAGGACTGCCTTTCTCCGCAGGCTTCCCAGCTCTAAGGAGGGCTCAGGAACCCCCCAGACTCCCCGGCTGGGATCTCCTGCGCCTGCCGGGACCCCTTGTCACTCTTTCCACCTTCCAGAATGACCCATCTGCACTTTTCCCAGTTAACTATCACATTTCCTCCTTGGCTGGAACCTGGAATTTGTTTTTTTTTTTTTTTTTTTTTTTTTGCGGTACGCAGGCCTCTCACTCTTGTGGCCTCTCCCGTTGCAGAGCACAGGCTCCGGACGCGCAGGCTCAGCGGCCATGGCTCACGGGCCCAGCCACTCCGCGGCATGTGGCATCTTCCCGGACCGGGGCACGAACCCGTGTCCCCTGCATTGGCAGGTGGACTCTCAATCACTGCGCCACCAGGGAAGCCCCCTGGAATTTGTTTTTGAGGCTGAGCAGGTGGCTGAGACATAGAGCGTGAATCTATCATGATGAGGGAGTCGGCTGGCTGATCATGAAAACACACGTCCTCCCTTCCAAGAAGGGGTCGCGTGGCCGGGTTGCTGAATAATTCCTTGACTGGCTTTGATCTCAGCCGGGAGGGGAAGCAGGCAGCCCCCAGCCCAGCCCGTGGGCGCTGGAACCAGAGGGGAGTTTCAGTATGAGTCACTGATGCCGGAAGGGGGAGTTGGATGGGCTGTGTTGTCAGTCTCGTTTCCCTGTCTGGGGTGTGTGTCTGTGTGTGTGTGTGTATGTGTGTGTGTGAGAGAGAGAGATGCAAGGAGATGTCTGGGTGGTTGATTAGCTCAGCTACCCTCAGTGGCTGCAGTCAATTTGGGCCTGTAATTGGGACAGACACAGGCCCTGCTGTGAGGTGGGTCATTTAAGGCCTGGGTCCCTCTCTCTTCTCTCCCTTCTCCTTCCCTCTAACCTGCCTTCCTGCTGGAAGGAATAGTGAGTCAGCCACGTGCCTCTGAGCAGCAGAGAGAGTGTGAGACTCGGCCTCTGCTCCCTCCCATCTATGGCCCCTTGAAAGCACAGGAGATGAACGCCTGATTAGAAATCAGATGCCAGAAGGAAGCTGTTCCCAAAAGCCAGTGCAAAGTGAGAGACCAAGAGAGACAGCCTCCATTCAAGAGTCCCCCTAGCCACAGGCTGTACCTCAGGGCCACAGGCTGCTCTGAGATGCGGGGCCCAGGCCTCATCAGGGGAAAAGAGGTCACCTAGAGCACCCTGTGTCCTGAGCAGACCTGTGTGGGCCTCCAGCGGGCTCAGAGCCCGGGCAGAGTCTGCAGTGGGGCATGAGGCCCAACCCCTCCCCGGCTCACACGTGCTTGACTGGCCTTCCCCGCAGAGAACCTCAGTCCTGTCTCCCCAGGGCTGTGGAAGGGATTAAGTGAAGCAGTACACAATAGAGCTCGGGAGAGAGTGGAAACAGCTCTCTACTGAGCTTCATGCAAAAACAGGGAAGATGCACTGAAGTGGGAAAGGAAACTGGCTGGCCGGGCGACTCTGAATGGGGAAGCTGCGATCTGTGTGCTCTGTGGCCTCCGTGGTCTTGCTTCCAGTCCAGCCCCCAAGCCCCTTTTGCCGGTTTTTGGCGTTTTTACAAATGGTCTTAAAGATGGGCCTGTCCGTGAAGTGGGCAGGGGCTGGGTAGGCACAGGCTGGCACCAAGGCTCTCCAGATGTGGCCTGTGATGCTGACAGGCCTGAGCAGAGAGGCGATTCGGGACCCACGGAGGAGCCATCCTGGGCATCTTGTCCGGAACAATGTCGTGATGTCCCGGGTCCCTGGAGGACATTCCCATCGCCTGGGGATCGGAGCAGGTCAGCCAGTCAGAGGCAGAAGCGGTCACGGACACTTCCCCAAGGCCACCATCACTCAACTAGTTTTCCTCATTAAAGGAAGTTGTGTCACCTGCGTGTCAGGCTCCGACTGGACACGGACTCCTGGTGGCAAACAGCACAGACAGAAGCCCGGGCCCTATGGACTTCGGATGAGAGGAGGGGTCAGGAGACTCCGAGGGTGTCCCCAGCCCGCTGGGGCCTGGAGGGCTCGGGAGAAAGTCCTGCTGCAGGGTGTCTGCCGGCTGGGAAGGAGGCCTGGAGGAGGGCCGGGGCTGAGGGTACGGGGAGCCACACTGCTCCAGGTTAGGCGCCAAGGCCCGAAGCTAAGCAGCACGGCTCCTTTGAGGGATGAAAATGTACTCCTGTGTGACTGAATTGAGAGGGGCAAGCTGAGCTAACGGGGCCTGAGCTCTGGAGCCAGACGAACCTTGGTTAGATCCTGATGCGACCACTCACTGGCCGTGTGGCCTTGGACAAGCGGCTTACAGTCTCTCTGCTCTAAGTGGGGAAGCCGACCCCTCCGTCACGCCATTCTGGAGGGTCAGAGGTGAGGGACGCAGGCTGTCACCACACTGGTCCCCTTGGGGCCCTGCTTTCCCCGCTCCTCTAGCGTCTTCCCGGACCAGAGGAACCAGGGTGGGCGAGAGCGGGAGAGGGGCTCTACCTCCCCTGCTTGTCAGCGATTGATGGGAACCCGGCTCAGCCCGGAGCTTGAGGAAGACACAGGCAACGTCCTTTTGTTTTTAGTTCAGTTTTGTGAGTGGAATGCTCCTGGGGCCGATAGTTTTTTTCCAGTAATGAAATTGTAGAAAGAATTGAGTTATGCCTCTCGAGCTTTAAAGGACAATCTGTGCCCTTTCCCTGGCCCTTCCGGCCAGACCAGCAGACGCTCACTCCCTGTGCTGAGGCCAGGACCCCTGCCTTCTTTCTTCTGAGTCGCCGGCACGGCCTCTAGAATGTCATCCCGTGACAAGGAGGCACTTGGGGTGTTTGCTTCGTGACTGCACCCAGGACTGGAGACGTAGTTTGCCAAATGAAATGTGCGGCCCCGTGTTCAAAACTTATTAAGGATTTCAAGATGGCGACAGCAGAGCGTTAAAGCAGGTGCAGAGCCCTTCTGGCTGCCTGGGTTTAAAGCCAGCTCCACCACTTACTAGAGTTAAGTCCCGAGTCTGATGACTTAAACTCTGTGTGCTCAGTTTCCTCATCTGCGAAACAGGGAGAACAACAGTAGCAGCCTCTCCCCCTCCAGGGGCACCGGGAGAGTCACCTGGTCTCTAGGGGTGAGGCTGCGTGTGACTCAAATCCTTCCTCCCCCCACTCCCTCTCCTTTGATCCCCTGCCTTTACTTCCTTCCTCTTTCGAGGGTCCACTTCTCCCCTCTGCAACCCCAACATGCTCGCTAGTGGCTAATGCTGACCTCTTCTTGCTGCCAAAAGCTGGTACCTGGGTCAGCGAGTCCCCTGGGAGCACCCTGGGCCCTTCCCTCTGGGTGCAGGGCGGCCCAGCTCCAGCGCTCCACTCTGAAGCCCCCAACCTCCCCTCCTCCTGTGGGCAGAGGCCACGCCCAGCGCAGGCCCCTCACTCAAGGAGGGCAGCCTTTCCCACCAGCACGGGCCTCAAGCCTCTGGGGCACCTTGGATTTTCACCCAGAATCTCAGGTAGAGAAGCAGAGTGAGGAGGGAGGTGATGGAGACCCCCGAGAGCCCCTACTGTGGGAGGAGAGAGAATTAGGTCCAGAGGAAAATATGCCCGTAACCCAAACATAAACACAAAGCTCCGCTAGCATGCCGTAGCGCTGCCTTCTGTTCTTTAATCAAGGCTTAAGTGCTTTTTCTCTTATTTAAAAGTGTTCATTGAAGTGTAACACACAGCGCACAAATCTTGTGTGTAGTTCGATAAAGTTTTATAAACATACACACCCATGTGTCCCCAACCCTGACCAGGACATAGAACAGTGCCCGTGCTCAGAGGCCCCGCAGGCCCTGCCTAGGCAGTCCTTCCACTGCCTCCAACACTATTCTGATGCATCACTGTAGAGGAGTTTTGCCTGCTCTTGAACTTCAGTCAAATGAACCTACGGTCTGTGGGCTTTGTGTTTGACTTCTTTTGCTCATCATCCCATCAGAAAGACTCACTAATGTGTGAACAGCACTAGACTGTGTTTTTTTTTTTTTTTTTTTTTTTTTTTTTTGCAGTACGCGGGCCTCTCACGGTTGCGGCCTCTCCCATTGCAGAGCACAGGCTCTGGACGCGCAGGCTCAGTGGCCATGGCTCACGGGCCCAGCCGCTCCGCAGCATGTGGGATCTTCCCAGACTGGGGCACGAACCCATGTCCCCTGCATCGGCAGGAGGACTCTCAACTACTGCGCCACCAGGGAAGCCCTAGACTGTGTTTTTTAATTTCCATGTGAAGGATCCCATTGGTTGAAAACAACACAATCTGTTAGTTCTACTATTGATGGATATCTGGATTGTTTCTGACTCTTGGCTGTTACAAATGTAGCTGCTATTAACCTTGCCCACGTTTTCTCGTGGTCACATGCACCCAGCTCTCTTGGGAATATATTCAGAAGTAGGATTGCTGGGTCAGGGGGTAGGCATTTGTTTAACTTTAGAAGATGGGTATGAATTTCAGGATCTTAAAATAGTACTGATCACAATACACATCAAGTATTGTGTTCTTCCCTTTTCACTCAGCTTTGCATCATAGCCTTTTTGTTGTTTTTTGGCCACGTCATGTGGTATGCAGGATCTTAGTTCCCCGACCAGGGATTGAACCCGTGCCCCCTGCAGTGGAAGCACAGAGTCTTAACCACTGGACAGCCAGGGAATTCCCTCAAAACTATTTTTTTAGTTTAAATCGTTCCTTTTGAGATAATTGTAGATTCACATGCAATCCTAAGAAATAAAACAGAGAAACCTGATATATAAAAAAAATAAATAAAATAAAATTTAAAAATTCAAAAAATAAATAAATAAACCAGAGAGATTCAGTGTACCTTTTACACAGTTTCCCCCAGTGGTAACATCTTGCAAAACACTAGTACAAAAATGATGATCAGGGGGCTTCCCTGGTGGTGCAGGGGTTAAGAATCTGCCTGCCGATGCAGGGGACACGAGTTCAAGCCCTGGTCTGGGAAGATCCCACATGCCGTGGAGCAACTAAGCCCATGCGCCACAGCTACTGAGCCTGCGCTCTAGATCCCACAAGCCACAACTACTGAGGCCAAGTGCCACAACTACTGCAGCCCGTGTGCTTAGAGCCCATGCTCTGCAACAGGAGAAGCCACCGCAGTGAGAAGCCCATGCACAGCAATGAAGAGTAGCCCCTGCTCGCCGCAACTAGAGAAAACCCGTGTGCAGCAACAAAGACCCAACGCAACCAAAATAAATAAATAAGTAAATAAAAATTTTTAAAAAAGATATTCACTGAAACGAGGTCAGACAAAGCATTTATTAATTTAAAAAAATGACTATCAGTATATTGACATCCATAGAATCCACACATCTCATTCAGATTTCCCCAGTTTTATCTGTACTTGTGTGTGTGTGTGTGTGTGTGTTTATTTAGTTCTATGAATTTTTATCACCTGTGTAGGTTTGTGGCTCCAGCACCACAGTCAGGACCCTGGATCCGTCCAGCTGTTCTTTCATAACCTCACGCCCCTCCCTCCCACCAGTCCCCTCCCCCCACCTCTCTGACAACCACTAATCTGTTCTCCATCTTTACACTTTTGTCATCATAAGAATGTATGTAGATGGACTGAAGCAGTATGTAACCTTTTGGGATCTGCATTTTGCACCCAGCATGGCTCTCTGGAGATCCGCCCAGATTGCTGCATCCCTTGGGTGTTGGTGGCAGGGACCTGCCGCGGTGAGCTTACCATTAACCCTTTAAAGGACATCCAGTTATTTCCAGTTTTTGCTTGTTGCAAATGAAACTTCTGTGAACATCTGGGTGCAGATTTTTGTGTGAACATAAATTCACACAGGGGTGCAATTGCTGGGTCAGATGGCTGTCCCCTAGTGACTATTTTTAGAGGAGCCCAGGGTACATAGGTGACTCTGCTGATAACATATTTGAATGCAAAATTTTTCTGTGACCCTGAAGTCTTTATTATGAGACCTCTGGGGACCACGCCCCCAATCCCTCATTTTGCGGGGTCAGAGTCTCTCTCTGTCTAATCCGGGTCTGGAGACATCTCTTCAGGCGAGGGAGGTGTGTCACCCCCTCAGCCTCCCTCTGAGAGGGTCCCCACTGATGACCCTCCTTGGGCAGAGGACATAGTGTGTTGATTTCTTTTTCTCCCAGAGGCAGGACCCATGAGGTTTACAGGCTAACATGTCTAGCTTCAGACTCACCCAGTTCTCTTGACCTGGGAAAATGTAGAGTGTGTGTCACCTGTTGTACAGACGAAGCCCTTTGAGAAAGCGAACAGAGTCCCATAAGAACTTTCCTCTGGGAGAAGCTGACTTTGTCTGTTGAAAACTTGCCCCCTTGCTTCTAGCAGAAAATGTCTCAGTGGAGACATGAGACATGAGAATGTCTCAGTGAGCCTGAGGGAATTATGATTAAATCATTCTCTTAACTCTAGAGACAGGCTGGGTAAGACCATTTTCAATGTCCTGGAGAGACATCAGTAACCAAATGGTTAACAAGAAAATTCCAAGTCATTCATTATTTACCCTTGTTGCATAATGCATGAAGCCCGCGAGCCAGGCCCATTTGTGTTTTCAACATTGGCCTCAAATGTCAGCCCAGTGCTTCATGCAGCCGTCCTCGGAAGTGATTTGACCCTCTTGCTGGGCCCTTCCTCCCCTCAAACTGGATTTTAAGGGGAAGTGACCAACCTCAGGCCTCGAGGCCTCCTGCGTCCTGCCCACTGTGCTCTTAGCCTGGATGGGCCTCCCTCTTCTAATTCCTATCCTCAGAGGCTTAGCCTGGAAACCCCTCCTCCCTGAGTCCTCACAGAACAGGAAGTGGTCCTCCATCCACCATCTCCCTGTAGCACTTTGGAGCTCCGATAGAACTTTTACCACCACCATCACCACCGTGACAGTAACTACGACGATTTATTTAGTTTCTAATACCTGCAGGACACTTGGACACATTATCACCTTGAACTCTCATAGTAGTTGGTGAGGCAGATATTATATTTCTCAATTTTAAGATGAAGACGCAGGCTTAGAGAGGTTAGTAACTCACCCAAAGACACACAGCTAGTAAGAGGCAGAGTTGCAATTTGTCTGCTGGATGGCAGGAGCTCTCATTCCTTTTCTTCTTGGTCATTCTCAGCAGGAGTTTATTCATTTGTTCAGTCTTCTCAAGAAACCAACTTTAAGTTTCGTTGATTCTGTTTATTTCTTAGTTTGTTAATTTGTGTTTTTATTCTTTTAAATTTTATTTATTTATTTACTTATTTATTTATTTTTAGTTTTGGCTGCATTGGGTCTTCGTTGCTGTGCATGGGCTTTCTCTGGTTGTGGCGAGAGGGGGCTGCTCTTCATTGCTGTCCTTGGGCTTCTCATTGTGGTGGCTTCTCCTGCTGCAGAGCACGGGCTGTAGGCACACAAGCTTCAGTAGCTGTGGCATGTGGGCTCAGTAGTTGTGGCTCGCAGACTCTAGAGCACAGGCTCAGCAGTTGTGGCGCACGGGCTTAGTTGCTCCATGGTATGTGGGATCCTCCTGGACCAGGGCTCGAACCCGTGTCCCCTGCATTGGCAGGCAGATTCTTAACCACTGCGCCACGAAGGAAGCCCTATTTTTATTCTTTTCTTCTACTTTCTTTGGATTTATTTTTCTGTTCTTTTTGTAACTTCTAGGGATGGATCTGAGTTCATTACTTTTCAATCCTTCTGCCTTTCTGCATTTAAGGCTAGGAATTTCCCTCTGAGTGCTGCTGTAGATACATCCCACACGTTTTGCTCTGTAGGAGTTTATTATTCCATTCAAAATATTTCCTAATTTTCATTGTGATTTGAGCTGGGTTTGTGCTCACGTTTGATGGATGCCACAGCTTGCTTTCCATGAGATCTTTTTTTGGCATCGAGTGATTCATTTTCATGTCTGTCCCTCCCTCTGGATTATGGTTCAGGTTTTTTCCCAGTCCCACCATGGCTCCCAGTCGCCAGACTCCACCCTTATAGGTACGGTTGGTGGGCTCAGGTTACGTGCCTCTGTGCCACCTGCAACTTCTTTCCCACCCTGAAGTCACAACGACAACTGGTATACTACAGGGATACCATGGAGTCTGTTTTAATCTACCACAAAAATAAGCGATTCATAAGTTTGGTGTTTTGGCCATCACTGGTCATACATTTTTTTTTTTTTCTCGGTACGCGGGCCTCTCACTGTTGTGGCCACTCCCGTTGTGGAGCACAGGCTCTGGACACGCAGGCTCAGCGCATGGCTCACGGGCCCAGCCGCTCCGCGGCATGTGGGATCTTCCCGGACTGGGGCACGAACCCGTGTCCCCTGTATCGGCAGGAGGACTCTCAACCACTGAGCCACCAGGGAAGCCCCTGGTCATACATTTTGACCAGGGTCCACTTAATTTGAGAAGATCAAGCAGCTCACCACCTATGCATTCCTGTTTTCCAGGGGAAAAAGGAAGTGGTGATAAGAAAGAATTGGAGGGAACTGTATGAATTACCCAGTCTTTATGACAGAACATAGGCTTTCATGTAACCACTCAAATGCAGATTCTTTCAAAAGTGAGCGAGGGCTGTGTTTTGAGTATAGTGGGCAGAGATGGGCACAGTGCCAGCTCCCCATCACCTTGTCATTCCATGTCTGGGCCCAAGGATTTCAGGTCCTGGCAGGCACCCTTGGGATGGATGGGGCTAATGTGGCCTCAGACCATGGCCTCTGGAAGCTGGGGGGCAGAGGCAGGCATGCAGGCAGAGTCGACGGTGGCAGCCCCCTCTGGGCCCGGGTCCCCTTGCTCTCGCCCCTCCCTGGTTAAGTCACTTTTCTTGTTCCACAGGCAGAGAAGGACCCTGGTTCTCATTGGCTGCTTGACTCAGAGAAGCAGGATTCTTCCTATTGGCTCTGCTGCCTTTTCTGGCTCAGGCGATGTTTAGCAACAACAGGAATGCAAACCTTCTTGTGATTGGGTCTCGCTGACCAGCACAGGCCTGGTGTTTTGCTATTTTAATCACAGGACTTGCAGTTCATAAACAGCCTCCACTTCCCTCATCTCCCAAAGCTGGACAATCATAACAAAGCTTAAACTTCCTTCCCTTCCAATAGTCTTCTTTACTAATAATTTCATAGCCAACTTGCCTGCTGTGGGGTGACCAGCTTGCCTAGGTTGACCGGGACTGTCCTGATTTTAGCACTGAAAGTCCAGTGTCGTGGGAACCCCTCAGTCTGGGCAAACTGGGACAGCTGGTCACCCCACCTCAGAGGCTCACACTTGGGAATGTTCTGCTGCTCCTGTGGCCCAAGGCCGACGGGAGTGAGAGGGACCCAGACAGAAGGGCTGAGTTGAAAGGAGGGTTGGTCTCGCGGCACCAGCCCGGCGAGGGCTGAGGCCTCTGTGCAGCCCCTCCAGCCTCCCGTTTCTCTCCGTGGCTCTGTGCAGTGGGCTGGGATGGGCCAGAAGGGGAGCCCTGAGCTCTCTGGCTCCCAGAACGGACCCCCAGCCGAGTAACGCCAACTATCCCTGCAAGAAGGTTAGCCCGGGTGGCGTCACATCCAGGGGCTGGGAGGGGCTCAGTGACCATCTCCCACTTCGTTGACAGATGCGGAAACCAAGCCAGGAAGGGAGCAGACGTTCCCAAGTAATATTAATGGCAACTCGACTTCGCTTCATAGCATCTGTGGGTGTCAGGGTAGCACAGGCCTCCAGAAAGAAGCTCAGGGTCAGCCCTGTCTCTGCCATGAGAACCAGCACTGGAGTGGCCAGTGTGCCCCGAGGGGGCCCACCTGAACCCACTGGACAAATGGCCAAGTCGTCAAACTTTGAATGCTTGTAGCAAATCGGCCAGGATAGGATGGATTTGGAAGGTTCCTGTGGTGTTTTGTTTGACTAATGTTTATTCTTCCTTCATGCCAGTATTTTAATAAGTATTTTGGAGGAAAGACGGAGGAGAATCAGTATGCTGCTGCTGACTCCTGGACGACAGAGAGAGACAGAGAGAGACAGAGACGGAGAGAGAGGGAAGGAGAGGGAGACAGAGAGACGGGAAGGAGAGGGAGACAGATAGACAGGAAGGAGGGGAAAACTCGGGGAGGGACAGAGAAGAGAGGCTGAGTGGAGAGAGCTGAGAGCATCAGTTCATTAATCTACTCTTATAAAGAAAACTATATGCAAAAATCTATTCATGAAAAAAAGTTTGGACTATATTGACTACATACTTTTAAAAAGCTTTTTTTTTCTCATGGGAAATTTCAAACACACACGCCAATAGAGAGGATAGTATGAGGAGCCCAACGCACCATGTGCATTTCAACAGGGCTCGGTGATGACCAGTCCCGTCTCATCTGTATCCCATCCATCCGTTCTCTCCTCTCCCAAATCTGGGTTATTGTGAAGTCATTCCAGTGCTATCATTTCATCTGTGAATAGGGTTGACGATATTCTCGAGTAGACTGGATACATTAAAAAAATATCCTTGGTTATTTTCTTGAGGATGAGAAATTCCTACAAATACAGTTTCTATGTCCTTGAGTCTCCCTTCCTTGTCTTTCAACCCCGTCTCTCTGTCCCTTTGTCTCCTCTCCCTCATCCCTTGACCTCCCCTAACCTGTGCTCCTCCACCCTGACTCTCAGTGCCACCTTCTTGGGGGGCAGGCAGCCCAGCCGGTGCCGAGCTGACTCTTCCCTCCATCCTCTGTCTCAGATTAAGTTCCCTTGAGCTGAAGCCATGGGGAGCTGGACAGAGACAGGTTCAACACACCCTGACTGTTGTTATGAAGTCAAGTGAAGAAGAGTCAGCCTAAACTTGGCAGGAATCTTCATAACCTTATATTTAAAAATCCTACAGTTAGGGGACTTCCCTGGTGGTCTAGCGGTTGGGACTCAGCGCTTCCACTGCAGAGGGCGAGGGTTCGATCCCCGGTCGGGGAACTGGTATCCTGCATGCCGTGCAGGGCGGCCAAAAACCAAACCAAACCAAACCAAACCAAACCAAACCACTCCTAAAATTAAAAATTCAACATGTAGTGAATATAACGAAGAAAAAGCAGACTCACAGATTCAGAACAAACTAGTGGTTACCAGTGGGGAGAGGGAAGGGGGAGCCATGGAGGGGTCGAGGATTAAAAGGTGCAAACTCTCAGGTATAAAATAAGCTACAAGGATATTTGTACAACATGGGGAACATAGCCGATATTTTATAATAACTATAAATGGAGTATAACCTTTAAAAATTGTGAATCACTATATTGTACACCTGTAACATAATGTTGTATGTAGCAACTATACTTCACTAAAAAATTAAATTAAAAAATCCTATTGGTCATGAATCGCTGTAAAGGTGTAAGTCGTTAGAATCGATGACTGGCCTTTTGATGTATCAAGCAGCACTGTGTGATCTTGGACAGGTCACTTCCCCTCCCAGAGCCTCAGTTTCCCTCTCTGTAAAGTAGGGACGTTGGACCATAACAGTGGTTTTCCAATTGTTTTTGGAAGCAGAGTCTTTTTTCCTAACTGAAGCCTGGGTGAACCCCAATGTGTATGAGAGTTAAAGGGGGGCTCAGGGTCCAGGGGACCAGGCACAGAGATCAGGCTGCCCAGACTCCACTCCCACACTCGGGCCTCAGTTGCTCACCTGCCCAGTGGGTCTGATGACAGTTGAGAGGTTTCCTGGGATCAGATACACCTGAGGGGCTCAGCCTGTGGCCTGGCTCAACAAATATCGGCTTTCATTTTTTTTTTCTTTTAATGTGTCACCCTCTTCTGCTCAGCTGTACCTGCTGCTGAACATAGCATATGATTTCCTCTCTTTTGGTAACACATTTTCTTCAAGTACTTTTTTTTTTTTTTTTTGTGGTACGTGGGCGTCTCACTGTTGTGGCCTCTCCCGTTGCGGAGCACAGGCTACGGACGCGCAGGCTCAGCAGCCATGGCTCACGGGCCCAGCCACTCCGCAGCATGTGGGATCCTCCCAGACCGTGGCACGAACCTGTGTCCCCTGCATCGGCAGGCGGACTCTCAACCACTGCGCCACCAGGGAAGCCCTCTTCAAGTACATTTTTGTTGTTGTTGTTTTGTTTGTTTGTTCTTTGGCCATGCTGCGCGGTAGGTGGGATCTTAGTCCCTGACTGGGGATCAAATCTGCACCCCCTGCAGGGGAAGCACAGGGTCTTAACCACTGGACTACCAGGGAAGTCCCTAGCCTTCATTTTTATTTCTTTTGCCCTGAATGAGGCAGGATAGGGTCAGGGGGATTGGCTGACCTTGGCCGCTACCCCTCTCCTCACCTTGGGCCACCCCACCTCCACAGGGGCTTGGGGACCCGTTTCCTGTGCTCCGTGTTCTCAGGTCCCAGCGAGGCTGTGCTCTGACACCAGGTCAGGCAGGACCAGGGCAAGGACCCAGGGGCTCCAGGGCCCACAACTCTGCCCCCAGCTCCCAGACCCCCTGAGGGGAGCTTGGAGGAGGTAGATGTGGTGCTGGGTGGCAAGGGGCCCTGACAAGGTCCACATGCAGCCCACCGCTGGGAGGTCCTTGCCCAGCTCAGTGGTGCTCCCCAGTCTTGCATGGCTTGTCCCCCTGGAGTCCCGTTCCCTGAAGGCTCCCAAACCAGGAGTGACCCAGAGGCTCAGAAAATCAACGTGCCCTGCTTCCCACTGCTGTTGAGTGCGGCCTCTTCCCTTCCCAGGAAGGGTCCAGGAGAATGATCAACTCTGAAGTTAATTATAATTATGGACAACTGCAGCTAGGTTGTCATAGAAACCTGCCGCGCATGGCTCCGTCTGTGGGACCGCAGCTCCTCGACCTGGCAGCTGCAGCCGGGCCTGGACACTTTCTTCCCTTCCTGCCTGGATTTCGACAATCCTCAGGGAGAGTTTGGGAGGAGAGAGTGAAATGCAGCCCTAGATTCCTCTCAATCCCAGTCATTTGAAACTTGCAGGAAACAACAGAGCCCAAAGTGGTCGGAGAGAAAGGCTTTCTCTGAAGCTGGATCTGTGTCTGGGGAGACACGGGTGCCCCGAGGCTGTCTCTGTGTGTCCCAGGTCGCAGGGGTGGACGGTCACTGGGAGGGCGGGAAAGGCAGGGCCTCTGGCCCCCTGTGTGTCTGTGTGACCCCAGGCGAGTCACTTCACCTCTCTGAGGGGTTTCTGTCTGTAAAATGGGGATGGTAACACCCACCTCCTCAGTTTGTCCTGAAGATTAAATGGGCTGATTTGTGGGCCAGCCACATCACAGGGGCTTGACAAATGTCAGCCCCCTGCCCACCTCATTGCCCTCCCGGCTCCATGAGGACATTCGGGATGGAGAAGGGAGAGGGGGCCCCCTGCTCCCTGCCTCTGACTTTGACCTTTTGACTCACCACTCCCTGTTGCAGCGGTTCTCAAAGCAGTGTTCCTGGAGCAGCAGCATCTCAGCCCCTGGGATCCTGTTAGAAATGAAAATTCTCAGGCCCCACCCCAAACCCACTGAGTCAGAAACTCCGGCGGGGCGGCCCCCAGTGGTCTGTTCTGATGCTTCTTCTAGGGGATACGGTGCCCCCTCAAGTGTGAGAACCACTGATGTGGGGATCTACTCCGCTGTCCCTGAGGACTGCTCCCACCCCGGACACCGTCTGCTCTCGTCTGAGCTGAGGGAGGGTCCACAGGGGACAAGCCCACTCCTCACATGAGGAAGCGGTGCCCAAAGCGATGGAACAAGACTCAAACCCAGGCACCGCTCCGGGGCGCACGCCCCTCACTCTCTGTGTGAGAGAGCTGCTTCGGGGTGTCTCCCAAGGTGGGCACAAGTGGGCGGCCCCCTCCGGGCCGGGGATGGTCAGACGGCCAGATTCCGCAGGCTGAAAAGGTCAGGTGGAAGAGCGGGCTGAGACGGGAGAGGGGTGTGGGGGGCATTCCCGGAGGAGGGAGGAATGACTCAGCCGGTAAACGGAAGGCCAGAGGCTGAAGGTGACCGTGTCAGGAAGGGCAAGGAGGGACAAGGATGCCCGCTATGAATTTGTCATGTCCCAGGACTTCAGCCTCCGCTCAGATTGGCTGGGGGCCCATGACCCCTGTTGGAGCAGGAGCCTGCAAGCGCAACCTTGCTGGCTGGTGACAACCATGCTTGGGGCTGCTGTGCAGCCCCCAGCACAGCACAGCCCCTGCCGTCCGCCCGCCCCGCTCGGAGGCAGCAGTATGAGAAGAGCAGTCCCAGGCTGTGTGACCCTGGGCAGGCCCTCACCCTCTCTGATTCCATTTTCTCACTTGTGTCCAGAGAATGCAGGTGCTGACTTCCCAGGGTGAGGATTACATGAGATGATTTAAAACATCTGGCTTGAGGCTTGGGAACACCACAGGGGCTTCCTGAAGGCAGGACTGGGTCTGATAAATCTCCATGCCCCAGCCCCTTACCTTTAGAGGGCCTTCAGGAGAGAAGCATCTCCAAATCTTCAGACAGAGCATCAGTAGGGATGCCTTGTGAAGCTGGAGGGGTGAGGGGCCGGTTGGGCCAGGAAGGTAACTGTAGGAAGCAGTGGCAGTGGAGCGTTGTGACGAGGGCTGTGACTGCACTGCTCACTCATGGAGGGGGCTTGGGCGCTTTACCCAAACTCTCTGAGCCTAAGTGTCCTTATGTAAAATGGGTCCCATACTTTGCAGTGTTGCTGTGAAGTTTATATGAACTCATGCACATGCACGTGAGAGGGGGCCAGGCCTGGCCCTGTAAGTAATTAGCCCCCAGAAGAAGGACTGGTTGTCAGGGAAGCCGGGGGTAAGACCAGGGCAGGTGGGAGGCAGAGGCTGGCTTTTCCGTCCCCACTTGGGGGACTTGTGAAGTTCTATTTATTGAGATCACAGGAAGCCTGTAGCCGTGATGGACTGTGGGGTCAGAGGGAAAAAAGGCCCTGGTTCTTCTGGAACTCTATCTTGATGTCTAGCTCTGAGCTGCACACATTCTCCTGGCTCTGGTCTCTTGGGAATGTTGGTGCCAGAGGGATTCAGTGGATTCACAGTGATAGCTGAAGGCCAGCGGCAGAGAGAATGATGGTGATGGTGATGGAGACGGTGATGGTGATGGTGGAGATGGTGGTGATGGTGATCATGATGGAGATGGTGGTGATCGTGATGGTGATGGTGGTGATGGAGATGGTGGTGATGGTGATGATGATGATGGTGTTGGTGGTGATGGTGATGATGGAGATGGTGATGGTGATGATGATGATGGTGATGGTGGTGATGGAGATGGTGATGGTGATGGTGGTGATGGTGGTGATGGTAATGGTGGTGATGGTAATGGTGGTGATGGTGATCATGATGGAGATGGTGGTGATAGTGATGGTGATGACGGAGATGGTGGTGATGATGATGGTGATGGTGATGATGATGATGGTGTTGGTGGTGATGGTGATGGTGGAGATGGTGATGGTGATGATGATGATGGTGATGGTGGTGATGGAGATGGTGGTGATGGAGATGGTGATGGTGATGATGGTGATGGTGGTGATGGAGATGGTGATGGCGATGATGATGATGGTGATGGTGGTGATGGAGATGGTGGTGATGGAGATGGTGATGGTGATGGTGGTGATAGTGATGGTGATGACGGAGGTGGTGTTGGTGATGGTGGTGATGGTGGTGATGATGATGGTGTTGGTGGTGATGGTGATGGTGGAGATGGTGATGGTGATGATGGTGATGGTGGTGATGGTGATGGTGATGGAGATGATGGTGATGGTGATGGAGATGATGGTGACGGTGATGGTGATGATGGTGATGGTGGTGATGGTGATGATGGTGATGGTGTTGGTGGTGATGGTGATGATGGAGATGGTGATGGCGATGATGATGATGGTGATGGTGGGGATGGAGATGGTGGTGATGGAGATGGTGATGGTGATGGTGGTGATGGTGGTGATGGTGATGATGATGGAGATGATGGTGATAGTGATGGTGATGACGGAGGTGGTGTTGGTGATGGTGGTGATGGTGATGATGGAGATGGTGATGGCGATGATGATGATGATGATGGTGTTGGTGGTGATGGTGGTGATGGAGATGGTGATGATGATGGAGATGGTGGTGATGGTGATCATGATGGAGATGGTGGTGATAGTGATGGTGATGACGGAGGTGGTGTTGGTGATGGTGGTGATGGTGATCATGATACAAATCTCCAGGCACACTTCCTGTTCTCTGTAGGTCTATCTCTCACCTGCTCTTGCCAGAGCAGCACTGTGGCCACCCACCCATGACCATGAGGGCTGTTTCTAAGTGGAGAGAAAGTAATTCTGACATTTTCTTGCAAAGAACAAACCACTGGGTTTCCCTTGTACACAAAGACATTGTGAGGTGAGCAGTCTGCCTCATAGGACCCTGGCATTGCCCTCCGAGTTCTTTCCCAGCTATGCTTTAGGGCAAAGAAGGCAGTAACTTGGCTTGATTTCCATCAGTTGAGACGCTGCCTATGCTTGTCAGCCCTGTGGGGTAAACTCTCAACAGAGCGCTGAGACTCTCCAGGCAGAGTCTCCTTGATCAAAGCTGAACCTTGGGTTCTACCATTTATGAGCTGTGTGACCTCAGGCATGTTCCTTAACCTCTCTGAACCTTCCATGCCACTGTGGAAGATTAATAAGTTCATATCTGTAAGAGGTCATAGTGCCATAACAATCATTGTCAGTGATGGGGGTTTAGCGTCGTGGCCTGTGACATGCTGGTGGCGTTGGGTAGACAGTGAGCTAGACCCAGACAGGCTGAGCCCGAGCTGGCCTGAGCAGAGCAGGGAGGGTTGCTGTTGGCTGGGTGCGTGGGCAGAGGTGGGGACACTGCCCACAAAGGCAAGGCTGACTCTCACACTGTGCAGGGGGCCAGGAGAGAAGGAATGGGGCCTTCTTGGCTTCGGGGCATCTGAGCACTGGGGAGACCCAGGTCACATACACTGTGCAGGGAGCAGCTCACAGCTGGGGCTTAGAACCAGGGTCCAGCCCTGGTCCCACTGACCAGGCATCTATGGCAGGTCTGGAAGGCAAACAGGAAGCCAGGCCACTTGGGGATAAATAGGAGGCCATAGCTCTCCCCAGGCTTGGGTGTGGGACCTCCCGGAAGTTCCAGGGCCCGGCTACTGTCGGCGTGCGGGGCTCCTGTTTCCCCCTCAGCCTGGGACTGCGTGTGGGATGGGGACCTTGGTGCTGACAGCGGAGGGGCAGGCAGGACACACCCTTAGCGTGGAGGCCCCACAATGCAGAGGCAGGAGAATGGCAGAAATGACCTTTGATGACCCCCTGACCCCTGAGGAATCTGCATACCACTTTTCGCTCTCTTGCCATCTGGTGTCAGGCCTGAAAACTGCATCCTCGGAGGATCTCATTAAGGCCAGAGTGGACACACCTGGAAGTGGACCCCAAGAGAACAGGATGGAGTAGGCGGGCGTCTATGTGAAACAGCTCCCTGAAACCACAGCTCCCTGAAACCGCTCAGACCAAGGGAGGGTGGGAGGCTAGGATGAGCTGTTCAGCGGAGCTTCTCTCATTTGTCCCATCCTGTGGATGCCCCAGGCAGAGTGGGCAGGCAGTGGGCTGACCGAAGCCCTGACCGGGTGAAGGGGGGCAGGGAGTGCCACGGAGAAGAGCTCCGTCTTCCGAGCCACATGCAGCTGAGCTGGAACCAGCGTGCCACTTGGTACACGATGCCTCCATCTCTAATGGGGGTCCTTGGGAGGAAGGAGTGAGAAGCACAAAGCAGGTGCCATTCCTACTGCGGGGGGAGGGGAGGATAGGGAATTCCATATTGGGGGACGGTACCCCCCTTTCTCTAGAATCTCAGTGGCTGGAGCCCAGACCCCAAGTCACTGCTCCTTCCCAGGACCCAGGGGCTACTCCGCATCCCACCCTGGCCCGTCTGCCTGCCAGGGAGCAAAGAGGCAGAACCCACAAAAATGGCTTTGGGGTCCCTGTCCCTGAAGGCCTTGACTGGGCCTGGCTCAGGGGCTGACCCCTCATCCCTGCCCAGGCCCATGATGGTGGGCCAGTCTGGGTGGACCCCTTGATGAAAATGGGGGAGCAGGACCCTAGAAGAAGTCAGAGCTACATGCCCTCCAGTCGGACCATGGGTCACCCTCCAGGATAACACCCTCCTTGTGCAGTACAAGTAACCCAGACGCTGACCTTGTGGAGGAGGGAGGCTGTCCACGTGGGAGCGGCAGCTGGCTTCTTGTCTCCTTTCTAATCATTCCCTGGAGATTCACCTTCCCCACGCCTTGACAAATGCTGTTGCCTATAATCGGGCCTCGGTAGTCCTTTAGCCTGTACGCAGGCATGGAGACATCTCCTCCCCATAAGCCTCACTGCGAGGCCAAGTCTGGCCAGATTCTGTAAGTGGGTCTTTGCTAAAGGCTCAGGGATGACACAAGGGAGATAAATGCCAGGGCAATCAGGATTTAGGTGGTTCAAAGGCGTAGTGGCTCCTCTTTAGCCCAGGGCTCCTTCAAGCAGCAGTGCCCAAAGTATCCATAGATGCTCTGTGGTGAAAAGTTTCTGTGGCCAAATATATCTGTGAAAACCTGAGCTCAACCCAGTTTAATGGGCCTCCCTCCCCCCCACCCCTTGCAGGACTTATCACAACCTTTAGTGGACCGGGAAATTTGTGACACTCAGGCAGCCGTAGAGTAGGCAGTGCTTCTCAAACTTATGTGACTGCAGAATCCTCTCTCCCTACAGCAACTTGTGGTACTGCAGGTCTGGGGAACACGCTTTGGGAAACCCTTCCACTCGGGGTGGAGGTGTCCTTGTCTGGCTCCTAGGCTTGCCCACTCGTGGCCAAGGGTTTTAGCCTTTCCAGTGTAGGAGCAACCTCAGGAAGCCCGAGCCGAAGTGGGAGAGAGACCCAAAGAGCTGGGCACCCTCCTCTGGCCCCCGTGGGCTGGTCTCACCAGTTCTACCGGCTCAGCAGGGGGAGCCTGAGAGGGTGATGGAGCCTGTCTGGGGTCCGTCCTGTGGGAGTTGCTTCCACCCTGGCAGGAAGTGCCCGGAGGTGGTGCATTCGGACCCCGAACCCAACTTCACAGTCCCTGGTCCTTCCTCTGTGACTCACTTCCAACTCAAAGACCCCTCCCGCCGACGGCCTGCATCCTCCTGCGTGAGGGGGAACAGCCTCTCGACCTCTGTCCCCATGCTCCCCATACCACAGTGCTGACCCTCTTATGCAGACCTGTCCTGGACTCCCTTCTCTGCTCTGACAGCCCTCAGACTTCTGGAGGCTCCAGTGGAGGTCCAGCCAGAGGTCTCCGGTTTTGGACTCGCCCAGGTCCCTTTCTTCTTTAACCAGCCCTCTCCCGTCTGTTCTCTGCTCTTCTCTGCCTGTCTGGGTCTTGGAGGCTGGACTGAATGGACTTGGTAATGACTCACCTGTCCCCCAGCGCCCATTGGACTGGGCTGGTGGGAAGCCCTGGCCAGAGATGCGAGTTCAGGGGACAGAGGCTGGAATGTTCCATGCTCCCTCCCACTCAGAGCTGCTTCCAGGCGGGGGCTTCTCCCTCCTGTTGGTCTGGGGTGGTGCCAGCTCCCCACAGGGCTAGACGCCAGGTGCCCCAACATGCCTCGTGGCTCCCTGCTCTCTGCTGCTCCCCTCCTGTGGGCTCTACAGAATGCAGGATGAGCACAGCTGTCCCCCCGACTCGGGGCAGGGAAACTGTCCAGCTCCGAGACTATTCTTCCAACAGACGTTACTGAGTGCCTACTATGTGCCAGGGACCTCGAGGGCCCTGTGAGCCATGGACACAACAGTTCTGTCTTCTTCTTTTATTTTTATTATTTTATTATTTATTTATTATTATTATTTTTTTTGCGGTACGCGGGCCTCTCACTGCTGTGGCCTCTCCCGTTGCGGAGCACAGGCTCTGGACGTGCAGGCTCAGCGGCCATGGCTCACGGGCCTTGCCTCTCCGCAGCATGTGGGATCTTCCCGGACCGGGGCACGAACCCGTGTCCCCTGCATGGGCAGGCGGACTCTCAACCACTGCATCACCAGGGAAGCCCTGTCTTCTTCTTTATACCCACGTTCAGGTTACACAAGTAACGCACCCTCAGTGAGCAGTTCTGTGTGGGCAGCAACGTACCTGGGGTTTCACGATCTCAGCAAAGCAGGCAACAGTTGCAAAGCACCCCCTTTCCGACAGAGGGACGGAGCTGGGTTTTATCAGGGCAAACTTGAGATTGCAACAACAAAGCCAGAGTTGTGAACCCAATCGGGAAGAAAGGCACAGGGGCAATTAGCAGGGAAGTGGGCACTGCTTTCGATGTCCTCTAGACATTTATCTCACAGCTGGTCCTGCGCTGGAGTGTGCAACCAAGAGGCATTTCCCAAATTAAGATAAATCCTGTGACCCCCTCAGCCCATTTCAATGCTTAATGCAAAACATAAACACATTAAAGTCATTTCAGAATCTGGAGGAGTTTGAATAATTCAGTTCCTTCATCATTTACTCCAAGATGCCTCATTCCATCTTATGAGTCATCTTTGAAAAGAAAAGAAAAGAGAGATGTATGGTGGCCAACCACTTGGGATTGTAACCAAGAGAGCTGGAAAAGCTACGAAGAGGAGGCTGCCAGCTCCCTGGATGGACGCGGCCCGGGGCCAGCTTCTAGAATCAGTCTGGAGTAAGTTTGCCTGGGGAAGGGGGCAGAGAGGTCTCTGAGGGAAAGGCAGACCTGAGTCCAACTCCCTGAGTCTTGGGGCAAAGTCCTCGTCCCGGCTGGGCCTCAGCTTGCTCATCTGTGGAACAGAAACGACGACTGCTGCTCCTGGCTGCTGTGAGGCTCGCCTCCAGGTGTGCGTGGATGAGGATGGACACTACCGCACGCAGAGCAGCCGCTTCCAGCGACGTCCAGGGGGCCACGTCCTCCCGCAGCTCCTGGAGCGAGCAGCACCCCTCTTTGTCCTGCTTCATCATTTATAGTTTTGGATTCATGTCCCCATCCAACCGTGGACCTGTGTAGGTGAGGACCACGGCTTTCTCCCTGTGCCCAGCGTGGCTCTGGCCCGAGTTCATACTTGTGGCCCAAGTGTTTTCTCTCCTGATGACCTCCACCTGGAGCAGGGACGGCAAGGGCTCCTGCTCAGGGGCTGGGGCTGATGTCCGGACTCCGGTCTTCGTCCCCTCCTCTCCCCCCCACCCCCCGGTGCCCTCCTCTGTCAGCCCTCGAGAGGGCAGAGGGCAGCTGAGGGCAGAGGCGGCCAGGAGGGGGCCTGGGTGGGTCGCAGTCCCCGTGGATGGCCAGCCCCTGGCATTGTCAGTAAGATGGGGTCTCTGACCAGCCCATTTCCTTCCTTCTGTGTTTCTCCTGGCTCCTTGCAAAGAACTGGGTTTTATTCCCCGGAAAGCAACCATGTCAGTGATTGGCACAGACAGACAGGAGCCCCAGGGCCCCTCTGCGAGGCAGTTTCTGCGGCAACCAGCCACCGGGGGAGAGGGGCCTGGAGCCGTTCCTGGGGGTGGAAAGTCAGGAAACCTTGACCAGAGGTAAGACGGCCAGCCCAGGACCCCCGCCATGGTACCCTGGCTGCCAAGTGGGGTTTGAGGAATCCGGAACCGACCATTATCCCACCCAGCAAGGCCTCACTGGGCCGAGCCTCGTGCGGGTGCTGAGGGTCCACCAATGGACAGACCACAGCCTTGGCCCGAGATGATCACAGGCGGGGGCAGAGGTTGGGCACACAAGGACTTGGCAGTGACCACACGGGGGGACGCGCCGGGCTGGACTGCAGAGCCAGGAGGCCGGGAGGAGTGAGAGATGCCGGGGCAGGGAGGACCGCCCAGCGCTGGGGGCCCGAGTGGGATCCAAGGCCAGGGTCCCCCCGAGGCCACGGGCCGCTAGAGTGATACCAACAGGACTGGGGTCCCCAGGGAAGCACGTGCTCCACGACCACACTCCCCAGGACACCCACCCCCAGCCAGTCTCTCCAGCACTGACCCCACCATCGGCCTTTCGGCTGCCTGAGAAGCAGCTCGGGATCCAGGGGACAGCTCAGCGAGCTCCAGAAATAAAGAGAAGGTGGGGAGGGAGGGCCCCGCGAGGGCCCGCCCCGCCTCGCCCCGCCCCGGCGGCGCTGCCTTCCGCTCTGGCTCTGCTCCAGGTCAGCCCGACCTGCGCTCTGGACCCAACGCCTCTCTTCCGGCCTCTGAGGTCCACGTCTGCGTAACGCAGCCTCTGGCCTCAGTCTCTGTCCCATTTTCTGAAGCTTCGATCTCCCTTCCCGACCATGCAAAATAGCATAGATTTTCCACCTCCTCTTTTCCTAAGCTTTCCTTTGTCTCTTGCTGAGAATGGCCGAGAAAGAGCGATGACTTTTCAGGGCGGCAGCTTGGCCGAAAGGCCAGCAAGGGAGAAGCAATTACCTCAGCGATGACAGGTATGCATCCTGTCCCTGCCCCAGAAAATATCACCCATCCATCAGAAAGGGCCAAACGCCCGTCCGCACCTGGCTGGGGAAGCAGGCTGGCTCTGGAGAAGCCAGCTCCGTGCGGTTTTCTAAAGCAGTTGCACACTCATTCAACACACAGGTACTTAGTCCATAAGCCTGGGGGCCGGGGGGCCAGCCTGGCAGCTCTCCTTTCCTGAGGGCCACCACTGGCCCCTGCCTCAGTTTCCCCAACTGTAACATGGGGGACAACAGTGGTATCTACTCACAGATTGCGAGGAGTGAATGAAGCATGAATAATACATATAAGGGTCTGCCAGCCCTGGAGCCCTGCTCAGCCCTGGTCAAGGGCATGGAGCACGTGGCCCAAGTCAGACAAATTAGGCTGCTCCTCCAGGGACACAAAGACTCCAGACAGGGGATGCTCCCTCCCTTCAGGAGCGTCCTGCGAGACCAGGCATTAGTGTACCCCTCTGGATGCCTGGGGCTCTCTGCTCCTGTCGCAGCTGATACTGCTCACCCTTCCAGGGGTTCTAAAGGTAGCCAGAGTGGGTTTCTGTGTGCTTGCACCCCTAGAACCCTGATACAACCTCCTGTGGCCGAGACAAGCCGGGGTGGGTGTCTTCCGTCTGGGATTTGGCCTCCTCCTCCGGCAACAGAGCCCAGCCTCTAGGGGAGACTGACCAGTGATGGATGCAAGAGGGGCCCTCTTCTAGGCTGCGGAATCAGAGAAGGCTTCCTGGAGGAGGTGATTCCTGGGCAAGTGTTGAAGGATAAAAAGGCATTAGCCAGGTGAAGAGAACATTGTAGGAGACTCCAGGTAGCGGCACACAGGAAACAATAGGGCAGAGTGAGAGGAACTGGCGGGTAAGCGAGGTAGCCAGCCAAGGCTCTGGCAGATGCCTGGGCAGCCTGCAGGCTCCCCGCCAGCCCCGTGCGCACCATTCCCAACTTGGTCTGGGTGCAGGGATTCGTTCTCTGAGGAGCCGCAGGGGCCATTAGGGACAGGATGCTAATGGATCGCGCCCCATTGAGTCTGCTGGCTTTGTGAACATGCCTGCAATGGCTAATTTGCTTAATTACCACTGATGCAATGGTCCTGAGTTGTAATGCAGATACTCCGTCTGTGGCAGGAAGTCAGACCCTGAGTCTTTCCTCCTCCAGGGCAGATGGCACTGGAAACGGAGCCCACGGGCCTCTTCTGATGAGCTCAGAGATGTCACATGGGCCACTAACATCCACAGGCATTGAGAGACCAACAGTTGCAGACCTTGCGAGGACCCCGTGGTGTCCTAGAGACAGAGGAACGGTCCCGGGGGTTGTGAACTAAAAATGCCACCTGCCATATCAGTAAATAAAGGATGTTGCAGCCATCAGCCACTACAGCTGGCACAGTGGTGAGCCCTGACGGAACTCAGGATGAGAAAACACAGGACACTGGCCCCAGGTAGCTGAGGTGCACATCAAAGGAATGATTTCAGTGAGCCCAGACTCTTGCATCTTCCCAGACACAGAAAAGTGCTAAATTCCTTAACTTGAGATGTCTGGTTTCCTTTAATTAACAGTAATCTGTTAACTACTGATATTCCTCCGGCTACCTGGTCTTTGTTGCCAAAACTCCTCTGTATCCTGGCTTCTCCCTTACTTCTTCCGAGCTGTCCCTCAGAGTTATCTGAGATGCTGTGTCCCGGGATTAAGTCCTCAGTTTTGTCCGCCAAATAAAACATAATTCTCAACTTTTACGTTGTGCATTTTTTTTCAGCTGACAGCATTGAGGTATAGCCTGAGCCGGGGCAGATCTAGCGGTTAGAAGCAGCCCCGTGCCCTCTGCTTGTAGACCCGCGAACTTACTTCTTTAATCAGACCCCCTCTCCACGGCTCCTTTGCTCTGCCTTCCCTTCTGGTCTCTCTGCTTCTCCTCAGTCTTGGCTTTTGTCCCAACAAGTTCAGGCTGGTAGCCAGGCATCAGAGACCTAGATGGCAGGGGAGGGAAGTGAGGAGAGAGCATGGAGGAGAGGGCTGAGGTGCGCGCTGCGAGGAGGGGTCTCTGTGCTAATGATCATCTGACAGTCTAAACCAGAGGAGTGAGCATGAAACCGGGTTTGTTGTATCTGCAGTCACTGCCCCATACGTTCTGTTTAATCTGCCTTTCCCAGCTCTGAACAACGTTTTGGGCAAACCCAGAGTTTTCACATCACTTTCAGACACGAAAGTCCAGCTCACTGAGATCTTGCACGGACTTCAGTGATTATCTTTCCTCTTCTTCCTGTGCACATGGACTTTGTCTGGGGGACGTGAAGGTGAGGGGAGGGGTCTTGCAACCAAGCCTAATTATTTTCACAAGACTCTCACTGACCCTCTTGGGGAGAAGGAGTCCGAAATGGAAGGTAATTATGCGGTACTTGTCTTCGTTAATTTAAGATGTGTAAAGGGTGGTTGATTCACTCTTTGTTTCATGAGCTGCTTTAATATTTAATTTTGGTGAAACAAAAATATGGTTTTCGTAGGTTCACCTACAACCTTAATCTCCCCTGAGCTGCAGAGCGGTATTTCCAACGACCTGTTTTGATGTCTCTGCATCAGTGTCCAACAGACCCCCAAACTCAGCTCACCTCCAGCCAACTGCGCCTCCTGCTGCAGCCCCAGCTCAGGATCTAGCCCCCGTGGTGCCAGGCCAGAAACCCAAACATCATACTTGACGCGGGGCCTTCAAGGCCCCTGACACCTGTCCCACCTGAGACCTTCTCTCCCACCCACCGTATCTTGTCGACTCAGACCTGTCTCTTCTCTGGCCTGATTGCCAACCTGGTCTCCCCAACTCTGGTCTTGCCCCATCCACTGGGAGGATGGGCAGGGGCGGTGGGCAGAGCTGCTTTGAGTAGGAGATCAGAGGCCCAGGGAAGGCTGGCAAGCTCTGGGGCCGCCCGGTGACCCCCAAGGCCAGGCCTGCTCAGAGCCAGCTTTATCCTTCAGTCCTGGGTGAACCTGCTCTATTTCATGGTATGGGGAGGACACAGCATTTATTCATTCAACAAATATTTATTGAGCACCTGCTATATGTTCCAGGCCCTATTCTCGGATCTGGGGACACAGCAACGCACCAGTCAGACAAGATTCTGTTATGCTTGATCCTAGAATCAGTGAGTAAATCTATTGTCATTTTGGATATTGTTACGTGGGATGAAGAAAGCAAAGCAGGGTGAGGAGAGTGAACAAGGAGGGAGGTGTTTTAGATGCATAGTGAGGTGGGCCCTTTAGTTGGGAGCAGGAGGAACAGCAAGTGCAAAGGCCCTGAGACAGGGAAGGAGGGTGAGCGCGGCTGAAGCTGAGAGTGGGAGCAGAGACCAGGGAGAAGCAGGAACCAGGTCAGGAACGGCTTCGAAGGCCGCCTCGCGGAAGCAGCATTACAGAAATTCTGCACCTTGACGTAAATCCCCGAGTCCTTACAGAGACCCTCGTGTCGGAGGGTGTCCACCACAGTGCTGGGGGTGGCCATCTGGTGTCCGTTCCAGGGGTAGATGGACAGGCGACCCCTGGAGGATGCACACTTGGCTAGATATTCGTCTGTTGCTCTTGGCCTTCTTCTCTTTCTGTGCCATGGGGCTGGAAGCCTGTCAACCACATGTTGTAGGCTCCCTGGCCAGCTGGGCTCTGACAAGAGTCAGCCAACAGGAGGCCCCGGCACCAGATTAGAAGGTGGGTGGATTAGTTAGCTGGGCTGCCGTAACAGAGTATGACAGACTGGGTGGCTTACATTACATTTACTGTCTTGTAGCTCTGCAGGCGGGAAGTTTAGGCAGGGTTGGTGGCTCCTGGGGATGGGAAGGAGAATCTGCTTCAGGGCTCTCCCTGGCATCTGGGGGTTTGCTGCCATCTTTGGCAGTCTTTGACTTGTAGAAGCATCACCCCAATCTCGACCTTCATCTTCACATGGCACTCTCCCAGCGTGTGTGTCTGAGTCCAAGTTTCTCCTATGGGAGTAGCACCCACCTGACTCCAATCTAACTGCACCTTTTAACTAATCACGTCTGTGATGACCCTAGTTCCAAATAAGGTCACATTCTCAGGGACTGGGGGTTAGGATTTCAACACATTTTGTGGGGACACACGCAACCGTAACAGTGTCAACGGTGTAAGCCCATCTGTTCCTGCTCGTGGGTTTGGGGCAGCAGTCGCTGGGGTCCAGCAGCAGCAGGGCGAGCTTGGCCATGGCCCCAGCCCAGGGCTGACGCTTCCTTATCTCTGTGTAGCACCCCTGCCTACTCTGCACTTCCAGCCTAGAAGTAGTAGCAGCTCCCTGATCTCTAGGTCACATCCTCTCCCCTTTTCTTGGTTCCCACACCTTTGTCATGAGCTTCTTGAATTAAATTCCTCTTTGCTTGAAATATTTAGTGAGGTTTCTCTTCCCTGACTGGCCAGTGATTGACACGTACACCATGCAACAGTTACAGGTTACAGACACGATGTTCAGAAAGCAACGGGAATAGATCGAAAATACAGAGCTGAGGAAGGGGTGGGGGGGTGCTGTGTGTGTGTTTTGATTCTAAATGCAATGGACCAAGAAAAATTAGACAATCTTAAAGAGGAAAAATAAAACCAGAGGATTTATGCTACCAGACTCCAAGATTTATTATGATGCCACAGCAAGTAAGGCAGCATGGCAATTGCCAAGGATAGACACATAGATCAATGGGCCAGAACAGAGAATCCAGACACAGACTTACACACATAGTGTCGACTTGATTTTTCACAAAGATGAAAGCCTAGTACAGTGGGAAGTAAGGATGATCTTTTCAATAAAAGGTGTTGGGGTAATTGGATATCCATACAGGAAAAAGTGAATTTTGATCACTACTTCATGCCATACACAAATGCCAATTCCAGAAGGATTGTATCAATAGATATACATTTTCAAAGCAAAACAAAACGTTTCTAGAAAAGAACATAGGATAATATCTTCATGGTTTTGGGGTAGGCAAATATCTTGACACAAAAATCACTAACCATAAAAGAAACGGTGATAAATTGGACTACGTTAAATTTTTAAAAAATATATTCATTTATTTATTTTGGCTGTGCTGGGTCTAAGTTGCGGTACATGGACTCCTAGTTGTGGCATGCGGGCTTCCTAGTTGCAGCATGCACGTGGGATCTAGTTCCCCGACCAGAGATCGAACACTGGCCCCCTGCGTTGGGATTGCAGAGTCTTACCCACTAGACCACCAGAGAAGTCCCAAATTGGACTACATTAAATTTAAGAATATCTATTGAACAAAAGACACAAAGCAAACCACAGAATGGAAGAAGAAATTTGCCATACGTATGTTTAACCTAAGACTTGAATTTAGAATACATGAAGAACTCCTTCAAATAAATAAGACAGACAACCCAATAGAAAAATTTGAACAGACACTTTACAAAAGAGCATATCCACATGGGTAATAAACCTATAAGTGCACTCAACTTTGTTAGTCACAGGGAAATATAAATTAAAACCACAGTGAGATACTGCTACACACCCACGAGAATGGCTGAAGTTAAAAAGCCGACAATTCCAAGTGCAGAAAAGATGTGGAGCAATTGCAACTCTCCTGAATTGCTGGTGGGAGTTTCTGGCAACATAAGTCTAGCTGGATATAAACACCCACTACAAGGCAGCAAGATGACTCCTGGGTATACATTCAACAACTATGCAAACCCAAGTTCACCAAAACACGTGTGCAGGAATGCTCACAGCAGCCGTATTCATGATAGCCCAGGACTGGAAGTGATCCAGTGTTCACCAACCGAACAGGTAAGTTGTGTATTCCTATGACGGAACGCTCCACAGAATGAGAACCAGTGAACTACAGCTGCATGCAACAGTGTGGATGATTGCATTCAAGTTCAAAAATGGGCAACACTGATCTGTCATATTAGAGATAAGGATAGTACTCGTTACCCTTGGAAAGGGGCACAAGGGGAGTTCTGGGGGTTCTGGTTAAGGTTTTATTTATTTATTTATTTTGCGGTACGCGGGCCTCTCACTGCTGTGGCCTCCAGGCTCCGGACGCACAGGCTCAGTGGCCATGGCTCACGGGCCCAGCCGCTCCGTGGCATGTGGGATCTTCCTGGACCGGGGCACGAACCCGTGTCCCCTGCATCGGCAGGCGGACTCTCAACCACTGCGCCACCAGGGAAGTCCAAGGTTTTATTTCTTGATCTGGTGAGTGGTTCTGGTGAGGGACCCCAGGCTGGTGACCTGGGATGCTGGCCGGGGGAGGGTGCAGGCACTAATTCCTATTTCCTAGAGGGTGGGCCCCCGAAAGGAGGGCATAGAACAGGGAGGCAGCACCTCCTTTGAGGAATCCTAGCCATGAGCTTGGCATTCTTGGGAGGGGCTGTGCGTCTCAATGCAGGCGTGCTGGCGGCCCTCCTGGCTCGTCCCGTCTTGGAGGCTGAAGGACACCCATGACCTTTGTGGCAGAAGGGGGTATCCTGGTCCAGGACAGGTCTCCACGGCTCTCTGCTCACCAGGACACACAGCTTGAGCTTCAGGTCCTTACCACTCATCACAGAAACTTCTTAGTCTTTGCTCATGTGTGGAGTTCAACCCTGAGTCCCCAGGGTAGAGCTGGTTCCCATGTGGCCTCTTCACTGAGGGGCCCAGGAAGATGCAGTTCCTCTTGGTGAGAAGATGCACTTCGCACTTGGGCCCCAAGGGGAAAGAGAGCGCCTCGCTGTGTGGGAACAGGCCAGGGCCCTTTCGGTGCACAGATAATGATCCCCCAGAGACGCCACAAGTCAGGGAGACAAGGAACCACACGGGAAGAGAGGAGAGAAGAGGACAGAGACCCACAGACCGGCCAGCAGGACATTTCCATGCAGTCCTATGAGCTGGGGAACAGTTTCGTGCTGGACAGTACATGTGTGTATAATCAAAACCTCTGTTAAATTCTCTAAGAAGTCAGCTATTTCTGAGCAACCTGGGATAACATACTTATTTTCTTTGAGCTTTGGTTTCCTCATCTGTCAGAGGAAGGTTGTAAGACCTCGCCACCTCCCTCCAGTGTTACTGGGAAAGTTCTCCGGGGGAAAAATAAACAGCCAGTGCAAAGACATGATTTTCCTTATCCATATGTAAGCACTTCCAAATGTGTTCTGTGACATGTGGGCGTCTCCATATATTAATAGATCTTGATAATTAAAAAAAAAAGGTTTCCTTGGTTAATTAAGTTCATGAAACATTAGGTTAAGCAAAGTGAAGCACGTTTCCTTATTGCAGGATATTTCAGGGCCTTTAAAATGTTAATATGCGTTGTAACTTGCCAGGAGAGAGGTATTCTATGTGGTATATCTCAGGTATATTTATCCGTGTGTGTGTGTGTGTGTGTGTGTGTGTGTGTGTACATACACAGGCACGAGTGTGCATGCACACGTGTGGGTGTTACATCTCATGGGATTAGTTCAGAGAAATCCTGTGGTGAAGAAACCTGTTCTGGGACTTCCCTGGTGGTGCAGTGGTTAAGACTCCATGCTCCCAATGCAGGAGGCCCGGGTTCGATCCCTGGTCGGGGAACTAGATCCAACATGCGTGCTGCAACTAAGAGCTCGCATGCCACAACTAAGGAGCCCACATGCCGCAACTAAGACCTGGCACAGCCAAATAAATAATAAAAAAAAAAAAAAAAAAAAAAAAAAAACAGAATGCTGTTCTGAGGTGAATACCAGTATTTCTTTCCCAGTGCAAATTTCCCAGTGCAAACTGAATAGGATAAAACCCTCATTTCAGGACCGTGCACTGGTCTGTTCTGACAGTAACTGCACACACGCTGCCCAGGTGATGAGCAAGGCTGTGGCTCACAAAGCATCCAGAGGCATGGCTGCTTTGAGGATGCTTTTGCTCAGAGGGCTTGGGGGTGGGGTAGTACATCTTTGGCTTAAACCCTGCTTAGCTTAGAGCAACATTGCAACACGAGGCCAAAAGTGATAGAGGCTCCTCGGCTTGTGGCTTTAATGTGCAAATGAGAGGCAGGTCTGTTTTGGTGAGTTTGGGGTGAGTTTTGATCAGTCAGTTTACTTTTTCTAGAATGTGATTTTAAAATGCTTTTATAGAAAACATTTAAATTATTTAAATTCCTGCAAGGAAAAGAGTGTGGTATTGAGACTCTGAAACACTCCAGCTCTTTTTTGTTTTATATTATTAGTTTTATTGAAGTATAGTTGATTGACAATGTTGTGTTAATTATTGCTGTACAGCAAAATGATTCAGTTATATATATATATATATATATATATATGCATGCTTTTTAAAAATATTTTTTCTATTACAGTTTATCATAGGATATTGAATAGAGTTCTCTGTGCTATACAGGAGGACCTTGTTGTTTATCCATTCTATATATAAAAGCTTACATCTGCTGACCCCAGCCTCCCACTCAATCCCTCCCCCAACGCCCTCTCCCTTGGCAACCACCAGTCTGTTCTCTATGTCCATGACTCTGTTTCTGTTTCATAGATAATTTCATTTGTGTCATATTTTTGATTCCACATATGTGGTATCTTATGGTATTTTTCTCTTTCTGACTTACTTCAACTTAGAATGATAATCTCTAGTTGCATCCATATTGCTGCAAATGGCATTATTTCATTCTTTTTTATGGCTGAGTAGTGTTCCATGGTATATATGTACCACATCTTCTTTATCCATTCATCTGTTGATGGACATTTAGGTTGTTTCCATGTCTTGGCTATTGTAAAACATTCCAGCTCTTAACTCTTTTTTAAAAATTTAATTAATTAATTAAAATTTTTTTGGCTGCATTGGGTCTTCATTGCTGTGTGCGGGCTTTCTCTAGTTGCGGCGAGTGGGGGCTGCTCTTCATTGTGGTGCGCGAGCTTCTCATTGCAGTGGCTTCTCTTGTTGCGGAGCATGGGCTCTAGGCGCACGGGCTTCAGTAGTTGTGGCTCACGGGCTCTAGAGAGCAGGCTCAGTAGTTGTGGCACATGGGCTTAGTTGCTCTGCGTCATGTGGGATTCTCCTGGACCAGGGCTCAAACCCGTGTCCCCTGCATTGGCAGGTGGATTCATAACCACTGCACCACCAGGGAAGTCCTCTAGCTCTTAACTATTTCCTGGAGAAAACAGTTGCTCTTCTAACGTGCATTTCGATCACGGGAGGTTTCCTGGGTGCATGCCCGTCTACTACCCTGTGTAAGACCAGAGCAGACTGGGATGGTCACCCCGTTGGGCTGTTGGGGAAACTCACATTTTCATTTAGAGCATTTGGAGGTGCAGCTCTGCGTTCTCTCTTGGCCCCATTCGGTCTGCTGCTTCATCTGAAGGAGTGAAGCCTTTCATCTAATTTTGTCACCAATACTAAATGGCCTTTCTATATTTTGACACACTGAATCACCGTGTCCGAATGTGTTCCATTATTTATGACGGCTCATGTTCGGGCGTGATGAATCATGGTAGTTTTCTGAGCCCCTGCCTCCCCTGCTTCCTCTCCTGCTCACCCTTCTTTGAAGCTGGACCCCTGGGCATGGGGTTGCAGTGGGGGGCTGGCACTACCCACAAGGAGCCCTGCAAGGGGTGGAAATGCAGATGAAAGGGACGTTCTGGAATCTCCCAGGCCTGCAAGCAGGCAAATCACTACACAGCAGACAAACGATCGAATGGCAACACAATTCTGCAGGAAAACGGAACATCCCTCTGCTCGGGTCTCCATGGCAGCTGAGACCAAGAGTAAATCAGCATGCTCTGCTTTGAGCCCGGTGACGCCAAGAGACGGGTGTGCCAGAAGGAAGAGCCCAGCTGCAGCCACGCATCTGGCCTGTGACCATCCAGTTCCACCCTGGGGCCCAGGAAGTTTTGACCTTCACACAACTCAACGCCAGTCCCCTCAACTTTCGGCCCTGCGGCGCTGGGGCAGCTTCCCCGGGAATCCTAGGCTCCTTATACGTCCACAGCCTCCATCTGGCGACCTGGAGAGTGCACGAGGCAGGCCGAGGGCCCAGCAGTCTCTGAGTCTCTCTGGGCCTTGGCTGGACACTGACTGGGTCTAAGGAAAGCTCATCAAGTGCCTGACCATCCCATGAAATGCCCCTCACCCACTGGTCCTTCTTTTTTTTTTTTTTTTTTTGCGGTACGCGGGCCTCTCACTGTTGTGGCCTCTCCCGTTGCGGAGCACAGGCTCCGGACGCGCAGGCCCAGTGGCCATGGGTCACGGGCCCAGCCGCTCCGCGGCATGTGAGATCTTCCCGGACCGGGGCACGAACCCGTGTCCCCTGCATCGGCAGGCGGACCCTCAACCACTGCGCCACCAGGGAAGCCCTGGCCCTTCTTTAATTTGCTTTTGGTTCCTTCCACATCCTCCCCCAGGAAGCCCCTCGGAGCTCTAGGCTGGGGCAAGGCTCTCCCTGTCCCATCAGACCCCACATTATCCTTTCCTGTCATCATCAGTCTGGCTTTGCCTCCCCGGCTAGACTGGGAGCTCGCAAGGGGGACCGTCTCTTACTTTCACCCGCCCTGTGCCTCAGGCCCTAACAAGCCAGCCCCGTGCCTTCCAGGTCTGAAGACGGGCACCCACGTCAGCGTGGTTCTTCCAGATCCGGCTTCCCTCCCCTGGGAGTGGCACCACCCACCAGGGCGAGGCGACAGGACCCTGCAGTGCAGGAAGAGGCCGTCCTGATGGGAAGGGTGGCTCTGGCTGTGTGGCCTGGAGCCGGTCGTACCTGCCATGCTGGCCCCTCTGTGCGGGACCCCAGCCCCGCCTGCTGGCCCCAGGCAGCCTCTCCTTCAGCAACGCTTCTCCGAGGACCCGGCCTCGCAGCGACTTGCAGGACAGTGACACTGAGGAACGCCGGCACTGGACACGGCCTTGGACATCCGCCTGCCGTCACCCCAGGGGCTCCGACTTAGGAGGTGAGCCTTGCTGAGCACTGACCCTCTTCCGTAAGGGTGTTGGGGGCTGAGGCATCTCCCAGAACGACCCCTCAGGGATGCTGCACAGCCACCATGTGCTTGGCCTTCGTGCCCAGCAACTCACGTCATCCTTGCACAGATGCGGTGAAATGGGTGTTGTCTTCCTGTTTCCAGAAGAGGAAATGGAGGCACAGAGACGTTTAGGACCCAGCATCCCAGAGCCAGTGGGTGGCAAAGCTGGGGTTCAAACCCACCTGCATCTGTCTCCTGCTTGACACACGTGTCCACTCCAACAAAAGCTTTTTGTGGATCATCTCTCTGATGAGACCTCACAAAAGCCTAGGAGAGAGGTACACTTACCGCCTCTGTTTCATAGGTGAGGAAATTGAAACTCTGAGAGGCCAAGTGACTCGTTGAAGGTCACGCAGCTGAGAAGTAACGTGGATAGGACCCCATCCCAGTCCGTCTGGCTGGAACTCTGGCCATGCTCCCTGCGCTTCCAGCCAGCCGAGGGGCCTACAGGCACTGTCCTCAGGGCACCAGCCTTTGGACGGACTTAGCACCACGTGATGAGCTGCATTTTCCTTCAGAGGGAGCCCCTGTCCTCACCGGAAGGAGCCAAGCCTCTCCTCGATGAACCTCGAGCACAGCCTCCTACTTGCCTGTGGCAGGGCTGAGGCCACGCTGGGTCAGGTGTGGGCTTCGGCGGAGGACAGTGATTGGGGCTCTGAGCCGTTTGTGCTGATTTTCCTATTAAACCATTGTTCACATCAGGGTGAGGCAGCCGGGCTTGGGATAATTACTGGTTTGGCAGATCAGCAGGGTACAACGGGAGCTCTGCTGTTGGTAAACAGTTTGGCAAATTGAAGCGCAAATTGTGGCTTGTATGAGCCGGGAGAACGAACGCCAGGCTGCTCCTCTGGAAACGCTGGGGAAGGAAGCCAGTGTCTGGAGTCAGAGGCGGGGGCCGGTGGGGAAGAGACGGCGGTGGCAGAGCTGGACTCAGCATGGACTGACCCTCACTGCCGCAAACGGCCAGCCCCGTGGCAGGCGCCCCGCTGGGGGTGGAGGGGTCTTGCCCCAGGATTTTGGTCCAACAGAAGAAAGGCATGTAGGCAGGTCTTAAAACACAGTGAAATACCACCTCCCACCCTCTAGGATGGCTATCATCAAACAAGGGAAAATAACGAGCGCTGGCCAGGATGTGGAGAAACCAGAACCTTTGTGCTGATGGGAATGTAAACTGGTGCAGCTGCTGTGGAAAACAGTAGGGTGGGTCCTCAAAAAGTTAAATACAGAGTTAGCATAGGATCCAACCATTCCACTTCTGAATGTATACCTCGAAGAAATGGAAGCAGAGACTGGGATGGATATTTGTACACCTGCGTTCATAGCAGCATCATTCACAATAGTCAAAAGGTAGAAGCAACCCCAATGTCCATCAGTGGATGAAGGGATAAACGGTAAACATGGAATATTATTCAGTCATAAAAAGGAAGAAAATCCTGGTGCTTGCTACAACTTGGATGAACCTCGAGGACATTAAGCTAAGTGAAATAAGCCAGTCATGAAAACACAAATACTGTATGATTCTACTTCTATGGGGTACCTAGAGTAGTCATCTTCAATAGAGACAGAAAGTGGAAAAGTGGTTGCCAGGGGCCAGAGTGAGGGGGAGATGGGGAGTTGTTTAATGCACAGAATTTCTGTTTGGGAAGATAAAATCCTGGACATAGGGGTTTCCCTGGTGGCACAGTGGTTAAGAACCCGCCTGCCAGTGCAGGGGACGTGGGTTTGATCCCTGGTCTGGGAAGATCCCACATGCCGCGGAGCAACTAAGCCCGTGTGCCACAACTACTGAGCCTGCGCGCTAGAACCCGTGAGCCACAACTACTGAGCTGGCGAACCATAAGTACTGAGCTCGCGAGCCTAGAGCCCGTGTTCCGCAACAAGAGAAGCCACTGCGATGAGAAGCCCATGCACCGCAACGAAGAGTAGCCCTCGCTCGCCCCAACTGGAGAAAGCCCGTGCGCAGCAACAAAGACCCAATGCGGCCAAAAATAAATAAATTAAATAAATAAATTTATTTTAAAAAATTCTGGAAATAGATGGTGGTGATGGTACAACAATGTGAATGCACTTAATGCCACTGAAATGCGCACTTAAAAATTATGAAAACAGTCAGTTTTATGTTAGATATATTTTAGCACACACACACAAATACAACAGTGCTTGGGTGGGGGTCTGAGAGCACAGACCTGCTGTGGAAACACAGCAACTAAGCAGTAGCCCATTTCCCCTGAAGCCACATGGGGGTGGGAGCAGGGGACCACAGGCCCTAGTAACAAATTTAGTAGAGAGGATGGGTTAATTCATTAATAATCCAGCAAACATTGACGGCACCTGATCTCGCATTTGCTGCCTGTGAGACCCGGGACACGGCCCTCTCTGGGCACCCCCAGACCCCAGGAGACGGTGCAGGCAAGGATGCACCAGGCCGTGCGGTCCGGCGGGCTCTGCCTGCTGTTGGGGCCGCGGTGGGGCTCTCTGCGGGGTATCTGTGCCTTTCCCATTAGACCCCCATCAATAGAGCAGTAATTTCAGGTTTGGCTGAGAAGAATGCACTCAATCAGCCGGCGTCTGTCATTTCCAGTAATGACTGTGTTCTCTTTTGCTGCGAGGTGCCCTGAAGCACTTATTTTCTTGAACTCAAGAACAGCTGCCGGCCGGCTGTGTTGGTCTTGTTCCGGGGGTCACGGCTCAGGCCTTTTCCCACAGGAATTTAGCGGTCAGCTCGGGGTGAATCGGGGCCCGTCGTGCGTTCTCTCTCTGGAGACACTGGCTTGGCTGAGAGGTCAGAGGCTGGCTGGCTGTCATCTGTGGCCTCCCTCTGAGGGGGGCCCGTTAATCAGGACGATGACGTCGAAGACGGTGGTGACCGCTTGCAGGGGCACAGCTCTTTACAGTTTACAGCACACGTTCCCAATCAATAACTCAATTTCATCTTCACAGCCACACAGGAATGTTTTTCCAGGTGAGGCTCAGAGAGGGTCAAGAAACCCATCACCCAGTTGGTCACCAGTACGGACCACACCCCTACCCCGATGTGACTGATTCCAGGCGGGAGATGACCCTGCCCACGGCTGTGGGGTTTAGGGACTTTGTGGCTCGATGATGCGCCTTTCACCCTTCATAAAATGGCAGGACACAGACAGGCATGACGAGGGGAACTGGAGATACGGTGGATGGGACGGGACGGGGGGTGCAAACCGTGAAGGGCCCTGAGTATGGGAGAAAGGTCAGGGTGGCGTGGGTCACCCCCTCCACCTCTGCCTCAGGACAGATCTGCGTGCTGGGAGTCACCTCACTCAGGGAAAGGGGGCTCGGGGCCCAGGAGTACAAGAGTGATGGGTCAATTCTCATTGGCTCTAAAGGGGTGAAAACGAATGACTCCTTCTGAGACACAGTCAAGCAAGTTTCCAGTAGAAGCCGGTGTCACGGAGCGGGGCAGAGCGGAGCCAGCGCTGGCGACACAGATTGAGGCTCTCGGGGAAGAGGCTGGATGGAGCGTGTTGACAAGCATACACTGGCCGAGGGTCGACTGGCCGCCAGCCCAGCCTGCACCATCCTCCAGGGCTGGGGTCAGCAGAGCTGATGACCTCGTCTTCACAAACCAGGGCGACCTGGAGAGGTTTCACACGTTCCCTCGGCTTCCAGGAACTGGGCTGAGTACGAGCAAGCCGCTGCATTGACTCATGCCCGAGACAGATCCCGGGCTGGGGCGAGGAGAACGGAGAGCTGCTAAAAGCGTCCTGGCTTGACTGTACCAGAGCCCCCTCTGTTCTTTAGGGACCGGTCCCTCACCCACTCCAAGTCCTTATGTCCTGTTCCTGTTCCGAGGGGACCCCATTCCCCCTGGCCCTGAGGTGTTCCAGAAGTGGGCATGGAAGCAGGGGTCTGGCCACCGAGAGCCTCCGCTTCCTGGGTCAGGATGGCAGGGACCCAAGGTGGGGCTGGAGGGACCGAGGCCCGTCTCTCCCTTGGGGTGGCTGAGGTGCTGAGTGCAGGGCTGGCAATACCTTTGCCATCACAAAGAACGGAAGCAGCTGCCAGGAGAGCAGTTGACAGAGGAAGACCAACCTAAGCATGCCCCTCATTTGAGCCCCCGATCCAGCTGTGTCTGAATCCCAAGGGCCCCCCTGCCCCCCGCCCTTCTGAGCCGATAAATTCCCTTTTCTGCTGTAACTAGATGCAGCTGGGCTCCTGTCGTTAGCAACCAAAAGTGCTCCAACTAAAAATACACTAGGTATTTTAACTTCTTTAAACCTTGTTCTAAATTATGTATTGCTCTTTTAAATATAATCATTAGTGGTTGGTAATAATTTATCTTCAGGTCTTTTAATAAAATGTTCTGCTTCATAGAAAACCCTAATTGAGTGGAGAAGCATTTAATAAAGGTGGCCTTGCTCTGGCATGCCCTGGGGAGGCCTAGCTGGTGGAGAAGAAGGCTTTGCCAGCCCCTTTTGTAGTCATCACAGTGCCCGCGGGGAAATAAAGCACCCTTGGGTGGCCAACCTCACAAGGCTGGTGATGGCAAAGTACCAAGCATGATGGAGGCCTGTGCAGGGGGCTGTAGGGTAGGTGGTCATGGTCCAGCAGGGAGGAAGGAATGGGCTCAGCTCTGTGTCTCAAGCATCCCCCTGGGGCAGGTACCACGCTGGGCCCCTTAGATTCATTGGGTATTTTCATGCTCAACAGCTAGGCTGCAAGTAGGTGTTATTGTCCTTGTCTAGCTACCAAGAACCAGAAGCTCGGACCCCACTGATGTCTTCAGCTAGTCAGTGGCCAAGTAGGAACTTGAGCCCCATCTGTCTACCCCCTTTCATGTCCCCTTGAGGGTTAAAGGGACACTGTCATCTCTTCTGATCTTCGTGAAGTCCTTCAGCTGCTGAGTGGAGCTGACCTCAGTCCATTGAGGAAGAAGTGGTCACCAGCTGCCCGCTGCCTGTTCCTGCTGTGGCCAGCCCAGAGCCCTGGTGGCAACTTTCTCCTGGCCCTTGAATTGGGAAATGATGTGTCCCAGCTGCAGTGCTGGGGAGCCAGAAGCTCAGGCATCCTTTCAGAGGTGGGAGGTTGTCACCCCAAGAAATACTCAAGTGTTCATTAAGCAGACGCCCATGCACCTGGCTGCCAGGGGAGTGGTCGGGCCGTAAGGACTGAATTTAAGGCTAGTTTGCACCCGAAGCAAACGCGCCAAGGGGCGCAGGGCACGACGTGTCAGGGAGACGGAGGCCCCTCCCCGGGGAAATGGGTCCAGGACGGCCTCTCTCTACCGCTTTGCACTTTTGCAGCACCACTGGGTGCTGTGAGAAACGCAGCAACTCAGGCCCCACCCCAGACCTGCTGAACCAGAATCTGCATTTTAACCAGTTCTGCACATTTGAGAGGCCACGCACTGGAGACGAGGTGAGACTCAGTGCAGTTCCCCAGTTACAACTGTGCCGTAAACTTTGGACGTCCTGGGTAATGGGGAGGGGCGACTATTGAGCGTGACCTTTGAGGCCCCTCCGAGGTGGGTACAGGCAGGGAATGTTATCCCCACTTCACAGATGAGCACACTGAGGCCCAGAGAGGACAGGTGACAGTCTGAGGTCGCAGGCTGGGCTCTGGGCACCACACACCAGGAGGCAGGCGTGGCGGCTGGTACGTGGCCGAGTGAGAGGCCCACCCAGGCCTGTCTGACGTTCCAAGGCGCCTTCTCAGTGGGTTTCCTTCCCCAGACCCTGTCTGAGGGATTCTGAAGGCCTTGAGGGTAGGTCAAGAGCGGGTGAAGGGTCAGAGCAAGGAGGGGTAGCTGGGCCTGAGAGGGGCTGTGCTGGGCTTTGAAAACATCTGGGACCAGGGACTTCCCTGGCGGTCCAGTGGTTAGGACTCTGCACTTCCACTGCCAGGGGCACGGGTTTGATCCCTTGTCAGGGGACTGCGATCCTTCACTCCTTGTGGCGGTGGCCAATAAAATAAAGAAGAAAAAAGAAAACCAGGCACAGCCTCTCAGGGCTCTGGATGCCGGCGGACAGCATCCTGGGGTGGGGCTGGGGGGCAGCCAGGCTGATGCGGAGTTGCTGGGAGCCAGCAGGGGAATGAAGAAGCCATGACTGAGACCCCCTCAGCTCCCTCCTTCCTCCTTCCTTTCTCTCCCCTCTTTCCTTCCTTCTACGAACACTTTCTCTGCATTCCCTGTGCTAAGCTCTGTGCCCACGTCTGACCTCAGACCCTTCTGGATACCACCGGGGAGACAGACAGTGGGTCACCATCGCAGGTTCTAGGCTGGGGGGAGAGAGCAGGGCCTCCGGTCCAGGGGGGAGCTCTGATCCCAGGCCAGGTGAGGTGCAGGCTCAGGCTCAGACACGAGTCACATGGTAAGTTGGACCTCGGCTTTGTCTGACTCAGCAAAGAGGGAAGAACACACATGATGACTAGACAAGTGGTGTCTAAAATCCAGAATGTGCTCTGAATTAAAAGATAGTTTCCCTTAGGGACTTCACTGGTGGTGCAGTGGTTGAGAATCCGCCTGCCAATGCAGGGGACACGGGTTCGAGCCCTGGTCAGGGAAGATCCCACATGCCATGGAGCAACTAAGCCCGTGCGCCACAACACCTGAGCCTGAACTCTAGAGCCCGCGAGCCACAACTACTGAGCCCATGAGCCACAACTACTGAAGCCCGTGCTCTAGGGCCCACGAGCCACAACTGCTGAGTCCGCGTGCTGCAACTACTGGAGCCCGCCCGCCTAGAGCCCGTGCTCCACAACAAGAGAAGCCACCACAGTGAGAAGCCCAAGCACCACAACAAAGAGTAGCCCCCGCTCGCAGCAACTAGAGAAAGCCCGTGCACAGCAACGAGGACCCAATGCAGAAAGCAAGCAAGCAAGCAAGCAAGCAAGCAAGCAAGCAAGCAAGAAAGAAAGAAAGAAAGAAAAAAGAAAAAAAGTGATTACTCTTAGCTTTGAATTTCCAAAGTGGATGCCCACCGAGCTGTGAGTCTCTCCCCGTGTCGGGGCTGTGGCCACACCCACCCCATCAGGGCCACTCAGTTTTCAGAACTCTGGGGGAGGGTTCACCACCCCCCTCCCTACCCTGCACCCAGAGAGGTTAAGTAACTTGGGCAAGTTTAAAGGAAGGAGTCCAGATTGGTCAGATTCATGCCCAGCCTGCCTGACCCCAAAGCTTGGCCCCCGGCTCCCGGGGGGTGTTAGGGGCCCGCGGTCTCTCAGTTCTCTCACTGTGAGCGCCTCCCCTCAGAGGAGCGGCAGTGAAGGAGGGCGCCTGGAATCTTCCGCAGCTCCTCCTGAGATGCCCTGGGGGCCTGTCCGACTTCATTGCCTTGTGTCCTCTTCTCTTTTCTCTCTCTGTGCTACATTAAGAGGCTGTTTTTTGTTTTTAAGTCAGTTTTCTGTTTTGAAGCCTAAGTGTCTGAACATGGCGTAACGTGGGAGGCCTGGTCCCCAGGAACTTGATCCACCTCTCCTGTGCCCCTTGCCTCTCCCTGCGGTTGCCGGCCGCTGTTTTGTTCCAAGGCCAAATCCCCCTTGTCCGCAGCCCAGCCGTCTTGCCGGGAGGCCCCAGGCTGAGGCCGCAGCCCCCACTCCCATCACCCCTGCTCCACCCCAGGTGAGGATGGCCGGTACCCAGTCAGGTTTGCCAGACCCTGTGTCACCCCCTAGGCATCCCCCCCATGAAGGTCAGGGGGCAGCTGGAGGCCCAGGGGGCTGCTGCTGAGTCCAGCCCCACAGCCTCATCTGTGCCTCTAGAATGTATGGCTGGGTGATGTTCAGTATGGCCCTGCACTTTGCAGGCATCCGATACAACATTTCAGCTGTGACCCAGAAACTTCTGAAATATTAAAATCTCATCAGCTCCTGAGCTTCTCCAGGGCTGCAGAGTCCACTGACTTCCTGTGGTTTCACGGGTCGATTTTGGACTGTGGCTGTTCACCTCCCTTTACAGAGTGAGTGGGGCTGTGAACAGGTGCCCCTCTCGACTCCATCACCTGCCCTTAGCCCTTGGCTACTGCCCCGTCCCCTCTGCCCAATGAGGACTCGTGGGGCCCTCTCCTGAGGCAGCTCACTGCTCACTGGGCCACCGTGCCTGGCAGACAGTTCTGGAGCAGCAGTGACCCCCACGGCAGCACAGCTCTTATCCCTGACCTTCACCAGTGAGATCCGGCCCCTAGAGGGCTCACACCCCAGTGTTCTCTTTTGCCCAAAGCCCTCTGACTTGGGGTTTCTGCCAGCGTTCTGCAAGTCACTCAACAAGGTATTCCAGTTATTTACTGCTCCATAAGAAATCACCCCAAAACGTAGTGGCCCCAAACACCACCACTCATTTTATTATCTCCCATGGTTTCTATGTGTTAGGAATTTGGAAAGAGTCCAGCTGAAAGGCTCTCATGTGGCTGCAGTCAGACATGCCGAGGGGATGAAGGCCTTCGGGGCTGACCAGGCATCTCTCTCTTTTCTTGAAGTCCCAGGGTCCCTCCACACAGGTGAGTCTGGGCTTCCTTACAACATGGCGGCCTCATGGTAGACCAGCAGCTTATGGGGGGCTAAGGCTTCCAGAGCACATATTCCAACGAGCAAAGTGGACACTGGTGAAAAAGATGCTTGGAGGTATTTGGGACGACATAGGCATACTCTGTGGGAGGTGAGCTTGAGCACAAGACGACTCTCCAGGACAGCCTCTGGCCTCTCGAGCCCCTCCTGCAATAGCCACCGTTGGTACCTCTGCTGCGGAAATCATGCTGTGTGTCTTGTCCCAGCCCCTGCCTCTCTCTCTCTCTTTTCTTCATCCCAGGCTTCTGGATCACTCTTCAAGTTCTTTCACCATGGACTTTTTCTTTTCTTTTTTCTTTTTCAGATGGGCAGGAGTAGCCACTATCCTTACTTCTAGTGCATTAGCTTAGTTTTATCTGTTTTTCAAACTTAAATGGAATCACATGATGTATATTCTTTCTATGTGTTTATCTCCTCTGTCTGGATTCTTTCACCGACATGCGTTTGTGGGATTCCTCTATTTTGTTGCATATGGGTGCAGTTTACTCTTTCTCATTTCTGCGGAGTATTTCATTGTATGCTTGACTGTACTGCTGTTTATTCATCCATTCTTCTGTTCTATTTTTGACGGGTATTGGGGTCATTTCACTTCTTGCCAATACAAATAGTGCTGCTAAGAACATCCCAGTGCATATTTTTGGTACACAAATGTACATATTTCTGTTGTACATAGGAGCTTACTGGGGCATAGGTAGGCATATATTTCAGAAGGCTCTTTCAGGATCCATAAAGATGAATCACCTGGTTCTGGGGCCATGCTGGAAGCCCCAGCAGGTGTGAGAGCAGGCAGAACACCACCAGGCCATACCCCAAGACCACCCTTCACCTCAACCCCAAGACCCTTTGGAGAAACCCCAGCTATTCTACACCTGGCTTGGGCGGCCTCTGGGTAAACAGGGCTGTCTGCCACCCAGGACCCTGGTCACTACTGTTTCAGTGGGTGAACTAACCCACCAAGGTGATGGGGGAATTGAGATTTTGATTACAGATTAATAACAAAAGTTGTTACAATGAAAACAGAAGCCACAGGAGAGCAGGCCCGGGATGCCTGAGGCTTTGTCCTCTGAGTCTGCCCAGTGAAGCCAACCTTGTGAACTTTCAGTAAGGGGAGGGGTTCTCCCTTCTTGGGCCCAATCCGAGCTCCCAGAAGGCTCTGGGGCTGTAGCCTGGGGTCTCTGTAGATTAGCCAGTGGTTTCTACGTACTGGAATCATCTGTGGGGCTTCAAAGATACTGATGTCTGGGTCTCACCTCAGAGGTTGGGGTTTAATTGGTCTGGGGTGATACCTGGGCTTGGAATTTTAAAAATATCCCCAGGTGTATCAGTCAGGGTCAATGGGAGAAGCAGAACCACCTATGCATGTGGTACGCATGCGTACATATAGGTAGGGGTAGTAGATATGCAGTATGTATGCCTGTGTGTAAAAAGCATGTGGGGGGCTATGTAGGTAGTGTGTAGTATGTGTGCATGTGGTGGGCGTGCATGTGTGTGTATGTATGTGAAGAGATTCATTGTAAGGATTTGACCTTGTGCAACTGTGGAAGCTGGTTAAGCAGTCTCTGTAAGGCTTTTATCTTCACCTGATGATGCTGGAGCTTGAAGTCCCCAGGACAAAAAGGTGGGAGGGAAGCGGGATGTCAGGTAGAGAGAACACGAATAAGCTGGAACCCTGGAACAAGCTGGAGTCCATGAGGATGGACTGAAACACACTTCAGTCTTTGTTGCCTCTGACCTCACGGTGTGGGTGTCCCCCAGAAGCTGGGCCCTCGTCACAGAGTTAAGCACACACACCTGTCACAAAGACCAGAACCTTACAGTGGACACACTTGGCTTTAGGAAAGTCACCCCACAAACACTGTTGTCACTTTGTCACAGGCAGGCCACCAAAACTCCTCTTCCAGAGGGTTGGAGCAGGACTCTGAGATCAAGCTTCCTGCTGGCATCGCCCAACCAGACCCAGCTCCTGCCTGGTCCTCTCCTGCCTCTCCCGTCCCCTCACCCGCAGGTTCAGTTGCTCCCTCCCAGCAAAAATCCAGGCAAGGTACTAATTTTAACAGCCAGAAACCCCTCAGGAACAGTTAACCTGAAGACACAGCCTGGGAGCCTGCAGGCACCGTGAGTGCCTTCCGGAACGTAGCTGTTTTGTCTCCTGAGACTCTTTCCTTAAACCCATCATCTTAGAACCGGTTTGCAAGGCAGAAATAGAGACACAGATGTAGAGAACAAACGTGTGGACACCAAGGGGGGAGAGTGGTGGTGGTGGTGAGATGAACTGGGAGATTGGGATTGACACGTAGACATTAATATGTATAAAATGGATAACTAATAAGAACCTGCTGTATAAAAAATAAACAACATAAAATTCAAAAATTCCAAAAAAACCCCAAAACCCATCATCTTAACTTGCCCCCCTTCTCCCCCGACCCCAGGCACCACCGGGGACGCCACTGGCCGTGCTGAGCCGTCCACCTGCTTTCCAGCTGAGCTGCTTTGCCCCAGCACTAGATGACCCCGACCCGTCCCCTGGTTTGTCCTCTTGTCTTCCTTTGTCAGGAAACTTTTTACTTTCTGTCTCCCTTTTTAAAAAAAATCGGACCTCACTTTAGGACACACGCTTTCTGACTTTCTGTTTTGACAGCCTGGAAGTTTCCCTTCTTGTTGTGCCGTGTGAGGCCAGGAGAGGTCGCTGTACAAGTGCCCTCGGGGTGACGAGACCGAGCGGCACAGTCCAGTTTGATTGGAGGGGTTTTGCGAGCTGGTTGCTCAAAGGTGGTACCTCGGTGGGAGTGTTGACACGGCGGAAATCGGGAGCACTACACGTGGGGTGTCTGGCCCGTTTACAGCGTTGGGGCTCCTGCAGCCTGGGGCCTTCCTCACTTAGCTCAGGGGGGCTCGGCCCGGGCTCACATGTGGAGTAGCCTGGGGTCTTTTAAGTCAGTTGCCTGGGCCCCACTACAAACCAACGAAATCAAAATCTCTGGGACCAGGGCCTGTGCATTGACACCGCTATCGATAATTCCCCAGAGATTTTAATGCACAGCCAAGGCTGAGAAGCAAGACTGGAGCCTTCTTTTGAGAGCCGCTTACTCCCAGTGGACTAGGTGGATGGACCACCTCCGTCCAATCCAGGCCCGGCTCGCTGCCCAGAGCGGCGCTGGGGTCTGTGTGGGGAGCAGAAGAGGCCGCTCCTTCCCTGAAGAAAGTGTGTTCGTGGCACAGACCAGCCCTGACGCCAAGCCGGTGTTTACCAAGACTTAACTGGCTCTTATCTCCCGGTCAATAGAAAGAGCCATGGAAACTCCACGGGCAGCTGGGGGGGCACACCTTTGGGAAGCACAAACACACTTGTTTGTTAACCTCCCTGCTGACCTTGGACGAGCCCTGCCCCTCCCTGGGCCTCTGCCCTTGGTGGTGGGGCGGGAGGGCTGCAGTTCCAACTTTGCCGCTGCCTACAGCTCAGGCTGGAATCACACGTTTTCCTTTCCAGCAGATGCACTCAGAGAGGGGAGGAGATCCCTAGCATTCCACGCAGTGGGAAGTAGGGCCGGGCCTGGATCTGGACACCGCGCTGCCTCTGAAGTGTGGGCTCCAGGGTCCCTGTCTCAGGCTTCCTGCAAGGAAGCCCCAAGGCCGTGACTGTAGGCTCGGAGGGGCAATATGCACGGGAAGGATGGGGGGCTCTGAGGGTGGGAGGATTCGGGGAGCAAGTCAGGAGCCCACCATTTAGGATGCTTTTGCCCCTTCTCATTGGCAGAACCTGAAAGGTCTGGGTGGGACCGGCTCCATCTCCCTCTTTGCAGTGACCTGATCGAGGTGGGAGACTTTGCTGGGGGAATGGAGTCCTGACCATCAACAGGCAATGGCTCCCAGAAAAGAGCTGCACCCCCATTAATATCAAGGCCAATCCTCCTTCCTACTTCCTACCTCTGGAGTTATTCAAAGATGTAAGATGGAGGTTATCCCTTAGGAGCCCAGCGTAGGCACCTGCTGGGTGCTTATTTCATGCCCCGCGTGAGCTCGAGGCCGCCATCCCTCCTCCACGCGGCGCTGACCAACCAGCCCAGCACGGCCTCACCCTCTGACCTCTCATTGTTTGACCCGTCCCACTCTGTTATATTCCATTGGGAATCGTCCTCCCAGTGTTTAGGGTTTCCCTATGGGACTGTAAGCCCCACAGGAAGACCACCGCTGCTCTCCCAGTCACCGATCCGGGCAGCAGGGGGAAGGGTGAGTGAGTGAGCCGTAGGGTCAGACAGACTCGCGTCCAAATCCTGACTCAGTCCCTCACCAGCCAAGTCTCTCATTGTTCCCATTAGAGCAGGTGACACTGTTGTAGGAGACGCTGCAGGCTGTCCCCAGGTCCCTGTCCTCGTCTTCCTGGATACACTTCCCAGCCTCTTTGCAGACCCCTGTGGTTATCGAGCCATCATTCATTTGCGGTCTGTTTGTTACAGCAGCTGGAGTTATCCTAAGTAACACACTGCCTCACAGCTGTTGGGGAGATGAAAGAAAGCATGTGAAAGGGCCTGGCCCAGTGCCTGGAACACAGAAAGTGGGAGTCCTTACTAGATGTCAGTTTATTTCTTTCCTAATTAATATTAATTGTTCCCAAGCATGTGGATAAACATGGCCTCAGACCTTTTCTATGACTCTGGATTGGTGGCTTAGCTTATTTTAAATTTATATTATTAATTAATATGAATTATAATATACATGATTATAATTATTTTATAATTACTATAAGCTTAGGCGTTGTTAGGAACCCAGTTTTTTTTTTTTTTTTTTTTTTTTTTGTGGTACGCGGGCCTCTCACTGTTGTGGCCTCTCCCGTTGCGGAGCACAGGCTCCGGACATGCAGGCTCAGCGGCCGTGGCTCACGGGCCCAGCCGCTCCGTGGCATGTGGGATCTTCCCCGACTGGGGCACGAACCCGTGTCCCCTACATCGGCAGGCGGACTCTCAACCACTGCGCCACCAGGGAAGCCCAGGAACCCAGTTTTTAAGGTGCCACCATAGGATACTTTGTGCTCACAAAGCTGTCCCAGTCAAAGAGCTTTGGGTTGCAACTGACAGAGAACCCTTTCACTGGCTGAAGCAAAATCAATGGTTGACCAATCAGTGAATATACCAATAGTGGTTGATGGGCTCACAATGTGTCATGCAGGTATGGCTGTATCCAGCACTCAGAAGATGCCTCAGAGAACTCGTCCCTCAGTTGCAGGTTACCCTGCACAAGAGTTCTCACGTGAGGAGGGGCGAGATGGTCCCCAGCAACCCACCACCACACACCCTCAGCTCAAAAGAAACCATCTCTCTCCAAATATTGCAGTTTGGAGGTAGGTATCTGAATCTTGAGTATCATACATTTGGCTGCACGGATTGAGACCCTGTGACTCTTTTTTTTTTTTTTTTTTTTTTGCGGTACGCGGGCCTCTCACCGCTGTGGCCTCTCCCGTTGCGGAGCACAGGCTCCCTCCGGACGCGCAGGCTCAGCGGCCATGGCTCACGGGCCCAGCCGCTCCGCGGCATGTGGGATCTTCCCGGACCAGGGCACGAACCCGTGTCCCACACATCGGCAGGCGGAGTCTCATCCACTGCGCCACCAGGGAAGCCCTGTCACTCTTGTCATGAGGCAGTTTTACTGAAGTCTCTGGGCCCTTCTTAAAAGACCAGAAATACCCACTTATTCCCGTCCTGCAGGAAAGCCAGATCACAGGGAACAAGCTAAAGGAACTGGGAAAATTTTAGGTTGGAGAAGGGACGCTTGAGGAGGTCATGAGAGCCGTCTTCAGGCTCTGCCAAAGGGGTCCCTGTCCGTGTGCAGTGCGATTCTGGAAGGGAGCGGCAGGACGGGCACAAGGGGGCGGCTCTCGCACTAACTGAGGAGCTCCTGTTGCACGCCAGGGCCTGGTGCCAGAAGGGCTGCCTCGGGGTGGTGAGCGGTGCTGGGGCTCTGAGGATTCGCAGCTTGGAGGGACCCTGCAGTGGGAGCCAGGAACCTGGGGTGGGACCCGCATCGTGGCTCTGCCCGGACCAGACCGGCCAACGGGTCTCCCAGGCCCAGCATTCTCGTCTATCCAGAAGGGGTGCTGAGGCCTTCCTTGCAGGAGATCAAATGAGGGTAATTGGGGTGGAGCTTTCTTTGCAAAGAGTAGCACAGTAAACAGATATGACCATGCTCAGCCCAGGAAGCTGCAAGGGCCATGGGCGAAGGGAGCATCCTGACTAAAGTGGGGTGCCAGGGAGGGAAGGTGTGTGGAGGGAGATAGAATCAAGGCCTCCCCCCACCCGCCCCTGGCCGAGAAGGGGTGTGCCCGCCTGTGCGCAGATGGTGGGGTGCCCTTGACTGGAGCTCTACACAGGCCTCTGACGAGCGTCTTCAGATCCCTACAAAATGCCAGGGATGGGCTCCCCAACCCCAGGGGCTCACAGCGCCACAGAGAGCAGGACAGAGACTGAACAAGGGGCGTGATAAACACATAAGATGATCAGTGTTACGGAAAAAGGTGGGACACGATAAAGGCAACTGAGCGAGTGTGCGTGGGGGGCTGAACGCTCACCCCAAGGAAAAGGAGTTGTAGCAAGAACACGAGGGTGTGAAAGGCAGAGTCGGAATCCAAGCTTCTGACTAGAGCTGGGGTCGCCGCCCTGGGGAGCCTGAAGCCACTGCCCGCAGTCATGGAGCCCCTCCCCTCATGCGAGGGGGTTCAGGAGCCACCTGGACGAGCAGAGATGGGGGTGGGAAGGGGGCTCTTACCACAGGTGGGTCAAGGCCAGCTGTGCCAGCATGAGAGACACCTTTCCCTGACGGATCCAACTGAGCCACACCCTTGCAGGTAGGAACCAGGCCCCCAGGTCTCCCCAGGGAAGGGGGGCGGATTCTCCAACCCAGCCAGCAGGGCCCGCAGGCTTCATTTTATCAAACTCCAGTCCACGTAGGCGTCCCTCTGGCTGCTTCCTGTCAGCTGGGCTCCAGGCCACACCCAGTCAACTTTCCTGGAAACGTCCTAGCGGGAGGCTGTGGGCTGTGGAGTCTGGTGGAAGAGGGTTCTAATTCCACTTGACCCTGGAGCTGGGCGTCAACTCTGGGGGGCCTTTGATTCCCCCTCTGAAAATGGAGAATGTGATGCCTCCTCTTAGGGTCAGATGGGACAATCACTGAGACATTTAGCCAGTGGCTGGTTTGCAGGAATTGCTTGGTAATTCCCAGTGTCTGGGGTCGTGGCTGGAGTGAGAAGGCCTTGAAGCGGCTCTGAAGGTCCGCATTCCAGCTGTGGGGCTGCAGGCCAGCCTTGTGATCTCTCTGGGGCTGAGTTTCCTTGTCTGCAGTGGGGAGGTGCCCGCTCCACCCAGCAGGACGGTTGGGAGTGTCCTGAGAGCTGTGATGGGATGGGGTTCCTCAGGGGAACATGAGCATTTTCCAAAGGGCTCCTCACGGCCCTCCTGTCCTCAGAAATGTCCTCCCCTTTCATCCCAGGACCGTTCCTGAAAGAGCAGGAAAATCGCCCCATAATCACCTTTCAATCCTTACCACCTGGGAGCACCTGCTCATGAGGACGTGGCAGTGACTTGGGACTTCTGATTAGAGCTGTAATGTTTCCAGCTTAAAGCCACATCTGTTCTCTCATTTTGCCCTCAGACACCCATGAATGACATCCTACTGTACCCATTTCACACACGAGAAGATTAAGGTCTGGAGCAATCAGGTGCTGTGCTCAGGGACACACAGCCGGCCATTGCCGAGTCCGTGCTAGACCAGGTCTTCTAGAACAGGGCAGGCACATACCTGCTGTCTTGGACGTTCTGGTGTATGTCTGTCACCCAGGACAACGATTAAGAGCACCCTCTTTGGGACTTCCCTGGTGGCGCACTGGTTAAGAATCCACCTGCCAATGCAGGAGACTCGGGTTCGAGCCCTGGTCCGGGAAAATCCCACAGACTGTGGAGCAACTAAGCCCGTGTGCCACAACTACTGAGCCTGCACTCTAGAGCTTGCGAGCCACAACTACTGAAGCCCGTGAGCCTAGAGCCCGTGCTCTGCAACAAGAGAAGCCACCGCAAGGAGAGGCCCGCGCACCGCAGCGAGGAGTGGTCCCTGCTCACCGCACCTAGAGAAAGCCCGCGCGCAGCAACGAAGACCCAATGCAGCCAAAAATAAATTAAAAAAGAGCACCCTCACTTGCTCTCAGACACACCCCGTTGGATTCTAAATTTCATGCTCTGAAACGAGGGTCATGACAGTTTCAACTACATCCCAGCTGATTTGAAAGGGTTCGGCCTAAACGGGGGATCGCAGCCACCCTGTAGAATTGGGGGGGGGGTGGGAATGGGGAAGAGGGGTTCTCTCCCCAGGTGGTCAGCTGCCCCTGGCTCTCCTTCAGCTGGGTTGCTCTCAGTCTGGCCTTTCCCAGCACTGGATGCGCACGGCTCTTACCACTGCCCTCCCCTCAGCTCCTTCCTCTCTCCTCCCCCCTCCCCCCACCAGGCTTCCTGCAGCTCTGGCCACCTGCTTCCCACTGCTACCCCGGAGTCCACAGGCAGGCACCTCAGCAAATGCCCCGCACTGGGCGTTCTCCAGGGACAGCTCTGTCTAAAGATATCAACATGGTCCATCTGGTCCTGACCTGGCCTCATCCCTCACCACTGGGGACCCATCTGCACCACCCCCATCCCTCACCATTGGAGGGATATGTCCTCACCACCACCCCAATCCCTCACCCCTGGGGACGCATCTCCATCCATCCCCACCCCTTACCAGTAAGGGGAATCCATCTTCACCCTCCATCCCTCACCACTGGGGACCCGTCTTCATCCAGATGCCAAGCTCTAGGACCCCCAGCCAAGTCAGCCAGACATCACCAGGTACCACTCTCCTCCCTCCTTTGCAGTCATGTCCCACTCACTCATGGCCCCATAGCACAGATGGACCACCAGACGGATGTTCTAGGTCCCGGGGGTGCTGGGGGAAGGAGGTGGGGGAGCCCCTCAGGTTGCAGCCCAAGCCTGCTGGGGGTGTAATGGAACCCGAGACCCTGTCTGTTGTGGAAGGTGGTTGGTCCCAAATCCACAATCAGGAAGAGTCCTGTGGATGGCATGGCCCCTGGCTGAGCTCAGATGATGGGCTGACGTGGGTGCGCGTGAGTCACACGTGGCTCTGGGACAGATCCCCAGGAGTGTCCTGGAAAAGTACAAGCCATTATTTACAGCGCAGCAGGACGCCGGCTTTCTCCAATATTGTTTGTGGTTGGAAAGCTGCTGCGGCTGCATACATTTCTGAAAATGCCTCCGCTGGGTGACATTTATCAAATCAAGTGCTTTTTAGTTCTATTCCCCCAATACATAGACAATTCTCTTTGTAGATAATGTTGCCAGCCCGCCCGGGCCTGTGCAGCTGAATGATGTGATTGCAGAAGATGCCATATCTCCTGCCTCCAGAAGGAAAGGAGCGGCGAGAGCGCTGGAGAACTTGTGTGATGTAAAAGTAGGTCCGGCCCGTCCTCTTCCGCCTTTCTCTGTTTCTAAAGGCTGCAGCGTCAGGTGATGGGCGTGGGCGTTGTACACAGATCTCTGAAAACACCCAGGCCTCCGCGTGCCTTCCTGCAGCCATTCCTGCGCGCTGGACACCAGGCTGGGAGGTTCTGGGACGTGTGGGCTGCAGCTGCCCCGGCATAAAATGTTGCCAGGCGTCCACAGCAGCACGAGGAACGGTCAGCCCTGTGACCCCACCCAGAACTCACCCTCCCTCGCTGCCTGTTGGAGGAAGAGCTGACCACAGCGAATGTTCGGGAACCGGCTGGCTGCCCTCTTCGGCCCCGGGCACACTCCCTGATTGACACAACAGAAGTGTTTACTGCACTCTGTCTGTGTGCCAGGCCCTGTGCCAGGCTTTATCCGGTTGTACTGTTTAAAGATTTTGGTCTCCTCCCATTTTACAAGCAAGAGCGTTTCCTTGCCCAAGGTCACGCATCTGGTGTTGGGCAGAGCTGGGACTGCATCCCTTGTCCATCAGCCTGTGCCGAGCACTTGACCCTGGTTTTTTTTTTAATATAAATCTATTTATCTATTTATTTTTGGCTGCGTTGTGTCTTCGTTGCTGAGTGTGGGCTTTTCTCTGTTTGCGGCCAGCGGGGGCTACTCTTCATTGCAGTGCTCGGGCTTCTCATTGCAGTGGCTTGTCTTGTGTGGAGCACGGGCTCTAGGCGCATGGGCTTCAGTAGTTGTGGCACGTGGGCTCAGTAGTTGTGGCTTGCGGGCTCTAGAGCACGAGCTCTAGAGCACAGGCTCAGTAGTTGTGGCTCACGGGCTTAGTTGCTCCGTGGCATGTGGGATCTTCCCGGACCAGGGCTCGAACCCGTGTCCCCTGCATTGGCAGGCGGATTCATAACCACTGCGCCACCAGGGAAGTCCCGACCTTGATGTTTTTATGCCTGCTCTTCCTCTGTGTACACAGGGGCTGCTCTGCTGACCACCCCCTTGGCTGGGCTTCTCTCAAGGCTGCCCCTGGTTCTCAGAACATGTTCAAGGGCCCTTGGTGGGATATCGGGATGGAGAAAACCATCCTGTCTGAGACTCGGCTCTCACATACCTTGCCCCTGACCTTCGGGAAGGTATCTCCTTCTCTGGGCCCCTCTATGGGAAGGGCACAGAGAGGTCAAGGTAGTCTCTAGATCCTAATGGCTCCAGTTCCTGCAGCTGTAGCATCTCTCAATGTTCTGGGAGAGGCAGGAGGCCAGTCCTTAGAAGGAGGACTCTAAACAACACCAGTGGCAAAGCTCTCTATCCCCCTGGACAGCACGGCAGGTGGACAAAGCATGGCCACACACTGCCTCATTCATCGGCTGTTCTTCACCTGTGCTTCCAGGAGGTATAGCTGTACATGAACACCGGGTGAAGCAATGAAACCAGACGTGGGAGCCAAGCCCACTGCCCCTCCCGGAAATGAGAGGTCCTCTCTCCCGTCTCCGTGTGCACACAGAGTGGGTGAGAGCTGTGGCATCTCAGATGTCTGAGGTCATCTAATTCCACCCCGCTCTGCTGGTGAGACAACTGAAGCTCAGGTAGGTGCGTACTTGCCCGGGGTCTCCCAGACTTGGTGGCAGAGCCATCGAGAAGTTTTGCCATCTTGGACGTGTATGTCTGTGGCTGGGTCAGTAATGGAGATGGGCTCTGGTGGGTGTTGGTTAATGGCCGTGTCCGCCCTGGCATCCTCCCAGCCTGGACTGCATTGTTGGCCTTGGTTTTCCCAAGGTTCCCTCATCAGCCCTGAGCCCGAGAGAGGCCTGAGTGTCCGGACTTCCTGGGGGCTGCTGTGCCAGCCTCTTCCATCGCCTGCCTTGCAGAGGAAGGTCAAACGGCCTGGTGCTCTGGACCAGTGGGAGGCCTGGTGCAAGGTGAGGCGGGGAGGAGCACCAGCTCCTGTGGCAGCCCCACCCAGGCCTTGGGACCAGGGCTTTCTACAGCCCTCCACTGGGGCACAGTTTGCTGGACAGTGGAGCTGTCTGATGAGACATCTCTGGTCTGTTCCCGTAAAGCCCCCTTCCTCCTTGGCCTCGCCCTGTGCAGGGTGGTCCAGTCAACCCCGGGAAGCAGGGTGTGGCCTCCTGGGCCACGCTGGGGGCCAGGGTGGGGGTGGGGGGCAAAGGGAGAGGCGGTGCCTCCAGAGCTTCCCCCACCACCACCCCAAGGTGCTCAGGCTGCATTTTCCACACCAACCTAATTCTCCTTCAGATGGAGGGGAAGCAGTAGCAAAGGGGAGGTCCCAGAAGATCTAAGAGGCTTTCACAGGCTCTGAGCAATCAGGCGGCTGAGCTGTGAGAAGTGGCCAGAGTGCCAGGAGGAGGTTATCGGGGAGGAAAAGTCACAGGCAGAATTTTCCATTGCGCTCTCCTCCCGCCATGTGTGTGAGTCCATGTGAGGGGTCCCCTGGGAGAGGGGCTCTCTCGGCCCTTTCTGCAGGTGTCCCGGGTGTGATGGCCATGGCAGTGGCTCCTGCAGAAGGGAGAAGCCCCGGGCCCGACTGGCAGGGGGAGTCCATCGGAGCCTCCTTCTGTTTCTTTCCATGTGAATCCCTGACCACCTACTGGGTGCCCTGCCCCTGCTGGGGAGGCAAGGGGACCCTGACATGGAGGTCGAATCAGAGGTGGGCCGGGCTCGATGCTGGGGGCCGGGCAGGCACCCACATGCCTAGACTCACCCCCAAGCTGTCGGGGGCCTGCAGGAAGCAGGGGTCAGAGGTGGCAGCGTGCCCTGCCCTGAGGATGGCCTTTCTGGGGGGGAGTAGCTAACAGAGACAGAAAGCCCACCCTTGAGGAATAGCCCCCTTGGGTGCCCTCGACTCACACGCAGGCAGGTTCCACAGCCGTGTAGGGACCCGGGCAGCGCTGGGCCTGGCTGAGAACAGCGCACACGCACACCCACCCTCACCCACATGCCCCTAACCTATACCTCGCGGCCAGGCGAGGCCAGGGGCCTGCAGCACGTTTCCCTAACTTCCCTGAGCCTCGGTGTCCTCGCAGCAAACACGGTGGTCGTGTCACCACCCTGGGAAGTCCAGGCCTCCGTGTGCAGCCGGAAGGGGTGAGGGCTGGCCAAAAGGAGCTGGAGAGGGCAACTATTGCTATCACACACGTCTACACACGTGCACACACACCTACACACATGCGCACACCTACGCATACAGGCACACATGCACACACACGCTTACCCATGGGCACCACATTCACCCGTGTACTCACACCTACACACATGTCCACGTATCTACACACATCTACTCACATGCACACACATTAAAAAAATCTGTGTCTGCTCAGAGGGCTGAGCAGAGGTTTGGCAGGAACAATGAACTGAGCAAAGCACCTGGGGACCCGGGAGGGCGGGGCTGGAGCTGGAAAGAGAGCAGGGGGGCACCGGCCTCCCCGGGGAGGAGCTGCCCTGGCCGAGCTGAAGCTGTGTGGCCCCAGGCCTCCCTCCGAGCCCGCCGGCTGCTGCGTGTCCCTGGCCCCTTAGCGACCCCGGAGCAGCCGCCGTCCCGCCCTGGTCCAGCTGTGGAGGGAGCAGTAAACGAGCTGTCCTCAGCGCCAGGCCCCCCCCACCTCCCAGGAGGCAGCGTCCGAGGACGGCCGGCTGGGGCGGCGCACGGCGGTGCCTGTGGAGGCCAGTCCCTTCGGGGCATCTGGGCCCCTCCCCCCTGCCCTCTGGTCCCCTAGGGCTCTGAGCGCTCTCTTCAAGGCCGTGCCTGGGAATGTCCTGCCCTTACAGACCCCGGGGAGACCCCTACACACCCAGCACGGGGTGAGGGGGCGACAAGCCTCAGGGACGGGGCCCTGAGCTCAGGGTGTCTCCTGGGAATGGCTGCTTCGTCCCTCTTTAATGTCCCCGGTAATTACAAGCCCCAGGCAGAGGCCTGCAGTTTTTACTTTCCGCAGCCCTGGCCTTGGAGATCAATCATTATCTGCAAACGTTGCCTACTCGTGCTCATGTCCGGGTATGAACCACGCTGCTGGCAAAGCAGAGGGAAGCCGGCAGAGGCCGCGAGGGCAGAAGAAAGGGGCTCTGGCCCGCAGCCACTGAAGATGCCAGAACAGGGCTGGGAGGAGGGTGGGGAAAGCCCAGGCACCCGTGAGCCTGGAGCTGGGGTGCTTTGGAGCCAGGGGCGGGGTTCACAGGGGAACCGGGGGGAGCGTAGATGGTGGGTGAGCAAATCCACATTCAAGCCCAACTGGCCACTTGATGCAACCAGTGCCCTCAAAACCCTCCCCCACGGCCAGCCCCTTAACCCTCCGCCCCCGCAAGCGTCTTCGCATCCACTCAGGTGGCCTCTTCTTGGGGCACAGGGATCTTGGCAGCCAAGGGCACCTCTGACTCGACCTTGGGTATCTGAGAAAGACTCAAATTCAAGTGCAGCATCATCAGCGACAGATCAGACGCGTTGCCATTGATCTCGCTGTCATATGCGTACAGGGAGTGACCCCACGAGCCTCTCTCTCTCCTTGGTGCTGAACTGTGGGATGGATCTTAGCCGAATCCTGGCCTGGTTATACAAGCTGCTCCCTGAGCCTTGGGTCCCCTGCCGCAGGGGAGAAGGTTGAAGCAGAGACCGCTCGGGCCTCGCGCAGCTCTGAGCCTTTTGAAGGACACTGAGGCCAGCGTTCGCCAGCCAGGCCTCCGCGTGGCAGTGAGCTGAGCGACTGCTTCCCAGGCAGAGAGCACCCAGCCCCCGCCCGGCCAAGCCCGGATGCCCCTGCCGCAGAGCCAGGCAGCAGGAAGGCCTGCTTTGCAGAGGTGGGTGTCCAGAGGGGCAGCCTGAGAAACTGCATTTGACCTTCACTAAAATTAGGTCCCAAGTCCCAGGGGGCAATAGAAATGAGGATGAAAATGAGAAAAAGCAAATTGAGGGCATTGGAGGTTGTTAAAAATATGTGCACGTCTTAATGGAAGCGGTGAAAACGAGGCTCCAATAGGCAAAGGAAGCACTGGTGCGACTGGCGTTATTTTAGTCGCAGCATCAGAGGGTGTGGGCCGGGGGGGGCCCCAAGGAGCACCTGCTCCACCACATCCCTCGTCCTACAGACGGGAAACCTGCCCACAGAAGGCGGTGACGTGTCCAAGGCCATGCACAGGGCAGTACCGAGCCGCGACAACAGGGTGGGCCCAACCGACCCTCCAAGAAGCCCGCCAGTAGGAAGGACCCCTGGGGCCGGGCCACCCCTCACTACCCCCTGAAGGAGAGGGGCTGTGTGGGGCGTGGAGGGGTCGCCCCTCAGTCCCTCACGGTTACAGAGCGCTTATCGCATTGCTTGGCCTATGAGGTGCCTCATCAACCGCGGGTGTTACTTTCCTTATTAATATTGACCAGCGCGTGGAGTGACGTGAGAACCGTGTTTGCACATGAGGAGAGAGAAGAACCGGGCTGGACCCTCCAGGGGAGGCCCGAGCGTGTGGGAGGGGCGGGAGGGCGTGGAGCGGGCAAAGTGGGCGGGGGCATGGGGGAGGCCGAGGGCTGCCCGGGGCTCTCAGACACGCGGCCCCCACAGCCGTGCCAAGTGCCTCTCCTTAAGCACTTACTACATGCTGTACCGGGCTGGGCTTTGGCTTGAGTGTCCTACAGTCCTCACCACAGCCCAGTTAGCAGCCCCATTTCACAGACAGCATCCGGACGGGGGGTCCAGCCAGCCCTGGGCTCGGCGGCCCTCCTTCTTCCTGAGCTTCGCCCCGGAGCTCCCCGCTGCCCTGCCCACACACTGCTGCCTCTGGATCTGAGCCCAGAGGGCCTCGCCCCTGCAGCTGAGGCCCCAGCCTCGGTCTTTCACTTCCTGCTTTGTCCGCAAAACCTCCCCTGAGTCGGCCCCTCTTCAGGAGCCCACCTGGGCCCGGCCTTGGTGAGCAGTTCGCCTGGCCGGGGAGAGGGCTGGGAGGTCAGGCCTCGGGGCTGGGCCTCGGCTTCCTTATCTGGGACACGAGTCCACTGAACACTCGTGAAATGCTGCCGCTGGGGAACAAGCCCAGGAGTCTCCAGGCAGACCCCCAGGTCTGGTGCAGGCTCTGAGCCCTGTGTGATGTCCTCCTCCTGCGGCTGGGGCCCTGCCCCCAGGAACTACACATGGGAGAGACCGGGAGACGCGTGGAGAGGACTCCTGTGGGCCCCGAGCACCCGCCTAGGACCCCAGACCCCGTGGGCTCAGACCCACCAGAAAGCCCGGCTCCGGGGCTCCGGGGGAGGGGCAGGGAGGTGGAGGGCAGAAGAGAAAAGGGGGATAAGATGGAGGGGAGCTCTCTTTCCCCCTCTGGGCTGTACGATCTGGAGCTGTATTGGGGTGATTTTCACTGAAAGTAACAAAACAACACCGAGTTTCATGATAAAGTCAGTTCACGGTACTGGTCTCTATTTGAAATATTTCCTAATACAAATTCAAATACAAAAATGAATGCTAAAGGGGAGAACCATTTCATAGAACAAACAAGGAGATGTAATAAAAGCCTAGGTGTAGCCATTTCAGGACTGGTTGGAGGGGTTCCGGCTATTTCTCTGCAGGTCTCTGGGGCATTGCCCTCCCTATGTGCTGGCACAAGAGGGCTGCTCTCAGCTGCTGGAGAAAACATGTCCTCACCTGCTCTCTGGGCACAGAAGGGCTTTCCCAACCCTGATGGGGGCAGAGCTCTGGTGAGAGGTGTCCCATGGGCCTAGGACAGCCCCGCCAGGCTTGGACAGGCTGATGGAAGCTGGGCTGAGCTCCAAGGCCGGGCTTTGCCTGCTTGGCTCCGAGAAGATACGGGAAGCACTGGTCCTGCTGTTCCCGTAGCGGTGAACACACTCGAGCTTGGCCACTCCTGGGTGCCCAAAGCTGCTCTCCCACCTGGGACCTGGGGAGAGTGACCGACAGGCTGCTGAGATGCTTGGCCCATTGGTTGATCCCACAAGCCAACTATCTGACTCCACGCTGGTGCCAAGGAGAGGCAGAAGCCAGACAGACCCCGGCCAGGGATGACAGTCTAGTGGAGAAAGACAAGCTCAGCAATGAGCCAGACTCAAGGCAGAGCCATGGGAGGAGAGGCCCTGAGGGCCCTGGTAACCAGGAGGGAGGTCTCTCCAGGGAGGGCCATGGAGGGCTTCTTAGAGGAAGTGGCCTCGGCCTTGGGCACCTTATCCACGTGTTACCTTTGGCTGCTATTCCCCTGCTTGGAGGTTCTCCAACTCTAGTGTGCATGTGCGGGACAGTCCCTGGGGCATTCTGGGCCCCAGCCCCAGGGATTCAGATCCAGGAAGTGTGCGTGGGCCCAGGACTCTGCAGGCTTAACTGGCTTGAAGGTGAGTCCGGTGCAAGTGAGCTTTGAGTCAGACTCTTCTGAGTCTTCCTGCGCAGTCCCGGCTGGCTGCAGAGGCCTGGGGGAGGGTGCCAGAGCCCTGAGGCCCATGGGGTGGTCCCGGTCAAAGAGAAACACCCCAGGCTGGGGGGCGGGGGACTCGTAGAGGGAGAAGAGGTCTGGTGTCCATCCTTAGTGGAGAAACACATCACCCTTGATGACGTGGAGACCTCAGCCCCTGGTGATGGGGAGAGCAGGGAGGGAGCATAACGTGGGGACAGTCCCCTAAAAGGCCTTGCAAGGCTTCCAGGGTGGCCACCACATCCTGCTCCCCAGGGAGGAGGGCTGAGGGGTCCCTTCCAGGTCAACTTCTAGGATTTTCCTACCAGTGGCTTCATCACACTCTGATCTCGATGGCTCTAACCGAGCACCTGGCATCCCACATTCCAAGCAGGGTGACAATGCTGGGGACAGCTGGGGGGCTGGCTGCAGGACATACGCCCACTGGGCATGAGGCAGAGTTCTGTGATTGCCCCAGGCCCCAGAGAGCAGGCCCGACACCGCGATTCCCAGCACCTCCTCTGCGGATGCTGCTCCTCATGTGTGCTTGTCCCGGTGGGGGAATTCAGAGCCTCTCAGCGCTGGGTCACGGGCACTGCGGGTCACTGGCCACAGGGAGAGAAAGGCAAGGAGACAGAGGTCAGAGCAGGGGGCTACGCGGGTTGGGTGGCCAGATAAAATGGAGGACACCCAGTTCAATCTGAATTTCAGGTAAACACCAATAATTTTTTTGTATATGTCCCAAGTGATGCTGGATTCTGTGTTTTTATTTGCTATATCTGGCAACCATATGTGCAGGTCCCAGCCAGGGCATCTATTGATCACCTTTGATATGCCAAGTACTCTGCTGAGTAGACAGTTTCTGCTCTTTGCTCTATTAATAGATATTGATTGGGCACCTATTACATGCCAGGACAGTTCTAGTGGGAGATAGGGATTCCACAGTGAGCAAAACAGACATAAACCCTGCCCCCTTAGCACTCGCATTTGAGGGAGGGGACAGAAAGTACATAAACAAATAACAATACAATGTCAGGTGATAAAAGGGCGAAGTAGAAAATAAAGCAGGCTAAGGGGGGTGGGTGGAAGGAGGTCCTCTGAGTAGAGAGAGGCCAGAGGTGAGCACATCTGGGAGAGGCACTGCCGCAGAAGGAACGGCATGTGCAAAGGCCCTGAGGAGGCCGTGCTGGGAGAGTTCGAGGCGCAGAGAGCCTGGAGCTGCGCAAGCAGGGTGGGGTGTTAGGGATGAAGTCCAAGCAGGGGCCGACCCTGACAGACCGTGTTGGCCACGGCAGGGAGTTTGGTCTGAGCAAGATGGGAGCCGCCAGAGGGTTTCAAGCAAAGGAGCGACAGGACCTGCCTTGCCTGCTCAGCCCTGTGCACCCTTTACAGGTGGCCAGATGAGGGTTCAGCGCTGCCAGGGAGCTGCCTGCCCTCCCTCCTCGCTGAGCTCCAGAAGTCAGTAAAGGTCAGGGACTTGGGGGCAGTGCCTGTTGGCAGTGGGAAGAAAGGGTTGTCTGAAAGCTGCTTGCTCTAAGTGAAAGGTGTCACTGTCCCCGTGCCAAGGAAAGGGGGCGGGGCACCTCCGTTACCGCTCCGAGGACTGGGCCCTGTCCCCACCGACAGCAACCTCGGGCTCCAGAAGGACTAGCGCCGTTTCTCCCACACTTGTGACCAGATGCTGGTTGAGGAGCCCCAGCAGCTTCCAGACGCAGGAAGGGGCTGGACAGGTGGTTCTCTTCTTCCTTTGTTTTCTCACCCATTTTTTCCCCCATTCCTTACCCCGCTCCCACAGATGTTCCCGGAGGGCCTGGTAGGGTCTGAGCACTCTGCCCGCTGGCACACACGAGTGATGACATGCTGTGACTGCAGCTACCAGGCGATGGACAGGGTGGGGTGAGGGAGCAGCTGGGTGTGTCAGGTGACATCCGGCAGGGAAGCCCTCCTGAGAAGCTGGCGTCTAGAACAAGGAAAGAGAGGGCTGCGGGGAGCACCCACCCGGCATCTGTACCGCAAGTCCCGGGAAGAGGCGGTCCTGACGCCCCCGCCTGCCCTCCGGTGGCCGCCCCGGCCTGAAGGGAGCCTGCTTCCTCCCTCCCTGGTGCCAGCCAGCGTTTTGAATCCCTTGGAAAGCCTCTGCTTTCTGGGCCCCTTCCCGGCTTAGCGGGGCCTTAGCAGAGCCCCTGAGGCCTGTTGAGCGCTTGGCCGGAGCCTCCCCGGGCAGGGGGCCGCTGGCCCTGCAGGGTGGGGCGTGGGCTCAGAGTGGCCTCTGGACACCCCGCACCTCCCGTCCAGGCCATGCCGACTCTGCGGCCGGCCTCCAGGATGGCTTTCCTCTCTCTTAATGGGCAGGGCCGCTGCCAACTGCAATGGATGAGTTACAGCCGGACCTCGGGGAGCTGGGCATCCACCAGCCACCTGCCAACAGCCCTAACGCCAGCTGGGCTGCGGCGCCGATCAGATCCAGGAGGAGAGTGGGGAACTAACCCGGTTTTTCTTGAAAAATTCTCCAGCAGGGAGCTGTTTGCTGGGCTGTGTGTGCGTGTGTGGTGCGTGTGTGTGTATGCAGTGTGTGGTGTGTGTGTGTGCACGATGCAGTGTGTTGTGTGTGTGGTGTGTACGTGTGTGGGGTGTGTGTGTGTGCGGTGTGTGACCTGTGTGTGTGCAGTGTGTGATGTGTGTGCGGTATGTGATGTGTGTGTGTGCACGATGCAGTGTGTTGTGTGTGTGGTGTGTACGTGTGTGGTGTGCTACTGCGCGTGGGAGTTTGGCCTGCGTGCCCATGTAGTCCTGCGGCGCCCGGGTTGGGGGAATGAGGCTCTGCGCCGGTGGGAGAGGCCACGGACTCCCCCTGGGCGCCGCAGGTCCTGTGCCCCTGCTCCCGACCTCTGTCCTTGACCCCCTCATGTTCATCTCGGCCACCCCAGCAGGGGACAGCCGGGTCACACCGGGTATCTGTCCTGTCCCCCCGTCCCTGAGGCCGATCCTGCAGCCACTTCTACTCTCTCGGATGTGTCCCCACCCTGGGCGGCGGGAGAAATGGAGGTGGCAGCACGGAGGCCACTGCCTGGAAGGGCTCCCAGGTCAGGGGTTCGGGGGCTCTTTGGAGCGGACCCCCTGAGTCTCCTCTCCCCTGAAGCCTGAGCGGATGCGGGCTGGGAACATTAGCTGAGTTCTGAGAGATATATGAGGGGGGTGCTTGGGCAGATGATGCCATTCTCTGACACATGGGAGCCCCTCCCGTGTGCTGGCTGGCTCAGGGTTCTGCGAATTGGCCCTTGTGGTCCCCTGGTCACCCTGGACACAGACGCTGGCGTGTAACCTTCGTCTGCTGACAGGGAAGCCGAGGCTCAGGGAAGGTAGGTGGAGGTGGGGTGGCTGAGGGAACTGGCCCTTCCCTCTTGTCATGGCTTCAGAACCGAGATTCCTGCTCAGCTGACCATCACCCACTGTGCACCTGGCACCAAGGCCTCGTTACTGTTAGCCCACTTCATGGATGAGAAAACTGAGGCTGAGGAAACTAAGAAATCTCTTCCGGTGACCACGCTAGGAAGCAGGATGTAGCCCGGGGCTGTCTGACTCACAGTCTGGCCCGCTTCAAGGTCCTCTGGACCAGGTGCTCGTGGGAGGATGGATCGTGTCGGGATGGGTGGAGGCTGACGGGGTGGGAGAGGCCCACAGCCGTGTGGGCTCTGCCAGGTAAGTGCCAGGAGGAGCAGGTGTTCCCAGGGCACCCAGGCCCAGTTGGGGTGTGCAGGGGGCGGGGGGATGAGTCAGAGATGTCACCAGAAGGGATAAATTCTTCTGCATATGGTGCTACCTTGTTTTGCTTCTAAGGAAAAAGAAGTAACCTTCACCCTGGCCAGGTGAGCATGTTTCTTGGGAATTAGTGACAGAGCTGGACACAACCCCCCGGCAGGAGGCCACACCATAGTTACACACAGGAGTTCAGAAGCACCTGTCAGCACCCCTATCACAGGACCAGAGCCCACAGACCCTCTAAAGCCGGCCCTACCTTGGTAGAGCAGACCCCCCCATCAGCCTCTGGCCAAAGCCCAAAGCCCCCAGTTTGCCCGGAAACGGTCTCCTTCACCTAAGGAGAGGGTCAGAGCCCTGCAAGGGCAGAGAGCTTCAGATGGGGAGGAGCTGAGAGGGCCTGGGTGGGGGGAGGCATGATGGGAGAGGCACACGCAGGGCAACCCCTCTTCGGATGGCCCAAGTGGGTAAGGCACCTGTGTGCCCAGCGGGAGGCGACCTGGGCAGAAGGAAAGAGGTGGGGCTGGGCGTGCAGTGCAGGGACACCTCAGCTTCTCTGAATCTGTGTCTTGGGCCCATGTTAGTGAGGGTTCTCCAGAAAAGCAGAACCAATAGGGTGTGTGTGTGTGTGTGTGTGTGTGTGTGTGTGTGTGTGTGTGTTTGTGGAGAGAGAGCGATTGATTGATTTAAAGGAGTTGGCTCGAGGGCTTCCCTCGTGGCGCAGTGGTTAAGAATCCGCCTGCCAATGCAGGGGACACGGGTTCAAGCCCTGGTCCGGGAAGATCCCCTATGACACAGAGCAACTAAGCCCATGCACCACAACTACTGAGCCTGTGCTCTAGAGCCCGCAAGCCACAACTACTGAGCCTGCGTGCCTAGAGCCCATGCTCTGCAACAAGAGAAGTCACCGCAATGAGAAGCCTGAGCACCACAACAAAAGAGTAGCCCCTGCGAGCTGCAACTAGAGAAAGCCCGCACACAGCAACGAAGACCCAACACAGCCAAAAATAAATAAATAAAATAAAAATAAATAAATAAATAAATAAATAAATAAATAAAATAAAGGAATTGGCTCGAGACTTCCCTGGTGGTCCAGTGGTTACGACTCTGCGCTCCCAATGCAGGGTGCCCGGGTTTGATCCCTGGTCAGGGAACTAGATCCCACATGCTGCAACTAAGACCAAGTACAGCAAAATAAATAAATAAATATTTTAAAAAATAAATAAATAAAGGAACTGGCTCATGTGATTAAGGAGAATGGCAAGTCCAAGATCTGCAGGGGGACAGGCCGGCTGGAGACCCAGGGGAGCCAAAGTGCAGTTTGGGTCCAAAGGCCGCCTGCTGGCAGAATTTCTTCTTGTTCAGGGGTGGTCAGTCTTTGTTCTAATCAGGTCTTCAACTGATTGGATGAGGCCCACCCACATTATGGAGAGCAATCTGCTTTATTAAAGTTCACTGATTTAAATGTCAATCTCATCCACAAAGAAAAAAACAAAACACCCTCACAGAAACAGCCAGAACAATGTTTGACCAAATACTGGGGCACTGTGGCCCAGCCAAGTTGACACGTAAAATTAGCCACCACAGACCATTTGCTTGGATGCAGCTTTGCTGTGAGACGGAAATCTGATCGAGGGGAGACAGACCAACATGACACAAAGGGAACCCAATAGGCTTGATGCTGAAATGCACCCATGGGTTGGTGGCTGTCCTCATGGATGGGGGGGGGGGACCTCAGAGCCTAAGGGAATGTGGGAAAAGGGGTTGAAACAACACCCATAGTGGGCAGCTCTTCAGGAATTCGCCAGGGGTGGTCTACCCTCTGTGGTCCTTGCCATAGTTCCCAGCCACAGGGTGCCCCCAGTGATGTCTCCTGCCACGCCCCAGGCTGGCCATCCTCACTGCAGCAGCCACACCAGCTGGGGCCCCGCACCTGGCAATGCCCTCTGCCCAGCTCCTAGCTCCCTGCCTTTCCCTTCCCCCCAGCAGCCTGCACCCTGCCTCTGCCCCGTGCTGGTCCTGGAACTTGACAGATCAACTTCTCTGGTGGGAGACCCTGTTGGGTCTCCCTCCTGCCTCATAGGGCAGAGGTTAGCCCAGCCTGGGCCACCGCCACGGGCATGTGGGCAAGTTTGGCGGGTGAGGGCAGGTTTGGGAGGTAATGACTCTCTGGAAAAAAAATTCCTGAAGCTGAGGGCAGAGCCAGAGCCGCATCCCCAGGTGCCAGGATCGAAGTCTGGACCTGAGGTGTCAATCCAGAACCCAGGCGGGGAGCAGGAGAAAAGCGGGCTCCCAGGTGGACGGGGATGCAGTTGAGCCCAGGGCCCGGAGGGACCCAGTGGGGACAGCAGGCTGCATGGGGTTCCAGGAGAGGCCCATGGCTCTCAAGGCAGCTGGGCCGGGGCCTGGTGAAGACACACAGGTGGCCCTTCCCGCTCCTCAGACGGGTCCTCGCCCCTGTACCCCATCCTGGAGGATCTGCTGTCCTCGCCCCTGCAGGGTTTGCCCCAGCATTCCATGCCATGGCTGGGACCACAGGGCAGCTCCCAGGTGTGGGGCAAGGTTGCCATGGCGACCCGTGTCATGGACCAGCACTCTGAGTTCTGCTGACAGCTTGCCAGGCAGCGCCTCCGGAGCCCCATCACAGAGATGTGATTTGTGGCAGCTCAGCGTTCAGCCTGTTCTCCCCAAACGTGGCTCTCCAAGGGGTGAACACACAGTGGGTTCCAAGGCAAGGAGTCCTTGGGGACCCGCCAGCCTTCTGGATGGGCCATTACCAGGAAATGGATGGCAGGAAGGTGGTCTGATCTGTGGTCTCTCCCGGGGCGGGCTCTGCACGCCCGGCGCTCACTCTCCTCCGCGCCCACACCCCCAACCGCCAAGGCAACAAGCTCCCAGGCTCTGAAGATAGGCTCCCCTCACGCTATCATTCCAAAGGCCCCAAGTGGAAACATGTTCTTCCTAGAAGATGTTTTATGATCACGTGTAGCATTTGACAAGGGATGGACTGAGCTAGGCTGTGGGTTGGGCAGTGACTGATCCTGTAGCTGGGGTACATAAATGTGCTAGAGTCTGCAGTGGACACGTCATCACAGGCCCAGATCCGCAAAACCAAGGGCAGACCTGTTTGACTCCATCTGCTGGCTGAGCTAGAACTCCCTGAGCCCTGAGCGCTCTCGTCACCACCCGTATCATCTCCTGCATCCCTCCCCGCCCTCCCCACCCCGTGGTCTGGTCCTCACCAACACTTCTGCCACCTTCCATTTCTTATGTCCTTATTTGCTGGGTCCTGCCTTGCACCCTCCCATCAGCAAGCACATCTTATCAGGTGTGGCCCAAGCAAAAAAAAGCACAACAGTGAAAAGAGATGGCCAGTGACACACAATACAACTGTAGCCTTGCCGGATGCACGCCGCATGGGGACATCATGGAGTGACAACAGAGAGGGAAGGATGGTGAAATGAGCCTGGCTAGCCAAGGCCTGAAGGAGGCAGTGGGGGAGGGGCACAGAAGGAGGGCAGAGTTCTGCTGCAGACCCTTTCAGTGGCCGCCCTGTTCTCACCCCCTCTGGGTCTTCCCACTGCTTCCCAGAATCCTTCACGATGTTTCTGTGCTTAGCCAGGGCCCCCAGACACCCAGCCAATAATAGCTTCTTAGAAGCTTGGGTCGGGTGCACGCTGGTGTAATGGACTCACAGAACGTCACAGTCTGTGGGGGATATCCAGAATATTCCCCCCAGAGCACAAAGATGGATCTTACTTTCCTCTGTGTCTAGGAAGATGGCGACCCTCTTGCTACCTGGGGCTGACTTCTCTGCACACCAGGAAGGACTGATATGTGGTCAGGGAGGTTTTGTCTGCTCTTCTGGAAACGAGGGAGACTCCGTCCAATCGGATTACTACAGTTGCTGCGCCTATGTTTTCGTAATCACAGTGAGTGAGTTCATAGTTTGCAGGGAGGCGAAGCAGTTTAGTCTTTGCTGAAAGCTGAATGGGCTGGGCTGTTCTTAGAACTCTCTTGGCATCAAAACCAGAACGTACAAAAAAACAACACAAAAGAGAACTTACATTCCTGGCACACAAACTGAGCCTCGAGTGTGGGAGGAGGGGCATTGCAGGCAGAGGGAACCAGCTGCCCGCAAGCGCGAGGCAGACCTCTGCTCAGGAAGTGAGTGCCTGCAGCCCAGGGTTGGGGGTCTGGTGAGGCAATGAGGCAGGAGACAGACAGGAGAGGCAGGCAGCCCACAGATCACAGAGGGGCCACGGGCCGGGGGAGGGGCCTGGAGTCTGTCCCTAAAGCAATGGAAATCCCTCATGGGCTTTAAGGAGGGGCGTGACGTGATCCCCCCAGCAGATGGGCAGGTGGCATTGATAGCAACCTGGGGGAAAGTGGGAGTGGGGGCTCTCGTGTCAAAACTGGAGACCACTGGGGACGGAGTCGCTGAGGCTGGAACTAGTAAATGGGGACCCAGGGAGAGTAAATCAGGAGACATCTAGCACTTTAAAAGGATAAAGATTGGTGTCTCTCTGATCGGAGATGAGGCAGAGGGCGTGTCCAGAAGGAAGCCAGGTGCCCAGATAAGGAAAGTCAGCTCACACATCTCGGCAGCTCAACACAGCAAAGCTTATTTCCCGCTCAAGCAGGGGTTCAATCTGGGTGTCCTAGGCAGCTAGCTGCAAGCAGAGACTTAGGGATCCAGGCTTCTTCCCTCTTGTAGAGCCACCCTGTATGACACGTGGTTCCCCAAGGTCTCCCTGGGGGTTGCCCTCCCCTCTACCCACTAGAAGAAAAAGGAGGAAGAGGAGGGGGAGGGTTTTATGGACCAGGACTAGAAGATCCATAAATCACTTCCACCCGAGTTCCTTGGGCTCCGTCTCCATCGCATGTCCACACCTAGCTGCAAGGGAGCCTGGGAAACACAGTCCAAACTGTGTGTGTCCAGGAAGAAGAGGCAACAGACTTGGTGTTCAGCCTGTCCCACACCAGGTTTGGGGCTTGGGGGAACCCAGGCAGGGAAGACTGAAGGGGGAGGAAATGTGCGGAGGGATGGTCTGGGTGGCCTTAGGGACATCTCAGCGTGTGTCTACGTGGATGCATTGGCGAGAGTTGAGGCCATTAGTGGTACAAAGAGCAGAGGTGACAAACCTGGGGAAGAAGACCTCTCAGGAGGCTCTGAACAGAGGAGAGACTTTGTACAGGAGTCTGAGATTTCAAGTCCAGAGAATGTAATCTTTATTCTGGGGACAGTGGGGAGCCATGGCAGATCTTTGAGTGGAGGGGTGACCTACGCAGAACCGTTTCTTCATAGAAGGTAACGTTTGTAGCTTTCAGGGATTAGGACATGGATGCTTGTGGGGTCCTGGGTAACACAAAAGCCTGATAGGCCCAGAAGAGCCGGGGTTGCCCCAAATCCCCCCACCCCCTGCACATACACACGCTAGAGGTGCCGGCCTTGCCCAGGACTCGGCCCTCTGGGCTTTCAGGGTCTTCCTCACTCGGTCATCTCCTCTGGAGGAAGAATTCAGCCCAGATTTGCTGAGAATCCCTGAACATTCTAGCTGCCTCGGCTACAAGTATCCAGTGGGCTCCATTTGAAGAAAACCCAAGAGAGAAAACCCTACATGTGTCAGCACCCTTGCTGCTATTCCTGGTCCAGGTGAAACAGTCGCTTGGCAGCTAAGTCACTTTGCAGATCCTTTCAATACACGTCTCCTGGTGCATTTGAAATTTTCAGGTCCACAAACCCTTATTAGGTGCCAAGCGCTGTGTTGGACACGGAGCTGGGGCCCTGGAGGCCGCACACATGAGAAGAACTCCCCAGTGACTCTGAGAAGGCGGGGTTGCATCCAGGGCAGGGAGGGGCCTGCTCAGCGCGACCCGAGGGGACTCGCCTGGCGGAGGACACCCCTGCACGTCCCTGGAGCCATCATCTTCCTGACTTGCCTAAACTCAGCAGGATTTCCGAACAGCACCTCTGTGTGGAGCAAGGCTCCCTGCCTGCTGGCACCACCAGCTTATCTTTAGAGGCTGGAGGAGCTGCCAGAAGAGAGCTCCCCTCTGTGTCCAGTTACACCCTGGCTTTGCCATTTAACAGCTGCCCTGCGTGAACCAATCCCTCTCCTGTCTCTGCCCTCCATCTGCTCCCGGGAATGGGTCTCTGGGAACTAAAGTTTCCCTAGCTGCCGGGGCGGAACCTGGCAGCCTCCTTTCTCCTCCGTCTGAGAGGAGGCTCGGTGCCAGGACCTGAGCCCTAAGGATGGAAAAGATACTCCGCCTCCCTCCAGATGCCCCCAGCCAGGTGGGAAGGCAGACTCCTAGACACTTAGTGCAGCAGCTTTGTCCCCGGACAGAACACACACCCTGGAGGGGCGGTGGAAGCGGAGGTGTCCTGGGGAGGCGGGGAAGCCAGGCTGGGGCTGGACTGCTCCTGCTGCAGTGTGCACGCTGACCGGGTCAGGGCTCCACCTCCACCTCTGCCCCAGGGCCTGCACCCCAGCCTGGGCTCTGTTTACGTTCCAGCTAAGTGTGCCAGCCCTTGTGCTGAGAGCAGCCTGCAGAGTCTCCCGTCAATGATTATTATAATACATGCCCCTGATTCTAAGAGGCCCCCTGCTAAAAGATGTACCTGCAATTGCAAAAGAGCATGAGGGGAGGGGATAGACCAGATGCAATGACAAGACTCATTAGAATTTCACACATATTATCGTGTGTGTGTGGGGCTGGGGGTTGGGGGGCAGCTTAGAATCAAGGAGATGTAGTGAATGAAGATGACGCATGAGGCAAACCATACCTCAGAGTGTGCAGTGCAGCAGTTCTCAAAGTGTGATCCAAGGGCACCCCAGGGGTTCCCCAAGACCTTTTCAAAGGATCTGCAGATCAAAACTATTTCCATAATAATAGTAAGACATTATTTGCTTTCATTGTTCTGGTTCGCTCCTGAAGGTACAGTGGAGTTTTCCAGATGTGGGCACTATTATAATAAATAAATAATAAATGCAGAAGCAGGTATGTAAATCCTCGATCAAGCCAGACATTAAAGATATTTGCGAACAATGTAAAAGAATGCCTGCCACTCTTCTCACTAAATTTGCTTTATTTTAGAAAATATAGGGCTTTTTTTTTCATGTAAACTGTTATGATGTAAAGGACTTATTATTTTTAAGTTAATTAATAAAAATATCTCTGAAATTTGGAAGTTTTCATTTCGATTACAATATATTGATAAGTATAACCCCCATACACAGAGTATCTCTGGCATCCTCAATAATTTTTAAGAGTGGAAGGGGTCCTGAGACCACAAAGTTTGAGAATGCTGGTCTAGACCCGGCCCTGCCGAGCATGGAAGCTACTGAGGTGTCAGGTGGGGACGCTGCAGACAGCTCTGAACTTGGAGCAGGAGACAGGGCTCGTGGCAACCTCTGAAGTGCCAGGCCCACGTGGCTCTGGGCAAAGCACATGGTTCCCCTGGACTCCCATCTCACCTCCCTGCCGGGGGGAAAGGGAAGTCCAGCCCGCTCCAGAGGTAGCAGTCGACCCAAGAGGAGGCCAGATGTGGGGAGGGGAGTGCGGCTTCGAAGCTGTAAGCACTGTGCAAACACCGGCTTCATCACCTTTCATGTTGCTCCCTGGGCATCAGGGGCGTGTCACCAGCAAGAAGCCAAAACTACAGAAGCTGTGTCACTGGCAGGCAGGGAGTGGTTTCTTATGCACACGCACACGCACACGCACACGCACACGCACACCTGTTACGGGAAGCGCTCAGGTGCCGGCCTCCGTCTGGCCCCCAGCTCCGGCATAAGTCAGATGAGCCCGGTTTTCTGACTTTGAAAGGTGGAGAGGGCGTGAGGGCGGACGGCAGGCCAGAGGTGTTCCTCTCTGCTGGTCCTCAGTCCTGTTCCCAAGCAGGTGGAGCTGGGTCAGGTCTGGCAGCGAGAAGGACCCCACCCCGTCAGCTCCTGGGGTGGTTGAGCCCAGCCCGTGCCAGCCACTCTGTACCCCCAGCGTCCTTGGGCACGCGGGCCTGGACACACGGGCATGGAGGGCCGAGGATGGAAGGCGCTGTGGCTGACCGGCTGGGTGACCCTGGGCACGTCCTTTCTTCTTCCAGGACCTCAGTCCACCAGCTGTGAAATGAGAGGGCTGGAGTCTGCTGTGCGGTCTGAAGCCTCCCACGGGGGGACCTCACCCAGGTTTCTAAGGGCTTCTGCCTGAGGAAGGTGCCCAGGGACCAAGCCCTCAAGGCTGCCCGGCTCCACCTGGGACCACTCCTCTTCCTCAGCCCAGCCAGGAGCCTTTTCGGGCCAGCCCTGCCCAAGACACCCCTAACCAGATATTGCAAACCTGGTATCCCAGGCTGAGTGGGAAGCGTGTGTGTGTGTGTGTGTGTGTGTGTGTGTACCTACACTCTCTCTGCTTCCTGGGAGCACTTTCTTCCGTTGTGAGGCTTAGGTCAGAAGGATCATGGATGACCTGCCTTCCCCTTCCCAGGAATTGGAGTCAAACGCCCAACTGCAGCAAAGCTGGCCTGAGGAGACCACAGCCGGTTGGGGAAGGTTCTTTCCAAGAAGGACAGCATCCCGCAGGCCCAGACCGCACACGCCCCCTGGGCTGCACACACAGGCAGGGGAGGGACCCGCCTGGCCCCACTTTTCTCTTTTTCCTTCAGACTGTCTGGCCGATTCATATTTTCCAAAAGCCTTAGTGACCTCACCATCTCTTTATCATGCCTGTGGTTGAGTTAAAAATTTTTTCCGACTTCCTTTTACTTTTTCCAGCTGATTTAACTTTCCACGCTCAAGGCCACATTACACACCAGAGACTTCCTCCAGGCGGCAGTGGGCACACTGGTTCAGGCTGGGCTCTGAGTGGGGGACCCTCAGCCCTCTTCCCCCAGAGCTGAGCCCCGAGAAGGGGAAGGTAGGGCTGGGGGGAGGGGGCCCAGGGACCTGGTCTAACATAAGGAGGGCTTAAAAACAACAACAACAACAACAAAAAAACGGACTTCCCTGGCGGTCCAGTGGTTAAGACTCCACGCTTCCACTGCAGGGGCTGTGGGTTTGATCCCTGGTCGGGGAAGTTCCGTGTGCCACGGGGTGCGGCCCCCAAAAATAATATAAAAATAAATAAATAAAATAAGGAGGGCTTCTCCTGCTCAACCCCACACTCCCCACTAAACGGCTGTGGCCCCCCTCCCCTCCTACTGTCCACGCAGAGCTCATGTCCCCAGCCCGGCCCCTCTTTGCCAGGAAAACCCCTACTTATCTGTCAGGACACAGGTGCGGCAGTGCCTGCTCTCAAAGTCCATTTGAGGCTCCCAGTTTGGAGTGGACGCTCTTCCCTCCCTGGTAGGGTTGGATCGTGTCCCTTCCAAATTCATACTGTCGGGCTTCCCTGGTGGCGCAGTGGTTGAGAGTCCGCCTGCCGATGCAGGGGACACGGGTTCGTGCCCCGGTCCGGGAAGATCCCACATGCCGCAGAGCGGCTGGGCCCGTGAGCCATGGCCACTGAGCCTGCGCGTCCGGAGCCTGTGCTCTGAAATGGGAGAGGCCGCAACAGTGAGAGGCCTACGTACCGCAAAAAAACAAAAAAAAAAACAAAAAAAAACCAAATTCATACTGGCAAGTCCTAACCCCCAGTAACTCAGAGCGTGACTCTATTTGGAGAAAGGGCCTGAAAGAGGTAATTAGGGTGAAATGAGGTTGTGTGAATGGGCCCCGATCCAACATGATTGGTGTCCTTATAAGAAGAGGAGATGAGGTCACAGAGAACTCAGACAGAGGGACGACCCCATGAGGACATGGGGAGAAGACGGCCAACTACAAGCCAAAGAGGGACACTCAGGAGAAGGCACCCCCGCCGACACCTTCATCTCAGACTTCTGGCCTCCATTTCTGTTGATTAGGCTCCCCCCCCTCCATTTGCCATGGCATCCCCAGGACACTAATATACCCCCTATGCTCTCCCGTCTCCCCGATTCCCTCCATGCCGGCGAGCACCATGTTGAAATGCTTTCTTTACCTTGACATCTCCTGCTCTGGATGGTGACTTCCCTGGAGAGGAATTCATCTCGTCCTCAGTGCCTGGATGTCTAGGTATTCCGGGAATGCTTATTGGAGGGAACTAAACTTTTCTTAAACCAAACACACACTTTCTACAGCTCCTAGGTTCATGGAAGAAATGAATAGTGGGCCTGGGCACACAGACTCTTCAACCCTCTCAGAGGTTCCGGGGGCACCTGACAGTCCATGAGGCTCCATTTAACTGATGCTCGGCAGCTCCAGGGATGCCCACTGGTGCTGCCAGTTCTTGACTGCAGCGCCTCCCTGGAGTGCCTGCGTCATCGGGCTGCTACGGCCGCTTGCACCCGTGCCCCTGTCAGCGTGTTACATCCCCAAATCCACTTATGTCAGTTATGCTTGTTACTAAACATACATAGAATGATAAAATGTGGATTTAAAGAGTTGTTTCTCTGAATGCTAAATTAACTGCTTTGAAAAAGATTAATTCTAGGTGAGTTGCTTTAAATAGATTGCTGTTGAATTAAGCTTGGTGCCATAGCCAGTCTCCAGGAGGGCCCCCTTGGTGTTCACACCTTGTGTAAGCCTCTCCCACACTGAATCAGGACTGCTGCGTGAGGCCGAGAGACTACAGTGTGACACTCAGTGCCTTCTGAGGTGAGGTCACAGAAGGTATGGCAGCTTCTGCCTGCTTCCCTTGGGTCAGTTGCTCTGGAGGAAGCCGTCACACCATAAGGACACACAAGCCTCTTGGAGAAGCCCACATGGAGAGGAGCTGAGGCCTCCTACTGCCGGCCGGCACCAGCCCCATGAGGGAGCAGACACAGACGTGGACCCTGCAGCACCCCAAACCTTCTCGTGAGGGCAGCCCTGGCTGCCGTCTGGCAGCAGCCTCATGAGAAAACTTGAGCAGACCTGTGTGGATGAAAAACACGTTGCCTGCCATTTCAGCTAACAAAGAATGTTACCTTGGGACTTCCCTGGTGGTGCAGTGGTTAAGAATCCGCCTGCCAATGCAGGGGACACGGCTTCGAGCCCTGGTCCGGGAAGATCCCACATGCCGCGGAGCAACTAAGCCCGTGTGCCACAACTACTGAGCCTGCGTGCCACAACTACTGAAGACCATGCGCCTAGAGCCTGTGCTCCGCAACAAGAGAAGCCAGGACAATGAGAAGGCCACACACCGCAACGAAGAGTAGCCCCCACGTTCGCCGCAACCAGAGAAAGCCCGCGCGCAGCAACGAAGACCCAACACAGCCAAAAATAAATTAAAAAAAAAAAAAAAAAAAAGAACATCACCTTCCATCAAGCCATCAGCCGACGGTGCACCCTGGTGGGAATTCGGGATGGAGAAAAATAGGATACTGGCCCTAGATAGTTAAGATGCATAGGAAAGGAATGATTTCAGTGAGCCCTGACTCTTGCATCTCCCCATACATAGAAAAGCACTACAATCATTAACTCGACGTGTCTGTTTTTTTTGCAATTAGCAGTAATCTTTTGATTACTTTTTTCTTTTTACAATAAAAATCTCTTATATGTCCTGGCTCCTTCCTCAGCTCTTTGGCACCGTCCTCCAATATTCTCTGAGAGGCTGTCTCCAGGGCTATGGTCCTTAGTAAGTTCCCCAAATAAAACATAAGTCGAAACTTTCAGTTTTTTTTTTCCAGTCAACACGTGAATAATCCAGTTGCTCCTGAATTGCTGGTCGCAGACACTGAGACAGAATGAACGATTCTCATTGCTTCCAAGCACTAAGTACTGAAGGGATTTTTTACATAGCAGTAGATGACCAGCACACACAGGGAAAAGAACCACAGAAAAAAGAAGAACAATCTAAATGGAGCCTGCACTCAGGTTGTTTCACAAATGCTTTTCAGTGTTTTTCACATTTTAAAGAAGCAGGAAGTAGGAGTCATGAGTAGTGTAGTGTGGGGGCTGCCAGTGTGAGAAGAGCCACTCATGCTCCAGCCACGTGACCCAGGCTCAGTGGAGGCTTTGCCCCGTCATCACAGTTGACTGATGAATGTACTTCTATATGATTTAAGTTAAAAATGTTAAGATATGTTTGAATTTTTTTTAGGCTGAAGAACAACTTTTATTTATTAAGACTTAATAAGACATAATATATAATAACGAAAATAATCAAGAACTAATAATGTATGAAGAAAAAGGATTAGTACTGACTGATACACATAACTGAAAAGCCCAAGCATGGCTAGATTCCAAGACTCCGATGATGCTGTCAGGATTCCGCCTCCTTCCATCCCTCGGTCTAGCTCCCTTCCCTCTAGGGTTCACTTTCATACAGACTCTCCACACGTGGTAATAAAAGTGGCATTCAGCAGCTCTAAGTTTAAATCCTACCAGCAGTAACTCTGAGACAAATAGTTTCTCTTTCTGAAGGGTTCCAGTACATTGACTAATTGGCCTGATCCAGTTCAGGCACCAACCTCAGAACCAGTCTCTCTGGGCGGGGAAAGTGTGATGCGTTGAACCTGGGCAGGGTCACATCCCACAGTAACCACGCTGCTGATTTAGAAAGGAGTCATTTCCCCCAAGAAAATTTCAGATACTGTTGCCAGTTGAATAGGGTAGATTCTAGGAAGAAAAAAATAGCAGATATTCATTACTATTCTCTTAAGAGCATAAGCACTTAACCATATTTCTCAGATAAAGGAGTTTACTGAAATAGCTATGTGTGTGGTGGTTAAACTGTTACATTAAAAAACGGACATTTAAAAAAAAAAAGGGACATTGAGTGATTAAGTCTACACCAATGTGTTCATGAAGGTAGTCTCAAATGCCCACAGACAATACTGAACACAAGAACAAATGCTCAACTTTGGTTTGTCACAATAATAATGAAAATAAAAAATATACAAAGGACCAAGAGCAGAGATTTGAGGCCTAAAATCCATATCAAGATATGTTTGGATTTTTAAAAATCATTTTCCAGGGAATCCCTAAGCGTGGTTAGGATTCCACACTTTCACTGCCAAGGGCCCAGGTTCAATCCCTGGTCGGGGAACTAAGATCCCACAAGCCACGTGGCCAAAATAAATAAATAAATAAATATAATTTTCTACTTGAACCCACTTTTTAAAATTTTGTTTATTTTTTGGCTGCATTGGGTCTTCGTTGCTGCGTGCAGGTTTTCTCTAGTTGTGGCGAGCAGGGGCTACTCTTCGCTGCTGTGCGCAGGCTTCCCATTGCGGTGGCTTCTCTCTATTGTGGAGCACAGACTCTAGGCACGTGGGCTTCAGTACCTGTGGCACTTGGGCTCTGTAGTTGTGGCTCACGGGCTCTAGAGCACAGGCTCGGTAGTAGTGGCGCACAGGTTTAGTTGCTCCACGGGATATGGGATCCTCCCAGACCAGGGATCGAACCCATGTCCCCTGTGTTGGCAGGTGGATTCTTAACCACTGCACCACCAGGGAAGTCCCCTTGACCCCTTGAGCCCACATTTTTAAAAAAATTTAATTAATTAATTTATTTATTTGGCTGTGTTGGGTCTCCGTTTCTGTGCGAGGGCTTTTCTCTAATTGCGGCCAGCGGGGGCCACTCTTCATCACGGTGCGTGGGCCTCTCACTGTCGTGGCCTCTCCTGTTGCGGAGCACAGCCTCCAGACATGCAGGCTCCGTAGTTGTGGCTCACGGGCCCAGTTGCTCCGTGGCATGTGGGATCTTCCCAGACCAGGGCTCGAACCTGTATCCCCTGCGTTGGCAGGCAGATTCTCAACCACTGCGCCACCAGGGAAACCCAAGTCCACTTTTTGATTAGCTAAAACAACACTGCTCCAGAAAGCTTGGAGAGAGTGTTTCTATGGGATTTGATATATACAAGTGGATGGCCCTTTGTGCAATGACCTCGAAGGTTGACTGTCAATCAAACATTAAAACATTTGTTATATTTTAAATATGATTAGATAGCTTTAATAAAAAAAGGGGGGGGCTCATAATAAGTTCTTTGACATAATCTGGGTTCAGGTCCTAAAACGGCTAAAATGGGTAAATTCATAGCACAGGTGGACCAGACCAGAAATAAGAGCGTTCCCACAGAGAGCTGCCATCCGTTGGTGCTGCGGCCTGGCCGCCCTTCGGCTCAGCTGTTGGCTTGAAGAGAATTGCGTTTCTTCCCTTAAGTTTTCACGAACTGAAAAGAGCTTGAGAAGAGGCCGAGTAGCTCCCCCCCGCCCGGGAGGGTAGCTGTTGCTGGTTTCACAGGCCTGGGGCTCCATCTCTGCTTGCCTCTTGCACATTCCCTGGGACTCGTCCTCATCAGGCTCAGCCAGCCCCTCCTGACTGTCACCGCGAATCGCCCCTCGCCTGGGCCCCATTCTCGCACATCCAGCCACCTGCGGGCATCTTGAGGATGCCACCACAGCTCACCACGACCTTGTCTCCCTTCCCCAGCCCTCCCACTCCAGGGCCCTCTCCTTGCAAATGGTGCCACCTGCCCACTCCTGAGCCAGGAGCCTGGGCTTCTCGCCTCTTCTCTCCCCGGCTCCCCTTACCTTCCATCAGGGCCAGAGTCCTTCTGATCCCCCATCCGCCCTCTCCTCTCTCTCTCTGCTCTCACGGCTCGAGGATCCCCCAAGAGTAGCTGCCTTGGAGCCGGGAGACCTGGGTCCCAGTCCCTGCTCTGCTGGGCACCGGCTGTGGGACCTCGGGCTGACTGCTTCCCCTCTCCGGACCCTCAATGTCCCCGTATTTAAGAATGCTTTCAGGTCTTCATGCTTCAGCAAACACCGGTGTGGTGGCATTGTTCCAGGAAATGTCCCCACCTGAGGAAGTTCACACCAGGTGGCAGAGGTGGATGTTAATCAGATAATCACACACCTGGTTAATTGATCACACTTGCATGGGGTGCTATTGACATGTAAAAGGGGGGGACTCTTACCTACTGGTGGGAGGTTCTGGCAGGCTGCTTGACAAGTGACATCTAAGTTGCGACCTGAAGAAGGAGCAGGGGCCAGACAGGAGGGGACTTGGGGGCCAGAGCATTTCAGCAGAGACCATGGTGCACGTGGACAGCCTGAGGCTGAGCGTGGGGCATTGGAGGAACAGGAAGAGGGCGACAAGGGCTCTGCTTTGTCAGAGTGGGGAGATGAGGTTGGTGAGGTCACAGTGGGCATTTAGGCAACACCTTGTGGGCCGTATTCCTAAGAGAAATGAGAGGCTTTGAGGGGTTTTACCCAGGGAAGCAATGTGATTTATTCATGATCTGGGAGCCGATCTGTTCCACAGGGTGGAGTGGACACCAGAACCAGAGAGAGGCTCTTCCTGCATTGGAAGTGCATAGTCTTAACTGCTGGACCGCCAGGGAAGTCCTGAGAGAAGCTCTTCCTGAAGGCCAAGTGTGAGATGCTGGCAGTGGTCATGGGGATGGAGAGAGGCAGACAGATGCAAGGAATATTCTGGAAGCTGGACCATGGGGACTTGGTGGTGGACTGGATAGAGGAGGTAGGAGAGAGGGATGGATCACAGATGACGGCCACGTTTGGGGCATGAGGCCTCAGGTGGAGGTCAATGCCACCTTGAACCAGGAGCAAAAGGAAATGGAGATGCATGAGTGCATGGGTGGAGGCCATGAGTCCTTTCAAATTACAACACATCTGAAACAGAAATGAAAGAGAAGGAGGGCAGTAAATGGAGAGGAGCATGGAATTCTAGGAAGGATCTGTTGTTGTTGTTTTATTTTCAGATTGGGGATAGTAGAGTGTGCTTATCCATTACAACTGGGTTTGCCATGAGCTTGTTATGGACTGAATGCCTGGTCCCCTGAACTTCGTATGTTGAAGCCTCAGTCTCCACTGGGATGGTATCTGGGGGGTTGGGGGGAAGGGGTTGGGAGTTGATTAGGTCATGAGGGTGGAGCCCTCAAGAAGGGAATTAGTGCCCTTATAAGAAGAGGAAGAGAGACCCAAGTCCTCTTCCTCTCCCTTCTCCTCTCCCACTCTCTCTCCCTCCACCATGTGAGGACACAGGGAGAAGGTGACCATCTGCAAGCCAGGAAGAGGGCTTTCACCAAGAGCCAAACCTGCTGACATAACGACCTTGGACTTCCCAGCCCCCAGAAGTGTGAGAGACAGACGTCTGTGGTGTAAGCCACCCATGCCATGGTATTTTGTGATAACAGCCCGAGTTGACTACTTCCGACACCACCGACCACAGGGTGTGGTTGTTCCGTCAGGGAAGTTTAGAGGTCGGCCATCCAGGCTGGGAGTGACAGCGACCCCCTCACGTCTGCCCTCCTGCAGGGAAAGTCTCCTGGGCACTTTCTGTGCCTCACACACACAGCTCAGAATCACCGCCACCTCCCGATGCCCTCCTGCCTTTGGATGCAGGAACAGGGGTAGTACGTGCCTTAGCCGCAGGCTCTAGACCTCAGGGCACGGGGCAAAGATTCAAGAGCTGCCTCTTTATTTGGGAAGTGAAAGCCCAGGGCTGTGAGGGCGAGGAAACACCAGAAATGAGACGACCGACCGTTCTTCCCCAAGGGGCAGTCAGAAGACGGCAGCGGCTCCCCAGGGGCCGGGCAGAGCCCGGAGACAAAGGAAGGCGCTGCATCTGCAAAGCCCCTCGCCTCCCATCGGTGCAGCCCGCTCAACAGGGAGCTCCCCTGACCCAGGGTGCATGCTCGGGTCCCTTGGGAAGCTTTAGGGAGAACTTCCTCACTGAAACCAAATCTCCCAGCACCCTGGTCTCAGACTTCGAGCCCCCAGAACTGTAAGAAATGAATGTCTGCTGTTTAAGTCACCCAGTCTGTGGTATTTTGTTATGGCAACTTGTGATTTTGTGATTTTTAATAAGAAATATATATTTCTTCTTCAGCCCCACCTCCCACTTCCTGCCACAGAGCTCCTAAAACCCTTGGAATTTCCTAAACGTGGGAGAGATAAAGGTATCTTTTGTTATTCATAACAAGCTCCTTTCAACCGCCTCTGAGTTTATGTTAATGAAGTGACTTTGGAAAGCCCCCAGGGGAGACCTGAGGGGGGGCGGGGCTGGAGAGTGAGTTCAATCACCAATGGCCAATGATTTAATCAATCATGAAGCTCCATAAAAATCCTCAAAGTACAGGGTTTGGAGAGCTTCGTAGTGGAGCTTCCAGAGGGTGGCACCTCTGGAAGGGGCAGGGAGACTCCTCCCCGATGCCCAGCTTGCCCTGGCTGCTCCGGAGTTATATCCTTTGCTAATGAACTGGAAATCTAGTATGGAAACTGTTTTCCTGAGTTCTGTGAGCCACTCTAGCAAATTAATCGAAGCTGAGGAGGGGTCATGGGAACCTCCAATCTACAGCCAGTTGGCCCAGAAGCACAGATGACAACCTGGACTTGCGATCGGTGTCTGAAGAGGGTGGGGAGTCGTCTCATGTGACTGAGCCCTTACCCTGTGGGGTCTGTCCCGCTCTTCAGGAGGACAGTGTCAGAATTGAGTTGTAGGGCACCCAGTTGGGGCTGTAGAGTTACTTGATGGGAAAACCAATATATGTGGAGTTCAGAATATTCTGTGAGTAGAAAGAACACAGGAGTTTTTCCTAGATGCAGCTAGAGCAGACTAACAGGCCAGGTTTGTGGCCCAAAACTATGAGCAGCAAGTCGAATTCACCTCTGCTTCCTGCACAGCCGCTGACTGGGTGCCTGGCCCCAAAGCCCACAGTGTAAGCATCCCCAGGAGGGGCGAGTGAGTCCTGGGCCACAGCCTCCCGCAGGGATGGAGCAGCAGGGGAGGAGGGAGCCATCCATGTACAGTGAGGGCAGTGAGCGCTCATGGCCCCCTCTCTCAGTGGGTTCTCAACCTCACACCCGGTGGGGGAGGTCCTCGGGCCCATATGGGTCTGGCAGAAGAGCTGGGAAAGGTAGGGGAAGATGGGGTGTCATGGCCATGACCTTGAAGCAAACAGAGCCTTGGGCTGCCTCCCAAGGGCTTGCATGTCCAACTCTCTGCACCACCCTTTCCCCAATTTTTTTGTTTTTTGGCCACGCTGTGTTGCTTGCAGCATCTTAGTTTCCCAACCAGGGATTGAACGCGGGCCACGGCAGTGAAAGCTCAGAGTCCTAACCTCTGGACTGCCAGGGAATCCACCCTTTCCCCATTGATTCAGTTATGAAAGGGTGTCACCAAGCACCACCCAGCTCAGAGGCTTCCCATCATCGGCCCAGCCCTGCTGGCCCCCAGACGCCCTCTTTGGCTGCTAGTGTTTTGGGCATCACTGGGAGGCTTCTGTAAGTACCAGCCTGTGGGGAGGGGTTTGTTCAATGAGGGTTCACTCCATGGCCAGCTGCTGGAGCCCCCGCCCCCAGTTTAGCCCCCCAGGTGGCCTTTCTCAAGGCCCACTCACAGCCCCTCCCAAGCAGCGGTTCATCCCTTCTCACCCCTCCAAAATGGAACCTCCCTGGTAGGACCAGCTCCCAGCCTGAGAAGCTGGGGGCATGGCACCCCTTCTCTCCTCTTTCACCCTCAGCCTCTTTATTCTTCCACCCCCAAAGTGCTCTCTCTTTTTCTTTCATGTTCGATCCTTTCTGCAAAACACAGGCTAGCTTAACTTCCATATACTTCCTGGATGTAAGGGAAAATATTTGCATTTTTCTCCTGGGAGGTGCGTTTAATGCTGGATCCTTTTTAAGCAACAAAGAAAACTAAGAGGAAAAAAATTGTAGTTTCCATTTCAAATCAGGCTGTACGTTTATTTCCTGTCTCACTGTCACGCAGACATTTGTTGTCTGGGCCCCCAAAATAAGCCTGGAATGCAGCGGGGAATAAGATGGTTCCTGCCCTCAGCACTCCTTGCGGGGGAGTCTGAGCAAAAGACCCAAGTCACGGAGCAGAGGTAGTGCTGGCTAGAAGGGTTCTCAGGGCCCCAGTGACTCCAGGGCAAGGGTGGCAACTGGCCCTGCAGAGAAGGGGGCAAGGGTCCCCAGGCACCTCTCCATCACCCAGGTGTTGAGGCACAGAAGCCGGGTGGCAGGAGGGGGCAGGGTTCAGCACTCCAGGGAAAAGGGAGAGCTTGGAGATAGAAGATGCCCCGAGGCAGCTCCTTCAGGAAGCCCCAGGGCTCCCATACCTCTGGAGCTCTGAGACACAAGGGGCTGAGTGGAGACTCCCCACCCAATGCTTCAGGCCCTCTGCCATTAGGCCTGTGACGTTCCTCTGTCAGAGGCTGGTGCAGATGCCAGGTTGAGCACAAAAGACACACCGTGTCCTCTGGCATATGTTAACTGACCCTAGGCAGCCAGCTGGAAACAGGCGCAGCTCTGAGGGGGCCTGGCACCCTGTGGATGATGCCTCCCCAGGCTCCATGGGGGGCTGTGCAGCCTCCCTTCCAACCTGCACTCCTGGCAGACACACCCGCGGCAGCCCCGGGACCCAGGTCCTCCTGGATGAGCATCCTTCCCCACAGTCAGTCTGGGTGTCCTGATTTTTGGAAAATATGACCACCATCCACAGCAGCTTGTACCCCAAGACGTCTGCAGGGAAGCAGATCACGTGTGACCTTCATGACCTGTCCCATCCCAGCTGCGCTAACATATGGAAGCTTCCATCATACGGAGCACTTCCCATGGGCGGACTCATTCACTCCCCTTGACAGCCTGCAGTGAAGCCCAGACAGACAACCTGCCTTCTGAGGCTGGAGACTGGTGTCCCGAGGAGTGAGGGAGCTGCCTCGGGGCGCACAGCATGGGCAGAAATGTGTGTTTGTGTCTGAGCTTCAAGCGGGGACCTGTGGTCCATTGCTTTTCCGACGTCACCACTGTGCTTCTCTTGCAAGAAGGAAAACTTGCCGAATACCTCTCTGGGCTGTCCCCGGGGAACCTGCAAGGACCTCACAGGGCAGAAAGTGGGGAGCACACAGAGAGCCACCACGTTTGCCTCGACTGCCAACACGGAGAGGGGAGCTGCAGGGCCAGACCTCCTGCGGGGACATTGAGCTGGGAGGAGGTGTCTGCACAGCTAAGAGCAGGAACAGCCCAGAGAGGTAAGAAAGGGCGGGGCCTGCAGAAAGGGGCGGGACTTTCAGGGTCACTTTATTTTTTAAAAATTTTCTTTCTTTATTTTGACAAGTGGTATTGCTTTATTTATCTTTTTATTTTTTCCTTTTTATCATTAACTTGTATCCTAAGTGTTTGCTTATCATTGTGCATACTACATTTTTTTTTTTTTTTTACATCTTTACTGGACTATAATTGCTTTACGGTGGTGTGTTAGTTTCTGCTTTACAACAAAGTGAATTAGCCATACATATACATATACCTCCATATCTCCTCCCTCTTGCGTCTCCCTCCCACCCTCCTTATCCCACCCCTCTAGGTGGACACAAAGCACAGGGTCACTTATTTAATTCTTGAATCAGCCTCGGAGCGAGGAACGCTGAGTTCCAATCCCTGCTTCTCAGAGATGAAGAAACCCAGGCTCAGAGAGGTTGTGCGACATGCCCAAGGCTACACAGCTGCCAATGGATTATCAGAAGCCCAAGTCCCAAGGTCTGACCTCTGGTCCGGGAATGGCACATCAGAAACACCAGCCCCAGGCGCTGGCAGGCACCAAGCTCCCTGCTGGCTGCCCAGCCGGCAGAAGCGGTGGCGCTCTGAGTAGGAAGCCTGCCTCCAGTGCTGAGTCACTCTGGCCCCTGGCTGGTGTGGGCAGGAGGAAGGTGGCTCCCCGGGCTGTGGTGACCGCTTGGCCCTTTGCTCCCCAGGGTTCCCAGCAGCCTGGGTTCCCATGGCCTGGCCAGCTGCAGACAAGCCAACCCACCGACCCCTGCAGGGCCTGGCGAGGCCCCAACCCTCTCTTGTTGCTGCGTGTCTCCTGGGCTGGGGTTGCCCCGTGCCCCTCAGCGTGCTCGCAGATTGGGCCATGCCGGCAGGTAACCCATCATCGTGAAGTCCCGCCACAGTGCTTTGAGGGAGCAGTACAGGGCCGGAGGGCACTCAGGGAGGCCACGTTGAGCCTTGAGATGAGCCTGAAGGGTGAAAAGTGCGTAATAAGTGGAGAAGGTGAGAAGGGCCTTCCCAGCGGGAGTGGCGTGGGCAAGGTTGCCTGTGGGGATGCAGGAGGGATCCCAGGGTGGCCCGTGCAGACTGGCCGATCGGGGGAGGCCAGGGAGAGGGGAGGCCGACTTCTGCTGTTAGGGGCCTGCCCACTTGTGGTGGGCCCTGATTTCTCAGCAGTCTCCACTTTGATCAGGCGCTAGGTGGGCTCTTGGGCAGGGAAGGCTGGCCGGGCTGGCCGATGGGTCCTGCCTCAGGAGCAGCTGGTGGTGAGGACGGCTTGAAGGGCTCAGTGTCTCGTGTCTTCACTGAGATCGGAAGATGGAGGTCTTGGGCACACACCCTGTGGGGAAGGTCCCTACCCTGTAGATTCTTATCCAAATACACATCTCTGACGGGGAGTCCCTTCCGGAAAACAGGCCTGTCAGGGCCTCACCTGCCTTCCGCACAGGCAGGCCTGGCCCTTGCTTACCTCTGCCCTCAACCGGGGCTGCAGAGGCCCGGTGAGCTCAGTGTCCTGCTCCCTCTGAGCTGACGGTCTTTTCTGGCAAATCTGGACAGCCTCCCGGGAAGGTGGAGGAGGTGAGACGAGCCCCTGAAGTCCAGCAAATCCCCTCCTCCCAAAGCAAAGCCCAGCATCACTGCAGCCTCAACCCTGAAAAGAGAAGCGACAAAGCCAGGTGCTTTACTGTCTGCAAAGCGCTTTCAGCTTCCTTTTCTCGCTGACGTCCTGGCCACCCTCCACCTGAAGACAGTGATGCTGAGAGCTTCTGCTCTGGGAGGGGGAGGCGCAGTGCGTGTCGGACCAACGGAGGGCTGGGTGGGTCCAGAGACCCAGGTTCTGGAGCTGCCAGAGGCTCAGGGCATGGCCCAGGCCTGCCTTCGCCTCCCTACACCTGTAACTGACACACGGGGGCGTTGGTGGAGGGATTATTTCAGACCCTGTACCCCTGGAGCCTCCCTGTGAGCCTCTAGACCATGCGCCTGAAAGGCTGGGGGATAATGCTGGGGGTTCTGTTGGCAGCTGGTCTGAACTCCAGAGACAGCGGACAGAGAAGGAACCATATTCTCCCCAAGTCAGGACAGGATGCTGCCCAGTCAGCCTGGGTTAGCCCATCACCAGGACCAATTTTCAACATCTTTATCGCCCTGAAAAGAAACCCTTTAGCAGACACCTGCCCATTTCACTCCAACACAACTTCCAGCCCTAGGAAACCACGAATCTACCAAGAAAATAAAATGCTTTTACATTGGAGGTTAGATCTTTGCAGATCCTAAACCTGTCTTAACAGTGTAGATACGAATGTATGCTGACTTTCTCTTTTTCTTTCTCCTTTTTTTACTGCCATGCCGCACGGCTTGTGGGATCTTAGTTCCCTGACCAGGGGTTGAACCTGGGCCCTCGGCAGTGAGAGTGCAGAGTCCTAACCACTGGACCACCAGGGAGTTCCCTGTGCTGACATTGACATTTCCCTTCTTTCTTTCTTTTTTTTCTTTGACATTTCCTTTCACTGGAAAAGCCCTAAGACCCCCACCCCCTGCCCCGAGTCAATATTCCATCTTGACGCTCTCCCTTTAAAGTATACAAAGTATTTTTTATTTCAACTACTTTTTTATGGAAATCTTTCTAAGATATTGTGAGAATTGCCCCAACAGCCATTCTCTTCCTGTTCCTTAACAACAGGATCCCAAATTTATTTGGAGCTGCAAAGATATCATTTAAGGACTGCTCCCTTATTGGAAGGTGTAGCTATATAACAAAGCTCTGGCCAGTGAGATGTGAGCAGAAGTGTTGTGTGGCACTTACTTTCTCTTTAGAAAGGAGGGAGATGGCTCTTTTCCTTTTTTTCATCCTTCTGCCTAGAAAAAGTATGTAAGTGTTGGAGCTTTTGCAGCCATTCTGGGCCATGAGGGGACTTTGAGACTAAAGATGATGCAAGGAGGAAAAACACAAAAATAGAAGACCAAGTCCCAGTCACCTGGACAATTTTAATCCCAGACTTCCTGTCTTTGGGCTATTTCCTGTCTCTGGGTTTCTCAACTTTGTTGAGTTATAATTTACATAAAATAAATTGCACTCATTTTAAGTGTACAGTTCAGTGAGGTTTGATGTATGTATATACCCATGCAACCACCATCCCAATCAAGATATAGAATATCCCGTTACCCCCAAAAGTTTCCTTGTACCTTTTTGTAGTCAATCCCCACCCCCTTCCTCCATATACCTACTCTATCTCCTTTCTCTCCTATAGATTAGTTTTGCCCTGGTCTACTTTTATATGAGAAAAAACTAAATGTTTACTTTGTTGAAGCCAGTATTTCTTGGGGTTTTATTATTTGCAGCTGATTCTAATGCAGAATTGAATATAGATATATTACACAGTCTCAAATAGAGGCTCCTAAACACATCGTATGTAACATGTTTTTGATAACTTCAGACCATTGTTAGATATCCTGTGTCTTTGATTGTTCCCTGGGAAACAGATTTGGAGGTGAGATTTTCAGGCAGGAGTTTTATTAGGGAGTGCCCTTGGGGACACACCTCTGCAGTAAGTAAGAGACACAGAATAAGGCAGCTACAACAGAGCCTCAGCCATCCTCACAGGGAGCTCTGAGGCTGGGTAGACCTTCAGAGACATCCTGAGCTGGGTCCCCAAGCTAACAGTTACTGGATGTGGGCTGTCCCTGGGGAGCGGTGAACCTTAGGCCAGGCAGCTCTTCTCACTCAAGGCAGTTCCCAGGGAAGGATGAGCCGAGAGCCATTAGTAGCCAACACTCCCAGCAGCTGAGGTGTGCATGCCTTGGGTCCGATGGGGAGTCTGGGAGGTGCATCACAGCAGCTATGATACCTCGAGTTCTGGATGGTATCCTCAGGGCAACTCAGGGGCGTGGGAGCAGCTTGCACTTGCCTGGCAAGATCTTACGTCCCTCTTGGGGCAGATGCCTGGCTTTGTGGGCCCTGAAGCTCTCAGAACAGCAGAGGCCTGAACTTGGGGGCAGGGCCATGAGTTGTCAAAGAAGCTGTCTGCTCTGCTTCTGCTGGACCTTCCGTGCGCTTCTCCTCCTGGATTCCTTCTGGACAGTCCCTCCTACACCCCCTCACCAGGGAGGCTGTGGCATCAGATGCCTTCTCTCACTGTCTCTTAAACCCGGTCCCCCTGCATTGGGATCGCAGAGTCTTAACCACTGGACCACCAGGGAAATCCCTTGATCATCTTTTCCTGGTGTGTGCTTATTGGCCCTGCATATATCTTCCTTGGAGAAATGTCCATTCAAGTCCTTTTCCATTTTTAAATTGGGTTGTCTTTTTTTTTTTTTTTTTTTTTTTTTGCGTTACGCGGGCCTCTCACTGCTGTGGCCTCTCCCGTTGCGGAGCACAGGCTCCGGACACGCAGGCTCAGCAGCCATGGCTCACGGGCCCAGCCGCTCCGCGGCATGTGGTATCTTCCTGGACCGGGGCATGATCCTGTGTCCCCTGCATCGGCAGGCGGACTCTCAACCACTGTGCCACCAGGGAAGCCCTAAATTGGGTTGTCTTTTTATTGTTGGGTTGTAAGTGTTCTTTATATATCCTAAATAAAAGTTCCTTAGATATTTAATTTGCAAATATCTTGTTCCATTTTGTGGGTTGTCTTTTCATGTTATTGAGAGTGTCCTTTGAAGCACAAAAGTTTTATTTATTTATTTGGTTGGTTGGTTGCGCCGGGTCTTAGTTGTGGCAGGTGGGCTCCTTAGTTGCGGCTCGCCAGTGAAGCACAAAAGTTTTTAATTTTGATGTCTAACTTGTCAGTTTTTTCTTTGGTTGCCTGTGTTTTGGGGTCATAGCTAAGAAACCATTGCCTGATCCACAGTCAAAAAGAGCTATGCTTACGTGTCCTTCTAAGAGTTTTATAGTTTTAGCTCTTACATTTAGGTCTTTGATCCATTCTGAGTTAAATTTTTGTAAATGGTGTGAGGTAGGGGCCCAACTTCATTCTTTTTCAAGTGACTATCTAGTTGCTCCAGTACCATTTGTCGAAAAGACTATTAAGCACTTGAATCGCATCTAATCTGAACTGAGATGTGCTGTAAGTACAGAACACACGCTGAATTTCAAAGACTTAGTATGAAATAAAAAGAATGCAAAATATCTCATTCATATTTTTTAGATTGATTACATGTTGAAGTAATAGTTTTTATAGATTGGATTAAATAAAATGTATCATTAAAATTAATTTCACCTGTGTGGTTTTACTTTTAAAGTTGTGCCTGCATATGTGGGTTGTGCTCTCTTTCTGCTGGAATTTGGACACTGTTGGCTGAAGAAGGCACAGGACTGCAGGCTGTTCCTTGCACCCCACAGTAGTTGTGGAACCGTTGCAGGCACACATCTATTGTCCTGCTCAGGGCATGTACCAATTTCTCAGGCACCAGGAGCTCTATTTCCCAGAAAAGAAGCCATCAGGAGCAGAGCTGGAAAGGCAAGCACAGGCTCCGGACACGCAGGCCCAGCGGCCATGGCTCACGGGCCCAGCCACTCCACGGCATGTGGGATCTTCCTGGACCGGGGCACGAACCCGTGTCCCCTGCATCGGCAGGTGGACTCTCAACCACTGCGCCACCAGGGAAGCCCCAGCTAGCCTTTGGTGTGATGATGTTGTTGATGCTGATGAAGGTAACGTACTGATCATTTATTGAGTTTCTCTCGTATCAGAGGTCCTTGTACACACATTTGCCTGTCTTAGTGCAGGGGAGACATTAATATCCACATTTTACAAATTAGGAAATCAGAAACTTGGTTTATCTTGACCCCCCGGAGCTTGCAAGGATGAAGGGGAAAGGGGGATCCATCAGAACGGGTCCCTGAGTCACATTCCCTGGGTGACCCACGGACCACAGCATCTTCTTTGGGGGCCGCCACAAACACTGGTAGACCTCAGGGATAAGCAAGATGGTCTAATGGTTCAACTTCCCCACCTCTGATCATCCGCTGACCAGAGGCAGATCCAGTGATTCTTACTGCCGGTGCCACCAGCGAGTTCTCTGCTTGTTTCCTTTGCCTTGAGCTTCTGGGGTCAGGAGAAGGGTGGGCAGCCAGAGGGGCCGCCATCACCCGCTCTATTCCTGGCAGCCACACTGTAATTACAAACGAAACAGTGAAAGAATAAAAAGAGGACCTGGAAACAAGCGGGCCTCCACCTTCTCAAACATTCCGGGGCAGGGGTTTGTGACCTAGAACTTCATTTATTTGAAAGGACCTCCCTAGTAAGATACACACTCAAGTTCAGCAAAGTAGTACAGATAGTTTTCTTAAATAGTATTTTTTTCTGATGCCTGTGTGGGCCCAGCACAGTGACACTGAGTCTGGCTTTAAACCTGGCTGTCACTGATTCTAATATGCAACCTTCCACACCTCATTTGTCCAAGCAGAAGTGTCCTCATCTGTAAAATGGGGGGGAACTAATCTCAAGAATGTTAGATGTGGTATATGTAAAAGTGCTTCAAAAACAACATCATACCCCAGACATAGAAAACAAACTGATGGTTACCAAAGGGGAAAGGGGGTGGGGAGGGATAGATTAGGAGTTTGGGATTAACATATACACACTACTATACATAAAATAGATAAGCAACAAAGACCTACTGTGTAGCACAGGGAACTATACTCAATATTTTGTAATAACCTATAAGGAAAAAGAATCTGAAAAAGAATATATACATATCTATATCTATATCTATATATATATATATACATATATATATATATACATATAGATATGTATATATATATATATAACAATCACTTTGCTGTACACCTGAAACATTGTAAATCAACTATACTCCAATAAATTAAATACATAAAAAAGAAGGCACACTCTAAAACAAAATTTGTACATAAAAAATCAAATAGATGAAACTATTTAATATCTGACTCATGCAGAAGGTGAATGGTAATCTTCATCTCCAAGGAGATTTTAGAAATGATAACAAAAAGGCAAGTATTTTGTAATAACCTAAGGGAAAAGAATCTGAAAAAGAATATGTATATATATATCTGAATCACTATCCTGTGCACCTGAAACACAGCATTGTAAATCAGCTACACTTCAAATTTAAAAAAAAAATCATAAAAGTCAGATATTATTAAGAATAATCAGAGTCATTCCTGCCTTTAAGTTTTCACAGCTATCTTGGACACTCAGCCTCCAGACTATGAGACAATAACTATCTGTAGTTTAAGCCACCCAGTTTGTGGTACTTTGTTACCGAAGCCCCAGGAAACTAATGTAACACGCTACTCTGAATTCGCTTGCTTTCTTGCTCTAGTGATAAAATCCACATGTGCTTATTGAGTGACCACTGCATGCTCTCCACGAAGCTTCATAAGGGGTATTGAAGGAGCTGCAGACACAGAAAGGAAGATTCTCGGTTGTATCTCACCTGAGGGAGAACATGCCTTCCTTAGAAGTTCAGAGAAGGGAGAAGTACATCTGAGCTGAGGGATGGGGGGCCAGGTGGGAGCTGAACTGAGCCTCAAGGGATTGGTAGGTGCCAGATTGGTGGGGAGAAAAGGGGAAGCCATGCTGGGGGAGAGGAGAGCCTGGGCAAAGGCGGGGAGGTCCAGGAACGTGCCCATCTGCCTCTGCGCTTTCCCAGGGCTTTCTCATCCTCCAGCCTGCTTCTCCCCTGTGTCTATGTCTCCCCTCCTCATCTTTCCAGGCCCAGCAAGAATGTCACCTGCTCTGTGAGCCTCTTCTGAGTGGGTTTTGTGTGTCGTCATAGGTGGTCACAGCTCAGACCTTGATGACAGTGATTCCCATGCTCTGGTGGACATCTGTGGCCCTGTAACTGAGCTTCAAATTGTGTTCCGATTTTGTAGCAGAGACTTTGCAATGAGCTCACTAAAGTGACTGTTTTCTTCTGGGCACACAGGAGACTGTAATTCCCAGACCCCGTGCATTCAGGTGGGACCAGGTGGTTAATTCCAATCAGTGAATGAGGTGGATGTACTGTGTGCCTCCTCCAGGGCTGGCTCCTAAGGACCCCCGAGACCCCCGGCTGGTGCTCTCTCTTCTCTTATTGCTGGCTGGTAGCCGAGGGGCCAGTGGAGGCCTCAGAAGCCCTGAAGGAGGGTGGTGGACTCTCTAGATGGAAGGGCTAGGGTTCCGGAGTGCTTGCATGGACTCTTCTCCATGCCCCCCGACCTGCACTGAACCACACCCTGAGTGAGAAGTAGGGTCGTAAGTGTGACCACAGCAGAACATAACCTGCCCCCACTACCCCAGGCTGATAGGGCTGGGCATCTGAGTCAGGGCACCTCAGCTGTAACCCTACACTCTGCGTGGATATGCTACCAGAAGCCTAGGCAATGACCTTGGCCACTGGTCTCTGCTGAGAAGGAATGATGGAGCCCTTGGGTGCCAGAGCTGGGTCCCGATGACATCACCACAGCCCGGCACTGCTCCTGCTGACGGCCATTACAGCATTTAATGCTTGACACAGGGCCCTAGGAGACGAACTCCCTCCAGGTTTAGTTCTATCATTTGTCTGCAGAGAGAGGGGCCTGGGATCAGACCACATTCTCTGCCAGCTCCCAGCCAATTTCCCCCAAAGCTGCCCATCACCATTTCTCTGTGCAGCCTCCTGTGTAGTGGGAATTCACTTACTGTGCTTTTGTGGAGGAGGATTTGAGGGAGGATTTGAGTTCTCCCCTGGAGACGCTGGAAAGACAGTTTGTCTCAGCCTAATGCTAACTCCCAGCTCCGCATTTATGGCTGTTTCTGTGGTTACATTTCTTTGGGGATGTTTGGGGTGGGTGGTGATGGTAGTGGTGGGGGTGATGGTAGTGGAGGGGGTGGGGGTGATGGTAGAGGTGGGGAGGGTGGTGATGGTAGTGGTTGAGGGTGTGGACATATTTGCTCTTCTACGACCCACATTTTCTGGGGCTGCTGGCAAGGGGTCTTGGGAAGCACAGACCCTGACGTTTGTCTGCTAGCTGCTCACGCCAGTGCCATGGCAGGCAGACGGGAAAGTCTGCAGAAGACACCTGTCCACCTCCCCGAGAGCCAGGGACTCTCAGTCCCTGGGACTAAGATGGCAACCAAGCCCCTTCCTTAGCAGAGACTGAAGACCCACAGCATGTCAAGGAGGGAAGGGCCCGAAGAAGCCCGCTCCTCGTCCCGTCCATTTTATGGGCGGGGAAACCGAGGCCGAGGGAGTCCAGGGGATTTGTCAAAATGGCCTAGAGGCAGCAAAGGTAAGCAGAACTGGAACCCAGGCCTCCGTTCTCCCGGCCCCCGGCTCCTTCCCTGAACCAGGCGCGGGAATGCTTGTGGCATCTGCTCACGGGATGGGTGGTGAAGGGGATCAGAGGGGCCTGACAGGCAGCCTGGGGCAACCGAAGCCTTTTCCCCTTCTGGGCCACCTGGGCCGCACTTCCGGAAGAGGGCTCGGGGTCGGCCCCTCCCGGGTGCCGCCTCCAGGCCTCTCCCACACCCTCAGGCCAGAGGCCAAAGGTTAGCGAGGCGGAGCCAGTGCTTGGCTCCGCCCCTGCTCCGAGATCCACGCAGCGCTAAGACCGGGTCAAGGCCTCAGCTGGGCAGAGAGTGCGCTAGACAGGAGCAAGGGGCCGGCGTTGGAAGAGCGGAGGCCGGGCGCTGCAGGGCCATCAGGGGGCGTGGTTAGGGACGGGGGCGTGACCCGAGTGGGTTGACGGGCGGGGCTAAATTGGGGCGTGGTCGAGGAGGGGGCGGGTCCGCAGGAAACTTGAGCTCCCGCCCCGGCCGCGCGCCCCGCCCCCGGGCCCTGCCTTCCCGTCCCTTCCTTCCCCGGTCTGGCAGGCGGGCCGCGGCGACTGCAGACGGCGGACTGGCGGATCGGCGGACTGGCGGGCGCCTCCACTTCGCTCTCTCCCTCACTGCCGGCTTCCTTTTGTCTTTCTGGGAGGAGATGAGCGCAGGGCCGGCGCGGCGGCTGCGGGCGCACGGAGGCCCGCGCTCCTAGGCACCCTTTCCGGCCTCGGCGCGCTCGCCCCTCGTAGCGGCCCGCGCCCGCCCCAGCGCCGGTGGCTCGGAACTTGGGCTCGGGGAGCCGGCGGATCGCGCGTCCTGCGACGGAGCAGGTAGGAAAGGGGCGGGCTGCGGGGCTGCGGGGAGTACGGGCGTGTGCACCGGCGTGCGCTGCGATCGGGCTCTCTGCGTGTGTGTGTGCGTGTGTGTGTTGAGGGGTGATTGTGTTTCTCTGCGCGGTGGAGTTGTGGTGTGAGTACGGTGGTGTGTCCCTGGAATGGCGTGTCCTCGTGGGGATCCGTGTGTGCAGTTGGATGTGCACATTTGGGGCTGCGTTTGTGGAATTGTGTGTCGGGGTGCAGTTGCTGGTGGGGACCGGGGCGGGGAACGTGTCGTGTGTGAGCGGCTGTGCGTGTGGCGCGTGTGGCAGGGTGGGCGTGGGCGGTCCACCCCGAGCGCGGAGCCCGGGGTCCCGGCCGGCCGGCCCAGTGCGGACGGAGTACAGAGCCCCGGACGATAGCTGGGATCCGAGGGGGCTAGCCCGGGCTTAGGGGGCAGCCCGGGCTAGCCCTGCCCGGGGACAGGTCCGCGCGGCCCACGTGAGTCGCCTGTGTGCTCTGGCCAGGGGAGGGGGCCCTCGCGGCGGCCATCTGCTCCCTCTTCCCCAGGCGGAGGGGCGACGTACAGAGCCCTGCTGCGGAGTTAGGAGCCCTGGCATCGCCGTGACTCGCACTGCGACCTGGGCCCGACACGCCACCTTCCCGGGTCGCGGTTTTCTTATCAAATGGGGACAGTTCCTCCCTCGGGGTCTGTCGTGACGGTTAAAATGAGAACCACTAAAGATAGCTCTCGGCCCAGTGCCTGGCGCATAGTAGGTGTTAATGTTAATTGGATTAGCGTCTCTCTTTTAAAAAATCCTTTTGTTTTCTTTATCGTGGGTGGGACTCTTACACCGCCCCCCCCCCGCCACCCCGCGCGTGTTTTGTGCCTCACTCGCCGTCCTAACTTAACCATGAAGCTCCGAGATTCGAGAAAGTTTAGGCTGCCTGCTGCGCCGCCTCCCCGCCGCAGCTCCCGGGCGGCGCCGCCTCGAAGGTGCAGTAGCGCGCAGCGCGGGGCGCCGGCCCTTATCCAGCTGCGAAGGCTCCGGCGCCCGAGCGGGGGTCCCTCTCCTGGCCGAAGGCAGAGGCTGCGGAAGTCAGGAACCCTTTTGTTCAACAAGTGCCTAGTCCCCGGGGCGTGCACATCTGCGATCTGAGAGCCCCGGTGTGAAGTGGCGCTCCCCGTAGAGACGGATCTCGGGCTCCCAGGGCACCTGGCCAGGCCTGGTCACGCTGAAGGCTGCCCCCCTTTTCCTCCCCGCCAACATCGATTCCCCCTAGAGGAGCATGATTGCCGGGACGGCGAGTCCTGACTTAGGCCCTGGCATTGAACACCCTCTGGGTACTGCGCCCCCCGACCCCCACCCGCACCTCCCCCGTCAACGGCAATCCCCTCTCCCTTTGATCAGCCCTACGCAGGAGTCTGGGTCTGCATCCTCGTCCCACGCCTTAATTTTTAAATTGTTTAGTTTCAAACCTACCACTCATTGAACTGCAGTGAATGTGCACACAGCTCTGACCACGATTCTCTCTCTGGTGGAGTCCTGCCAGCAGCACCACAGAGCTTGCTCAGGCCCAGCAGGGTGAGCTGGCCAGGGCTGCTCTGCCGCTTTCTGTCACAGCCAGTGATTCCTTCCCTCCATCTCTGGTTTCTCTCTCTCAGGACCCTTCCCGGTAAGAAAAAAAAAAAACCCTTCGCCAAGGGAGCAGCTGACCTCATGGTACATGAGATGAGGTTGTTAAAATGAAGCGCTGGCATGGAGTGGGCAGGGCCTGCGTTTGGGTCTGGGTGCCTTTCCAAGTATCGGATGCTCCCGGTTGGTGTGCTCAAGGAAGCTTGTTCAGGCTTTTATGACACAGTAGCAGAAACCTCTGGTTTGTCTTCCACCAGGACCGAAGCCCTGAGATTTCAACAGTGATTGCAGGTCAGGGGAATGAATAAGCTAATTTGTTATCCTGATTTGGTGTCAGGGGCATACTTAGAACGGAACCTGCTTTTCGTGTTTCATAAAATGATTTTATATCCTAGAGGAGAGAAGGCTCTTGATCTGAATCCTATTCTCTTCCCCATAATCCAATTCAATAATAATATTAAAAAAAATCAGTCCGACTTTCTCTGCTCAGAAGACAGACCAAAAGCTGGGATTTTTTCCCCCTTAGTTAAAACCAGCCCTTTGCCTTAAAGAAACCAGTGTTTTGGCCCTAGATCTATTTCTGTTTCACTTTTGAAAGCGCCTGTAATTACCGAGCTCTTGAGGTTTTATTGGAAAATGTGCCAGAGGGAAGGGCCAGGGGCTCTGCCTGCTGCTTGCCGTGGGTCGTGGTACCATGTTCTCTCCTTGCCTGCTTCACTTGCGTTGCAATTTTTGTAAGTTGGAAAACAGATGTCAACGTGTGATAATAATTTGGGAGACCTGCCTTTGGGAATCAGATGTCTGGAAGGTCATCTTCTTGTGGAGAAACAAGAATAAGTCAAAACCCCAGAAGAACAAAGATTTGCCCCAACTCTAGCCAATGACCCATTCATTTTCAATAAGCCCTTCCAGAGAGAGACTCTAGAGAAATAAAAAGCTTGGACGAATTCCTTCAGAATTTGTCCTAATGTCCCTTTCTGGCCTCACGGCTGTGCAGAATTAGAAATACAAGCGACGGAAGGGCAAGGAGTGGACCCCCGTTGGCCCACATTCCCCAGCCTGGGCCTTGCACTCACCAAGCCCCATTTCTACTTGGAGCTGCTGTGGAGTTTCATCTGGTAAAGAGGTAGTGCTATCATCTGGGGCTGGCGCCCCCCTCTTTTCAGGGCTCTGTGTGCACAATTCCAAGGTCACCATTCACATAAAACTGGGTGAGGGACTTCCCCGGTGGTCCAGTGGTTAAGACCTCGCCTTCCAATGCAGGGGGTGCGGGTTTGATCCCTGGTCGGGGAGCTAAGATCCCGCGGTGATCCCGCCGTTTTCTAGCGGCCAGAAAACCAAAACATAAAACAGAAGCAGTATTGCAACAAATTCAATGAAGACTCTAAAAATGGTCCACATCAAAAAAAAAAAAAAAGTCTTTAAAAACAAAACAACACAAAAAATACCATAGTGAGTGTTCATCCCTCAGGGTGGTCTGAATTCCCCTTATTCCCACAGGCCTCCCCCAGACTTACTCTAAGACCTTGCCTTGCCACTTGGAAGTGGTGGAGTGCCAAGGTCTGATAATCCAGGGTATTAATAAGGAGCCCAGAGTTTATTTGGCGTCAGATAGCAAGCTTCTTGGCGGCCAAAATTTTATCTAGGTCGGGGATTGGGTTTGTATTAGAATTTAGCATCCCAGCAAGCCCTAAACCGTGCTTGTTTGTTGCAGGATAATGCTTCCAATTTATGAGTTGCCAGCCCAGACTTGATGGGGGATTATGTGTGTTTTGCTAGTTTGTCAGCCCCTGATGTCATTGTGCTTGGGGAAGGAGGGCACTTGGAGACTTAATCATGCTCTACTTTAGGACTCACCATTATCCCACAGTCTCGTTGGGTTCCTTTCGTGTTTTCATGCCCACACGCAAGTCTGCGCATGTGTGCACCTCATGTGGCTCCTGTCCTCTTCCCTTTGGGTTGAGTTTCTAATCAGGGGATGACAGAGGGTAATTGTATATGGAGATAGCAGAGCGAGCTTAGGGCCTCTCGGCGCCACTTGCTCCATGGAAAAAACACTTTCTTTCAAATCACTTTCCACCAAAAAGAAAAAAAATCCGTTGGAATCCACTGGTGTGGGTTTAATGTAACTTCAGGTAATCAATACAGTTTGACAGGTGCAACATTTCTTAGGTACTGAGCAAGGTGCAAGTCTAAAGAATTAAAAAGAAAAAAATCATCTGAAAAGCTCAGTGAATCCTTTAAAAGAGTCTTGCCTTGTCCATGTCGTTTCAAGTCGAATTGAGTTTCAGGGGCAGTGCTTCATATCTTTGCGTTCATGACACGTGACTAACTAAAGACACTTTCTGAAAGGCCTCAGGCCCCCTCCCCTGCCTGCATCAGGGCAGCAAAGATGCCTTCTTTTACCTTTTCATTTTCCTTTATAAGCCTAGTGTACCCTCCCCCTAGACCCCTGCTTGCTAATCCAGTAGCTGTGTTTTCTGGATATTAGAGTCTTAGTACAACCCAGGCTGGCAGGAAGCCAGAAGACTGGAGTAGGGGTGCTGGCATCAGCCTCACTGGCTTCATTAGACGAGAAGTCTTCTTTGAGGAGCTAGTGATGGGTTTCTGACCCTTGGTTAAGAAATACTCAGGACTGTTAAATTCTGACTCTTTGGATAAAGCAACCATGGTCCTGGACACAGGAAAAAAGCTTTTGGAGGTATGCAGGTCCCTTCTTGAAAGTCTTCCCTGATCGCCTGAATACCCTGTTGCCCTAGCCGAAGTCTTCCCTTGCTATGTGTCCCCTTCAGCAAGGGAGGTGTCCCCTTGCTCAGGCACCTGCTGTCACGTCTGTGCACTGACAGGGAGCTCTCCCACCGCCCTGGCCCCGTGCTGTGTGTGTGCTCTGTGCTACTACATGTCACAGCAGAGCCCAGAGCGCACCGCACCCTGCCCTTCCCCCATTTCCCCACCCATCTAACGGGTCAGACCTCTGCTGCGCCGGCCTCCTCCCCATACCCACACCTCTTCTGCCCAACGCCCAGCAAAGCCTCATCCCTTAGCCTGGAGCTCGGCTTCCATTTCATCCTGTCCCTTTCCACCCCCCACCCCAACCCCCTTGTTCAGTCTCTTCCTCACTAACTTCTTCTGAACACCTACTGTGGCCTTGCTTCAAGCTGGGCTCCGAAAGACGGCCACGGGCTTCATCCCTGCCCCTGAGAGCTTGGTCTTGGGGAGAACATCTAGTGAGCTGGTGGAATTGACAGGTGCTGGGAGGGCAGCTCCTGCCCCTGGCCCAGGCCTGGGGAAAAGCCTCGGGAGGAGGTGTCTGGAGGGAGGTGGGACAGTGAGGGTGAGGCCAGGCAGGTGGGCACAGTGTCTTTCTTCCCTCCCAGCCAGCTTGATCCACTAAACTCCTACTTGATCTTTAAAATTTTTTTTTTCAATTAACAGCTTTATTGAGGTGTAATTTATATACCACAGAGTGTACCCATTTAAAGTGTATTAGTAGGACTTCCCTGATGGCGCAGTGGTTGAGAATCCGCCCGCCAATGCAGGGGACACGGCTTCGAGCCCTGGTCCGGGAAGATCCCACATGCCGCGGAGCAGCTAAGCCCGTGCGCCACAACTACTGAGCCTGCGCTCTAGAGCCCGCGAGCCACGACTACTGAGCCAGTGTGCCACAACTACTGAAGCCTGTGTGCTTAGAGCCCGTGCTCTGCAACAAGAGAAGCCACTGCAATGAGAAGCCCGCGCACCGCAACGAAGAGTAGCCCCAGCTCGCCGCAACTAGAGGAAGCCCGCGCGCAGCAACGAAGACCCAAAGCAGCCAAAAAAAAAAAAAAAAAAAAGGTACTTAGATGGGACTTCCCTGGTGGCCCAGTGGTTAGGACTCCGAGCTCTCACTGCCGCCTGTGAAGGTTCTATCTCTGATGGGGAACTAAGATCCCGCATGCTGCACGGCGTGGCCAAAAAACAGAAAAGTATTATTCGATACTTTTCAGTAAACTTACAGAGTTGTGCAGCTGTCACCACAATCCAGTTTTAGAGCGTCTCCCTCGGCCCCGGAAGGCTCCCTCGTGCCCATTAGCTGTCACTCCCCGTTCCCACTCCTGGCCCCGGGCAACTACCCTCCGGCTTCCTGTTTCTAGATTTGCCTTTTCTTCCTATGGTTCCTTTTATAGATTGGGCTCAAGGGTCTCCTCCGAGAGGCCTTCCTGGAGTCTCCCAGTTAGAACTGGCTTCTCCCTCCGGCTGCTGAAGTAGCCAATGCTATCTCCCTGTGGGTCGGGGAGCTCTTTGAAGGAGCCTCAGGTCTTACTGGCCCGTCATCTGTCACCTAGCACAGCGCCGGGCACCTGGGATGCCCAGAGCATGTTGGCTGGACTAACTGAAGTTGCCTCCTTCACGTTTGTTTTGTGAACTCCTGAGTATCCAGCAAAGTGTTGGAATTTACAGTACAGGGTGTGTAATTGTGTTGTGAGGCCCTGCTACATTATCTTGTTTCAGCAGGAACATGTGAGGCAAATGGGATCAAACCCATTTTTTAAAATGAAAACGTGGAGGATGCCCAGGGCAAAATAAGTAGCCCGAAGCCATTGGTAGATAGTAGAAGCAGCAAGAATTAAACCTTCTCTTCCAGGACTATTAGGTAGTAAGGAGATGCCCTTCTGTGGCTTTTCCTGTCATCACCTCCCAGGCAATGTAAATTCCTTCGAGGGCGTGAGTGGTACAGGGTGCAGCTTCCTTTGCCCCAGTACTTGACCGGGTAGGAGTGACTCAGTTTAAGTGTGTGGACGTACAGAGAAGTTTCTTGGTCAATAGATGTGGAGGAAGGCCCTGGGGGAGGGAGGGGGCTCAGGCGCCTCCATACATTGTGCGTTTCAGAAGTCTATTCCTGTGTCCTTTTTAAAAAAATTAATTGATTTTATTTATTTTTGGCTGTGTTGGGTCTCCGTTGCTGCGCGCAGGTTTTCTCTAGTTGTGGCGAGCGGGGGCTACTCTTGGCGCGGTGCGCGGGCTTGTCATCGCAGTGGCTTCTCTTGTTTCGGAGCACAGGCACTAGGCCACGCAGGCTCAGTAGTTGTGGCGCTCGGGCTTAGTTGCTCCGCGGCATGTGGGATCTTCCCAGACCAGGGCTCGAACCCGTGCCCCCTGCACTGGCAGACGGATTCCTAACCCCTGCGCCACCAGGGAAGTCCCCTCTTGTGTCAGTTTTGTTCTTTGAGGGAAGTAGCAGGGCAGGAGATCCCATTTTACAAATGTGCAGCCTGAGACACAGCAATTGTACACCCAGTGTATATAGATGGATCTGGGTCTGGTGTGTAGACCACCAGGTCACAAATGGTCTCTACCACTCACTGGTGCAGAGAACTTTCACCGTGGACACTGAGAGTGTCTTGTTTCTTCCTGAAGGATTGGGGTTGTTAGACCCTGTTTTTCAGAATATCCCAGGGGAAAGACCAGGGATGGGGTCAGGCAGACCGGGGTTCCAGTCAGTCTCTGCTCTGTTGTTTATTGGCTGAGTGACCCTTTCTGAGTTTGCTCATGTGAGAAAAGGGGTTCTGGGCCCCCATCAGACAATCTCATGAAACCTGGATGTAGAGGACCCAGTTGAGTCTGGCTGGTCACATGTCTGCGGAAATGGAGGCTGCTGCAGGGCTTCCTCAGCAATAAATGTTTCTTTTCAAATTCAGGATTATTAGGCATATTTTGACCAGACTGTAGCCGCAAGGCACATGACATGAGAGTCTGTGAATGTGTGTGTGCCAAGGGTCCTGGAAGGGAGCCGGGAGGGTCATGCTTTGGAGTTTGCGGAGCTGCCTTGTTGGATTGTCCCAGCTCGCATCTCCTGCAAAGCGTCGCTCAGGGTCCCTGATGCAGCCACAGTGACCCTGAACTTGGGGCGGGGGGGCGACACATAGAGAGAGACCTGTGGGTTATTCCTCAGACATTAGGAGGCGCAGACCCCCTAATCCCCTCCCGCCTTGGGCACTTGGGAAGCGTTTATTAGTTGGGATGCGGGGGTGCCCATGGGCTGAAGGGGGACCCCTAGCAACACTGTCAGAGTTATGGTTCTGAGCGGCCGTGTGTGGGGGTCACAGTGCTGTTTTCCCTCCAGCAGCAAAACGCTCAGGTCTCTGCTTCCTTCCTGTGCATTTAACAGACGTGTCCAGAAAACAGCACGGACGACAGCTCCCCCCTTCCCTGTCACTCCCATCCTTTCCCTCTGCTGCGCTGTAATCCACTTTTGGAGGGAAGTGAGAGCCTCTCCAAGTCAATCACCTGGGTTTAAAGACCGTCGTTTCCAATGTCGTGCCATTTTCTGTATTTACGGGCGTGGCTGAGTGAGCCGGTGGGGGGTCCCCTGGGGGGCAGGACTGCTGGCGGCTTGCCCCATCTCTCGCTCTCAGCTCTCCCCGGAGCGTGCGGCGGCGGCGGCGGCGGCGGCGGCGGCGGCAGGGATGCGGCTTTATTAAAAATCCCTCAGTCGTGCGGTGCCAGGGCCACGCTTTGTGACGCAGCCTGGACGGCCTGGCTCAGCTTCCAGGGGTGGGAGCCCGGCCGTGCTGTTTCTCCTTCCTGGTGAGTAAAGGTAGGAACAGGCCTTGGACAGACGCTAAGCCCCGGCTCTCCTTCATGCCAGAACTTCGACATTCTTATTCTCTGGGGATGGCTTTTTTCTCTTCTTTCTCTCTAAAGACAGGATAAAGGATTGCTGCTTTTATTAGCCTGCGTTCCTGGTGATGTGCTTTTACCTCACCTAAAGACAACACGGCCTGGCTGCTTGTTCTCAGAGCTAGCTGTAAAGTGAAAGCTTGTGCATTTGGGAATTCTTTTCAACGTTGTTGGTGGGGGTGGGGCAGGGGAGGTGTAGCGCAGGTAAGGGACTCCAGGTCCTCGGGGCCAGGGACCCTCAAGCAGTGTAAAGGTCTCACTGCGTTCCTTCCACTGTAAGTCCTTCCGCCTGGGTGTTGTCCGGGGCCAGCTGCTGGCTTTCCAATACAGCCACATCATCGCCCATCACTGGTTCCATCATCACCATCACCACCGTCATCACCATCACCATCACCAGCATCGCTATAACCGTCATCATGATCACCGTCATCATCATTCAGTCTCAGCATTGCTTCCCAAACTTTGGCTACTGCATCCCATAGCCCATTTCTGCCGAATTGGCTGTTCTTTGGGGGGACGCCCCCTAGTGTTAGGGGGGTAATGAGGGGTGTTACGACAGGATAGCGGTAGGCACAGAGGACCCGAATGGGTGGATGATGGAATGTTACTCTGCAAGTGGCCTCATGAGCATAACTAATCTGTAAGATTCTTGGAAAAATCTCACCTGCGATGATTAACTTTAAGTGTCAGATTAAATTTTATTTTTTAATTTTATGTGACAGGGCTAAGGGATGCCCAGGTAGCTGGTAAACCATTATGTATGGGATGTATAGGTATGTCTGTGAGGGTGTCTCTGAAGGAAATTAGCATTTGGTTCAGTAGACAGAGTAAAGAAGATTGCCCTCACCATTGTGGATGGGTGTCATCTAATCCACTGAGGGCCTGAGTAGAACAGAAAGGCAGAGGAAGGAGAAGTTGGCTCTTTCTCTTGAGCTAGGACATGTATCTTCTCCTGTCCTTGGACTTCAGTGTTCCTGGTTCTTGGGCCTTTGGATGTGAACTGGGACTTACCCCGCTGGCTTTCTTGGTTCTCCAGCTTGTACATGGCAGATTGTAGGACTTCTTGGCCTCAAATTGAGCCAATTTCTGTAATAAATCTATCTGTATATGTATAAACAGTAGTCCCCCCTTATCGATGGTTTCACTTTCCAAGGTTTCAATTACCTGTGCTCAACTGTGGTCCAAAAATGTTACATGGAAAATTCTAGAAATAATTCCTAAGTTTAAAATTTTGTGATGGGAGAACAGTATGGAGTTCCTAAAAAAACTGAAAATAGAACTACCATACGACCCAGCAATCCCACTACTGGGCATATACCCTGAGAAAACCATAATTCAAAAAGAGGCATGTACCACAATGTTCATTGCAGCTCTATTTACAACAGCCAGGACATGGAAGCAACCCAAGTGTCCATTGACAGATGAATGGATAAAGAAGATGTGGCACATATATACAGTGGAGTATTACTCAGCCATAAAAAGAAATGAAATTGAGTTATTTGTAGTGAGATGGATGGACCTAGAGACTGTCATACAGAGTGAAGTAAGTCAGCAAGAGAAAAACAAATACCATATGCTAACCCATATATATGGAATCTTAAAAAAAAAAAAGTTCTGAAGAACCTAGGGGCAGGACAAGAATAAAGACGCAGACATAGAGAATGGACTTGAGGACGCGGGGAGGGGGAAGGGTAAGCTGGGACGAAGTGAGAGAGTGGCATGGACATATATACACTACCAAATGTAAAATAGATAGCTAGTGGGAAGCAGCCGCATAGCACAGGGAGATCAGCTCGGTGCTTTGTGACCACCTAGAGGGGTGGGATAGGGAGGGTGGGAGGAAGATGCAAGATGGCGGGGATATGGGGAGATATGTATATGTATAGCTGATTCGCTTTGTTATACAGCAGCAACTAACACACCACTGTAAAGCAATGATACTCCAATAAAGATATTAAAAAAAGAAAAAAATAAAATTTTGTGATGTTCTGAGTAGCATAATGAAATATCACACTGTCCCACTTCATCCCCCTGGGATCCCCAACCATCAACATCATCTGCTCCTGACATCCAACCATCAACATCTTGATGGCTCAAGTGATCCAGGATCCCCAAAGCAGATGATCCTCCTTCTGACGTATCATCAGGTCAGTAGAAGCCTAACAAAACATCGCAATGCGTACGTCATTCACCTCACTTTATCTCATCATGTAGGCATTTCATCATCTTATGTCATCACAAGAAGGATGCGAATGGTACAGTATGCTATTTTGAGAGAGAGACCATATTCACATAACTTTTATTACAGTAAGTTGTTCTATTTTATTATTGTTGTTAATCTCTTACTGTGCCTAATTTATAGTTTAAACTTTATCATAGGTATGTATGTACAGGAAAAAAAAATAGCAATATGGATTTCAGTACTGTCTGTGGTTTTAGGCATCCACTGAGGGTCTTGGAACATATCCCCCTCGGATAAGGGGGGACTACTGTATGTGTGTGTGTGTATGTATATATGTGTGTGTGTGTGTGTGTGTGTGTGTGTGTGTGTGTGTGCATAAGATATATGCATATCCTGAATTTGCATAGGTCTGTTTATCTGGAGAACCCTGGCTAATTTACCACCCATTCATTCAGGCCCAGGGGGGAGCCACTGTCACCTTTGTCCCCCCAGGGAGGACAGATTGGGCTCCTGGCCGCATTCTCCAGGCCCTTTGCTGATGCGCCTCTCTAGGGCCTGCCCTAGCAGGTTGGGGACTGAGCTTCTCTGCCTCTCCCAGGGCAGTGGGCCTCTTTGCATACGGGGCCCCGGTGGATTTCTCCTCCATGGCCCCGCATTCCTGGCACTGAGCCTGGGACTCAGTGGATGTCCAGATGTGTGGCCAAACCACCATCGTCTTCTCTCAACTGTAGGATGGTGAGTGAATTGAATTATTTAAAACTTAGCACCTCAGCTAAGGGGCTTGCTTTGCAGGCCTGAATGTGCGACTGTGCGGTTCAGTGCACTAATGCTGTTTCCTGTGCTGTCGCTGGTGGTGAGTGTTTTACGCGCTCATGAAAACTGCAGGACAGTGGCCTGGAAAGCATCACGACCTTATGGGCTGGTGGAGTGACTGCCCTCCTGTTACGAATGTCTGGTTTTACTTGGCATGGGCACTTTTCCTCCCCAGATCTCAGTTTCCTCATTTGTCAAATGCAGCTCAGGGCTAGATAACCTGTAAATTTTCTGTCAGCTCTATAAGCCAGGAAAAATGCTTAAAATTGTAAACTTGAGGGGCTTCCCTCGCGGTCCAGTGGTTAAGACTCCTTGCCTCCACTGCAAGGCGTGCAGGTTTGATCCCTGGTTGGGGAACTAAGATCCCACATGCCGCGCGGAGTGGCCAAAAAAAAAAAAAAAAAAAAAAGTAAATTTGAGTTGTAGGGCACATCCAACATAAAGTATAGAGAGAATTTTATAGCTAAACTGACTGCAACAAAAAAATGAACCTCTTACGAAACACAGATGCAACTGCCATCTGAAGAGCTGGCATCACAATTCAGAAGAGAGTGATAATACAGAGGAACAGATTTGTGGAGCACAGACTAGAAGGAAGTGGTAAGGCAGAGGGCACTGAACTTAGGGGGATGACCTCTGTGTGCTTCATCCACCCATCCGTCCATTCAGTGCCTTCTTATAACTTCCTGTGCCAGGGATGGTGCTATGTCTTAAGGAAGCTGAGATTAAGAAGACAGGGACTCCTGGTACCAAGGAAGAGTGTGATTTCATTGGGGTATTCACTGTGGGAGCACGTTAGCAGGTTGGCAGTTGAGCTGAGATCTTACGCTGTAGATCCGAGAGCCTTACTTAGAAGCTGTTTACGATTCCTTTTTTAAAAAAAAATGTTTATTTATTTATTTCTTTGGTGGCACTGGGTCTTAGTTGTGGCAGGCGGGATCCTTAGTTGCGGCTCACCGGCTCATTAGTTACAGCACGTGGGCTCCTTAGTTGCGGCTCGCCAGCTCCTTAGTTGCGGCATGTGAACGCTTAGTTGCGGCATGCATGTGGGATCTAGTTCCCTGACCAGGGATCGAACCCGGGCCCCCTGCATTGGAAGCACGGAGTCTTAGCCACTGTGCCACCAGGGAAGTCCCATGCTTACAATTCCTTTAAGAGGACAATATGGCAAGAAAAGCCAGTGTAGAGGATATAGATGTTGCCCTCCTCGGTGTAATGGGGCACTTCTGTTTTTTCTGGGAGGTCATGCCGCTCATGATCTAAGAAACTGGTGGACTGAACTTCTTGTTTTGACTAATTGTGAACCAGAGAAAATTCAGAATTGGGGAGTATTGTAGAAGATAAGTAATTGTATTATTTTCAGACAAAAGTATATGTATTGATGCAAACTCCTGACCAGCTTTCACCTCAAATTGGTCTTTTTAATGAGTTACTAAGACTTCTTTGAAATGAACATATTTCTGGTAGTAAGCTAGTAAGTATTTGCTAAAGGGGTTGAAAATAAGCAATTTAAACGTGTCTCTTAATATAGGGCTGAAGAGCAAGATGTAGAACTAGATAGGGAGGGAAAAAAGGCTCAGAGAAAGTAGATGGGAAGGAAATATCCCAAACTGTCAGCAGTTGAGTCTGATGGGATCATGAGTGGTTTCTCTTTTCTGCTTTTTCATATTACTCTACATTCTAAATTTTCACCCACGGGAATGTATTCGTTTTGCAAGTAGGAAAAAAAGAAGGTTTTAAAAAGGAACCCAAAGAACGCATTCCTCTGATAACCTTGTTTATCCTCTTAATTTGCTTAGCAAACTTTCTTTTTATAGTCAGACTGGCTGGAACCCATAAATTCCATACTTGTGATGATTTGAATTAATGGAAATTTATCCTGCTACATTGTTAGAATTTGTTAATCTCATCTAAATTCAATACTGAGTAACTCTATTAACTTGGATATGTAAGAAAAATGTTCCAAGTCTTCCGAGAAATTCGCCATTTCAACATGGCAGGGCTAGAGTTTGTTTATGATCTAGGATGTGCTTGTTCTGTTTTGTTTGCCTCTATTTGGGCGTTCACTTTGTTTCCTGACCTGTAAGGAGGCTTCGCGGCTCCTGCTGTGTTGACCTTGGGTCTTTTAATGAGGTGGTTTGATGTCCTCGGACCACCTACCCCGGCTTTTCCTTCTGTATTCTCGTCACGGAGTGGTCGCGCAGTGGCCCTCTTCCAGGAATAATCTCCTTACTGTTGGTCTCTCAGGCTGATGTGTTTTAGCTCCCTTTTGGTTTCCCATCCCATCCCAGCCCTTCCTTCCTGACTCCCCCAGAGGGGAACTGCTGGTCTTCAGCTCCTGCAAATTGAAGGACTTCTGAGGGTGATCCTTCCCCCCTGCCTGTGCTGCTCCTGCCTTGAACTTGGGTGGATGTTGGGTTGACTTGGGTTGACCTTGGGTTGATCTTGGGCTTCTGTCGGGTTGACTGACTGTATTTACCGGCTGGTGAGCAGGGCCATCTCAGCCCTTGTCAGGGCCGTGCCTGACTTTCGGTGGCATCCCTCCAAAGGCGTCTTAGGCTGTTATTCCTGTCGTTTTGCAGAGGTCTAATCTGTCTGAGTCCAGGATATTGAGTCAGCAGTGGAAAGTTATGAAGGCAAAGCCAGCCATAAGAGAAACTGGCTAATAGGAAAGATTAATTTCAGAGTGAATGAAGGAGAGGGATGCTTGGGGGCTGGGTTGTCTCTCCAGGCAAATAATATTGCTGTAAAATGTGATAAATCAGAGGTTGCCTTTGCTCCTAGCTCAGTGCCTGCTCATAGTTTCTTGAATTAGAAATTTTTAAAAAATCATATCTTTATAGTCTAGTGTCTGTATTTATGATCTTGTGAAAGAAAATATAATTGTCAGCAAGATTACGTACACATCTGGTTAATTACTTCAGGATCTTCACTATGAGGAAACCATACTTTAAAAACATTAGTATGGCCCCTGTGTTCAGAAATTGTTATTTTTGAAAGCTGGGTCCTTAGCTTATTGCGGGATTCCACATGGAGGTGGGAAGAAAGCTCTCCTGTCACTGGAAACAGGTAGGTTACCATGGAGACCGGGTGTGTCCCACTGGTTTCCTGGGTATCCCAGTTGTCCTGGAGAAGGAATAAACCTCACTTTCTGTGATATTTCTGAAACTGTGTATGTGAATTAAATTTTTCTAAACAAAGGTCCTCTGTTTTGTTGACTTACACAGGGATTTCTGACATAATTTTGCCCTCCGTTCTGTTTGCTTAATTTTTAACACGCATAACCCTACCTTTCCTGCCAAAATGCTTAAAATGAATGGAAGGAACACCGACCCCAAAACAACAACTGGAACAAAATCTTTGAATAAAGCCAGGAACGCTCTCTTTAGCGTGAACGATGATTACCCTGTACAATTCAACAAATTAGTTCAGTAATTCTGTATTGTATGCCAAGTCCGGCTCTGGGCCCGGGGATACAACGACGAGCAAGATGCCGGGGGACCTGCCCTTGTGGAGCTCATATTATGATTGTGACCCAAGACAGCGGGAAGCCAAGGAGGGACCCTGGGCTGACCTCCCCTGGCTCATGCTGCTGGCCACTGCCACACAAGGGGGCCTTGAACCCCTCTCACTGTCCCGTGGGGTGAGGGCCCCCGGGCCTTGTTGGAGGGATGACACAGCAACTGATTCGTTTGAGCTGTTCTTATTCACAGGCATTTTCCAGAGTGTAGAACAGTGCTTTATCAGCCTGCTTATCATTTTATACACGGAAAAAATCCTACTCATGCCTCTGCTTGGGTCCCTCTCCATCTAATAGTTTCTAAAGGCAATCCCTTGATGGTTAGCTGTGTAGAAAGCTCTTTGCGCTTCCTGCGTCTTGTTGAACACCTGGCAGCTTCCTTTCTCCCTTCATCCAGTTCGGCTTCAGCATCCTCCAACCCCGTGGAAACAGACTGCCTCCCCCACCCGCAACATCAGCAGCTGGAGGCCCGCAGTGGGCATCCCTGCCTCGCTCTCCCGCCCTGTGCTTCTTTGCGGTCACTCCATCAGCAAAGGCACATCCACTCTTTTCCTTCCCTTCTGCGGGTTGGTGGTCATGAGCGAAGGCCTCCTTTGGCCCCTCCGCTGGACGGCCCGTTTTGCACAAACTCGTTAACTGGTGGGGACCTCGAGTGGTCTCGTCACGGCCTGCAGAGGCTGTACGTGGGCGTGGAACAGAGCTGGGGGCTGTGTTGGCTTTCAGCGACGTTGAGAAAGTGGCAGACACCGGCCTCTGTGTGCTCTGTGATTTGACCGGAGAGCTTGGTCTTGCAGCTGCAGAGGATGCTGCGGTCTGAACAAGAAAACAACCTTTAGACCCCAAGTGGCCTGGGCTTAGGGACATCCTGCCTGGTTGGGTTCCAGTTTGGAGGTAACTGCACACTGGAGATGTCTCTTCCTGATGCTGCCCTGACTTCCTTACCATCTAATGGATAGGGAACAGACCATTCTTTTTTTTTTGAAATAATTTTTAGTGGAGTATAGTTGCTTTACAGTGTTGTGTTAGTTTCTGTTGTACAGCAAAGTGAATCAGCTATATGTATACATATATCCCCTCCTTTTTGGACTTCCTTCCCATTTAGGTCACCACAGAGCATTGAGTAGGTTCTCATTAGTTATCTGTTTTAGACATGGTAGTATATATATATCAATCCCAGTCTCCCAATTCATTCCCCCACCCCAAGACCATTCTTTTTAAAGGAAAAAAGTCACCTCTATCACTTTGTCCTGATCCTGCTTTCCTCTCCGAGGCTCAAACACCTCCCACCTTCACCTTCTCCACGCAAGTCCCTTGGGTCTGCCAGGCACTGCCCTGGAGCATCTGTTTCCTCATCTGTGAAATGGGAGTTATAGAAGCTCCCAGGATTGTTGTAAAAATAGCCATTAGACCTCTTGTAAACTCTAAAGTGCTATATGAATGTAAGGACCATCACCATCATCAGCATTATCATCATCATCATCCTCATCATCACCTGTCTTTTTATTCACATCCTGCTGCCCCTGACACATGATTGCCTAAAACAGCAGGGTCTTTCTGGTTTCCTTTGTGGAATTTGAGTTCCCAGTCTTCTGCCCTTTTCCTTTCTCTGTTCTGCAGTCAACCTGTGGTTTTCATTTTCCTCCTGCAAGATGTGAGCCCACAGAAGAGGTCCGGGGAGTGTACTGGCTGAGCCTTACAAAGGATGTGGAAATTTGTATCTGCTTCTCCATCTTCTTGGAACATCAGATCTGCTCCGTCTTTCTGTCTGCCAGGCAGGGAGTGACTGTCTGTTTGTGTGCTGGGCAGCCTGGGAATTTACTGCTCAGATTAAAGACGTCTGTTGAAATAAGGGCAGTCAGCTTGGCTCAAATCAGATCATAGATTGAGCAAGCAGCTCCCTTAAACCTGCTTCTGGATTACAGCCAGCTGTGTGGTCACCTTTGTCGAGGACAGAGGGCCAGAATGGGGTGGGGACTTGCTATGAGACTCTCAGGGACTTTTTTCTTTATTTTTCTTTTTTTAAGGGACTTCTTTCACATCTGACCTTCTCCTTGCTCAGGGAGCTGGTCCTGGGGACTCCCCATCATGACCTTGGGTTTGGGCTATGATTCTCAGCGCCATCATTTGAGGAGAGGAACACTTGCTACACCCTTCTGCTTGCCCCTTGCACCCTCCCAAATCACTCTCACAACTCCCAGCCTTCTCAGGGGTTGCCTCTTCAAAGAAGCCTTCTGGGCCTGCTCAGGTGACCTGCTCAGGTTCCCTGCTCTTCCTGGGGCACTGCTGCTCCGGCTCCCACGGCCCTGCCATCTGCAAGGCTCTGGTCCTGGCCAGTCACCTCCAAACGTGGGTCTCATCTTTCCTCCAGGCCAGGGGCTCCTAAGGGCAGGGACCATGTACTGAGTAGTCTCCCTTTAAGTAGAGACCGGGCTTGGGAAGAAGCCCTGGGTAGGCAAAGGCGCTCTCTCATGAATCAGCCCTCCATTCCTTCCTTCATTCATTCACATAGCTCCCACTGTGTGCCAGACTCTGCTCTAGGAGAATATCCAGCAGAAATCCTGCCCTCTCAGAGCTGATGTTTCTAGCTGGGAGCAGGAAGCAGTAAACTAAATTAGTCAATTTGCGGTATAATACAGTAATACTTAGAAGATGTGGGGGGAAAAAAAGGGAATTCCCTGCTGGTCCGGTGGCTAGGACTCCAGGCTTTCACTGCTGAGGACCTGGGTTCGATCCCTGGTCGGGGAACTAAGATTCTAAGCTGCAAGGCGCAGCCAAAAAAAAGAAGCTGTGGAAAAAATGTTAGTGCAGGTCCAGAGGTATTGGATAGGGGGGTGGGTGAGAAATGAAATTTTAAATAGAGTGGTCAGAGAAGGCCTCATTAGAAGGTGATATTTGAGCAAAGACTGGAAAAAAATGAGGGAGCTGGTCATGTGGAAGCTGGGCAGGACAGCAGGCACAGGGAAGAGCAAGTGCGAGGGCCCCTCTGCTCAGAGGCTGGACAACTAAGGGCGCAACCTTCCAGCCTGGAGAACCCAGTGAGTTTTGGCCAGTGGGATGTCAGTTCAAGGCTGCTGGCACACTCTCCTATCGCTGCCCCCTTCCTGAATAAAAAGCCAGAGTCCCAAGACAGAAAGATTTTGACCCATCCATCTTCTCCTGCCTGAAAAGCAGATGCAATTTGTGGAAATAGGGTAGCCATCCTATGATGACGAGGCTGAGATCCATGTGCTAAGGATGGTAGAACAGAAAAAGACTCTAGGTCCTTGATGGCATTGTTGAACCGCTGCCCAAGCCCTGGACACAAAGAAAACCCTTTCTTGTCAAAGCCATGGTTTGCTGGGTTTTAGGTTGTTTGATGGAGTGTCCGAAACAGAACCTGCTATTCCCAAGTCCCCCAGATAGACCACTGCCTGCTCAGATATGGAGGCAGGCCCAGGAGACATTCTAGCCCCTTCTCAGCTTTTCTTTCCCTCCATCCTATCAAGCTGGTCTCTTAAGTTAGTCATCAAGATCTAGATCCCCCAGATCCATCCCAGTCTCTCCAACTTCACCACTCCTGTGCTGCACTCACACCACCTTTTTGCGTGATTGTGTTTCTAGCGGATTTCCTGACCCCGCCTCTCCCCACACCCACCAGACCGATCGCCCACACACAGCCCCAGCCCCAGCCCTGCATGAGCCTTCTCTAATGTATGTCGGTTGCGTTGCTCCATGCTCTCAAATCCTTGCTTGCAGAGCAAAGTCCAAATGCTAAGCGTGGCCTGAAAAGCCCTCCTGGTGACGCTCGACCCTGTCTGACCTCTCGACCAACCCTCATCCCCTACATGATGTCTTGAATTCCATTGACTGGCAGTTCCTTATCACCCATTCACTCCTCTGGGCCTTTGCACGTGCTGTTCCTTCTGGGAATCCCTGACCGCACCCCCTCCCCCAATAAGCACTCACACATCCTTCAAGAATAGAGCAGGGCTTTCCATACCAGTTGATCCCTTTTCCTGTGCACCCGACTCTATTGTCCATGTTAGAGCACCTCTTGGAGCGGGGGGGGGGGGGGGGGGGGGGAAATGGCATTAAAAAAAATAAGTCTTCTTCCCAGTAGACAGAATTCCCCGGAGAACAGAGATCAAACACGCGTGGTCTAGAGACTCTAGCCTATGTTGGGGAATTGCTGGGGGTGGTGGGTGACTGAGGCAGTTACAGGTGGTGGCCCCCAGGTGAGGTCCCTGTAAGGCCAACTGGCCCGAGGCAGGGGAACGCAATCAGATTCACAGGTTGCATCAGACCGAAACTCTCTGGACCACCCAGTTCCAGAAACTGACCTGGAGACTTTCCGGACCACCCAGTTCCAGGAACTGACCTGGGGGCTTTCCACCTGGCCCAGCCTTCCCTCCTTTCGAGGGGCGGGACTAGCGGTCCCAAGACTGATGCAACCGGCACCAGATAGTGCCACGTACCCGAAGAGACCACCAAATAAGGAATACCCTGCGCCCTCCCAGACTCACCACACCCCTTTCCCTTCTTCCCCTATAAAATTTTGTCCAGCCCTCCCCTGGGTGCGACTTCTCTGGCCCCTTTCTCTCGGACCAGTGAACTTCGCCCGGGAGCGCCCCCTAATAAAGCTCACTTGAAGCTTTCCTCTGTTTCGCGGTGCCGTCTGTTAAGATCCGACCTTACGGTCCCTTCCCTCTCACCTGCACCCATATCCTTACAGGCCCAGAAGTGCCTTCTCCAGGCAGGAGCTTCACCTCACTTATAATGATAATGAAAATAGTAAAAGCTCAAGTAACTGGCACCATGCTAAGTGTTGTACATGCTTTATCGCAGGTAATGAGAGGTGGCCCACATTTACTCATTCAGCAAATGGTTATCGAGGGGCCCACCAGGGATTCTTCTAGGCACAAGGGACACATCAATGGGGGAAAAAAAAGACCCTCCCCCCCAAAAGACAAAACCTCCCCTGTGTCCTAATGGAGCTCACATACACTTCCATTGTGGCTACTTCACACGCCTTGCACTAAAGCACCAAAAGCATTCTGATTATTAATTTTTAAGTGCGATGCAGGCAGTCTATGAATTTGAGTTGATGAATTTCAACATGCAAAAGGTCCTGCTGTCTTCTCAGAAAAAAAGAGGAGAATTAAGCAAAAATGTGCTTCCAGCGAGTCAGTGAAGAATTTTTCCAAACACGAACATTTTAAATTATGAGCTTTCATCTTGCTGTTTTAAGGGTCCCGCTATTAAGAACTCATTCACCCTGTTGTCATTAAGGGTGAAACCGAGACGTTTAGTTATGTAAAAGCCAATTAAAATAAATGCAAATACTGTTTCATTGTAATGTTAATTTGAGAGCTGGATCAATCAAAGGTTGTGGAAATGCCAAAGTTGTTAAGACTTTGGTTGCCATGACGACAGCACTCTGTCTCTCCTGGTCTGGTATTCAGGTTGGGGCTCTGGCAGTGACTGCGTGTCTCCGGGCAGGGTTGGAGCTTCCTGCAGTCAGGTCTGGGTTCAGCCAGGCTGCCTGTTTCGTGACCTTGGGAAGAGAGTCACCATCTCTCTGCTTCAGTTTCCTCGCTGTAGGGACGGCCCCTCCACAGCTTTGAGTGTAACACAGCCATTCCGCGCTTCTCAGAAACCACCGCATTCAGTTTTGGGATTTCTCGTTGGCCCTGCTGGTTTTCAGCCTCCCTTTTGGGGAATGTGAATAACAGAGGCGAGGGAAGATGAAAACACCTCGCTGCTCCCGCCTCACCTGTCTGACCTTTGGTGAGAATGGAGTTCTTCATCATCGTGGCCAGTGGCCAGTGAATAGCTGCCCTCTTGTTGTTTGTTCTGTTGTGTGTGTGTGTGTGTGTGTGTGTGTGTGTGGAGGGTGAGGGCAGTTGTTGGGTTGAACTCAGTGCTTTTAACCCATCGCCTGCGATAAATCACATTTTCTCAGGGGGTTTTCTCTGGGGCCACCGTTGTTTTCTAGATGAGGACATCGGGACTTGGTGGGTGGCTTGTCTGAGCTCTCAGGCTCCAGGTGGCTGGGCCAGGATTGGTTCAGGCTCCCAGCTGCTGGGATGGGCTGTCCCCATGCAGCCCCGGAGGCCCAGGCTACTCGGCCTTTCCCTGCACCCGTTTCTGCAGAGAATGTTTCGGAGTGGGTCCCAAGAAGCCTCCCTCGTCACCATCAGGCTGACCAGGCCTCAGTCCCCAGCTCCAGGCCCAGAGCTGCCATGATGTTTCTTTTGGGGTGTCCTGCAGAGAAGCTTCCTCGTGCTGCGTGGTTTTAGGACGTCACGAGCCAGAAAAGTGCGCATTAAACATCTGCTCTCCTGGCTGGAGGAGGGCCCAGGAGCCATTGCTCAGGTGCCGCTGGCCTGACTCAGTGTCCCTGCCCTGCGGTCCTGCTCTCTGGCTAAACCAGGGCTAATTAGTGCTTTCTTGGGGCTGCACTCCGGGTCCTTGTTGAATGAGATCCGACTGGCCTTTTCCCACTCTTGGGGGGTGGTTGTTGGGAAATGATGAAGCAGTTGGGTTTTTCTCTCTTTTTTTTGAGGTACACAGGCCTCTCACTGTTGTGGCCTCTCTCGTTGTGGAGCACAGGCTCCGGACGCGCAGGCTCAGCGGCCATGGCTCACGGGCCCAGCCGCTCCGCAGCATGTGGGATCTTCCTGGACCGGGCCACGAACCCATGTCCCCTGCATCGGCAGGCGGACTCTCAACCACTGCGCCACCAGGGAAGCCCCTTGGGTTTGTTTTTTTTATTGGAGTGTAGTTGCTTTACAATGTTGTGTTAGTTTCTACTGTACAGCAAAGTGAATCAGCTACACGTATACATATATCCCCTCATTTTTGGATTTCCTTCTCGTTTAGGTCACGCAGAGCATTGGGTAGAGTTCCCTGTGCTATACAGTAGGTTCTCATAGTTAACTATTTATACATAGGATCAATAGTATATATAAGTCAATCCCAATTTCCCAATTCACCCCCCCCTTCCCCCTTGGTATCCATACGTTTGTTCTTTACAGCTGCAGTTGGGGTTTTTTACAACTCTGTGCAGGAGACAGGTGGTTGTACTAACTGCTGCAGAGCCGCCTGAAAGTGAGGTGAGGACCCAGAGAACTCAGAGGGGGTGAGATTGGACCTTTGCCACGGGCCTGCGGTGGCCGGACTCCACCTCGGTGCCCGCCCCCACCGCCTGCTGGGAGCTCCCCAAATGCGTCCGGGACAGAATGAGCGCAGAGGTAGGAGGGGTACCGGGCAGCCTCGCGCCCAGGCCTGTGGGGGGCGTATGGGTGAATCAACGTAGCTATGTAATCTGGGGGCTGCTTCGGAGGTCTCAAAGTGCAGCGGGGGTCTCCCTGCCTCCCAGGCTGCTGGCCATGGGGCCTGAGCGAATGCTGCCCAGTTGGCCCCAGCACGTCACTGGGAAGGGAGGGTGCTGGTTTCGATGTGGGCTGAAGGAGGCTGGCACGTCATCCCCGTCTGGCATAGTTGGTCTCTTAAAGCAGATGGTGGGAGCCCTGTGGTTCATCCTGCTTTCAAAACCTTGTCTGGGGACTTCCCTGGTGGTGCAGTGGTTGAGAATCCGCCTGCCAGTGCAGGGGACACGGGTTCGATCCCTGGTCTGGGAAGATCCCACATGCCGCGGAGCAACTAATCCCGGGCGCCACAACGACTGAGCCTGCGCGCTAGAACCCGTGAGCCACAACGACTGAGCCCATGTGCCACAACTACTGAAGCCCGCGCGCCTAGAGCCCATGCTCTGCAACCGGAGAAGCCGCTGCAATGAGAAGCCCGCGCACCGCGACGAAGAGTAGCCCCCGCTCGCCGCAACTGGAGAAAAGCCCACGCGCAGCAACGAAGACCCAACGCAGACAAAAACAAATAAATGAATAAATTTAAACAAACAAAACCTTGACGGGCCACTCTTTGGGGGTGGAGGTGGGGGTCAGGTTGTGCTGGCGGGGTGCTTGCCCCGGGAGTTAGCGGCCTGGTGTGTGCGGCCTCCCTGCCTCCCGAGCCTCAGTGTCGCCACCTGTGAGGTTAGGTAAGGCCTGGCCAGCTCGCTGTCAGGGTGAGAATCAGAGGGGAGAGTGTGAGAGAGGCTGGCTTGAAGCCTGTGGAGCCCTGCGTGAGGGACTTACTTTCCTTCTCAGCGGCAGCGCTGATAAATTTATGAGACGTGGTTTCTCCCTTTGGAGGACTTGGGGTGGTGTCACTAGACATCTTCTGTCTTTTATAGAGCCCTTGCCCCCCCTTCCCCCTCCCCACGCACCTTGAGGTTGGCCGGGGCTTTCTGACAGATGCTCCTGGCTTCCAGCCTGGGCTGCTGGCTACCGAGTCCTCTTGCCCCAGATCCACCCTGGGGTCCAGCTGCATTGGACCGTCACCATCCCCCAAACGCATCCCCTTCCGGCCTTCAGCTGTTTGTCTTTGCTGTCCCTTTGGCTCAACGGCAGGTGTCAGCTCCTCTGGGAAGCCCTCCTTCCCCAAGCTGGAGCCAGCTCTCTGTCTGGGTGGCCAGAGCACACGGGGTTGGCCCCTGCTTCGACGTGTGGACCCCACATCTTAGAGGCAGAGAGAGCAAGAGCCTCTCCACCGCAGCATCCTCCAAGGAGATGAACCCATCTGGGACGTGAGCCGGGGCCCTTCCCTGTGGTCCAGAGCCCCGTGCAGCTTGTGGAATGGCTCCTGTCACTTGCGTCCACCTGGAATCTGGCTTCACCTTCCCCCCTACTCCTGGGATTGGCAGCCACGGCTAAGAGTTGGGGAAATACTCTGGTATTCTTCTAGATCATGTGAGACAGAATTTCCAAATGTGCATTTCGTGCACAGCCGTTCTGTTACCCCAAAATGTGTAAAGCAGCTCGCTGGTGGCGGGGGGACTGGGTCCGTTGCTTCTCTCGAGCCCATGCAACGGCCAGTGATGGGTTACATGCCGGCTCTTTGCTTCTTGGCGCCGTGAGCCCCAAGCGAGTCCCTTAACTGCTCTGAGCCTCCGTTTCCTCACGTATAAATTATCCTGACCGGGAAGGCTGTCATGAGGATTCTATGAGCTAGTGTTCATTAAAGTGCTATTGTATTTTTGTTAGTTATTTTGGTAATGTTGGGGCTCAAGTAGTTTTTTTCTGATTTATTTTTTTGTTTTGGGACTGGACAGGAACCAATGTACCAGAGTCATCTGTGGGTGTGAGTACTCTCACCTTCAGCCAGGACTTAATTTTGGCCCCGAGCTCTGTCTTATTCCGGGAGAGAATGGTATTATTATTCAGAGCCGATCTGCGCGGGACTTGGTTCTCTAGGTAGCGTTCTCTGCAGATGGCATTAACGCTAACGACTTACTATATATGTATTCACAAGTGGGTGATTTATGGTTACACCAGACCCGTAACTTTTCATTTCCAGACTGATGTAGCAGAAGCTTCATTTGTAATGGCCTGCTGCATTTAGTAAGTGTAAAAAGACTTCAGTTGAGGCCATCTCTGTCCTCAAGCCGTTTGTTCGTGTGGTTCTGAGGCAGCCTGGCCTGGTGTGATGGGTGGGACAGCCCAGGGGCGCCCGCACTTGCCCCCACGCGTGGCCTCCTTTGTCTCCTCAGGCACCCTCTGCAGTAGGCGGATGCTGGGGAGGCTCCCATTTCACAGAAGGGGACACTGAGAGGCCCAGAGAGGTTAAGTAACTTCTCCGAGGGGTCACAGCTCTGCATGGGAACTCAGGGGTGTCTGAGTCCAGCAGTACCTGGCACGGAGCAGGTGCTTGGTAAGATTTGTTTACCACCATCTGGGTTACTCCCCCACCTGAATACTGTCTGCTACAGACGTTCTGGCCTGTGAGGGGTTGTCAGGGAAGATTATTAAATGCAGCTTCCTGGCCTCATCCCACCTCTTCTGCCTCAGGGGCACCGGGGGTGAGCCTCAGAATGCCTGTGAGCTGCCCTGGGGGTGGGGGGCGGTTCGTGCACCTGGAAGTTAGAAACCCTTGGCTCCGGCTTTGTGGAATCCAGCTCCTTGGCAGTCCTATGGTCAGCAGGATAATGGCCCTGAAAGGAGTCCACATTTTAATCCCTGGATTAAAATGTGTTACCTTACATGCTACCTTACATGCTAAAGGGCTTTGCGGTGCGGTTACGATGGAGGATCTTGACACGGGGAGAGTGTCCCGGATGACCAGGGTGGACCCAGCGCCACCAGGGCCGAGCTCTTCAAAGGGAGGAGCCTTTCCCAGCTGTAGTCAGTCCCATGGCAGTGTGACTTAAGAATGGGCAGCGGGGCTTCCCTGGTGGCGCAGTGGTTGGGAGCCCGCCTGCCGATGCAGGGGATACGGGTTCGTGCCCCGGTCTGGGAGGATCCCATATGCCGCGGAGCGGCTGGGCCCGTGAGCCATGGCCGCTGAGCCTGCGCGTCCGGAGCCTGTGCTCCACAACGGGAGAGGCCACAACAGTGAGAGGCCCGCGTACCGCAAAAAAAAAAAAAAAAAAAAAAAAGAATGGGCAGCGATGCAATGCAGCGCCACTGCTGGCTTTGCAGATGGAGGAAGGGGCCAAGAGCCAAGAGATGGGGGTGGCTGGTAGAAGCTGGAAAAGGCAAGGAAACAGATTCTCCCTTAGAGCCTCCAGAACGGATGTGGCCCGGCGACACCTGCCTCTCAGGGAGACCCGTCTCTCCTGCGTCACTTCACACTTTCCCCCCAAGCACAGCCCCCGTCCCACCTTCCTGGCCCACTGGTTCCATCCCCCTACCCACCCAGGCCCAGATTCCTGGCCTCCAGGTAGGTGCTGGGCTGGCGTGGTTCCCAGCTGCAGGAACCATGAAGTTCCTCCGAGATGAAGATTCCTCTAACAAAGTGTGTTTGAGGTGATGCTGGCCCCATCAGCTAGGCCTCAGATTTGCCACCCTTTTTCTGATAAAGCAGCAGCAATAGGCCCTGCTCCCCTGGTCTGCATGGGGGCACAGGCTGTGGCTGCACAGATCGGTGGACGGTCCCAAGAGTCTGGCTCCAGGATTAGCCAAGCCATGCAGGGTCTCCCACCCTCAGAACATTTCCTGTTATTTAAATCTTGGTTCTTTTGCTTTTTAAACTAAAGACTGTGCAGTTTCTGTGGAGAGCCAGAGGTGTTTTCCTGTTCAAAGTGGTCCCGTGATCTTTGAGTGTGTGATGAGGGCCTCGTAATGGGACTCGGTGAGGCCTTGAGGGTCCCAGTGTAGATCCTTCTGCTGAGGAGGAAAGATGATAAATGTTCCCCGACCAGGGATCGAACCCATGCCCCCCTGCGGTGGAAGCGCGGAGTCTTAACCACTGGACCGCCAGGGAAGTCCTGGGTCAGTTTCTTAACCACGCCACTCTCAGTGTTTCTTCTGAGTGGGAGGCTTAAATAACAGAGATTGATGGCCTCACGGTTCTGGAAGTCTGAGATCAGGGTGTCAGCAGGGCTGGTTCCATCTGAGGGCTCTCTCCTTGGCTTGTGGACGACCACCTCCATACTGTGTCCTCATGTGGTCACCCCTCTGTGCGTGTCTGCGTCCTGATCACCTCTTCTTCTAAGGACACTAGTCAGATTGGATTACGTCCACCCGTATGACCTCCTTCTAACTTCATCACCTCTTTAAATAGCCTGTCTCCGGATACAGTCACATTCTGAGGTCCTGGGGGTGAGGTTGTCAGCGTATGAATTTGGGGGACATAACTCAGCCTATAGCACATGGGAATGACAGTGTTGACCTAATACCCTTGGTAAGGGGTTAATCTCAAGGATGATGCATTTAAGGGCTTAGCACACTCAGCAGGTGGTGGCCAGCACTAACTATGGAAAAGGAAAAGGACTCTTTCTTGAGTGCCTCTTATATGCCAGGTCTAGGTTCTTGCTGGACCCTCTTGTCTTACTGATGTGCAGAGCAGCCGCTTTCTACACCTGTTCCTCAAAGCGTGGACCCTGACCCTCTACCTGAGTATGCAGATTCGTGGGCCACATGCCAACCTTCCGAAGTCTGAAGCTGCTCTGTCGGGCCTGCGAATTTGCGTTTTCAATACAAGAACTGCAGTTTGAGAACCACTGCTCGAAGCCCTGTGGATTCTGCCTCACTAGCACGTTCCCGTCCACGCCCTGTAGTCCGCTGTCTTGGCCTGTCCCTCGTCCCTCCCGTGGACCAGGCGGTCCCACTTCCCCGGTCGCCTCCACGTCCATCCATGCCTCTTGCCTAGTCTCCCAGCTGCAGTAGTGACAGAAAAGAAGCCACACACGACTGCTCCGCCCTCTTGATTTGCACTTTGGGGACGTGCCAGTCACTTGCAGAGAGCAGCTCCAGCTCTGGGGACTGCCTGGCGTCCAGGTTTGTCCTTCCTGGGCACCTGCCCACCCCTCCGCCACTCCCCAGGTGCCCCTGGCCCCAGCCTTCAGGAGCGGCTGCCGTGTGTGGAACCGCCAGCCCCTCCTGCTTCCCAGGCTTTGCACGTGCCCTTCCTGCGGTCCGGGGATCCTTCCCTTCACCCTCCTCCTGCGTTTCCTCCTGTCCAAGTCCTCAAGCACTGGGCTAGGCCTCCTTCATGTCCTTTGGGGCACCGAGCACCGTCCCAAACCCAGGGACACTCAGGAAGTCTTTGTTGGCCAAATGGATGCAGGAAGTGATTTTCCAGGGTAGGAAGTGAACTCCCAGGAACTTTTTCAAGGCTGACTTGGACATCCTTCCTTGTTAGGTGTGTCCTCGGGGAGCGGAAGACCGTTCACCTTGTGAGTTTGCGTGTTTTGTGCCTTGTCCGTCTCCTCGCTTGTTCCAGGCTCTGGGTCCTCTCCGGCTACTCCTTCCTCCCCATCTGGCGCGGTGATTCTGATCTTCTTGGACTTGGAAATAAATAAGCCGCCATCACTTGCTTGGCCACATTGGCCATGGCCGTGGTGGCCCCTGGCTGAGCTACGGCCTGTGCTGGTGACTTGCCCTTGGCAGGGCTTGTGTCACCTGCTGTCATCTCACTGGGAGCTGTGTGTACCTGTCATCATCTCACTAGGAGCCCCATGTCACCTGTCATCATTTCACTAGGAGTCCTCTGTCATCTGCAATTGTTTCCCTGGGAGCCCTGTGCCACCTGTTGTCCTTTCACTTGGAAGGCTCTTGTCACCTGTTGTTATTTCCCTTGGGGGGGCTCATGTCACCTGCGGTCATTTCACTTGGGAGGCCGTGTCACCTGTTGTCATCTCGGGGGGAGCCCCGTGTCGCCTGTTGTCATGTCACGCCCTGCGATTGCTGGCTGAGCTGTAACCTGGTGCACACCTGTGCTCGTGGCACCAGGTAGGGGGTTGGGCTGAGCCGTTGCTGTTACCTGCTCTGCAGCTGGGGGTGCAGGAGGGTGGACGGGAGGGCCTGAGCCCTGGTGAGCGCCCCGCCTGCCCTGCCACCCCCCCTCACCCCGCACCTGCATTTTATCGAGGTTCTGGGTAAGATTTCATTTTTAAATCCTTAGCTAGAATGTTTGAAAACACTAACAGGCAATCTCCAAGGCCTGCCCAGTGCTCACCTTCTTTGGCTCGTAAAGCATATCCTATCAAAAACTGTAGGTACAGGGCTTCCCTGGTGGCGCCGTGGTTGGGGGTCTGCCTGCCGATGCAGGGGACACGGGTTCGTGCCCCGGTCCGGGAAGATCCCACATGCCGCGGAGCGGCTGGGCCCGTGAGCCGTGGCCGCTGAGCCTGCGCGTCCGGAGCCTGTGCTCCGCAGCGGGAGAGGCCACAACAGTGAGAGGCCCGCGTACCGCAAAACAAAACAAAACAAAAAAACAAAACTGTAGGTACATCCACCAGCGGTCACTAAGGTCAGGGCGCCTGTCCCCACTGTTCCTGTGAACTGCCGTGGCTGCCTAGCCTGGGTGGGTGAGGATGGCTGAGAGGAAAGGCAGCTTGGGATGTGGCCGGTGGGACCCCTGCGTGTGAGCATCTGTCCTGGCCTTCAGCATCCCCAGCATCCCCCGCTGGTCCCGTCACGGCCGTGCTCCAGGCCTCATAACTGACCCCTGAGCCGCAGCCGTCCCCTCCCTGCCGCCTGGCGGATGTGGCCTGCACTTTAGGGGGCTGAACACAGCTTTGGGGAGCAGGGTTCCCAGCTAACCGGGTGGGAGGGAAGGACACCACTGTCATCCCGTCCCAAGACCTGAGACGTGGCAGCCTGCGATGGGCGGTAACGGGCTTTCTAAAGAAGGGCCTTGAGGCTTTTCGCCTTGTTGACCTCATGTAGCTCTGAGTGTTGATTTGCATCGTGGTGCGTGGAGACAGGCTGCCGTACTGGCGTGGGTCCCACGCCCCGGGGGCTGATGAAAGCCCCTCCTCCCTGACGTGAGCACAGAATCACTTGTTTTGCAGACTCCCAGAGACATGGTTCCTAAACACCCGTTTGCTTATCTCATCTGCCTCCCTTCTTACTTCTGTGGAAGCTGACAGAGGGTGGTTCCAGGGGGAAGTGACTTGCCCAAGGTCACGCATTTGGAGGCAGTGCTGGACCAGAGCCCGCGTCCTCTCACTGCGTCCCCAGCCCACCTCCCTTCCCTCCTCATTTCCTCTGGCCTCCTAAGCATCTACCATCTCATTCCAGTCAAGACTCCGTTACAGGACCATGACGTTCGTCATTTCTCTGACTTTTTTTTAAATGTGTGTTTAAGTCCCTGTACCCAACAGGTCTCTGTTTTCTCTGGAACCGCCCTCCTTCCCTCCGGCCACTGTCCCATCCCCACCATCCCGTGGTTCTCTGCAAGTCCCTTTTTGACCCTGCCACCCCCTCTTTGGGCAGCTTCTGCCCAGGGTGGCCCCTGTACTCCCTGCCAGGCCTAGGGCTGTTACAAATTATCCTGACATTTGCTAAACGGTAGGGAGACTTTATTCAGGACCTTTGAGAAAGGGTTGACCCTGTTAAACTGGGGGAGAATACAGCGATGACAAGTGGGAATTCATAGCCAAGGAGCAGGGTCGAGGGGTCAGTGGATGGAAAATTACTAAGAGGACACATCAAGTGTTGGGGGAATCTTGCTAAGCTGGCCTAACGGGATTGTTGCTACAGGCAGGTTGAGGACTTGGACCTCAAAGGTGGGGGATGAGGAACGTGATCAGGGATTGGGGGGGATCAGATATCAAGGGTGGGGGGATTCTCCTTAAGCTGACTGGGCCAGACAGGGGAAGCCAGGAGGGGCTGGGTGGGGTGTGAATTAGGGGTGGAGAGATGGGGTGCAGAGGTCCAGGTATGAGCTGGGTCATGGTGGGCTTGGTCTTTAATCAGCCTCTTGGGCGGATGCTGACAAAGCTACTTCTCTTTTTAAAGATTATTATTATTATTATTATTATTATTTTTGGCGGTACGTGGGGCTCTCACTGTTGTGGCCTCTCCCGCTACGGAGCACAGGCTCCGGACGCGCAGACTCAGCGGCCATGGCTCACGGGCCCAGCCGCTCCGCGGCATGTGGGATCTTCCCGGACCGGGGCGCGAACCCGTGTCCCCTGCATCGGCAGGCGGACTCTCAACCACTGCGCCACCAGGGAAGCCCTAAAGATTATTTTTTCCCCTCTGATACAAGCAATGTGTTTTTACTGTTGAGGCTCGGGCAGCAGAGCAGAGCTTAAGTCAGGTGGTCGTAATTACTTGTAGACACTTGTGCCTGCGCTTGAGGCTTTGGCGCTTCTCCTTCTGACCCCACTCTCTGTGAACCCTCTGGGGGAAGGGTTCTGCCTTGGAGGTCAGGGGAGCCAGCACGAGGGTCTCAGTAGCCTCCTGGCCTCAGCACAGGCAACGAGAAGCCTCCCCAGGGTGCTGACGTCAGGTGCGCCTTCACCTGGCCATGCCCAGGGGCGGGGCACCGCCTGGGACGAGCTTCTAGAGTCTGTGTTCTCCAGGAGGCAGGTGTATTCCTTCCTCTGTCCCAGACCTTCCCTGTAAACTGGAATCCCGTCGTGCTCCCGAAGCTGACACGTCCAGAGTTCACCTGTGGCCGTTTTGCTTTTGAGCTTGACTTGATTTTTGCAGAAATTGTTTTTTTCACACAAAAATTCTTGGGAAAGACTGGGGAACGCAGAAAAGCAAAGAAGAAAGAAAAAAATCCCCCACAACTCTTGCTAGCATGCTGTTGTGTACCCCTCAAGAGTTATTCCTGCCTACATAGAGGAGTCCGTGAGGTCTGGAAACATTGGCAGGTAGACACAGCATCATCAAGAACATCTTCAACCTGAGAGGGAACAAAAGAATGTCTTCGGTGTCCAGACTTTATAGATGCCCTGTATATACTTGTAATAGAAATGTATATCTTTAGCAAAAATAAGATCATATTTTCACTTATTTTGATTGGTGGTTCCGTAAAGACCTGTAAACATGACAGATGGGCGTAAAACAGTATCACACGGTTGTTTTAAATTGTATGTTCTTGAGTTCTAGTGAGGCTGAACACTTCAGTATGTTTATTTTCCTTTATGATTTCCTCTGCTGTGAGTTGTGTGTTCATTTCCTTTGCTCAGTTTCTTTTGGGGTAATTATCTTTTTCGTATTGATTTATAGATATTTTTATATTTCAGAGACTAATCCTTTGTCAGTAGTGTTATTTTTATATTCTGCTTTTATTTTTAATTCTGCTTTTTTATTTTATTTTATTTTATTTTTTATTTATTTATTTTTTTTGCGGTATGTGGGCCTCTCACTGTTGTGGCCTCTCCCATTGCGGAGCACAGGCTCCGGACATGCAGGCTCAACGGCCATGGCTCATGGGCCAAGCTGCTCCGTGGCATGTGGGATCTTCCCAGACCGGGGCACGAACCCGTGTCCCCTGCATCGGCAGGCGGACTCTCAACCACTGCGCCACCAGGGAAGCCCCAATTCTGCTTTTTTAAAGTTAACATATTGAGAACGTTTTCCCATGCCAATGTCTACATCATTTTATTGGCCTTCCATTGTGGAGATAGATAGAAAGATAGATAGATAGAATTTGTTTAGCTGGCCATTTAGGTTGTTTGCAGTTCTGTATTAATAGGAACAGGGCTGTGTGTCAGTCAGCTAAGTTATGTTCTGGTAACAAATGACCCCCCCGAATCTCCATGGTTTACAGCATCATAGGTTTCTTTCTTGCTCAGGTTACATGACTGTCCCTGTTGGCTATGGCTCTGCTTGATGCCCTCGTCCCTCTGGGACCCAGGCGGACAGGGCAGCCTCATGTGGGACATTGCTGGTCTCATGGCAAAGAAGAAAAGATGGTGGAACACGATGGTTCTTTAAGCTTCTGCTCAGAATCGAGAGTTGACGTGTACCACGTGTCAGTTCCCCTCACACTTCATTGGCTAAAGCAAACCATATGGCCAGGCCTGATGTCAGTGGGGTGGCCCACCTCACCGTACCCCCTCCCCTCGCTGTGGGGGAGGGACAGTGAGCATTTTGAACATTACAATTCACCACATGGTATAATGAACGTTCCTGTACCTCCCTCCCCCAATTTGTGTGTTTATGCCTGAGGATAGATTCTTAGAAGTAGAGTTGCTAGGTTAGAAATATGCACATTTGTAAAGATTTTGCTATTTATTATGTTTACTAGGTTTCATCTGTTGTTGCATGTCTGCTGTGAAATTATAAGTAATTATCAGTTCTGATGACCATTTTAATTTTTTAATTTTTATATTTATATTTTTATTTTTTTTGCGGTACGCGGGCCTTGCACTGCTGTGGCCTCTCCCGTTGCAGAGCACAGGCTCCGGACGCGCAGGCTCAGCGGCCATGGCTCATGGGCCCAGCCGCTCCGCGGCATGTGGGATCCTCCCAGACCGGGGCACGAACCCGTGTCCCCTGAATCGGCAGGCGGACTCTCAACCACTGCACCACCAGGGAAGCCTCCATTTTTATTTTTTAACATTTATTTATTAAAAAAAAATACCATATTTATTTATTTATTTAGGCTGCACTGGGTCTTAGTTGCAGCACATGGGATCTTTGTTGCAGCATGCAAACTCTTAGTTGCGGCGTGTGGGATCTAGTTCCCCGACCAGGGATCGAACCCAGGCCCCCTGCATTGGGAGCGCAGAGTCTTACCCACTGGACCACCAGGGAAGTCCCCTGATGACCATTTTTAGAAGAAAACAATACATGGAAATACGTCACTGCACCCCTCCCCCCTCATGACTATAACATCTCATCTAGCTTGATAGTTGTCAAATTGCTTTCATATTTTATTTACTTCTCACAGCCACCTTGGGAGGTTTGGTGTTACAGGTGTTTCATCGCTATTTACAGACGAGATGCCTGAGGCTCAGAGAGGTTGAGAAATGTGCTCAGGGCTGCACAGCTGGTAATAAGGAGAGGCCCTGATTCCAGCCCCGTCCTGGGCTCTCTCTCTGCCATTATGGCCTTTGGAAGCTGTGACTAGAATCTTGCCACCCATCCCCTTGCTCCCTTCCTCCCCACAGCCTGCCTTTTCCTCCCCACCTCCCCACCTCCCTTTCCAATCACGCTCAGTGGCTGGGTGTGCAGTCCCCTGGGAAGGAAGCACCTGGGCCAGACCCGGGCTTAGGAAGGCCCTGGTGGTGTCCCTGGTGACGCTGTCGAGCCTGCCCTCTGAGGACGAGCCGCCCCTGCTGCCTTGGCTTAATCTGTATCACTGACCATCTTTGGATTTGGGGAGGGGATTTACTATTTTTAGAAAAAGTTAAAGGAGCATTATAAATCCTTTTAGTGGGTGGAACTGAAGAGACATGATTCTTTATTGGGGAAGGTGGCTTTTTCTTAGGAGTGGTGCATTTTAGACCAAGGGGACTGGTTTGAGTGATGTTGAGGTGCTGAAATCTATGTAAACCTCACAGCGCGGTCACAATAAACGGAAGGGGGTCCTCCTTCCTCATGGAGCTGCCCGTGTCTGGCCGGTCTCTACAGCAGAGGAGAAACTGAGCTCAGAATCGTACTTCTTATTTCTTTGAGATGGAGGTGACCTTCTACCATCTTGCCGTCAGGCTATTCATTTCCTCTGAGCCTACAGTTTACTCATCTGTAAGATGTAAAAGTGTTCCCTGCCTACTTTGTGTGGCTGCCTTGAGGAGCCCGTGAGATTTCACAGAAGTTTAGGACCAACTATAAATGCATATATATAAATGGATGCCTCCGCCGCGATGGCTAGAATCAAAAAGCTGGACAATAACAAGTGTTGGTGAAGATGTGGAGAAATAGAAGCATTGCCAGGAGGGGTATAAAATGGTGTAGCGCTTTGGAAAAACAGTTTGGCATTCCTCAAACAATTAGACATAGAGTTACCATATGACATAGCAGTTCCATTCATTCCCAGAGGATAGAAAACACATGTTCACACAAAAATGTGTACGCAGATGTTCATAGCAGTATTATTCATAATAGCCCGAATGTGGAAACAACTCAAAGGTCCCTCAACTGATGAATGGATAAACAGAACATGATATATCCATGCAGTGGAATATTATTCAGTCATAAAACGGAATGAAGTATTGACACAGGCTTCAACATGGATGAAGCTTGAAAACATTGTGCTCGGTGAAGGAAGCCAGACACAAAAAGCCAATTATTGTACGACTCTATTTATATAAAGTGGCCAGAATAGGCAAATCTAAAGAGACAGAAAATAGATTAGTGGTTGCTGGGCTAGGAGTGAGGGGGCTTAGGAAGTGACTGCCAGAGTGTGGGGTTTCTTTTAAGGCACGATGGAAATGTGCTGAACTAGATGGTGGTGATGGCTGTACGACCTTATGAATATGCTAGAAACCACTGAATTGTGTACTGTAAAAACAAAACCAAGCAAATATTAATGGACAGTATTTTGACACATTACTGGGAGGCAACATAAGGGAACAGAGTGTGAACTTTTGAACCAGACAGGCCTGGATGTTAGTTGTGTGATTTTTAAAAAAAGATGGCTTAATCTTTCTGAGCCTCAGTCTCCCCAGCTGTAAAGTGGGGCTAATTCCCACTTCGTAGGGTTGGAGGGCAGACTCAGCAAGGTGATGTTTGTCTCACTTGGCACTGGCAGATGCTCACGGAGTGGCGGCTGTGATTGTTCGGCCACCTTCTCTGTGCCCGGCTCAGTGTGCCGGCCGTAGCAGTGCAGTCATGTGGGCTCATTGATGTAATAATGGGGAGAAGTGCAAGCTAATGTTTATTGAGTTCTTACTATGTGCCCCCTCCCAGTGTCTGAGTGCTTTACTTGTACCATCTCTTTAGTTCTCAGGGCACCCCAGTGGCCTACTGAGATAGCTAGCGATGGACAGGGATGTTTCCCAGGAAGCACCGGGGTTGGGGGGCAGTGGTGGTGGCACGGAGGGGACAAGATGTGCCGCGAGCTGGGCATCTGAAGCTGGGTGATGCGTACCCACCATTCATTACACGCGTCTCTCTGTCTTGTATATATTGGAATTCTTTTTTTAACAATGAAACGTTTACAGGCCAATAACCCCGTGAGGTAGGCGCTATTATCTGTGTTCTACAGATAGGGAACTCGTGGTACAGAGCGTACCAGGTTACACGGCAAGACTCAGAGACAGCTCGCTACAGTCTTCTGGATGCTGGGGCTTAGCAACCAGACTGGCGAACAGGTCCCCTGAGCCAGTGGGCCTCCTGGGGTTACTTGACACCAGTTCTTCCTACTGCCAGAGCTGTTGAGGGCCTGGGGCTCCTGCGTCGCCCAACCCTGGCTGATACCCTCCCCTTTCCTTATCCCGACAGATCCAGACTTGACAGGTGGGAGATTAAAGGCTGGGGATTAAAGGAGGAAGACGTTTCCCTTCTGCCCCTAAATGCAGGGGATTCTTGGATAATCTGGGCTTCGTGACATTGGGATGAAGTTGGTTCACTTGATTATGTTGATCTGGTAAAGTCTGTGGGCACGGACATCACTTTGTTTCTCATACTGTGACCTCTCAGAAATTTGGGAATCAAATGGTGGGGGATGGGGCATGTGCGTCTGCCCTGCTTTCTAGCCCCATCCCCACCTCGCCACCCCCAGAGCAGAAATAAGACACAGACCTGAGTGTGAAATGTAGCCCTCCAACCAGCTGTGTGGCCTTGGAGAAGTGGCTTAACCTCCTGCCCAGTTGCTTCACCTGAACAGGGAGGCTGTTAATGCTTCCTTTACTGATTCCTGGAGCTCCTCCTGTGGGTCTCCAGGCTGCTCTGACCACGTAAGGCATAGCGATTATGTTATAGGGGTGATTATGTTATAGGGGCGATTATGTTATAGGGCCTGTTGCTAAAAACGGCACCACAATCCTGCTAAGGGTTGGCAGAGAAATGTTCCAGTTATTAATGTTTCTTTAATGTTGGATAATTCAGAATGTCACTTACAACAGTAGGGGTGGTGACTTTGCAAGGCCACCTGTAAGTGGGTGTGGGAATGCCCCCGGAGGGGTGACATCGTTTGTCCCACGGGGATGCAGGCTCACGGGAGCTGAACTGGCTGGGCCACCGGGTCTGTAAGTGGCAGAGCTGGGTTCCAGCCCCAAGCTTGTCACTCCCAAAGCTTTGCTTTTCTGCTATCACTTTGGATACCAGGGGAGTTTCCTTTGGGACTTAGTCTGATCTCTGAAGAGCCTCTGAGAAGACACTCTGCAGCCTACAGGCCCTGCAGGTTTCTGTCTCTGGCTTGAGTGCCCAGAGCTCCCCTCCCCTGTCCCTGCGTCCCTGTCCTGTTGACTTTCCTCTGGGTAAGAAAGAGCTCTTATAATCAAGATGATTTCATTCAATTAACCCTCAGACTTCTCTTCTCTGGGCTAAATCATCCCATCCCCCCCCTCCCCTCAGAACATCTGTCATAAATTCCAGATACTGTATTGGATGTGCAGTAAATTCCAAATAAATTACGTGACGGCCCACTAACCTATGCTCCATATAATGCATCTAGAGGGAAGTTTTCAGCGGAGCTGTGCTTTAAATTGGCTGTCCCGGGCAAAGTTTCTTAAAGCCTAGGCTGAACCCAAGGGTCCAGATGTAAAATGGAAATTGTGGCAGAAACTGAACTACAGGGGTGCTTCTCTATCAGGTTCAGCTGTGACCGCAGGTTGTGGGCTGGGTCTTTAAGCAAAACTCTCCCCTAGAGTCATGGAAGCTGCCCACAGACTTCGGAAACCTAATGGGGAACTGTTGGCCCTTACAAAATCGGGAAGTGATTCCAGGGCTGCTCAGGCTGTGTTGTAAGACCGCCCGGGGTACATGGGAGAAGCACAGATAGAGCAGAAGCTGGTATGGCCCAGTGCTTCTGCAAGGATGTGACTGTGTTAAAGCAATGCCTTTTTTGATTACCCTGGGGAAAATTCAAATATTTTGAAAAGATCCAGGAGTTTGGAGTTTCAGGGGTCCTTCCTTGCAGAGTTGTGCTGTTTCATTTAGATAGGGATTTTATAGGATTTAAGGCAGATTTTTTTTATCGCTGGTGAGTAATTGGTGACTCGTCATTGAATGAGCTTGGGGGTGGGGACGCTGCACTGCTCGGCTGCAAGGGGCACCCCGCCTTCTCTGCGCAGGCGCCTGGAGTGCAAGGCCAGGCAGCTCCCGGCATCCAGATGCCGTGATAAAGCGTTGCAGTCCCTGGCCTCCAGCCTGATGGGGGGGGATGAACATAAATAATATCGCCCACGGGGACGAGTGCCCAGAGAGCTCCAAGAGGGACTGATTAACCCTGCAGGGGCTAGTGGTTGAGAGAGGCGGGAGTGGGGGCGCGATTTGCTAGCCTGGGCTTTTAGGGTTGCTAGACTTTGGCTTGGGAAGAATTTGGGGCCAGTGCATTCCAGGCATCAGGAACAGCACGTGCTAAGGCATCTGGGCCGTAAAGAGCCAGATGTGTTTAAGCTCCTTCTGTGCCTCCAGTTCTCTCTCTGGTTGAGTTTGCTTCTGTCTCAGGGCAAGGAGAGGGACAATCTGTTCCTGGGGTGGCCTGGCTGCCCTCCAGGCTGGCCAGAATGTTCCCGCCTGGCCTTTGAGGATTCTCTCCGTCTGTCTGTCCTGTGGCCTGAATCCAAGGCTGTGGCGTGTCAGTGGCCGTTTGCATCTCTCCCCGCAGTGTCCCCTGTCCCCCTCACGGGGAGGCCGACGTACCAGCCAGGGCGTGGCTGAGCCATGCGGTGGAAACACAGGCTTTGGAGACTGCCAGCTCCTGATCAGGGCCTTGTGTGGGACCGCAGGGAGGAGGAGGACTGTTTCCTTCTAAGTGAAGTCAAGTTGAGGTTGGCAGAGTTTTAAGACAGGGGAAACATTTGGCCCTTTCCATTCCTCTTTGCACCCCCTTCCCCTCCTGTGCCCATCCTGCCCCCGTTCTCCCCTAAGGCAATCCCCTTAAAACACACCTCACTCATTACTTATCCCCTCTTCCCCTACCCCTCTGCTAAGAGGGTCCGTACTCTGAGTAGTGGCTCCCTTCTGGGGCAGGATGAATGCGACCTGGTGGTAATTCACACTAGGGTGTGAAGGACTGGTGGCACCATATCTCCCCCAGGACTCCTGGGTGTGTGTGTGTGTGTGGGGGTGGTGTTTGGATGGTGGGCCATGCTGGGGGGGGCGGGCAGGTGAGCCAGCCTAGCATCTGCCCACAGACTTTCACGTAAGCACTTCCCGTTCTCAGGGTCATCCTTCCTTTTGTTTCTGAATTTGGAGGCTCCTTGAAGTCTGCAGCATTTTCGGGGTGAGGAGGGGCCTAGGGTGGGGCCTCTGGTACGTGGGTTTGCAAGCCACAGCTGCCTTTGACCGCAGACCTTGGATTGCGCGTGGCCAATGGCGGCTCAGAGTGACCCCACTGGAACCGACTAAAGCTGAGTCTGGAGGGCAGACGCAAAGCACGTCCCGGCAGAGGGGCGTTTAGACGGGCCACCGCCGGCGTATAAAGTCCTTCTGCCGTCCTCTTCGTCGGGGTGGGGCTGCGGGGTAAAGAGTGGCCAGAGAAGAAAGACAGAGGGCTCAGCCTGGAGGCTGGACAGACGGCCCACGGCCGAGCTCTTCCTAGGCAGGCAATTCTGGAGCGAGCCTCGGGCAGGCCCGCACCCCAGGAGGATCAGGCTTTTCCTGGGTTATTGAGAACCTTAGCGCACCATCTCTTTGGAGTGCAGACCGAGCGGCGCGGAACAGAGGGCTGTGTATCCTGTCTGCATGGGGCCCTGACCTGTTGCTTTTTTTTTTTTTTTTTTTTTGCGGTACGCAGGCCTCTCACTGTTGTGGCCTCTCCCGCTGTGGAGCACAGGCTCCGGACACGCAGGCTCAGCGGCCATGGCTCACGGGCCCAGCTGCTCCGTGGCATGTGGGATCTTCCCGGACCGGGGCACGAACCCGTGTCCCCTGCATCGGCAGGCGGACTCTCAACCACTGCGCCACCAGGGAAGCCCTGACCTGTTGCTTTTAAACTAGGTTCTTGAGCTATTGAAGGACCAGGGATGCAGGGTCCCTTGTTAAAAACTAAACGAGAAAAAGTCAGAACAAGCCACTCCGAGGACTGAGTGCTCCGGTGACCTCATCAACCCTGCTTTGATCCTGGAGGACCAGGCAGACGTGGCCTTTGATGTGCGCTCTCCCCGGGGCTATCACAGCTGAGTCGAGCTGTCTGTGAAGGCAGTGCTGCTCCTCTGAGCCAAGGATTAATTATGTAACAGAGCCCAGATCCCTGGGCCAGCGGCCATGCCACAAAGGGGCCACCCCTGCCCGAGTGCCCCCAGGTACCGTAGGGGTAGCCAGAGGCCCGTTTATCTGGGAAGCAGGAATGAAGGGACATCTGTTACTCGGATGCACTGAACAGTGTTTCTTAAATTGTACAGTTATTGTCTTTATGGCGTCCAGAATAACTTCTTGGATATCACTCTGCAGGTCCCTGAAATGGAGCCTGGTGCAGAGAAATGAAGAAAAGCTATCGGGCATCTGCAGCCTCTATTATACCATCTGGTGGCTCAGAAATATTTTATAATCAAATGAGTAAGACGGGTTTCTTGCACGCCACGGTCCCCTCCACCCTCCACCCTCCCCTCTCAGTGCGCTGTCTCTCCCTGTCTCTCTCTCTCTCTTTCTCTTTGTCTGTCTCTGTCTCTCTGTCTCGCTCGCTCACTCTGCTGTCTTTGGGAAACACCAGAGAAGCCTGTTCCCAGCAGTAAGATACCATCTACTAGCTGGGTGACCTTGGGCAGCTCTGTCCATTTTCCCATCCTTGGTTTGTTCCTTTGTAACATGGAGGCGCTAAGTGCTGTTATGTGAATCAAAATGAGATATCTGAGTGTGTCCTACTTTGATGCTACTTACTACTTGCCTTAGAAAGACTTTTAAAGATTGTATACGTGAAATTTTTCTGAATATAAATGTGATGCGTGCATGTTCACTGTAGAATATTCAGAAAATATAAAGAAACTAGAAATTAATAAATTAATCATGTGTAATACCCCTCCCTGCAAAGGGGCAACCACTGAGAACATTTGGCCATTTGGGGGAAGAGTTTCTAAGTAGCTCGAGCACACAGATGGTCTATGTACTCAAACCGGGGGGAGTAATTGAGTTTATAAATGGAGTGTGAGCCTCTGGGCACGTCTGAGTGTGCTCCCGAGGGGGCGTGTATGTGTGCGTATGTGCTCACGTGTGCGCGTTGCCTTGGGGTCTTTGGGCCTGCCTTGGTCCGAGCAGGTCCCCTGGTGGGGCACCAGCTCTGTTCCATGGGTGCCTTTCTCCGAGAGGAGGCGGGGTGCTGGCGGCACGGGGGTGGGGGGTGAAGGCGCACTGCTGGCCTCCTCTGTGTTTGTTTCCGGCAGTGCTGCCGAGGAGCTGGTCCGGCCCCGCAGAGGCCGGGCCGGGAAGCCTTGGGATGTGGCAGAGGAATCCTGGTCCCGGGATGCCCCACCCGACCGGTCCTCGACCCCATCCCAGCCCTCGTGCCTCATTTAGGACCGGCCCTTGGAGCCCCCAGTGCTCACTTTGTCTGCCTGGTTCGCCACCCTGCTCCACCAAGAGGCTTTTTTCCTCTTTGGGTAGGGAAGCAGTTCTGTCTTCTAGAGACAGTTAAACAAAACACATCTCCAGATACTCTTGAGGGTGTTTGTGTCTTAAGTCGCAAGCCAGGTGGTGTAAACGATCAGTTGAGTGTCCCCCCCCGCCCCCATTGACTGGGCAACTGAACTGAGGACCCCAGACCCAAGACACGTGTTTAGTTACATTGATTAGGTGCCAGGAGAGCCTTCAGCCTGGTCACCGTCAAGCAGAACTAAAAGTTCTGTATCTGCAGGACGACGGTATAAAAATGAGAACACGGCCCAGTCTGTCACTCTCTCTCTCCCTCCCCTTTTGTTTCCCATGTCTATTAAAGCCCCCATATCCCCTACACAGACGCTGGCCCTCCCCCTCCCTCCCCCTTCTCTCTCCCTCTCGACACCCCTTCTACTGCCCAGACTAGTTTCTGAAGGATTTGTATTTACTTGCTTGGGGCGAGGGGGGCGGGGGGAAGGGGGTGGTGCGAACCATTCTCATCCTCAAAGGGACACGGCGCTCACGGACAAGCCCGAGTGTTGTACGACTGGAATTCACTTTCAGAAGTCTTCCCTGGAACACTTGCCCCAGGTGCTGGCTGGTGGTGGAAGCTGGTCACGTGAGTTCAGCCTGCCATGCGGGCCAAGCTCACGAGAGGGAGTGTGTCTGACCATGTGGCCTCTGGGGTCCGAGCGGTGGGCCCTGATCTTTAGGAGGACTTGCTCACACGGTCACTGGTTTGGTCTTTGACCCACTAGCCTTCCCCTCTGAGCACCTCCACGGTGCCAGGCTTGGCCGTGGCCGAACCTCACGGGATCCAGCGCATCCAGGGGAAGCTTCCCCCCGAGCTGGTGGCCGGCTTGGATCCTGGTGGTTTTATGTTCGGTAAAAACTGTGCCTCCCCAGGGCCTGGTAATGGTCGTTCCGGCTGAGCTCCAGTCACGGGTGTAGTGACCTGTAGTGGGGCAGTGGGGACGGGGCGGGGGGCAGAGGTGGGGGGAGGAAAACAGTTTTCAAATGGCCACACTTTCTGCTCCTCATTCGGAAGTGCCTCTTGCTACGCTGGGGTTCCAGGATCTGATTTGGGGGTGTCAGTCCCTTCCTTCAAGTCCAGCTCAGAGGCTCTGGGTCCTCCTGCCGGCCCCTGGTCCCCTGCGGATTTAAACACCCGTGGGTTATCGCCTCTCTCCGGGTGAGGGTGGGAATTCCCGGAGGCCTCCCTCACATCCCTGGGATGCACTATGCGCCTGGCACAGAGCACGGGCCGACTCGGCTCACCTTCAGTTCCCCAGTCCCTTCGTTTCCATGTCTTCGTGGATTCAGTCGGGGTCCTGGCTTAGCAGACTGTATTTCAAACATAAGAAAGCGTAGCTATGAGAACGGGAGGAGTGGCTGTGCAACAGAAGGATGGGAGGCATGTTTCAGTGGCCCCTGCCATTTCAGAAGCCCTGGTCTGCAGCAGAAGGATAGGTGTCCTGAGAAGCCACTCTTCACTGCATCATGCATTCTTTCCTTCCATTGTTAGATGCCTACTGTAAACCCAGCATGGTGCTGGGGACGTAGAAGCCAGATCAGCAGGGGAAGAGTTAAGGTACAGTGAGACGGACCTCTTAACTGACTTATTTTGCATGTGTCAAAGCAGAAGCCTTGTGTTTCTTTAGAAATACTCTGAATTCTGGCCTTCTCCCAGGAAATCCAGATTTGCATGGCGCGATGTTACTCAAACCTGTTTGATCTGGCAGCCTGGTCTCATTTCCAAAAGCTAGCCTCTGCCTCTCCAACTGCTGACCCAAAATGCTTAGTGGAGGGGCCTATCTTAGTTTCCACCAAAGTAAGGCATCTATTTCAGTGTTTATTACCTCTCAGTGAAAGTAGCAGCACACTCCTGTCAGGGAGTCCTGGTTGGTTCCATGCTGTTGTTCCCTTTCTGTGTCTCCTCCTTATTTACCTGTGTAGCCCTGGGGCACTTTGTTGGCACCACCGGGGACAATGCTGGCCCGGACAGTGTGGCAGTCCTGAATTTCTCCCCATTGCTAGCTGGAAGTAAAAGAATCTGAATCTTAAAAAGGAAAATTTATCACATTTTTCTCTACTATAAAAGCAATGCATACTCATTAGAACATCTTGAAAATACTAGATGATAAAAAGGAGAGAGGGGGCTTCCTTGGTGGCGCAGTGGTTGAGAGTCCGCCTGCCGATGCAGGGGACACGGGTTCATGCCCCGGTCCAGGAGGATCCCACATGCCGCGGAGCGGCTAGGCCCGTGAGCCATGGCTGCTGAGCCTGCGCGTCCGGAGCCTGTGCTCCGCAGCAGGAGAGGCCACAACAGTGAGAGGCCCGCGTACCGCAAAAAAAAAAAAAAAAAAAACACACAAAAAGGAGAGAGGAAAAAATGACATCTTGTCACACCTGCCCTGGTAACCATTGTATATTTGTGTCCAGAAAAAGCCCTCTTCTGCTACCATCAGCGCTGGCAACAAGTTGCTTAATTAAAAAGAGTATTAAAGAGGGGATCATAGAAATGAAAAAAAAAGAAAAAGAATACAGGCATATCTTGAGCATTTTATTTTAATGTAAAACATTTCATTTTAACATAAAACGTGTGTTCATTCTGCCATCATCTGATTTAAGGCCCAGGCCTTTCTTGGATTACCACTGGATAGTGTCCACATTATCTTTTTTGTAGTATCCTTTAATACATTTTCTGTGATTCTTGGTTTCTATCAAGTGAAGTAGGAACTAAGTGCCCAATACTTGCAGATTTTTATACATCCCTAATATTATACAGCTATTTTGTCTGTGCCTGAGTTAACAGCAATCTTCCCCAAATATTCAACTCTAATTTCATAAAAACAATTCCTTTTTAACGCCTTTTCCAATGGTTTATGTAAAATTTAATTAAGTAATGTAATAAGTACAACTGGACTAAGCAGGTTTGCGGACAGACACAGCTGAGTCTTGGCGAGCTCAGAGTGCAGCCCACCTGAGAGGGTCCGACAGGCCCTGTGCCTCACAGAGGGAGCTGAACACTTCCCACAACCCGGGGGCAGCTCAGGGGACGAAGTTAACGAAGCTCTGTTTTCTTTTTCAGGTCTTTTTCTCTAACTATGCTCTTAAAAAAAAAAAATTATTTATTTATTTTTGGCTGCGTTGGGTCTTTGTTGTTGTGTGCGGGCTTTCTCTCGTTGCGGCGAGCGGGGGCTACTCTTGATTGAGGTGCGCGGGCTTCTCATTGTGGTGGCTTCTCTTATGGCGGAGCACGGGTTCTAGGGCACGCAGGCTTCAGTAGCTGTGGCGCACGGGCTCGGTAGTTGTGGCTTGCGGGCTCAGTAGTAGTGGCTCACAGGCTCTAGAGGGCAGGCTCAGTAGTTGTGGCGCACGGGCTTAGTTGCTCCGCTGCATGTGGGATCTTACGAGACCAGGGAGTGAACCTGTGTCCCCTGCATTGGCAGGCGGATTCTTAACCACTGCATCACCAGGGAAGTCCCCTATGCTCATTTTTATATATGGAACATTTTGTGTGCTTTCCCCTCAACTTGGAGAAGTCTCATAATGTTATCAATTCCAGGCTGAAGTTTTTAAACTTAAACACACAACAGGTAACATCTTGCTTGTGGTAAAAGACTGAAAGCTTTCTCTCTAAGATCAGGAAGAAGACAAGGATGTCCACTTCTATTTGACAGTGTATTGGAGGTTCTAGCCACAGCAGTTAGGCAAGAAAAAGAAATAAAAGACATCTAGATTGGGAAGTAAGAAGTAAAACTATTTGCAGGTGACATGATTTTGTATAAGGAATCTGCTAAAAAGCTATCAGAGCTTATTAATGAGTTCAGCAAAGTTGTGGGATATAAGACCAATATATAAAAATGAATTGCATTTCTATACACTTGCAGTGAACAACCTGAAAGTTAAATTAAGAAAATAATTTCTTTTACAGCAGCATCAAAGAGAATAGACTGCTTAGGAATAAATTTAACAAAAAAAGTGCAAGACTTACACTCTGGAAATGAGAAAATATTTTGAAACAAAGTGAAGACCTAATTAAGTGGAAAGACATCCCATGTTCATGGATTGAAAGACTTAATATTGTTAAGATGGCATTGCTTCCTAATTTAATCTGCAAATTCAACACAACCCCCTATGAAAATTCCAGCTGGACTCTTTTCAGAAATTGACAAGCCTATTCTAAAATTCATATGGAAACTTAAGAGACACAAAATAGCCAAAACAGTCTTGTAAAAGAAGAACTAAGGAGAAGGGCTTACACTTCCTGATTTCAAAACTTATTACAAAGCAAGAGTAATCAAGATGGTGTGGTACTGGCACAAGGATAGACATATAGATCAATGGAATAAAATTGAAAGTCCAGAAATAAATCCTCACATTTACAGTCAATTGATTTTCAAGATAGCAGATAATTCAATAGGGAAAGAATAGTGTTTTCAATAAATGGTGCTGGTACAACTGGATAGCTGCATGTAAAAGAATGAAGTTGGACCTCTACCTCCCCCCATTTATAAATATTAACTCAAAATGAATCAAAGAGCTAAATGTAAGAGCTAAAACTATAAAACTCTTAGAAGAAAAATAGGTCTAAACCTTCTTGACCTTGAACTAGGCAATTATTTCTTAAACATGATACCAAAAGCATAAGCTTTAGGTAAATTGGACTTCATCAAAATTAAAAACTTTTATGCTTCAAAGGACACCATTAAGTGAAAAAATGCACAAAATGAAACAAAATATTTGCAAATCATATATATATTTTAGAATTTTATCTGGAATATATAAAGAACTCTTACAACTCAATAATAAAAGATAAACCTATTAAAAAATGGGCAAAGGCTTTGGCTAGACATTTCTCCAAAGAAGATATACAAGGGACTAATAAGTGTGTGAAAAGATGCTCAACATCATTAGTCATCAGGGAAATGCAAATCAAAACCACAGTGAGGACTTCCCTGGTGGTGCAGTGGTTGAGAGTCCGCCTGCTGATGCAGGGGACACAGGTTTGTGCCCTGGTCCGGGAAGATCCCACACGCCGCGGAGCGGCTAGGCCCGTGAGCCATGGCCGCTGAGCTTGCGCGTCCGGAGCCTGTGCTCCGCAACGGGAGAGGCTCGCGTACCGCAAAAAAAAAAAAAAAAGAAAGAAAGAAAGAAAGACCTTATTAAGGTTTCTTTTGGCTCTGTGTAGGGGGCCCACAAGGCCTTGCTATGAGAGTCTCAGAAATCAGTACCTATTTTCTCTTATTGGGACATGGGGGTCCCTGGCTGAGGCAATGGGCTCTGTCTTGGAAAGTGTGTTCTTGTCCCTGGGAACATTAGTCATGTAACAGTAATTTACCCCAGGACTTGTACAGAGTGGGATGGTACTGATTTGTGAGCCTTTTGGCAAAACATACTTGTTCATATCTGGCAAGAGACCAGCCTGAAGACATGCCGTGCAAAGCCTGAGTCCACGGTCACAGATGAGGTCCTGCCCTGCTCTCCTCCACACGTCAGGGGAGACAGGTGGAGAAAGAGAGATGATGGGGGTGGGGTGCAGAGAGACAGACAGACAGACAGACACAGACACACACACACACACACACAGATCTGCAGAGAGAAGGAGGCAAGGAGACCAAGAGGAGGGGAGAGATGGAGAGAGACACACACACGGACACGCGGGATGAAAGAAAGAAAAAGATGTGCACAGTGGGAGAGAGACACGGGGGAGGGAGACAGGGAGATGGAGAAAGACACAGCAAGGGCGAACAGACTGGGAGAGAGATGCAGAGACACGCTGGGCAGAGATGGAGAGATAGGGAGAGAAAGATATGCGCAGAGGAAGACATGCAGAGACAAGGTGGGGGAGAGACACGTGGAGATGCGGGTCCAGAGAAGGGCGGGGGGAGAGGCCCGTGTCGTTGGGTTCACTCATGCCCTGGCCTTTTGCCTCCTTGGGAAGCATGGTTTCTGAGCTGCCTGGTGCCCCCCCATCGCCTCGTGCCTGTGAAGGGACAGAGCCCCCCGTGGGAGGAGCCTGGTGGGGCTATGCCCCGCCCCACCCCACCCCATGGGAGGAGCCTTGTGGGGACACGCCCCACCCCCGCCCCCCATGCTTATTCACTCACTCATTCAAATCATTTGTTTTCTGATCCTAGCAGTAACCCTGTGAGCCAGGTATTTTTACTGTCTCTGTTTTATCCATAAATGGATACCCAGCAAGGTTAGGTAACCTGCTTAAGGACACACAGCTCCCAAGTCCAGGGCGGAGACCCCTTCTAGCCTGAGGGTCTGGGAGGTTGCTTTGAATTAGACCTCGAAGGACAGGTTGACGGGGAGCTCGAGGTGGGACAGGTGGTGCAGACACTGGGGGAGCGGGTGGAGACAGGCTGCTCCGTGCTGGGCGCCCCAGTGCGGGTGTCACACACACGGTCCCCTTTGTCCTGCAGCCACTCAGAAAGGCTAAGTAAATGGGTAGGTTGGGGACCCAGGTCTGTCTGGCCTCACAGCAAGCCCGTGCCCCCGTCAGCCCACCACCCGGGGCTTGGCTGGCAGGAAGGAGCCCCCCAGTTGGCATTCCAGCGTTGGTGGCACTAAGTGAGCGGCTGATGTACTGAGAAGCCCTCAGCTTAATTCTCCAGGCACCTCCCGGCCTCCCCCAGGTCCGGCTCCTGCCCTGGGCTCCCGTGAGCTCCTCAGGCCTGACCGTGTTTGGGGGCTCGCACCTTCACTGGCCACCCATCCCCCAGATCCTAGCCGTAAATCCTCATCTTTGAGGCCGTTTAAGGAAATTCCCCAGTGGTCCAGCGGTACGGACTTGGTGCTTTCACTGCCGTGGCCTGGGTTCAGTCCCTGGTTGGGGAACTAAGATCCTACAAACTGCGTGACGCGGCCAGACAAAAAAGCGGTTTGAAACAGCCATGCTCTCCACCTGTGGGATGTGGGCCTCCTGTTCCTACCACGAGCCCACACTGTCCATTCAGGCAACTGCATCCTTTTATAAAAGGTCCGGATGGCCGAGTGGGATAGAGGAGGAGTGTGGGGTACACGCCAGGTACACGCAGTTGTGGGGTGGCCGGGGCTAGGGAGGAGGGAGGGCCGCGCAAGTGACGGCCATGTGACAAAGTTCCCACACCCTGGCCTAGCCCGGAGTCCTGCGTCCCCCATCTCAGGTTTCCTTCTTTCCCATGTGAGCATTTTCCATATTAATTCGCAGCGCTTCCTTATCTTACTCCTTCATCCATGGTGTGAGCCGTGTGATGCAAGGCCCAAGTCTCATACCTTCTGTGGCGCTGATGTGGGCAGAGAGGCGGCAGCTGGTCACGGTAAACGACCCCAGATGAAATGCGGGAGGGAGCGGGCCCTTGTGGGGCTTGGCACCGGCAGAATTCTATCCTGGTTGGTTTCCCACCATCGCCGGTGATGCGTTTCCCCCAAGGAGTGTATTAGAAAGAGCAAAAATGCCACTGGCATCAATGATTAGATTACCCTGAATTGAGCATGGAACCAGAATGTTCTTTTAAACATCACGACCTTCCCTCCCCCCGAGGTGTTTTCAGAACAATGTTATTTACTCCTGTTGTTTTCCCCATTTGCAGTTTAGAGAAGAAAATCAAGAAATCATGTTTCTCTTCCCGGCACAATCCCATCCCCGACAGCAACAGTAAGGAAGCGTCATCCTGTTATGAAATCGCAGCAACTTCTTTGGGCAGAAAGGATGTTTTCTTTTTTCTTTCTTTTTTTTTTATAACCAATGTGATTTTTTCTTTTTTTAACCACATAGTCTTTATTTTTTTTTTTTAAATTTATTTATTTTATTTTATTTATTTTTGGCTGCATTGGATCTTTGTCGCCGTGCGCAGGCTTTCTCTAGTTGCACCGAGCGGGGGCTACTCTTCGTTGCGGTGTGCGGGGTTCTCATTGCAGTGGCTTCTCTTGTTGCGGAGCACGGGCTCTAGGTGCGCAGGCTCAGTAGTTGTAGAACATGGTCTTAGCTGCTCCGCGGCATGTGGGATCCTCCCGGGCCAGGTCTCGAACCTGTGTCCCCTGCATTGGCAGGCGGATTCTTAACCATTGCGCCCCCAGGGAAGCCCAGAAAGGACGTTTTCTTACCAGGGATGAGAAATCATACGGAGCAGCGGGGGCTGAGGGGGGAGCGGCCACACCTCCCCAGGTGTACCCACACCTCCCCAGGTGTACCCACCCCCCAGGGCTGCTGCCCCTGCGGGCTGCCAGCTCTGACCACCTGCCCATCATCTTCCTCCCAGCCTGCTTCCTTTCACGTGGCCCAGGAGCCTTTGTGAATTGCCGGCAGAAGGAAGACCCTTTCTGGCTAGACGTGGCCCTGCTTGCGATGACTCTGGTCCCCCTTTATAAACGGACAGATGTACTGTCGGGTTGTCAGGATAGCTGGGTCAAGCCCTACCTTTTTAATAGAAAGTCTGAGGCGGGAAACAAGAATAAATCAGTAGTGTAACCGTCTGAAGAGCCTCCTTCTACTTCAGAAATGCCTGGCGACCACAGCAGTGGCCATACGGTGGGCAGAGGGGCAGCCTGCCCCGTGAGGGCGCCCCCAGCCCCTGCCCTCTGGCTGGACTCGAGCCTCCCAGGTGAGGTGGGCGCCCCTGGCCTGGTGCTTTTACAGGCGTCCGTAGGCCTGCTTTTCACCTGGTTTCTCCGCAACTGTTTCCCTTTGTCGTCCCCGCAGGCATGGGACTGCCAGCCAGCAGCTAAGGAGCTGAAACGAGGCGCCTTGGTTCCCAGACTTCCCCAGTCCCGCCCCATCCTCGTGGCCTGCGTGGCAGCCCGGAGGCCCTTCTCCCACCGTCTGCCCCGAAGGCAGCCCTGAGCCACAGCGAGTGGGGCCTCCTCCCTCTGGCTCTCTCCGCAGGTGGAGCCTCCCAGCCAGACCTGGGCCTCAGAGGCAAGAAAGCCACATCTCTGAACCATGAACACGCTGGGCTTCCAGGTCTGCTGGGTGGTGGGTGGTTGGTGGCCTCACTCTCCAAACCCAGACCAACCACAGCACCCGGTTCCCTTCCTCCTGGGACCCTGACTTTAGTGACACCGTGGCTTGACGTCGGGCCAGCTCCTTTCCACCCTGAGTGAGGTGGCCCCCTGCCCCCGCCCCCCGGCAGAGGCCAGCGCTCCCAGCAGTGCTGGGCGATTTTATTTCCGTATTTAGGGATGCAGTCATGCACACGGAAAACCCCTTTCAGAGGAGGCCGGGGTCCTCTTCTTCCCCCAGCTTGAGAGGCCCTGAGTTGGCTTTCCACCTCCTTGTGCATCGCCCTCTGGTTTGGCATCGGGGCTGAGCAGCACCTTTGCTCACTTGCTCTTTGTTTGTCATTCATTCCTCCGCTGGCATCCTGTCTGACCTTGCGCTGGGGCTGCTGGTCACTAGCAAAGGCTCCCAGTCTCGCGAGGGCAGTCAGACCCCACGAGCACATTGATGGAGGGGGCATGGGCTAAAGGGGGTGAGGCCCGACTCCCCTAGGGTACAGGGTGTCCGGGAGGCGTCCTTGGAAGGGGCTGCCAGGGGAGAGCGCGCTGAGTGGGGAGGGGATTCCAGGCACGTGACGCCTTGTCCAGGAAATTGAGAAGATCCTTAGGCTTCCAGGAAGGGTGAGCTGAGGCTTTATCTGACTACCCTGTTTGATGAAAGACTGAAAAATGGAAAGCAAAACCAAAATAAAACTAAATCTCGGACTTCCCTGGTGGCGCAGTGGTTGAGAGTCCGCCTGCCGATGCAGGGGACACGGGTTCGTGCCCCGGTCCGGGAAGATCCCACATGCCATGGTGTGGCTGGGCCCGTGAGCCATGGCCGCTGAGCCTGCGTGTCCGGAGCCTGTGCTCCGCAACGGGAGAGGCCACAGCAGTGAGAGGCCCGCGTACTGAAACAAAACAAAACAAAACAAAACAAAACAAAACAATAAAAACACTAAATCTCATCAAAATTTCCTTTGGAAAATGAATCCCCTGTGATAGGAAAACAGCCATCTTCCTAGTATGAGGGCTGAGCCCTGTGCACGGTCCAGAACGGTTCTTCGGGAGCCCGCCTCTCCCTCCACTTCCCTCTTCTCTCTCTCTCTCTCTTTTCCTTTCATCACACTTTTCATTACTTAGCCAACAGCCTGTCTCCTGCATGTGCTGCGCAGCTGCGAGGTGCTGGGTCCATGTGGGAACAAGATGGCCAGACGTGGACCATGCTTTCAAGGAGCTCATTGTCTGGCCTGTTGGCCAGGGCCTCTATTTCTATAAATATTGGATCAGGATGGGTGAGAGTACCCTGGAAACCCTGGTGTGAATCGGATGGTCACAGGCTCCCAGGTGATGGGGGAGTTCAGTCAGTGGTGGATGGGTGGGGGGGGATCAGAGAGAGAAGCAGCTGGTTTCACTTTCCATCCATTATCTCGTGAGGAAAGTGTACAAAATAACTCACGTTTTGCTCTGTCTCTGAAATTTGAATCCCTTACCCTACTTGCTTGCAAATTATTGGAAGGGAGAACTCCCAGCAAGGGATCTTGGCCAACCCCAGCTGTCTGGATCTTACTTCTCTCTCTTTTGGTTTTGGGAAACCAGTCACATTTAGGGACTTGGGATGGTCGCTTCATCAGTTACTTTGCAGCCGAGTGCCTAAGCTGTGAACAGTAATGTTACCATTACGCTTACAGCCCTTCTTATGTTGTAAACGTTACTCTCTTACATCAGAAGGCTGGGCTCTGTTATGGTGACTGTGTCTTTTGATAATAACATTACTAACATTTCCATGGCTCTTGAAAGCTTGCTGAGCGCTTTCATATACATCAGCTAATTTGATTCTCACCGTAGCACTAGGAACGGGAGTTCTATCATCTCTCTTTCATAATGAGGAAACTGAGAGAGGTTAAGTGACGCGCCCAAGGTCACACAGCTAATACGTGGTCGAGCAGGGCCTCAGTGCTGGTTCGACTTGACTCTGCTGTCCTTGAATATGGGTTTCTCCACCAGCCAGTCTATACTGAGCACTTGCTGTATGCAGCATTATGGGGGAGAGTGGAGCACAGGCACGAGCAGGCAGTAGCAGTCAGAGCTTGAGTGGTGGCATTGGGGGAGGGTGGCAGCCTCAGGCTGGGGCAGGTGTATGGGTGGCACCTGGACGTCAGGTGGGGACAGTACCTGTGGGAGGCTAGTGTAACAGCAGGCAGAACTTCGAATGCCTCTGGGTCCTGCTCCCCTGACAGGTCAGGCAGGCATTCTTGGGGGTTTATTTCTGCAGAGAGACATCTGGGGAGTGTGGCGAGAACAGGGAAGGAACATTTCTGCTCGTCCCTCTACTTCCTTATTTAGATGAGCCTTCATTCCTTCTGGAAAGAAAGGTGAGCCACCCAGACGGAAGGAGGCCCAGGCCTTCACAATGTGCTATTGTAGGCTTCTGCTAGTTGACAGCCTGTTGGGGGGGGACACAGCAGTCCCTGTGCTTATCTGCAGACACGGGATCCCATTCTGCTGCTGCAGGCCCCGAGGCTGTGCAAAATGCATGCTTGTTTATGCCGGGGGTGGGGGGTGGGGGTGGGGACCCACATGGCACCTGCCTCGGCCTTTCCCCAGCGCCCACGCTGAAGGGGGAACGCTGCCTCCACTTGTCCTCTGTCAGATAGAAGCACCCCTTCAAGGGGCTCCTTTGAACGGTGGCTTGAGGACAACCCTGGCCTGTATTATAGAAAGGATGAGGTCAGGTGATTCCTGAGCAGAGAAGGATCTTAGGGATCTTAGGGATTCCTGTATGGCTGGGAATCTCCAGCCCAGAGAGGGAAAGTGGTTTTCCCAGAGTCACACAGCCTTGCAGCACTGTTCTCTCTAGCCCATGCTGTCTGATTTTTTTTTTTTTTGAAGTGGACTTGAAGATGAGGGGGTTTTGGGGTTTTTTTTGCTTTTTGTTTTTAAACAAATGCAGTAAAGAGCAGAGCAGCAGGATAGCCATTTATCTGAGGTCACCGTGACACCATGGCAAGGAGGGAGAGCGTTTGACTCAGAGAGCTCGGCAGTGTGAAGCGAGCAGATGCACCCTCCAGTGTGGGTGGGTGGAGGTTTCCCCTCCATCACCTCCATTTCTGCTGCCCCCAAACTTGGCCGTGTCAATACATACTCACTCCCATAATTTTTTTTTTTTTTTTTTTTTTTTGCGGTACGTGGACCTCTCACTGTTGTGGCCTCTCCCGTTGCGGAGCACAGGCTCCGGACGCGCAGGCTCAGCGGCCATGGCTCACGGGCCCAGCCACTCCGCGACAGGTGGGATTTTCCCACACCGGGGCACGAACCCGTGTCCTCTGCATCGGCAGGCGGACTCTCAACCACTGCGCCACCAGGGAAGCCCTCCCATAAGTTTTATGTGTGGCATTTGAGTTCTATGAGAGGTTCTGGGCCATCGCTGTGTTTCTGGAAGGCGTGACCCACTTTCCCTCAGAACCACCGGGGAGCTGGCAGGGGAAGGTGAGACTCCTGGGTCCTCCCAGAGCTACTGATCAGAATCTCCAGGGTGGGGCCAGGAATCCACATGTTAAACCTTAGGTGGCTCTTAGGTCAGCCAAGGTGTGAGCGCCCCTGGCCCGGAGCCAGGATGTGGTTCAGATGTGGCTGTGCCCTTGGGTCAGCAATTCCCCATTCCTGAGCCTTGGGGTTTATTCTGTAAGGCGGAGATACCACACTGCCATTCTAGGTCACGATTGCCTGCCGTGTAGAAAGGCGTTCAGCGCCCAGGCAGTGGTGGCCTTCAGTGGGCCTGCTAAGTGGTGAGCAGGGCAGGGCGATTTGGGGTGCAGAGGGGGTGCAGGCACTGGGCGGTGGGACATCCCTGCAGGGAAGGTACCTGGTCGTGATGGGCCTTCTGGAGGAGAGTGGCCTCTGGGACCAGAACTCAGATCCTCTGACCCTGCTTTTGCTTCTCTGGAATGATGTCCTAGGACAGGAAGATCTTGGTTATTTCAGTGGACACCCTCACCGTGCACCTGCTCCAGGCCCTCGTGTGTGTGTGCGTGCGTGCGTGCATGCATGCGTGTTTGTGTGTGTGTGTTGAGGGTACTTTCCAGAGCCGGAGCCCCAACTCTAGACATGTTCTTGGAAACAAGTGCACCTTCCAGCAGCGAGGCGGGTGGCTAGTGTGTCTGCCGTGTGGACCGCCAGCCCGGAGTTGGAAGGGGGTGGAGTGGAACTGGGCTCCGGCCTGGGAGGGACAGCAGGTCTTCCCCAGGGATGGCTGTTTCTGGAGGCTGCAACCAGGAGCCGTCGCTTGCCTTCCCGCCTGGTCTGGGATGGTTCCCCCTCTCACCCCTCCTGCATCACGACGTGCCCGTCGCAACCGCACAGCCGGCTCTGCCTGCCTTAGCTGCTGAGGTGGGACGGGCATGACAGCCGCTCACAGATGCCAGGCCTGCAGGTCCCACACGCTCATCTGAGTGAGCTGCTGTTCGCCCTGACCTCACGAGACTCTGAGAAGATGGGGGGTGAGCGGTGCACTGAGCCGTCCGTCTGGACCAGACCCGGGGCTTCTGCTTTCTGGAACCCACTCCTCTCACCGTCTTTCGGAGGAAGTGCCTCGCCTGCTGGATGCGAGTCTCCACCGCCCGTGTCCTGCGGGCCCTCCCACTGAGCTCCAGTCGGACTGGAATTGGAATGTTCACCACGGAGGAGGGATGCCTTGTGCACCAGAGGCGCTCACTGCTGCATTCCTATAAATAGCAAAATCTCGAATTCAGTTAAAGGTCTGGTTTTCCCAGAGCACATCTGTCTGGCACCGGGGAACCAGCATCCCTAGCTCATGGCACCTGGCCCCTCCTGGTCTGACGCCTCCCGCCTCCCGCCTCCCCGGCCCATTTGTAGCCTCAGCCTCCCACCTCAGCGGCTCCACCGTTACCTGTGGAAGCCTCTGATGCCCGCCCCGCCCGTCCACCGAACTGTGTGCGGTCCCGGTTTCTACCCCCTGGTGTAGACACTCTCCTGTGCATCTCTGAGCCTCTAGCCATGGGCACGGGGAGCCCTCGGTGCTCGGTGAAAGCATCAGTAGTTTGGCTGTTAGATCAAGGATGCTAGAGCTGCAGGAGCCCCAGTGGATCTCACGCAGGGGACGGAGTCAGGACTTCCGGGGGACAGTGCTGCAGGGCAGACGCTGGACCCTCACTGTGAGGATGGGGGCAGGCGAGAGGGGCCTGGAGCCCCACGCTGTCGTTCTGGGCCTGCCTCTTGGGAGAGGAGCCCGTCAGGAGCACGGCCCCCGAGTCGCGTTGGGTGGAAGGAGAGGTTTCTGTCTTGCTATTTCCAGTTGTTTCTCCAGTTTCTTGTCACCTGCCTGGTTCTTGAGGAGAACTTTGTCCCTGCACGTGCTGGCACTTATATGAGATATTTAATCTGTGGAGGTGGGCAGATAGTGGCGCTGTATCTGGGGGCACTTTGTTGGCATTTTTTAAACTAAAATTTTTATTTATTTTTTATTATTATTATTTTTTTTGCGGTACGCGGGCCTCTCACTGTTGTGGCCTCTCCCATTGCGGAGCACAGGCTCCAGACGCGCAGGCTCAGCGGCCATGGCTCACGGGCCCAGCCACTCCGCGGCATGTGGGATCCTCCCAGACCGGGGCACGAACCCGTGTCCCCTGCATCAGCAGGCGGACTCTCAACCACTGCACCACCAGGGAAGCCCCTAAACTAAAATTTTAATACCCTCTTGTGGAAAATTCATAAACTTTAGAAGGAAACCAGTAAATATGTGAAATAATAATAATAATCACTATAATCCCACATGTTGGTTTAGATATATATATTTTAGGCTTCGCAGCATAAGTTTGTCAAAGTGCCAGAAAAACTCTCGTCCCAGTCCACAGTCCACAGCCCCCGTGGAAACCTCGGAATTGTCACAGTGGGCCTGGTGCTGGGGGTAGGTCTGCCCTGGACCCCCGTGCTGCCTGGGGGGTCCTCATTTTGTCACGTGGTCCTTACTGCCTGCCCTGGGACTTTGCGAGTGCATGTGTGTGCGTGGGTGTCAGCGTGTGTGTGCCCACAGGTGTGCATCCGCAGTCAGTGGACTGGAGGCCCCTGAGGGCAGGGCAGGTCCCTCTCCTCTCTCCCCAGTGCCGGCCTGGCATTTAATCCTGCGGTCAGTGGAGCTTTGCTGACTGCCGGGGACCTCCCTTGGGAGCCTTCCAACTCCCCCGGTGCGGTGGGTGCGTCTGTCCTGAAGCTCAGTGTGTCACGTCCTCGTCACCCTGCAGCACACCTCCCAGACTCTCAGTCACCGCCACCTGCCCCCCGCCCCTGTGGCATCCTCGGCCGGCCTCCAGCACAGGCGCCGGGCACCGGAGCTCCGGGTCACGGAGGTGTGTTTGGGCCTGAACGATGCGTGATTCCCGAGCCTCCCCGTCACCTGCACCAGCAGCTCCAAATGACGCTTCAGGAATTGAATCACGACGTTTTGGTACTTGCAGAATTCAGGAATAGATCATTTGATTACATCTGTTGGAAATCACTGCCACAACTGGCTTCGTTTTCTTAGCCATCATCTGTCCCGAGTGGGGAGAGACAGCAGAGAAATGCCACAAGGACTGCATTTTCCCCAAAACGCGTCTCCCAAGCTGGTGGTGGCCTGTGGCCTTTTCTGGGGGTTGGGGAAAACGTGAGGCCGCCTCCAGGTAGGACCCAGACCTGCCCTGCATGCCACCCCGGCTGCCCCGCCCGGCGCCCGGCTGCCCCACCTGGCCCACGTGGCCGAACTTGCCTTGCACCCAACCAGCTACAGATGCCGCTTCAGGGTGGCGGCTACAGCAGAGGGATGTCCCTCCAGCTCTGTGGGATCAGGGAGAGGGAGACGTCCCCCTGTGCCCCAGAGAGTCACAGAATACCTGTGACCTGATTTCTGTGCCCCATCTTGCCTCTTTGGGGTTGTTTCCTCGGGGTCACACGTCCCACGGGCCCCGGCAGCCCTCGTGGCTGGCTGTTGCTTCCTTCACCCCTTGGGAAATTCTCTCTGGGGTTTTCCGGCCTCACGGTATCAGGAGACCCTGTAGAGGTCTCGGGGTGCCCTTCTTGGCCCTGCAGGGGCATCTGCCTTCCTGCCTTCTGGCCGGGAGTCTGGGGGCTGGGCGAGTGTAGACACTTGCCCCGTGCACCTGTCTGGACTCTGCGTGGAGCTGAGCTGGGCCCCTGGCCAGCCCCCATCCAGGGTGCGAGTCCAGAGGTGTCTGCTGCTGCAGAGAGGTGGGAGCCGTGGAGGTCCTTCCAGCAGCGAGACAGGAGGCAGATTTAGACCCTGGTGTGTCCAGGAAGAAGTGAGTTTTCCTAAGGAAATTCAGAGGAGAGAGTCTCTGATCCTGAAAGGACAGCCCTCAGCCTGCTGCCAGCTCCCGTCCCCTCCTTCCGCTCTGCTCTGACATGGTGCTTCTCTCCATGCTGTTGATGTGTGGACGTCAGCTGGACCCTCTTGCTCAGGTGATCTTGGGTGTAGGGTCAGGCTGCACGGGATCCAGGCCCATGGCTGGGCCTCCGTTTTCGTCTCCCACGTAGGGCCCTGGGCCCAGGGCCGGGAGTAGGCCCGAGGGAATGTAACCGAGCCCTGCCTAAGAAATGAGAATGGGGCCAGCCGCAAGGCAGGGAGCTGGTTGATAAAACATGTTTTGTTGTGGTCGTTTTAACCAGCAGTGCCTGTGGGCCTCCTGGAGTTTTCTGGTTCAGTTCTTTTTGATGAGGAGGAAGTCCAAGCACTGCAGGACCTGCTCCTGCCCCCAGGGGCTCTCTGGACAGAGGGAGGTGTTCTCACGGTGGCCCTGATACAGCTCCCAGGACAGTGGGTGCAGTGGGAGCGCTGGGACGGGATCCCTGGAGGAGGTGGCAGTTAAGCCAGCCAACTTAGTTGGCAGCTGTCACCTATTTGATTCCCTCTTTTGTTGTTTGTTGTTGTTGTTTTGGTTTTTGTTTTGGCTGCGCTGTGTGGCTTGCGGGATCTTTGTTCCCCGACCAGGAATCAAACCTGTGCCCCCTGCAGTGGGAACGCATGGAATCTTAACCACTGGACCGCCAGGGAAGTCCCTTGATTCCCTCTTAATCAAATAATATACGTTGTGTTTGGATCCAACAGGGAAAGCTGCACATGAGCTAAAAAGCAGCGTGAATTCAACCAGACCGGAATTAGTTATACTTTAAGAAGTTCAATTTAGGATTTTGAAAACGGGAAAGGCTCTGGCCTCACTAGGCCACTCCCAGTGTGCCCTTGAACCCTTTCCACCCTTTGAAATATGCTTCTTAACATTCAGGAAAAACCAACTTTCTCCTTCTGTATACAGCCCTTATCTCTACGTGCAGGCCGTACCTGGTCCACTTACCTTCAAGAAATGACTGGGTTAGGCCCCAGGGCTGGTGGGGACTCAAGTATTGTGTTTGGCCTCCTGCCCAGGGCAGCCCAAGCTTGTCCTTGGCGGGGCCCCAGTGGAGGTAGATAAATAAATCTGGGAGCCCTTTTCTTCTTTGTCTCTTGAATCTCCCCTTCCCCTTAGTAGCCACTTCCCCATCCCAACGCCTCCAGCTTAATTTTCTTCCAGCCCAGTTCCCAGCAGTCCTAGAGGGGTTGAGGCATGGGGTGGAGGACCGAGAAGCAGCACGTGTGCATGTGCACCCGTTGTGTCCATGGCTGCATGCACGGAATTTGGTCTGTGTGTGTGTGTGTGTGTGTGTGTGTGTGTGTGTGTGTGTGTCCGTGCACGTGCAGGGGACTTTGGGGTTAGGATTTTGGCCTGTTTTGTGAGTTTGTCCCCAGCTGGGGAAGCTCTAGCTAGGCCTTTGTGTGCAGAACCGGACTGTCTCTCCGAGGAACAGTTAGATGGATGCTGGCAGGAAGAGGAAGTGCTAGCCTCGGGGCGGGTTGGATCGCCCGTCTGAGCCGAGTAGGGTCCTGCACACTTGGCTGTCCCGGGGCTCCGGGCCGGGTTGGCCCCGGTCCTGTTCAGGAAGCCAATGTGGGTGGCAGGGAGACTACGGTCCGCAGGCCTGGCCGCCCTCTCCTCGGGCCGTGACTGGGTCTGCTGCACTTTGGACGGCTCTCTCATCCTCAAAAGGCGGCTTCACATCCCTCGTTTCCTCTGCCTGATGAGTTTGAAGGTGATGGAATACACCTCGAGGGCCTTCTTTCTCTAACATAAAAGCCCGGGAACTGCGTTGCTTAACTGTTGGGTGTTGGGTGAACGGAGGTCAGTCTAGTTTCACCAGCTGGTTCTGCTCTCACTTTGGCTTCATCCCTGTTTCTGATCATTCTTTAACTGGGGCTAAAGATCTAAAAGGTTGCCTTTCTGTGGCATGAGCTGTGTAAGGGAGCCGGGTGGCGCTGTGGGTTGCGTGGCTCAGGTGAGGGAGCAGAATTTCCGAGAGGTGCTTCTTTGGGGCACAGTTTGGTTCTGCCTGAGTGTGTCGAGTGCCCACTTCCCACCCTCCTTCAATTATTAAGCCCCTATTGTGTTCCAGACACTGTGTTCCATGCGGGGGATACCCGCTGGGTGAGGCCTGATGCCCGGGATTCCCCGGTTGGGTGGGGAGACGGGCAGGGGAGTATAGATGTGACACAGTGTCACGGGCACTGCCACTCGGGCAGCGGGGGCCCACACTCCCTGGCCCGGAAGCTGAGGCTGATCCTGGAGAAGGTGGCCAGCCCCCTGTGGCCTCTGGAAGCCTCCTGGACCCTTCTCCCCACCTCTCATCCTTCAGCACCTCCCGAGTGAGCGGATCAGCGCTCAGGGGCTCCCCTGCCTCACTGTCCCCACGCTGGCCTTACCCCACAGGTGGGACATCGGGGGCTCAGAGCCACAGGCATGTTCCAGGCCGGTGAGGCTAGCAGGTCTGAGCGCCGATGAGGCTCCAGGAAAGAGAATGGCCTGTGGGCCGGGGGAGGCGGGTGGGCAAGATTCCCGGACTGGATGGGAGGCAGGCGGGAAACTGAGGCCCAGAGCGGCGGGGCTTGTCCTGGGAGGGGCGGAACCGGGCCTCCCGCACGTTCTCCCTGGAGACGCTGCAGCTTCTCCGTGAATAAGACATGAGGGGGGCGGAGGCCTTGACGTGGCATGGTTATCATTTGACTTGATAATAGAAAAATTAAAATTTAAAGTGATCTAAAGTGACAAGTGACAGGAAGGTTCCTAGAAACCGGAGACTGGGTGGCAGAGCAGCTCTCAGGACAGATGGTGTCGGACACAAAAGCCCCTGGACGTGGCGGGTTTTTAATGTTTCAGAATCCTAAGGCAAGGATGAAAGGTCCCTTGATTCCGGGGCGGCTGGAGGGTGTCCCCCGTCTTCAGCGCTCTGAGTCCCGGCCTCAGGCTGAGTCACATATCACAGCTTTGTTTCTGGGTGTAGCCTCTGCGGTCCTGGGGTGGCTCCTTCCTGCAGGGGACCAGAGCTGACCCCCTCGGATCTGAGGCCTCCTTCTCATTCAGATCTCCCACCAGCCTTGGGAAGCAGACTCTCCTCCCACCCGGCCCCCAGCCTCTGGAACCAGGAAGGCCCCCGGGCCGGGCAGGCAGAGTCCCTTGGGAAGCTGGGCGCCCTGGCGTGGCCCAGTGGTGCCCCGACCCCGGTAGATTCGGATGTTCCCATTCCTAACCAGAGGGCCCTGGGGCTCCTAATCCAGACCGCCCACCGTGCCTCACCTGGCCTCCGGCATGGCTGCCTTTCTGATGCATTTTAGTCTGTTTTCCCCCTGGGCCTCTAGGAAAATCCAGCTGGCTGCATGCTTGCTTCCCTGCCCGGGGCTCGTGGTGACCTGGCTGGCTTAGCTAGCAGCCCCCGACCCCGTCCCCGACCCCGTCCCCGTCCCCACGGCCCTGCGCCTCCCTTCCTTCCTTCTGGGTGTCCTAGATCTTCCCCTGAGCCACTGGGCCACGACCTTCAGGTCACTGGGGCAGGACGCAGGAGCCCAGGGGACAGCGGACCGCCTAACACACTTACTTTAATTAGAAGAGTTATGTAACAATCTATCAGGTAGTTGGCAGAGTACAGGACAAAAAAAAAGAAATCACGATGGTGGCTTCTCAAAGCAGGCTCTCTCTCCTCTGTGTATCCCCTTCTGGTCTTTGTTTTCATTGCAATATCGGCACCTACCTTCCAGGGTTGCCTGTTGCCCCCCATCTGATAGTTCTTTTCGTCTTTACAGATTGCCCTGGGGGGCTGTTTCTCTTCATGTTTTTGTTTTTAATTTTTTTTTTACAATGTTGTGTTAGTTTCAGGTGTACAGCAAAGTGAATCAGTTATACATATACATATATCCACTCTTTTTTTTTAAGATTCTTTTCCCATATAGGCCATTACAGGGTACTGAGTCGAGTTCCCTGCGCTGTACAGCAGGTTCTTATTAGCTATCTATTTCATATATAGCAGTGTGTGTATGTCAATCCCAATCTCCCAGTTTATCCCCCCACCTTATCCCTTGGCAACCGTAAGTTTGTTTTCTACATCTGTGACTCTACTTCTGTTTTGTAATTAAGTTCATTTGTACCCTTGCCCTTCATGTACTGCCGTCTCTTCAAGTTCTTATAGAGCACAGAGTGCAGAGATGGGGCCCCGTCCTGCCCTCGGAGGGGCTGACCCTCTAGGCCGGAGGCACGGTTTGAACTGAGCTGGCCTTCCCAGGGCCCCGTGACTGCCAGGCCCATGCTGGGTGCGGGTGAGGCCTGGCTCCTAGGAGCGTGCAGGGAGACAGACATGGGTACATCTAGTTCAAAGATGAAACGTGTGACGGGATCCAAGTGAGGCAGGCATGGGGTCTGGAGGGGGGGGTGTTGGTGGAAAGGAGAGAGTGCTTTGACTGAGAGGTTCCGTGACGGCCTCTTGGAAAGGCCTGGGAGCTGAGCTGGGACAGAGAGGAGGCAGGCAGACCTTCCCCCCCACCAAGCGGCGTAGAGATGGCGTCCTGACCCTGTCATCCCCGGTGAGGACCAGTCTGCTGTTACCTTGTCTGGCGGGACGGGTTGGGGGGAACGTCCAAGGGACAGGCCTTCGCTGGCCTACTCGCCACACAGAATAGATGCCTTAAAGTACTGACTGGAGAGGGCTTCCCTGGTGGCGCAGTGGTTGAGAGTCTGCCTGCCGATGCAGGGGACACAGGATCGTGCCCCGGTCTGGGAAGATCCCACATGCCGCGGAGTGGCTGGGCCTGTGAGCCATGGCCGCTGAGCCTGCACGTCCGGAGCCTGTGCTCCGCAACGGGAGAGGCCACAACAGTGAGAGGCCCGCGTACCGAAAAAAAAAAAAAAAGTACTGACTGGAGGGATGGGAGTGGGAGGGGTGGTAGGCTGATGTCTGTGCAATGGAAGAATCCATGGGCTGGCCTCAGAAGGGTGGTCTTTGCAGGGGGATCTGAGCCCAGAGAGGGTCTGGGGTGTCTTCCCTAGTTAGCTGTCTTTGGAGAAGAAAAATGGGAAAATCATAGACGAACAAAGCAGTGTGGGGAGGGGAGAGAATTCCTACCCTTAATCCCAGCACAGAGGCAACACTTTGGTGTACATCCTACCCCGGGATGCTCCTGCACAGATCCGTAATCCTACAGATGTGGTTTCATACGTGGGATCATCCCGCATCTACTGTTTGAAAGCCTGTTTTTTTTCACTTAGCGACGTTTCGTCCTCTGTAGAATTCACCCGGCAGCACCGTATTGACAAGAAACCTCTCCTGCCCGTACACCCCGTTACTCATCTTGGGGCTGGTCTTTGGGGGTCTTGGGGGCTTTTCTTAGGCCCAGAGTTGTGTGTCACAGCCGTCCGGGTAAAGCACAGCGGCAGAGAGACTGGGAATGACCCCCACCCCCGTTTCATATCATTTAGGAAACTCAAGACAAAGCTGTCAGACAAGACGCAGAAGTAAGAACACAAGTTACAACTACATCCTTGGTGGTGGTGATTACATTAACTGTACGTGAATTCTGAAATCAGAATTGACCTGGATTTCAGCCCCAGATCGTCATCTTAGCAACCGGGTGACCTTGGACGAGTTAGCTGCCCCATGTATGGTGGAGACAGTGCCTCCCTCTGAGAGTTGGAGGAGAAAAATGAAACCCAAAAAAAGTCTCTACAACAACCCCTTATGCACACGGGGCCCTGAGCATGTGCTGGCTGCCTTTCTGCCCTCCTTTTGTATCTGGTAAAATATGAAGGAATCAACTGGAAAACTATCAATTAGTAAAATATTCAGAAGAGTAGTTGGAGAGATGATAAATATTCATATCAGCCACGACCACTTATTATCATATAATATTCAAAGATCCATTCTTGAGCTGAAAATATTATGTCGGTGGTCACACAGCCATACACATTCGTAAAATCCACGGAACCGTATACCTAAAATGAGTGAATTTTACAGTATGTGAGTTATACCTTAAAGGGCTTGACTTAAAAAAAAAAAAGACCCCATTCTTAATGCCAACAAAGCATATGAAAATACCCAAGTCTAGCATTAAGGAGAAATATGACTGACCTAGATGAAGAAGAAAAAGGATTTAAATATTCTGTTATTTTTTCCTCGTTACAAAAGTTATACATGTTCGTGCCTCATTCAACAGGTGTTTATTGAGTGCCTGCTATGTGCCAGGTACTGTTTTAGGCTCTGGGGATCCACCTGAAAAATAAAATGACAAGCTTCCTGCCTCAAGAGGTGCACATTTCTTGGGGGGGACCAATAATAAACGTGGTGAGTAAATCGTATCACGTGTCAGGTGCTACACGCCCCGGGAAGCCATTGATTGAGCAGCGTGATGGCGAGTGGAGACAAGCTGGCGGGGGTCTTGCGGTTTTAGGTAAGTCGTGGTGGCAGATCTCGTTAAGAAAGTGATATGTGAACAAAGTATGGGGGACCACTGCCGAGGAGGGTGGTCCAGGCTGAGCTAGTGCCAGAGCCCGTGGCGGAGTGGAGAGCAATTTGGGGCAACCTTAAAAGTCTGACTGAGGAAATAAACCCTCCTCACCAGGCAGGACCGCCCCGGGTCACACTGTCTTAGAGCTCCTTCTCTCGTGAATGTCACAAAATGCATGTTTCATTCAAGGTTACCATAATGGGACTCTATATTTTACATACTGTGTTGTGACCTAACGTCATAACTTATTGAAAAATGTTACTCTGTTTATTAAAATCATCCTGTGTGGCCGGACTTTGCAGGCTTTGTCACTATGTCATTCCTCGGCGTGCACTATGATTTGTTAAACTAACACCCTGCTGTTCAGTGCTTGGTCCTTCTAGAAGGCGCCGCCGAGAGGCGTGAGGGAAGCTGGGTGGCGGGGGCCAAGTCCACCCTGAATGGCCGAGTGGGAGGTGGCTGAACTGAGCCCCAGCTAAAGCCCTTGGTACTAAAGGTACTAAAGTACCTTGTGTGTCCAGAGTTGCTGGACGCTCTGGATTTATTCTGTTTTTCCATTGCTTTAGATGTAGAGGTGCGTCCCCTGGACACGTGTGTGGACGGTCACTGCCATACTGCTTGCTGATAAGTTTGTCTCCCAATCTGTGGACTCTGGGATAGTTAAGTGGCCTCACCCAATACCTGGCTGGCACCCGAGTACCTGGCCACAGAGGACCCCCTCCCACCTGGGCGCGGTTCCCTCCACTCCTCCCCGTCTGCCTCTAAGCCCACCTGTAGGTCCTCCCTCCTGGAAGCTTCCCTTCCTCTCTGCTCACATTGAGTGTCTCCCCAGCAGATGAGCAACTCCCCGGGCAGCGCCCGGGGCCAAGGTTATTCACCAAAACACAGAGCCACTTGCTTTCTCCTTCTCTCCTGTCTTCCACTCAACCCAAGTGCTGGGTTTGGCATTGAGACACAGAGGTTCTTAGGGAGTTCTGTTCTGGAGAACTGCCGGCCCAGTGTGGAAAAGCAAACATGTAAACATATATGAACAGTCAGAGTCGTCCCGGGGGCACGAGCTGCCGAGGGGCAGGGAAGGCAGCACGGGAGGGGGCATTGAAGCAGGTGCAGAGAAGGGAGGGCTGCCAGAGCCAGAGGTATGGGTCTGGGAAGGCCTCTTCCCTTTGGACTGAAGGCCTTAGTTGAGGCAAGGTGGTAATTTCCAGGCTCGTGTCCTCCTGTCAGCATGGGTGTTAGAGGGCAGGATGACACTGGCCCTTTTGGGGTAACTGTTTGGATTCGGGCTCTCCATGGGATTTCTGACATAGTAGGATCCTGAGGATGCCTTCAGCTGTCTGAATTCTCTGGCATGTTCCAGTGTCAAGACTCTGCAGCTGCCTTGCCCAAGGCAAAATGGAGGAAGGTATAGTCTCACGCTTGGCTTTTTTAAAAGGCTGCCTTGAAGGGAGGTGTGGGACTCGTTTGCATGAAGCACTAACGTTTCTGAGGCCCACAGGGGGCCAGAGAGATATGGTTGCAGCTGTCAGTTTTACCTCCTGTCCCCAGAGGAGGGTGCTGCACGGTGCAGGGCGCGGGGCCAGGGGGAGCCTGCTGTCCTTTGGGCGTCTGTCGTGGAGAAGCATGTCCTTCAAAATATGTTTGCTCTGGTTAGCGGCTTCCCTGGGGGCGCAGTGGTTGAGAGTCCGCCTGCTGATGCAGGGGACATGCGTTCGTGCCCCGGTCCGGGAGGATCCCACATGCCGCGGAGCGGCTGGGCCCGTGAGCCATGGCCGCTGAGCCTGTGCGTCCGGAGCCTGTGCTCTGCAACGGCAGAGGCCACAGCAGTGAGAGGCCCGCGTATCGCAAAAAAAAAAAAATTTTTTTTTTGCTCTGGTTATAAAATGCTCATTGTTAAAAAGGTGAGAAATAAACAAAAGAAGAAAGCAAATATAATCCGCAGGCCGACAGTTCAGAGATAATCACAGCTAACGTTTGGGGCCATCACTTCTGGTCAGTATTTATTTACAGAGAGGTGAAGAGACAAGCAGTATGTCGTCCTTGACGTCATGTAACATTCGTGTCACGTCCCACCTTTTCCATTTACTCTCATTTCAGCCCATTTTCCTGTGTCATTAAAAAATTTTTGTAGGGACTTCCCTGGCGGTCCAGTGGTTGAGACTCCGCGCTTCCACTGCAGGGGGCGCGGGTTCAATCTCTGGTCGGGGAACTAAGATCCTGCGTGCCGTGCGGCATGGCCACAAACAAAACAAAATGAAACAACAACAACTACAGCAAAAGTTTTTGTACACTTTTAATGGAGAGTCACGAAGTTTTGGACTTGGACATGGTTCAGCCCAGCCTTCTCATTCCATGGAAGGTGGTCCTCGGGCCCCTGGCACGCTCCCGGGGCCATCGGGACAGAATGGGGAGTTGGCACTGGATGCGACCCTGTGACCTGCCCCCCGTACCACTCTGCTTCCCTCCACTGGAAGCGTGTTTGGGTCTCCAGCCCACAGGCCTGCGATTGTCCACCTGAGCAAACGAGCGATTCTAGAAATGAGACCTGGAGTCCCAGCTTCCCAGCGGGAGTTAATTTGAAGGGGAGGTGTCGATGGCTCTGGGAGACAGGTCTGAGGGTGGCCATATGTGAGGACACTTAACTTCGCCTGCTTTTTGATGGGGTGGGCTATCAGAGGACAGCTGTGGGCCCAGCCCTTCAAGCAGGGTGCAGCTGGGCCTCTGGTGACGGGCGCTGAATATCAATGGTTAGGTGGCCTCACAGACAGCCGAATGACTCGACCCCCAGACGCCTTGAGTGATGGGATGGTGGTTGCCGACTGCATCTGCATTTTCAGCCAGTGCTTTATAAGATGTGGCATGTGTATCAGATTGGCTGAGGGTACAAAACTGGAGAGCTGTGAAATTCCAGAAGCTCTGGTAGGTTGAAAGGACGAGCGGAACATAAGATGAATTTAGCAGGGTTAAAGGCAAGCTGTGCACTTTGGTTTAGTACAGATTCATTCATTCATGAGCATGCAGGTTTGAGAAAAAATGGAAAGACGTGGGAGGCTTCTGCGCGCACGCGGATCCTGACTCTTCCCGGTTGGTCCACGCAGGCTGCACTGCAGCCTCCGAGCTGGAGTCCGGAGCAGGCCCGGCTGTGAGTCCTCTGGGCGAAGCTTCCGGGAACCATGGGGCCCTCCTGTAAGGGAAGGTGGGCTCCCTGCACCGGGTCTACCTGGAGGTCCAGACAGGAATTGTCATCACTGCAGAAAACCTTGGCACAATTTTAACTGCCCAAATGTCTACAGCACTGAAGACGTGTAGGCAGAGCTGGTTGTGAAACTGTGGGCTGCGTTTCCCTTTGCCAAGGTAAATTTATAATTAAAAAAAAAAAAATCCAGCTCTCAGTCAGGAAGTGCACAAGGCTGGCTTGGTCTAGGGACACCAGGGTCCTGCGCCCTGGGGATGGTGAGAACGTGGTGGGCAGGCCGGCAGAGGTCAGCCTGCCTCCTCGGGGGGCCAGAGAGTATTTACGCAGGGGCACTGCTGTGGGCTGGGCGGGGGTGGATGTGTGTCTGCTGTTTGTGTCTTCAATATGACTGGCCCCTGGGCTTCTTCACCCAGGCCAGCCCTGCTGGACGCAAGCCTGTGGGCTCCTGGCAAAGGCTTCCCCCACCTGATCCTCTCAGGTCCCTTTAACCTGGGAGCTGGGGGTCCTGACTGCAGCCGCCCACCACCCTGTGGTGTGTCAACTGCCCCTGCCTGGGTGAGGGAGCGTCTTGGGAATCCTTGGAAAAGCTTCTCCCTATAGACCCCACCCCTATGCATGGCTAACTCTTAGTCATCCTTCAGGTTGCCATTTAGATGTCACCTCCTCCAAGAAGCCTTCCCAGATCCTTAGATAGGGCTGTAGGTCTCACCACGGCCCCCCTCGAATCCTATACTCACTATCCTCAAGGCACTTGTCACTTTGCCCCATAATCTCCTGGGACACTTAAGTAAGCTCCTTGAAAGCAAGAATTGCGCATGTTCCCTGTTGCATCGGTAACACCTGGGAAAGTGCCTGGCACGTAGTAGGTGTTCAATTAAATGTGTTTTGAATGAGTGAAAGGATGCATAAATGAGACCTCAGACCAGCCCATCACTCCTGTGAGAAGGGTCAAATGTGGGAACCCCTGGGCGTCTTGGTTGGCCTGGGTCACCACTGGTGCAGGACAGGCAGCCCCCAGGTCTTCATGGGGGCTCATACTACCCCGAGGGCCGGGCTTCCTAAAACATTGCCCGCTGCCCCCGAGTGGGGTGAGTGTAAAACGTGGCTGTGGTCGCCATGATTGCGGGCGGAGCAGTGGCTCTGCGCCCTGCAGGACCTTTGACCTGGCATTTGGGGATGAGGGTGTGGTTCCGTCAGCGCACCCCTGGCCACTAGATTCTGAAACCAGTGGAGAGGTGGACCCAAGTGATGAGCAACAGGGGACAGCGTTTATGTCAGGGTCTCACCCTCGGCACTGTGGACAGCTTGGGCCGCATGACTGTTTGTGGTGGGGCGACCTGTGCACTGTGGGGTGTTAGGAGCATCCTTGCCTTTACCCATCAGGTGCCAGTAGATGACTCCCCCGCTGCCGGCCCCCGCCCCCAGTTATAACGACCAGAAATGTCTCCAGACACACACACACACACACACACACACACGCACGCACGCACACACACACACCCTATTTTTGCTGGTAGCTCTGGATTGGCAAGCTTGCTCTGTGGCCAGAATCAGCTTCCTGCCACTTGCTCTCACCCTTAAAATTTCCCAGTCGTAGGCAGACAGCAGAGCCACTGCCAGCGTCCGCTGTCGGGGCAGAGTAGGGGAGACGGGAGCGGGGCCGGCGCAAGGAGGTTGGAAGGTCGTTTCTTTATCCAGGTCAGATAAGCCCCCTCCTTCCTCCCTGCCGAGGAGAGAGGTGAGAAGTGTCGCTTTTGCCGAAGACCCCTCGTTGCAACGACGGGGATGGAGGAATGGAGGGACAGAGCCCGCGCGCCTACATCACGCGGGGCAAGTCTGCAGAGACAGCTTTCAGCTGAACGAGCGCCGTGGGCCGCGGGGTGCCCCTCTCACGCGGGCCCCGCTTCACCACCACGCTGACCACGCTGACCCGCGGCTCTGTGCCCGCCTGTGGGACCCGCGGTCGGGCCGCGTCCCGTCCACAGCCCCTCCCCTGCGCTACAGACGCCCAGCGGCAGCCCCGGCAAAGTGCGCTCAAAGTGAGGTGGGGGGGGGCGGGGCTTCCCTGGTGGCGTAGTGGTTGAGGGTCCGCCTGCCGATGCAGGGGACGCGGGTTCGTGCCCCGGTCCGGGAGGATCCCGCGTGCCGCGGAGCGGCTGGGCCCGTGAGCCATGGCCGCTGAGCCTGCGCATCCAGAACCTGTGCTCTGCAACGGGAGAGGCCACAACAGTGAGAGGTCCGTGTACTGCAACAAAAAAAAAGTGAGGGGGGCGTTGGGGGGAGGTGGGGTCCTCCCCGAGGAAGGGGCCGTGGGGACGGACGGCGTGTTCTAGGCGGAGTAAGTAGTGGCGCCGAGCCCCGCCTTGGCAGTCAAAACCCCTGAGGCTTTTCTTCCCAGCTGTGAAATGAGCTGAGAGGCTGGAATCAAAGATACAAACACGGAGAGGGCAGAGACCCAGCTGCGAGTCGGAGCACTCGTGTGTGACAGTTGCTTTGCAAAGGTTTTTTTCTTGTCATCCTCCCAAGAGCCCCCCCAGAGCACCTGGGGCCCTGAGAGGCCCAGAATCTGACCTAGGGCTGCCCAGGGCTGCGAGGCCGGCCGAGCTGCAGTTGATCCGGGGGTGATTCGGGGACTGCAGCACTACCTCCTGGTGGCCTCAGCTCCAGCGTGTGTGGGAAATGCGGTGCTGCGGGCTGAGCCCCAGAGGGTGTCTGGGGCACGGCCTGGGACTCTGCATTCGAGCAAGCGGGCCAACCCCAGGCTTGGGTCCTGATGGGTGGTGGTAGGGCGAAGCAGACCCCGGAGTGGGGGCCTGGGGAGGCTCTGTGTGGAAGGCAGCTCCTTGGGACCCTGTCCTCCGGTGTAAATGCTCTGCCCAGGAGCCCCGTGCCAGGCCTGCAGGGCCGTGATTCTCCACGTGGCGCCGGCCTTCTTTCACCCGCGGACGCGGAATGGACCGCTGCGTGGGCAGCTCCTGCTGGAGCCGCCTACACCGGGCGGCGGGATCCAGCGTCTGCTCGGCCGAGCGCTGCCGCTAATAGGATTTGCAGAGCCTTTCAGCTGCCGCAGGAACCCAGAGGCTGCTCGTTTGCGGGGAATGAATAATTTATTTGTGTTTTCAGATGACTTATCCCTTCATCACGGATACGGCACATCGGCTGCGCGAGCTCTGTGCTGAATAAGTGGCTGGATAAGTGGCTTCGCAGGAGAACTTAATGCCTGAATGCACCACAGCCCTGGCTGCCCGTTGGCGGGCTGCTTTGCAGGCTGCGTTTCAGGGGAGCCCAGATGCTCTCTAGGCGCTTTCCTTTCTTTGTGGGGAAGTTATGCTTTTCCTCCCGGTTACCTGCTTTGGGAAGCACAGCCCGGAACACAGGCTGGCCTGGGGGTTTCAGGGTGGGCGGACATTAATGCCGGCAACGCACTAGAGTCCTGTCTTGGGGGCGGGGCCATTTCCCGTTTCTGTGTGTGACCAGCTGAAAGCCTCACGTGATCGCAGTCACCCTTAAAAGTCCCCGATATTCACGAGTGTCAGCGCCCGCGTTGCGCGCCCCCACTCCTCCGATGGTCCCCCTGACACCAGCCTCGGCACTGATGTCCTTCCTTCCTGCCCAGGCTGCCCCGCGGATCTTCCTCCTAATCCCTTGCTCAAGAGCCCACCATGGCTCCCTATTGCCCAAAGCGACCTGGACCCCAGTGTTCAAAGCCCTCCATGGTCTGGCTGTGTTGTCCTCAGCAGCCTCATCTCGAATCTCCTCTTCCTCGAAGCGGCCTGGTTGCTGATTCATTCATTAAACGCTGACTGAGGGTCCGCTCCGCCGCCCTCCAGGCGCCGTGCATGACAGATGTAGGAACAAGGCCCAGCCCTCCCAGCGCTCAGTCTCAAGGGCCAGGAGCCCCAGCAGGCGGGTTCCAGGCAGGCCTCACAGACTCCCAGCGCCCCGGGAATGGGGGGAGGCTGTGTGGGAAGGAGTCTTGGAATTTTCCACATCCTCAACCTGAGGCCCCAGGGGTACCTGGACTGGGGCTTGATTGTCGGAGTCCTCAAACGCTAAGTGCTGGGGCCTGGGGGACCACCAGGGCTTCAGTCAGGGCACGGGGCAGGCATCTGGAGCCTGGCCTGAGGAGACTGCTCTGCGAGCAGCCTGGCCAGGAGCGCCTCTGCCTGCCCTCCTGCCTCTGCACAGACCCCACCTCACTACCCTCTGCACTGCCTTGCACATCTTGCTTAATTACACTTAAATGCTTAATTAGTGCCGCTTTCCTTGCTCCTTTATCTGTCGCTCCTCGAAGGCAAGGTTTAGCCTCTGGCAGCCTCCACTGCACAGGTCATGTGGCCTGCAGGGCCCGGCAGGCTCAGCTGGCATAGCACTGTCCGGCTGTGTGACCTTGGGAAAGTGGCTTAATGTCTCTGAGCCTCCATTTCCCCATCTACAGGTGGGTGATGATCCTGAGACTGGGGTGGTGTGTGAGTGTGCCCAGTGGTCCTGAGGTAGAGCCTTAAATGCTAGGAGCTTCGAAGGCTTCCACGTGAATGTGTCGCCTCCTCTGGTCCTCGCAGTCCCCTCTGGGAGCTCACGGGGTGGAAGCAGTCCTGAAGGACAGGTGACTTGCCCAGAGCCACATGGTGACATGTCAGAATCCAAATCTTATGCGCTTCGGGCCGTTTCCATGTGAAGGGGGTGCTTGGTACCCACCCCCATTCCTGATGCTCTAGTACCTGCTGTCCGGGGCATCCAGGGTGGGCCCAGGGACACCTTGTCGAGGAGTAGCCTTCCTGTCCTTTGTTGCCCAGCTGTGGCCGCACTGGCTGTGAAGGGAGGGGACTTTGGGATGGCAGGTGCGGTAAGGGCACCCCCGTGCTCCCTTTCCTCGTCGTTACTTACTCCAGACATCCACAGTGAGGGACCCCACCTGGGCCTGCAGCCAGAGAACAGAGGCCACGGGACGCCTGTCCACAAGGCATGGCCACTGTCACCTGGTGACCCCTTCCTTGGCTCCTGTTTAGAATTGCAAACCCCCTCCCCCTCCCCCCTCAGGACTTATAATGTGTGGCATGAACCATATGTACCAGAACTTAAGCCCCAAGAGGGCAGGGCTCTGGGTCTGTGTGCCCTCTGTGTCTGGACGGTTGGCCGACTCATGGGCCGTCGGGTCAGTGGATGGAGGCACACAGGGCAGAGAAGCAGGTGGGCTGCCAGAGCCAGCTCCCACCTCAAGCCTGGGACCAGACTGGGCACATCCTGGGCCGGCAGAGAGACTCCTTCCTCAAAGGGACAGCTGTTCTGAGGGGGAAGAACTGCTTGGACATCAAGGAGCCCCTCTGGGAGTGGTGACACCTCCCCTGAGTGACCTGAGTTGGAGTCAGAAGCCCCCAGTCTCTTCCTTTCTCTGGCCCTGTGGCTCCAGGAGAGACCCTGAACTTCTGGGCCTCAGTGTCCTCATCCATGAAGTGGGCGTGAGACTGAATCCAGTGTGTCCCCCCGCTGTCATGAAGTCAGCTGGGGTCACGGGTGTGGCCCTTGCTGCTGTTCATGGGGTGCATCATTCCTGTCCTCTCCTGCCCATGGGCTTTCAAGGAAAAGAGCAATGTTGACGGCTCGTTCGAAACCCTTCCCCTCTCTTCTCCAACATCGTTACTCATAAAATTCTCAGAACATTTGAGAGAGAGGCCTGTGGCCCAGCTCATGGGACAAGTGACCAGCCGGGGACAGGGGACATGCAGTCTGAGTACCTGGAAGGGGCCTGAATCTCCGCATCTCTGCCCAGCATCCGTCCAGGAGTGTGTCGGGCTTGGACCTGGCTCTGTGATCCTGGGTGAGACCCTTCTCTCCGGGATGTTTGCTCAACTGCAAAGTGAGAGAAAGGGTGGGACAACGTGGGTGGTTTTTCTTTGTTATTATTCTTTGCAGTGGAACCTTTTCCTCCCAAGTGAAGTCATGGTGGAGGTCCATGTACATGGCAGGTGAGGTGGCCTCACGGTGGGTGGGGGAGGCCTGGCCACTTCCCGGCACCAGCCTGGGGTCTCTAGGGTCCCCTCCACTGCAAAGGCGTGAAGCTCGTTCTCTGGCCGAGACTGACAGCTGACAGTGGGCGTGTCTGTGGGCAGAAGGTGCCCCCAAATGGAAATTGCCGGCTCGGGTTTGGACTTCTTGCTCCCCCTTCTCCGGGCCTACCGGTGTTTCCCCTGTGGCTGCCTCATTGTTCTCTGTTGGCAAAGGTTTGCTTTTTCCTCCTCTGTCGGGAACAGGAGGTGCCTCAGACGCCGCCTGAGAAGAACGCCAGGCAGGTTTTTACGGCCCCTGGTCCTGGGCACTCTGTGGCATCAGGATCCTGTCGAGGGGGAGCAGTGGCTGGGCCTCCGGAGGCTCTAGGAATTCATTAGTGGGCAGTGAGCCATTTTATGTTCCTTCCTGCCCACGGAGCATCAAGAGTGAGCAAACTTGAATGTCTCCAAGGAATGCAGCACCTTTAGAAGTAACCTGCCCCTACCCCCAACACCCCACCACTGGGGGAGGCCTGGAGGGTCGCAAGGAGGTCCCACTTTTTGCTGCCCTCAGTTCCAGGGAATCTTATAATCCCATTCCCCAGTGCCTGGTATTTTTGTAGCACTCTCTGGTTTTCCAGAGCTCTTCTACAGCAATTGTGCTTAAAATAAAAATGTGGGTACTTCCCTGGTGGCACAGTGGTTAAGAATCTGCCTGCCAATGCAGGGGACATAGGTTCGAGCCCTGGCCCAGGAAGATCCCACATGCCATGCAGCACCTAAGCCCATGTGCCACAGCTACTGAAGCCCGCATGCCTAGAGCTCGGGCTCCACAGCAGGAGAAGCCACTGCAATGAGAAGCCCGCACACCACACAAAGAGTAGCCCCCACTCACCACAACTAAAGAAAGCCCACGCACAGCAACAAAGACCCAGCACAGCCAAAAATAAATAAATAAGTAAATTAAAAACAATAAAAAATAAAAATGTGAACTCCCTGCCCCGTCCTCTGAGCCCCTGCTCACTGCTGAACCCATCTCTTACCCCCCTCCCCTGGCCTTGTTTGCCATGCTTTGGCCACACTCACCTTCTTGCTGCTCCTTGACAATGCCAAGCACACTCCTACCTCAGGGCCTTTGCACTTGCTGTTCACTCTGCGCAGAGCTGTCTTCCTAAGTCTGTCTCTTCCTCCTCATGTGTGTCCCTGACTCAGGATTTCCCTGAGCATCCAAGCTGGAGTATCGCCCTGACCCCTAGCCCCCTGGTAACCTTTGTCAGATCACTTCACTTTATTTTTTTCCTAGCAGTTTGTGATCGGCGCTTACTTTCTCTTTCGGTGTCTCGTTACTGGAAAGCCAGCCCTTTGAGAAGTGGGGTGCTGGTCAGTACTCAGTATCCCTGATGCCTGGCACATACAGTAGTTCGTCAGTAAATTTCTGTCCAATAAATGGGTGGCTGACATTTCAGGAAGCGCAGGCTGGGCGCTGGGTCCACAGGGGTCTCACTTGGCGAAAACTCACATCTCTAGCAGCCTCCCTGGACAGATGTGGGGAAACTGGGGCCCCTGGAGGAGGTCAGGGCCTGAACCCAGCCTGCCCGACTTCAGAGCTCTCTCTTCCCACCATTTCATAAGTGGACCTGTCTTGGGAGATGTCCATGGGCTATGAGAACAGTTACCACCAGTCCTCAGCCTGGATGGGGCTCCCGGGAAGCCCCCAGATCTGCCGGGTGGGCTGGGATGGATGCAGGAATGACAGCGGGTGCCTCGCTTCCTTTCTTTAACTTTTTACTGAAATTTAACTTGCGTGCATTAAGTGGACGGCTTGGTCAGTTTTTAGAAAATGAACAAATCTGCGTCACCAGCACCCAGAAGCCCCCTCATGACCATTTCTGGTCATTGCCCCCTACCAAGGACAGCCGCTAGCTTGATGCTAATCACCGTGCGTCCATTTTGTAAATGGACTCACACAGCATGTACTCTTCTGTGTCTTCCCGTTTCACTCAGCGTCATGCTTAGAGCTTCATCTATGTGTCATGTGTCACTGAGGTTCGTTTTGATTGCTCTGTGGTCCTCCGCTGTAACTGCATTACAGTTTCTTATTCATTGATGGTGGATAGACACAGGGACAGTTTCCACCAGGGACTTTAACAAGTCGTGCAGCTGTGAGCCTTCTTGGTGGACATAGGTCCAATTTTCTGTCGGGAATACATCAAGAAGTTGAATTTCTGGTTCATGGAGTGTGTGTAGTCATCTTTAGTAAATATGACAGTTTTTCAAAATGGTTGGAGATTGTAGGTTCCTTTTGTTTTGTGATGGGACCTCAAATACCCAAGTAATGGGAGTGGACACAGGAGCTACAGTAAGACGTAGTGAGTGCCCACTGGAAGTTGGGAATGCAGCTGGCCAGCCGCCGGGGCCCCAGGTGACCAGAGGGCTAGTGCTGGGTACTGGTCACGGCCACGCAGGGCTCAGGGTTTAGCTCACTGTCGCGTTGATGTCCTTTCCAGTCCTGCCCCCTTTGTGAAGCTTGCATCCTGTGGTCTCACCAGCATGTCTTGGCTTCCATGGTATGTTCTGTGGTCTCTCCCGTCCTCGGGGACATCTGCAGGACATGCAGCCCCTCTAACCCAGTTCTTGAATTGAGCAGTAGAAGAAAATGCCTCTGTCTCGTGCCAGACGTCTGTGTGAAAGTATTCTGTGAGCCACTGCCCTGATTACCTGGGGACTGTGGGGGGATTAGTCATCCTAAAACCAGTCACCTCAGAAATAGTCATAATCCAAAATGCATCCGTCTTTGACTCCAGACCCACTATATTTTTCTCCCACCGGGACTTTGCTGCTGAATTAAGGTGGACTTCAGGATATATTAAAATAATCTGTCATCTCTTGAGCACACATCCACCCTGGTGTGAGCAGGCAGATCAGAGGCAGCCCAGGAGGCCTGTGTCTGGGCGAGAGGAGGCATTGAGCCCTGGCAGGAAAAAGCTTGTGTAGCTGCCTTTCCCGAGGGCTGGCCAGCAAGGATGATGGGCATGGAGCCCTCCAGGCCTGGGCAACTAGAGGAGGAACTGGCCCCGGAAATGGCCCTAGAACTGTTGCTTCTTAGGTGGTGATTCATAGTGAGTGCCCTGTGGGGCAGCCTGTGTGCTTTCAGGAACTGAGCTCTTTCAGCCTGGACCCGAGGGTGTATCCTGAGGGACTCCTCCCTCCCTGCCCCGCCAGTGGACCAGATCACCTCCTTGAATGCAGAGCCATCCTTGGAGCTTGTGTTTGGCTGCCCACCCCTGACATCTGGCACAGGCCTGCGGGTACCCCTCTGGGCTGTGGGCTCCTCAAAAGTTGGGCCAGTGTCCCTGCACCTAATACACAATTGCAGGCACTCAGCATGTTTCTGGAGTGCATGCTGTGGGGAGAGGGGGGTGTTTCAAGGCAGTTTTGCAGCTCAGCCCGGATTTGAGTCTGCCAGGTTCTCAAGGTCGGCCACATGGACGAGCTCTGGCCCCATTGGGTCCCCGGGCTGTAGCACTGGGAAGCCCTGTGGTTTGTCTCCCTGCGCCTGTGAGCCTGCTCTTTGCCATTCTGTCCTCTGAGGTAGAGAAGTACAAGAGCAATCCTGGCCTGGATTCTGTTTTTCTAAAAACAGCTTTATTGAGGTATAATCCACGTTCCATACAATTCACCCTTAGAAAGTGTACAGCGCAATGGTTTTTAGTACATTTACAACTATATGTGATGCTATTGCTAATGGAATTGTTTTCTTAATTTTGTGTTCGGATTTTTCATTGCAAGTGTACAGAAATACAATTAATTTTTGTATGTTGATCTCGTATCCAGCAACCTTGCTTAACTTATGTTATTAATTCTGTTAAGGTGGGGTGTTTTTTTTTTTTTTGGTGGATTCCTTAGGATTTTCTTTCTTTTCTTTTTTCTTTTTTTTTTTTTTGCGGTACGCGGGCCTCTCACTGTTGTGGCCTCTCCCGTTGCAGAGCACAGGCTCCGGACGCGCAGGCTCAGCGGCCATGGCTCACGGGCCCAGCCGCTCCACAGCATGTGGGATCTTCCCGGACCGGGGCACAAACCCGTGTCCCCTGAGTCAGCAGGCAGACTCTCAACCACTGCACCACCAGGGAAGCCCAGGATTTTCTATATATAAGATCATGTCATCTTCAAATAGAACTAATTTTACTTCTTCTTTCCAATTCCGATGGCTTGTGTTCTTTTTCTTGCCTAGTTGTCCTGGTTACAACCTCTAGTATAATGTTGAATAGAAGTGGCAAGAATTGGCCTCCTTGTCTCATTCCTGATCTTAGGGAAAAAGCATCTGGTCTTTTCACCATTAAGTATGACGTTGGCTGTGAGTTTTTCACAAATACCCTTTGTCAGACTGAAGAAGTTTCCTTCTATGCCTAGTTTGAGTGTTTTTATCATGAAGAGATGTTGGATTTGTCAAATGCTTTTTCTGCATCAATTGAGACGAGCATGTGATTTTTGCTTTTTATTTTATTGTATGATATACTACATTAATTGATTTTCAGATGGTAAACCAACCTTGCATTCCTGAGATAAATCCCACTTGGTGTGATGTATAATTCTTTTTATCCTTTATGTTGCTGGATTTGGTCTGCTAGTATTTTGTTAAGGGTTGGTTTGTTTTTCTTTTCATCCATGCCTGTTAGGACATTGGTCTGTAGCTTTCTTCGCTTGTGAAGACTTTGTCTGGTTTTGGTATTAGGGTAGTACTAGCCTCATAGAACCAGTTGGGAAGTGTTCCCTCCTCTTCTATTTTTTGGAAGAGTTTGTGAAGAATTGTTATTAATTCTTTAATTGTTTACAGAACTCAGCAGTGAAACCATCTGGGCTTTTCTTTGTGAGTAATTTTTTGATTATTAATTCAATCTCTTGCCTTGTTGTAGGTATTTCAGACATATTTCTTCTTGAGTCAGTTTCGATAGTTTGTGTCTTTCTAGTTGGCTTAGAGTCTTACAAGAATGTTTTCAAGACCTCTCTCTGCTCTTTTAGTCATTGTTGACATTCAGTGCGTTCTTCCTATGAGCAAGTATTTTGTGTGTGTGTACATTAGCTCATTTAATCTTTATAAGAGCTTGATGAACTAGGTAGGATTATTATCATCTCCAATTTACATCCTGGAAAACTGAGGCAGAGAGAAGTTAAATAATGGGCCAGGGTCACACAGCTAGGGAATAGGAGAGCTAGGATTTGAGCCCAAGCAGTGCAGCCACACAGCCCTCTCTGTTCTCCCGAGGCCTTGCTCTGTGCTGGGAGCTGGGAGTACAAGAATGAGTCAGTCCTGGTTACTGCCTGAGTCACTCCCCAGAGACCCCAGACCTAAGAGAGGGAGGTGCCTTAGGCCTAACGTGAACAAAGGGCTGAGAGGTCAGGCAGGGCCCCAGGAGAAAGTGATGGGTGAAGAGGGCCTTGAAGGAGGGTTCAATGCAGTGGGGCTTGTGGGTGAGTCAGTGAGTGTGGCCCCTCCCCAGGGCTTTTGTCTCCTACCTCTCCTCTCTCCCAAGTGCCCAGAGAAAGGAAAGGGTGTCACAGAGAACCTTGCCCTCCGATGCTGATGCCCCGCCCAGCAGGAGGAGTTTGGAGCAGTAGAATTGGGCCCAGGAGGTCTGTCTGAATCACCCAGGCCTCTGCAGTTTGCTGTCCCGGAGAGGAAGAGGCAGGACCATTTGGAAGACAATTGTGAGACAGAAATCAGGAGCAACCAGACGTAACTCAACAGAATTATTTCTGCATAATGACTTCTGCTCCTTGATTCCATCTCGAGCAATGACTGTAATCTTTATCTGTCACAGGAAAGCTGGTGGCCGGGGGAGCCCCTGTGGCTTAGCGATAGAGCCAGGAGGAAATTTGCAATTTGAGTTAATGGAGTGTTCCCAGGCAGCCTGGGAGCCAGAAGCCTCTGGAGTGATGGCCCCTCCTGCTAGGAAACCTGGTGTCAGAGCTGACCCCGCCTCCCAGGGATCCAGCCTTGGCAAGTGTCCCCGAGTCTGTTTGCTCCTCTGTAAACGGGGTTAGAATGGACCTTCCCCGCCACGGCTGTTAGGAGGGCGAGAAGATAAAATGACCACCAGACACAATGCTTCTAGCACATTCTGCCACCGACTCTTGTTACTGGTTTTCACAAGGGTGACCTTGTGGAGGGCCCTTGACCCTGTCCGGACCTTGATTTCCCTGAGTGTCAAAGCAGGGGATCACAGAGTCGTGAGATGAATTCGCTGAGATCATTGACGTGAAAGCGCCTTTTAAAAATAGGAGACGAGGTGAGCATAGAGGAATTTTAGGGCGGTGAAACTGCTCTGTATGATACTATAATGGTGGATACAGGACATTAAACATTTGTCCAAACCCACAGAATGTAAAACACCAAGAATGAACTCTCATGTGAACTATGGATTTGGGGTGATAATATGTATCAGTGTAGGTCCACCGATTGTAACACATATACCCCGGTGTGTGGAGGGGATGCTGAACGTGGGGAAAGTTGTGTCTGGGGGACAGGGGGTCTGTGGGATCTCTGTGCTTTCTGCTCTGTTTTGCTGTGAACATAAAACTGCTCTAAAAAATAAAGTCTATTAAAAATGTTACATATAGATACATATATGTGTGTATGTATATATATAAAATCTGTAAGTGACCTCCAGTGAGAATTTCTGGTGGGAAGATGTGTGGCTTTTCTGCTCCACGTCTGGAATCCTAGCAGTGAGTTTAAATAATGTAACTGGCCTATGAAGCTCTGTATTGGTGAAGCAGGGTCGAATTTCAACTCTGAGCAAAGTGCACTCTGCCTGCAGTAATGTCCGTGTGATGCATTTTGGGGCACTCGTTTGTCAAACATGGATTATTTATTGAGCGCCTGCTGCATACAGGCTCTGGGCCAGGAGCCAGCTGCACAGAAACGAAGACGCCGCCTCCCTGCCCTTGTGGAGCTCACAGTCAGTTCGGGGGAGCTGCAGCCCCTCATTCTGCAGCAGCAAGGGGAGCCCCGGGGGCCCTCACACTGCGGGGGCCTGGGCTTTCCGGGTGGGTGAGCTACTCTGTTCCTGTCCTCAGGACCACTCCAGTGAGTGCATATAAACCATGATCACTGCTGTGGCGGGAGAGAACCTTGTATTACGAGAGGATAACGGGGAAATGTGCGTAGATTGCACGGAACCGACGGGAGAGAAAGTCAGTTGCTCTGAGCCCGGGTGTCCCCACCCCATGTGACTGGTCTGTCCTCTCTTCCAGGGCATGGTCTAGCAGCCCGGGCCAGGACGTGGAACCGGCCTCTGAGGTTCTGATCCCTGCTCCCTCTCCGCCTCCACTTGGCCTTGGGTAAGTGTTCCTGGACACCAGACGGGCCTGGGGGCAGGTGAGGATGGGGAGCTGAGGGGCCTCTACCACTCGATGGGGTCCTGACCACGTGCCGGTGTGCACGGACCTGACCCAGCTCAGCGGAGCGAACAGGGAAGACTGGGCTTTCGGGGGACAGCCTGCCCAGCACTCCCATGAGATGGGTCAGGAAACTGAGGCCTGGAGACAAAAAGAACCACCCAGGTCCTACAGTAATCTAGGTTTCTTGTCCTAAATTGGCCGGGTTTTTGTGGGTAAGTCATTTGGCCTGGGTGCTTTGGTTGTGGGATGCGTCCATTGAGGAGAATTAGCGAATCAGAATATAAGGGGCAGGGAATTCCCTGGCGGTCCAGTGGTTAGGACTCGGCACTTTCACTGCTGAGGGCCCGGTTTGATCCCTGGTCAGGGAACTAAGATCTTGCAAGCCATGCAGCAAGGCCAAAAAAAAAAAAAAAAAAAAAAGGAATATAAGGGGCAGACTTTTTTTAAAAAACTATTTTATTTATTTATTATTTAAAAATTTTTTTTTTTTTTTTTTTTGCGTTACGCGGGCCTCTCACTGTTGTAGCCTCTCCCGTTGCGGAGCACAGGCTCCGGACGCGCACACTTAGTGGCCATGGCTCACGGGCCCAGCCGCTCCGCGGCATGTGGGATCTTCCCGGACCGGGGCACGAACCCACGTCCCCTGCATCGGCAGGCGGACTCTCAACCACTGCGCCACCAGGGAAGCCCTATTTATTTATTTTTAATAGATCTTTACTGGAGTATAATTGCTTCACAATACCGTGTTAGTTTCTGTTGCACAACAGAGCAAATCAGCCATATGCACACACACGTCCCTGTATACCCTCCCTCTTGAGCCTCCCTCCCATCCTCCCTGTCCCACCCCTCTGGGTCATCGCAAAGCTCCTAGCGGATCTCCCTGTGCTATGCGGCTGCTTCCCACCAGCCAACTATCTTACATTCCGTAGTGTGTATATGTCGATGCTACTCTCACTTCGCCTCAGCTTCCCCCTCCCACCCCATGTCATCAAGTCCATTCTCTATGTCTACCTCTTTATTTCTGGCCTGCAACTAGGTTCATCAGTAACATTTTTTTTTTTTTAGATTCCTTATATATGCGTTAGCATACAGTATTTGTTTTTCTTTCTCACTTCACTCTAGGTCCATCCACCTCACTACAAATAACTCAATTTCTTTTTTTTTTATGGCTGAGTAATATTCCATTGTATATATGTGCCACATCTTCTTTATCCATTCATCTGTCGATGGACATCTAGGTTGGTTCCATGTCCTGGCTATTGTAAATAGTGCTGCAGTGAACATTGTGGTGCATGTTTCTTTTTGAATTATGGTTTTCTCAGTGTGCCCAGCAGTGGGATTGCTGGGTCATATGGTACTTCTATTTTTAGTTTTTTAAGGAACCTCCGTACTGTTTTCCATAGTGGTTATATCAATTTACATTTCCACCAACAGTGTAAGAGGGTTCCCTTTTCATCACACCCTTTCCAGCATTTATTGTTTCTAGCTTTTTTGATAATGGCCATTCTGACCAGCGTGAGGTGATACCTCATTATAGTTTTGATTTGCATTTCTCTAATAATTAGTGATGTTGAGCATCTTTTCATGTACCTCTTGGCCATCTGTATGTCTTCCTTGGTGAAATGTCTATTTAGGTCTTCCACCCATTTTTTAACTGGATTGTTTGTTTTTTTGATATTGAGCTCCATGAGCTATTTGTATATTTTGGAGATTAATCCTTTGTCTGTTGCTTCATTTGCAAATATTTTCTCCCATTCCGAGGGTTGTCTTTTTGTCTTGTTTATGGTTTCCTTTGCTGTGCAAAAGCCTTTAAGTTTAATTAAGTCCCATTTGGTTATTTTTGTTTTTATTTCTGTTACTCTAGGAGGGGGGTCAAAAAAGATCTTGCTGTGGTTTATGTCAAAGAGTGTTTTTCCTATGTTTTCTTCTAAAGGTTTTATAGTGTCTGGTCTTACATTTAAGTCTTTAATCCATTTGGAGTTTATTTTTGTGTATGGTGTTAAGTAGTGTTTTAATTTCATTCTTTTACATGTAGCTGTCCACTTTTCCCAGCACCACTTATTGAAGAGGCTGTCTTTTCTCCATTGTACGTTCTTACATCCTTTGTTGTAAATTAGGTGACCATATGTGCGTGGGTTTATCTCTGGGCATTCTATCCTGTACCACTGTTCTATATTTCTGTTTTTGTGCCAGTACCATACTGTCTTGATTACTGAAGCTTTGTGGTATAGTTTGAAGTTGGGGAGCCTGATTCCTCCAGTTCCATTTTTCTTTCTCAAGATTGCTTTGGCTATTCAGGGTCTTTTGTGTTTCCATACGAATTTTAAGATTTTTTATTCTAATTCTGTGAAGAATGCCATTGGTAGTTTGATAGGGATTGCATTGAATCTGTAGATTGCTTTGGGTAATACAGTCATTTTCACAATATTGATTCTTCCAATCCAAGAACATGGTATATTTCTACATTTGTTTATGTCATCTTTGATTCCTTTCATCAGTGTTCTATAGTTTTCTGAGTACAAGTCTTTTGGCTCCTCAGGCAGGTTTATTCCTAGGTATTTTATTCTTTTTGTTGCAATGGTAAATGGGAGTGTTTCCTTAATTTCTCTTTCTGATTTTTCATTATTGGTGTATAGGAATGCCAGAGATTTCTGTGCATTAATTTGGTATGCTGCAGCCTTACCAAATTCCTTGATTAGTTCTAGTAGTTTTCTGGTGGCATCTTTAGGATTTTCTATGTATAGTATCATGTCATCAGCAAATAGTGACAGTTTTACTTTTTTTCCAATTTGTATTCTTTTTATTTCTTTTTCTTCTCTGATTGCCCTGGCTAGGACTTCCAAAACTATGTTGAATAAGAGTGGTGAGAGTGGACATCCTTGTCTTGTTCCTGATCCTAGTGGAAATGCTTTCAGTTTTTCACCATTGAGTATGATGCTTGCTGTGGGTTTGTCATATATGGCCTTTATTATCTTGAGGTAGTTTCCCTCTATGCCCACTTTCTTGAGAGTTTTTATGATAAATGGGTGTTGAATTTTGTCGAAAGCTTTCTCTGCATCTATTGAGATGATCATATGGTTTTTCTCCTTCAATTTGTTAATGTGGTGTATCACGTTGATTGATTTGCGTATATTGCAGAATCCTTGCATCCCTGGGGTAAATCCCACTTGATCATAGTGTATGATCCTTTTAATGTGCTGTTTGATTCTGTTCAGGATTTTTGCATCTATGTTCATCAGTGATACTGGTCTATAATTTTCCTTTTTTGTGACATCTTTTTCTGGTTTTGGTATCAGGGTGATGGTGGTTTTGTAGAATGAATACGGGAGTGTTTCTCCCTCTGCAATTTTTTGGAAGCGTTTGAGAAGGATAGGTGTTAGCTCTTCTCTAAATGTTTGATAGAATTCGCCTGTGAAGCCATCTGGTCCTGGACTTTTGTTTGTTGGAAGATTTTAAATTATGGTTTCAATTTCATTACTTGTGATACGTCTGTTTATATTTTCTAATTCTTCCTGGTTCAGTCTTGGAAAATTGTACCTTTCCAAGAATTTGTCCATTTCTTCATGGTTGTCCATTTTATTGGCATATAATTGTTTGTAGTAGTCTCTTAAAATCCTTTGTATTCCTGCAGTGTCAGTTGTGATTTCTCCTTTTTCATTTCTAATTTTATTGATTTGCATCCTCTCCCTTTTTTTCTTGATGAGTTGGGCTAAGGGTTTATCAGTTTTGTTTGTCTTCTCAAAGAACCAGCTTTCAGTTTTATTGATCTTTGCTATTGTTTTCTTCATTTCTATTTCATTTATTTCTGCTCTGATCTTTATGATTTCTTTCCTTCTATTGACTTTGGGTTTTCTCTGTTCTTCTTTCTCTAGTTGTTTTCAGTGTAGGGTTAGATTGTTTACTTGAGATTTTTCTTGTTTCTTGAGGTGAGGTTGAGTTGCTATAAACTTCCCTCTTAGAACTGCTTTTGCTGTGTCCCATAGGTTTTGGGTCATTGTGATTTCATTGTCATTTGTTTCTATGTATTTTTAAATTTCTTCTTTGATTTCTTCAGTGATCTCTTGGTTATTTAGTAGTGCACTGTTTAGCCTCCATGTATTTGTGTTTTTTTAGTTTTTTTCCTGTAATTGATTTCCAATCTCATAGTGTTGTGGTCAGAAAAGATGCTTGATATGATTTCAATTTTCTTAAATTTTCAGAGACTTGATTTGTGACCCAAGATGTGATCTATCCTGGAGAATGTTCCATGTGCACTTGAGAAGAAAGAGTATTCTGCCACTTTTGGGTGGAATGTTCTATAAATATCAATTAGATCTATCTGGTCTATGGTGTCATTTAAAGCTTGGGTTTCCTTATTTATTTTCTGTTTGGATGATCTGTCCATTGGTTTAAGTGCAGTGTTGATTTCTCCTTTCATGGATGTTAACATTTGCCTTGTGTATTGGGGTGCTCCTATGTTGGGTGCATAAACATTTATAATTGTTATATCTTCTTCTTGGATTGATCCTTTGATCATTATGTAGTGTCCCTCCTTATCTCTTGTAACAGTCTATTTTAAAGTCTATTTTATCTGATACAAGTATTGCTACTCTAGCTTTCTTTTGATTTCCATTTTCATGGAATATCTTTTTCCATCCCTTCACTTTCAGGCTGTATGTGTCCCTAGGTCTGAAGTGGGTCTCTTGTAGACAGCATATATATGGGTCTTGTTTCTTTATCCATTCAGCCAGTCTGTGTCTTTTGGTTGGGACATTTAATCCATTTACATTCAAGGTTATTATCAATATGTATGTTCCTATTACCATTTTCTTAATTGCTTTGGGTTTGGTTTTGTGGGTCTTTTTCTTCTGTTGTGTTTCCCACTTAGAGAAGTTTCTTTAGCATTTGTTGTAAAGCTGGTTTGGTGATGTGAATTCTCTTAGCTTTTGTTTGTCTGAAAAGCTTTTGACTTTTCCATTGAATCTGAATGAGATCCTTGCTGGGTAGAGTAATCTTGGTTGTAGGTTTTTCTCTTTCATCACTTTAAGTATATCCTGCCACTCCCTTCTGGCCTGCAGAGTTTCCACTGAAAAATCAGCTGATTCCTTTGTATGTGATTTTTTGCTTTTCCCTTGCTGCTTTAATATTTTTTCTTTGAATTTAATTTTTGTTAGTTTGATTAATATGTGTCTTGGTATGTTTTTCCTAGGGTTTATCTTGTATGGAACTCTCTGTGCTTCCTGGACTTGGGTGACTATTTCCTTTCCCATGTTAGGGAATTTTTCCACTCTAATCTCTTCCAATATTTTCTCAGACCTTTTCTTTTTCTCTTCTTCCTCTGGAACCCCTGTAATTAGAATGCTGGTGCGTTTAGTGTTGTCCCAGAGGTCTCTGAGATTGTCTTCAATTCTTTTCATTCTTTTTTCTTTATTCTGCTCCTTGGCAGTTATTTCCACCATTTTGTCTTCCAGCTCACTTATTCATTCTTCTGCCTCAGTTATTCTGTTATTGATTCCTTCTAGTGTATTTTTCATTTCAGTTATTGTACTGTTCATCTCTGTTTGTTTGTTCTTTAGTTCTTCTAGATCTTTGTTAAACATTTCTTGTATTTTCTCAATCTGTGCTTCCATTCTATTTCTGAGATTCTGGATCATCTTTACTATTGTTACTCTGAATTCTTTTTCAGGTAGGTTGCCTATTTCCTCTTCATTTGTTTGGTCTTGTAGGTTTTTACCTTGCTCCTTCATCTGTGACATTTTTTTTTTTTTGCTGTCTCATTTTTTTTTCTTTTTACTAGTGGGATTGTGTTTCTGTTTTACTGGTTGTTTGACCTGAGGCTTCCAACACTGGAGTTTGTAGGCTGTTGGGTAGAGCTGGGTCTTGGTGCTGAGATGAGGAACTCTGTGAGATCTCAGTCCAATGAATATTCCCTGGGGTCTGAGGTTCTCTGTTAGTCCAGTGGTTTGGACTTGGAGCTCCCACGTCAGGAGCTTCCCCCCAACCCTGGGCTTGTGAATCAAGATCCCACAAGCTGCGTGGGGTGGCAAAAAAAAAAAAAAAGAGAAAAATAACAAAGTGAAAAATAAAATTAGACTAGGAAACTAACAGATATGTTAGAAAGAATGTAAAAATAAAAGTATAGATGAATCAACAACCAGAAAGTACATCAGTACAACAGTAGTAAAATAGAGGAGGGGGGAAAGGAAAAAAAAGCGGGGGTGGGGATGGAAAGGCCTTGGCTGTGGAGGGTGGGGCCTAAGCAAGGGTGAGGTTTGGGTGGGTGGCCAATGCTTAGGACCCCCAGGGCTGGAAAAGGCCCTGGGTGCTGTGTGGGGTGGGGCTTAGGCTCAAGGAACAGAAGGGGCCCAGGCGTGCCCCCAACCCCGGTCTCAGAGGGCAGAGGACCTCACCTGGGGGCCCAGCAGGCTTCCTGGGCTCGAGTGGGCCGGGCAAACTCCCTTCTCTCCTCTCCTGCTCTGCCAGTCTGGGGTCCGGGAGGGCCCCTCCCGCCTGCCTCTCCTGATCTCCCCAGCCTTCCTCCTATGCCCCCGAGGACCCATGTGGCCTGGAGGGGGGTTTGGAGGGCAGGGGATCACCCTGGGAGCTCAGCAGCCTCCCAGTGCCTGAGTGGGTGGAGCAATCGCCCTCCACTCCTCTCCCGCTCCTCCCTGAGGGCAAGGGGCAGACTTTGAAGAGGACGCTCCGGAGCAGGGAACGGGTGAGTGTGGTCGGGGCCCTCGGTGCTCCCAGCCCACATCTCACAGGATGCTTGGTGCCCCTCTCCCAGGTGAATAGACTTTGCTCCATCCCCAAACCAAGGTGTGCAAGGACACAGCACCCTGCAGCTGGCTCCAGCTGTCATCCCTGATGACAAAGTGGAAAATGGGTATAGAGTCCTCCCTCCTCTAAGTAAGAAGGGGCCCCTGGTCGCTGAGGCTCTTGCCGCTGAGCTATTCCCTCTCCACCCACATCTCCTGTCATCCTCCACCCAGAGCGCATCCTCCCAGAGGCACAGGGTCCCAGTGCTGAGCCCCCCCTCCCCTCCCGTCTCACCCTGTCAGCGCAACCCCCTCCCATGACCACACCGGGACCTCAGCCGCATCGTTCACCTCTGACAGCTTGGGTTCAAACGCCCCCTTTTCCCACCCACCTCCCTCTTCCCAGTCGTCTCTCTCCGGCCCCCCCTTTGCTACCCTTCCCGTCTCCCCACCCTGATCACAGGAATCTCTTCCTCGCCCAGAGCCCCCCCAGCCTCCTGTCCTCCTGCATGGCAAGGCCCTAACCGGGTTCGAACCCCAAACCTGGAGTGCTGAACCCCGCCTGCTCTCCTGTCAGACAAGGGGCAAAGTGCAAGGTAATTAGCATGACTTGTGAGCCCTTCATCTGTTGGAATCCGCTACCCTCCCGGCCTCATCTCAAGCTTTGGGTGTGAGGGAGGCTCTGTGAAAGCAGGGCACCTGCACCGTCTGAAGGTGGCATCCAGCCTTGCCCTCTGCCTGCACCACCTTTCCCCTTGTATCCGTTTCACACATCCCATCCCTTCCCAGGCCTTCCTGACCCTGGGCAAAGCCGGTGCCTGTCACCTGTGCCCAGAGGCACTCTGTACTGCTCCCTTGTGATCCCTATTGCCCTACGGGCTGCACTGAGCCAGCCGGCTGCGGCGCTGAGAAGCCAGCCGCTCTGCTGCGTTGCTCTTCTCGAGCTGAGTGTTCAGTCCTGTCCCGAAGGAAGAAACCAGTCGGTGGGTGGGACAAAGGCCTTTGACCTTGGACCTGTGCACTCGGATCCCTCTAGGCCACTTAGCCTCCCCCCAGTCTCACCCATAAGGTGGGTAATCACACCTCCCTCCCTGGGGTGGTTATGAGATTAGAGCTAGGAATAGTGTCCGGTGCGGTGCTGGGGCCGGTGCGGTGCTGGGGCCGGTGCCGTGGCGGTGAGAAGGAGGCTCAGGGGCCTCTCAGCTCCTCCCCCTTCTCGCCCAGTTGCCCAGTAGTTAGTACAGTGACTGCTTTTCGTCCTCAGCCCTGCCCTGCCCGCCCCCAGTGCTGTGAGCGCCCACTGAGGCCAGGGATGTGGGCTCTGTTCCCCAAGTTGGGGGAGGGCTTGGGGCAGCGGCTGTTGGAGGCTCAGCCCTGCCTGGCCATGCCCAGCCCAGGAGAGCCAGCCTCAGGGCCCTCCCAGGACGTCTGGAATTTTCTCGCCCTTGGAAGCAGAGGATGCCGCTTTGTAATTCTCATCTTCCCACCCCGAAGGCATCACCTTTAGCGCTCGGCTATGAGGCTAAGATCTGGACCCCAAGCCTGCTGAAGGGTCACCACCTTAGTTTCCGAGGTCGCTGGGTGCCCGGCATGACGACTGGTGTGTCTGAGGGCAGATGCCAGGTTGCCGGTTCCATCTGGGGGCTCCCACCAGACGTGAGCTGGCAGTTCAGACCCACAGGCCCCTGCAGACCCCGGGTGCAGCCGCTTTCACGCCAGCACGGCTGCCGCGGCACCAGCCGGGCACTCTCTCTCCTCCCCACATCCCGTGGGTGGGGCTTTCCTGCCTCTCCTGTTTGGACACCGGGGTGTGGACTTCCTGACGGAGGGGTGTTACTCCCACTGCCCCATCCTTCCTTCTCTCATCTTCCCTGTTCACCCAGTGAAAGCATTCACTGGGGTGGAACAAGAGACCCAGGCGGGGCCCTCTGCCTGAGGAGACAGATGAGTGAGTGGGTCTCTGGGCTTTTCTCCCCAGAGAAAACAGACACAGCTTCACATGGAAGGTGCTGCTTTCAGTAGTCCAGTCTCCTTTCGCCAGCCCTGTTAGAGCTGGCTCTCCTTACCTGGACATCACCTGCATACAGATGCCCAGCTGGAGGCTGGCAGGTGGGCACAGGTGCACGGGGTGAGCGTGGTGCCTGGCCAGGTTGAGTCCTGCTGAGGCTAGTAGCGAGGTGTCAGGAGCTGAAGCAGACGCAGGGGTCCAGAGCGGGCAGAGGAGCTGGTCCGTGGTGTCTCTTCCCGTCCCAGGGCCCCGGGTATTTCAGTGCACACACGGCACATATTCAGTAACCCCTCCACCCCTACCACCAAGAGATCAGGAGCTCTGGGGGGCAGATGGCACCTCCGGGACAGGAACATCCTTGGTCAGGATGTGCTGGGTCAGTGATGGGAAGTGGGAGGACCCCTCCTCTCTGTCCCTCTGCCTTCGGTGATGGACAAGCCAGTGTGTCCCCTGCATCCTCCATCTCGGCCCACCTGCTCCAGGCACTGGAGAAGACGCACCTGCGTGCTATGGCTGCAGGTCCCAACCTCCCCCCGACCCCCAGCAATCATGCATTCATTCCCTCGACAAACATGTACCGATCACACACACTAGAGCTTCCAGGCTCTGGACTTCCCATGGAGAACCAAGTAGAATAAAACCTGGCCCCGGGGACTCTGTATTCTAGTTGGGGGGAGAGAGACAATTCAGTAAAATAAAGAGAAAAAATAAAGTAGGCAAGGGGATAAGAATGTGTGTTGGGGCTTCAGTTTTGGACAGAGGACGCAGAAGGCTTCACTGAGAAGTGCCCTGAGCCAGGACCTGATGGAGGCGAGGGAGCAATTTGATACCAGAGGAAGAGCCAGTGCAAAGGGCCTGTGGCAGTAGCATGTCTGAGGTGTTCAGGAGCGGCAAGGGGATCAGTGTCACTGGAGGGGATGAACAAGTGGGGGGCTAGGAGATGAGCCGGACGGGTGGGAGGGTGTAGGTCACTCACAGCCATAACCCAACAAGGAGAAGCATCTCAGTGCAGCCGAAATCGCACTGTGTGGTGGACCTCTGCACACACTTCAAAGATAATTATTGCTCGTAGAGACTTAACCATGGCTGTGTAAGATGGTAGATGAGCAGGGACATGGAGACCAGGGGTTCTGCAGGGGCCGGGAGAGACATGACCCCGGGCTACCCTCTCCTCTGGGTGCTGTCCACCTGCCTGTCCCGAAGTGGCCTGCAGAATGGAAACTGCTGTGGTTTTGAGGCGAGGCGCCAGGAAAGGGAAATCGTTCCTAGGCTGTACGTTGAGGGTTATTTTTAGAGTAACTAGCGATGACTTGGTAATATCACTTCCTGTGGCGTCTCCTTCAACCCTCAACCGCAGGCGCAGGTCCTGCATGACGAGCGTCGTGGGCAAACGCGTGCTCACATGTGCGCACGCACACGCACACACTGTGGGACGTACCACTTGGCTCGGCATTCTCATCCACTGCGCGATCAATGGAGGGGTGGGGGCCGCTGTCCCGGCCTGTCTGCGGGATGGCCAGCCCCAGGCAGGGGAATCGTGTCTTCCGCATCCCTGAGCTTCTGCTCTGGGTAGGTTTCTGCACGAGAAGAAAGGCGGGGGTAAAAGGAAGGGCACCTGCTGGTCAGTCTTTGCTCAGCGCCCAAGGGGCGGGTCAGAGAGGGAGGCTTCATAATGAACAAACGAAAGATCAAGCAGTGTCCCCGAGGTCTCGCTGCCCGCTGGCCCCTGGCGGGGCCCCTGAGCCAGGTCTGAGCTCACTCGGCTCTTCCGTCTCTGTCGCCCGCCTCTCCCGTCGAGCCCACGCTGCTTCCTTCTGGCTTCGCCTCCCAAGGCACCCGGCGCGACCCCAGGCCCACGGCCATGATTTCTGAGACAGACCAGATTTCACATTTTCTCTCCTGTGGACCCCTCAAATTTTCTTGGGTTTGTCAGACCCCAGGTGCACATTTTTAGATTAGAAATACCCCTGGGGCATGCTTACCAAACGGTAGCTCTGGTGGCTGTTCCTAGGACCTCAGAGGGTCTCCAGGAAACTGGCTCTTCCACTGATGTCACAGAACATCTGGGTCAGAAGGCCTCTGATGGACAATTCGGATACCTGGAGGGCCAGGAAGGCGGGCTCTCGGGCACGCTGGACAGCGCTCCGCAGCTACAGATGCACTGAACTGCTGGGCCCGCGGAGGAGCTGGGGCTGCCTGCCAGGGGCGCCCTCGTCGCCGGCCTTTTCTCTTCCTCTTCCTTGCTTCCTCTCACCAATTACGCGTCCATCGTGTGTGTGTGTGTGGGGGGGTGCTGTGCTAATTGGCTGTGGATTATTCCTAGCCGCACCCTGAGTAACTGGAACTCAGCTCTACGTCTTTGGGGAAGAGGGTCAAGGAAGGACCCCTGGGCCCTGGCCTGGAATGCCACCTCCCTTCCCCACCCCTTCTGCACCCTTCCGCTGCCTCCCTCCCTCCCCACACACCTCCAGCACCGTGCGGTCTCAGAGTTAGGCTAGAGTAGGAACTAACTCGGACTAGAAAAGGAAGGAGGAATTCACGCCTTCCATGCCTTCCTTCCTTCCCAGCTAGACTGGAGGAGCTTTGGGGGCACCTTGTACTTTTGTGTATCCCGATGGTTCCCACTCAGTAGGTGCTCAGTTAATCTGTGTTGATCGACACTTTCTGTGTGAGTTTGTGCTTTGGCCCCAGCTCTCCCTGTAGAATCTATGGCTTCTGGTGCTGTGATTTAAAGAATAAAAGTGGCAAAGGGCAACGTTCACAAGCTGTCTTCACTCTGATTATAAATCCAGTCTCTGATGACAGCTCAAGACCGTAGCCCTGGGCCCACCAAGGGGCAGCTGGCACCTCACCATTTGTGTGTCTTGGCCAGGCTGATGCCACTTTTAGGAAAAATGACTTACTGTTTTTATTTCTCTCCAAAGACATTAAACATGAATCAAATAGCAGATGAGATGATTCACTGGAAGTTTTCTTCCAAGTTTCAAAAAACACACACAAAAAATGGGGATTGGTGTGCTGAACCGCACTTGAGTGAAGCCAGGCAGTGTTCGGCGGATGCCATCCCTCCAGGGGCTCTGCCGTGGGCAGCACCTCGCAGAGTGGACCTTGCCCTGAGGTTGGAGCCCTGTGTCAACCGGCACAAAACCCCAGGGGGGCCACGTGGTTCTTGAAAACACCTCAAGTCCAATGTTTATAATGATATTTCTTCTGTTTCTACCCAAGACATCATAGAATGTGACCAAACCTCATTCATTTGGGGCACAGGAATTCAAAATTTGGAAAGGGTTCGTTTAGGGCCCATGGGTTGAGAATTGAGTCATCACTCAGGCAGGAACCTGGCAGAAATTAGCTTTCTACCACCTGCTGGGAGAAAAGGGAACGGGTCTTTTCCCAGGGATCCCGGGGAGAGGGACACACACTCCAGCCAAGTGGGCGAACTTCTCCGGTGCTGTGGAGGCCTCCACTGGGGATAGATAGACTCCAAGACGTTTTTTAGAGTGGGACGTGCCTGGGGGCCACATTGTCCAAACTCATATTTTTTAGATGAGGAAAGTAAAGCCGTGAGACCTGTGACTTACCCAAGCTCGCGCAGGCCTCCCGAGTCTGCCCTGAGCGGGGAACGTCAGTGGCTGTGCTAATAACAACTGATTCCTTTCTGCGCACTGCAAACGCCCGTCGTCTACCTCACAGCTCTCTGTCATTCCAGTCCTTACCCTTTGCCTGAAAAAGAATTCAGAGGCATTTTTTCAGGTATTTTTTGACTCAGACTTTACCCAAAGGGCGGTTCAAATTTGTAATTAGTCTGAATTCCTGGCATTGGATGGTGTTTTCTCCTTCTTCCTCCAGCTGCCTGTCCCCTCCCCACCCTGCATTTGTCCTTTTGTTCCTCAGTGTCCTCTACTGCTCCTTATTGTTCCACGCTGTTCTACACTGTTCACTCCTGTTGTGTTGCTAGGCCAGTCATTGCCCAGGAAGGTGCCTGGACAGGTAGCAGGCCCCGCTGTGCGGCCTGGACGGGTACTTGCTGGCGGGGGTCTCCCCAGAAGCTCGGGCCTCTGAGTGTTCGAAGTGGAGATGCTGCCTGGGCTCCCCGCCCACCTCCCCGGCCGTGTTCTTCCAGCCACACCACACATGTTCACACCCTCACGCCGCCTCGAATGCTGACTTCTCCTGGAACGCTGCTCCGACCCTTCTCCACTGGGTGGACGTTCCCCGGATGGCAGCTCGGAGGCCCACTCGCCCCTCTGCGCCCGCGGAGCCCGGCTCCGGCACGGCTCACATGTCCCGTCTTCAGGTCCTGCTGGTGCATAAAGTATCTGCGAGTTTAGTAGGTGTATAAGATAGAGCTGGCACGAGTACGGGAATGATAAGCACGGCCCGTACTGTTTTCTCTGGGATCATTGAATTCCCAGGAGGGAAATCCTCCTCATTCCATGCGCTGTCGTGTAGGAAAGGCCTTCACCCCGAGAGCACCGCCAGCTCCACCACCAGGCCTGAGTCTGATTTCCGTCCCAGTGCCAGGAGCCAGAGAACAGACCGAGGCTTTCAGACAGTCAGTGGTGGGGACCGCACCAGTGTGGAGGAAAGGGGCGTGCTGGTGTGGGATGGGTGTGGTGCGTGTGTGATGTGCGTAGGGCGTGATACGTGGTATGTTGTGGTGTGTGTGTGATGTGCGTGGTGTATATGTATGGTGTCTATGGGTGTTGTGTGTGGGGTGTGTGTGTGTGAGGTGTATGTGGCGTGTGCAGTATGGTGTGGGGTGTGTGTGTGTGTGAGGTGTATGTGGCGTGTGCAGTATGGTGTGGGGTGTGTGTGTGTGTGAGGTGTATGTGGCGTGTGCAGTATGGTGTGGGGTGTGTGTGTGTGTGAGGTGTATGTGGCGTGTGCAGTATGGTGTGGGGTGTGTGTGTGTGTGAGGTGTATGTGGCGTGTGCAGTATGGTGTGTGGGCTGTGTGTGTGTGTGAGGTGTATGTGGCGTGTGCAGTATGGTGTGTGGTGTGTGTGTGTGTGAGGTGTATGTGGCGTGTGCAGTATGGTGTGTGGGGGTGTGTGTGTGTGTGAGGTGTATGTGGCGTGTGCAGTATGGTGTGTGGTGTGTGTGTGTGTGTGAGGTGTATGTGGCGTGTGCAGTATGGTGTGTGGGGTGTGTGTGTGTGTGTGAGGTGTATGTGGCGTGTGCAGTATGGTGTGTGGGGTGTGTGTGTGTGAGGTGTATGTGGCGTGTGCAGTATGGTGTGTGGGGTGTGTGTGTGTGTGAGGTGTATGTGGCGTGTGCAGTATGGTGTGTGGGGTGTGTGTGTGTGTGAGGTGTATGTGGCGTGTGCAGTATGGTGTGTGGGGGTGTGTGTGTGTGTGAGGTGTATGTGGCGTGTGCAGTATGGTGTGTGGGGTGTGTGTGTGTGTGAGGTGTATGTGGCGTGTGCAGTATGGTGTGTGGGGTGTGTGTGTGTGTGAGGTGTATGTGGCGTGTGCAGTATGGTGTGTGGGGTGTGTGTGTGTGTGAGGTGTATGTGGCGTGTGCAGTATGGTGTGTGGGGTGTGTGTGTGTGTGAGGTGTATGTGGCGTGTGCAGTATGGTGTGTGGGGTGTGTGTGTGTGTGAGGTGTATGTGGCGTGTGCAGTATGGTGTGTGGGGTGTGTGTGTGTGAGGTGTATGTGGCGTGTGCAGTATGGTGTGTGGGGTGTGTGTGTGTGTGAGGTGTATGTGGCGTGTGCAGTATGGTGTGTGGGGTGTGTGTGTGTGAGGTGTATGTGGCGTGTGCAGTATGGTGTGGGGTGTGTGTGTGTGTGAGGTGTATGTGGCATGTGCAGTATGGTGTGTGGGGTGTGTGTGTGTGAGGTGTATGTGGCGTGTGCAGTATGGTGTGTGGGGTGTGTGTGTGTGTGAGGTGTATGTGGCGTGTGCAGTATGGTGTGTGGGGTGTGTGTGTGTGTGAGGTGTATGTGGCGTGTGCAGTATGGTGTGTGGGGTGTGTGTGTGTGAGGTGTATGTGGCGTGTGCAGTATGGTGTGTGGGGTGTGTGTGTGTGTGAGGTGTATGTGGCGTGTGCAGTATGGTGTGTGGGGTGTGTGTGTGTGTGAGGTGTATGTGGCGTGTGCAGTATGGTGTGTGGGGTGTGTGTGTGTGAGGTGTATGTGGCGTGTGCAGTATGGTGTGTGTGTGCACAGGTGTGTCACAGGCCTACCGAGGGCTGCTCTGTCCAGCACAGGTCTGAACGGCCGGCCTCCCGGGAGCGCAGGGCTTGCTCTGGGCTCCTTCCCCTTCAGTATCTGCGAAGTTCCCAGTCCTTCAGGGAGCCTGTCCTGTGGTAAACAGGATCCTCGTGCCCGTTCAAGTGGACCTGAACCAGTTAGAAGCCACAGGAGACGCCTTGCTGTTGGAGAGAGCCCTTCACCTCCTCGGGATGGGGGTTCGTGGTGTCCGCGTCGCGCTGATCCCCGGGGCCTCAGGCTGGAGCCCCACTTGCCTCGGGCAGTGTGAGCCCAGGGCTCTGCCGCTGTTCAGGGACTGGGTTTCTCCCATCCTTTTCCCCCATGTTCTCTTTGAAGAACAGGAGTTGGATTTTCACTGGCCCCGCCCCTGCTGGATGTATTGAGCCGCTGGGAGCCCAGGCCCCCTGCCCACCCGGGTGTGTGGCCCAGGGTTTAATACCACCGTGTCGGGCGTGCAAGGGAGAGGGTCGGCCGGAATGTGCGGGACCGCCTGCAGCCTCCAGCCTCCCGGCCTGGCTGTGTCTGATGCTGTGATTAAGCTCGTCAAGCACACCACGCATTTCTTTTATCATCAAAGCTGTGATATAACCTCCGAAGATTTGTCTGATGCTTAAATTTGTCAAAGCCCTTTCACAGCCTTCATTTCCCTTTATCCTCACAACTACACTGTGAAACCAACAGGTTGGGACCATTATTCCCATTTACTGCCAAAGAAACTGAGGCCCAGAGAAGCTCGGAGACAGCCAAGACCAAAGGGCTGGAGAAGTGGGTCCTGGGAGGAGACTCAGGCTGGCCATTTACCATCCAGTGGGGGCCCCTTCTGTACACAGTCCCCATCCTGACTGCAGCCCCCGAGGCTGGCATTCGGTCCGCTTTACAGAGAAGCATCAGAGGCTCAGTCTGGAGCCTTGAGACAGGGGGCTGCCTGACTAAAGCCCAGCGAGGAGCCCCCGCCCCACGCCTCCCAGAGCCGCCTGTCCAGCCACTGCGTGCTGGGTGCTGGCCCACCAGCTGGGCCTCTCCTTCTCGGTTCCTCTCCTGCTGGGAGGACGTTGCCTCGGGGAAAGACTGCGGCTCACATCCGGGAGCGTCAGAGTGGAATTGCAGGTTCACTGCCGCCGGCCTGCGGGTCTTTCCCCCGCGGGCTGGGTCTGCGTGAGTCACTCCGCAGCCAGCCGGGCCCAAGCAGCCAGGAGGAATTTACTCCAAGATGTGCAGCGGCCGGTGTCCCAAACCTCCATGTGCAATAAGCCAGCTGCGGTGGCGGCCCCTCTGCCAGCTCTGTCCCCCCAAGGGCTGACCGAAGGGGGAGCAGACCTATGGCGGGGCTGGGAGTGGAGGGAGTGGCTTCTGAGATCTCACACCGGTTCCTGTCTTCAGCCCACCGTGTCCAGGCTACCGTGGCCTCTTAGGTTTCCTTCAAAAGAGCAGTCAGCCTGCGGCCGGCTCTGCGTCCCTGAGGTGATGCTGTGTGACTCATATGTTTGTTAGTTTCAACCTCGGAGCTTTTATGGTTCCATAGAACAGTGACAGAGCCCTGAGCCCTGGACGAGATTCATTCTGAGCGTTTTCCTGGGGCATGGGCTCTTTCTGGGGAGGGTTGGGGGGTGTCACCACCCGCCGTTCCAGCCCCTCCTGTTGCTCCCCTTGACCATCTCCTCTGCAATCGGCGTTGCGGTTTTGGCCTTCTTCTGCAGTCATGCTCGGTGCTCACGTCCCAGCCTCTGTGGCACTGGGTGGGTTCTCTCTGGGCCTCCTTGCCCTGGCACACGCTGTTGCCTTTGTCCGCCCACCTGGAGAACTCTTGAGCCTTTAAGCCTGGCTCAGACCTGCACTGTCAGACCTCCCAGCCGTCTCACGGGGGACAGGCCAGCTCGGCTCCGGCACTCCGGGACCCTCGTAAGTCACCCTCGTTCTACACGTTACCCGTATCGTGGGTGTGCTGGGGGCACCTGGGAAGGGTCTCTGTGTCTTGTTCATCCAGGTGTTTCCATGCCCGGCACAGAGTGGGCCTCGGGAACATTTGTGGGCAAAAGGGAACAAATTTCCCTCCCCACTCCAGCCTGGCATTTGGGGCTGTGCCACCATAAGCGTCAAATTTGCCTTCAAAGCAAGGCACTAAGGCTCCAGGTGGGGCAGAGGAAGCCCCAGGCTCTGTGGCCAGGACTGCACACCTGGATTCCCACCTGGCTCGCTCAGGCCCACCTCTCGCCAGGTGCTGCTGGCCCTGCTCCTGGCCTGGCATCCAGCACCCTCTGTAGAAACATGGGACTCACCTATGGCTGGACATGCATGGCAGTTTCAGCATTAAGAAAAGTCACGTGGTCTTGGTTTGGGTCCTGCCTCGAGTCCTTTTCCCGCTGCATCATCAGAGTCCATCGAGAGAGGCTCCTCCTCTCGGGCATTTCCCCTTCCTCTCCCTGTCTTGTTCTTCCCCCAGAGGCTCATTTACGTCTGATCCACTAACCCGCCTTCCTCACGGGGGAAGCAGTTCAAAGCGCTCGTCCCCTGAAGATTCAAGGAGCAGTGACCTTGGCTCTGGGGTGAGGCTGCACCACTCAAGTGAGAGATCCCAGCTGGAGGTCAGGGTGAGCCCCCGTGGCGGAGGACCACAGAGTTGGGGGCGTGTTCACTGCAGGAGGGAGGAGATGGCACTGCCACGCTGCTGCGGCTGGTCCTGTGCCGATACATGGAACTTTCCAGAACACCAGGTCTGAATTACAGAATGTCCCTTCATGGAGCTTCAAACCTGAGCAAGAGAGCGCTTGGTCATCCTAATCCCTGATGTTGCTTCCCATTTTCCTGTTACTGGAAGAGTCACAAACTGTTAGAACAAGAGGGTCCTAGAAGAAACCCATTCACTTGTTCATCTGTTCATTCATTCAGACACTGCGCTAAGCCCTTGGACACGCAACCATTATTCACATATTTTTACTGAGCCTAGTTGTGTGCCAGGCCCTGTTCGGGGCAGTGTGGGGATGTCATGGTGAGCAAAAGCAGGGAGTCAACCATGTATCAGTATAGTGCCAAGTAGTAGGAACGGCCACGAAAAGGGGGCAGGGTAAGGGCGGGTAAGCAGCATCCGCTGCTTGAGATGGGCTCTTTGGAGGAGGTGCCCCCAAGAAGACTCGAGCAAAGATGTGAACATTGAGGGAGTGCACTTTGCAGATACTGAGGGGGAGGGCAGACCAGGTGGAAGGAACTGCAAATGCAAAGGCCTTGGGGCTAGAACATGCTAGCAGTTTCTCCTACTAGCATGAGTGAGGTATCCTCTTTCCTAAAGGAGCTCACAGTCTAATGAGGGAAAAACATTAGTAAACAATGCACTAAAAGTTGAGGTCATAATAGAAATAGGTTTAAAAATGGTATTGGAATGCAGAAGGAAGAGAAACTGTAGAGGGGTTAGGAAATGCATCCGTGAGTAGGTGACATTTGACCTGGGCTCTGGTGCATGAATAGGAGTTTGCTGGGTGGCTGAGAGGAGCAGCCACATGGTTGACCCGGTGATTTCAGGCACAAAGTATTCAGGGAAAGCTACCCACAGTTCCTATTCCTGTTGTGTTAGCGGTTTCTGCAAGGGAAAGAACATCCTCTCCTCTCGGGGACTTTCCTTTTCTCCACGTCTTCCTTTTCCCCTGGCTCATTTAGGGCATGTCAACCTCAGGAAAGTGGAAGGAGAGGATGGCTCAAGATAAGGAGGAGATTTCTCTGTCTTGCTTGGCCAGCCTGCCTCTTTCCTTCCTTCTCCCTTCCTCTCTTCCTCTCCTCCCTCCCTCCCTCCTTCCATCCTTTCTTTTATATATTTTTAAAGCTTTGGGGAGTCGTGGGATTTTAAACTGCTGGGGTGGGTACAGAAGTCAGGAGGACTTTCAGTTGGATTTCTCAACCGTGGTCATTGCCTGGAGCCCATCCAGCATGTGAAGCTGTGATGCAACAGTTTTTCAGGAAGCCTCTGGAAAAGGGCTCCCCGAGGTACGTGGGCTGAATTTGGATCCAGGTACACCCTGTAGCCACCGGCTCCAGAGGTGTTACTAACCCCCTCTTGCCCTAGATCTCACCTGGGGCTTTTGTGTTCTCCCTTAGAAGAGGAGGAGGGACACCCCCTTTCTGCAGCCCCTCCCCCTGGCCTTATGCCTTAGCCAGGACCAGACCTGGGTCTTCATTGCAGCTGGCCTCCGGCAAAGTTCTTGAAGCTGCTGAAAATAGAAACTTGTGGGACTCACATGTAATTATGAAACACAAACACCCTTATCTTTCATTCAAGGGCACCAAGGAGTGAAATAAACACAGGCCACCTCTCCCAGCTGGGTCATAGCTAGCAATGGGTCTGTAAACAGGATGCTAAGGAACTTGGTAGCCCCCTAAACCGCGCCCCAAGGATCTACCCAGTGCCGAGCAACCACTAGATAGACAACGCGAGTCACCTATATATGTAATTTTAACTTTTCTGGTAACCACCTTAAAAAAGTAAAAAGAAACAGATGAAATTAATGTTACCAAAATAATTAATCTATATCTCAAATGTTATCATTTATCATTTCACATGTAATCAGGATAGAAAATTTATTTTTTTTATTTTTATTTTTTTTTGCGGTATGCGGGCCTCTCACTGTTGTGGCCTCCCCCGCTGCGGAGCACAGGCTCCGGACGCGCAGGCTCCGGACGCGCAGGCTCAGTGGCCATGGCTCACGGGCCCAGCCGCTCCGCGGCATATGGGATCCTCCCAGACCGGGGCACGAACCCACATCCCCTGCATCGGCAGGCGGACTCCCAACCACTTGCGCCACCAGGGAGGCCCGAAAATTTATTTTTTAATTAATTAATTGATTTTTGGCTGCGTTGGGTCTTTGTTGCTACGCATGGGCTTTCTCTAGTTGCGGCGAGCGGGGGCTACTCTTCGTTGTGGTGTGTGGTCTTCTCGTTGCCGTGGCTTCTCTTGTTGTGGAGCACGGGCTCTAGGCGTGCGGGCTTGCTCAGTAGTTGTGGCTCGTGGGCTCTAGAGCGCAGGCTCAGTAGTTGTGGCTCGTGGGCTCTAGAGCGCAGGCTCAGTAGTTGTGGCACATGGGCTTAGTTGCTCCGCGGCATGTGGGATCTTCCCGGACCAGGGCTCGAACCCGTGTCCCCTGCCTTGGCAGGCGGATTCTTAACCACTGCGCCACCAGGGAAGTCCCGAAAAATTATTAATGAGATATTTTTTCCCTGTATTAAGTCTTCAAAATCCAGTGAGAATTTTACGCCTAGGGCACTTATATGAATTCAGATCGGCCACATTTTAAGTGCTCAATAGCCACTGTGGCTACTATATTGGACAAATACAGCTTATAGATGGAAAAACTGAGGCACCAGCGAGGTGGAGGGGCGGGGTCAGAAAGCTGGGAGGCGGGGTCTCCAGCTCAGGTCTTGGGGAGCTTGCCCGACTGCGCCCTCTAGCGTCCACCCCACCGCACTGCAGCCGGAGCCACCCCTGCACCGGGTCCCGGCAGTTGTCGCAGACCTCTTGGGACAGGACTGGCCCCTCCTCAGAGCAGCTGCACTAGAAGCCCAGGCAGCAGGCGGCTTGCTTCCCACCTGCATACTGGGAGGAAAGGACACAAAGGCAGTGAGCCTCTTTCCCCCCTAGGACCCGGGCTCAGCCACAGGAGGAGCGTTCGTCCATGAGTCATCAGGAGAAAGACCCAGGGCTGGTGCTGCATGAGAAACAACACAAACCGCCAGCTTTTCTCCTGCCCCTCCAGCCCCCCGTACCCCACCCCACCCACCGTGTCCTGTTCTGCCAGACGGAACAAGCACCGTCTCGAATGAGCCCTCCTTGAAGTGCAAATTCACTGCAGCCGCCCCTCCAGCCTTTGGCCTTTTATGAGGCGTTAGTTCCTCCCACCTCCCCCATCATCTTCCCCCCAAGTGTTTCTAAGTCTGGTTGGCCCAGCAAGCTTTGGAGATCTGAGGTGATGAAAGCGCTTTAGAGCAACGGGATGAAATGTCTACCCACGCTGGCAGCAGGCGTTGAGCTGTGATTAATGGGACATCCGCGCCCTCGGTTCCAGGAAGCGGGCAGCTGATAGGAATGACGCCATTAAAAAGGCTTTAATTTGCAGGCAATACAGACTTCGGGTTAAATATTTTCATAGGGCTCCCCAGTTACATGTTTACTTTTTTTTTCTTTACAATTTAACACATTAAGAACAGTAACCTCTAGAGTAACTGAGAGCCACAGAGATGGCTGTTAGCGCTACATTAACTCCCTCCCCCATTTTTCCATTACTGTGAATTAAAATGTCGTCTTCGATGCCCTCAGAAGGGTGTTGTTTGTCTGATCCAACCCCTGCTTGGTCGTGAAGCTTTTTAAGCCCAGTAAGAGATGGCTCTGACCTTGAATCGGTTGTCCTCCCCTGGCACATCCGTTCTTCACCCCATCTTTCACTGTAGATGAAAGTAAGATTTTCTGGTAAATGAAAGCTGGGGTGTTTGCCTAATGACAGGGCCAGGGGGCCATTTCTGCTGGGAAGTGGGAGTGGTGGCTTTGTCTTTGCAGAAAGGCTTGCGTTTTGTCAGCCATCTTCCCAGCCAGCTGATCGTCAATAAGGTTGGTTCATTGGCTTAATTAGTAACAGAGGGGTCACTGGGGTGCAGCGTTCCACCATCCACCATGTTCCCTTGAGGCTGCCTGCTTCGGGCCAAGAGCCTCCGGGACAGAGTGCTGAAATGAGGTTCTTTAGAAATATTTCACCCGAGCCTTTGGAAAGCACACGCAGGCTGATCCAGGAGGTGATGGGGAGTGCCGGTGGGGCTTTATGTGACATTCATGGGCCCCACTTCATGGCTTCATGAGAGTCACAGTGGGAAGGCCGTCTTGTGAAACTGTCTGGTGAGAAGTTTAATGGCGAGAGGAGACAGAGGAGGTGGTCGCCAGCTGGAAGCCCCGCCTGTCACAGGCAAGCTCGTGCCTCGCACAAGCCTCAGTTCTTTGTCTCTAAGTCGGAGGTGACGGAGATGCCCTGGCCTGCTCCCAGTGACCCCTGCCTGCAGGGCCTGGAACCTGCCGTGTGCGCCCTAGAGGTGGCCTGTGGGAGTCGAGCCTCCAGTGGCTTTTAAAGCCCTTGTCATTCAGTTTGGATTCCGCGTGCCACCTTCCTAGGCAGGCTGCCTCCGCTCCACATGGGAATGAAGGATTCCTCCTCGGAGCTTGGACCTTCCCCCGCCCCCTCCTTCGTGTCACTTATTATGCCCCATCCGTATGCCATAAGTAGCCTGGAGTGAGAACCCGGACCTACGTCCCCAGGCATTTAGGGGACCCAGTGGACTGGAGTATACTGCGCACAGCCTGTGCACCCAGCCTGGAGCCAGACCCAGAGGACACGCCGAGGGCAAGGGCGGCCTGCACCCCTGGGCTGAGGTTTTTGGGGGCGGAGCACCGGCTAGTGCACACATGTGCCCCACAAGCATTTGCACAATTACTCGGGTGCAGGATGTGATGCGGCACACAGGATTTGTAGACAGCGAGTTTCCGGATTCTTGCAGGGGGTGCTATACCATCTTCCCTGATTCCATTGCCTTTCGTGGCTGGGGGGTCAGCCCTTGTGATGAGAGGCTTCCGCATTCAATAGGGACACAGGATTCTTCGACCTGGGACCTCCAGACCCAGGGGTCCTAGACCATCAGACCGCAGAGGGGCCCAAAGAACACTGTGGTCCTTATACCGCTTGCCACCCCCACCCCCGGTTTTAAAATTTGTGGTAAAATATACATAACATAAAGTTGACCATCTTGGGCTTCCCTGGTGGCGCAGTGGTTGAGAGTCCGCCTGCCGATGCAGGGGACACGGGTTCGTGCCCCGGTCCAGGAAGATCCCACATGCCGCGGAGCGGCTGGGCCCGTGAGCCATGACCGCTGAGCCTGCGCGTCCGGAGCCTGTGCTCCGCAACGGGAGAGGCCACAACAGTGAGAGGCCCGCGTACCAGCAAAAAAAAAAAAAAAAAAAATTGACCATCTTAGCCATTTGTAAGTGTACAGTTCAGTTGTGTTAAAGTACATTCACACTGTTGTGCAACCAATAATCTCCAGAACTCTCTTCCTCTAAATTCAGCTTGGGCTCTTAGGGGATTTCTGCAAACAGAAGCCCTCTCCTCAACTCTGGATTCTTACCTGGTACCCCAGGATGGCTTCGACATCCTTGGAGTTGTCTTGAACTTTCTGTAGCAAAATTAATGTTACCGACTTTTAAAACGGTAATGCTGTAAGTGAGCCCTTTAATTCAGCTGACTGGGCATGGTCAAGAAATCAAAGCAGAGGTGGGTACCCTACTTGAAAGCCGTGAGGTCTCCCTAAAGGACATTTGAAAATCAGTGATGGATTCCTGCAACATCGTCCTCAAAAATATGGTTTCCCATCAGCCCTGATTTTGACAGCCCCAGGTTTTACTAACTCAACCTTCAAGACAGTGGCAGGAAAACATGTTTTTCCACCCACGATTTCTTGGTAGTTTTCCCCCAAAGTAAAACTTACCTTTTTTGCTTCCTGGACCCATCCCTCAATTTCTCCCAGCCTTGCTTTTCCTCTCTGTACAGCTGGGAATGCCAGGCCGGCCCTGCCCATCTCCCAGGGTTCGGGGTCGATCATAGAGCTCCGTGGTGAAGCTCAAATGGACTCCTGGTCACATCCCAGCTCCAGCAGCTGTGGGACCCTGGGAAAGTTACTTGACACCCCCGGGCCCCAGTTTCACCATTTGTGAAACGGTCTGCACAGTGCCTGGCACAGCTTGGTGAATTGTGGCTGCAATGGGGGGTTTTGATGCTAAAATGGACCAATGTGAGTGACTCGCCTGCATCCTACATGCTCTGGCCTTGATGAGCTCTTCAAAGGCAGGACCCAGGCCTGATATGTCTGTCCCAGAGTCCTACCTTCTCCCCTCTCCCCATCCCGTGAGCCCCCAGAACTCTCAGGAAGGACCCCTTGCATTGTGTCCCCCAAAGGGGAGCACACCCAGGCTCTGCTGGAATACCAGCTTTGCCAGAAACCACCCTGCCTCAGAGTTAGCAGGTGTCTGTATGTGTGTGTACACAACCAGCACCAGCACTGCAGCGGGAAGGCCCACTCAATCAACACAGACATCTGTTCTCCGCCGGGCCCAGGGGGCCGCTGGGATTCTGCAGCCCCACGTGCCTGCCTGCGGGGACACGTGAGAAGGGCTGGGAAAGCTGAAGCCTCCCCGGGCAGACCTCGGAGCCCTCGGCTGTCACCTTCTAGCGGTTGTGTTGACCGTACTTGTCATGCGCCCTGATATGGTCCCTTCCTTTCCATAAACATTCGTTACATTGGGTGGAGGAGGTGTTAGGAGTTAGCATTTCCGTGGGATCAGAAAGAACACAAACCACAGACACATTCTGAGGCCAGTTGATACCATTGTTCTGAGCGGTGGTTTGGTCTTCACTGAGGTGAACGGATTCTAAAAGGACCGACCGTGGGGATTCCCTGGCGGTCCAGTGGTTAGGACTCAGCACTTTCACTACCCGGGCCTGGGTTCGGTCCCTGCTCAGGGAACTAAAATCCTGCAAGCCATGCGGCGCAGCAGAAAAAAAAAAAAAAAAAAAAAAAAAAAAGATGTAGAAGGACCAACCCTCAGCTCTCAGAGCCCAGAGCTTCACAGAAGATGGGTTGTTTCCACGATGAAAAGTGCAGGAATGCTAATCGGGAAAAGGCTGCACCATTAACTATTGAAGGTGGCCGGGAAGGCCATGTTCATGACCAGGGTGCCCTTCCCTGGGCCAGCCTCCTCTGGACCAGCCGCCCCTGGCTGCCCCCAGCAAGGTGTGGGACGGGGCCAGATGACCTGGTCCAAGGGCTGGCTTTGCCTCCAGAGCCTCCGGGTCTGTTTCCTCCCTGGTGAAGTGGGACTAATAATACAGGCAAGGTGTCTGATAAAAACAAAAGTGTCCCCCAGTCTGTGGACCTTCTTCTGATTGTCCCCGGTGCTGGCAGATCAGGAGTTAAAGCTCTGGGAACCTCACGGTGCCCGGCACGGGGTTCTGCCTCACTGACGCCGATGCCACGCGGTATCAGGTCAGTTCTCGGGGCAGCTGTCTTAGGGCCCCAGAGCTGCTGCATCAAAGCACCACAGACTGGACAGCTTCAAAAACAGAAATCTATTCTCTCTCGCTTCTGGAGGCTGCAAGTCCAAGATCAAGGTGTCGGCTGGTTTGGCTCCTTCCGAGGCCTCGTTCCTTGGCCTGAAGATGGCCACCTTCTCCCCGTGTCTGCACATGGTCTTCCAGAGGGAAGTGTGTCTGTGTGTCTGTGTCCCAAGCTTCTCTTTCAAGGGTACCAGTCAGACTGGATCAGGCCTCACCCATATGACCTCATTTATCTTAATTACCTCTTTAAGGACCCTGTCACCAAATACAGCCACATTCTGAGGTCCCAGGGTTGGACTTCAGCGTGTGAATTTGGGGGGGACAGTTCAGTCCACGACGGCAGCTGGCCCGCTCCGCCCACCCCTACGGACACGTGGGCACACGGTGCTGGAAGAGGGGCCTCAGGTCTCAGCTGAAGGAGTGAGGAGCGAGGAGGGGCAGATGCGGTGAAACCCTCCACACTGCAGCCCCTTCTGCTCGTGGATGCTGCCTTTGAAGCATGAGATGGGAAGTTGAAGGAGAGACACCTAAGACAAGCCACTCCTCTCCACACCCTCCAGACACGGGCTAGGAGACTTGCACAATTAAGAGGAGTGTGGAAAATACAAAGCCTTGAGAGCAGCTGAACTGCGTAAAGGACTGAAGATTAGCCTTTTTAGTGCAGGAAATGCGGAGGTGGAAGTGTGCAGTCTGCGGCGTGTCTTAAGTCAAGTCTGAGAGCCCTGGGGCGGGGGAGTGGGGCTGCTGGGGGCCATTGGAAACTGACAACCAAGTTACGTAGAGATTTGCTGGTTTCCACTTATTAGGATCAACCTATAGGTAAAGCAGAAAGTAGAGATTGTAAACCTTGATGATGTACAAATAGTGGTTCCCATGCACGACAGGAGCTGATGTGGAAGAAAGGTGGAGAGGTTAGGAGAGGAGAAGGGAATGAGTAGCTTGATCGTATAGAGAGCGAGAGATCCAGGTCAAGTGGCTCAATCAAGAAATAGAGGACTCTTGTGTGTTCATTTTTTTGAATTAAAAAAATACACAGAGTTCAACATTTGAAATTACAAAAAGATTTACACTAAAAAGTCTACGTTTGTATTAAAAAAATTAAAAATGTATATAATAATAAAAACAGAAAGTAATGGTAGAGGGATATTTATTAAAAGAAAATATGTTTGTTGTAAAAGAATAAATGATCCAAAGAACATTAAAAAAAAATCAACTATACTTCAATGAAAACTAAACTAAAAAAAAAAAAAAGTCTCCGTTTGACCCTTGTCTATCAGCCGTCTCTCTTTCTGTAGCCAGTGTTATCATTTCCCAAGAAGTCATTCCAAACATACAAGCATGAACATATATATATATTTTTTTCTTCCACAAACGGTAGCAAACTCTATGTGCTGTTCTTCACCTTTTCTTTTCACTTAAAAATAGATCTTGATGATTATTTCACATCAGCTAGTAATGACAGATGCCTGGGTTGTTTATTATTACAGACAACGTGCAGGAATTGGCCGTGTACAGAGGCTATTTGCACGGGTGGGAGCATCTTTAGATTTGTTCCTAGAAGTGCGGTTGCTGCGTCGAAGGGAACGTGTTTGTAATTTTGAAAGATATTCCCAAATCCCCCTACTTGGGGGTTAGAAAAGGAACTTTTCTATAATTTAAATTTATATCAATTTAAATTTCATATAATTTCAAGTCATAAAGATAACAAGTAAAAACAATGACATATATGTATGAAACTAATAAAACCTGGGAGGAGACAAAGAAGTAAAAGGAAGTGCCAGGGAAAATATGTAAACTACACTGATTGTATTTAGTAATGGGGATTTAGTACTTAATGTTTAGTATTCATAAATGTTAAGAAGCAGTTCAAGGGGGTTACCTCTGGGACGAGGGTGGAAAGCCTTTTGTTTTCATTTTCTATTCTATATGCTTCAAAAAATGAGTAAGCCATGTACTAGTGTTACTGTGAAAAATCAGAAGATAAAAGGAGGTGGCGAGGTGAAAGCTGTATTAATGTCTAGTAAGAGTATCACCCCAGGGTCAGTCTTACGGATGGGTCTTACGGAAAACCTCGCTGGGGAGCACGCTTCTGCACGCCCGCAGGTGCCTGAGACTTTACTACGAACCTTAGAGACATGCATGTACTCTTGGTGCTAATTCTAGATCCACCCCTGCCCCCCACTCCCAACCAGAGGGCTTCTCAGAGGCAAAAACAAACAAGAGGGACCCCTTAAAAGCTTCTGGATGCCTGTTCTAAGGATAAAATCAGAACATGGTGCCCGAACAAGAAAAGAACTGCTCAGAACACAGGGTGTGGGGTGCAGTCAGCGTGACAGTTTTGCCTGAAGCTGATGAGGGTGATTAAGGGTTTCATCCTCCAACCTTGTACAGCCCCTGCTGGGCACTTGATAAACGCCTCATTCCACGGATTTCAAGTTGCTGTGTTTTCCACCTTTCCACATTCTGGAAGTCAGGATGTGCCTTTTGCAGCGCGAGGTGGCCTGTCCTGACTCCACCGGAGCGTGGCCTTCCTGGTGGTACACAGACCGAGGGCCCGCCTCCCCGCAGGGGTCCTAGGAGGGCTGAGGCACTGCGTCGCGGGGAGGGCCGGAGGCGGGCCTCTCCAGCCCTCGGTGCGGGACACGCGGGGGACGTTTCTCCGCGCCGCTCGGTGGCTGTAGGCTGTGGGGCGCCCTCCCCCGCCCTGATGGCCCCAGCCCGGGCCCCTGTCTTGCAGGTGTCGACGCCGGCCGCCATGGGTAAGCAGAACAGCAAGCTGCGGCCCGAGGTGCTGCAGGACCTGCGGGAGAACACGGAGTTCACGGACCACGAGCTGCAGGAGTGGTACAAGGGCTTCCTCAAGGACTGCCCCACCGGCCACCTGACCGTGGACGAGTTCAAGAAGATCTACGCCAACTTCTTCCCCTACGGCGACGCTTCCAAGTTCGCAGAGCACGTCTTCCGCACCTTCGACACCAACGGCGACGGCACCATCGACTTCCGGGAGTTCATCATCGCGCTGAGTGTGACCTCGCGGGGCAAGCTGGAGCAGAAGCTCAAGTGGGCCTTCAGCATGTACGACCTGGACGGCAACGGCTACATCAGCCGCAGCGAGATGCTGGAGATCGTGCAGGTGCGCCCCGGAGGGAGGGGCTGGCGGAGCGCAGCCGCGGGGGTGGGGCTGGGGCTGGGGGGGGGCGGGGTCCCCCGATGCCCCGCCCACTCCGGACAGCGCTCCTGTCCTCCCCGCGCCTTCAGCCCTTCGCAGCTAGGTGACTGCCAGCCCCTCCCTCGTGTACTTTTGAAAGTGACCAGTTGTCACCGGACTGGCGGGTCCTTGCAGATAGTGATGAGAAGAGCCTTTGTTTACTGATCACTGGCCATCCATCAGGCCTGGCCTAAGCCCTTTGATGAGTTGTGGCCTTCCCGACCCTGGCGGGGCGGAGGATGGAGGTGTCATTCTCTGCAATTCACAAAATCTGAGGCTGGGTGGGGGACCGTGACTTCCAGAGAGTTAACAGAGCTGAACTATAGTAATTCAGAGAGAATTACAGTAATTGAGAGGACCCTTGACACTTGCAGAAGCCACCTGCCAAGACCTGTTCGAGTCCCCGTGTCTGAGAATAAAAGAACAAACAGTTTGTCATGTCCCCAGGGACGTGCAGTGGTAAAGCAAAACTGAAACATTAGTGGCCGCAGAATAAGCTCTGGTACAGAAAGCACTTCAGAGACCTCTTCGCCTCGACTCCAGTCAACAGCTCTGGCAGGGGAAGCTGTTTTCCAGAAAGAAACCGTGTTTTGTTCACTTGCCCAGCTTCCTAGGTGTGTGGTGGAGAGGCACAGAGCTGCCGCTGCCTGGGTGCCTCCTGGAGCCTGGGCGGTTCAGTTCTAGAATTCCTCAGAGGAGATGTCCTCTACACAGAAGGAACTTCCGGGCTAAGCCACAAACAGAGGGTATCAAACCCATGAACTCCTAGACCAGCAGCAAGTGGCCTGAGGCGTGACCAGCCTATTTCCTAAACAGGTGGTTTTCGCACAGTGAGAATCAATCAGCACAGGTTCAGGGGACTCTGTTTCAGCCCTGGCTCCTGGCCCTTAGCGACAAGCGGTGGTAAAAGGAAGAAATCTCATTCTCAGGAATCACCTGTCCCGGCCCACAAGCTGGCCCGTACGCTTCCCTGTCCCTGGCCAAGCAGACCGGCCCGGCCAAGACTTAGAGACACAGCAGGACAGCGAGGGGCCCCATGCCTGTCCAAACGGGATCTGGCTGCTAGGCGCCCAGACCAAGTTCCCAAACTCTGAGACCCTTCCCGTGGCACCCGCAGGTGGCTTGGCCTGCTGAGCGGGATGCCCGGCCGCTATACCGTCGTCAAAACGGACGGGGTTCTAAGAGCTTCAAAGCCCACCAGAGGCCGGGGAGGGTCTTGGCCCTGCCTCCTCTGCACTTGAACAAGTGCCTGCCCCTCTCAGGAGGGGGTCCTGTCCCAAGAGGCCCTGAAAGACACACTGGCCGTGCTGAGAGGCCTGGCCACCTCCACCCTCCTCGGCAAATGGAGAGGGGCCAAGGAGGAGAGAGTATAACAGATACCAGAAGCCTCCCTTGGGATCATTCCTTTTTGGTTTTGTTTTGTAAACCTGCTTTTTAAGATGCTACAACTCTCACACTTCTGCTGTCCTTGGTGTGTTGTTTCAGGAATGAGACTCTCAGTCAAGCCATCTCCGCACAGAACCCCACAGTGGCACAGCCCCTCCCCCTCGCGAGTTACTCTGATGAGCTGCTCGTCACTGGCCTCATCACGCCCCCTGGACACACACACACACACACACACACACAACACAACACTAGGCCGGGCCCCTTGGACAGAGACACACAGAAATGGCTGGCAATGGTGCTGAGCCCTTGGATGGCAGTGTCCTGGGGTTCTCGGTCCTGCTGGAGAGACCCCTCTGCCTTGGTGCTGGCCTTTCTGGGGCTAGTTATGTGGCTTTCCCTGTGGGCTGTCTTTTTTTTGCTTCTCACTCAGGTACAGCAATCCCGTAGTCCGATGTTCGTGGCTACGGGTGCTGAGTGGTGGGCGCTGCACGTATGCGCCTGTATCACCACCACCCTCTGTGAGTTAGCATCCCCAGCCCCCCCGAGGGCCTGGGAACTGTCCCACCTCCCGCCCCCGCAGACACCCCCAGGCTTATAGCTGTCAAAGTGGGTTGTTGGGCCTGTTTGTTTTTGAACTTCACGTAAGTGAGTCTGGCTTCCTTTTGCTCACATGCTGTCTGTGACATGCGTCCACAGCATTGGGAGTAGCAGGGAACATTCCAGCTGGGGAGGGTCCTGCAGCTGTGAGCATCCTGACCTCTTGTCCTGCTGTGGGCTGGGCAGAAGCTCAGGCCTGTGCCCCACCCACCCAGGGACACCCTGGAACCTCGGAGCACATGTGTCTGTGTCCCCCTTCGCAGGCTATATACAAAATGGTGTCCTCCGTGATGAAGATGCCCGAGGATGAGTCCACGCCGGAGAAACGGACGGACAAGATCTTCAGGCAGATGGACACCAACAATGACGGTAGGATCCCTGTGTGTCGTGCCCCACTGCTGGGAGAAGAGTTGTGTTTGGGATCCGTTCCTCCTCTGTAGCTGCTCAGGCCTCACCTGGCCCACCCCTGGCCCTGCCCGGCCAGTGCAGCTGCACTGAGGGGAGAGCCAGAGTTCGGAGTTGGGGCACCGGGCCAGCATCCTGCTCCATGAGCCATAGTCTCCTTGCTTCTAGAACGGGGAGACTGTGGGCCCGTGGGCGTGTCCCGGGCAGAAGAGGCAGCTACGCCCTTGGCACCCGGGCCCTGGAGGGGTTGGGGTCAAGCCTCCCAGGTGGTGGGGGTCCCTTTGCCCCCCACCATCCCTCCCCCAAGCCTCAGTGGCCCCAGGGACTCTGTCGGGATGTGCTGGCCTGCAGCAGCTCTGCCAGGATCTCTGGGTCCACACCGCAGCAGAAGTGGCGTGTCCAGGAGGGGCGGTGGCGACCATACAGTGAGGACGTGCCCTGTGTTTTCTTCTCTGCATTGGCCGTGAGCTTCTGCAGGGTCCCTGCCGAGGAAGGTAGCTATGAAACTGGAGGGATCCGCCAGTGTTAAGTGCAGTCCCAGAGTCAGGTCTGATTTGCTTTTGAAGGATAAAGAAATGCAGCATTTAGAAAAGAAAAAGAGAAAATACCCCCGGGCTGTGCTGGAGATTAAAAATAAGCTAATGCGGGGCTTCCCTGGTGGCGCAGTGGTTGGGAGTCTGCCTGCCGATGCAGGGGACACGGGTTCGTGCCCCGGTCCGGGAAGATCCCACATGCCGTGGAGCGGCTGGGCCCGTGAGCCATGGCCGCTGAGCCTGCGCGTCCGGAGCCTGTGCTCCGCAACGGGAGAGGCCACAACAGTGAGGGGGCCGCGTACCACAAAAAAAAACTAAAATAAAATAAGCTAATGCACAGAAAAGTGCTCCTACGCCAAGGACTGAGCCAGCAGGGGGAGGAGGCAACGTGGCCGTAGGCACATCATCAGCAAGGAAACAGTTTTCAAAACATAATCCATCAAATGTATAACAAGATGGCCTCGTGCCTGGCGTTGCCTTTGGGCCAATTTAAAACATGTCTTCTGCCTTCCAGGGTAGCAGCACAGGCTTTGGGTTCGACAGACCTGCTCCAACCAATCTTGGCTTTTGTGAGCCTCAGTTTACTCCTCCGTGAAATGGGGATAATAATTCAGTCTCTTGTGGTTTTGAGGATTCAGTGAGATGGAGCCAGTAGACCTCTTAGCACAGCGCCCAGATCTCCCTCCACCCACCTCTGCCCCGACCCCGCAGGGCCCGCTGTGGGCACCTTCCCAGGATGTTTGTGAACTTGGGCCTGTGCCCACCGGGACAGAGCTTCTCCTGTGAACCCCGGGGTCCGTGCATCCCTGGAGCTCGGAGAGCGGTGGAAGAGGCGATGTTGGAGGAGAGAAGAGTGGAGCAGGGGAGGTCCGGAGCTAGGCCCTCGTCCTCCGGGACTGCCCCACACCTCCCCTGCCCCCCTAGGCAAGCACAGGTATCACTGAAGCACCCTCTCCTGTGACCTGAGCCTGGCCGAGCACCAGGAACACCCTGATGGCTGCAGGACAGGTTGTGCTCAGGGACCCCCAGCCCCTTGCCAGCCCCACTTTCTGCCCGGAGGAGAGGCTGGTGCTTTCAGAAGTTGCTCGCCCTGGGCGGTCAGAGCCAAGTCCCCACCGACCATATGAATAGTAACCAAGCCCAGTAACCCCTGTCCATCATCAGAGGGGCCCAGAGGTCTTCTCTTCTGCTGAGGGGATGGCTGCCCCTCCCTTCCCAATCCATCCCTTAGCCTGGGGTTGTTTAGTCTCCCTCGGGGCCAGCCTGTCTGCCCCCGCTGCTGGGGACCTACAGGAGGAGGTGTGCCTCTCGGCAGTGGGCAAGCAGGAGGTCCCTGCCTGGCTTCCTGGCAGCAGCTCACTAACTGAGTGCATCCTGCAGGCCAGGCGTGGGCTGACCCCTCAAACACATTCCCCCAATTAACCCTCCCGGTGGCCCTTTGAGATGGGCGTTCCCACGATCTCACCACACAGACGAAGACCCTGGGACGTGGAGAGGTTGGTAGCTTGCCCCTGGCGGCAGAGCTGCGAGCCCTTTGTGTGCCGGGCATGGCCTCAAGCTCCTGCATTCCCTTTACTGCTGTCCTCCGGGGTAAATGGCTCTATTTCATTTTACAGCTGCAGAGCCTCAAACGCAGAGACAAGAAGTAGGTCCCCACCCAGGCCTGGCCCTCTCGACCCTGGGTTAATTATGGATTAGAGGCAGATGTCATGTTCTTTCTGGACAAGGCACATCTTTCTTAAATAAGGCGTGGGGCTATTTCTGAAAGGGTTTCAATTGCCCCACCAGGCACGGCCTGCTGCTATACTGGGTACGTCCTTTGAGGTGCCCGGTGCTTTGCAATAAGCACTGAAAGCGTAAAAGGTTTTTCCAGAAATGCCCTGGAAGTGTGTGGAGCCTGGACGCGTCTAGCTTCAGGAGGGCTCAAGACTTGGACCAGAGGAGACGTCCCTGACACAGGAGCTGTCCCCGTGCTCTCCTAAGGGTGATGAACTGTGAGCACTGGCTAACTCCCATTTCTCCCGTCCTCCATCCCACAGGCAAATTGTCCCTGGAAGAATTCATTAAAGGTGCCAAGAGCGACCCATCCATCGTCCGGTTGTTACAGTGTGACCCCAGCAGCGCCAGTCAGTTCTAAGGGGTCGGCGTCTGGACAGTGCAGAGAAACACAGGCTTGTCTTGCCGGTTAAGCTTTGCTTGCAAAAGTGGATGCCTCTTCAATCACTCCTGCTCTCCCGGGGCGGCCAGGCAACACGCATCTGGCGCATCTGCTGGCTTGGTGGCCACGCCTCCCTCCTCACCTGGCCTCCTCCCGCCCCCTCCCCAGTCCCTCCAGGGCGAATTCCCTGGCATGTGGTTACTCCCAGGGCTCACGGTGTCCTCGCTTCTGGGGCACCTCCCTGCCCGCAGGGAGCCCAGAGGACACCCCAAGGATCCCGGCGGGACTTTCTAAGATCGCGCCAAGGCCAGATGATTGATTTTGTGATCGCAGGTGACTCTGTGGGAAAAATGGGGACAAGAACAGAGGGAGAGAAGATGGGCAAGCCCTCCCCGTGCATGGCTCCACCCAGCTCGTTCATTTTCTCTGACCAAAGCCGCTTGCACGTATATATACTGTGGTCTCCTTTTAATATATAAGTTATACGTATGGTGAAGTGAAGTGTAATGTGTAGGTCCTGTATTTAATGCCTCGATTGCCTTTGAAGCGTGGTTCCCTCGTGGCCTGTGCTCTCCCCGAGCCTGGTTATTTTGTGGTATTTATGCCCTCAACCTGCCCTTTTCAAAAGGACGTGCATGCGTGCCCAGGGCCGTGGAGACCCTCCCGTCTGTCCGCGTAGTGAGCGCAGCATCTCTATAAGGTTTGCCCTCCCTGTTGATTGGTCTGGCATTTCCTGTATTAAAATGATCAAATAAACGGCATTGTCTGAGTTTTGTGTGGGACTAGGAGACCCCGTTCTGCTGCTGTGGCCTCCGCGCTCCCCGGAACAGGTGGATTCGGCAGGCCCTGCTGCTATTTGTAAACTTGGCCCCTTCTGCATCCATGTAGTCGTTACTGTGTCCATAAATCTTGTGCAGCCTGTTCTTCAATATCTGCCTAATGCCAAGAAATATTTGTGGAAATGAAAGATGACAGTTCTTGGCAGGTTTGACTGTCAGGCTTCTGCCTGCATCCACCCCCCGCCCCCCCCCGGCTCCCCCGCCAACCCCATGGTTTAATCAGCAAGGTAGCAGGACCGCACATCCCCAGCGAGGACCGAGCGGGGATCAGGGGTATCGGCACGGGGCCATGAGGGCAGGCCTGGTTTCTCAGCCTGTGGCCATCAGGATGCTTCTGGTCTCAGAAGCAGAAAGCCCAGCAGAGGGGGCTTCAACCATAAGGATGTTTCCACCATGTGCCGAGACTAATGCGGCAGCTGGGGGGCGTCGCTAAGCACATCCAGGTTCCTTCCACCTCCCCACCGCCCTGCCCCCGGCCTCACAGGCAGCTTCTGTCCTTGCACTTGAGTCCTTGGGGTCCCCGCAGGGCTGTCACCGTGCAGGGCAGCTCAGCTGACCCGGGAGCCTTCCCCAGGCGGGACGAGAAGCAGCCTGTCCTCTGTTCTTCCTTAAAGGGGAGGAGAACTTTCCAAAATTCTCCTGTGCTCCCTGCCCACCACTTCTCAGTGCCTTGGCCAGGAGTGTGAGGTGACCGTGACTGGTCAGTCAGGATGCACCCAGCTGATGAGGGCCCCCCCCCGGGCATGGCGCCGGGAAGGGTGAACAGGATTGGGGTTCTGGTTCCAGCGTCTGGCACATCCACCCAGGGGCCACGTGGCCTCGCTGAGTCTCACCTGTGGAAGCAGTGCAGCGGGGAGACAGGTGATCGAGGTAAGCGGGCCGAGCGTGTAGCCCGGAGCCTGACCCACAGCGGGCTGTCAGGGACTCTGGCTGTTTTGCTGATTTTAGTAATCTTAATACCTTTTACCATTCCAGGCCTCTGAATAGAAACGGTGAGCCCTCCTGCAAGTGACTTTCCAGCCAGTGGCACTGCCCGAGGCTGGACCTTCGTGGGCAGCGCCAGGGGGAGGAGGGGTGGGAGGGGGAGGCCAGGTGACCCGGGAGTGGACCCAGCTTGCTACAGAGAAGCAGGATGGTGCCTTGCCAACTCTGCGTGGCCTGGAGGAATCTCCCCTCCCGGAGAGAGGCTTATATTTTACAAAATGTAAGGAGAACTGGCCAAGGCTAAATCAATAGTGCTTGTTGCCTGTTGAGGGGAGGCGGGGAGTGCTGCAGTACTACTAACGGGACACTGCCCAGGAATCAGGCACAGATGTAGCAGGGTTCGCCCCAGAAACAGAGCCAAGGGGGTGTCTCCCTCTGTATGCACACATGTATACTGGGGTGGGGCGGGGGAGAAAGAGAGAAAGATTCATTGCAAGGAATTGGCTCATGAGATTATGGAGGCTGAATGAACACACGATCTACCAGCTGGAGACCCAGGAGAGCCGATGGCATTAGTTCCGGTCTCGATCTGAAGGCAGGAGACCGACATCCCGGCCCAAGACCGGCAGGCAGAGGACGAAATCTCCCTGCTCGGTTCAGCCTTTTGTCTAGTCAACCCTCTGGATGAGGCTGCTCGCATTGCCGGGGGCGGGAGGGGCAAGCCAAATGTTCACCTCCCCCAGAAACGCCCTCACAGACACACCCAGAATAATGTTTAACCAACTGTCAGGACACCCACGACCCAGGCAAGTTGACCTAAAATAACCATCCCAAGTGCTTCCACCCGAATGTGGAAGATGTGGATCTGGGGGTCAGGGTGGTGCCTTAGGGAGTCGTAGGCGATGAGGAAACCGGCCCAGGGGAGGGCAGGGACGACCCACAGGCCCGTCACTTACTCTGGGGACTCGGCTAGCAACCGGCCTTGCCCCTCAGGTCCCAGGAGTTCAGTGGCAGAATCAGAACTAGTCAGATTATCTTACCCCCCAGACAGTGCCCCTTTCACTGTGTGTGTGTGTGTGTGTGTGTGTGCGCGCGCGCGCGCGCGCGTGTGTGTGTAGAGGGGCAGGTGGTGTGGTCTCTGCCGACAGGCCTTGGTGGGCCTCAGGCGTCTAGTTTGGGGTGTGTGTCTACCCTACAAGGCAGTGTCATAGACGCACACTCAGGCACCACCGTGCAGAGACTCGGCACCAGACTCCCGGCACGTCTGGCCTGGGCCCGTATCAGCAGGTGAGTGTCTTCTGGGGATGTGTGTGAGGCTGCGTTGGGTGGCAGCCCTGCAGCTCCTTCCAGGTGGGTGGGAGCGGGGTCTGAGCCCCCGGCCCTGGCTCTCAGCTGGCCCAGCCGGCTTTCACAGCCGGGCACCCACCTCACTCCTGTCCCCAGCTTGGGCTGAAAGGGCCGCCGTGAACTTCATGCATGCCCACACACCTGCATTTCCCAAGACGCCATGCAAACGTCCCTTCCTCCAGAAAGCCATCCCCACCCTCCCCAGATACTCCCCACGGCCCCCGTGTTCCCCTTGCCCATAGCGTTGCTTCCCTTATATTGACCTCATAATTCACTTCCTTCTGGTCGCCTTCCCCCTTCCCCTACCCAGAGCCAGTACAGGCCAGGCTTAGAATTAGGGAGTTCCCTGGTGGCCTAGTGGTTAGGATTCCAGGCTTTCACTGCCACGGCACGGGTTCGATCCCTGGTCAGGGAACTGAGAATCCCGCAAGCCGCGTGGCATGGCCAAAAACAAGAGGGGCAAAAAAAAAATTAGAGGCTCAGAATGAGTGAGTGAACAAACGAAGAGTCAGCGTGGGGTCCCCCCCACAGCCTGGAACTGCACCCAGTGGGCCTCAGACACAGAGGCAGAGGTACAAGTCTCAGCCTGACCACTGACAAGCCACGTGACCCTGGGCACATAAGGCAGGGGCCCAGAGAGCCAAGGGTGCTGACCTCGATCTCGCAGGTCAGCTGGCAGGGGGACCGGCTGCAGAGGCTTGGGGGAGGGCAAGGATGCCCGTGGGCCAGGATCTGCCCCCTGCCCCTCCAGCTCAGAGCGAGGGCTGCAGATGGTTCCTGGCTCCTCCAGAAGGGGGCGCCAGAGCCGGGGCTGGGGCCAGGCGCCCAGGGTGGGGCGGCCCCCCCACTGTGGGAAGAGTATGGCCCCGGGCCAGGCGAAGATGGGGAGGCGCAACACCAGCAGCCTTAGGTGCTCCGGTACCGATGTGTGGGGATAAGCAGGACCTGGACTTAGGTCTCAAGGGCTGGTCAGTGGGTGGGGTGTGAGGGCAGTGCCCCCTGCTTCCCACGCCACCCACGCTTCAGCGGGGGGCGGGGGGAGGGTGAGCCTGGCCGCACGGCCCGGGCGGGGCACGGGCACAAGCGGTGTGTCCAGGGGGCGCCTGGGGGTGGCCGGCCAGGTCACCAAGTGTGGTGTGTGTACTTCCGGAGCCCAGGCTGGGGGCATCACCCACTCCGGACAGGCAGGCCGTGGGAACCCCCAGCTGTTCCCTGCTTGTGAAGCAGGGGGTGAGGGCTGGGCTGGGGGAGTCTTCGCCTGTGGGGCTCGGGAAGATTTTCGGGGGGAGCAGCCTGGTCCAGGACGAGCTGTCTGGAGCCTCAAAGCCTAGCTGCCCAGGTGTGGCTGCCCTTGGATCTCCCCCTGAGCCAGGCCACGCTCCAATCCCCACAGCCCTCCTGTCACAGTCACGCCTCTGCCATCTTTTGCTGAGGGACTGAAGGACCTGCCCACTTGGTCGCAGCGCCAGACGGGCCGAGGAGTCTCAAGAGCGAGGTGCTGCTGCCCCCTGGTGGCCGTAGCCGGGAGGGCCGTCCGGGCCTGGGAGCGCGGATCCCCCAGCCTGGTTTCGGAGCCTCTCCTGCCAGCTTCATACAGGAGCTTTCTGTCTCTGTCCCATTTGGCAGATGAGGAGCCTGAGGCCTGGGGGAGCACCTGATTTTCCGTGGGCCACACAGCACACAGAAGCTGAGGCCGGGCTCCTGGTACCCGGGACTCGGAAGCCTGGTTGATAGGGTTGCCACATAGAATACAGCCTGACCAGCTGGCAGGTAGAGTAAACCGGGAAAACCTAACAAGGATGGAGTCTGCACAGAGATGCAAGGTGACCATCGTAGGGGTCACCGTGGGCCGTGGGGAGCACAGGGCTACAGAAGACAGGCTGAGTGAGGCCTGCGTGGGCCAGTGGGCCGCCTGCAAGGCAGCACGAAGGCTGGTCAGCCAGGAGGCTAGAGAGGGCTGTGGAAAGCGTGGACAGTGGCCTGGCCCTGGCTCAGACTCTGACCCCGTCCCCGGGTGACTGCGCCCCGACAGGGCAGACGGCCCTGCCTGGGCAGTGACGGGGCTGCGGGGCAGAGGTGGGGGGTGAGTACTCGGCCCCCGATGACTTGGCCGCTTCCGGTAACCTCAGGAGCTGGGTGGGCACGAGCTAGCCCTGCAGAGCGGCCCTGGCCAACGCCGCCCTGTCCCCGGCCCAGCCAGCTGGCCCTGGTTCAGCCGCTCGTGCGCGTGGGAGTTACACGACTGAGTACTTTTTCTCTGGGCCTCTCTTTCCTCACCCAGGAGGCATATTTCATTTGATTCCTTTAAGATCAGCAATAGACACGTGTAAAAGTGCGTATGAAGTCAGTCTCCACTCCCCTCCTCAGGCCTCCATCCTCCTGCTGCGTTTATCAGTTCTTTCAGAAGTTTCCGCACGTGTGCAGGTATGCGCGTGCACTCCAAGCCTGGCTTGCCTTTTACACAGGGACTAGCTCACTGCACGGTGCTCCTCAGCCCCGTTCTCCAGCTTGGCGATCGTCCCCCACCAGCTCCTGCAGGGCTCTGCGTCTTGAAGCAGCCGTGTGCTCCAGTGATTGTCTCATCAGCAAGTACCCTCTTGATGAGCATACGGTTGTTTCTAATATAATATGTACTGTACAGACACTGTCACAATGAAAGGCCTTGAAAGCCAACTTGTCAGAAAATTCTTACAAGTAGATTTGTTGGGGCAAAGATAACGTGGATTATTTTTGATATTGCCAAATTCCCTCCAGATTATTCTTATTCTCACTTTCCCATCTGCCTTGGGTGAGCCAGCCTGCTTACCCAGCAAGCCAGTGCACTCTTCCACCTTCGCCAAACTGACAGGTGATAGATTCTCATAGTTTTAATATGCACTTGAGTTTTAAAGTTTGTTGAAGTCCAAAGTTTTTTCTTTTCTGTGAACCTAAGTTCGTGGCTTGCCCACTTTCTATTGAATTGCTTCTTTTTTACCTATTGGAGCTCTTTTTTTTTTTTTTTTTTTTTTTTTTTTTTTTTTTTTTTGCGGTATGCGGGCCTCTCACTGTTGTGGCCTCCCCCGTTGCGGAGCACAGGCTCCGGACGCGCAGGCTCCGGACGCGCAGGCTCAGCGGCCATGGCTCACGGGCCCAGCCGCCCCGCGGCATATGGGATCCTCCCAGACCGGGGCACGAACCCGTATCCCCTGCATCGGCAGGCGGACTCTCAACCACTTGCGCCACCAGGGAGGCCCCCTATTGGAGCTCTTTGAACAGGAAGAAAATTGGCCCCTTCCATGTGTATTAGTCTTCCCTTTGCCCCTTGAATTTTTGACTTCAAATGTTTTCTTCTAATAGATTTGTAGCCTAACCTGTCACATGAAAATTTTCATCTGGGATTTACTGTGGTGTAAGGAGCATGAGTGACATCTTACTTTGCCCAGGTGGTTACCCACTGCCCCACACTCCCTGTCCCCAGTCCTGGGGTGGACCCGGCAATCTGCATTTTCAGACGCTCCCTAAGTGATTCAAATGCAGGGCCCGCCAGGCTTGGAAACCACTTCCTTTACCTTGGGCCAGTAGCCCCTCCCACGGGGCCCTGCGTGGAGACTCCAACACCCTCAGGAGGAAGAGTCACCCACAGCCTTGGTGGAGGCCAGAGCTATATTCACTTCAAATCAAGGTCTAGAAATGTCATTTCTATGAATGACCAGACAGTACCATCTGTAATGGACACAGGTAAGTGCACACTGCAAGCTAGAACTTGACGGTCCTGGAGGACAGTGTTGACCGACACACACCCAGCCGTCTGAGATCTCCATCCTTTTGCCAAACTTGCCCACGCCCAAGTGTAGGGGCCATGGGAGGTCATTTGGCCCAGCCCAGGCCGTGTCACCATACAGGCTCCAGGGCTCACAAGTGGCTTCACCAAGCTGTCAGGAGCCAGGTTCAGAGGCTGTTGTATGGGCGCCATGGGACTACCTGGGGCTACTTCCGTCCCCACCAGCACTGGCCAGTTGGTTGGACTGCACTTTTACCTCACAGGCTGAGAGAAGAGCAGTCCCCAAGCCCTCAGTACTGCAGAATACGTTTTGAGTGGAAAACCTCTCCTCTTTTCCATCCAAGCTCAGTGCCGTCACTAGGGCATCTTGTTACTCCTTTCTTCTGAAGGTAGATCTAATTTCCCAAAATCTTAGGCATGGCATCTAGCTTGCATTTCTTGGCACTTAATCCATACAGAACACCAATTCCTTTATTTTGAACATTAGCAGCGGGCAGACTGCGGACCCAGAAAAGGATGTGCTCACAGGAGTCGGACAGACAGTCCACGTAAGTGTTCTTTCCTCTGTTCTGCCCAGACTCCAGTCAGACCTATTTTCTCTGTGCCTGCTGAGAAGTCTTATTCAGGGGTCCGGCTAAGCAGCCGAGATGTGACGTCAGCGATCACAGCAATGTGCTGTGTCCAGGTGAAACTGAGGTCTTGGGGGAAGGTGGCTTTTAAGAAACACAAGTCACTCCCCTCAACTCCTTGGTAAAGGTACTAACGGCATCAGCAGAAGCGCTGAATTTAGTCCCTGAGATGCAGGAAGCTGCGGCGTTCCCGTCTGAACCACATGCTGTCTCCCTGTGGCCCTCTAACGAAGCTGGTGAGACACTCAGTGCCGTCTGCAGTGTCTGGTGCAGACAAGTGGCAGTTACTAAGGGGACACCTGGCTTTTACATGGCCTTCCTTTCCTCCCTCCTCCCTGTGCTACAGCAGGAATTCACAATTCCCATTTTGGAAATTTAGTATGAGAGCCTGCCAACCTTTTCTGAGGACTGGGGGTACAAGTTGAGTAAGAGAATATAAAAGGCCAAGGTCGGAAGGTAAAGATCTGTAACATGTGTAACAACTGCCAAAAGCTGTGCTACATTCCTAACTAGTTGTGACTATGCAACTGGTGAAGTCAAGATGGGGAGGGCCTGTGTCTAGCCTCTGGAGGCAGGGTTCAGAGGGCTGGGGCACCGGCCCTGCGCGCCGCAGGCTGGCTAGTTAACAAGAGGCCCTGGGCACTCCAAGCTCAGTCGCATCCAGGGTGGACTGTGCTGTTAACAGCAGAGACTGCCCACTGTCTCACCCCTCCTTTTCCTTCCACCGCACATGGGGCTAGACCCACTCACTATTCTCTCTGAGAATCCACAGCAAACTTCCTACAGGACTTGAAATAAAAATGTCAGAACAGGAAAAAGGCATTCCATGGATCTTCAAAATGTTAAAAACCTGTCAACTCCTTAGTCCTCGGGGGCAATTTTCTCAGCCTCTGGGAAAAAACATCAATTCCCCACCTGTAAACCACACTCAAGGTGAGCCATTTGTTTTGTTTGTTTGTTTGTTTGTTTTGCGGTACGCGGGCCTCTCACTGTTGCGGCCTCTCCCGTTGCGGAGCACAGGCTCCGGACGCGCAGGCTCAGCGGCCATAGCTCACGGGCCCAGCCGCTCCGCGGCATGTGGGATCTTCCCGGACCGGGGCACGAACCCGTGTCCCCTGCATCGGTAGGCAGACTCTCAACCACTGCGCCACCAGGGAAGCCCAAGGTGAGCCATTTGGAATGGACACACTGTAAAAATTTCCCAATGCCTAATTATTTCAAGATACTTTACTTTAAAACAGGTCACAACAGTAAGCTTCCGGCCCATTCTGCCAATGCACAAGCTACAAATGCTTGCTCAGCAGTTGAGGGGCATGCTTTAGTAGCATGTTTGAAAAGTGAATAAAAATCCATATAAAACAAATATTCAAATAGTTTCCATAGGAACACAGATTAAGTGTGACCCCATCGCCTAGTCTTCCACGTTGCTGCATCTGTACCAGCCCTATTCACATAGACATCTCAAAACTAGCAGTAATTAAGTTAAGTGGTCCCCCCCCAACCCTTACATCAAGCTAAACTCGCAGTTACCAGCTACAGGAATGGCATCTACACATTGACGCGAGCTGAAGTGCGGGCGGCCGGGCGCTGTTCCATCCCACTCTCCCAGGCGCAGGACACAGGCAGAGTGCCGACGTCCTGCTCCTCCGCTCCGGGTGCGAAGTCGTGGCTCTGGATTTGCTGCGTCAGCTGCCTGCAAGAGACAGAAGTGGCACGTTCAGAAGCCCTGAGTCACCCCTCACTGAGCAATTCCACACCAAGAAACTGAGAATAACTTATTCATGAGCCTATTTATGTCCTTGGTTACTATGTCATCAGGAAGCAATTCAACATAGCTCTACAGCAAGCATTTCTTCAGAACCATCTTTATGGTAACAAGGAAAGCACAAGTCACAGACACTAATTAAAATATTCTAGTTGCACAGAAATATGCTGATCAATCTTTTCTGAAATGATTATGCCTTAGAAATCTGAAAATACAGATCACTGTTATGGAAGGGATTTTCCTTCCATTGTATTTTCCAAAATTTCTAAAGCATACATTAATATGGAGAGAAAAACAATGAAAACAAACGTTACTATTTAATCCTAAGTAAAGCAATTCCTTATTCAACAAGAGCAAGCATAATAAATCCTGGAAGGTTCTATTTTCTTATAGGAAACACAAACACACACACTGTTGTCACTAACCATGTTGGCCCTGACATCACATAGTAGATGGTTGGTCTCTGGAATCCATTGAAAGTAGACGCAGCAGCGACAGTGTAAGCACCCATGTTTTCAAAGAGCATCCAATCGCCCACATGCATCTCGGGCAAGTCACAGCGCTCAACAATGCGATCCAGGCCATCACAGGTCGGCCCCCAGATGCTGGATGAATAATACTTCTCATCTGGTTTGGGTCTCTACATTTGAGAGAGAGAGAAAAACACACCTGCTTACACTTGTTCTGACCAATCATCTTTTTTTTTTTTTTTTTTTTTAGCGGTACGCAGGCCTCTCACCGCTGTGGCCTCTCCCGTTGCGGAGCACAGGCTCTGGACACGCAGGCTCAGCGGCCACGGCTCACAGGCCCAGCCGCTCCACGGCATGTGGGACCTTCCCGGACCGGGGCACGAACCCGTGTCCCCTGCATCGGCAGGCGGACTCTCAACCACTGCGCCACCAGGGAAGCCCCTGACCAATCATCTTAACTGCTGTATACAGCATGTTCACAAGGTACCTTCTGCAGAAGAGGCTTCACGTGCGCATGGTCGTAGAGGATGCAGTTGAATGATCCATATACTCCATCATTCACGTAATACATAAATGTCTGTTCACTTGACTCATCTTCATCTAGAAAAGCAGAATTAGTCTCAATTACCACTTTATGTACCAACTTTGTTATACACGCGATGATTCATCCTTTGTACGTACCATCAGAGCCTGTCTGTTCCTTTAATACGCGTTTTTTGGCAATGATGTTAACTGCTAGCGTGAAAGCTGATGCAACATAGTATCTGCCTGGCTCAGCTATGATTCTAACTCCAGAGTCTGATGGAAAATACTTGTCCAACGCCGGGTTGATTACACTGGTGATCTACCAGAGTGAGACAGAAAAGAGCAGTTGGTCATCAAGGGGAACTCACCAGCACTTTGTGACATGACACACCAAAAACCCTGAGAGCGGCCATCAGCAGAGAGGTTTACCCTCAAACGGCAGCACAAGATAAACATCTCCCTGAAGACCAGCCTGTACATCCCTGTGGTTTCATTTTGATTCCCCTCCAGACACCCTTTCTACCCTCTTTAAGATGTTATGGGTATGATTTTATTAAACAATGATACAAATTTATTACCACTTACAAAGTGCCTAAATGTTTTTATCCAGCAAATACATGCCAACAGAACAAAACTTTCTATTCTGCCTATTCATATAATTTTCACAAAAAAGAATACGGATTTATTTTATAAATGAGTAGCGTATAATGGCCTAACTTCTTCTAGTTCCTTGACCAGGGATCAAACCCGGGCCCCCTGCATTGGGAGCTCGGAGTCTTATCCACTGTGCCACCAGGGAAGTCCCTTAAGTACCATTTTAAATAGCACAGAAGTCATTCAAAATACCACACCAAGACATTTATTTTCATGTTTGTATAGTCCCTTTACTATCTGTTAAAACTAGTAGGTTTTGAAATATTCCAAAAAAGAACTTGCTAAGAGCTACAGATTATAGTTTTGTTATAAATTACCTCTTCAAATTTAAGCTTTACATCCTCAGATCCGGGAAAGCCACCACCAATATCAAGCAGATACATGTTGAAACCAACCTCAGCCTAGAGTCAAGAAAGTTAATTCCATCAAATTAAGTCCATCAAGTAGCCAGGTGCCTAACAAGTCATGAAAAACGCATGCAGCAGATAGGGTGAAATGCCTGTAATATGAGATGGCTTCTACAAAAGGTCAGTTCTGGAACTGGGACTAGTTATTACTGTCATCCTTACCCCCCCCCCCAACTTGGGGTTCACATATACTCACTCCCATGTCAAAGACACAGCGGGCATCAGAGATGGCCTGCACGAAGGTCTCCGGATCAGTACAACCACTTCCCACATGGAAGCTGGGGCAAAAAAAGTAGAATATGCTATTTCTTACTATTTCTGGAAATAACTATTCATAGTGGGAGAAAACCGATGAAACGTGCATTGTCTCATCTTAACCTCTACCTCTGCCATCACCAAGATCTCACCTAACACCAATGACGTCAATACCCAGCTCTTTCGCCCGTTCCAAAAGAAGCCTGCTGGTTTTCAGTGTGGCACCAAATTTGACACTGAGGCGACAGACTGCTTTGGAATCATCGGTGGCAATCCGCAAAACCAACCTATGAAGCAAGAAAAGTGTATCAAGTTTCCCATAACAGAAGATCACCTACAGCCATGGTTAAGACAGAGACTCCTGGGCTCCGATACCCTGTGGGTTAAGTCTAATTTGGTTTTATTAATCAAGAGGGTTTAAGCTTTTTTCTACTTTGTCTCTGACCCAGTACACAGATAATTTACTAAAGTATGGAAATCTAACAACTGGAAATTTGAGTTTGTCTGCCATTATTATACAGATGCCACATCTGACCCTGCCCTCAAATGGAGGAGTAACTCACTTGGCCTTTGGATGTGCCCTGGCAACTTTCATCAACTCAACTTCACTATCAAAAGTCATCATCTGGACTCCATTATTGGCAGCGTATTTAATCTGAGACACTTGTTTACAAGGATTGGCATAGATAATCCTCTCTGGAGGCACCCCGAGACTCTGCACCAATTGGATTTCAGTCTGAAAAAGAAGAGGTGTTACAATACATGTAGCTAATACATGGAAGAAACAGAAAAACATGGGAAGCTGTCACCATCCCCACTCAATTCATTAGCATCTCCTGCCCAAGCAACGCAATTTTGGTCTGCCCTGTTGGGAACACCGAGGCCATTACGATCATGTGAGTTCTGCTTTTGCTCACCTTGCTGGCACAGTCAAATCCTGTCCCTATGGCAGCTAGGGTCTTCACTATGGTTCTGCTATCATTGCATTTGACTGCATAAAAGGGGGTGACCCGAGGAAGAGCTTTAAACCATCTCAGATGTTTCTTTAGGATGTCTCCCAGGTCCGCAACATAGAAGGCATCCTTATCGTCCTGTGTAAGAGTGGTTACAGGAAACCCATCAGCGGCCTAACAACACGTCCAACACGCAGCCTTCCCTTCCCTTGCCCGTTATTCTCATGAATCCTACTCTATTTAGTCAATCCCTGGCATGAAAATCATTGTTATTGGACGATCCATAGCCAATTAAATTCTAAATTCCCTAATACGACATTTCCATTTCCGCAAGACCCCACTGAAGCTTCCCATCCAACCCAACATTCTCAAAGCTGCACTCCCAGCAAGGACTTAACATACACTTACAGAAGAAGAAACTTCATTAATTTTTTGGTCCAGAATGTCCTTGGCGGTAAAGCCTTCATCCAAGAAATGGCAGTCAAACTCTTCATTACTAAAGTTGTTCATGGTTCCTTGATATCTTTCTGAAACAACAAACTGCAAACAGGGCAGACAATTTACTCAGAAGTCTTAGCAATACTTAGTAACTCCTAATAAGATAAACCTGCAACAACCATGAATACTTACAAGGGAAACTAAGAGATGAAATTTAAAGAAATTATGCCAGCTTTTCACAAAGGCAATTCTCTAGGAATTCCAAGTGCCACTGAAAGATGTGCGTGCCCTTGCTGCAGCAGTGAAAATGTCCTGACAAACGCACAATCTGCTGTCCACCTTCGGAACACATTAAATTGGAAGATCAGTTACTGACAGCACACACAAGAAGCAGGACTACTCAAGCACCCTCCACAGATACCTCACTCACTGGGTTTCGGAATCCCCATTATGCCTAGGTTTCGGTCACGTGATTCCATAAACCTCAATGGAATGAGGACACCACAGATTCAACACTAGATTTTTTCACACTGAACTTCCATATATAGTACTGTCCACCTCAAAAAAAGCATTTCAAACATCCCTGCTAAAAACTGCTGAATGCAGGTTTCAGAAGCTTTCCTGCACTTAGGTCACTGATAGGGAAAAAGTCTCATGACAGTTAGCTTACTTTATTTCGGACCTGTTTCTCTTTAGAAGCTTAAAATAGCATGACAGCAATTTTTCAAAGCTGCCGTATAAACATCTGGCTATTTCCTAAGTCTTATACAGAACAACTTATAGTGACTAACAGGCATCACTGCTCTCAATCTACTGAGAGCTCTTAAGTTTCCTGAGAATTTTATGAGCTAATTTTCATGCTAGGCATGTGTTTTTCAAAACTGCAATCTTCAAATCAACATAATGTATTACAGTTGCTGTAGCTGATCAGAAATCAGTATTCTTAAACCAGCACTGCCTACTAAATTAGCAACTCTGGGAACCTCAACTGTCCTTACAGGCACTCTGATACTTGCTTAGCTATGAACGATCATCACCTGGGAATAAGTTTTGACTAACTATGAATAACAAAAATAAGCCAACAATCATTTATGAATAAGCAAAAATAAAGCTCATTTAACAATCAGAGCCACTGTCCTTGGCCTTCATGAAATGCGACATTGGTCAATGACAGTTGTCTTAAAATTACTGATTTTAACCTATTTAATTTCTGCCAGGGAGGGCTTCTTTTCCACTGTACAACCCGCTTCAGTGCCTGCAGCCTACGGGCAGAGGCCAGGCAATGGTTCTGGGCCAGTTTGCTCTGGCATGGGACACTATGAGAGGCCCAGGGGAACGGGCCTGCCATAAATCCAAACCCATGCACGGCAGAACTTGCAAGACTTGATCTAATGTGACTTGCTGGCACTGTCAACCTCCTACGCGCGTAGGGGAAGGGAAGAGACTGCCAGCAAACCCATTTTGTCTATATAATAACATTTAAATACGCTCACCGGTGACAGATTGGGCTATTTCGAGTCTCGTTAAACATTTTTAAGGCAATATTCAGGCTTAAGCTTAGGATGTTTTTTTTTTCTCTGAAATACACCCCTACTAAGTATTTTGCTTTCTTGTATCTTTCAAAGCTTTATCTCAATAACTTTTGATATAGAGATATTTCACCCAAGAACACCTTTTGGTGTGTTCTTTCTGTATAGCTAAGTTACTTAAAATGACTCGGATTAGCGCAAGATAGCACCTCTCTGCCATGAAATGCTTTACTGCAAACTGGATAACGTTTGAAAAGACTGGTACTAATTCAAACAGCAACTGAAAAATTTACAAGTCAACTAAATTACGCCCTATTTTAGGGTTGAATGAAGTCAACACATTCTTTGTCCCCCCTAGACATTTCTAACAGGTTCTACTCCCCACTTTCCCCCATTATTTCGCATTTTCAAACACAGCTGGTCTTTTTGGGAAGATCTTGGGACTGGCTCCTATGCCTAAGCCTGAACTGGGATCTTAATAATATAGGTTTTTCTTGACTCACCAAGTCAAGAAAAAAGATCCCGTAAACAACTCTAAGCCATAGCCGGTTGAGTATTATCAGTTGTTACTACAAGGTTATCTCATCTCAGCTCTAGCGACCCGAGTGGGTTTCTATATTGGGTCATTCGCTCTGTACACATAGCACAAATAAAAGCTAAAATGAAAAAAAAAAAAAAAAGGAAATTCCAGGGCAATACGGCGGAATGGCACGTCTCTTCCTTCTAGAAGTGAGTGCGAGAGATGGGCGCCCGGAGACCTGAGCCCGCTCGCTTCCTACCTCTCCTGCACCTGCTACCGGACTGCCACATGGGTTTAAAAAAAAACAGCGGTTTGAAGGAACGACCGACCCTTTTCAACAGCTTCCGGCTCAGAAACCCTCACTGACGTGGTTCGGAGGAGGTGAACCCCGGGCCGTTCCAGCCCAGGCTGCCCTGAGCCGGGAGGGTGGCCGCCGTGCACGCCGGGGTCCGGCTTCACCCGGGACGTCAGGGCCGGGGGCGCAGCGGCTCACCGAGGTCAGGGGCCGGCGGCCGGCTCTGCGACCACGTGTCCTCGCAGCTCCACGGCGCGGGAGCTGCTCCGGCCTCAGGCCGGGCCCGGGCGCAGGGACACGTGGCCGTCACCCCCGCTCCCCCGGCCTTCCAAGCGCCCGGACGCGCCCCTCTCACCTTAGAGCGCACGGGCGCCGCGGGCAGACCCCATGGAGACCAGACGCCGCCGCCGCGGCCGCCGCCGAGCGCGCAGGGCCGCCGGCCGCCCCGCCGCTGTCCCCGCCGCCCCCGTCAGCGGCCCGCCCGGCCGCCCGCCACCTCACTCCCTCCCGCGGAGAACCGCCGGCCCGAGGTGGCGCCGGAGCGCTGGCAGAGGGACGGCGGCGGCAGCGGTGGCTGAGGGAGGCTGAGGGAACTGACAAAGCCCGACTCGCCGCAGCTCCGCTACTTATAGCGCCGCGCGTGTCGTCATGGAAACGCACCAGCTCAAACCAGCCGCGATCGGTTCCGTCCGGGCGTCCTCCCAGGGAGGGGGCGGGGCGCGGCGGCGGCCAACCCGGAGCAGGGCGGAGGGGCGGGGGGAGCGGGCGGTTCGACGTCAGCGCATCCGAGCGCCCCCCATTCCCGGGCCAGCTGCAGGCCTGCGCAGGCGCACGCGCCGCGGGCCCTGATCTCCAATAGCGCACCTTCAGGCGCCTGCGCCTGGCGCTCCGCCTGGGGCCAAGAACCGCAGCCGAAGAATTGCGAAACCAGCCTCTGACCGCCGCCAAATTTCAGCTCCTGCGCCAAGCAGCACTGTTCTTCCACCTGGCATTAAATGCCTCGTGCCCTCGGGCGGAGAAAGGAAATTGCGGGCGCGAGCGGGCCACGTGGACCCCACCTGGCACACTCTGGCTCCTTCTGCCCGGCGTCTCCATTCCTATGGGAGGGACCTGGAAGTGATTCTGGAGCAGTTCCACCCCACGAAGAAGCGGGCGGAGACGCAGAAGGGAGAAATGTCACCCGGCAAGTTAGCGGCACAGCTGGGGGCAGCTCCCGAGCCACTGCGCCTGTAAACCGTGTCTAACATATCCAGGTGTCTTCCAACTAGGTGGCAGACAGCAGTGGACAAGCGAAGATACACGTTACGCTTACTAAGCCAAAGACTCGTCTAAGGGCATTAGGGGAAGGGGTAGGAAGTAACAGGTCTGCAAGCCACCGAGCGATCCACTGCCCTTAGTTGTATCGGGTGGCACTCCTCAGTGACTTCTGTAAGGGCAGCTGCGATGGGCACGCTTTGGGAGAGTTGAGTCCTAACACACCACCAGTGTCTACTCAAGAAATACATATGGCAAAAACTGTGTCGTCAATTGGGAGTCCCCAGGAGTGCAGCCAAGGCTCTGGTGGGAGAACTGGCCTTTCCAGGGTGCAGGCCACCCCCACCCCCCCACTGCCAGCCCCAGGGAGGGATTTGGGGCACTTTTTGCCCCTTGCATTTTTACCATTCCTTCCCTTGTAGACAAAATCTAACAGGTGATTATGTCCCACCCTAGGGTGTGACCGACCTGAGGGCTGCGGGTGGGAGTAAAAAGGTGTGACCCTGGAAGAGCTCAAGACTGTAGCCCACCTTGGCCCCAACTTGCTGTGTGACCTTGGTTAAGGTACCTCCCTTCTCTGGGCCTCAGAAGAAGGCTGGACTAGAAGACCCAATGATGTTTACAGCTACAAAAACCTCCTTTGTGAGGAGTGAGTACTTGTTTGATGAATGCAGGAATGAATGAGTATCTAACTCTCCCTGACCATGCATGGCTTCCACAGAATCAAGAACAGGGAAGACAGCAGTAAACAGTAACGAGTCTTCATATGTGAAGGGATATGACAGGCAGAGCTCCCTTTTCTCTTGGCCACCCTGATCAACCTTATTTTTACATAGTCCTTGGGCAACAATTGGGTACCAGTGAGAGAGAGGGAGAGGGGAGTTATCCCCATCCCAGCAATTTTAATTCCTAGGAGGGAATGAGATTAATAATGAAATTAACAATCCCGTCAGAGACCATTACAATCCCAGGCACTAAGTGGGACAGCTTTGATTCCATGGTGAACACTGGTATTTGTCCCCACTCTGAGAAGAAACATTTTGTTCCAGTGACACGCAGATTTTTCCTCAAACTCCGGAAGTCTCCCATGTCCAGAGCTGGGGCCAAGAGGGGAGCATTGTCCGCACTGCCCAGATCTCTGAGGCACATCAATCAACCAGTCCTTGCGTGGCAAACACTGTCCCCACTATTCGGCTTCCTCCCAGCAGAGGGAACCGGATGTCTCAGCGTGTGGGATCCTAGTAGGAGCCCGGTGTGGAGGGAAGGATAGCCAGCCCCGCATCCCGCCGGCAGCTTGCCTTGTGTGACCTTGACCATCTCCTCGACCCCCTGTGAGCCTCTCTCCAGCCATCAAGGGAAGAGTTCGGGCCTGATCTAGAGTCTCTTTCAGATCAGTTCTGTGATCTATTTTAGAATTAGAAGTATTAGCTGAAACCCAGAGGCGAGTTCTTGATTCAGGAAGCCAGGTGATCGGTCCCGCTGCTGCTCACATGTGCTGCTCACATGTGCTATTCACATGTGGTCACCTCCACACACCGCCTCTCCTGCTAGCCCACCCCAAACGGCCCATGTGCTGCACTTTCCCCTGGGGAGGCCTGGCCTTGCCCAGATGACCCATCTTGACCCAGATGGGGAAACAGAAGCAAGGGAAGGAGGAAGTGCGGCTTCCCCGAGAACTGGCCCTCCTGGCTGCAGACAGACTCTTAGAGTTCGGCCTCGGGTCTGGGAGTCAGCAGGCCTGAGTCATTAAACCCAGTTACCAATCTGGATCTGAAAAGATAAACCTACAGTGACTAAACCTGGCTTTGTTCAGATGCATGGCATTCGTGTCTTTCTGTATATTTTCAGTAGAGTTTATCTTCTCCCTTACTTTTTCTTTTTTCCTTAGAGAAAAGCAGCAGATCCTTGAAAACTATGTGAAGTCCAACACCTAGAAGTTACCCTTACATGGAGGTGAGGTTTTTGTGTTTGGTGCAGAAGCAGTAACTTAGGGAAGTGAACAAAAACATCTAAAACCACGTTGGACATGCCAACAAGATCTGTACCCTTAGTCATCCCACCTAAGTTCTGGGACCACCTCCAATTTTTTTAGCTACCCTCAGCACCTAGCTCATCCCTGGGTATCACTTCTGCTCTCTGGATCTCAAGCTCTTTCTGTAAAACACACTCTGGCTGGACTGGACTGAATGAAAACTCCGTCTCTTGCACTCTGACGTTCTAAGAATCTCTGACTCCTTTTACAAAGAGCTCTGTATGAATCTACAAATCACATTTTCTGAACCAAAAGTGAGGACATGTCTGGCGCAAAAGGTATCTTTTCTTAATTTACTTGCCCAAAAGGACTTATAAAGGTATATCATGATTACAAATTTAAGGAGTCACCTTTACTGAGAAGAAGTAACGTAAGAGACAATGGTCAGCAAGAATTTATGTATCCGGGCTTCCCTGGTGACGCAGTGGTTGAGAGTCCGCCTGCTGATGCAGGGGACACGGATTCGTGCCCTGGTCCGGGAAGATCCCACATGTCGCGGAGCGGCTGGGCCCGTGAGCCATGGCCGCTGAGCCTGCGCGTCCAGAGCCTGTACTCCGCAACGGAAGAGGCCACAACAGTGAGAGGCCCGCGTACCGCAAAAAGAAAAAAAGAAAAAAGAATTTATGTATCCGTGTCCTCAGTAATGGAAGAGTGAACATTCCAGTAAAAATTGAGAACTTTCTGGAAAATGGGTTTGTGTTCTGTCCACACGTCCGTGGTCATATATATTCTGCACCAAATTTCTTCCCAGAAGTGTAGTAAGAGTTGACTCTGGAGTGAGGCTCATGACATCCAGCCACAGGAGGACTTTGGGAGGTTAGGACCTGTCCTGCAAGGATGCCACAACTCAGGGAAATAGGAATTAGTCACGGGACACTGCTAGTCACATGTGGTTGCTGGACCAAAAATAATGTTTGGAAGCTTAGTTACTCACTAACACTCCAGGCTTGCCCTTAAATTGTTCTAGGTGTTTCCAAAAATCCAATCCACCCTATGAGGCGGAAAGTGTACCATCCTTGCCAATATCCAAGTGATGTGCCCTGGGCACAGGGAACTTCCGTGGAGGCCCTCCTTGCTCTGAGCAACACAGGTGTCATCAGAGAAGTACAGCATCTCCAAAAGTACCTGTTGGAAGAGCCGGAGACACCAGTGTCGGTGGAAGTCCCGGGACGTTTGTATTATGAAGTGCGTTGCATCACCGCCCCACCCGGCCTCCGCCCTGGTGTGGCTCCCTGGGAGTTGTTGGGACAAAGGCCATCTGGCAGGAAGTGGGCCGGGCCTCTGGGAGCCCAGCGAGGCCCTGCGGCACGTCAATGGCCACACAGTACATTGCAGAGAAGAGGCGGCCTCTGTCCAGAGGTTGAGAAGCAGTAGCTCACTTGCCTGGCGCATTGATTTTAGCGATGCTTTGCTTCCCACGGCCTGCCTTTTCAGTGGACTGAAGACAGTCCCAGGAAGTGTGTGCCCAGGCCAGCTTCAGACATGCCACCTTCCTGACACGTGGGCTGACCGCAGGACAGAAGGTTTCAGATCTGACCACTTGTTTATTTAAAGCCCTTCGCTGGTGGCCCTCGGTCCACAGGGTAAAGTCCAAATGCCTTAGCGTAGCACCCAGGAGCCTCCGAGGTCTGCCCTGCTCACCTTCCCAGCCTCATCCATCTCCTGCCACATTAGCCACCTGAGACCACTCTGCTCTGCAGGCCCTGCATGCCTGACATCACAGCATGGATCACACTGTATGGGCACCTTGGGCCTCCCCCACTCCCACTCCCTTTGAAGTTAGGACCATGATTTACTGGTCTTCATAAGTGTCTAGCCCAGTACCTGGTACACAGAAGTCGCTCAACCTTGTTAAATTGAAACTAGGGCTGTCCTGAGAAATCTGTGATTTGTATTTGCTACATGACTGATTAACTTGTGGGAATTTCTCCCCATGTGCTATCTAAAATTGGGGGGATAAAAGATTCGGAATGTTTTCCTTTGGTCATTTATTCATTCGTTCAATACATGTTTATACTGAGTGTCTGCTACATGCAAGTGATGTGCTGGGCAAGGGAGGACCCCCCTGTGGATGCAGCTGGGGGCTGGGTTCTTGGGGACCAGTGAGGAACTGACGGGGGCCCAGGGAAACCTGACCTTCTCCCCAGCGCTAAAAGAAAACTGTCTCTTCAGCTCCTGGTGACTTCATCTGACCCAACATGCTGCAGCACCTCTGCTAGGTTGTGCCACTGCCCCATTTTTGCCGGGGGGGCCCACCCTAGTGGGGCCCCGCCTCTGGGAATCCCCGGAGCCTGCAAGACTTCTCTCCTTGGCAGGGAACAGCATGTGGAGGGCCCTTGCACAACCTAGACCTTCTGGAAGGTGTGTGCTTTTCCCAGGAGTGGTGTGAGCATCACTTTCCTGCCACGTCAGAACTGAGATCCAAACAGCCTGCAGCATCATGCCGGACTCAGCCGCGGGGGCCCCTGGACACGAGGCAGCCGTGGGCCTGGGCTCCCAAGGAGAGGCTGCAGGAGCATCTGAGGGGGATGCTCGTTGTTTCCCTTCACACAGCCTGTGAGCCCTCGTCCTAGGCCAGGGCCGCTCCAGCCACCAGGGAGAAGTGAGCAAAGGAAGCCTCTGCTCTAAAGGAGCTCACAGTCTGGAGGGGACGCTGATCCCCGGGCTTGCGCTCCGGTGTCCTAGTCCCTGGGACAGTGGACACACGGTACCACCATGGGGCCCGAGGGCAAAGGTGTGAGCTGGAGGAGAGCTCTGGGCTTGGAAAGGCTTGTCTGGGGCTGGGCTGAGTCAGCGAGGGGCCCGTGGCACGCAGGGCAAAAGAAGACCAGGGCATACACAGAGGCAGCCCTCCACAGGCCCAGCCTCATTTGGCGAGAGGACCGAGGTCTGTGGGTGGGGTCGTTCTGGGGGCAGCATCCGACCCCCGGTGTCTTTTCCTTCACTGAGCAGACAACTCAGCTCTGGCCTCGACCTGCACTTCCCATCAGCCCCACCAAACCCTCGCTGACAACAGGACCTGGTGATCTCAGAAGGTGGGGAGGCCACCACACACAGGTACAAAACCTTCCCCTTTGACAGGTCCTGCCCTGTATCGCTCAGGCCAGAGCAGGCAAGGCAGTTCAGCAAAGGGAATTTAACTAGGAAGGGAACTAGCTACAGAGATAACGGAATATCTAACCGCTGCAGGAAGCACCACCACCCACAGGGCTGGGCGTAAACGGGAGCGAGGCCCACCTGCAGAGGACCCGGGGGCTGTCCAGTGGGGGCCGGAACCACAGGGAGAGGTGCTGACCCGATGGGCTGGAACCGAGGGGAAGCGGCCACTGCTGTGGACGCTGCCCGAAGCAGAGAGGGGGGAGGGAAGAGGTCCACTTCTGCCTTCCTCAGGCTCCTGCCAGGGCCTCCCACTTGGAACCTATTGGCCAGAGAGCTGGCAAGAGTGATTTCCAGGGATCAGCCCCCGTCTCCACTCCTCCCAAGAGACAGAGCAGGGCCTGGTGGCGTGGGGAACGGGTTTGAGATCCGACACGCCAGCGACGGGCACAGCTCCCTTTCCAAAGGCTTGTCAGTATCTTCCTGCCCACTCAGAGGACACTTCCCAAGAAGAGTCTGGTAAGCACACTGTTACGTTACACGCTGGCTTAATCAACAGTGAAAATTAATCATCTCCTATGACAAGAAGTCTCAAGGAAGGGAGGCTCCAGTATCATGCACTCAGAACCTCAAGAACAACACCAGAGACCCAGGCCTTTCCGTTTTTGTCATTTCCAGGCCCAGAATGTGAGCCCAACTCCCCTTGTGGTCCCAAGATGGCCCCAGTTCTAGGCATCAGGTACAGATAAGACAAAGGAAAGGGCATCTCTTCCTCTATGTCTCTCTTTATCTAAGAGATGATTTTCCTCAGCAGACTTCCCTTCCTGTCTCATTGGGTGGAACATACCATATCCTCTTGCCTTCTTCATCCCTGGGAGGGAGAGTAGGGCCTCTGTGGTTGACATAAGCTGATTACGATTCACTCCTCAGCACTGGGTGTGGGCTTGGGCCTCCCATGAAGAGCATGGCTCCCTGGAAGATGCTGTCTGTTAGGGCTTAAATTGTGCCCCCGGCCGCCCCACAAATTCATACGTTAAAACCCTAAGCCCCAGTACCTCAGAATGGGATCTTATTTGGAGATAGGGTTTTTGCAGACGTAATCAAGTTAAAGGAGGTCATTAGGATGGACCGTAATCCAACATGTCTGGTGTCCTTGTAAAAAGGGGAAATTTAGACACAGAGACAGACAAGCACAGGGGGAAGACACAGGGAGAAGGCCAGGAGAAGATAAAGATGGAGATCAAGGTGATGCTTTTACGTGCCAGGAAACACCAAAGATTGCCAGAAAACCCTGGAAGCTGGGGGAGAGGCCTGGAAGAGATTCTCCCTCACAGCCCTCAGAAGGAATGAACTCTGCTGACACCTTGATCTTGGACTTCCAGCCTCCAGAGATCTTGGACTTGCAGCCTCCAGAGCTGTGCGAGAACACATTTCTGTTGTCTAAGCCCCCGAGTCTGTGGTACTTTGTTACATCAGCCCTAACAAACAAATCGACTATCTGTCAAAACGAGGGTTCCGGGCTTCCCTGGTGGCACAGTGGTTGAGAGTCCGCCAGCCGATGCAGAGGACACGGGTTCGTGCCCCAGTCCGGGAAGATCCCACGTGCCGCGGAGCGGCCGGGCCCGTGAGCCATGGCCGCTGAGCCTGCGCGTCCGGAGCCTGTGCTCCGCAACAGGAGAGGCCACAACAGTGAGAGGCCCACGTACCGCAAAAAAAACCAAAAAACAAAAAACGAGGGTTCCACTGCCAGAAGAAAGCAGGGGACAAGAGTGTAGGATAAGCCACTTGGGGAGAACCTCAGATTTCTCCAGGACTCCCAAGCTTGCTGTGAAGAATAGAGATCGTGTGTGTGTGCAGGGACTCATCGTCAAAGCTCAAGATGAGTTAACATAAAGCTTATAAGGCTGTGATCCCCAGAGCTCAGCCCCCGTGGGGTGTTGGGTTTCAAGGCAGTCCAAACAGAAATTCCTGTCTTCCCTTGCTTCTTCTCGAACACTGAGGGAGGGTCCAGTGCCTCAGGAAACTGTCTCCATCACTCTGTCTCCGGCAAGGGAAACCCCTGGGACCTGCTTACTCCCCTCCCTGGAAGAACCTTCCTTGGCAGACCGCCCCACCTGTGTTCCCATGATGGCCTTGCCCTGCTGGGGCACTCCCCTGACAACCGTGCTTCCCACAGCCCTCCTGCCCTCCTGACACAGTCCCTGGTCTCCATTCTGCCCTCTTTTCTCATGCCAGAGCTCGGGAGGGCGGAGGAGCAAAGAAGACACCGCCTTCCTGGAGGGAGGAAAACGGTGGGTGTCGGGCTGAGACAAAAGTGTTCAAAACGTATTCAGTGAATCAGTTAGAGAGGGGCTACTTTAAAAAATGTAAGGGTCTGGAATTTCAGAGTCTGAATAAACGTTTTCACCAACAGTTCAGGGAGGTAGCTACTGCCTTTGCAAAGACAGCTGCCAACCCCATCGAGAAGCGAAGTGGAATCTGGGCAGGCCTGTGACTTGTTTAAACCTAGAGAATGTGACAAAGGCAATGCAGCTTCTGCCTTGCTCACTGGGATGCTCAGCTTTGGAACCGTCACCTTGTAAGAGTGAGGCTACCCTGAGGCCACCAGGTGGGGAGGAACTGCAGGCCACATGAAGAGCCTATGTACAGGTGCTCTGATCCCAGCGAGCTGAACTGCCAGCTGATAGCCAGCATCAACTGAGGCATGTGAGCTAGGACACCAACAGATAACACGCAGCCCCAAGCCGGGGAGTCTCTCGGCCATCAAATCCTCCCAGCTGAGGCCCCAGAGATAAACCCGGCACCACCGTCCCTGACACACACAATCTGTGCACGTAATGGATGTTTTACCCACTAAAGTTTGGGGTGTTTGTTATGCAGCCACGTAAAACTGAAAGAAGCAGCTGTAATATTCTCACCAAAAAATTCGTAGCCAGGCTAAAAACGAAAAAAATTATGCTGCAGCCATAGGATGAAATAGTATTCAACCTGTAAAATCATATTTATGAATGCTTTCTCATGATATGGAGAAATATTGTGCTATATTGTAAAAAGAAAACATTTATAAAATTGTGTGTCTGGTGAGAGATTTTTCTTTCATTTTTATTGTGGTAAAATATACAGATCCTAAAATCTAGCATTGTAACCATTTCTTTTTTTTTTTTTAATAGATTTATTTATTTATTTATTTATTTATGGCTGCATTGGGTCTTTGTTGCTGCGCGCGGGCTTTCTCTAGTTGCATCGAGCAGAGACTACTCTTCATTGTGGTGTGCGGGCTTCTCATTGCTGTGGCTTCTCTTGTTGCAGAGCACGGGCTCTAGGGAGCGCAGGCTTCAATAGTTGCGATGCGCGGGCTAAGTAGTTGTGGCTCGTGGGCTTTAGAGTGCAGGCTCAGTAGTTGCAGCGCACGGGCTTAGCTGCTCCACGGCATGTGGGATCTTCCGGGACCAGGGCTCAAACCTGTGTCTCCTGCATTGGCAGGTGGATTCTTAACCACTGCTGCCACCAGGGAAGTCCCTAACCGTTTCTTAAGTATACAATCCAGTGGCATTAAGTGCATTCACGAGGTTATACAGCCATCACTATTATCAATTTCCAGAACTTGTTCATCACCCCAAACAAAACAATGGGACTTTATATACCGTAAATGTATATGAATGGACAAAATTTTTACTCTCTTTTTTATGCTGTCCTGTATTATCTAACTTTTAATTTACAGGCAAATTTCTTTGTTGATTTAAGGCATATTTAAAATGCTGTCTCATGGGAGAAACACCAGCTTTGTCTTCAAAATAACATTTTTAATTGCCACCTGCAATACTTTGGAATGATTTTGGATACTTGTTTTTGCTACAGTGAAATTTATCAAGAGAGTCAGGAAGTGTAAGTTCAGTTTTCCTTCATCATCTTTAGAATACGTGTAATACAAACTTACTTAACTCATATCTTCCCCTTGAGACGGAGCTCAGAGCTGGAGCTCTGAGAGCTGGTTCTGTGTCTCTTTCATTGCGAAGGGTTCCCAGTGTGCTGTGCAGGGTAAATTTTCAGTAAATGTCCGCTGAAAGAAAGATATTAAAAACTTTGTGTCTATTTAGGCACAAAAGGATTTTTCTTTCCTTTTAAAAATCAAGTACTTGGGGATTTCCCTGGTGGCACAGTGGTTAAGAATCTGCCTGCCAATGCAGGGGACACGGGTTCCAGCCCCGGTCCGGGAAGATCCCACATGCCGCTGAACAACTAAGCCCGTGCGCCACAACTACTGAGCCTGTGCTCTAGAGCCCACGAGCCACAACTACTGAGCCCATGTGCCACAACTACTGAAGCCCGTGTGCCTAGAGCCCGTGCTCCATAACAAGAGAAGGCACTGCAATGAGAAGCCCGCGCACTGCAACGAAGAGTAGCCCCCGCTTGCCGCAACTAGAGAAAGATGGCGTGCAGCAACAAAAACCCAATGCAGCCATAAATAATTTTAAAAAAATCAAATATATGAAATAAAATTCCTGTACTCTGTGGATCTCTTATAGTTCAATGAGGCCGTTCATTCATTCTTTGTACAAATATTCATTGAGCAGGCTGTGTTCTAGACACTTGGACACTGAAAATTTAGGTTCACATTCTTGAATTTCCAGTCGAATCTGATCATTGCAAATGACCATAGAGATTTTCATTGTTTTGTTTTCTCTTTTCTGACCACACAGTTGAGGATGTTCTGATTGATCTCACACCAGTTTGTACCAGAGAGGCAGCCATCCTTTCCTCTTTCTCCACCTGTCCTAGAGCACATGTGCCTTCCACAGTCTTGGAATAAATGTACCCTCAGGCTCAAGTGGTTGGACGTCAGAGAGATACCTGACCCGGACCTGCAGGGCCAAATTCCAGCGGGCCAGATATGCTTGGCTGGACTGCTGACGTGAGTGCTGGCACCCTGGAGCCAAAATGCTTGGGGGTCGGCCGGACAGGATCAGCTGAGAGCAGGCAGCAGAGGGAATCACATAAGGCCCATGCACAGAGGAGAATGACCCCATGGCCTGTGGCCGAGGGAGCAGGAAAAGGGAATGCAGAGGGGCAGGTGAGGTGGCCACCCAGGGCCTGCGAGGGGCCACTTCCAGCCCTGCCAGGGGAGAGCTGCCTTCCTCAGGTGTCATGAGATTTCCCACCTCCTTAGAAGAAATCTCTCTTTCCTTAATCTAGGTCACTTTGGCTCCTTGAAAACAAACATGCCCTTGGAATAAAGAGGAACATTTTTCTGGAAGAATATGATTCTATTTATAATAATTGCTTCACGATTGGATATCCAGGACTAAAAATACATGCAAAGTGAAAAACCAGAGACTGCCTATGGTTCCTCTGTGTCTCCAGTGAGTCCCCCACTAAGTGGGGTTCATTCTGGAACTTGTTCTGGGCAGAACCGATTTGACACCATGGTGCAGCCAGCAAGTTCCTTCCTGTAAAATGATGTGCACTGCCCCCAGGTCTAGATTTTCTCACTACATCTAGACTTGCAGACTCGCTCACGTGCTCTGCGGCTCAGGCCTTTCTGGGTGGTTCCCTGGATCTGTACTAAATACTCTTTTCACCCACTCCTGCCAGCGGTGCTCACTTTCCAGGCCAATGCCATCCAATTCTGCAACCCTGGAGTGTTCTCTATTTTTTTTTTTTTTTTCTTTTTGCGGTATGTGGGCCTCTCACTGTTGTGGCCTCTCCCGTTGCGGAGCACAGGCTCCGGATGCGCAGGCCCAGCGGCCATGGCTCACGGGCCCAGCCGCTCCGCGGCATATGGGATCCTCCCAGACCGGGGCACGAACTCGTATCCCCTGCATCGGCAGGCGGACTCTTAATCACTGCGCCACCAGGGAGGCCCCTATTTTTGCTGTCCAGAATGGCAGCTACTAATATGGCTTCTGGACACTTGAAATGTGGCTAGAGTGACCGAAAAACCAAATTTGTAATTGTACTTAATTTTAATTCGTTTAAATAGCCATGCCTGGCTGGTGGTTGCCATGTTAGATGCTGCAGTTCTAGGCCAAAGCTATAAACGTTGATATTAGACATGCAAATAGTGACACACCCAACAGCATTTGCAGTTTTTTGGCCGCGCAGCGCAGCATGGGGGATCATAGTTCCCCAACCAGGGATCGAACCCATGCCCACTTCATTGGAAGTGTGGAGTCTTAACCACTGGACCACCAGGGAAGTCCCAGCATTTACATTTTGAAGACCATCTGAATTTGCTGGAACCATGTTCCCCTTTCAACCTGGCCCTTCAAGAGCTGTGCCCTTGAGGCAGGACTCTGGCCTGGGACACAAAGTCTGTTAACTCAGCACTTCAGAAGCAAGTAGGAATGGCTCCCTAAGCCACAGGCTGTGCCCCCTCAGCTCTGACCTCCCCTTGGAAGAAAGCACCCCTGTGAGGTGTCGTACATTGCCAGAGTCTGAGAGCCACCCCATGACATAATTTTAACTTTAAAACCACTTTTTCCTGCTGCTGGACAAAGGAAATTCTTCCTGTCATAAAACCAAACACCTTATTACACAAAATGGACTCACAGCTAAGCATTATTTTTGTGAAACACACACTTCACAAAAGTGAAAGAAGGATCCGGAAGATGCTGAGCTGCAGATTTGAAACACCAGGGAGGTGGATGCTACACCGTCGCACCTTCATGAAGTCACATGTGGACAACTCCCAGTGACATCACTGAGTGCAGCTCACAGAGTGGCCTTGTGGCCATGCCTGCTGACCGCAGGGGGAAACGGCTCCTTGTGGCTTAATTGCACGTGTGCACTGGGACCTGGGGAGTGAGAATGACTATGCCCTGACCTGCACCCTGCCAAGAGAGCAGGCAGCGTGCCGGGTATCCAAAGGCCTGGTTTCTATCCCTGGCCTTGCCACATTCTGGTTGTTTCTTTAGACAAGTCGTTTCCCTGTTCTGAACCTCACTTTTCCCATCTATAAAACGGGAGGGTGGGATGACTGACCCACTGAGCTCTCAGCGTCTTCACAATGGTGACTTTCTCCAGATTTAAAGTGAAGCAAAGGGAAGGAAAAGATTTGCCAATTGAGGGAGCAGCCAAGTCGGGCAGAAGCTCTACTCTTGTGCACAAGCAGAGCTGTCCTTTGGGCTCTTTGCAAATGCCAGCTTTGTGACCCACCTTCACCAAGAACTAAACCAGTGACTGGTTAGCCAATCGCCAGCACTGTCAGCCGGAAGAGCCCTCTCTCCTCTGAGAAGAGCTGGGTTTTGAGGTAGAAAGTCTTGGGTTCAGACCCCAAGATCTGGACCCTTCTCTGTTGAACGATCACAACTTCTCTGGGCCTCGGTTGTTTCATGTAAAACAGGGTAACAATATCTAGCTTATAGGGCTGTCACGTCTTTGCTTGCTTCATTTTTGCTTTTAACTTTACATAAAATAACAAGGTACTCTGAGTACTAGTTAGAGTTGATATTCAGATGCTAGGGCCACACCAGTTATTCACATATTGAAATAATTCCTCAGCCCCGAGCCCTGTGAGTGCTGCACCCGACTCCCACGTTGGGACCCTTCCTGCCTCCCAGCCTCCCTGCATGATTCAGCAAGGAAAAACCTGCTGCCCGTCCCTCAGGGGGCCTGTGGGACTCTTTTTACATCTGGTTGGCCAGGGTCCGTGTGCTATCATGTTTTTTTAAATTAATAGACTTTATTTTTTCAGAGCAGTTCTTGCATTATAGAAACATCGAGCAGAAAATATACAGTTTTCCTATTCCCACTCCTCCACCCACCCCATTTCCCTATTATTACTATTTTTGAAGAATATTTATTTACTTATTTTGGCTGCGCCAGGTCTTACTTGCGGTACGTGGGATCTTCATTGCGGCATGTGAGATCTTTAGTTGCGGCATGCAACTTTCTGTGACGGTCTAAGCCTTCCTCCTGTTTTGCCCCTGGTTAGAATGAGGCCACCAGGGAAGCAAACCTGGTCCTGCCACAAAGTGATGGGTCCAGTTTGACAGTGTTGGTAAAAAACTGTGGTAAAATCCACATAACATAACACTTCCCGTTTTGAAGTGGACAGTTCAGCAGCATTCAGTCCATTCACAGGGTAGTGTGACCAGCACCCCCATCTACGCCCAGAGCTTTTTCGTGTCCCCAAAGGAAACCTCAGAGCCACCAAGCAAGCTGGCAGTCTCCATGAGGAGAACCCCCTTTAACAAAAAGGAGTAGGGAAGCCCTGGACCCCTGGCCAATCACCCCTCCCTGCCCATCGCAGCCCCAGCTCGGGGCCCTGGGAAGGGGTGGCCTGTGGGGTCAGTTTTTCAAAAGGGGCAGCGTCCTCTGTCACTTACGTGGCTGCCCCTAAAGGCTAATAAATGGGACAATTAAATAAATCGTGGGTAGGTTTTCATAGGCTGGAAACTTACACAGGGGCCGAAATGGTGTTCTCAAAGAATGCTTCACAACCAGGGAAGATGTGTACAATACAGGGTTTAAACACAGAAAGCAGAATACGGATGAATGCAATTTGGGCCCAGTTTTGTTGAAAGCGGGGGAGGGAGGTAGTTTACATCGGAAGAAAAAGCCTAAAATATAAATCATTTTGGTGGGGTTGGAGTCCAGGCTGGACGGCCACCCCTGACGGTCTGACCGAAGCCCTCCCCTGAACCTCTGCGTGTGCCGGTCCCTCAGCCCAGCTGGGTGCCCGCTCACGGGACCGTGTGTCTGTCACCCCCGAGAGCTCAGGAGATATGAGTTCTCCCAGAGAGAGTGGGATTTCAGATGATCTTAATTTTTCTCTGTATTTTCCAAATTTTCTATAATAATCAACTTTTGGCTTTTATGATCATAAATAATAAATGTGATTTTTTTAAATGAGAGAAAACAGCATTGCTTTGGGGGGGGGGTCTGCACTTCTAAGCCAGATCAAGGGTGAGCCCATCTCCTGCTCACTCCCTTCGTTGGAGAGCAGAGACCCCGCAGCTGGCTGAGCTTTGGTGTCTCGGGTCATTTTTGTACTCTGGTTTGAATGCAATACTTCCCATTGGACCCAGGGGCTGCCCACAGGTGCACATGTACACACACACACACACAGGTACGTGCATGCACACACACCATGCTTGTTCTTTTACAGTTGCATTCTTTGTGATAGCCCAGAAACTTCTAGAAGGACCCACTGCAGTGAAGAAATCTACTTTCCTTTAGCGGGAGGATTACATGACCCGAGTGTGGGAGTTCTTGAGGCTGTCCAGGCACATGAAATTAGCAAACACTTGTTTAATTCTGCTACTCTTTAAATAAGAAAGGCAGACAGCTCAGAGAGCAGGAGCAGACAGGGCCCTCAGGGGGCCGGACTTGGGTGGGGTTGGCCATGGCCAGGTCATTGCCTTTGCAGGGCCAGATACCCCCCACTGGTCAAGGCTTGAGGGACTGGCTCAGGCCAGCCCAGGTAGGGATGCCGTGGAGACAGCAGACCCATCGGGGAGCCAAAGACCGCAGGTGGCTGTGGGCACGCTGGGGTGCCAGGCAGGTGGCCAGCCCCAGCTCTCCTAGGCTGTGGGCATCGCGTGTCAGAGGCTGCCTGGGACCAGCACGGTAGCTGTGTTGTCCTTTTCCTCTGAGGGCTGGTCATCTGGAGCCTCCATGCTTCTGTCGCTGGGCAGGCCATCCCTGGGCAAGGTTGGGTGCACAGGACGTGTCCTAGTCCCTGACCTTGTCGTGCCCACCGTCTAGTCAGGGGGAGGAAAGGGGCCTCAGGGTCTGTCCTGCAGGCAGTGGCCCAGGACGCCTGGCCTAAGAGGCCCGGTGGCCTGGCTGCCTGAGGCTCCGATGCCCCTGCCTCCGTGGCCCTCTTGAGGGCCATGCTTAGGGCGCCTCTGGCGATGCTGGCCCAGAACGGGGGCCGGCTGGGCCCCAGGACCACCCTCTCCTCCAGGGCTCCCTGCTTCTGTTGCCAGACCCTCATCTCCCACCCACCGGCCCTCCACTTCCTTGAGGCCCCTCACAGGCTCACGGCCGCCTGGCCTTGCCGGCTTCTGTGGGGTTAGGCCGGCTGTGCTCCCCATGGGGGAAGGCAGGGCAGGCCACCCAGCCTGCTTGTGGCTGGCGCAGAGAAAAGGCAGGTCCAAGAGGAACCTTTAATACCAAGCTGACCAAGACCTTGAGTGTGTCTGGGGAAGGGATTCTCCCAATAAACTAAGATTCACCAGTTGAGCCAGAAAGGAGGTACGGCCTGAGGAGCAGAAAAGAACAAAGGGACGCCCACAGGGAGAAGAGAGAGAAAGGCAGGGGCTGACATTTTAGAACTTATTTAAAGCTTAAATGCTGTTGTATAACCATTCTTTTTTTTTTTTATAAGTTTATTTATTTATTTTTGGCTGCGTTGGGTCTTCATTGCTGCACACGGGCTTTCTCTAGTTGCGGCGAGCGGGGGCTACTCTTCATTGTAGTGCGCGGGCTTCTCATTGCGGTGGCTTCTCTTGCTGTGGAGCACGGGCTCTAGGTGCGCGGGCTTCAGTAGTTGTGGCACGTGGGCTCAGTAGTTGTGGCTTGCGGGCTCTAGAGCGCAGGCTCAGTAGTTGTGGCGCACGGGTTTAGTTGCTCCGCGGCATGTGGGATCTTCCCGGACCAGGGCTCGAACCCGTGTCCCCTGCATTGGCAGGCGGATTCTCAACCACTGCACCACCAGGGAAGACCCACGGTTCTTATTCTTTTTTTTTTTTTGCGCGGTACGCGGGCCTCTCACTGTTGTGGCCTCTCCCGTTGCGGAGTACAGGCTCTGGACGCGCAGGCTCAGCGGCCGTGGCTCACGAGCCCAGCCGCTCCGCGGCATGTGGGATCTTCCCGGACCGGGGCACGAACCCGTGTCCCCTACATTGGCAGGTGGATTCTCAACCACTGCGCCACTAAGGAAGTCCCACGATTCTTATTTTTTAAAGCTATAATCCAATAGAAAACTCGTTCTTCTCTCTCAGATTTGCCCTACCTGAGAGAAGCCTGATCCTTCAGGCTCTATGACCACCCCTCACCTAGTGGCCCCGGGGAGGGGCCGCCTCATTTCCTGAGGCTGAGGCTGCAGTTCTAAAGTGGTCAGGGCAGAGTGGAATCCTGGGGCACCGGGGCTGGAAGGCTGAGGGCCTGAAGCCCCTTAAGTCCAACACGTCACTTTAGCGAGGAGGGGTTCAAAAGGGACAAGAGTGACATCCAGGATTGGCGAGAGGCGTAGCTGGGTGGCCCCCGGCGGCTGCCACGTAGGACTGCGCAGAGCAGCTCCTGTGACCGCTCTTGGTGTTGCAATGACCTGGGTGAGGTACGGCAGGGCCTCGAGGGTCCAAGCCAGGATGTTGGCAGAGGCAACAAAGAAAAGAATTGGTCAGCACTGGTCTGAGTCAGCCAGATAGGATGTGGGCAATGATCAGGCAAGAAGAAGAATGTAGAACATTGACATTTACTAAGCACTTACTGTATGCCAGACCCTCTGCTGTGAGCCATGGTATTTGTTACCTCATTGAATCCTTGCAACAATGCCTCTACAGATGAGGAAACTGAGGCTCAGAGAGGTTGAGACTTGCCTGAGATTAACCATGAGTGAGTACAGAACCGGAATTCAAATCCAGGCTTGTCTGACTTCAGTAGTCACTCTGGAGGAAAGAAAGTGAAGCTTCCTGAGTCTCTCCCAGGTCTCAAGCCTGCTGGAAGGGGTTTTGCTGCCCGTGGTGAGAGGCCATTGGGTAAGGAGAGATAGGGTGGGGTGGGCAGGCAGTGGGAGCCTTCTGCCCTACACCCTTTGGAAAGGGTCTCTGGAGGAACCAGGCTCCTTTCTGAAATCTTGCGTACAATCAGAACTCGCCAGGAGAGTTCCTTATTAATTCGTGCATCTAAGAACAGAAGCTATTTATTAGCTTGATCACCTACCATTGCCCCTTGGAAATCCATCGTAGGGTCAATAACCCTTCCTGCCACGCAACTGGACACCAGGTATCAGCTGGTGCGTGACAAGATCACCCATCTTTGAGCCAGAACTTGGTTGTAATCCCAGTTCTACTGTGTCACCTTGGATATGTCACTTCATTTTCTGAGCCTCAACTGTCCTCATCTGTACAATGGGGATAACAGTAGTCACTCATAGTTTTGCCATAAGGATAAATTTAGAGGAGAGGGCACAGGCAAAAAAAAAAAAAAAAAAAAAGCCGCTAGCACAGTGCCTGGCACAGAGCAGATGCTTGCTTAAGTCCAGATCTGGGGGAAATGGGAGTTTTGTAGCAGGAGCAACCTGATCTGGGAAGTGGGTTTGCAGGTTTTGCTCAGCTCACCTGAAGATAGGCCAGTACCCAGGGGCAAAGCATATGAGTCAGCCTACATTCCCCATAACACCTGTAAGCCATCCAACATGTATTTAACATGGGTACTGCAATTGATCGAGGCCTCCCCATCAATCATGCCCTGGGGCCCGGGGAGACCAGCAGGGCAGCCCCAGTGGGCCAAGCGAAGCCTGAGATAGGCGTTTTGCTGTCTTGTTCAGGCTTAGCTACTACCTGCTTTGGGGCCTTTGGCAAATTACTTAACGTCTCAATGTCTCGCTCTCCTTATCTATAAAATGGGGATAATAATACTTACCTACCTCACGGGGCTTGTTGCAAGAATTAATTAAAGTTTATGAAGTGCTTTGAGATTCCCGGATAAAAGGCTCTGTGAAAGTACAAAGTATTATTATCATAATCCAGTAGGCTATAAAAGATAATTTTGCAGGAAAAGTCAAAAACTTAATTTCTATACAAGCAGAAGCAAAGGCAGATATAGTCATAGAAAGTGGGAGGGAAAAGGTCTAGAAGATAATTTATATAATTTTTAAAAATTATAACGTTTCCTCCCTACCAGTAGTCAATGCAGCATGATAATTACAGATTTCAGCAAATAATAATGTGTCTCTAATAAGTGTGCCAGGCCCTGGGTTAGGGACTGTCCATGAGTTATCCCCTGGGATCCCATGACCACCCCATGAGGTAAATGTCGTCACCCCAGCTTGACACACGAGGCAAGGACTCCAGGACGAACTCTAGAATCCTCTCCTGCCCTTAGCCACTGCTCTTCACACTTGAGCTCTGAGGAGGGCCTGGGTGACCTTCTATCGATAACTCCCCTTGGTTCGAGAGGTAATCACAGGGGAAGCTGAGGCACAGGCCGGGACCAGATTGTCTGAAGGAAAAATGAGCTCTTGCCACCCTGCATCATAGTTCATGTTCAAACACCCATCCCCTAAGAAAGCCGCCCAGCCCACATCTCTAGGCTCCTTTCTTCGTAAGAAAAAAAGGAAAGATCGTCTCCACCTGCCTCTGAGCTGTGTTGGGAGAGTCAATTACCTTCTTTAAAAAAAATTAATAGATGATAAATAGATAGATAGAGCTTTCAGATGAGAGGCCCACGTGTGGAAAATTCCGTAGTTCTGATCCCTTTCGTCTCTGCTTGAAGCCTTTCCACGCGTGTAATTAAGTCCCAGGCTGGGGAGCCTGGGGGGAGGGGGGAGGGGGCATGGAGACAAACCCAGGCCTTTAGGAGGGTTTTCTACTGGGGAAAGCAGAGTCAGAGTGGGGTAACCACAAGCTTGGGGTCCCAGAAGACCTGGATTGAGTCTAGCGTTACCCCTTAGGGGTGAGATTTGGGGTCAACGCTATAACACCTGGGCCCCTTTAGTCAATTCAAGTAAAGCACCTGATACTGACAAAAAGTGATTTTTATTATTCTTTTTTGTGTACTAGCTACACAGAAAAATGGGAGGATGCAGGGTAGGCTGAACAGTCATATAATTTCACAACTATCTGGCAGGTTTAAAAAATGCATTTAGACTTGAAAATTATAACATGAAATGAATGGGCACCCAGAAGAAAGAAGAGGTGTATCTGCCTTGCTCACTCCAGGATTCTGTGGTCTGGGGAGGGGCCTCCTCTGGGGAGGCGGTGCTGGCTGATGAAGAGGAAGGCAAGCCTGAAGACGGGGTCCCAGGAGCACGGACCCCTGAAGCGGGCACAGGGGTCCAGCCTACCCAAGCCGCTGCCTCTGGGCGACAGACGGTGAAGGGCTAACAATTTCTAGTCCCTTTTTTCAGATCTCAGCTTTGCCACTCACCCTCTGTGACTTCAAGAGGATTTGCATTTCTCTGGGTGTTTCCTTATCTGGAAAACTGGGACCCCCTCCCCCAGACTGTGGTGAGCACCCCACGGCTCAGCGCTCAGCTAAGTGCCCACGGAGAGGTCCGTGGTCCTGTGAGGACCGGCCACGCCCTGGTCTGGGCCAGCTCCTTGCTGAATGTGTTCTCTCCATCTTATTTCATTGGTTCCCCACAAGGGATCTACCAGGCCAAATGTTCGGATCTTAATTTTACCTTCAAGATATCATTTCTCACAACAACAAGGTCCTATTGTATAGCACAGGGAACGGCATTCAATATCCTGGGAGAAACCATAATGGAAAAGAATATGAAAAAGAATGTATATGTATAACTGAATCACTTTGCTGTACTGTAGAAATTCACACAATATTGTAAATCAACTTTACTTCAATAAAGTAAATTTTAAAAAAATCATTTCCCACAAAATTCCCTGTTCTAGGGCTTCCCTGGTGGCGCAGTGGTTGAGAGTCTGTCTGCCGATGCAGGGGACATGCGTCCGTGCCCCGGTCCGGGAAGATCCCACGTGCCACGGAGCGGCTGGGCCCGTGAGCCATGGCCGTTGAGCCTGCGCGTCCGGAGCCTGTGCTCCGCAACGGGAGAGGCCACAACAGTGAGAGACCCGTGTACCGCAAAAAAAAAAAAAAAAAGAAAAAAAAAATTCCCTGTTCTATGAAGAAAGAGAGAAAGATAAAATCTGTGACATAATGGAACACAGAGGTGAAATTCCTCACTCCACGTCCAAAGCCCAGGGAGCAGCCAGCCCGCTGGCAAGGGTCTGAGCGGGAAACAAGAGCCGGGGAGCACCTGACAATCAGGAAGGGCCGCGGTGCTCTGTCATCTCTCCTGCGTGCCGGCCTTCCTGGGCAGGTGACTGGGAGCTGGGGAGGGACGAACACCCGCAGACCCTGCTGCGGGGGCCGCCCTCTCACCAGATATGGGCCCTCAGAGTCGGCCTGTGGTTCTCTGCAGGGACAGACCCCCAAGGAGGGGTTGACACAGATCGGGGAGAGGAAGGAAATCCATGCGCCTTGATCTTGGAATTTGAGGAGTTGAGTGTTGGAAGGGACTTCCGAGGTCATCTAATTTTATAGATAAGAGAAGCTGAGACTCAGGGAGGCCCGGGGGCTTCCCGAATGTGTTACCAAAGCAGGGGAACACACTGTCCCGGGAGAGGGAAGGTCAAGCCTCCCTTCCTGCATTTCCCACCAACTCTCTGATCTTGGTGGCCTCTGAGCCTTGGTTCTCCCGTCTGCAAAGCCCCATGCCTGTTCCCCAGTATTACTGAGAGGCCAAAGTGACCATAAGAATAGAAAGTCTGGGTCTTCCCTGGTGGCGCAGTGGTTGAGAGTCCGCCTGCCGATGCAGGGGACACGGGTTCGTGCCCCGGTCCGGGAAGATCCCACGTGCCGCGGATCGGCTGGGCCCGTGAGCCATGGCCGCTGAGCCTGCGTGTCCGGAGCCTGTGCTCTGCAAACGGGAGAGGCCACAGCAGTGAGAGGCCCAAGTACCGCAAAAAAAAAAAAAAAAAAAAAAAAAAAAAAAGAAAGTCTGGCAGGAAGCCCCTTGGGAGCCTGGAGGGCCACCGGGAACTACCTACCAAGAGGGCAGGGCCTTGGGGCTCCAGCACTTCTGGGCCTGCTCTTGGAGAAATGGCCACAGAAGGGCAGCCGGGGCCTTGGCAGGGTCTTGTCGTGGCCTCTCAGACCCAGGCAGCTCCCCGGAGCTTCTGTCACCTTTCTGTCGCCTCCTCTACCGCAGGCTCTCGGTTCATTCCCCTGGGGCTGATCAGGGTGAGGCCCCAGCCCTGAGCATAAGCAGAGGCGGCCCCGGTGAGGGAGGGGGAAGCAGGGTGGGGATGTGACCGCTGCTCCCAGGCCCGCCCCACACCCACTCTACCCCCTACGCTGGCTTTCGTTTGGCTGATGTTGCTGCTTCGTGTGGCCATGTCCTAAACGGGCCACGGCGGAAGACCCAGTGGCTGCGGTTTACAGCACGCCCATCGTGTGCGGGAAACACTCATCTCCAAGTCTTACACACCTGGCTCAACCAGCAATGAAATCTGCAGCGTGGGATCCCCATCTGACAGATGAGAGCACAGGGGCTCAGTGCTGTTAGGCGGCTCGCCCGAGGCCACACAGCATGGGAGGGCAGAGCCACGATTCTAGCCAGGTCTCCTGGACTCCACGCCCATGGTCTGCGGTCTCTCTGGGAAGAGCCCTTGCATCCTGCAGAGCCTGAGACGTGATCGGAGTCTGTGTGGGGAGCCTGCCTGGGGCTTCCAGCCTCAGGCTGCTAGTCTGGGCAGGGAACTGTTGGACTTAGGGGTTGCCTAAGCCGTTTCTAGCCCCCATTCTGGGGCCTGGGGCTGGGTGCCCTGGACTGTGGTCTGGATAAGGTCCCCAGGGTGCTCTGACCCTCTGCCTGGGGACAGGGGACAGAGCTGCGCAGACATGACCCTGGCCTGCAGCCTCGGAAAGACGTCTTGTCTCAGGGGGCCCTGGACTAGTGTGTGATTAGTAGAAAGAGGCCTGGGCTCGTCCTGTGGCCTCTCAGACCCCACACATCCTGGACACGGAGGACAGACGAGATTCTCTGGGCCAGTGTCCTTACCTTTCAGAATGAAAAGGGTGTAGGTGCTGATTTTAGGAATAAGAAAAAAATCTCCATATTCTGCTACGGGAGACATCTCCAAGATATATTGAGAGAAAGAAGCATGGTGCCTAGGCAGTATGCTAACTTAAAAATTCTGTATGTATTACATGTATATATTGTATGATATATGTATATATTCAATAATATACTTATATATACATTATATATATATATATATATATATATATACATATTCAGCGTATATATGGACTCAAAAGATATATTTGCTTATTTTTCACAAAGAAACAATGCTAGAGTAAACCATTCATTTTTTTTCTTTCTTTTTAAAATTTTATTGAGGTATAGTCGATTTACAACATTGTATTAATTTCTGCTGTACAGCAAAAAAATATATACATATATATTCTTTTTCATATTCTTTTCCACTATGGTTTATCACAAGAGATTGAATATAGTTCCCTGTGCTATATAGTAGGACCTTGGTGTTTATCCATTCTACATATAATAGCCAAACATTCCTTTTTAAACAGTTGCCCATGGGAGGAGGGAGAGCAGGGCTAGTGGGGGGACACGGGCGTGGAAGCTGCACCTCTCTGAATGTGCCTTGCTTCACGGTGCTAATTTTGGAACTGTGCATCTATTTCATGTAACTTAAAAAAAAGGTGAAAAAGAACTGCAAAGCAATCCATAAAAAAAAAACACTGCTTTAATAAATGTTTGCATATCAATGTGAAGACACAAATGCCCGGAGAAGACTATTTCCATCGACAGTGCTCAGATGTTACAGCTTAGTGACACCAAGCCTCCTAAGAACCCACCAAGGCTGCATTCAGTGGCTGTCCTCATGCTGCTAATGTGGATATTGTGACTCTGAAATGATTACGTATGTGAATGTATATAGCAGGATAAACGTCTATGCTGTTAAGAACCAAAGTTCTCAGAGTAAGAGAACGGAGAAGCAAACTGGATGCCAAAGCTAGACTGTGAAGTAAATGCTTCTGGACTTGTGTGTCTCTGAGCCCAAAGGCCCCCTGGGGAGACCCCAGAGGACTGCACCCAAGACTGCTCCCCACCTCCCCCTAGCTCTTTGCCACAGTCTTTGCTAGTTTTATAGTCTCTGGGGAACAAATGGCTTGGTTTGGAAGAACGTTTTCTTGCTTAAAGAAAACCAAGAGTCCGGAACCGCTGACGGAGATGACCATTAACTGTCCCTTCAGAGCTGACATTTCATGGTTCTAGAAACCGAGGTGCTCAGCTAGCCAACTTACACCGAGCTCATGCCTAGTTTAACGCTGCAGAGAAGCCACATCTGAGGTGAAGCTGTCCCCGCACATTCCAGCAAAGTGCCGCCCGCTCGACTCCCCCTGAGTCAAGAGCTGTGCTTGCTCTGGTCCTTGCCTTCTGGGGCTTGGGCTTGTCACTCTGACTGACCCAGACGTGATCATTTACAATGTCCCGGAAACTGCTGTGTGTTGGGAACTGTTACATGTGTCGCCCACTTCATCCCTTCCAAGACCCTGTGAAGAGGGGACTCTTAACCCCTTTTTCTCAGGGGAGGAGAGACAAGTGTGAGGATGCTAAGTGACCCAGCCCTGGACCCAGCTGGGCAACGGTGGGGCCAGAGGTTGAGTGTGGCCTGACTGACCTCAAAGCCCTGCTCTTTCCCTGAGCCCTGTGCACCTGTCATGGAGAGAATGGTCTCCTGGCTCTGTCTAAAGACGTGAGAGAGGCTGTGAACGAGTTAAGCCAACAGCAAAGCGCTTAGTAGCAGGTTGGATCTTCTGGCCTGGGAATGGTCCCATCCTCTCCTGGCTAAAGAGAGAAGTGTACACACAGCAAGATCAGCTACCAAGTATTAATCCCGGCTGTGTGCCGGGCACCACCTACGTCAGCTAATGGAATCTCCACCATGCCAATGAAATGGGCATCCTCTGTACTTCACAGGTGGGGAAACTGAGGCTTTGAGAGATGAAATGGCTTGCTGATGTCACAGGAATGAGGAGACACAACTCCAGACTAGCCTGCAATACTACAAATCAGTCATTAAGCATTGTAATTTAAATCTCCATCTTCACTCTACAGCCTAGGAAGAGGACAGCAACCAGCTAGAGGGGGAAACATTCCCTGACAAAGGAAGTTTATGGATTGAAGCTCCAGGTACCTAATTCTGTTCAGAGCCAAAGAATAGATTTTACTGGTCTAGCCCAGTGGTTCTCAGCTGGGGGTGATTCTGGCCGCCTAGGGGACATTCAGCCGTGTCCAGAGACATTTTTGGTTGTCACGACAAGGAAGGGGTATGTACTCCTGGCATCTTGTGGGTAGAGGCCAGGGATGCTGTCACATGTCTCACAATGCACAGAGCAGCCCGGATGACAAAGAACGGTGTGGCCCCAAAAGTCAGCAGTGCCAAGGTTAAGAAACCCTGCTGTGGTCTAGACTTTGGAGAAGGCCTCCCCCTCCAAACCTGTTTCTCTTCCCACTTGCTAGTGCTCTTCAAACACAGTTTTCAAGAGAAAGTCATAAGCCACCTGTCCTTTTCTTTTTTTAGAAGGTTTATTTATTTATTTTTATTTATTTATTATTTTTGGCTTCATTGGGTCTTCATTGATGCACATGGGCTTTCTCTAGTTGCGGCGAGCGGTGGCTTCTCTTGTTGCGGAGCACGGGTCTTAGAGCGCATGGGCTTTAGTAGTTGCAGCGCGCGGGCTCAGTAGTTGTGGTGCACAGGCTTAGTTGCTCCACGGCATGTGGAATCTTCCTGGACCAGGGCTCTAACCCGTGTCCCCTGCATTGGCAGGCGGATTCTTAACCACTGCGCCACCAGGGAAGTCCAAGCCACTTGTGCTTAAAAGTTTCCAGAACGTCTCCATTGGCAGCAAAGCCAGCTCAGTTATAGGGAAGTGTCTCTTTCATATTTCCAGGAGGGTTTCATGTTGGGAGACAGTGTTTGGGAACCCACGTGATGCCAATTATTCAAATGGGCTTCTCCTCTGAGAATCCGCTCTCCTCTGAACTTCAAACATCTTGAACAGGGACTTCCCTGGTGGCACAGTGGTTAAGAATCCACCTGCCAATGCAGGGGACATAGGTTCAAGCCCTGGTCCGGGAAGATCCCACATGCCGTGGAGCAACTAAACCCGTGCACCACAACTACTGAGCCTGAGTTCTAGAGCCCGTGAGTCACAACTACTGAGCCTGTGTGCCACAACTACTGAAGCCCAAGTGCCTAGAACCTGTGCTCCACAACAAGAGAAGCCACCACAATGAGAAGCCCGCACACAGCAACAAAGAGTAGCCCCCGCTCACCGCAACTAGAGAAAGCCCACACGCAGCAATAAAGACCCAACGCAGCCCAAAATAAATAAATTAATTAATTTAAAAACAAAACAAAACAGAACATCGTGACCAATAGTAATCTAGCAGCAGAACATCTCAGGGAGATTCTATCTGCTCCCAAACCAATTAATTGAACTCTGGGCAAGTTTACCAAACAATCTTCTTTGATCAAATAATTTATTTGTTTTCAAAGGATGTGATGTTCTAACCATATGTCTTCCTTTGACATTAATTTATAGACCAGAAAGGAGAAGCACCTCCCACTTTTGGAGATGTCATTGGCATTTCAGAGTCAGGTTTAAAATATTGCATGTTTCACGGTTGTTTCTATAACTTGGTACAGAGAGAAGAATCTTGGGGTTCTGAGGCACCCAGCAAGCACTCAGAGATCAGAATCCCACGTCCCAGGCTCCACGGAAGGAGAAAGGACTCCAAGACCCGTCTGGGCTGGGACAAGATGGAGCCCACTGCAGGGTCAGCTGTGTGATGGCCTTCGTTTGACTCACTCTCCATTCACTGAGTGGCCTCACCAGCATCAAGCCCATTGTGAGGTGCTGGGGCGGCCACAGAGGACGGGAATGTCATCTGTGTCCTAAAGTTTACAGTCCAGTGGGCAAGAGACGCAACTGAACAAAGAATTATGGTGCTCTTGTGTGCCTGCGTGCTACACACCCGCCCCACGGCTGGAGGGATCGGCACTGCCACCCTCTCCCCTCTTCTGAACACCTGCAGCTGCTGGTTCTTTTCCGGGTGAGGCCACTCATCCTTCCAGACCCAATGGCAGTGCCAACTCACCCTGGGAGCCTCCCCTGTTCCAAGCTGAGCTGGTGGCCCGTCTGTCCTCTGAGCTGCCCGGGCTCCCTTAGCTTCCCTCGACGAGGACATGGGGCACTGGCCCTTTGTTTGTTTTTCGCCCTCTCCTGCCCACCCCCTAAGTCTGAGCTCCTTAAGGTGGAACCCTGGGTTCTTTGTCTGTGTATCCCCAGCACAGGGAAGATACTGGATAAGTACTGAATGAATGAATGAATGAATGAAATGTGTGGCCATAGGCCCAAGGGCAACAGGAAGTAAGAGTGAAGAGGTGGATAAAGCAGTGATTTTCAGCTGATGCTTTGTCAAGCCTGTTTTCTGGCGCCATTTTGGCATTTTTCCCACAGAGCAATGCTGACAGGCATCCAATCAAATAAATTAGTATTCCCTTCCCACCATGAAAGACTCACCTTGTGGGAACAACAAGTCCACACAGCCGTGTGTGGGTGTGGGCCCCATACATCAACCCCACCAGAAACCACCATGTGTTTGCCTGTGTCTTCCTGCTACAAGAGATGAGAAGTGTTCAGCTTTCCTTTCTCATGGGAGCCACTGACGCTCATTTGACCTTTGTGGTGGCAGAAAATTGGAAAAGGGGTGGGAGCACAGAGAGGGGAGCCGAGAGGGAAAATGTTTATCAAATGTGAATCCAGGCACCCCTCCTGTAAGAAAAAGCAACATAGTTGCCCCTATTTAAAGGTCGTAAACTTTGTGCCTGTGGAATATTCTCCTGGAAGTTTCAGTTTTAAAAAATCACTAACACTTTTCATGAACAGAAAAATGGAGACTCTCTTGTTCTCAAGATAGTAGAAATAAAGTTCTCTGGTTATAGGCAAGATGCATTGAGAGCTAATAACAATTGTAACTTAAACGTCTTCATATAGAAAAAAGCCACTTCTTAATTTAAAGGTGATACCTGAATTTTTGAATAAGAACAATCATAACTTAGCAGTTTGGGGGCCTCTAACCTCACTTAATTTAGCCTCAATAGATATGCTAATTTTTTTTTTTTTTTTTTTTTTTTTTTTTTTTTTTTTTTGCGGTACGCTGGCCTCTCACTGCTGTGGCCTCTCCCGTTGTGGAGCACAGGCTCCGGACGCGCAGGCTCAGCGGCCATGGCTCACGGACCCAGCCGCTCCGTGGCATGCGGGATCCTCCTGGACCAGGGCACGAACCCGTGTCCCCTGCATTAGCAGGCGGACTTTCAACCACTGCGCCACCAGGGAAGCCCCAATAGATATGCTAATTTAAGAACATTTACCAGCTGCCATTTTGTTTCAAGATGGCCAAAACCCACACACTCACCCAGTGGCATAGCATGATACCCTTTAGTAGCATAAAGTGATCTAAAGTCTGCCAACTATCATACAGGTTAACTGGGGAGCCAGGAAAGAGAGGTAAACACAAATACGCAATGTCACTGAAACCAGTTCATCGCCTTGTTTGGTCAATGAATGAGCAATGACTTGTTCATCAGTAACTACAACGTTTACCAGGTGCTTCCTAAGTGCCAGACCCTGGGCTAAGTACTGAGATACCTCCCTTGGCAGAGAACCGTGAGGGGTATGGTGCCATCGTCAGCTAACAAGTGAGGAAGTGAAATGAAGCACTGCCTGGTGTCCAGACCTGGTAAGGGGGGGACCTAGCGGCCCGAGTCTGTACGTGTTGCGCTCCAGGGAACGCAGGTGGAGCAGCGCCTGGCACACGGCGAGCTCCATGGAGGCATCTATGTCATCCCTGCTGTTCAGCACCAAGAGGGATCTGTTCCTGCACAAGATGCTCTCTGAGGAAGGAGATGCCAGAGGCACGTGGCCCTTCCTCTTCCAGAACCCACAGGGGGCTGGAGTCAGGTTCTCCCTCATTAGCCCGAACAGGACGGGGACCAGGAGGTCTTGGGGCACAAAGCACTCCTCACACACCGTTCTCCCCAGTGCCTCCCTTGCCTGCTCACTGGCCCCTGCTGGCCTCTCACCTCAGTTGGGAGGACGCCTGCCTTTCCTTGCAGGCCCGGGCCAATTGCTGCAAAGCCTCCTCAGAGTCCACTCGCCGGAACTGCCTGCTCCCTTCTATGACCAACAAACAGGAACTATTATTATTTTTTAGGGTTCAGGGTACAGAGAGAAGTAGGATTTGATCTCTCTTAAGGGCTCTGTGTCTCTATCCACGTTGTAGCCAAAGCTCTCTGGCTTCAGGGGTCAGAACTGTTTTCACATAATGGAATGAATGTCGTTACCAAAATGATACAGGGTGTGCAAACTCGGCCACAGCTCTTCGAAGCTCCTTCCATAAAGAGGTAGAGTCTCTTCCTCACCCCTCGAATCTGGCTTTGGCAGAAGCAACATTAGGGTTCTGTGCCTAGACCTGAAGAGGTCTTGTAGTTTCTGCTCTTGGGCTGGGAATCCCCTGCCACCAAGTCCAGGCTAGCCTGCTGGAGGATGAGAGACATGTGGACGGATGCCCAGACAAGTGAGTGACCCCAAGCCTAGCACAGCCAAGCTCAGCTCAGCCCACAGGGACAACCTCAGAGACTCCAGCTCAAATCACCGACACACAGAATCATGAGCTAAATAAAATCATTGTTTTAAGGTACTACACCCTGGGGATGTTTGTTACACAGCAGTAGATAACTAGTGCACAGGACAAGCTCATGGAAACAAAGTCCAGTTCATGGGAATGGAAGCTGGGGGCTGGGAAGCCATTGAAGGCTTGGTGACTATTCTCTCGATTTCTCTCTGGGGATGTGTGGTGGTTCTTACTGCAGTCTGTGCTTTCTCCCCCATCACTCTCTCAATCCTGCTTCCTCAGCCCCAAATGGTCACCCCAGCCCCAACTCAACACAACCTTTCAGTGCAAGAGCTCACCATCACCAAATGACTGGTCCTGGACTCTTCTCCACTTACGTGTACCCTGAGTGCAGTTGACACCTGAGTCCAGTGGCCCCTGTGGGCAGCAGGCATTTCGGGGAGGGAGGCTGTCCGAGAAAGTGCTCGTGGTGGGACAGGCAATAAAAGACTGCATTTCATCACCCATATGGGGACAGGGCAAGGTGAGACTTTTCACTACCATCTTGTTGCTGAAGAAGATGCAATAAGAATGATTTTACTGAATAGTACTGGGTCATAGTCGGCTAAGCTGATAAGCTTGTGTCTCTCACTCCTACTTGCTAAATATTAGAGAAAAACCTCCATGCTGTGTCTTTGCTGGCAGATGTGGCAGATCTCACTGGACTTCCCCTGGGCCCAGGCCAAGGAAGAAGGCTCAGAATGCACAATTTCCACCATCCCCTTTGGTTTATTTCTCTTTTGGGGGCAGTAAGTCTTTCCTTTGCCTTTTTTCTGCCAGCCCTTCATGCCCCTTCTAGCTCCACTTACCACAACTCCCCTGGACATCTATGCTAACAACCTAAAATATATTCTCCTTGTATATAATAATATACAAACATATACAAAGTTCTAATAATATTATTTACAAAAGCAAGGTCATACTTTATACAGGATTTTGCATCCTACTTTTCTCAAAGAAGTTAACCTCCTGAATTTAACTTTATTTTTTATTTATTTATTTTTTGCGGTACGCGGGCCTCTCACTGTTGTGGCCTCTCCAGTTGCGGAGCACAGGCTCCGGACGCGCAGGCTCAGCGGCCATGGCTCACGGGCCCAGCCGCTCCACGGCATGTGGGATCTTCCAGGACCAGGGCATGAACCCGTGTCCCCTGCATCGGCAGGCGGACTCTCAACCACTGTGCCACCAGGGAAGCGCCTGAATTTAACTTTAAAGAAGTTAAATTAGTTGTAGCCCTCATTTATTCTTATTAATGGTTGTATAATATTCTAAGATGAGAATTACTACGCTTTATTCAACCCTATCCTACTGATAGGTATTCACTTTGTTCCCACATTTTTCCAGAGCTGCAATTCTTGAATATAAAGTCTTATGTGCTGATGCTTTTATTTCTATGCATTAGATACCCAGACATGGGGTTATTGCTAGGCTGAAGGATATATATGTATTATTTTAATGGATGTTGCCAGATTGCCTCTCAATTAAGCTGTAACCAGTAACTGAGTACCCATTTCACCATATTCCCAAGAGCAAAAGGTGTTATTTCTGTTTTTAAATTTTGCTAGTTTGATAGCTGTGAAGAATTATCTCACTGTTAATATAAACTGCTTTTCCTATACTCGAGAGTTTTGAGAATCTTACAAAAAATTTTGTTAGTCATTTGGATTTTCTCTTCTGTAAATTGCTTCTCTATATCCTTGTCCATTTTTTATTAGGTAATTGTCTCTCATCAATTTCTAAGAACTCTGTAAATAATGGATACTAAGCTACTGTCTGTCCTCTGAACTGCAAATAATTGGCACCTTATTTAAGATATCTTTTGCCATAAACAATTTTAAACGGTTTAATATTGACAAACATGTCTGTCTGGTTTTTTTATGGTTGTTCAGTTCTGTTTGTGTGGGGTTTTTTTCTTTATTTTTTTGGCTGCATCGGGTCTTAGTTGTGGCACGCAGGATCTTCGTTGAGGCATACAGGTTCTTCTGCTGTGTCGTGAGCTCTTTGTTTCGGCACACAGGTTTCTCTCTAGTTGTGGCATGTGGGTTTTCTCTTTCTTGTTGAGGCGGGCAAGCTCAGTAGTTGTGGCATGAGGGCTTAGTTGCCCTGCGGCATTTGGGATCTTAGTTGCCCAACCAGGGATTAAACTCAGGCCCCCTGCATTGGAAGGTGGATTCTTTACCACTGGATGACGAGGGAAGTCACTGATTTTTTAACAGCATAGAAATTTTCATTGTTGATAAAAGGGTTTTCCTACTGCTCAATTATTGTGTAGCCCCTTAAAAAATCTTTTTTTGTGAGATTTTCGTCTTGCTTTTTAAAAAATATTTATTTATTTGGCTGCATTGGATCTTAGTTGTGGCACTCGGGACCTTAGTTGCGGCATGCAGGACCTTTCTTTGTAGTGCCAGGGCTCTCTAGTTGTGGTGCTCGGGCTCTAGAGCACACAGGCTCTAGAGCACTTGGGCTTAGTTGCCCTGTGACATGTGGGATCTCAGTTCCCCGACCAGGGGTTGATACCGTGTCCCCTGCATTGGAAGGTGGATTCTTAACCACTGGACCACCAGGGAAATCCCTACTGTCTTGCTTTTTATATTTAAGTTTTTATTTGGAATTGATCCCTGTGTAAGTTGTTAAGACTGAGAACAAATTAATCCATCTTTTCATGTATTAGACCGTCTTTTTCATGTATTAGTTTCTTAAACATACTGGATCTATTTCTGCTTTCTCAGTTTGGTTCTAGAGCTAGTTTCTCTTCTTATGCCAATACCATATTTATTTGAATAGAGTAACTTTCTGGTATGTCCTGATCTGATAATGCAAATTCCTCTAACTATTCTTTTTCAAAAAGTTAGTATTCTTAGGAATTTATTTTTCCAAATAAGCTTTATAATTTACTTTAACCCAATTATCTGTCCCTTAAAAAAACTCTGTTAGGATTCTATTTGAAATTGCATTAAATATATATATTAATTCTAGGAGGGATGACTTTAAATAAATACTATGCCTTCCCATCCAAGAATAAGGCATGGCTTTCCCTTTATTCAGGATTTTGTTAATGTCATTTGATAAGATTTTATTGTTTTTATGTAAGACTTTTTTCTTGTTATATTGTGTTCCTAAATATTCAATAGTTTTGGTTGCTACTGTGAATAATTTTTTTCCCATTTCTAGTTACTTAAGGCTAGACTAGAGAGAAGCTGTCAATATTTGTACATTTATCTTGTATCTAGCTATGTCACCAAATGCTCATTAATTCTGATCACTTTTACTAATTTCTTGGGTTTCTAAGTATATCATCAATAAAAATAGACAAAGTTCTCTCTTATTTTCCAAGGTTCAAACCAGTTTTATAGTTTTTAAAAAAATTTATTGCATTTGCTGGAACCACCAAGATCATATTCAATAATAGTGATGGTGATCATATCATCTTTATTTGTTCCTGATTTAAATGAACATTATTCTAGAGGTTCACCATTTAGAAAAATATTCTCTGTTGGTTCTTGGTAAATGATCTTTATTTCTAAAGTTTCCATAATATAGTGTTTAGAACTTTTAAGGAAAGGATGCTGTTTTTTTCAAATGCCTTTTAAACTCAATTGTGTGTGTGTGTGTGTGTGATTTTTTTTTTTTAATTGCTTTAACTTTGTTTTTAAAGAAGAGACTTTTGTGCTTGGAAATTTACACAGGCATACAGTCTGTCTCTCTTTCTTATTTTAATTCATCTCTATGGTTTCCCAAAAACAAAAATCAAGCAAAAAGTTATTTGCATATGATGGAATACAATAGCATTTCAAATAACATATTCCCAAAGACTATTGTCATAAGAAGAGAATGGTGAAATAAGTTAAAGTGGAGAAAAAAATAGAATGCAAAACCATAGACAGCATGATCCTAATTCTTTAAAAAATAAATACCTATCTATACATGAAAGACCTCAGAAAGGAAATATAGTGTTAAGAGAGATATGGGTGATTTTTAATTGTTCCTCATAGTCTCCTGTATTTTCAAGGTTTTCTGTAATAAACTTGTCATGCTGTTATAATCAGGAGGAAAACCACATTTTAATTTTGAAATGTCAGTAACAAGAATCTTATGTCTCCTTCAGATGCAAACAACTCCCAGAGTTTTCACAGCACAGCCTGGTTGGGGCTTAGCGGAGGATTGAGGCTTACAGATTCTGGAAGGCTCGGGGTCCCACTGCCACCCAGTGGGTCCCATTATCAGGACCTACATTACAGTTGTTTATTTAACCCCAAATCCCTGTTCCTTCCAGCACTTGCTGCCCCTCCACCCCAGGACAATAGTGGAGCAAATCTCAAATGGGGGCCAGAAGAACAGACCAGTCCTGGCTCTGTCTTTTTCCTGCTGTGTGACCTTGGCAAGTTACTTGGCCTCTCTGAAGCATAAAATAACTCCCTGCTCATAAAATGAGGCAATAATGTCTGGTCTTCTTGGTTGTGTGGATCAAAATCTAAAGGAGACCCTACAGGTAGAGCTGCTTTATAAACGCCCCCAGAGTAGTATAAACCCAAGGGATGGTTCTTGCCTCCAGAGAGAGAGCTCTTTGTCATAATCTGAATATCCTGATTGCAAAGCAATTCTTATTTAATTGGATCCATCTGAGTAGGTCAAATAATAATAATAATTACTGAGAGTGGTAATCATATCAAGAACAGCTCACTATGCTTCTATTACTAACCTGAGCTTCCCTCCAACGCCCCAGTTTGAAAGCCTCTCCCATTCACCTGCTCGTGACTCAGGGATCACAGATCAATCCTGTGCTTGGAGAAGGGCCTTTGGCTCCTTCTACCATGATGCAAATGAGCCGCCAGGGTTGTCTTCCTTGCTTTGGTCTCTTCATACTCAACCACAGAGTAAACATGAATGGATTGCTCATCCAGCCTTGAAGTGCTGCTCCGTGGACAGGCGTGCCATCGGATGAGGGATTTTAAAAAGGCCAAGCAGGGGCTGATGCTATGGCATCACCTGTTCCTTCAGCCAAAATGCGTTTAAAGCACTCCTCCCCCACCCAACACAGATGCACCCTGTGGCAGCTGTCGAAGGTCCCTTCCTGCCACAGCTCCTGATGCCTTTGTTCCTAAAACAGTATCTTTTCCCCAGCGACAGTCGGCAGGGGGCCTGGACCCTCCCCCCACGGTCCAGTTCCTGCACCCAGGCTGAGCCTCATTCCCCTTTAGTAACCCTCTCCACTGATTAGACACCCCCTTCAATTCAATATTTCATCCCATGAAATCTCCTTCAAAGAAAAATCTCAGGAGACCCCAAGGTGTTAAGGAGGGAGTGGTGGGGGCCCAGAGTGCCTGCCCTGATGCTGAGGTGGGGTAGGGGGTGGGGCATGCTAAACCTCCCTTTAGTTCCTGCTATGAAGCCTTCTCACCAACAGAACTAGCAACAACTCCCAGAAGCCTCTTTCCTCCCACGTTTCAGGGGGAAAGTGACTGCTTACAAGTTTTCAGGGAAATAAAAGCACGCCACTTTCCCAGGAAAGCCTTGGTCACTGGTCACATTTCCTCCATTGTGCTGGAACTCAGGGGCCTTGTCATTCTGGACACTCAGACCCTTTAGCCTGGGAAAATTTTCTTGAATTATTTTACCATTATTTCCTCTCCTGTTTTCTCAGTTCCTCTTTCTAGATTGCTTTTTTGGGGGGTTTGTGTCTAACTGGGCTCCCTGCCTTAGGCCATTAGTTTGCTTGTCTTTCTTCTCCTAGACCTTCACTTTGTGGGGTTTTTTTTAAAGATTTTATTTTTGTTTATTTATTTATTTATTTTGGCTGTGCCGGGTCTTAGCTGCGGCATGCAGGATCTCTTAGTTGCAGCATGCAGACTTCTTAGTTGCGGCATGCATGCAGGATCTAGTTCCCTGACCAGGGATTGAACCCGGGCCCCCTGCATTGGGAGCGCGGAGTCTTACCCACTGGATCGCTTGGGAGGTCCTAGAGCTTCACTTTGCCTTTTGGCTTTGCTTCCTAGGAGAGGTCTTCAACTTCTTTTTCCTGTCCTTTGATTATTTCATTACTTCTATCAAATTTTTAATTCTCCAGAACTGTTGGTTGTCTTTTGAGCCTTCTTTTGGTCTACCAACTGCTTCTTGCTTCAGGGATGGAATTAACATTCCTTTCAGAAGTTCCATAAGAATGATTTTTTCCTTCCTCCTTTATAGACTGTGTCTTCAGGCTTATTTGTTTGTTTGAGTCTCTGTATTTCAAGGTCCTGGATCCCTGGTTGTCTGTCCCTATTGCAGAGTGAGGTGCTAAGACGTGGATTAGAAATCCTGGGCACATGGATAGGGCTACAGGGTCATTTTCTTAGACTCCCCCCTATTTTGGGGGGGGTGTTCCTAAACATGTCTGTATCTTTTTTTTTTTTTTGCAGTACGTGGGCCTCTCACTGTTGTGGCCTCTGCCGTTGCGGAGCACAGGCTCCGGACGTGCAGGCTCAGCGGCCATGGCTCACGGGCCCAGCTGCTCCGTGGCATGTGGGATCTTCCCGGACCGGGGCACGAACCCGTGTTCCCTGCATCGGCAGGCGGACTCTCAACCACTGCACCACCAGGGAAGTCCATCATGGATGTAACTTTAGGTCTTTATTTTGGTGCTGGTGGGAACTCCAAAAGGCAGCCTGGTAAAAAGACACATTAGGGTTTTTTTTTTACTAACTTTTTCCATTTTAGAGCCTGGCTGCTGACCCAAATACTACAAAAAAAATTTGAGAACAGATTCACACAGAACATGATTAGTTTGTAAAAATCAGATTTCTGTAGTGCCCTCTCCAAGAAAGAAAGATGCCCTAGAGTGTGGGACCAGACCAGGTAGTGTTCATTGCATCTACTTTGGAATTTCTGGTGGACAAATAAAATCTCCCCAGCAATGTTGGGCAAGGATCCAGCCTCACTTCCTTCGAAAGAAGTGCTGTACCCACCTGGTGTCCGGACACCAGTGGGATGTCAGCGTCTTGGCCAACAGGGTTTCCCTAGATGCGCCTAACTTGGGGGGAACCTCCCAGGTCATTCAGCCTGTGGATCTAGTTTACAATATGCCCAGTGTCTTCTGTTCTGACTGATCCTGTTTCTGCCCTACCAGGAAACTTCTCTTCCCTGAGATGCTGTATCTCAGAAACAGCACTCCCCGACGGTCTCCTGAGGCTCTCCTGCAACTGAGTCATGGTTCTCACTGTTTGCAATTCCTATCTGAAAGTGCTGCAAGTTGCCTGTGGCCATTGGAAGGCACCGGCCACATGAAACATTTAATTTAAAGGCTTAGCGCCCAGGAGAAGAGAGAATTATTATTATTATTATTATTAATATTATTATTATTTATCACATTTAAAGTGTTCCATCTCTGAGCCTCTGGGTACTCATAAAGCAAACAGTGTTCCCATTTAATCACCTAAGTTAGAGCTAAATGCCCTGAGTCTTGTCAGTTGGAAGCAGGCTGTGGAATGAGAGGATGAATGGCAATCTCCAACCATGCTTAGAATGCTTGGTTTCCAAAGAGAGAGGGACTTTCATTCACAGGACGTGCCATAGGATCAAACCTGTCCTGGAGCGTCCCCAAATGTACTCTTCAGTAGAATTAATAGTTGTTTAGATCCAGGGAGCTGCCTTACTGCATAAACATTAACAGAAAAAGTGGAGTCAGATCCTAGAGACACAGAGCTGGCCAAGCCTGGGTCACTGCTTCGAATGGGTTCATAGCGTCCTGGGGCAGGCAGACAACAATGCAGGAAGAGCATGCTGGGGCCTAGGAGCATGTGGGTTACTGGAGGTCAGTGTGGTGTCCCTAGGGTGCTGTGGAGCCCCCAAAGGTACAGTTCTTCCCCCCTGCCATGCAGGTCAGAGTGAGACCTCTGTGCTCAGGAGTTCTTGGTTCCACAGCACCAAAGGGACCCGGACAAACAGGAAAACATCTCAGAGGACCATCCAGGAGGCTGAGGGGCTTATAATGGCATCTGATGTGTTACCTTGAGGGATTGCTGTTATTTTGGCTGGAAGGAAAAGGCTGGGGTTGGGGGTAAGAGGGAGAGGGAGAACACTGTTGAAAGAAATTAAAGACCTAAATAAATAGAAAGACATCTCCAGTATATGGATCAGAAGACATAATATTGTTAAGATGGTAATACACTCAAATTGACCTACAGAGTCTATACAATCCCTATCAAAAACCCCGGGTGGCTACTTTGCAGAAATTGACAAGCTAATCCACAAATTTATATGGAAATTCGAGGGACCCAGAATAGCCAAAACAGCACTGATGAAGAAGAACAAAGCTGGAGGACTGCCACTTCTCAATATCAAAACTGACTATAAAGCTACTGCAGTCAAGACAATATGGTACTAATATAGGGACAGACATATCGATCAGTGGAACAGAATTGAGAATCTAGAAATAAATCACGTATGAGCAATTGATTTTCAACAAGGGCGCCAAGACAGTTCAGTGGGGGAAAGAACAGTCTCTTTAATGGTGCTGGGACTGATGGGTAGCTACATGTGAAATGATGAAGTTGGACGCATCCCACAAACATACCATATCAAAAAAAAATCTCAAAATGGATCAAAGGGGCCTCCCTGGTGGCGCAGTGGTTGAGAGTCCGCCTGCCGATGCAGGGGATACGGGTTCGTGCCCCGGTCTGGGAGGATCCCATATGCCGCGGAGTGGCTGGGCCCGTGAGCCATGGCCGCTGGGCCTGCGCATCCGGAGGCTGTGCTCCGCAACGGGAGAGGCCACAGCAGTGAGAGGCCCGCATACCGCAAAAAGAAAAAAAAAAAAAATGGATCAAAGATTTTTTAAAATGTAAGAGCTAACACTATGAAACTCTTAGATATAAATCTTCGTGACCTTGGATTAGGCAATGGTTTCTTAAACGTAACACCAAAAGTATGAGAGACAAACGTAAAAAAGTAAACTTCATTGGGCTTCCCTGGTGGCGCAGTGGTTGAGAGTCTGCCTGCCGATGCAGGGGACACGGGTTCGTGCCCCGGTCCGGGAAGATCCCACATGCCGCGGAGCGGCTGGGCCCGTGAGCCATGGCCGCTGAGCCTGCACGTCCGGAGCCTGTGCTCCGCAACGGGAGAGGCCACAGCAGTGAGAAGCCCGCGTACCGCAAAAATAAATAAATAAACTTCATCAAAATTTAATTTTTAAAAAACCGTTATGTTGTATGCTTTAAATATATTACAATTTTATTTGTCAGTTGTACCTCAATAGACTTAGTCATGAATTACCCTCTTAGACCTTAAGTCTTGTGCTGCCTTCAAGGTACAGAATCCCTTAACCACAAGGAAGCCAGTGTTTCATTCTGGAAATGACTCCACCTCATAGGTTTGGAGACAATGTCTGTCTTTCCCCAGAGCCAGCAGTTTGATAGTCAAATAAAAATAAAATAAAGAGAATTGGCCCTTGGAGAACATGGGCCCAAGGTGAGAACTGCCAGGGGCCGTTTCAGGAGCCTGGATTTTACCTGCACCGGGCCCTGCGTTCCTTTTACTGGAAGCATCCACCTCGGCAGCCCGGCCTTTGTTTGCACTCCTCACCGGCTTGACAATTTGTGCAATCCGGGCAGTGACAGGGCTGGGACAGCACATCCCAAGACAGCAGACTTTCTACAGGCCACTTCCTGGAAAGAGGGGAACCCTTGGGAGAGAGGATGATTACTTAGCAGGATGTGTAAGCTGTCTCGCTGATTCACCAAGAACCCATTCAGGGAACCAGCAAGGCTGAGTGGTGTTTACTTTTGCAGAATGTGAGATGGTGCCTTGGACTCGGGCGAGCTCTGGAAACACCCACACGGCAGATGAGGCCCCCAGAGTTGGAGACAGAGACAAGGGAAAACAGACCATGGCAGCTTTCACAAATGTCAGGCTGTGCCAGTGGAATCATGGAGACTGACCCTTGACGCACTAAGGTTTACCTGAGGGAGGAAGCACCACAGAACACCGCACGCACTGGGGCCAGCATTGCCCAGTAAGACTCACCCTCCCCTTGTGCACACGTGTGTTTCACATATGCCGAGGTCTTTCACGTGCGTGACCCTGCCTGAGCGTTTGCATTTGGCCATTTGACCCACAGTAAAGGGAAGGAAGAGTCAAGCGTCATTACGGCAATTGATGGAAGCCGTTTACGATTACGTCCTGGTTCTGCATCAAGCTTAGGGCTTCCTAAGCATCATCTCCTTTAACTTAAAGCAGGGTGCAGAGTAGGTGCTGCTATTATCCCCACTTTACAGCTGATGAAACTGAGGCGTGAGATTCTAGAAATGTAAGTCATGGCAGGTCAGTGGCAGAGCTGACTCCCACTGACACCCCAGCCCCACACGACCCATTTGCATAAGTTAAACCAACGATCATCTGCAGCTGTCCCCTGGGTCTCTGGTGGCTGGTCACAGGGGCCAGCTGGGAAGGAGCCCCGGATCCCACGGGGCCCTGCGCAAGCGCTCTGATCCGCCTCACCTCGGGAGGCAGAGAGGCTGCTCACGCCACTCTCACCATAGTGATCTCCGTAAGAAGAGGAGCCAATGGTACCAAGGCAAGACGGGGCCCGCAGCTGTGTGGGGAGGCGGTAGGGAGCTACGGTCATGACGGATCACTGGCCGGGGCCGGGCCGGGGCATCATCCAGTGCGTTTGACTGGGTGACAGGCAGCCGGGTGTGTGGGCTGTGATGTAACAGAGCTGCTACAGCTGCTGGATGGCGGGGTGACTGACTAATTTCCTCCTCTGTCAACAGCCTCTAATGGCCTCCACAGCTGGAGAGGGTGGGTGTGGCAGTGCCCACAGCCAGGGCCACCAGCCAGGCACCGAACATCAAGCACGCCACGGATCAGCCAACACTCACAGCTGCCGCCGCTGTAGCCTTGGACCAGATGGACTGCTAGGTCGGTCCTGGCGCAGAGCACGTGTGGGAAGGGAAAGCAATGCAGGCAAGATCCAGAACGCAGGCTGTCGGCGCGTGAAGAAGGGTTTCCTTCTTTTGACCTAGAGAAGGAGGTGAAGGGAGGGGGAGCCATGTTTTGATTTCCTGCTGGGAGCCAGGTGCGGTGTAAGCACCTGTGTGATCTCACCGAGTCTTCACAACCGCTCAGTGAGATGGGTATCGTTCATTCATCCATCCATTTATTCATCCATTCATTCATTCACTTAAATATTTCTGACCATCTGCCAGGTGCCATCACTCATAGCATCGTTTTACAGATAAGAAAAACAGAGAAGAGGCTCAGAGGTGATCTGACTTCCCCAGGTGAGGCCGGAGCTGGGGCTCCCAGCCGCCTTTGTGTGAATTAGAAGAGGCTGCACCTCTGGGAAGACGCAGCCTCCCACCAGGAGACACAACCTGGCGAGACGCATTTTCTTGGCAGGCGCCCCTGTCCTGCCTCTGAGATCTCACGGCCAGTGGGCGGTACAGCCGGGCCCTGGGGAGCCAGCCATGTGCTCCTTCCCACACGACACCAACTTCCTCTACCAGCAAAGGTCTCACAGCGGGAGGTCAGCTTAATGGACCTGTTGACAAACGCTACCAACCAAAATCAGTGTTTCTCGTCATAAAAGGGAGACTGGAAGAGTTCTTATGGAACGGCGAGCAAGCCAAGAGCCCAGCAGGGCTGGGGGGCTGGAGCGAAGGGCCTGATCACGCTTGGTGGAAGGGACAGAGATGGACGCTGGTCCTGCCCCCGTGGGGAGTGAGTGGCCACGTGAGCAGCATGCGGAAGTGATGTCCGTTTCGGTTGGCCCATGTGAGTCCTGTTTTTCTAGCACTTGAAACGTTCCAAGGAAAAGGATAAATGTTGGTCGGAGCTACCCTGAGGATGTATGGGTGTAAAATACTAAGGGGAACATTTAAGAACAAGTTTCTAATAAGATCCATTGAGAAGTGGAAGGGGCTGCCTTAAAGGTAGTGATGAACCCGTTGCAGGCCGACCATCAGTTTAAGTCACATTAGTGTGGATTGCATAAGGTTAGCGGACTTTCCAGTGGTGAAACTCAAGGATTATGATTTAACAAACCCATTTAGGTTATTGCACTGAGCCACCACCTCAAAATTCCTTTCCATGCAAATGAGAATCACCTCACTGAACGGGGCCAGGCCCCTGAAGAAGGAAGTGAGGGATGGCTGGAGGGAGGTGTGTCCCCAGGCGCATCTGGGGAAGCCAGGGATCCAGGAGAGCCCCTGCCACCTGTCATCCCAAGCTGATCGCATGTTGCTCTGGGAACCTAGGCAGGTCCTTGGCCTGGCCGGCCCTTCTCCCAGCTGTTTCCCCGACCCCCTTGGACCCTGGGGAACGTGGGGCGCAGAGCCTGAGGCAGAAGAGGAAGAGTGGCGGGTGTGTGTGTGTGTGTGTGTGTGCACCGCAAGCGCCCCAGCCTGTCTATACTGTTACAATAGGGACACACTTCTGCACCAGCTGGCAGAGCTGCTCCCGCCCTGGCCGCCAAATTGTGATTTCCCAACACAGGCTGTGCCCAGTGTACGTAGGCTGAATTTATATGCATAAATATCATGGATGAATGAAAAATACGCACAGCACAACTACGCCCTTGGGTTCCTTGGGGCTCCTCCATCCTGAAGCCACTCAAAACTGCCCGGCCGCCCTTGAAGTCTCCTGTAGCAGTGAGGGTGGGAGCTGGGCCCTGGGGCCTTCATGGAGAGAATCGCTGGGTTAATATTTGTCAGATATGCTGGTGCTGGTTTTTTCTATAAAGTGGCTTTGGTTTCAGTTTACATTTCACGGAGAGGCTGCAAAATAATAAGTAAAAAAATCACTATCTCATGATTAATTTGCGTGTCTTTATATTGAAAATAAAGTTAACATTTTGTGCTGGGGCTATGCCTATCTAGTTTGTGAATCGCTCACATACAGCTCTATACTGAGGCTCTTTGACTTTTTGATTTGTAAGTGTGCGTTATGTTCAAAGATGGTAACTCTTCGTCGTGGAGGTTAGAAATTTCTCAGCGATAGCAGGGGTCTTCAAGGCAAAGGCTGACAGCGTGAGGGGCCCTTCATGTCTCTACGTCCCTTCCCAGATGTCTGGGCTTGTCCAGGGGGGCCAAAGAAGAAGGCCAGTCAGCTCTGACCCACACCTGGAAACACTCCTGGCTGACCTGTCTTATAACTTGGGGATCCCATGTAAGATTTCCATTGAGTAAGAGTTTGTGATTAAAGGGTTGGAACACTCACTTCTAGTCCAAAGTGCTCATTTTGCCTGTGAGGAAGCCCATGACTGGGTGAGGGGTAAGTGGCTCTGGACACATGCCCTCACACCCACACACCCACATCCTCTGGGTGTCCTGAGCCTTGGCATCTTGCCTGCACAGGTGGACAGCAGCATCCACAGTGCAGCACTCGTTTCAGTCCTGGTGCTGTGGCCTCAGACTCCTGCCTCAGTAAAGTGGGGGCAACCCCGGTGGCATCCCTCTCATAGGGCCGCAGTGAACCTTAAATGAGATAATTCATGTGAAGGGCTAAGAGGAGTGCCCGGCACAGTGCTCAGTCAAAGTTACTTATTATTATTTGGTCCGGGGCCTGTTACCTATTAGCTGTTCAGTTAACTTTCCTCTCCTTCCCAGCCCTGGGGACTCGTGAGCCCAGGAGGCTGCTGGGCCTGGGCCCTGAGCACCCCCTTAGTCAGAGCCCTGAGTGGAGACGGGGAACCTCGCGCTCCTCCCTCCCCCCGGGTCGGCAACGTCTCCCAGTCGCCGCAGACCTGGCAGTGCCGCGGCCCGCGGGAGTCAGCACCTCCCCTCCTGCCCTACTGTGTTGTCGTCCTGTCCCGGACAATCGGACGGGAATGCGGCACAGCTACCTTTGCCCCTTCTCCTCCGGGCGCCTTTCCTCTCCTCCCCCACTGCTCCCTCCTCCTCTGTATCCCCTGTCTTTCCACATCCTGGACGCCCCCTGGTGCCCTGGTCACAAGGCGGAGGGGCTGGCGTTGCCGGTGCCCCCAGCCAGGACCGAGCTGCACTGGATCCAGCCTCCGGCTCGGGGGCCCGCCCTGCTCTCCAGCCCTTCTTCAGTTTCTCCGCTGTCTCCCAGTGTCCTCGGACTGAGGCCCGATCTGGCTGGCTTCAGGTTGGGGTGCATCCAGCTGTGAGTGCCTCTGACCAGTGGGAAGTGGGATCAGAGGCCCTGTCCCACTCCAGGCCCACAACTCGGGTTTCAAGCCTAATCAACCCTCTTGCTGGAGGCTGGGTGGAGGGCTGGGAACTGGAATTTGGACGGGCTGCCTGAGCCCTGCTGCTTGCCCCACACCCAGGGTCGACTGGGCAGAGCTGAGTCTGCTTCCCTCGACGACTCCGGACAGAGCAGCCCAGGCGCCGGTCCAGGCTGGGATGGAGCGTGAGCACAACAGCTGAGCCCCGTCCTCATGGGAACCTCGGGGAGGGCAGAGAGCGCCAGCTGGACCATTAGCCCCCGCCCCGCTGGAGGAAGTAGGAAGAACGCCGGAGCCCTCCGAGGGCACGGCTGGCCCCTGAGATGTTGACGACAAGCTTCCGTAGCAGCAAACCCGCCCTCCACCCTGACGGCCCCAGGCTCCCACTGGCTCTACAGGAAGAGGACTGGGCAGGGCCAGGACAGGCTCACGGCCTCCGGTGCCAGGCTAGTCCTTCTGCCACGAGAAGAGTTTCCGTCCTCCTCCACCGGGGCAACCAGCGTCCACAGGCGGGCGCCCCCTTTGCTCCCGCCCACCCTCCAAGGTCCCCGGCGCGCGGAAAGCGGACCCCCTGGGCTCTTCCCCACCTCCCCATCGCACCGAGCCAGCTCCTTTCTCTTTCCTGCTTATCTCTGTTCTCTCCTCTGGACTCGGTCACGCGTGATGTCTTCTTTTTTTTTTTTTTTTTGCGGTACGCGGGCCTCTCACCGCTGTGGCCTCTCCCCTTGCGGAGCACAGGCTCCGGACGCGCAGGCTCAGCGGCCATGGCTCACGGGCCCAGCTGCTCCGTGGCATGTGGGATCTTCCCAGACCGGGGCACGAACCCGTGTCCCCTGCATCGGCAGGCGGACTCTCAACCACTGCGCCACCAGGGAAGCCCACGCATGATGTTTGAAACATCCTTCCGCCCTTTCCTCCACCGGCTCCCGCCCGACCACCTCTTCCCCCTGCACTCCCACCGCACATGTCAGTTGGCCCTCCCTTGCCCATGCGCTCTGCCCTCTGACCCCATTCTCACTGGTCTCGGGCCTCCCGGTGACCAAATGCAATTGGCCCTTCCAGGCCTCCCTTCCTGGCCTGGCCGCCCTGTTCCTGCCCTGAAAGCCTCCTCCTTCTGTTTCGCTGGAAACTTCTGTTGAGCTGATTTGCCCCGACCTTGCCCCACCCTGTCCTCCTCGCCTCGACCCCCTTCCTCAACCGCTCCCGAAATGCGGATGTTCCCCAGAGAGCGCAGACGCTTCCAGGCCTCCGTGCCACCTGGAGCCCAAGTCCTGCTCTTTCTAGACCTTCTTAACAAATCTCCTCCAAGCCCTAGACCCGCAGGTCCATTCGCAGTAGTTTAGTAAACCTCTCCGCGCAGCCTTGCTGGCAGGAAGTCTGCAGGCGCCGTCCTCCCGGGGCCCCGCCCTCAATGACTGGGCACCTCAGCTGCCCACTGCCACGTGCCCCTCCACTCCCACCCACCTGGCCGCCGAGTCCTGTTCATCTCTTGCCAAGTGACCCTGGGGTCTGTCCTGTCCCTCTGCCCCGGTTCCTCTCCACTCCACAGTCCTCTGCTGGCCTTTCAGCCTGCGGCCGCCTGGCGCCTGGCCTCTGGCCCCTTCTGCTTCCTCCTCCTTGTCGAAACACTGAACGCCTGCTTCTCAATCCTCCTCTTTGCAATGGCTGTTCCCTCTGCCTAGGATGCCTTTCCTGCCTCGCCCTCCTGGGGATCCCCTCTTCACTCCTCAAATCCTCCGCTTCCCAGGAGCTCTGCTGCAGGAGGCCCATCGGTCCCACGTCTTGTGTGCCTGTTCCACCGTCCAGCGCCCCCTCTGGCCTCCCGACTTCTCTCCCCGATGGCGTCCACTCCAGCACGAGGGTCGTCTGCGCAGGATCTGTTCCGCTCACTGCTCAGATGGCTCCCAGAGCGGGCAGCCTGTCTGACCCAGCTCCCTGTCCCCAGCCGTGGGCACGGCCCAGCACACAGGGGCCAAGCCGTGACCGATGGCCCAGGGTCTCTGCTGCGGATGGAAATGGGGGTCCAGAGAGGGAAGGGGGGTCGGGCCACAGGAAGAATCACATTCCCACAACTAGGAACCTGAGAACTTGGTCAGACCTGCCCAAGGCGGCAGTTAGTGTTCCAATTGATTAGTGAACTCTGTAAAGTACTTTGAACATGGAACACACTATATAAATGCTAAGTATTATTATGAAAAAGTAAGAAGTTCTCTAATATGCCAGGCTGGAGAGCCCCAGGCTAATCCAAATAAAATGAACGAATGCAGAAAATTAAGCAATTAAAAGGTGATATTTCAGGATTTGCAGAAAGCTGAAGGTACCGAATGGCTGCGTCTGTGGGGTGATCGTAGCCCCCCTCCCTCTGCCTAGCCGGCCCCCTAGCCGACCTTGCATCCATCTGGAAGGGCTGCGCGGAGGTTCAGAGTGGGGTTGGGAGGGGGCGAGGTCTAGGAAAAGACGCTGAGCCTGGACCGACCGGCTGGTGGGAGCCTCTGTGCCAGTGGTGTGAGCTTTGGCAAGTCAGGCCTCCCCTCCGAGCCCCCGTTTCCCTGAGTGTAGGACAGGACGCACCTGCAGCACCAGCCCTGGCATCGCCCTTGACCCTGCTCCCTGGCCAGAGGGCTCTGAGCGGGGGCAGGAAGGGACGGCCAACAGCATCAGGCTCCAACACTTACCGCCTCCATCCTTATAGCCAGGTGACCCCACGCGGCACATGTGCTTCCCTGTCAGCACTTGGGGACGGCAACATCCCCTTCACAGAACTGTCGTGGTTAACAAATGAAACTTAGGTACAGATGCATGGAAAACTGTTGACCGCAGCATGCGACCTGGGGTTTGCTTGCTGGCTCGTCCTTCAACTTGACGTATTGAAACATTGTGGATTTCTCTCTTCCTTTTCTGGAGCTCTGTCCTGACGTCCAAGGGCCAAGGTTCAAATCCCAGGCCTTCGCTGAGAGGCTGTGTGACTTTGGGCTCTTCCCATCCTTGTGGAAAGGAGATAAAGATTCCCACCTCTGAGCCTTGCTGTCCCCGAGTAGAAGCCCTCAGTCCAAGGTCAGCCTCACGGTAGATAAATGCAGGTAGATAAATATTTGTTTTCTTTCCCTCCAGGCTGGCAGAGGTCAGCGGCGTGACATGCACAGTTTCATCCAGGCTACGAGAGACAAGAGAAACTCCGTTCACAGCCCCTCTCCCCAGAACCTCAGTCAGAAACTCCTTATTCACGCGTGCCTTGAAATAAACACCCAGGAGGATCCAGTCACGGGCCAGCCTAAGAAAGGGACTGAAAAACCAGCACAAAGTCAAAACTCCTTGGCTTCAGACAACAGCTGAGCAGAAATGGTCCCCTGATTCGGGACCATGGGGTTCCACATTCAGCTGATTGGCCTCAGTTTGCTTATCTGTAAAATGGGCTCTTTGGACTAGGCAAAGCTCAGGGTCACCGGCGCTCTGACCTCACTTGTCGTTTGCATAAATCTCAAGCTCAGACAAAGGTGGCAGGAGTCCTGAGCTGGCCTTGACTCTTTTTACCTCCTTCTCTGGCCAGTGTAGGTTTTGTGAGGTGTGGTGCTCCCGGGTTGGTCCCTGGGGTCTCCATCACTGCGGAAAGGGGGAGAAACTGGCCCTTGGGGGGCCTTGCTCTGGGTGGGCCCTGGGCCCTCAGCAGTCATGGAGGGCGTCACTATCCCCAGGGCCGGGTGTCAGTGAGGGGCACCAGGGGCGCAGCTCCCAGCTCTGGGCTCTGCCTGATGGCTGCCTGGGAGGCCATCCTCTGCTTGGCCCCCACCTGGGTCGTATCCCTGCTTCTCTGGCTTTCCCCCTGGGGGCTCAGCACCAGGGCTGATGTAGGGCCTGGGCCTTGATCCCCCGGGGTGTGGCTCAGCCCCTCACATTAGCACCACCTGTGAGGCAGGCCTGCAGGGGTCCCCCATGGAACACAAGAGGAAACTGAGGCTCAGTAAGGCAGCAGACCCTCCCCACTTAGAGCACCTGCTCCCTCCCCCACTGGGTCTGGCGGCTCCTCATCACCCACCCCTGTGGGATGCCTGTGGCTAGTGGGCCTCCTGGGAGAGCAGAGAAGACATTTCTGAAGGGACTCCCAGGCTGGGACCCGGGGCACAGCAGGACACTGGGGACATATTAAACTTCACATCTTAGTGGTCAGTCACTGAAAATACAGACTTTTGGGCCCTGCTACAGGCCCCCGGATCAGAACCTCTGGAGCTAGGACCAGGAGTCTGACTTGTGACAAAATTCCCAGGAGGGACAGTTTGGGTCACTAGTTTCTGGGGACTCCCAATCTGGTCCAAGCCCGTGTCTTACAGAGCAGCCCCCACAGACCCAAGAGGGTGCATAGCCTGCCAGGGGCACACTGCCTGTGTCCAGCCAGGCTTCCGTCATCCCACGCAGGCCCACGGCGACCCTCCACCTGCACCCCTCCTGCTGGGTGTCTTCAGACGGTAAGGAGGGGCTGGGGGATCAAAAGCGCTCTGCGTTCAGGAGATCCATAGCATTGCTGGGAGCTGACCCATGGCCCGCACACTTAAATTCAGTAAACATCACTGATGACCTAGTGTAAGCAGAGGACTGGGCCCTGGTCAGACACAACCAGGAAAGGCTTCTGTAAAGAGGTAACCTCTGAAGGGTCTTGTCAGCTGACAGAACTTTACAGCCAGACAGCGGCGTTGGGTGTTCTTGGAAGGTGGGGCGGAACTGCGGAGAGAAAAATGCTGCTTGTTGCTCTGTATTCGCTGGAGGCTGGCATGGTTACAGCACAGGTGTGTTGGGAGAGTTGGGGGGGGCGGGTGGTTGGGAGGGCTGGGGGCACCGGAATCTCCCTGAAGGCGAGGATTTCTGTTTGCATCACTGCCGTATCCCAGCACTTAGAACAGGGCCTGGCACATAGTAGGTGCTCCTATGTGTTGCATAAATGAATGAAAGGATGAACAAAGCTGGAAAGGTAAGTTGGGACAAGGTTATGGAAAGTTGTGGAACACTAAGCCAAAGAGCCTGCACATCATTTTTGCAGACAAGAGAGAGGCTTTGAGCGTGGGGTGAATCCATCTCATCATGCTTTGGGAAGGTCACTCTGGTGGCCGGTGTGTGGTGTGTAACAAGTGTGTGCTGAACTGAATGGCTGACACAGGCCCCTTGACCCTGAGTGAATCATATGCTCTCAGCGGACCATGAACCAGCCTCAAGGTTCCCACTGGCAGAGGCTGAGGCAGATAATCATCAGCTTCAAAGTGGTGAATCACCAAGGCCAGCAAGCACTGGTCACCAGGCCCCAGAAGCCAGACCTGGAAGAGGACATCCTTTACCTTCTACCCACTGTTCCCCAACCAAATGCAGCTTGAGGGACCTGTGCTCAGATTCAGCCTCACCACAACTCCCCTGAACCCCACTGTCACTGAGCCCCAGAAAACCCAGGCCTGGGCTTCTACTTAAACATCCGTAATGGAAGTGCAGTCAGATAAATGCTCTCATACCCGCCAGTGAGATCAAAAATTGGTAAAGCCCTTCCAGAAAAGAATGTGTATTCACATGCTTTGACACAGGAAACCTGCTTTTGAGAAACTACCCTAAAGCAATCATTAGATTTAAGTAGAAAGTTCATCTAGGCATCATTCATGATAATGAGAAACTAGGGAGCCATACACATGTTTAACAATAGGGCGATGGCTAAGTAATACAATGTAATACTACGCACCTACAAAAACTGGGTTCTAGGAATGTTTAATGATGGGAAAACATTTATGACAATTTTAAGGAAAAAAACAAGGTATAAAGCTGCGTGAATCAAATTACATTTAAAAATAGATACATCAAATAAAGTTTAAAGTGGAATCATTGAATGAGGAAAAGAGAAACAAAAGAGGAAATCAATGAAACCAACACTTGAGCAACAAGATTGACCAAAGAAGAAAAGAGAGACATCACAGATTACCAAAATCAGGAGTGAAAGAGGGGACATCACTGCTGATTCTACCAAAGTTAAAGGATTATAGGGGAGTACCATGGAAAACTCTATGCCAACAAATAGACAACTAAGATGAAAAGGACAAATTTCTAGAAATGGAAGTGACCAAAAGTGATTCAAGAAGAAAGAGATAATCTAAATATTGTAAAGAAACTGAATTAGTAATTTTAAAACTTCGCCCAAAGAAAAGCCCAGGCATGGATGGCTTCACTGGTGAAATCTACCAAACTTTTAAAGAAGAAATAGGGAACTTCCTGGTGGTCCAGTGGGTAAGACTCTGTGCTCCCAATGCAGGCGGCCTGGGTTCCATCCCCGGTCAGGAAACTAGATCCCACATGCATGTTGCAACTAAAAGATCCCACGTGCTGTAGCTAAAGATCCCGTGTGCCAAAACTAAGACCAAGTGCAGCCAAAATAAATAAATAAATATTTTTTTTTTTAGAAAAGAAGACATAACAACAGTACTTCACAAATTCTTCCAGAAAATAGAGAAGGAGGGAATGCTTTCCAGCTCATTCTATGAGACCAGAATTACTGTGATAACAAAACTAAACAAGGACATCACAAGAAATTAAAAGTACAGATCAGTATCTTTTTATGAGAATAGATATAAAATTCTCAAAAAAATTCTGGTAAAACGAATCCAACAACATATAAAAATAATTATACATCATGACCAATGGAATTATCCAAGGAATGCAAGAAAATGAATTAATGTAATACACCATATCAACAGAATAAAACCCCCAAACTACATGATCAATAGATACAGAAAAACACACATTTGACAAAATCTAACACCCATTCATGATGAAAACTCTCAACAAATTAGTAATAGAAAGAAACTTCCTCAACCTAATAAAACATCTTTACTAAAAGCTTACAGCTATCATCATATTTTGTGGTAAAAGAATGACTGCTTCCTCCTTGAGGTTGGTAACAAGGTGAGGATATTCACTATCACCACTTCCATTCAGCATTTTAAGGAGGTTCTAGCCAATGCAATCAAGCAAGAAAAAGAAATAAAAGGCGTCCATATTCAAAAAAGAGAAGCAAAGCTGTCTTTATTAGCAGATGACATGATCCTGTATGTAGGCATACCTAGGAGATATTGTGGTTTTGGTTCCAGACTACCACAATAAAGTAAATATTGCAATAAAGTGAGTCACACAATTTTCTTGGTTTCCCAGTGCATATAAAAGTTGTGTTTACACTACACTGTAGACTATTAATTGTACAATAGCATTATGTCTAAAAAAATGCATACCTTAATTTAGAAAAACACAATGTATTGCTAGCCATCATCTAAGCCTTCAGCAAGTTATAATCTTTTTGCAATAGTAACATCAAAGATCACTGATCAAAGATAATACAATAATAATGAAAAATCTGAAATATTGTGAGAATTACCAAATGTGACAAGTGAGGAAATGCTGTTGGAAAAATGGTGCCAATAGACTTGCTGGATGCAGGGTTGCCACAAACATTCAATTTGCAAGAAATGCATTATCTGTGAAGTACAATAAAACAAGGTATGCCTGTATAGAAAATCCTAGGAAATACACCCCTCCCCACACACACAAACACCTAGAAGCAATGAACAAATTCAGCAACGTCACAGTTTAAAGATCAATATACAAAAATCAATTAACAATCCAACAATGAAATTAAGAAAGCAATTCCATTTACCATGGCATAAAAATGCTTCGGAATAAGTTAACAAAAGTAGTACAAGTCTTATACACCAAAAACTATAAAACTTCCCTGAGAGAAACTGAAGATTTAAATAAATGGAAACACATTTCACATTCATGGAGTGGGAGACTCAATATTGGATAGATGTCAAATCTCTTCAAAGTGAATTACAGATACAGTGCAATCCCTATCAAAATCCCAGCAGGCATTTTTTGCAGATATTAACAAGCTAATCCTAAAATTTATATGGAAATGCAAAGAACCCAAACTAGTCAAAACAATGCTGAAGAAGAAGAACAAACTCATGCTCCCTGATTCAAAATTCATTATAAAGTTACAATAATTAAGACAGTATAGTACTGGCATAAGGCTATGTATATGTGTATGGTAGTAAAGAATGGTGTTTCAGCAAATGTGCTAAAATAATTATATATCCATGTGCCAAAAGATGAATTTAGACCCTTAACTCACACCTTACACAAAAGTTAACTCAAAATAGATCCTAGACATATGTATAAGAGCTTAATATTTTTAGGAAAAAGCATAGGATAAAATCTTTGTCAACTTGGGCTAAGCAAACAGTTCTTAGATACAACTGTGAAAGAAAAAGAACTGATAAATTGGACTTCATCTAAAAATTAAAATCTTTTGTACTTTAAAAGACACCATTAGGAAAATGAAATGACAAGCCACAGACTGGAAGAAAACTCTTTGTCAATCAATATATCTGATAAAGTACTTGTACCCACAATATATAACTCAATAAGAAGACAAACAGCCAATTAAAAAATAGGCAAAATATCTGAATAGACATTTCATCAAAAAAAGATACACAAATAGCTCATTAGTCATTAGAGAAATGCTAATTAAAACCATTTCACATTGAGATACTACTTTACACTGGCTATAATTTTTAAAACTTGCAATACTAAGTGTCAACATGGCTGGTGGGAATATATGTTGAAGCTTCAAAAAAAACCCACAGTTTTTCAGTTTCCTAAAAAGTTAAACATAATTTTACCATATAACCTAGGAATTTTCTCTACCCAAGAGTAATGAAAAAATATGGCCATACAAAAAGTGGTACATAAATTTTCATAGAAGCATTATTCATAACAGCCCAAAATGGAGGAAATCCAAATGATCATCAACGGATAAATGGATAAACAAAATGTGGTCTGTTCGTGCACTGGAATAATATTCAATAAAAAAAGAACAAACTACTGATACAACATAGATGGACCTCAAAATATTATGGTAAGATAAGACAGATACAGAAGACTTCATACTGTATAATTCCATTTATATGAAATATCCAGAAAGGACAAATTTATAGAGACAGTGAGCAGATAGGTGGTTGCCTGGGGCTGGGGGTGGGAATGGGGACAGATCTCATACGTTCTCGAGGGATCCTTTGAGGGTGATGGATGCTTTAAAAGTCAACTGTGAGCCACTATGCTAAAAAGTATGGAGGTTCCTTAAAAAACTAAAAATAGAACAACCATACTACCCAGCAATCCCACTACTTGGCATATACCCTGAGACAACCACAATTCAAAAAGAGTCATGTACCACAATGTTCATTGCAGCTCTATTTACAATAACCAGGACATGGAAGCAACCTAAGTGTCCATTGACAGATGAATGGATAAAGAAGATGTGGCACATATATACAATGGAATATTCCTCAGCCATAAAAAGAAACAAAATTGAGTTATTTGTAGTGAGGTGGATGGACCTAGAGTCAGTCATACAGAGTGAAGTAAGTCGAAAGAGAAAAACAAATACCATATGCTAACACATATATATGGAATCTAAAAAAAAAAAGTTCTGAAGAACCTAGGGGCAGGACAGGAATAAAGACACAGATGTAGAGAATGGACTTGAGGACACAGGGAGGGGAAAGGGTAAGCTGGGACGAAGTGAGAGAGTGGCATGGACATATATACACTACCAAACGTAAAACAGATAGCTAGTGGGAAGCAGCCGCATAGCACAGGGAGATCTGCTTGGTCGGTGCTTTGTGACCAACTAGAGGGGTGGGATAGGGAGGGTGGGAGGGAGACGCAAGAAGGAGGAGATATGGAGATATATGTATATGTATAGCTGATTCACTTTGTTATAAAGCAGAAATTAACACATCATTGTAAAGCAATTATACTCCAACAAAGATGTTTAAAAAATTAATTAATTAAATAAAATAAAAAATAAAAGTCAACTGTGGTGATTGATGGCTGCACATCAATTTACAAATGTAAATTTACTGAAAGTCATTTAATTTTACACTTAAAACAGGTGACTTTCTTTTTTTTTTTTTTTCCGGTATGCGGGCCTCTCACTGTTGTGGCCTCTCCCGTTGCGGAGCACAGGCTCCGGATGCGCAGGCCCAGCGGCCATGGCTCACGGGCCCAGCCGCTCCGCGGCATATGGGATCCTCCCAGACCGGGGCACGAACCCGTATCCCCTGCATCGGCAGGCGGACTCTCAACCACTGCACCACCAGGGAGGCCCAAAACAGGTGACTTTCAATGTACGTAAAATTATACCTCAATAAAGCAGTTAAAAATATATTCATAAAATGTACATGTAGAAAAGACTGGAAGAAAACATGCCAAAACAGTAAGTTCTTTTATCTTTGGGTAATAGGATTATGGATGCTGTTATTTTCTCCTGTATTCTTTTCTACATTTTCTAAATGTTCTCAATGGGTCTGCAGTTCTTAGATATTCAAAAAACTGTGTGTGTGTGTGTGTGTGTGTGTGTGTGTGTGTGTGCAAGATATGAGGCAAAACTTGTTTGTTGTTTGCTTTGGTGAAAGAAGCTGTTGTCTTAAAGCTGCCAGATGCTTCTTGAGCAGGAAAAGCAAAGACATTCCTCTATTCTGGGCAGAGGCCTCAGGGGCAGCCTCCATAGCAATGCACACGGAAGAGTCACAGGTGTTCATCGTCTGGACAAAGGCCATTCCGGAAAATAATCCTTGAAACACAGAGTTCAAGGTCACAGCAGGGTGAGAAGGTGGGCAAATTCATAAACAGTGAGAAACCTCCTGGAAGAAAGGAGTTGGAGACCTTGACTCCTTCCCTTTCATATTTGTTAAGAAAAATTTTGTTGACAATAAACTACATCAGGAAGTGCATAAATTCTGAGTGAACAAGTCCATGAACTTTCCAAAGGTACAACTACCATTCAGAGCAAGATACAGAATATTTCTACAGCTAACTCATGCCCCCTCCCAGTCACTAACTCTCCCAAGGGAAACCACCCTTCTTATACCGAACACTGTTTTACTGTTTTTGAACATTATGTGTATAAAAGCATGCAGCACATTCTCTTCTGCATCTGCTTCTTTTATTCAGCCTTATGTGGGTGTCTTGTACACGTTGTTCATTCTCGTTGCTGTGTCCTGTTCCATTGTATGAATATACCTCAATTTATTTATTTTTTTAATTGAAGTATGGTTGATTTAAGATGTGTTAGTTTCAGGCATACAGCAAAGTGATTCAGATATGTGTGTGTGTGTGTGTGTGTGTGTGTGTGTGTGTGTGTTTATTGACAAGGGTCCTTGTCAACTCACGGTTTTGTCTGTCTTCATTTTAGCCCCTTTGGTGGGTATAGTAGAACCACATTGTGGTTTTACTTGCATGTCCCCAATGGCTGATAAAGCACATTTTCTTTTGCTTACTCACCATCGGCTTTATTCTTTGGTGGAGAGCCTGTTCAAGTCCTTTGCTTATTTATCTATTGGCTTGTCTGATTGTTATTGGTTTGTGGGAATTAAAATATATATATTCTGAGGACATGTCCTTTGTCAGAAATATGTATGGCAGGGGGCTTCCCTGGTGGCGCAGTGGTTGAGAATCTGCCTGCCAATGCAGGGGACACGGGTTCGAGCCCTGGTCTGGGAAGATCCCACATGCCGCAGAGCAACTGGGCCCATGAGCCACAATGACTGAGCCTGCGTGTCTGGAGCCTGTGCTCTGCAACAAGAGAGGCTGCGATAGTGAGAGGCCCGCGCACCGCGATGAAGAGTGGCCCCCACTTGCCACAACTGGGGAAAGCCCTTGCACAGAAGACCCAACACAGCCATAAATAAATTAATTAATTAAAAAAAAAAGAAATATGTATGGCAGGTAACTTCTACTCTGTGGCTGACCTTTTCATTCTCTTAATGGTGCCATTCGATGAAGAGAGGTTTTTCCTTTTAGTAAAGTCCAATTTATTGGTTTCTTCCCTTATGGTGAGTGCTTTTTGTGTTCTGTTTTGTTTTGTTTTGTTTTTGCGGTACACGGGCCTCTCACTGTTGTGGCCTCTCCCGTTGCGGAGCACAGGCTCCGGACGCACAGGCTCAGCAGCTATGGCTCACGGGCCCAGCTGCTCCGCGGCATGTGGGATCCTCCCGGACTGGGGCACGAACCCACGTCCCCTGCATCGGCAGATGAACTCTCAACCACTGTGCCACCAGGGAAGCCCGCTTTTTGTGTTTTGTTTAAGAAATCCTTGCTAATCCCAAGACTGTGAGGATGTTTTCTTATTTTTTTCTTCTGAAGACTTTACTGTTTCACCTTTCACATCTAGATCTGCTGCCCATTTGGAATTGATCTCTGTGAATGTATGGAGTGAGGCAGGTGAAGTTCAACATCAGTGGAGCCTCTGAGGGTGGGAGAGACAAGGCCCCACCAGGAGGGAGTGGACTCGGCCTGGTGTGGCCGGGCAGGGTGAGCTCTTTCAGCTCTGCGTGGGTCTCTGACTAGACTACGCTGTTGACCTGGCCACTACCCAATGTGATGGAGGCTATGAAGAGGTGGGAGGGGCTGGGAGCCAGATACTCAGGTAAGCATTGGCACAGGTGGCCTTGGTCTGGCACACTGCTGAGGGAGGCCGGGGTGCCCATGTCAGCAGAGAGGCGAGGGGCGGTCACAGTTGAATGGATGCAGGCAAAGACCCCTCCTCCCTCCTGTCCTGTACCCTATGGAACCGCCTCCAGGCCAGCTGAGGGAAAACCACTGGACTGTGTGAGACCTGTGCTTGGCAATGATCCTTCAAGGCCATGATGAAACCACTGTAGAGGGAAACTGGGTCAGCTCCTCACTTCTCTACAGCTGGAAGCAGAGTGTCCAGCCCTTTCAGACTGAGTCTCTGAGGCTCTTGAGAAATTGGTTAGATGCATGCTCAGTTGACTAATTTGAATATTAAAAAGAGAGGGCTTCCCTGGTGGCGCAGTTGTTGAAAGTCCGCCTGCCGATGCAGGGGACACGAGTTCGTGCCCCAGTCCGGGAATATCCCACATGCTGCGGAGCGGCTGGGCCCGTGAGCCATGGCTGCTGAGCCTGCGCATCTGGAGCCTGTGCTCCGCAACGGGAGAGGCCACAACAGTGAGAGGCCTGTGTACCGCAAAAAAAAAAAAAAAAAAAAAAAGAGATATGCCTGAGGAAGTGGGTCACACAGTAATGTATATAATAAGTGAATCACCCTTCAAGCCATCAAAATAGTTGGTTTTTGATGTGGCCCAGCTGGCAATTCCTGAGGAAGAGGTAATTCTCCACACCAGGCCCACCAATGGAACAGCTGCTTTGAAAAATGTTATTCTGGGTGAGTTTCCACTACGTGGCATAGGCCAGAGCAGGGGATTGCCAGGAGATCTCCCTCTAAGTGCTTCTCATCAGTGTTGAATTGAAGGTTGCCTTCCAGAACTTTCCACATGGTCTCGGATGGCTAAGTTCAAACATGGTCTACCAAAGGACTGACAGATCAGTTTAAGCCTTGCTCTCCACTGAACAAAAAGTCCTCCTCCAAGAGACGCACCTGGTTTTCTTCCCCCACCTCAACTCTTCCAAGCTACCAAAGGGGAAGCCTATCTCTCCTGCATAGCCTTTGGGAGTACGGGGTTGGGGGAAGGCAGGGCCCTCTCCACTTGCTCTCTCTTCTTTCCTATGACACCCTGGGGGTCTGCCTTTCTCTACCTCACAAAGGCCGTCATAAGACTGGAGGAGTCCTTCTGTTCTGGTAGAAAAAGCATAGGCCTTAAGATAGATTTGCCTGGGATGAATCCCACCTCCATCACTTCCTATTAACTGTGAGATTCTGGACAGGTTCTTAGTCCTTCTTAGCCTCAGTTGTCCCATCTGTGAAATGGGGACAATGCCTATTCCATAGAGTTGTTATGAGGACTAATTAGGATGATGACTCTCAAGAGTCCATGTATCTTTTTGGAACACAGTAGACACCCAATAACATTAGCTATTATTATTACATTTTAAACTACCATCTCCCTTGGGTGTAGGTGCAGAGCCCACCCATCAGAATAGTCCAGAGACACACTGTAGAACTTTGGCCCAAACTTCTTTGGAAATTTACTTCACTTGTGAAGTTCCATTGTGAAATATCGAAACATCGATGTGGAAGAAAGGAAGACAAAGCCCAGACTCTGAATCAACCAGTAGGTGTAGTGTTTCAGAGACTCCACAGGAGGGTGAGCCCAGTGACTCACCATAGTGATCCTTTTACTTTTCCTAGTGACCAATCTGATTTTTCCATTACATGGCAATGATTCACCATTTGCTGTTGCAGTTATGTAACTGGGGCTGTTTTGATCTGGGGTGTCTCTATCTGTATTTCGATGTCACCCCGGGAAGCTTTGGGGAATATTCTTTTTCACACACCCTGGTACATGCTATAACAAACCATTGTTGAAATGCCATCCCTGAGAATGAAATCACCTGCCTCCTTGTTCTCTGAGAAGGGAGCAGCTGAATGGTGGATGGCACCCTGGACTGGGACTCAGGAGATCCCGGCCCAGGCTGGCCTTGACACAGAATCCCCCATGTTGCTTACCTTCTCTGGCCTCAGTTTCTCCACCTTAAAGTGAGATGTTGGACTACATCAAACCTAAGCTTTGACATTCAAAGAATTTACAATATTAAACTTTTCTCAATGAGTCTTCTTGCTAGGCAAGAGTTCTCAGAGTGTTTGCTATCAAATCCTAAGTGCATGGCACTACAGAGGTGGACATGGAAATTAAGTTAAAGGGCAGGGTGTGGGAAACAATGGATTCATGCTAGATGTCTTAATAATAAATTATTCTAGCCTTGGAGGAATGGGGTCCCCACAATTTTTCCCATCTCTCCTGTGTTATAAATAATAAACGGGAGAGGATCTGCTGTACTGACACCTCAGCTGCCATGCTGATCATGGCCCTCAGCAGACCTAGGCCAAGAAAGAAGTGAAGGGCTTTGCAGAGGCAGTCACTGTACTTGCTTTGCTCATTCCCTGGCAGGAGCTCCATGTCTTAGGACTGGCCAAGTAATATAAGCCCCTTGGACACATCATTGGGCTACCCTGCCAGTAAGAGACAGGGCTGTCCTGGGCCCTCAAAATCTAAATATCCTTTTTTACTTTTTTCCTCATCTTTAGCATTTGTTGGGCTTCTTAAATCTATGGATTGGCATCTTTCAACAGTTCCAAAAAATTCTCAGGCATGACCTCTTCAAACAATACCCTTGCCCCTTCTCTGTTACTTCTCCTTGAAGAACTTCAGTTAGATGTATTTGGCCATCCTCATGCTATCTGTCTGGTCCCTGTGTCTCTGTTTCATGATTTTTATCTTTTTGTCTCTCTGTGATGTCATTTGGATAATTTCTTCTGACCTACCTTCCAGTTCACTGATTCTCTCTTTGTCTACATCTAATTTCCTAGTAAACCCATCTATCGAGTTTTAAATTTGAGTCATTGTATTTTTCATTTATATTTTTAAAAGATCTATTTGATTCTTTAAAAAAATCTGCCAGATCAGTTTTTTATAGTTCTCTATTTCCTGCTGATTTTTAATCTTATATTTTATTTAACATAATAAGCAGTTTTATAATTTTTTTCTATCATTCTGTTATATGAAGTATTTGAGGGTCAGCTTAGCTGTGTTTTCTTCTGCTTATTCTTGCTCTTATTGCCTCATTTCCTTGTGTGTTTCATTATATTTCACTGAGTGCTGCTTACTATTCCCGAAAAATTACTTAGTGGGAATTTTTTGAGGACCGGGATGAATGTGACTTCTTCCAGAAAGGATTTGCACTTGCTTCTGCCATGTACCTTGGATCATGTCCCCTCCAGGATCACTTTATTCTAAACTTGCTTCTTGAAGTTTTTTGGCCCCCTTCAGATGATGTGAATGTAGGCTACCAGTCTGCACAAGGGTTAGCATGTGGTTACAACTTCCCAGAGATGAACTTTTCCCCTGACCTCCTCACTGTCAGGAAACTGGTCCTTGTAGTCTCTAAAGTGGGAGAAGAAGGGAAGATTTGCTTCTGGTCACACTCATCCTGGGTGTGTAGCCCTTTGAAGATGAAGTCTGATGGGCATCAGTGGTTGTCTTCCCCTGCTGGGTAGATACAGTACCTGTCTTTTACAGGATTTATAGCTGGGCCTGCCCTTGGAGACCTCAATCTGGGAACCCACTGGCGATTGTGCAGCAATCCACCCCCCAAGCCCGTTTCCACATCCCAACATGGACAAAACATCTCTGGTCTTCAGTCCTGGGGGTCTGGTGAGTGACAGTCAGGACTTCCCAAAGTTGGTGAGTTGGGGTGGGGGGTGGCAGGGTGTGTGGATGAGAAGAAACCCATCCCTGTGAGGATGTTTTAGGGAGAAGAGGGGTGGCTTTCTCCATGCTGGCCACATGCTTTTCTTCTCATTCCTCCTATATGCCACGTACTTCCCAGACCTTGGGCTACCTGCCTAAAATGTTACCTCCCAGCCACACCCTGATTTAAATACTTCCCCACAGCCTTCAGATCTTAGTTTCAACACCAGCTCCTGACGGAATCTCCTGACCAGGTGGGCGCTCCTCTCGTTGGCACCCAGAGCAATCACACTTCTCCTTCATAATGCTTGTCACCCTTCAAATGACCATTTACCACCCGGCTTTCCCACTGGATGGGAACCTGCTCAGGGGCAGGAACCACATCTGTTTTATGGCTTCTGTGTTATCAGTGTCCGGCACATGCACAGCTGGCCCGGAATCTGCATTTGCTGAATGAATGAAAGAATGAAAAATCAAAATCCACAAATGGAAAAATAGTTACTGACACGTTAAAGATACTCATGATACAATGTTAAGCTAAACAATCACACCAGGACTTCCCTGGTGGCACAGTGGATAAGAATCCGCCTGCCAATGCAGAGGACACGGGTTCCAGCCCTGGTCCAGGAAGATCCCACATGTCGCAGAGCAGCTAAGCCCATGCGCCACAACTACTGAGCCTGCGCTCTAGAGCCCGCGAGCCAGAGCTACAGAGCCCACGTGCCGCAACTACTGAAACCCGTGCGCCTAGAGCCCATGCTCCACAACAAGGAGAAGCCACTGCAATGAGAAACCCGTACACCGCAACAAAGACCCAACACAGCCATAAATAAATAAATAAATAAATAACTTTATTTAAAAAAATAATAATCACACCAGTGAATGAAGGGGCATGAAACTGTATCTATAATGTGAAACCATTTTGGGGGAAATGCCCATAGGAAAATACTGGGAGCAAAATGGAAATAAATACAGCAAAATGTTAACCTTAATTAATTCTGAATTGTGTGACTACAAGTGATTCTAATTTTTTTTTTCTTTTTGGGAGTGCCGGGCACTCTCCGGGCGCCCCCTGTGGGTCCTCCTCAGCCTTCTGTCTACATGAGCCTCTGTCCTTCCGCTGTGACGGTACAGCGGCCGGTCACTGTCTCCCCCATGGTCACTGTCCCCACGGATAGTGGATAACCTAATGGATAACCACACCACGGGTGAGGATGCAGGCTTCCACAGATGTGTTACCGGCCCTGCGGCACACAGTACTGAATTCCTTTCAGGCCCCAGACCCCGTCCCCCTCCCCACTGCCACGCTGGGAGCTGTTGGACTCAGAGGAAAAGAGCGGCCCAGGCAGCTGGGAGCAGGGCAAGGGGCTGCTGGTCTGACCAGAGGCCTCGGCCCCCAGAGAGGAGTCCTGTGGCCCCAGGACCTCCGTTTAAACTACTGCACTGTAACTTCTTTTCTTTCCACGTCCAGGAGAAACCTCCAGTTAGAGAAGCTCTGACTCTGTGCCACTGACATCTGCAAATCTTCCCCGGATCCTGTCCCACCAGGTCCATCACACGCTGGGGAAGCCCTGGAGAAAACACCCCTCCCCCTCCCCCTGGCAGACCTGCTGAACAGGATGAAGATACCCCGAGGGCAGAGCTCAAGGGCTTCACACTGCACCTGGCATCTCCAGCCCACGTGGGCTTGGTCTCGTTCCCAAGGTCATTTAGGCTCACATCCTGCACCCCTCTCCCACCCTCACTACCAGGCATCTGCACCTTGAAGCGCAGACCCTTTCTTTGTTGCTGGCCTGCAGTTGGCTCCTCCTTTCGTTCATGGGTCATTCTCCCCGGTCCTGGGAGCCGCAGAACGCGGGCTGCTCTCTGACTCACATCGGGGGACCCAAGGCCCAGAGAGCTCCGATCCTTCACCAATCACACTACTGGTGAGAACCAAGGGCCCATCCTGCCCATCACCGGTCAGCTGGCCTCTTGTGCTGCGAGCCTGTTTCCCTGGACCCGAGGTTCTTGCCTGGGGCCTCATTTTGGGACCTCTCAGCGGGCAGATCAGGACCTAGGCGGCCCACGCACTGGTGTTAATCCTTCAAGCTCCCAGGAGGTGATTCTCGTGTGGGTGGCCACGGTCATGGGCTCTGCTGTCCCCACAGGGAGGAGAGGGGTAAATGAGGTTTTATTTCGAATCACCCACAATCGTGATGATTTAGGAACATATTGTGTGTGTGGAGGATGCCTTTGGAAGGACTGGGGACAAATTGGGGCCGGGGAACCCTGAGTTGACCTGGGGACGGGTCTCTGTCTAATCAGACAGAAACGAGCAAGACAAAACACATAAGTACTCAGGGTTTTTTTCTTTTTCTTTTTTTTAAAAACATCTTTATTGGAGTATAATTGCTTTACAATGGTGTGTTAGTTTCTGCTTTATAACAAAGTGAATCAGCTATACATATACATATATCCCCATATCTCCTCCCTCTTGCGTCTCCCTCCCTCCCACCCTCCCTATCCCACCCCTCTAGGTGGTCACAAAGCACCAAGCTGATCTCCCTGTGCTATGCAGCTGCTTCCCACTATCTATTTTACATTTGGTAGTGTATATGTGTCCATGGCCCTCTCTCACTTCGTCCCAGCTTACCCTTCCCCCTCCCCGGGTCTTCAAGTCCATCCTCTACATCTGCGTCTTTATTCTTGTCCTGACCCTAGGTTCTTCAGAACTTTTTTTTTTTTTTTAGATTCCATATATATGTGTTAGCATATGGTATTTGTTTTTCTCTTTCTGACTTACTGCACTCTGTAGGACAGACTCTAGGTCCATCCACCTCACTACAAATAACTCAATTTCATTTCTTTTTACAGTTGAGGAATATTCCATTGTATATATGTGCCACATCTTCTTTATCCATTCATCTGTCAATGGACACTTGGGTTGCTTCCACGTCCTGGCTATTGTAAATAGAGCTGCAATGAGCATTGTGGTACATGACTCTTTTTGAATTATGGTTTTCTCAGGGTATATGCCCAGTAGTGGGATTGCTGGGTCGTATGGTAGTTCTGTTTTTAGTTTTCTTTTTTTTTTTTTTTGCGGTACGCGGGCCTCTCACTGTTGTAGCCTCTCCGGTTGCAGAGCACAGGCTCCGGATGCGCAGGCTCAGCAGCCATGGCTCACGGGCCCAGTCGCTCCACGGCATGTGGGATCTTCCCGGACCGGGGCACGAACCCGCGTCCCCTGCATCGGCAGGTGGACTCCCAACCACTGCACCACCAGGGAGGCCCTGTTTGTAGTTTTTTAAGGAACCCGCATACTGTTCTCCATAGTGGCTGTACCAATTCACATTCCCACCAACAGTGCAAGAACTTCCATCCCTCAAAGTTTGGTCTGCAGCCGTTCAGAGGGTGACACCCGTGACGTCCCTCCTAGGGCTTTGGGTGGCGCCACCTGCTGCGGCTTGAACTCACCGGACCTCTTTCCGGCCGCAACGTGATGTCTCACTTTCTGCTCCTGATATATGGAACCGACACGCCCTAGGTTTCGGGGCTACGATGAGGTCACAGGTGTGCAAATGTCTTCCACGGGAAGGAATGGCAATGGGGAAGATGAGGAGGCCACCAGTTTCCTGTCTGCAAAGCCCTTCCCAACAAGGCAGACAGAGGCCAGGACTTGGGCCCAGCCCCGCACTGGGGGCAAACACGAGACACCTCTATCTGCTCTGACTCTGGATTTTGGTCCAAGACCAACCTTGGTTCAACCCCTGGCTTTAAGCTCAGTCATTATGTGACTTTAGAAAGTCCCCCATCCCCTCTGAGCCTTCACCTCCTTGTCAGTAGAACTGGGACAATAATCTCCAGCTCAGAAGCTTACTGCAAAGAGCAGACAAGACAGTGGGTGTACAACGCCTCGAAAAACTCAATGCAGAAAACGGCATCCCTGGGGCTTCCCTGGTGGTGCAGTGGTTGAGAGTCCACCTGCTGATGCAGGGGACACGGGTTCGTGCCCCGGTCCGGGAAGGTCCCACATGCCGCGGAGCGGCTGGGCCCGCGAGCCATGGCCGCTGAGCCTGCGCGTCCGGAGCCTGTGCTCCGCAGCGGGAGAGGCCACAGCAGTGAGAGGCCCGTGTACCGCAAAAAAAAAAAAAAAGGAAAAAGAAAACGGCGTCCCCAGGTGAGCAGCCCCAGAGTGGCGCTGGCTCCAAGGCTGCTGCCCTCCTCTGGTTGGCTTAGAGCCACCTGTAGCACCATCGGTCGGTTCTCCTGAATAGCTGCAGCCCCAGGAATCTTCGCTCTTTGCAGAAGGTGCCTCTAATGTGGAAATACCCAAAACGAGTCTGGTGAGGTACACCGGCATTTGCGCTGGGCAGGATCCAAATCTGGGGGCCTGACGGTAGGAGGACAATCCTCTCAAGGGGCCGTAAACTGCCCCTGGAAGGGGCACGATGAGAAAATGATTCCCAGCCGCGCTTCCATCCGTGTGTGTGTGCAGGGTCCGCATGGCGTGTCTGTGCAGGAGACAGAGCTTTGCCCATGTGGCACAGCCAGGGCCTCTCCAGGCAGCCCCCGGCCCCCTTCTCCTGCTTCCGGGCCCCCTCTCCAGGCTTCCTGCTAATGAGCGAGCAAGGGAAGGACCCAGGAAACTCCACGGAGACCCCATTAGTAAACCGACTCCTTACATGTTAAAAAAAAAACAAAAAAAAACTTGTGGTCAGTTTTCATTGTGCATAAAGGCCCTGATGGGTGGAGGGACACCGATGTGCCCCCAGGAGGAGCGGGGCCAGGGTCTGGAAAGGCACCAGAGCGCCACCGCTGAGTCTGGACCCCAGAGAAATGAAAACACACGTCTGCACAGAAATCCATACACGGATCTTCACAGCAGCATCACGCCTAATAACCAAAAAAGTGGTTTACTTACTGTTTATTGTTTAAAATGAGGTTTCTCTTAATATTGAAAACCCTTCCATCTGCAGTGGACAAAATTCTCTCCGGGGTTTATTTGTACGATGGCCACACAATGCTCTTTAAGTTAGTGACACGAGAATCCAGAGAAGCAGATATGAAAACTCTGGGACTGCTGGCTTATTTTAAAAGATATTCTCTCTTTTACTAAAGGATTCAGAAGAGGCTATTCCAGGGCCGTGTGCTCAGCCACTGCGTGTGCAGGGGTGCAGGAGCTTCAGAATTATTTCCAGGGGTCCTTGCTTAGAGAAAAGAGTAAACCAAGGCACATGAGTGGGGCCCTGGAAGTCCACCCACTGGGACTCCAGGTAAAGGAGGGAACCCAGCAGTGTGGTCTCTGGAGGGAGGTCATTGCCAGGCTTCTGGACTGGAAGGGGTCAGAGAGCACAGGAGAGGGGAGAGCCCTGACCATGGGGTCAGGGATCTGGTCAGCCGTGGGCTGAACCACGGGCACACCCCCGGCCTTCTGGGCCCCCATCTCTTCACCTGTGCAGTGATAGGGCTGGACCACCTCAGGGGGCCTCACCCTCTTACTCGTAGCCATGGAAACCTTTCTTCCAATGCACTCCCTGGCACGCTGATAGTCAAAATTGGGGCTTTCGGAGCAAAGCAGGAGTGAGGGTAGGAGCCATCCTTCTTGTCCCTGTCCCTTACCTCCCAGCTGTTCCAGGCACCTCAGTGTTGCCCCTGGGGTCTCTCTCAGAGAGCCATGGGCTCTGACTGGCCAGGAGGTCTGAACACATCAGGAGTTCCCAGGAGGCAGACTTCATGCTCTGAGTTGTGTAGACCTGATGGGAAAAGTATGTTTGGGGATAGGGCTTCCCTGGTGGTGCAGTGATTAAGAATCTGCCTGCAAATGCAGGGGACATGTGTTCGAGCCCCAGTCCGGGAAGACCCCACAGGCCGCGGAACAACTAAGCCCATGTGCCACAACTACTGAGCCTGCGGTCTAGAGCCTGTGAGCCACAACTACTGAGCCTGAGCTCTAGAGCCCACAAGCCACAACTACTGAGCCTGCGTGCCACAACTACTGAAGCCCATGTGCCTAGAGCCGGTGCTCCGCAACAAGAGAAGCCACAGCAATGAGAAGCCCGTGCACCGCAACAAAGAGCAGCCCCTGCTTGCCGCAACTAGAGAAAGCCCGTGCACAGCAACGAAGACCCAATGCAGCCAAAATAAATAAATTTTTTTTTAAAAAGGATGTCTGGGGACTAAGAAGTAAAACCAGGATAGGAGATTGGAGAAAGAGAAGGACCTGGCAGGAAGCCAGATGACAACATATTCAGAGGCCAGGGTCCAGGTCCTCTAGGGGCCGAGCAAGTCTTCATGGCTGCAAACAAGCGTCCCTGTAGTCCGTCGCTCCCTCCAGGCCAACCCAAGTGTTTTCCAACATCCACACCTCCTTCGCAAATGTCCCAGGCCCTGGTGATCCTGCTGCTATGTCTGGTCTCCTGGGCACATGGCAGGAGCTCTGAACAGACCCGAGTCCCCAGGTGTACTTCTGTCTGGGGCAACTGGGTGGCGTTCCTGCAGGCCACCTCTGCTTCTCTCCCGGGCAGGGGATGAGAGTTCAGGCTCTGCTCTCCCAAGAAGGTCAGAAAGAACCTGTTCATGCCAAGGATGGGCGCCGAGCTGAGCAGCGGTCTCAGGAACAGAACGGGAGGTTTAGTGGACAGTCAACCAGCCCTGCAGGGCTTCAGAGGACAGAGGTCGGTTCTCCGACTACAGGCCGCAACACCGGGCAAGGGAGTGAGGCCGGACCAGGCCCAGTGCCCACCCAGACCGGCCAAATGGGCCCGAGCAGGACATGGACACGCCAGAGGGCATCCACGAGGGAGCGGCCAGGTGGGGAGCCGTGAGACCCTGCAGTCACACCGGACCCTGCTCTGGTTTAACGCTCTGTTCCTGAAATTCGTAATAATTTCTGAATAAGGTTTGCACTGGTGTGAGGTAGTCTGGCTCCTGGCACGCGGCTCCTGAGACCTCTGTGATAAGAGCTCTGGAAGAGTCTCCTGTTCTAATATTTGGCCTTTGATCCCGGTTCCTGGCACGAGTTCTTAAATCCCTTGGAATTTCCTGGGTGATAGCAGGTGTGTTTTGTTCTAATGAGGTGACTCTGGACGACTCCTGGGTGGTTCCTGGTCACCACAAAGGCCAAGCCACAGTGAGAAGCTTGGAATTTTCATCCCCGCCTCCCTCCACCCCTCACCCCCCACCGTCTCCCAGAGAGGGGAGAGGGAAGATGGTGTTAACGATCAATCGTGTCTGCGTGATAAAATCTCCATAAAGATCTCAAAAGTACAGGGTTCAGAGAGCGTACGGTCTGGTGGACACGTGGATGCTGGGAGGGGCAGGGCAGCTCCACGCCCCTTCCCACACACCTCGCCCCACGCGTGTCTTCCATCTGGATGCTCATCTGTATCTTGTATCCTGTCCCTTTATCATACACCAGTAAACATCAAGGAAACTGTTTTCCTGATTTCTGTGAGCCGCTCTCACAAATTAATCAGAGGAGAGGGTCGTGGGAAATTCCCCTTTAGAGCCGGTCGGTCAGAAGCACACATGACAACCTGGACTCACAACTGGTGTCCAGCGGGGAGAATGAGTTTTTCTTAAATTATGAAATTATGACATTTTTCTGCAGATTCTGCAGCTGGGCCTGAGCACAGTGGCGAGGGGCCTGGTCAAAGGCGGACCCCTCGCAGGGCCAGGCCTGTCAACTGGGAGAACGGGGAAGACTCACGGAGAGGAAGGTCGTGTTCATATACCTGGAGCGCCCGGCAGAGAAAAGAAGGATCCAGCTTCCTCCAAGCAGCCCTGGAGGATGGAGCCGAGGCCGGTGGCCGGAGCCGGGGTGGGGAGGAAGGTGCTGCAGGGCTCAAAGCTGCAAGGGCTTCGCACCAGAGGGGGGGACACCTGGCAGGCAGATGCAGGGGATGTTGTGAGTGAGACCTGGGTCCTGGATCTGATACCTGGAACAGCCTTCCTGGACCCTGAACCTCAACTGAAGGCCGTGAGCCACCTGGTGATGGAGAAACCACCATCCAGCACCCAGAGGGAGGTATGACGATGATGGGGTCTCCTGAGCACAGGCAGCGCCACCTGCCCCGGCCCGGTTCACAGACAGGAGGCCTCGCCTCTCCCAGGTGCTCTTCCTGCTGTGGGAAGCTGGCGAGCTCCCAGAACAGGCGCTGGCTGAGCCCAGCTGAGCTGCAGCGGCCAGGCCTCCCAGCATACCCCCCGGTCCCGTCATCAACTTCTTGGGCTGCCGTTTCAAATTTGGCACCTCTCGGCCCTGGAACTTGACAGGTGCCTCCTGTCTGACTGCTCCTCAGCTATTAAAGATGCAGCCGGCTTTCCCCTTGCTGCCCCAGTCAAGCCCCAGCGGTGGTTCTTTAACCAAGCCTCGCTTGCTAGCTGCTGCTTTCTGCTGTTTGCTTAGCTCTGTCATGACTGGTGGTCCAGCAAGAAAAGAAAGGGCTTTTTCCTACCAAGACCTGTGAGATGCAAAAACAATTGAGCCCAGTTGTTTGGAAATTCCTTGCCTTGGAACCTAATATTCCTTTGGCTTTTCGCTTTGATCTTGTGTCTGGAAAACCTTTCTTTCTTGGCCTGGTGAAGGTTATTCTAGCTCGAGTAGCATGTTTGGAGCAGAGAGGCTGTGCGGGCAGACTGGAGCTGGGGATGGTGATCTCCAGAACGGGAGCAGCCTCCTTCCTTCATTTCTCGGGAGTGAGTTGGTGCTGATGCAGGGGCCAAGCTGTCCTGGTTTGCCCAGGACTCTTCTAGCACGGGAAGTCTCACAGTCACCCCAGGCCTCTGGCCTGGAAGGAGGGGCTGGGGGCCCTCAGCGGAGGTGGCGGGGATGGGGGAGGTTACCTCGAGGACAGGGCTCAGAATTCTCTCCCACTCTCCCCCCGCCCCACCCCCTCCCCGCAGGTCTGCAAGGTCGCGCTGGCTCGGAGACACCAGCCCACAGCCAGTGATGGGCTAAGAAAAACAGATTCTGTTTCCCAAGCCCTTCCCTGTCTCCCCCCACTGATGCCCCTCCAGCGGTCCATCCCACCACCATCACTCCGAAGCCCTCCCTTTCCAGCATTTCCTGTAGGCCTCACGTTCCCACAGGGTCCTGTGCAATAGACACTCCGACTGGCCTGTGTCCGCTCCTTGGAAGAGCATCTAAATCCGTGGGATTTCCCACATGGTGAGGTGTCTTGTTCCTGACCTCATGCTACGCAGGGGGAGGTCCTCTGGGCGGTTCTTCCTCTGGGCGGTTCTAATTCATTATCTTGCTGTAATACAAGTGTAACTATTGAGTCTAGCACTTTCCTGAGTTCTCCCAGTCACTTTAGGGAATGATCAGACCTGAGGGAGTCTATGGGAGCCCCTGGATTTGTTGCCAGCTGGTCTGAGCACGCAGGTGGTCTAAAATGAGGTCTGTCTCGGGGAGGATGGGGCCCTTAACCTTGAGCTTGGCTGACTCCCGGGAGCGCCCCTTCCTGAGGCTTCATCCTGTCCACACCACCCCCCAAGTACAACATCCCTCTCACGGGGTCCCTGACTCCTGGCTCTTTTTCTCTGCATCATCCTTCAACTTGCTGCCAGAAAGACCTTCCTGAAACTCGCATCTTACCTTGATCCCCGCCTTCTGCTCTTCACTGCCCCCTGTTACTTTCTGGGTAAGATCTAAACTCCTTGGCCCAGGGCTCTTGCTGACCTCTCTTTTGCTCAACTCAACCTCAGGAAATTTCCCTCTGGCTTCACTGCCTTCCTTGTAGTTTCCTGAATCTTATTGTCACGACATAGGTCATAACTCTGCTTTAATCTTCTAAACTCAGCTGGAACGTCACCTCCTCCTGGAAGTTTATCTTCGACTCTTTTCCTAAGACGCATGACTGATGTAGGTGCCCCCGTACTGGTCCCAGCACTCACCATCACCCCATGGTACTTACACCCGGCAGCGCAACTGTCTGTCTTTCTGAATTGATGGCTACACTGTGCACTTCTCAAAAGCAAGGACCGTGCCATTCAACCTCGTGGCTTCTAGCCATTTGAAACCCAGGAGGCTCCTAGCACATGTTTGTGGGATGAATGGGTGAATGAATCACTCAAATTTGACAATCTTCACTGACTCTGTCATCTGAAGAAAGCAAGATTTACAAATATTTATCATTCCATTGGACACTGGTCCCACGTAGCCTGTATGTCAGAAAGTTGTCCTGCACACAGTATACAGAGAGCTCTCAACCACATTTTGTCCCTTTTTAGATTTGTGTGACATTTGCACATCACTTGTACCCAGGGGATTCCTATGGATATTTGGATTACATCATCTGATATTAGCTAAAGTGTGTTAAAATGGAGAAGTGGTTTTGAAATATTCAGCAAAAAACCAAAAAAAAAAAAAAAACAAACCCAAAAAACCTAAGAGTGGAAATAATCCTAATATGCAGACCCAAGTGAATAATAGATACGGTATAAAAAAATAAAGATTTGGTCTCTACCCCAGTTCCTGGCATAGAGCTCCTAGAATCCTTGCATCTTCCTGTGTGATGAGTGTCTTTTGAATGCTGATGGGATGACCCCTGGGGGACCAGCTAGATAACCTCAGGATGGGAATTGCTCACCAGAGAGACCAAGTTGTGATCAGGGAGTTGGAAATTTCAGCGCCAACCCCTGATCTCCAGGGAGGGGAGGGGGCTGGAGATTGAGTTCAGTCACCAATGGCCAATGATTTAATCAATTGTGCCTATGTAATGGGACCCCATTAAAAACCCCTAACCACTGGGTTTGGTGAACACATCCGTGTGCCAGAGGGTGATGCACCCCAATTCCATGGGGATGAGGCTCCTATGCTTCAGGCCCTTGCAGACTTGATCCTATGCTTGCTGTTCATTTGTAATGAACTTTTATAATAAACTGTGACAGTCAGTAAAGCATTTCCCGAGTTCTGAGCCTTTCTAGTGAATTATCAAACAAGAATTGGGGGCAGGGGTGGGCGTGGGGATGGGGGCCGGGGGCAGAGTTGTGGGAACGCCTGAATTTGTAGGCAATGGGGTCAAATCATGGGCCACCTGGGGACCTCAAGTGTGGCTGGCATCTGAGATGGGAGCCATCTGGGAATTCCCTGGCGGCCCGGTGGTTAGGACTCTGGGCTTTCACTGCCAAGGACGTGGGTTCAATCCCTGGTTGGGGAACTAAGGTCCTCCAAGCTGTGCCGCACGGCCAAAAAAAAAAAAAATTAAATTAAATGGGGGCCATCATATAGGACTGAGCCTTTAACTTGCGGGGTCTGACATTAACTCCAGGTAGGTTGTGTCAGAATTGGGTTGAATTCTTGGTCCCTCAGAGTTGGCATCAGAGAATTGGAGAATTAGTTATTGGTGTGGAAAAACAACACGCATTTGGTGCCACCAGCGATGGCAGAAAACACTGCACAATAGGTACCGAGCTCACAAGCATCTAGTAAAAACAGTGCGGATCTAGTGGCCTGTGACAAGAAGTCAGCCATTCTTTAAAGCTACCAAGACCATTCGAAATGTAGATTTATACTGATTGCTCTTACTGACAGGAAGCCTCCCTCCAAGTTTGCGTTCATGCATTGCATTGTGCCATGCCGCTTCAGTCAGCAGCACATTTATTTATTTATGGCCACGTTGGGTCTTCGTTGCGGTGCGCGGGCTTCTCATTGGGGTGGCTTCCCTTGTTGCGGAGCATGGGCTCTAGGTGCATGGGGTCAGTAGTTGTGGCTTGCAGGCTCTAGAGCACAGGCTCAGTAGTTGTGATGCACGGGTTCAGTAGTTGTGGCTCGCGGGCTCTAGAGCGCAGGCTCAGTAGTTGTGGTGCACAGGCTTAGTTGTTCCGCAGCATGTGGGATCATCCCGGACCAGGGTTCAAACCCGTGTCCCCTGCATTGGCAGGCGGGCTCTTAACCACTGTGCCACCAGGGAAGTCCCTCAGCAGCACATTTAAAAACTAAGCTCCCAGAGCCCAAGATACATCTCAATACTTTTCTCTATAAACTTTAGTCAATCCGGTTCTTCACAAACTCTTGCAAATGAACTCTTTCCACTCTTGTAGTGAAAAGTGTCTAGAAGCTTCTTTTGAGCTTTATTTTAATAGAAAAAGCCTAAGAGGCATTACCAGTGTGCAAACACTTAAATGGATGAAATAGTGATATATAAGAGGGTAACAAACCAAAACACATTCCTTTGTCAACAAATACTGTTGGAAATGCCTAGAAAACGCAAGTGAAAATCTGAACAGACAATCATTAGAACACATTATTCAGTGGGGAGTTTGCTATATACAGTTGGATAAAACTACGGATATTGTTACTGTGTCTGGAAAAGATTATGTTTCAAGATCGCAGTGCACAAAGGACTACTATTTTTTTCATGAGCCACCAAAAGAAGGCATTTTCTCAACTCTAAGTGACCTCTTCAAAACAATGTGTTATTGAAAACCTCTGTGAGCAACTGGAGCTTCATTTTCCTTGGAATTAAAAAAAAAAAAAAGGAATTCAGAATCAGGTTACAAAGCGGGAACTCATTGCCTCCGTCACTGAGGAAGGCAGAGTGTGATGCCAAAGAGCAATGCGACCAGAAGTGGTTAATTTTAGAAAAACAACACTTTTAAACACAGTAGGATCTTTTCAATACTTTGCAATAAGATAGGAGTGAAGAAAATCTCTCATTCCACAGAGGTCCAAAGGTGACCTCGTGACAGGACACTTAAAAGACACACTGAGCTGAGAACAAACAAAAAACAAGTGCTCCAAACGCAGAGAGCCTTTCTTGGATCACGTGACCATCACCTAGCAGATACTTTAAACATAGACACCGGCCCGCACACGATCTGTCTCTTCAGAAAAAAAATGACATTCTGATCATTCTAAGACAGTACTTGCTTTAGTTTGTGCAACGGAGCATCTGAAAAATATATTTGAAAATGTTCCCATTGTCGTGTGATTTTTTGAGGGGGACCACTGGTAATCAAGGTGTCAATAAAAAACTTCCATATCTGCACACTCCAAAAACTTGGGAACAACAGCAAAGACACTTGGGAACATAATTCGCTGTTTCCAGTTCATCCCAATAAAAAGTCTTGGTGGGTTTTGAATATCTTTATTAAAAATATCATAAAAACCTCTGATTAGTTTGCAAAAACAACAGGGAAGATGGAAAGTTATTAGCCAGATTTTAATGACAGAAAGAAGATCTTTGTGTAATTGGTGGATTTATTTATTTATTCATTCATTTATTTATTTATTTTGCCTGCACGGCTTGTGGGACCTTAGTTCCCTGACCAGGGATAGAACCCGTGCCCTCGGCAGTGAACGTGCAAAGTCCTAACCACTAGACCACCAGGGAACTCCCTGTAACTGGTGGATTTAGAAGAGAAGCGTGATTTAGTCAGAGTAGACAGGTGACAAGGCCCTTATTTGTTTGTTTGTCCTTTATTATTATTTATTTATTTATTTCACTTAGCATAATACCTTCCAGGTTCATCCACGTTGTACCACGTGTCAGAACTGTACCTTCCAAACTTATCTCCCTCTAGACCCCGCCACGACCTCTGCTGTTCCAGCCAGGCTTATCTATTGTTCCCCAATACACCTTCCACATGTCTGTCTCTGACCCATAGCTCATCCTATTTCTCCCTTCTGGAATGTTCATCCTTTGTTCTCACCAACTCAAGCCCTGCTCATGCTTGGAGCTCAGCTCCAACCTAACTGTCTTTACGAAGCTTTCTGAATGACCCATTTATCCTCAGAGGAGGCTTTCTCCTGGGGTCCCTCAGCACTTACAACTGCACCCAGCACACTAGGCTGTCCCCTCTGTGTGTACCCTGCTTCCCAGCCTCACAGGCGGTTCTTGAAGGAAGAGTTGGCCTTGTGTGTCCTTGGTACCCCTATGAGCTCCACACCAGGCCACTTGCACAGCAGGTGCCTGATAAGTAACTGCAAAAATGTATGGACCGCGATACATTTTCCTAAGTACCCTCTTCACCTGTAGGTCAATTCAGGAGCCACTTTCTGGGTCTGCCAGCCCAGTCAGCAGTCAGGACCGCCCTGGCCTGGAGCAGGCGTGGCTCAGCTTTGAAGACCGACAGGCCTCAGCTCACACTCCAGCTGGGCCCATCAGTGGCTGGGGGACCTTGGTTGGTCAGTTTCGACTTCTTCATCTACAAAATGGGCAGACACTGTGGGCTTCCTGGGGTCAGTGTGCACAACAGTTGGATCCCACGTGCGAAGCATATCGCCCACAGTATCCAGCACTTAAAGGTGTGAGGTCCACAGTGGCTGAGGGACCTGGACACCGTCCATGCTGAGGGCATGCCTTCCCTACCCACCTTAACCTGGGTGGGTAGGGAACACGACACTCACCCCAAAGCTCTGCCGTCATTGGCCTTTTCTGACGGGAACCCCACTTAGTGGCTACAGGAATAAACTGAGGGTGGAAAGAAAGAGATTCCGTGGGGTCCTTTCACTGTGGACGGCCACGTGATGGTCATGACCCCCCTGGCTTCATCCCAACCCAAGCCATGTGCCCACCACTGCCATCTGGCTCTTTATTTCACAAGAAGAAAAGAACTGGAAACAAAACTGAGTGTGAGGCTGGGCTCTGGGTCAAGGGACGACAGGGAGGTGTTGGGACCCGGGACCCTCCTGGAGCTCAGAGGACAGGGACGCTGATGCCCCTCCAGTCTGAGCCTGCGGCTACTGGCTTCCATTCTGACATTTCCCCCCAAAGCCAAGTTCTCATAGCAAGTGGAATTCCCAAAGCTTTTCTCACCAGTGACCCCTTGTCTGGTTGGAAACAAGTCTCACTGTCAGAGAAGGCTGCGAAAGACATTCCTGGGATTTTATATTTAATTGTTAACGAGTTCATATTTATTTATTTGTTTGTTTATATTGAAGTATATTTGATTTACAATGTTGTCTTAATTTCTGCTGTAGAGCAAAGTGACTCAGTTATACACATATATACTTTCTTTTTAATATTCTTTTCCATTATGATTTATCCCAGGATATTGAATATAGTTCCCCTGTGCTATACAGTAGGACCTTGTTGTTTATCCATTCTAAATATAATAGGTTTCATTTTCTTTCTTTCTTTCTTTCTTTCTTCCTATTGAAGTATAGTTGATATATAATATTGTGCTAACTTGTGCTGTACAGCAAAGTGACTCAGTTATACACATATATACATTCTTTTTAATATTCTGTTCCATTATGGTTTATCTCAGGATATTGAATACAACGGTTTCTTTTTTAAGAATCTGTTTAAAATGTTTCTTTTTCAATGACAGAAGTAGGCAAATAGGCTTTGAAGAACTAGAAATGATACAAATGTGTACAGAGGAAAATATAAAAGTTCCTCCCCTCTCCCCACCCCAAGCTAGGAGGAAACTGTCAGTGTTAGAAAAAGAGCCTCTGCTTTTCCACCCAAAGGAAGCTGGCCTCGTGGCCCCGACACTTTTTCCTCTTTCAGGCCTGCACAGACGTTTCCTCAACAAGGCTGGCGTCGGGCTGGCCCGACTATATAGCCCAGCTCCAGCTATTCTCCTGCGTTTGCAGCGTGTGCTCACTTCTGCTGGGATGGCTCCCATTCCCAGGGCGCCGCAGGCCCCACACCAGAAGGCCTGCTCCACCCTCCAGGAGCTGCCCAGCCTCGAACAGCTGACCCCAGTACTTCCTTCCTGGAGGCCCTTCCTCTCTGGGACGCTGACCCGCACACGGCCTGGGCCAAAGGCTTCATTCAGCAGCCTCTGGAGGGAACTTCCCATCTGGAGAGATTGGTGCTAAGAAGTGATGTCATCCAGACCTGTCATCCACATAAATTAGGTCAAAAGTGAGCTTGGCATCCCTCAAAAAGGGCCTGTCTGGAACTTAAAATAGGTCGTTTTTAGAGTGAAAAAAGAGAAGTATTATAGGCACAGCAGGAAGTCACTGTATAGATTTTGTTACTCCTTAAGTAACAGGATTTTAAAAGGTTGGATGAAATCAAATTAAAACACTTATTACGTGCTAGATGGTGAAAAGAATAAAGACACATAAACCCTGGTCTCTCCCTTCAGGGAGATTTAAAGTCATGGATATTGCTGTCATTTGGATATATTAGTCATTTGATTTTGCACTGTGAGGCAAAGATCCAAAGCTCCATCCTTTCATCTTCCAGAAGTTCAGCCCATAGCCTTGCTAGTGCTGGTACAGGAGCTCCACAAAATCACCAGGATCTGGGCTCTTCCCAACTCTCAGTGCCTCGTCCTGGGGTGCGTGCCTTGTCCTCATGGCCCAACACGGCTGCTGGAACCTGGCCATTGTGCTGAAATTCCAGGCATTGTGGAGAAGGCTGGAGATTGGAAAGGATGCTCCCTCCATAAGAAACATTGGCTCCCAGAGTGGCACTTATCACTGCCATTTTCCCTTGTCTAGAACTCGGTGACATGGTCACACCTAGCTCCAGGGAGGCTGGGAAGTGCAGTCTTTATTCCAGAAGGGCATGTGCTAACATTTGGTATTTCTATTGGAAGATGGGGAGAGACGGTACTGGGGGTGTTTTTACTACTATGCAGGAAACATAAAGGAAGTGTTGGGCTTTGGAGGGCTGTGGCCTCGCGGAGAAGCTGGGCGGACAGGCCTCTCGACACCACGCCTAGAGTATGCAGACCACTGGGCCTGTTTGCTCCGGTTAGCTATATAGATTCTGAGACACTCAGGTTGAAAGTCCTGGAGGACACTTGTTCCCGCTTCAAACCCCGTGCTGACTTTGGAGGCCCCTCACGGGCTGACCCTCTTCTGTTTGAACAGACCCGTCGACACGCAGTCATTTCCTTCCAAGGCAGTTCTCATTTCTTGGACTTAGACGGTCCCTCTGTAGCTTGATCTTAAACCAGCTCACGATTTCTACCCAGGAGTAATTAGATTAAATTAAAACGCGAATGAGGTGTGGGTTCCTTGCCAGGCCAGGAGACGCGAAAGCCACTGAGAGGGGAACCCCCGATGTGCACACAGACCTCAGGGCACTCAGGGCACGAGTGTGTGCCCTGTGGGTGGGCAGGAAGGGACCTCCTACCCAGAAGTGAGAGCAGGCAAGGAGCGGGCTGCCCCAGATGAGGGGCCAGACACAGGCTCAGGGCTGGGCTTGAACCCGGGGCCGCTGGTCTGCGAGCACCTTTAGCAATAGCATCCTTTCCCCAGCCCCTGCGTAAACCTGTGTGCAAACCCCAAGGGCAGCTCCACTGAGGGAGGCTAGACGGGCAGGGCACCCCCTGCTGGGCTTCCCAGGCCCCCATATTGCTGCAGGCAGTGGGGAGCCCCCAAGCACCCCTGAAATGAGGCTGCCCTTGTCCTGTCAGGCCCAACAGCCCTACAGGTCATCCTGACAAAAAGGCCCGGAGGCGTGAGACACCCCCAATATCATGGCCACGTTCCCAGGGGCCGGCCACACCTCAAGGGTCAGGCGGGTGGCCTGCCCAGGCTGCTGGCTTTTTCCATATTTACCCCTGAGAATTCCTCCAAACAATCGAGAGGAAATACTGTCAACCCCAGCTGTCCAGGATACACGTGTCTGCAGCCTTTTTCCAGGGAGGGAGCTGCTGCTCACAGGAAGGAAGCCCAGCCCGCAGGAAGCAATACTGTGGCATCGCTGATTTCTCGGCCACTGCCTTCTCCAGGCCGTGAAAGAGGCATTGCACGCATCCCTCCCCAAATGTCGGGTTTGCAGTGGTCCCTGGGGCTGCCACCGTGCTCCACCAGAAAACAAGATGCCACGGAGGTCTGCACGCCGGGCCACGCAAGACTCCCCTCCTACACACACGCAGCCTGGCTTGAGCCCCACTTTGAGAGGTTTGGGGTCCCTCTAGCCCGGGGACCCTACCTTCTGGCATGAAATACAAGGCAAGCCTCTATCAGCCACTCATGATCTTTCTGTCCGCTATCCCTGAGGACCACGGGAAAGATCGAAAATACAACCTGAACATGCAGTCCATCCCTGTCGAGGACCCGGGCCCAGGTGGGAGAGGGAGATGGGTTCAGCACCCCCCTCTCGGCCCCCAAGCCCTACTTTTTCAAACCCAGTGACTCTGTGTCAGCTGTTTGGTTCACTAGGGCTGCCATAACAAAGCACCACAAACTGAACGCCTTCAACAACAGAAATTCATCAGCTCATGGTTCTAGGGCTGGGAGTCCAAGATCAAAGTGTTAGCAGGGTTGGTTCCTTCTGAGGCCGTGAGGGAGAATCTGTGCCAGGCCTTTCCCCCAGCTGCTGGTGGTTTGCTGGCAATTTCTGGCATTCCTTGGCTGGTAGAAGCATCACGGGGATTCTGCCTTCATCTTCACATGGCCTTCTCCTTGTTTGCGTATGGGTCCAAATTTCCCTCTTTATAAGAACACAGTCACTTTGGATGAGGGCCCCCCCTAATGAGCTCATTTTAACTTGATCATCTGAACGACCCTATCTCCAAATAAGGCCACACTCATGGGTACTGGAGTTTAGGACTCCCAACATGTAGATTTGCGGGGGACACAATTCAATCCACAGTAGCAGATAAACTACAGGACCCCTGGTCATATGTGAATATCAGTGTGTCCAATGCAGGAGATGGGATGTACTTATACTAAAAAATTATTGGTTGTTTATCTGAAATTCAGATTTAACTAGGCATCCTGGACTTTTTCTTTTTCCTTTCCACTGACAACGTTACTATGAGTAAACCCCACCTATGAAAACTGAGATATTCTCAACAGAAAAATGGGATGATTCATCGTTTTATGAAAAGATTAATCATAGGATGCCTTTAAACAGCAAATTCCTCTGGAGGCGTTAAGGCCATCGGAGTAAAGACCGACATCTGCGCAGGCTAAGGCAGAGCCCCCCTGTCTGTCCTGCCTCTAGGGCTGGGGTAGGGAGGGTCAGCTTGGGGAGATGGAGCCCTTCTGGATTTGGGCTCCCAGATGCGTGAGGGTGTCAGGGGTGAGCCAGGTGGGTGACCCTCCCCTGGGCCTGGGGCCCAGGACCATCTTGGCGCGGTCGTCCACCAGACTCTGAGCCTTGGTCTCCTCTCCCGCACACCGGTCTCTTCCTCCCCGTCTTCACAGCCCCTGTGGCAGCTCCCCGCACAGGGCCCCCAGGGCACAGGGCCGTGCCTTCAGTCCTGGGCTTTGGACAGTTCTCCAGGTAGAGCACGAGGGGGAACAAACATGCCAAACTCCAAGGCCAGGTGACAACGAGGACACCAAGGGACATGAGAGGCGGGTAAGTGAGGTAAGGGATGCTCAGGGCAGGTGCTGAAGCCCCCACGTCCAGGGGTCTGGGTCCCCTCGGGGACGTGAACTCCTCTGTCCTGAAGGCGAGCGGCTGAGAGCCTGAGCCCACCCATGCGAGGCTGGCAGGCTGGAGGCTCGCTTCAAGGGAAGTGCCCTTGGCCTGCACCCCCCGGGCCGCCAGGCCCTCCCCACACAGTCAGCTGCTCAGTCGAGAAGATGTGGCCGGTCTGGCCGTGGGCTGCTGGTGTTGGGAGCTTTTTCCACCAAGAGAAGGTCTGAGGGGAGCCGAAGCCCATCACTCTCTCCAGGGTTCCAGAAATCCAGATTTTCCACTGTGGTGAGCAGCTCCCCAGAGGTAATGGCAGGAAAATCACTCAGACAGATGGGATCAGATGTGGTTAGAATTCACCTGGAGCGCTCGTGTGCCGAGGAGCTGAGCTCCACCGTAGCTGAAGTGACAGTAAATCACAGGGTCCATCTACGGGGCGTTGGGCGCACGAGTCACCAGCAACTAGACAAGGGGCAATTAGCTGTGCCAGGCAGAACCTTCAGGAGAACAGGGTCCCGGAACCTCTGCCTAGTGGCTCAGGGATGCCTCAGCCCCATCTGGCTGGCACAGCAGAGCTGAGCCGAGGGACAGAGCTGGCGTTCGCTCCCGGCAGCCACGGAGGCCCCATCATCCCCTCGAGCCGCCCTGAGCGTGCCCCATTCCAGTCTAGGACCCGGATCCGTCACATTTGGCTTGCATCTTCCCTCAGACGGGCCGCTCACTACCTCTTCCCAGGTCCTATGGAGTCTCAGGTGTTCACTCCCGGAAAAGCTCAAATCCAAGTGGTGACAAGGAGGGCCTAAGCCTTGGAGCCTGACTGTGGGTGGCAAACACCCATGAGAGGAGGAATTGGTCTGTTTGCACAATTTGAGGAATCAGACAAATAGATGGGGTATGACTCAGATGGGTAAGTCTACCACCTCCTCCGAATGCATCATACCTTGTGTAATAATACTGGCATGGGTTTTGTTCTCTTTTTCCATAACTATTATTTAATATCCACACTCATCGTTTCCCTGAATGATGAAACTGCATCCACAGAGAGCCGTCAAACATTGCAGACACAATTCCTCCCCCAGAGTGGATGGGTGCTGATGGGCGCAGGGAGACGCACGAGGTACAGGAGGGGAGGCAGGCGCCGTGCATCTGCAGGTGGCGGCTGGGGGTCACGAGGGGCGACCCTGACTCGCCCAGTGGGCAGCGGGAGGTAAGGACAGACCGTCCTGGGCGGGAGGGGCCGTGGCTGTCCGCTCTCACGTCACCTTGGCAAGCACGTGACAGCTCCACGTTATCAGGGTTCAGGCACTTCAGTCAAGCCGCAGAGAAAAGACGGAGAGTCCCAGCCCCCAAATGGGATACCAAGAAGTGGGGTGTTGGGCTTCCCTGGTGGCGCAGTGGTTGAGAGTTCGCCTGCCAATGCAGGGGACACGGGTTCGTGTCCCGGTCCGGGAAGATCCCACATGCCGCGGTGCGGCTGGGCCCGTGAGCCATGGCTGCTGAGCCTGCGCGTCCGGAGCCTGTGCTCTGCAACGGGAGAGGCCACAACAGTGAGAGGCCCACGTACCGCAAAAAAAAAAAAAAAAAAAAAAAGAAGTGGGGTGTTGCTGTAACAAATGCCTAAAAAATGTGGAAGTGGCCTTGGAACTGGGTGATGGGTAGAGGCTTCAGGTGTTGTGAGGGGCGGGCTGGGAGTACGGAAGCGAAGGATGATTCCGGTGAGGACGCAGAAGGGACGAGAGCTGGGAGGAAGGCCCAGTCTTCTTGGGGAACATCCAAGCGGCCACGAACAGAACGTGAGCAGAAATGTGGACGGTGTCAGAAGGACCCACTGTGTGGCATAGGGAACTCTACTCAACACTCCGTAAGGACGTATACGGGAAAAGAATCTAAAAAAGAGCGGCTATATGTACAAGTACAACCGATACACTTTGCTGTGCACCTGAAACTAACACAACATCATAAATCAACTACACTCCAATAAAAATAAACAACAAACAAAACACACACACACAAAACAAGAAATGTGGATGGTAAAGGCCATTCTGATGAGGCCGCAGATGGAAGCAAGGAGCATGTTATCCGAACCTAGAGAAAAGGTGATCCTTGCTATGAAGTGGCAAAGAACTTGATGGAACTGTGTTCATGTTCTAGTGTTTTGTAGAGGGCAGAACTTGCGAGTGAGGGGATTGGACATTTAGGAGATCTCTAGGCAAAGTGTTGAAGGAGCTGCCTGGGTCCTCCCGACGGCTTCTGCTAAAATGCAAGAAGAGAGGAATGATTTGAACGCAGAACTGTTAAGCAAAAAGGAACCAGAACTTAAAGATTTGGAAAATTCTCAGCCTACCCATATTGTGAAAAATAAAACGGTGTGTTTGGAAGAGAACACTAAGGGTGTGGCCAGCGACCATTTGATAAGGAGTGAACTAAGACAGAAATGGAGACAGATGGGAGTCTTCTGGAATGTTCCTCGGGAATGGAAGGGACTCTTCAGAGTCTGGTTTTGTTATGTTTTGTTTTCAAGCTATTTATGTAGTGCTGCAAAGAAAGGCTCGTGTTATTCCAACAAAGTAAGGTCAACTTGTCAACTTCAAGTCAACTTTAGGACTGAAGACATTGGCCCCAAGTACTCAGAACTTCCAGATAATAGGAATTTGGCTTCTGCACTCAGGTCTTAGTAGAAAATGGCCCAAGACAACTAGGAGAGCTTGTGTTCAAAGGGCGACCTGCTGCAGTCAAAGCCGCATCTTTGCAAGAGGTGCCCTAGCCCCTAATTCTTCCTACCTGCCCTCAAGTCAGTGCCTCTTACTGCCAGGCCCTGGGCCTGGGGACCCACCAGGGCTTTACGGCTGAGTAAGATCCAGTCCTGGCCTTGAGGACTCAGTTCGCTCCTGTGGGGAAATATAACCCCCCAGGGCAGCCCTTAGTGAACACGGGAGGGCGGTTCTGGGCACTGAGGGGGCCGCTGTCCTCAGTATCCCCTTGGAGTCCTGTCCAGTGGTACCTGAGTTTCAGAACGAGAGACCAGCCACATCCAGTCCATTTCTATTCTAAGACAGGACTTACCACGGCAGCAAAGGAAATCACCACTTCTTAGAAGGTTTTGCTAGAATGGGTAACTTTCCCCTTAGCTGGCTAGAGAATGGACTTAACTGCCCAGCCATGAGACTCTGCTGCCCCAGACACTTGCTCTCACATCTCGAGATGGAGCCTGGAGCTGGCGTGACGTGGGCCTGGCTGGTCCTTACTGGCAATGCTGCAAGAATGTCACCTTAGCATTTACACCCATTAGTGAGGCTTTGGGCAAAACCACAATGGCCAGAAGACTGGAGATGACAGAGGCCTTAGGAAACAGCCTTGTATTTCTCTCATGTCATGGTCGGTAAGGAAGTCGTCTGAGCCGATGGGGCAGCCCAGCTGCAAGAAGTCACTGAGGGGCCCAGGTTCCCTCCCTCCTGTGGCTCTGCCATCTCCCCATGTACATGGTCAGAGCTGGCCAGCAGCTTATCTGACACATCCCCACCTCTCAGGAAGACAAAGAGGAGGTGCAGGAGAAGACATTTCCCTTCTATCTGGTGACGTGGAAGTAACACGTGTGACTTCTGCTCACATCCAATCCCGGGGGCTTGAGGATGCAGCCTTGGGCTAGACTGTGCGCCCAACTAAATCTGGGAGTGTCCCGTGACTAAAGGAGTGAGGGGGAGAGTTAGCAGTCACCTGCACAGCCGGCAGTGATGCGTGGGGCTGGACAGGGGTGGAACCCACCACAGCCTGGGTCACTGGCCCAGCTCTGGTCCTAACTGACACCCGGACAAGCAGCCTCTGGGCTTCCACTTCTGCAAAACGGGGTGGAATCTGCCCCTGGGGTTTCCACAAGTGGAAAAGCACTGGCACAGTGTCTGGAATATTCTAGGTGCCCCGCCAGTGGCAGGCCTTGTCATCAAGCCTGTTATTTATGCTCACAACCTCCCAACTGGTCTGGGCGGTTACACTGAATTAAGATTTATTATGTGCAGGGACTTCCCTGGTGGTCCAGTGGCTAAGGCTCCGTGCTCCCAATGCTGGGGTCCCGGATTCTATCCCTGGTCAGGGAACTAGATCCTGCATGCCGCAACTAAGAGTCCACATGCCACAAATAAAGATCCCGTGTGCCGCAACTAAGACCCGATGCAGCCAAATAAATAATAAGTAAATAAATATTTTTTAAAAGATTTATTACATGCATATTAATGCATGAAAACCTAGGTGCTCGAAATCTGAGGATCATCTGCAAGCCTGAACCAGAGCTAGAAAGACAACCCCGTGGCAGCAGTCAGATAGATCTGTGCTCACGTGGTTACAGTTCCTTTATACACATTACCATTCACCCCGCGTTATCCTCTTTTGGGAGGGAGGAAACAGGCTCCGAGCTTGTGTGACCTGCCCCGGGTCACAGAGCTGACCCTTGATTCCAAGTCCAGGGCTCTTTCTCCACCACGGCCGCCTCCTCCTTCCAAACCAGATCCAGACAACGCTTCCCACCCGAGGGGACCCTCTCCACCCTGAGAATTTTGGATCCTCTAGACCAGGGGTCCCTGTTGGGAATCTGGCTGCACAGCAGGTGGTGAGCGGCGGGCAAGCGAGCAAAGCTTCATCTGCTGCTCCCCACGGCTCCCCACAGCTCCCCAACGCTCCCCACGGCTCCCCACAGCTCCCCATCGCTCCCCACGGCTCCCCATCGCTCCCCACGGCTCCCCATCGCTCCCCATCGCTCCTCATCCTTCCCCATCGCTCCCCATCTCTCCCCATGGCTCCCCATCCTTCCCCATCTCTCCCCATCTCTCCCCATCTCTCCCCATCTCTCCCCATCGCTCCCCATCCCTCCCCATCGCTCCCCATCCTTCCCCATCGCTCCCCATCCTTCCCCATCGCTCCCCATCTCTCCCCATCGCTCCCCATCTCTCCCCATCACCCCCCATGGCTCCCCATGGCTCCCCATCGCTCCCCACTTCTCCCCATCCCTCCCCATGGCTCCCCATGGCTCCCCATTGCTCGCATTACTGCCTGAACCATCCCCCCCACCCCCTGGTCTGTGGAAAGATTGTCTTCCACGAAACCAGTCCCTGGTGTCACAAAGACTGGGGACCACTGCCCGACTTAGTAGCCTTGGTCCTGCGGTATGAAAAGCTGCCGTAGCCTCGGCCAATGCATGTGGCTGTGGAATAGAGGGCAGGTGATCTTCCTGGAACCAGCCAGAGGCCACAGTGGGAGAGGCGGGCTTCGTATTTACTGGGGGTGCCTCTCTTTTTTACCATCAATTCTTCTGAAATAACTGGGGTAACAAGAAAAGCCCTGTGAGCAGAGCTCCCTTGGCTGGAGTGAAGGAGGTGTAGACCAGACAGCCCAAGGGTGTACTGGTTTTACTGGACATGCAGTTACCTTAAGCAGGACTGGGGGGCTGGTTACTGTGCTGACTGGGGTCCGCTCCAGGTGAGGCCCTGTAGACTCATCTGTGTCTGAAGAGTCCTCCAGATACTGCTTTGCAGACATCAGCAGTTGGAGGCCAGAGCTGTAAGCCAGCCTGGATGGAGACCTCCCCACCTCTCGTCTCTGATTTTCTCTCCTTTCCGTCCATTCCCCGTCTGGCACCTTGAGACACCTGGTTAACCCAGACATGCTTTCCTGGAGCATGAAATGCCTAAGAATAGCCCTTCCTAGACCACCCAGGTGTGTGCGCACCTTGAATTTCTGCTCCCAGGTATGTGTGCACAGACAGATACAAATCAAATAGAATAAGGGGTGGATATCCAGTATATATAAAGAACTCCTACAACTTAACGACAGCAAAAAAACCCCAAACAACCCAATTTAAAAAGTGGGCAAAGGACTTAAATAGATATTTCTCCAAAGAAGATCTACAAATGGCCAACAGGCACACGAAGAGATAGATGGTCAACGTTAGCAGTCAGCTGGGAAATGCAAATCAAAGCCACAGTGAGACACCAGTTCCCATCCACTAGGATGGCTCTTGTAACCAATAAATACATTTTTAAAGCAAGGAACAAAAACAGAAAATAACAAATATTGGCAAGGATACGGAGAAACTGGAACCCTGGTGCATTGCTGGTAAGAATGTAAAATGGCACAGCCACTGTGGAAAATAGTTTGGCAGTTCCTCAAAAAGTTAAACATAGACTTACCATATGACTCAGTAATTACACTCCAAGGCCAATACCCAAAAGAACTGAAAGCAGGGACTCAAAATAGATACTTGGGCACCAAGGTTCACAGCAGCATAATTCACAGCAGCCAAAAGGTGGAAGCAACCCAGTGTCCATCCACAGATAAATGGATAAGCCAAACGTGGTATATACATATAACGGAATATTATGCAGCCACAGAAAAGAATAAAATTTGGATACATGTTACTGCCACAAAGACGAATCTTGAAAACACATGGTTAGTGAAATAAGCCAGATGCGAAAGGACAGGTATTGTATGATTTCAGTTATATGAGGTACCTAGAATTGTAAATTCATAGAGATGGAAGGTCGAGTAGAGGTTACCAGGTCAGTGGGTATAGCGTTTCTCTTTGGGATGATGAAAAACTCTGGAGATGGATGGTGGTGATGGTTACACAACAGTGTGGATGTGCCTAATGCCGCTGAAGTGTTCTCTTACAAAGGGTTAAAATAGCAGAACGATTCTCCCCCATGAATGGCACAGGCCACTGTTACTTGTATGAAGAATGGCATTTTCAGTGAGCAGATGCCCCAGTTCGCCGAGTGAGGCTCGCTGGGCACTGGGGCCTGAGCCTGGCCCGGGGCTCCCGCTGTGCCGCTTGCTCCACGGTGCAGGCCCAGCAAGCATGGGGGACGGAGGGGGCAAGTCGAGTTGAGCCACCTGCAGGATGTGTAGACCCGGGGAGGGTCTCCAAACTTGGCGGCCGTGGAGGAAATGATTTTCATTTTCTCTGGACTCTCATATAACCTAGACATTCAGCTGGGACTCTGTTTCCTATTTCAAGACTTTTCCATACAGTTGTGTTTGCAGAGACCTTCATAAACAGACATCCAGGGGAAAGAACCAGAAGGAACCGGGCTCCTCTGGGGCTGCTGGTCAATCCCTCGGCCCCAGCGTGCCTTGAGGGTTTGAACAGGAACACGGTGGTGGAGCCAACCGAGGGGCAGGAAGACTCAGAGAAGCTTTCTGGATTTGACCTCCAGCCATGAAACAACTGTAAACAGGAACGGGAGTCAGAAGACTTACTGAGCATCTATTTACTGGCTCCAACAGAGCCCTCCGCCTGGCTGGCAGAGGAGGCCTGAGCTGGTGCAGTAACGCCGGCCTCTGCCCTCCCGATATGGGTTAATAGTCCCCTTTCTCTTGTGGCTTTTCCAGGGCTCTCAGAGGGAGCTTGAGGACCGGTTTCCGGATGGGGCCTCGGATTGCTCTCCCCTGGAACATCCGTCTTGCTTCCTTCGCCCCCCATGTGGCTGGGAGGTGGTCCCCAGGTGAGAGCCCCTCGCGCTTCCACCCCCGGAGCCGAAAGCCTTGAGCTTCTTCTACCTCCACACACTGCTTACCATTTTGCCTGATCTATGTTTCGGGTTTGTCTTTTATTATTTTTTTTAAATACACTTAATGTTTTTGAACAGCTTTAGGTTTACAGAAAAATTGAGAATATGGTACAGGGTGTTCCCAGGTACCCACACCAGTTTCCACTCTTGTGAGCATCTCAGATTCGTGTGGCACATTTGTTACAGCTCATGAATCAATGCGGATACGTTATCATTAACCTAAGTCCAGAGTTTACTCACATTTCCTTGGTTTTAACCTAACGTCCTTTCTCTGTCTCAGGACCCCAGCCAGGACACCATGTTACATTTAGTATTATGTCTCTTTAGGTTCCTCTTGGCCTATGTTTCTCATGGATTTTTGTCTCCCTCCTTAGACTGGAAGCTCCTTAAGGACAGAAAGCACTCCCAGCCCCTCACTGTGCCCTGAACGTGCTTTGCCCATCGAGTGCCCCATAAATGAGGAAGCATCGGCTGGTAGCTGTTTTCTCCCAGCAAATATCCAAACACCAGTAAGATCAAGCAAGAAAAACTAGTGGTTGTCCCTGTAGAGACGGGGTTCTGGGGGAAATTCGCTTTCCTTGTTACATTTCTATAATGTTTAAATCATTTTAAATAATCAGCATGTATTTCTCTTCAATTAGAAAGAATAAGGGAAAATCGAGTTGCGAGTTGGGGCCTGACAGTTTAAGAACACAGCCTGGGTGGGTTCGCGCAGCACTGGAGGTGTCCGGACATCACCCCCTCAACACACGAAGAGGCTGGTGCCCTGAGATACGGGGTGGCCGCCTGGGGTGGCCATCGGGTACAAGATGTGCCCAGAGCACGGTGTAATGGCTCCTTCCAGCCCTCACCCACCCACCCAGGGTGCCAGAAAAGACAAGGGCTTCAAAGCCACTTGGTATAAATGACATCCGACACATGCCCATGACCCCCAGTCTCCTCCTAAGGCATTTTGGACACCCAGGTCCCACTTCTGAAAAGAACCATTGTTGGAATGAGCAAGGCGATGTGGGGATGGAGGAAACAGGGGCTCAAGGTGGCCAAGTCACCTTTGGGCGCAAGAAGCTGCCGGGGTACCCTTGCTCCGGAATCGAGGCCCCGCCCCTCTGGCTCCCGCGCCCCGCCCCCCCGAGCCCTTTCACCTCCTGGCACATCTGCGGATTGTCACTCATTCCCTGGCTCAGCCCTGTGCCTGGAGGTTCAGACTCCACTCCCCCAGCTCCCACGTTCCCCCTGCACTCCCCATCCACTACTCCCACCCTGCATTGCCTTGCCCTGTCACGCTTTTCTTGGCTGAATTGTGTCCCCATGCAAGGAGGGACCCGGTCTCATCTGTCTCTTATATGTCCCCACCTACCATCCACACTGTCTGGGACAATGCCAGGCACACACTGGGGGCTCAGAACACATCTTGCTAAAGGGTTTGAAGAGCAAACTGATCGACCAAGTATTTTCAAGTATAATTGACATAAACCCTGAAGCCTCAAGCCCTGTTTTGAGACCATATCCTAATAAGGGAAGCTGGGAATTCAGGCAGACGAGCCAAGTCAGGTCTCCAGGGCCTGACTGCCCCCAGCTCTGGGGCCTCCACCCCGTCACAGCCATGCCCGCTTGGCTGCCTTCCCGCATTTGCCCTGACCTGGTGACCATCTGCCCAGCAAGGGCCCTGGGGGAGAAATGGGCAAACAATGAGGTTTTTCCACCAGACATTCTGCAGCCTAGAAATGATGGAAATATTTTCTAAAACTGCTGAGCTATAAGTCAGATTTATATGTTGTGTGTTGTTACTTAAACTGCAGATTTGCTTTGGGAAGAAGTCAAATATTTGGTACCCAAGAAATTAGGATTCTGAAATCAAAGGCAGAAAGGACAGGGGTGAATGGGTGCAGGGAATGTTCAAAGTTCACCCAAAGCTCAGGGCTTGTTCTCATCCAGAAGACTGCAGGGTAAGGAGCAGCAGGGATGTTTCCATTAGGGGTCTTGGCAACGTCCCAGGCAAGGGAGGAGAGGCCATGGCGACCACCAGGCAGCGGGACAAAGGAGCGGGGAGAAGCAGGAGGTGAGTCCTCTGGTCTTTGTCCCCAGCATCCTCTGAGATGGCCCTTCAAAGACAGAAGCTGTCTGGCAGGTTGTATCGGGAAGGGGGAGTGACCATCTGGTGGAGATTTGGCTTCTATTGATGAAACTTGTGGCGCAAATGGGGTCAGGCAGTGGGGAGCGGAGAGTAGGACTGCATCAACTGTTTCCATGGTAACGGAGCCTGTGACCCAAGTGTGGAGCCCACTTCGCTGATGGGGGCTGGGACCTCATTTGGGGCTGAGTCTCCACCGTGGTGCCACCTTGTCACACAGTCAGATGACTGTCCTGTGGGCAGAACCCACCGGAAGGGTGTTCCTGCAGCACCACACCTATGTGCCAAGCTGGGTCCACACTGGACCAAACGTGCTGACAAGACTGGGCAGGGAAGGGGGGTCAGATGTTGAACAAGGAACAAGGAACCTACCATTTTCTAAATTTTCTAAGCACTGTCTGGTTCTTTACACACTTTATCTCATTAAGTGGCCCTGCAGCCTTGTGAGGTAGAAGGAATTATGCCCACTTGACAGAGAAAGAAATCCAGGGGCTTTTTTTTTTTTTTTTTTTTTTGCGGTACGCAGGCCTCTCACTGATGTGGCCTCTCCCATTGCGGAGCACAGGCTCCGGACACGCAGGCTCAGCGGCCATGGCTCACGGGCCCAGCTGCTCCGCAGCATGTGGGATCTTCCCGGACCGGGGCACGAACCCGTGTCCCCTGCATCGGCAGGTGGACTCTCAACCACTGCGCCACCAGGGAAGCCCACAGCCACGCCTTTTTTATGTGTGTTTTTCAAACAAATCTGTTGTCATGGTAACCCTCTTTAAACAAGATGTGACCTGGTTTAAAGAACCAGAGATAATTACAACGTACAATATTTAGTTACACCTTTCTTCTGAGAAGTTTAATGGACCTCATTCATTAAGCTCCATCCTCTGAAGTCTTTAGGGGACAGACACTATTAAACCCATTTTATAGACGCAGACACCAAGGCACGGACGGGTTAAGTGACTTGGCCGCTGACTGGCAGCTTAACCACGAGCCAGTCTGGGCCAGACCCAGGTCTTCTCTTGTTTCTGTCTGTCTTCTCTACTCATCAGGCTCCATTCTGGGTTTTGAAGCCCTTCATCATGAAAGGCTCAGAGTTTCCCACAGTGTGGCTGGGGGACCCCAGATTCTGCTGCCATCCTTGTGCAGAAAAGGCTGCCCAGCCAGGGGACTTAGGGGCACGGGGAGGGAAGAGAGGAGGCCGGCACTTCAGGGGTCTGGAGGCCAGAGGTGCTGTTCCTCCAGCATCGCACTGCGTGGGCTCACAGCCTGCAGAGCCCGCATCATCCCGCACACTTGGCCAGATGTTCCCAGGGCTGGTGGGGTGGCAGGGGCACACAGCTGACACCAGGCTGCTCCTGCCTCCATGCCAAGTGTCTGACACCACACTGGCCAACAGGCCAGCCACACTGGCCAACAGGCTCTTCCTTCAACCTCCAGGCAAAAGCCTGCCCTGGGGCCTCTGCTCGGTGGCTCTCAAAGGGAACCCTGCTATGTTAGAAACCCGAAGTTTCTGGCCCCATCTCAGACCCGCTGAATCAGAAACTCTGTTTCTCAAGATTTCTGGGGACTTTTCAGTATCTCTGCCTAAAATGTTCCTCCCCCAGCATCCTGGCCACCCTTCCTCCTCTCCTTCAAGCCTTTTCTCACATCTCACCTTCTCAGCAAGGCCTATCCTGACCCAGCCTAGTTGGCTCAGAGATGGGCTTTGTCCCCTGTCCCACCTCCCGCTGACCCAGCCCCCATGGCCCTCTTCAGCCTCATGACGTTTGTGAGATAGTGTCCTTCCCCACCGTGAAAATGGAAGCCCCATGAGAACACGGCCCTTTGCTTGGTCACTTGCACAGTGTAATCCATTGATACTGATACGAACCATGATTTTTGACTGAGGGGACTGGATGAGCAACGAGGAAGAGGAACAAGTACTTAGGCTGAGGGTTGGTGGGGGCAAGGGGTCGATGCAGTGTGTTTTGGGCGAGGTGACCAGAGGCACCAGAGAGCACACAGATGAAAGGTGCAAGAGGCGGTCTTGTGAGAGGAGGAGGAAATCCCGGGGCACGTCCGCACCTGTGCAGGTACACGAGGATCAGCCAAGGACCAGACAGCGCCCCAAGCGCAAAGGAGCCAAGCAGGGCGGGAGAAGCGGGTCTCAGATCCGGCAGACTCAGGAGGTGAGCCTCCCCATCTACAGGCCTTCAGTACAGGAATGGGGGGAGGGCAGGAGGGCGGGGCGGGGCCACCCGGAGACATTCAACTTGCCCTGCAGAGACCCAGGAGGCAGACCCAGCAGGGATGGGAGGAAGGGTGGGGGGAGGGAGGTTTCAACTCCCCCAGTTTTCACTCACAATTGGAGCATCTGAACCAGGAGGAAGGCCATTTGTCAGCTGGGTATGTCAGCAGAAACTGGATGGTGAGTTCAAAGGGACAGGACACGGGAAATCCAATCAGGCAGGTGTGTGGCCAGCTGAACTGGAAGGTCGTCCCGTCAAATCCCGAGAGTCTAGGATTCATGATGCTGTCCTGAGTCTGAAAGAACCCAAGGCTACTAGAAAAATACACTTGGCCTCCCTCCCACCCAACAGGAAAGCTTGTGGCCCTATAACTTTGAAGTTCCATCTGGGTTTACAAAATAGTCTCAGAGTCTGGAACCCAGCACCACCGTCAGAGAATAACAACTTCCTTCTCAATTAAGATGTGTGTGTGTGTGTGTGTGTGTGTGTGTGTGTGTATGTGTGCACGTGCGTAGACAGGAAGACTGGAAGTGTATGGGTGATTTCCAGCCCCTGCAGGGCAGCTGGGCAGCAGGACACCCCACAAACACCCTGAGCTGTGTCCTTCCTGAAACCTGGCTCCAGGCCCATCATATCTTTACGGGCAAGAACAGAACATCTTCTAATACATTTCCATTCCCCCAGGATGTGCTCATGATAAAGGTTACATGTCCTGAGTAGGAGGCGGCACCCTAATTCCCAGGAGAATTCATTCAAATGTCACAGACTTTTTATTGCATAATTTTGGAAAATTTACATGCGGATAAAACATGAATTTCAGGAATAAAAATCATTAGGACTGGAATTTCCCCTACGTGTTCAAAAAGGTGTGCGGTATCCTAAATCAAGCCACTTAGATAGGCCTAACTATAAGGACACTCCAAATATAAGGCAACTCCCTATTTTCCCAAAAAGAAGAAAAAAATTTATGCCAACTTGGACAGGGATGTCGAGGAAATAATCAAGTATCTACTTATAGTATTTATTTATACATATACTTTTTCTAATATTTTGCTGTCCTCTTTCACAGTTTTGAGTAGAATTCAGTCACGTCAAGACCCAACAGGTTAATTTACTTTGGACTTTCCTTGGATTAAAATACATTACTTTTAGTATTCTCAGTGCAAGTGAGAGATGAGTTTTCTATCAGATAAGAAATATGGAGGCAGGTCTTTTACAAAGAGTAGAGTGGTTGTGTAACTACCATCATCTACATTTGCTTAAAAACAATGACAGCATAAACTCCAGGATTTTGTTTCAACTTCATGGCTATATAGGTAATGTGAGGTTTAAAAATCATTCCAAAACCCCAATCAATCAAAAAACAATCAGATTTTTAATGCACCGAAAGTTTACCTAAGAACCATAATATCTTTTAAATTTTCTTATAAAACCACCCAAACTGTTCTTCTATAAAATCTATTTTGCATTTAATTTATGCTGAAGATAGAGCTTTGAAAAAAAGAAAAGTCACTGGGGCTTCCCTGGTGGCGCAGTGGTTGAGAGTCTGCCTGCCAATGCAGGGGACACGGGTTCGTGCCCCGGTCCGGGAGGATCCCACATGCCGCGGAGCGGCTGGGCCCGTGAGTCATGGCTGCTGGGCCTGCACGTCCGGAGCCTGTGCTCCGCAACGGGAGAGGCCACAACAGTGAGAGGCCCACGTACTGCAAAAAAAAAAAAAAAAAAAAAAGTCACTGAAATACTCATCTTGTGCATTCTGTCAAAAAAAGATTCTCATGGAAGCTCCAGCAAAATGTCTCACTACACAATTTATCACTATTAGAAGTTATAGCAACAATTACAGGTTTGGGGGACAAATTTTAGGGGGTTTTGCCAACATGCTCCTGGAGCAAGAAAACAATCCCACCTGTTAGGGGAGGTGGCAATTTCCAACTCAGCGCTGGAGCCATCATTACTGGGTCATGTAATCAATTTAATAGGTGTGAGCTTATTTGGGGGAGGGTGGTGGGGTAAAGGAAACGTAATAGGACAGAACAGAAAAATGCCAGCCTGCTTTATATACTGGGAGGTACAGTTTGTAACACTTTTGATACACATGTTCTGGGTCAAATGTATTTCTTACTGTGGGACACGGTAAAAAAAAAACATTTGAAAAACACTGAGGTAGGATTCTGGAAACTGAGAGAGGCAATAAAATCCGAGGAAAAGCAAAAGCAGAATCCAGACTTCTCAAGTCTTATGTCCTGTGTTTTATTACTCTGAGGAAGCAATTGGTGTTCTACAAAGATGCTCACGGTGGGTGGAGGGGCAGGAAGGAGAGAAAGGAACGGGATGGACAGTCCCTGGGGATTAAGAGATTCAGCCAGAACAAAGGGTTCTGAATCAAGGGTGAGCTTGGTGTGTAAGCACAGACGTTCAAGACACGGTGAGCAGGGGAAGAAGCTCACCTTGGCCCAGCGAGAAAACAGAAGCTATTAGAAGAGAACATCCACCTGCCTCCCTGTCGCCTGTCTGAACCCCAGTGGCCTCTGCCTGTGTGTCTGTGTGAGGTCGGTGTCTCTGTGCACTCTATCCCATTCCCTCTCAGGCTAGTGTGTGGGTGCTAAAATTTGTCTACAGATTCTTTCTAGGGTTGCCAAATCTAGCAAAAAAAATATATATATATAGATAGATCATCCATCACATTTGATTTTCAGATGAATGATTTTTTTTAATGTAAGTATGCCCCATGTAATATCTGGGACATATCTATATGTTTATCTGAAATTGGGTGCCCTGTATTTTATCTGGCAACCCTACAGGATACTCCCTCCACTCAAAAGATGGTACCCAATTCCTCTCCCACTGTGAGTGGGCTGTACTTAGTGACTCACTTGTAACAAATCAAAGGAAGGGTAAGTGATGACGTACCACCCCTGACACCAGGTCATAAAAAGCACAGTGGCTTCTCTTGGTCTCTCTTGCTGTCTGGGATCCCTTGCTCTGGGGGAGGGAGGACACTCGAGCAGCCCTATGGAGAGGCCCATGGGGCACGGAACTGAGGCCTCCTGCCCACAGCCATGCGTGTGAGCTTGGAAGAGGGATCCTCTGGGCCCAGTCAAGACTTTAGATGACTGTGGCCTTGGCGGACATCTTGATTGTATCTTCACGAGAGACCAGGAGTCAGAACCACCCAGCAAAGCTGCTCCTGAATTCCTGATCCCCTGAGGCTGCTGGATAACTGTTATTTTAAGCCACTATGTTTTGGGGCAATTACACGGCAATAGCACCTGTTACACCTACTAATGGATATCACTCCAATAACTGTCCCGTCTCTCTGACATCACTGTTTCCTTTTCCTGGCTCATTCCCAGTGGTGTGCAGTCATGCTGGATTTCTCCCACTTTAAAGAAACCTCTCTCTTGATCTCACATTTTCTGTTCTCCTGTATTCCCAAACGCCTGCCAACTGCTGTCTACAGTCACTTCTTCTGACTCCTTTTTTCCTCTTCTTTCCTGAACTATTCAATTGGGCCTTTCAGCTCTGTAAAAGCTCTTGTCAAGTGAGAATCACCCCTCTGCTATTCAGCCCAAATCTGATGGTCTTCCTTCCACATCTAACTTGACTCAACTATTCATTTGATAAATACTTATTAAGTAGCTACTATGTAACCAGGCATTGTACTAGGTGTTGGACATACAGCAGTAAACAAAACAGACCAGAAAAGAAAAGAAAAAACAATCTCCCTATCCTTATGGAAGTCACATTCTGGTGTGGGGTGGAGGATGGCATAAACAATAAACAAGTAAAGCGCTATGAATATTTCTTATAAAATGATACGATGTCTGGGATCAAAACACTTCAAAACAAAGGGCCAATGGACAGGAGTAAAGAGGAAACAGGATGAGCTTCTGTGGTTAATTACTGAAGCGGGATGATGACTGCGAACAGGGAAGCTCATTAAACTGTTCTCCACTTTGTGTTTGAAATTTTCCATAGTAATACATTTGTTTGTTTTTCTTCTCTTAAAGCACATTGTGGTGGGTATCGGTGCTGGGAGCAGGGGTGGGACAATTCTACACAGGGTGGTCGTGACCTGAAAGGTGAGACAGACATGTCGTGGGCCGAGGAGGGAGCGCTCCAGGCAGAGGAAAGGGCAGCTGCGGGGGCCCTGGCTTAAGAGAACGCTCTGCGTGTTCCAGAAACAGCATCCCATGGTGATGGGGAGTAACTGAAGGGTGCACAGGAGGGCCTGACCACGTCACGCCGTGGAGGCTCTGAGGATCTGGGTGTTTGCTCTGAGCATAGCCCTGCAGGGTTCTGAGAGGAGAAGGGACCTGACCGGGTCTGGTCCGAGTGGAACCCATCCTCACCCACTCAGTCCCACACTGGCTCCGTCCTCTGGGTGAGTCAGCGACAGCTCCATCCCCGCCGGGGCTGGGGCCGCAGCCTCCTCTCCCCCTCATGCCCCGCCGCCGCCAGCCCAGCCCACATCCTGCCGACGCACCTTCAAAACAAACCAGGTCCCCCCACCGCCTCCGCCCGTCCAGGCCCGCCCGACTCACCCGAGGGCCTCGGCGCTTCTCCCCATTCTTCTCACGGCAGCTGGAGGATAAGTGAGGCAAGTCTTCCATGAGGTGGAAACCCGTACAACTGTCTTAGGAACTTCAATCATTTCAGTTGCAGGCATAATAAGACGTCCATGAATGGCGCTTGAACAGCACGTTATAGTATGAGGACATCGCAAATAGCACGATTCGTTGGTATCATGGTAGGTATGGTGAGAGTATACAGTTGTTCACAGAACAGAAAAATATTTGAAAAGATACACCTTCTACTGTTAGTAGTTACGGATTAGTTGGGAATTTGTTATCATGGGTACATGTGACTTTGATGAAATAATTCTGTTTCTTATGACTTTAAGTGAAGTATAACATGACACAGAAAAGTGTGCAAGTCATGAGAGCAGCTCAGCACCCAGGTGAAGGACTGGAATCAACCAGGTGCTATAGACGCCCCATCATGTCCCTCTTCGACCACTTTCCCCTCTCTCCAAAAGGAACCACTGCCCCAGCTGCTGGAAGCAACTTTCTTTTAATAGTTGGACCAAAAAAATATATATATTAGGTATCAGATCGAGGGTGTCAGAGAACAAAGGGGATCTGGTACAGGCAGGCTTAGAGAAGTCGTGACTCAGTAACCGCAGGGTGGTCCGGAGGTAAAACCCACGCCCCCAGCTTTAGGCTGGGCCTCTCCTACTGGCTCAGGAACCCCCTGCCCTGGAGAAGCACGGCCACATCATCGGGCTGCTGAGGAAGCTATCAGAAACACAGGGAAATTATGGAGCACGAAACCCGTGTTTAACATTTTTAAAACAGAAGACTTCAAAGAAATGGGGGGATTGTAGCAGGTGCTTCAGGAATCGCCACTCTGAAGAGGTGGGGCTGTTTAAGGGGTCGCTAGGGGAACAGCGGGGCCTGGAGGATGCGCTCTGCAGCTTTCTATCTATCCAGCAAGTTTTACTCAAATGTCCCTCACAGATTCAGCTCAGGCCCTCCATCTGCCCTTTCAGGAATCCCCCAGAACAAAAGCTGAGGGGCACCTCGCTCTAGGAACATCTTGATATTAAAGAATATATTGAGGGACTTCCCTGGCGGTCCAGTGGTTAAGAATCCACCTTCCAATGCAGGGGACGCGGGTTCAATCCCTGGCCAGGGAACTAAGATCCCACGTGCTGCGGAGCAACTAAGCCCGCGAGCCACAACTACGGAGACCACGCGCTCTGGAGCCCGCACGCCACAACTAGAGAGAAGCCCACATGCCACAACTAAGACCCGACGCAGCCATACATACATACATACATAAAATAGTAAAAAAAAAAAAAAAAAAAGAATATGTTGCATTCAGAGGGGCGCGTGTGCAGAGGGGAGGGGGCGTGGCTGCTGGGCGAGCCCTTCCTGAACCCGTGCGAGGCGCTCGTGCACGTACGGGCCGCGTTCACTCCTCACCGAGATACAGCATCAGGCCCACTTACAGGAGCAAACGAGACTCAGAGACGTTACGGTCAGTGGGTACGGAACTGGTAGCAACAGGCCTGGGACTCCACCCTGGGTCAGGCCGGCCCCGCTGCCAGCATCCCAAGCGTCCAGAATGGGTCCACACCATCCTCCTGGCCCTGGCGATGCTCCGGACTCAGACGAGCCCTAGCTTCACAGGGCGAACGAGGCCCCTCTGCCAGCTGCAGCCCTGCTTCTGGAGTCTGGCGCGTGGTGTACTGGCTCCACGGCACACGGAGGACCCGAAGGAAGAAGGGGAAGGGGGCCCGGGAAGGCCAGGTGTATGTACGGAAGAGCCTGACCCCAGGAAACAGGTCTGGAGCACAACCCTCAACCCCTGGGGAAAAACTCCAGCTGGCAGTGTCCTTCTTTAAGTTCTTCTCAAACTCCCAGCTCCTGAAGACAGCAGCGTGGGAGACAGAAACGCGAGCCACAGAAAGCTGAAGCCCTGTGAAGAGCTCAGGGGACGAGGTGAGAAAGGAACGTACCGAACAGGTGGGGGACCCTCTGGTATCACAACACAAGTTGGGTTGGCTGCCCATGTACCCAGAGTCTCTTTCTGGTGACCGTGTCTGTGTACACACACACACACACACACGCACACACACACACATACGCCTTTTTTCTGGAAATGTACTCTCTCAGACCACAGAGGTAACAGTGGGAGCCACGCCGTTCCCTGCCTGGGGGAGCAGGCCAGTCTGCACAGAAGCGGAGATACAATGGGGAGGGGGTGTAGAAGAGAAGAGGGGAGACCTGAGGAAACAGGAGTAATGTTGAAACAGGAGGGAGAAAAGGAGGGAGGGCAGACCGGCCTGGGTTTGGAAGGCCTGGAGCCAGGTGTCCCGAGGCAGTTAAGGCTGGACAGCCTGGCTGTGTTAACTGACGCCTTTGCCTTTTTGCTCACAGCACTTCAAGTTCGATTCTCGCATTTACAATCCAAAGAGTCACTATCCCAGCTGTACATAAAGAAACGCATCTCCAAAATCACATTCATACACAAAAAACTGAGGAAACCAAAGTTATTTCTCAACTTAACTCAAGGAATGGGTCTCTCTCCAAGAAGCTGTTAAATGAAAGCATTTATTTTTATAAACATTTTCTCCAGCCAGTATGTCTCTAATTACACTTAAGAAACAGAATAATAAAAAAAAAAAATCTGTATTTCATCTTGTGCCAAGTTAAAAGAATATCCAGTAGCTTCCACTTCTTGTTTTAGGCTGTTATTACCATTACTTTATATTCTCTTAGTATAAAAATATGTTTTAAAAAATCCCAAACTAACACATAAACAAGCAACACAGCTACCAGCATATCCTTATAAACATAAACACAACCAACGCTCACAAGTCAGGCAAGACAGGAATGGCACCTCGGGGTGGTAGATTCATGGAGGGCGGCAGGCAGTGCCAGGAAGTTTCTGGAAGACCGTCAGTCCTGGTTTTCAGCACAAGAGAACCTCTCGTGTCACGGTGCACGTTTCACAATATTCAAAGACAACCACCTCGTTTACGTGATTAAAACCGGGTAAAGGGACAATGTTCTTGGGGAGCCACAAGGCACAGAAGTGCCCTGGGGGCACCACACAGCCAGTGGGCGCAGCCCCGCAGTCTGACCAGAGGCCTGGGACCGGCTGCCAGATGTCACCCCCTGCAGACGCAGCGAGGGTTTCCGCGGGGCTCCGGGAGCGCGCGTCCCCGGCGCAGACAACACCCTCTCACGATGGTCAAGTAGGGGAGACGAGCTCCTCCGAACCACACGTGGGATCGGTTCCAGACTCAGTGGAACGGCCGTCCTCTCCTGGGCCTGGACTTCAGGTGACCGGCTGAACGGCGGAGGGTCTTCCTCTCTTGTCGGTGCAGTTTCGCAGCCTCCTGCTGCTTCTTCTGCTGTTCCGACTAAAAGAGGAAATTAAGTGAGGAGAGGGAAAGAGAAAGGAGAGGCCAACACCCCTTTTTTGTGACCATCAGAACGCCAACAGCACAACCACCAATTACTGCCCTGCTCCGGCAGGAACAGCAGGACGAGAGCCAACCTTTACGGTCACTGTGAAACCTGAAGTCCTAAACCCCTGGGGAAGAGAACGGCCTTGACACACGGGTCTAAACCACACGGTCTGAGGCTGGCTTTCCAACTCCCCACACAACACGGCCCCTCCCAGGAGAGCCAATTTTAAGAGGACGCTATTGCTTTCAAGATGTCCACGACTTCTCGTGTAGAACTGTCTTTCGTTTACAAGCCAGAGCCATTCGTTAGTTTACTCACACTGTCTTAAAGACAGAAAAATACTTCTGTGCCCTGAAAGCGTATAATAACCCACCCATGATTAAGCGTTCAGTCTCCAGAGTTGGTTCCAAAGAGTTTTTGGCTATTTCCAAAAAGTCAGACTCCCCTTGAAAGGCAGAGATCTACCATTAAATGCTGATAAAGGCTCGGCAGACACATCAGTCACAAGTTCATGGCTGGAATGGGTGCATGGGCTCCAGGCGGGCTGCTTGAAAGGCACCGTTCTCAACACTCGGGTGAGAGCCAGACCTTCTCCAAACAGTTTCACTATGTTTAGCAGAAATTCTTAAAAGAGAGGAGTTTCAACGCAGAATCCGCGATGAAGGTACAAGTGATATAGTTTTAAAAACACTTTTGGTGGTTTGGATAATACAAACTCCTAACCATGAAGCTCAAAAAAATATTCTTAGCCGGTGGAACTGACAGGAGGTAACTGTGAAAGCAGTGGCAGGGACAAATTTTTAAAGGTTGAAAAACACTGCCTTATAGACACTTACGTACGCAGCCTGCCTGCCGGTGACCTGTATTTTCCATGCACCTGAAAATACTCCTTTGTATTTTAGTCTTGAAGAGAAAGTCCCTGTGTCCACTTCCAGCTGGTATGATTCAATATTTTCAAGAGTTGGAAGGTGAGGGAATCGTGAGAAAGGAAAGCAATTTATAAGACCAAAAAGAGATGAATCGCCCCTATTCTAGGAGACTCTTACAGATTCCGAATAATCATTTAAGTTCTTTTTCTGATTATTACCATTTTTGCAAAGAATAAAGCCTGCCCTGTGTACTCCTCCCCTTGCCTCTGCCTCAGCCCCGTCCCAGCCCGGGGTGCTATCCGCACCCCATGGGCCCCTCACTGCAGGGGAGGAGCCTCCAGCCACAGGACTTTTAAAAAATAACAACAGTATGTAGTCTTCTGCTAACTAGAACATTTCAATCACTTTCCACGGCTCTTAGGACTGAGGTTAAAATTGAACACGACCTACTCACCAGGCCCCACAGGACAGCTCTACACGTCTTTCTAGTTACACCCGAAGCCACAGCTCCCCTCCCCAAGATGGCTGTTCCACATGCACAGGCGCCTTCAGATCCCCGAGCGCGCCTGGAACCCCGCCTGCCCCACCCAGGCTCTGACTTGACTCTAAGATCCAGCCTGTCCCTCACTCAACTGCCCCGCACTCCAAGGTCCAGGCCAGGCCCCTGACACTCACAGCCCCGGGCCTCCCTGGGGGCACGTCCCACATTACAGTGATGTGACTGTAGGTGTATCCCCCTCTATAGCCTGAGGACTGCGGTGGCAAAGACCAAGTCTGTCTTGTTCTGTGTATCCCCAGCATGTGGCACAGAGCAGGTATTTGATACATATTTATTAACGGAAAAGTCAGAAACCCCGAGGGAAACTGCATACTCCCTAGCAGACCAAATAACGGTGTCACCAAGACCCCTGTAAAGTTAGTGAATTTGTTTTTTCATGTTAAAAAGTATCCCTAGGGCTTCCCTGATGGCGCAGTGGCTAAGAATCCACCTGACAGTGCAGGGGACACAGGTGCGAGCCCTGGTCCAGGAAGATCCCACATGCCGTGGAGCAACTAAGCCTGTGCGCCACGACTACTGAGCCTGAGCTCTAGAGCCCGCGAGTCACAAATAGTGAGCCTGCGTGCCGCAACTACTGAAGCCCGTGCACCTAGAGCCCGGCTCCGCACAACAAGAGAAGCCACCGCGACGAGAAGCCCGCGCACAGCAACAAAGAGTAGCCCCCGCTCGCTGCAACTAGAGAAAGCCCGCGCGCAGCAACAAAGACCCAACGCAGCCAAAAATAAATAAATAAATTTATTAATTTTTTAAAAAAAAGTATCCCTAAAAAAAGTGCTTCTTGTCCAAATAACTTTGGGAAAATAAAATAAAGATGAACAGGGTGTTCTGGCTGGGGCTTTTAAGTCAGGTGCTGTTATGCGTCTCTAATACAGACATCAGTAGTAGATTTCCCTTATGTGTCCGGTGGCAAAGCCCCTTTCCACGAGGCCCTGCCCACTGGTCCCCACAAGGCAGGAGCCTACGCAGGAGCTCGTATGCAAGGGCGATCGTCCTGCAGACAAACTCCTGTCCAGAAAAACCTCTCATCAGCCCCCTTCTGAAAAGAGGCTGTATTTGGAAGACGTCGCCATCATGTGACCCATTTGCTGTAACTGAAGAGCCGCGAGCTCACTCCCCTCCCTGTTCCCGTCCCGACTCCTTCCCCTACAGCCACAGCAGCCCTGTCACAGAGACAGGGGACGATGAACACAAAGCCACACCCTCGCACTAGCAGCGACCCAGGGCCCCTGAGGGACTGAACTACAGGACATTTGAAACAGGATTTGGGACCTAATCCCAGTTTTGCCACCTCACAATTTTAAATAATATTAAAGCGTAAGTTTTCCCCCTCAATTTGATTCACATATGAAAATACTGGGAAAACTCGAGATCTTACCTGGCTATATCGTACCCCTAGTATAAAAAGATCTGTATAAACAAATACACAAACAATTCCCTAAATACTCTTAAGTAAAACTAAGACTTAATAGTTAAAATTTTGTTAGTCAAATGATAAAACAGGCATAAGCCAAACACCAACTGATGCATTCCCCAAAATAGTTTCCAAGCCTCTGCTAGACTCAACCACGAGGCTGTTTTAAGTATTTTTTACTGAGTGCTTCTTTTGTTTTCAGGGGGAAAAAACCCCAAGAAAATCAGAACCATCTTATTTTCACTTTACCACGAATACAAACTGATATTCAACTCAGTACCTTCCAATTAAGGGGAAAAAGTGGGAAAGGAGTGTGCATGCATCCTCCTTAAGCTCACTCCGTGCCACAGAGGGAGCACAGGGCCAGGGCAGCCGCGGGCCTGAGGTCCTCCCACAGCTGCCGCGCGCCTGACGCCCCCTCGGCCTCTTGGACTTCAGAGGGAATCGGGAAACGTTTGACGGTACACAGAGAATTTCTAAGAAACTAGGTACAGGCACAATTAGTTCATCTGAACACACAGCCAGCTTTGGCTTATTTAAATGAGAAGTGTAAGAGTGCAAATTTGTTCTAAATGGAGGCAGATTTAACTGAAAAGCTTCTTACACTTAGAATAAAGACGTTCTGGGGGGGTGGGTGGGAGGAGGGGGGACTTGGAGAAAGGTGGTCAAAAGATATAAACTTCCAGTTACAAGATAACTAAGTCCTAGGGATGTAACGTACAGCGTGATGACTACCGCTAACACTGCTGTATTATATTATACACATGAAAGCTGTTAAGACAGTAAATCCTAAGAGTTCTCATCACAAGGAAAAAACAATTTTTCTTCTTTTTTTTTTTTGCTTTTTCTTTTTATTGTATCTATATGAGATAATGGATGGTAACTAAGAAAAAAAATGTCCTTATCATTTGCCAAGGCTCCTGATGACACCAAGAGAACTGTCAAAGAATCAGAGATGAATGGGAGAGGATGTGAACAGACATTTCTCCAAAGAAAATATACAAATGGCCAATAAGCACATGAAAAGATGCTCTACCCTCATTAGTCACCAGGAAAATGTAAGTCAAAACCACAATGAGATACCACTTCACAACCACTAGGATGACAACAATAAAAAAGAGAATAATAAGTGCTGGCGAGGATGGGGATAAAATGGAACCCTCATACACCACTGGTGGGAATGTAGAATGGTGCCATCGCTTTGGAAAACAGTCTAGCCGTTCCTCAAAAAGTTAAACACTTATCATATGGCTCAGCAACTCCATTCCTAGGTATATACCCAGGAGCAACAAAAACATGAGTCCGTGCAAAAACATATGCCTGAATTTTCACAACAGCATTATTCATAATAACAACAACAAAAAACCCACCCCAAATGTCCATCAACAGATTAAAGGATAAGCAAAATGTGGTATATCCACACAATGAAATATCAGTCATAAAAAGGAATAAAGTTCTTACACATGCTACAACATGGATTAATCTTTAAAACATGCTAAGGTGAAAGAAGCTGGTCGCAAAAGAAAACATGTTGAATGATTCTATTTATATACAGTGTTTTAGAACAGGCAAATCCATAGGCAGGGGAGATGTGAGTAGGGGGTGACTGCACAAGGGGTCTCCTTTTGGGGCGATGAGTATGTTCCAGATTTAGACAGTGGTAATGAACACCCAACTTGGTGAATATACTAAAAGCTCTGAACTGTACACTTTAAAAGGATGAGTTTTATGATACGTGAGTTAGAACTCAATCTTAAAGAAGAACCAGAGGCGGAGTCTTTGTCACTCTTTCCCTCTTGGAGACAATGTATATTAAGGAAGATTGACTAAATGAGAAAAAAAATCTGAAAAATAAAACCATGTAGCAAAAACAGAAGTGAAGTTTTCCCTCTCCTAAGAACAAAGAAAAATAAAGGGAACAGTGAACAGGCTAGAGAAGAAACATAACCTGGCCTGAAAGAGTTCATCAATCCTAGTTTTATTTTAACTGTTACTAATCTGTAGTGTCTGTAGTTAGATCTGTCCTTCACAAAGCTAACCTGTCACCCCTAATCCTGTGTAATTTACATTCTGCACCTGGTATTTGCTCCCCCTGTAACCTCTTGTAGCAAATCACCCCTTGTAGCCGTTTGCACTTCAGAAAGGAGGTCACAGACTGATAACCCAGAGACTAAGGGACCCAATTAATTACCTGGTTGCCTGACTCCAGTGGGGACTGTTTTGAAATAATGCAAGAAGAAGAAGAATGTGAGACCTTCACCATTTTGATCCTTATCACTCCCTTCGGACTGCGAACTCCCCTATAAGAATCCCTGTTAACTCCCCAGGAAGGGGGGGCACGGTTCTTGAGGCGCTAGCCTATTGTGTCTTCCCTTTGCCTGGCAAAGAAAATAAAAAGCCTCTCTACTTCTTATCTTCCAAATCTGTCTCTGTATTTGTATTCGGCACCGGTGCACAGGGAACCAAGATTTGGCAAGAGCTTCACCCGTGAGTTACTGGCAAATATTTACAGCAGTTTATTCATCCTTCAATGGGTGCCAGGCATCATCAAAGCCGGCTAAAGAAATGACTGTTATAAGTCAGTTTAGAATAACCTACTACCGGCAGAAACTATGTACCCTGGACAAGCTGATCTTACTGCCATGAACATATCAGAACTCACCAGTTCTTGATCTCCTTTAAGTCCACGTGAGCCTGAACTATTCCATTACACCGCAGGCGGTCACGACTTGTGTTTCTATTAGAAGGGCCCATTCAGGTGGTCCAGCCACCCAGAAACCACATGGCAGCTCCTACCAACAGTACCAAGCCTGGGGTCCCTGAGGCCCTGTCTTCCTCAGGACACCAGAAACACGCGAGCTCTGCCGAGGCCAAGCAGTGTGCTTGCGGCCCAGGACGCGTCCTGGCTGCGGGAAAAATGCCTGAAGAGAACACAGCTCCTCAACAAGGGAAAAGCCTGGGAAGGCAGCTCTGAGGTCACACACACACAACACTACTGGAGGCCTATTTTTCTTCTGTAAATTAAAAAAGAACATTAAAAAGCAACTTACCTTCTTTAATGTAAATGTCAATTGTTTGCTGCCAACCGTGGTGTCCGATACACTCAGTGTCCCATTTTTCGCTTCGAGTTTCAACCGGTCTTCAAGGGTTTTACTGCAGGAAATTTAAGAGAATGACATATTAATTAGCATTTCGTTTTGATTTACCATTTGAAACAAGTTTTAATTAGAATTGATCACATGAGGAATGATCTTTCACAAATTTGGTAAAGACAGAAAATGGCACTCGTTTAATACAATCCATGGAGAGAATTGCGGGCACTCAAACCGTCATTATTCAGACTCAGCAGATCCCTAGCAGAAACAATGGCTGCCCCAAACACCCGCTAATTTAATATTTTAAGTGGTGGTTCCACATACTTCAATGGTTGCTACTTATCTTACTAAATCACATTTCTGAAGCCAAAATGCAAAGGAGCAATATTTCTGAAGCCTGTAATTTACTGTAATGGTCAGTGGCACTTACGCTGCTAAAGCATTTTATATGTGATCCAGGCATGAGTTAGGTATGTGAGCATCTCAGCAACCCATTCACCTTCTACAAAGGACTGAACACAAAGGAAGCTCTCCAGGTCAAGCCACAGAGAAGTGCTGTGAGAATTCTGATTTGTCCTTCACTTGGTCTTAGCTCATGGACCACACTCATCAACCACAGTATGACCAACTTGAAACATGAATACTCGGCTGATTACACAGAGAAAACGAAAGCAGTTACACTGAGGGTAAATTCTATCTGATCCAGCCCTATTCACTGCTACTTCTCCAAGTGTTTTCCTTTCAATTTCTTACCTGAATTACCCTTTCTGACACAATTTGCCCAAATTTCAATTTCATTTCATTTCTTGATCATGTTTCTAAGGTCTCTTTTTATAATCTTTGTCCCTGTTATGGTTTGCTGTGCCCGGCAACTGACTGCCATCTACAACAATCAAGACGTTAAATTTGAATTTTGTACCAGTTATATAACACTTCACTGAATGTTCTTATAATAATGTATTATTATAAAATCAGATAATTGTTAAGCTGGTTTAGAGGGAAAAAAAACAGAATTAAGCCTAAAGACAGACATTTTGAGTAAGTTTTAAAGTTAGCTCTAGCCCTCCTAGAAAAGGCTAAAAGCAACACCCTCATATCCCTGGGATGAAACTAGGAGGGGAAAAGAGAGGGAACAAAAAACAAGAATATGGTTTTCTCTTCTATTTGGTTCCTTCCTCAAAAAAAAGTAAATATAGGCTTTCCTGGTGGCGCATTGGTTGAGAGTCCGCCTGCTGATGCAGGGGACACGGGTTCGTGCCCTGGTCCGGGAAGATCCCACATGCTGCGGAGCGACTGGGCCCGTGAGCCATGGCCGCTGAGCCTGCGCGTCCGGAGCCTGTGCTCCACAACGGGAGAGGCCACAGCAGTGAGAGGCCCGCGTAACGCAAAAAAAAAAAAAGTAAATATACTTCCCTTTCCAATCCTCCTTGCACCAACTTAAAACTGCACCCTTTTTAAAAGTTAATATGAAAAAACGTGGTTGAATTTAAAAGGGTGTGTGCGCACTGTGTGAAAGGGTCTTCTTTTTCCTGAAATATGATCTTTGTAACTAATTACTGAGTAGAACACAGCTCCTAAATGATCCATTAGACAAAGTGATGCTCCTTTGAAATTCTGAAGCCAATGTTTGATGTTTACACCTTTGAAAGCCCTACCTCTAGTTTATGACTACTAGTTAGTACTAAACATACATGATTTGAGACATAAACGTGGTTAGCATAAAAGTGGCACTGTTTTCTAAGCAATAATGTTATTAAGAAGCACTTTTAAAGTACTTTTCATCTTCAAAGTTCTTAACAGACTAACTAATTAATCCTTTCAACATCCCTGAGACAGAAGCGTTTATCCTCTTATAGATGGCACAAAGGGAGGCAAGATGTTCTAGGACTTGCCCCAGGCCACAGAAGGATTCAAGCCTAAAACCAGGATACCACCTGAAGAATTTCTGGTTTCCAGGCGTGTGTCAGACCATGCCTGATTTATAAAGGTTTGTTCAGGAAATGTGTCCACTAAGTATTCTAAATGACAAGCTTCCACATGACAAACTGAAAGAGAAATTAAGGTTTGGTTTCGCCTTTTTTTCACTTGAGCAGAACTCAAAGGTGACGTGTAAACTGACTCCAGCGCGCCTGTGACTCATGTCAGCTCTGCAAATTCCTCCAACCCTTCACTGCACTTTTGTTCTTTCCTTTCAGAGCTGTAAATGCTGAGATTTTAAAGGTAACAAGAACTCTGAGTAAGTATGGGGCCACTGAGACAAGGTGGTACACAGAGAACACTAATTTGGGAAGAAAAAGACTTTTCAAGTAAATTGTGGGAAATGACTACTCTTTTCAGGGTGACCTATTTCCTGCAGATAGGGCAGAGAAGCTCCGGTCTCCTCTCCGTGTACCTGGCTGGGCACCTGCTGAAACTTGTTCTGCCTCGGCTGCTTGGAGAGACTTGGAGAGCCCTGAGCTTTAGGAGGAGCCCTGGCAGAGGATCAGACGCAGGGGCCAAGGGCAGAGGCTCCTGCAGTAAAGCAGGTCCCACTTCCCTCCCTTTAAGTCGGCTCGCGGAAAGCGGCTGTGAATCACCAGTCCCGAAGCCTGAATTCCTGAAGTGTGAATTCGCTCAGAGGTGTTTGAAGATGCAGTCAGGCCCCTGAAAACTGTCTCCTGTAACCGAAGAAGAAAACGCAGAACCCCCCTTGCCCGTCCTCCTCACGTTCGCCCAGCACTGGCCGGCCCTCCCTGTCCTGCTCCTCTTCCTGTCTAGGCTTCAGGTCGCGGGCCTCTGGCTGCTTTGTAACTGACGGTAAAGTTAAGAGGTTTAGGGAGAAAGTACCCCCCTGCCAGTCACAAGACGATCAAAACTCCCCCACATCTGCGGGGACTGCTAAGAAGACAGACATGGGCTGCAGAAGGTGGAAAGTGACAGGAATGGCTCAGTATGGGATGGAGAGGGTATGGGGGGAAGAACCTAAACTATCAGTACGGCTGCATTAAAAGAATGAAGAAAAACAGGCATAAACTACGAGGGGAAAAAAATCAAATTAGATATTTATTAGATGCCCCAGGACAGCCGAATGATTTACTTCTCTGAGGCTTTAAAACACACACACACTGGGCTTCCCTGGTGGCGCAGTGGTTGAGAGTCCGCTTGCCGATGCAGGGGACACGGGTTCGTGCCCCGGTCCGGGAAGATCCCACATGCCGCGGAGCGGCTGGGCCCGTGAGCCATGGCCACTGAGCCTGCGCGTCTGGAGCCTGTGCTCCGCGACGGGAGAGGCCACAACAGTGAGAGGCCTGCGTACCGCAAAAAAAAAAAAAAAAAAAAAAAAAAAAAAAAAAAAAAAAAAAAAAAAAAAAAAGAAAAAACAAAACAAAACACACACACACTAGTATCTATTTCCTTAATTAAAACTAATTAAAAATAATGCTCCTTCACAGAGTTTTTAAATCACTCTGTGAGGAAAGGGAGGTAGGGGAGTGGAAGACATACCTAAAGGCGCCTGCTTTAGTACAGCATTGAGAAGAGCGAAATGAGCTTAACAGAAAGGAATCACCCCACACAGTCTACATCAAAGGGAGTAAGAAGAGAATGGAGAAACAGAAGTATTTAAAATTTAAGTACTTCGTTTTAAATACATAACTTTGACAAATATTTACATACACTGTCAAGGTTATTGGAAACTATTTCAGTGCCTTCAGTTTGCATTCGTGGCTTCAAAGCCTCTATCTCAGCAGATATAAGTTCAAGCAACCATGGAATCGGTGATCTCCACTTGCAGCTCAGTTAAAATTTTAGAAGATCCCTAACATCCACTGTTGTTGCAAGTGTGGGGAAACAGGCACCCTGGCAAGAGGGCAAAGGGCCCAAAGCCCTTCTGGAGGCCGATCTGGCCAAATTGATCGCACACCTCTTTTGGTCCAGCAAATTCCATCACTAGGTAAGACAGTCTAAAGAAATTCTTGCACATGTGTATATATTTATAACTGTGAAAAAGGAAGAGAAAAACAAGAAACAACCTAAACATCCAAAATTAGATAGCATGGCCCATCCATCTTATGAAATATATATATATATATATATATATATATATATATATATATATAATTTTTTTTTCCTTTTTTTGTGGTACACAGGCCTCTACTGTTGCGGCCTCTCCCGCTGCGGAGCACAGGCTCCGGACACGCAGGCTCAGCGGCCATGGCTCACGGGCCCAGCCACTCAGCGGCATGTGGGATCTTCCCGGACCGGGGCACGAACCCGCGTCCCCTGCATCGGCAGGCAGACTCTCAACCACTGCGCCACCAGGGAAGCCTTTTATGAAATATTTATGCAGCCATAAGGCAGACCTCCATGTATTTACCATGAAAAAATTTCGAAACCTATTGTTCAGTGAAAAGAGCACGTGAAACAGTAACAAGGTTAGTGTGATCCTTTCATGTCAAAGGCAGAAAAGCTACAACTGTACACGTGAGTGTGTGCGTATATGGGAGTGACTGAAATCTAAGAAGGTGCCCAGAGCAGGACCTCAGGAAGGGAGTGTGGGTAGGAAGAGACTTTAACCTTTCATCCTATGTTCCTAAGTACTACAATGATAATATGCTCGTGTATTACTGGAGCACATATTACTGGAGTAATAAAAAGATTCTCTTTTTTTTAAAGTGAAAGTTTGGAATTAAACGGCTTTCAAAATTAGATTTTAAAAATGTTTATATTAAAAACGAGACTGCATTCTTTTAGTTCTTATCCACAATCAGTGAAGAAAATTAGCTGAAGAGTAAAAACTGGCCATAGTTATTTAATTTAAAGTGGATACGGTTGCAGACATGATAAGCAGCTCACCAAGAGCTACTAAAGTAGCTGGTGAAGATGAGGTCATCAAAGGTAAAAAATGTCTTAAAAATCTTTGAATTTCCAGGACCTACCAAAGGGTAGGTGCTTCAAAGAATGCTTTCATGAATTGGGCTGAAAGGGCCACCTAGCATGTAGTATTTATTACCCAAGAAGAGGAGCTATCCTCAACTACTGAAATTTAGCAAGTTATCCCAAGGACTCTTTCTCTGGGGTTTACCAACAGACACCTCCAATATTTACATCATGCGCCGTAGACCAAGGCTGCCCCAGGTAACTGAAGAGGCTGATGTGCCCAGATTCCTGACGGAGGCCAGCCGGCGTGAACTCCGTCTTTCTACCTAGAAACACAATCATCTCCACCCACCCTGACTTCTCTCCCTTGTCTCTGAAGATATACCGGTGCTCCTGGCCCCATTCACTCCTGACTGCTCACCTATTTCAGCTCTGCCAATTCAGTCCAGTCTCTCATTTCTTCACTCTCCCCTTCCTCTCTGCGTACTGATAAGTCACATCTCTCAAGCCTAAAAACCTTTTCCTATCAAGTTACTGGCTCTGAATTCCTTCCTTTCACTGCGAATGTCTTGAGAGAACCATCTATGCTAATTGTTCACAATATTCTTTTATCTCCCATTCATTCATCAATCCTGAGGAATTCATCACAATAAGACACTCTTCCTGCGGCCTTTTCCCAACCTCCATCCCGGGGACTCCCGTGCTCTGCCCGACATTTGTGCCGGCCCCTCTCGGTGAAATTCTCTCCATGCTTGGCTCCTTCGTTTTCCTCCCGCCTCCTGAGCAGCTCCTTAGAGTAATGTTTACTGCCCGTATTCTCCTTTACCAGCCCTCTAAATCAGAATTCTCAGCCCCAGCCTAGCGATATATTCCCGACACCTCTAAAATCATATGTGTTACTTTGCGTGCACTTGTATGTCGTCAGAGAGGTGTACGGTTTTCATCATAGACGCAAGAAAAATACTTGTTGTTTCCAAGGGCTCCACTCTTAGGCCTCATCTTGCTCTACATAATTGTGGGAAGTTTTTTTTATACCACAGTTTCGGTCCCACAATGAAGCTGGGATCTCTTACAGCAATGTCTCTAGCCCCCCTCCTACATTTCCATCTGTCAGCTGGACGTTACCAAGAAGACATCTGGGTCTTGCAGACTTGATGTGCTGAACACCCAGCTCAATACTTCAGCCTTAACTTTGTTTTTCATTCTGTAGCCCTTATCTCGGTGGCAACACTGCTAGACATTTCAGCACCACCCCTGACTCCTCTGACATTCAATTAGTAACCAAACAACGCTGCAGTGTGTGTCTTATTCTTAGACATGCTTATGAATACTCAGGCTCCTCTCTACCCCATACTGCAGGCTTTGGTCACTTCCCGCTGGGACTGCTGTGCAGTGTGTGAGCTCACCTCACAGGCCCAGTTTCTCCCTGCATTTTCTCTCTTAAACTGTGGTATTTCATAACAGTTTCTGGGAAATAGAGACTTTTCCGCTTATGTTTTTATTTTTATTTTCTACAACAAACATGCTGCTTTTACTGTGTAAGTATTTCCATCGTTGGGAGGAGGGGCGGAGCAGATCTGATCACGTCCACCTCGGCCCAAACCCTTCCCTGGCCCGCCAGGCCCTGGGTCGGGCCTAACAGCCTCTCCGGCTCACCAGCTGCGCCCCTGCCACTCACTCTGCGCCCTTGCTGCACTTGCACACAGCAGTCCTCTCTCCACACCGCTCCCTCCCCTCGGCCTAGAACGCCAGCTTTCCCACCCTGCTTTCTGTGCTCATCTTTTTCTTTCAAGAGACCAGTTTTAATATGACCTCTAATAAAGATGGCCTCAAATCTCTAAAAACTGACCCTCTTTCTTCCTTGTACACGCTCCCCAGGCCTCTGAACAGCTCACAGTGTCAGCGAGAATGGGAACGCTACGGGTATGTGAGCTGTGCTTTTCCTTTCCATCCCCCGGGCCTAAAACAGCACTTTGCTCATATGAGGCACCTGATGAATGTCTGACTGATGAATGGGTGGGTGGAGAGGCTGACAGGTGGATGAACAGACACACAAACAAAGCGCAGCAGACTGGAAGGCATATGAAAAGGTGCTGACAGACATATGCATTTATCTAAAGCCTTGTTACTACGTCAAGCAAAGGACTCACTCAAGCACCCAGTCAGGATTCACTCTTCACTTTTCCCTTTATAGAAATGGTTTTAAGGTTGGGCAAGTCCAAGTGAACTTTTAAACATAATACATTCGCTTCTGATGTTGTGTTTTGTTGACTGCCTTGTGGTAAGTCACAGAATAAACATAAGGAATCACTACAGCTGTCTGAAGGATAAATGGTTCAATGCTTCATTAAGTAACATTAAAATATGACAAGTTCAGGATTTGCCAGAATAATCCAGTCAAGACCAGAGTTCAATAAGCAGTATGTGCCAAAATGCCAGCAAACTGCAGGCTATTCATACCAAAGGGTTATTACTTTAAGCAACTGGATTTGGCTTTTAAGCTTGTGTTAAGTATTATCACTCACATAGCTCCTCTTCTCAAAACAATTGTTTAACTTATTGATGTTTAACTTAGTAAGAACGTTTAACTGCAGTGCATTAACTTAGCTATTATTTATCATTAAATACTAAATTTTCATCCCTTTTGTTTTCTACATTAATATCCTACTACAACCCACAGGCAAAACAAGAATGTCAGTGAGTTTAGTCATGTCTCCCACCCCCAAATTGTGGCTTCCTGTTACCATGGTTACCCTGAAAACAACTGCTCCCAGATTTTCCTGGGTTTCAGGTAAATGAGTTCTTTTTCAGCAGATCTTGAAAGGGTAACTTCCAGAGTTGCCTGACATGTAGGCAAGGCATAGAAGATTCACACTCTCACAAGGATTTATCAAGTGCCTACTCGGGTCTAGGTACTGATCCAGGAGCTAGGGGTAAATAATGCAAGACAAAAACAGCAGTTAATCTAAAAAGAAATTCACTCCACGGAATCAGAATACTGAAAACAAGCAGTCTTCCCTCTGCTTCTGAGTAGGACTCCAAATAAAAATCTAAGAATGACAGCTACATAAAAAGCGAGGTTGCACATAGTGCTGATGGAACGTAAAATGAAGAAGCCTCCTTGGCGGTTTCTCAGAAGGTTAGACATGACGTTACCATGGGACCAACGATCCCACTCCTAGGTATGCAGCCAGGAGAAATGAAAACATATGTCCATGCAAACACATACACAAATGTTCATAGTACCATTATTTGTGACAGGCAAAAACTGGAAACAACACAAATATCCTTCAACTGATAAATGGATAAATAAAATGTGGTATATCCATACCCTGGAATATTAGTCGGCAATAAAAACTAATGAAGTACTGACACATACTACAACACGGATGAACATGTAAAACATTATGCCAAGTAAAAGTAGCTGGACAAAACGCCATGTACTATATGATTCCATTTGTATGAAATGTCAGGGACTTCCCTGGCGGTCCAGTGGTTAAGAATCTGCCTTCCGGGCCTCCCTGGTGGCGCAAGTGGTTGAGAGTCCGCCTGCCGATGCAGGGGATACGGGTTCGTGCCCCGGTCTGGGAGGATCCCATATGCCGCGGAGCGGCTGGGCCCGTGAGCCATGGCCGCGGAGCCTGCGCGTCCGGAGCCTGTGCTCCGCGACGGGGGAGGCCACAGCAGTGAGAGGCCCGCATACCGCAAAAAAAAAAAAAAAAAAAAAAAAAAAAAAAAAAAAAAAAAAAAAAAAAAAAAAGAATCTGCCTTCCAATGCAGGGGACGTGGGTTCAATCCCTGGTCGGGGAACTAAGATCCCACATGCCGCAGGGCAACTAAGCCTGTGCGCCGCAACTACTGAGCCCCCGTGCTCTGGAGCCCGTGCACCTTGACTGGAGAGAAGCCCGCGTGCCCCAACTAAGACCAGACGCAGCCAAATAATAAATAAATAAACATTAAGGAAAAAAAGAAATGTCAGAATAGGCAAATCTATAGAGGTAGAGAATAGATTAGTGGATGCCCGGGGATGGGGTGGGGTAAATGGGGGTGAATACCAACGGGGTAAGGAATTTTGTTTGGGGGCGATGAAAATGTTTTAAAACTGACTGCGGTGGTGGTCGCAGAACCCTGTGGATAGGCTAAAAACCAACGACTTTCACACTTTAAGTACGTGACCTGTATGTTATACAAACTATATTTCAAGAAAGTTGTTATGAAAAAAAAAAGTGAGGTTGGTAGGTAAAGAAATTTCTTCAAAAGATATTAAGCCTATTACTAGATTCTGTCTACCAACATCTCTTTTGTCAGAACCAGAATTTCTAGGTGCTCCTGGATCTAAGTTGAAGGGTTTGCTCAACATTTGGTTTCCCAGATATTTGCCAGAAACTGCTGAAATAAAGATGAATAGGCATATCTCCATTCCAGAAACAAGTCAGCCTGTCTCTCAATATCCTCCCCACCTTTTCCCCCTTCTTCCATCTGAAAAACCACCTTTTTCAAAACAGGAAGGTGGGGGCTAGAGAAGTACAGGGTACAGAGCTGGTATAGCCCCTGACCTAATGCCTCACCTGTCTGGCTTGGGTTGCTACCTCTTAATTACCACCATAATTTAAGAGTGTGGCTTCTGCAGTATAAAAGTGCTCCAACGTATATATTTACCAATACTCATGGGGCCACACCTTGCACCTTATTGTATGTAAACTATACCTCAAAAAATTGTTAAAAATAATCACAGTAAAGACCAGTGTATTTCCCCTCAGGCCTTGTGGTGCTTCCCTCACATTAACTCCAAAGATCCAAATGCCACCTTTAGGGCAAGGAGAAAAGCAAGGCTGGGACAACTCGATGAACCATCACTGAAGGCTGTGCTACTCACTTCATCAGCTTCTGCTTTGTGGCAGAATCTCTGAAGCTTCTGAATTCTTCGCCTGCTTTGATCTCATAAAACTGGGGCTTGAGGACCGTCTGCCGGTCCTCCCTGAGCCGTTCCTGCCGCTTCACTTTTTCCTCCTGCTGGAGAAGTCGGCGCTGTTTCCTGACCTCTGCAACCCAGTCTTTTTCATCATCCGAGCTCTCGGAACTTTCTGCATCACTTGGTTTTCCTTCCGGTTCTTCCTCCTCTTCCTGAAAATAAAAATAGTAAGAAGCAGCTCCTCTCCCCCAACCAAAAACACAGACCCACTATTTTCTTTTAAATAGCATTAGCCCATCGGAGTACGTGCCATTGCATGCATCAGAAAAAACATCTTTAATTAAGTAAGATATATTCCTAAGCTGAAGGTCAAACAAATTACAGCTCAAGTTTGTTCAAAGACTCTTTCAACTTACACAGAAAACTTTATTTTAAACAAACAGGAGCAAATTCTAAATGATAAAGAGTACATTACTTTTTCATGAAGTTCCTGTTGCTCTAGGAGTCTTAGTTTCTTCTTCCTTTTTTCACTAATTTTGGAAACAAGTGGATTCAAAAGCCTAAATTCTTCACTCTCTTCGTCTACTTGGAAGTCAGGGTTCTCAAACATAACTTTAAATCGATCATCGGTGAGAATATTAGGAAGGCTCTATAAGAAAGAGAACGTCAAAATTTACAGTTAATATTGGAATAAAATCTGACCAGAAAGGTGGCTTAAAAACATTTTACTCAATAATAAATTAATAAGCTACATAAAGCACAACTTATTAAATTATTATGAAATTGTTAAAAGAATCAGTTTCCAGAACTTTCTAATTGCTTATCTCTTACCCACAATCAAATTCTATTCACCTATTTCACAGAAAATATGTATTAGTTGGCCGTTGCACACAATGAGCTAAGACTGAGTCTTTTGGCCTAACTTTATGCTTAATACATTAGAAAGAATTTTCTTCAATTAACATTTTTTGATACAAAAACATTTTTCAAGAAAATACATGTTTTTGAAACATGGCTTTTTAAGCATAGCTACTATACTGAATGAAAATTAGTGAGACTTTCAACTTCATATTCTAAAACTGGGAGAGGAAGTTGCATCAATCGTAAGTCAAGAATTAACAAGATGGGGAGCTGGTGGTGTAAGTTTACTGACTCTGAGTTATTCGGAAACCTGAGGGATATTTCCATCCCTCACAGGACAGCCTCATCGATCCTAGGCCATTTAATTGTTCTCAAAGGATATAATGTGAGACTCTACGATTTTGACATAATAAAACTTTACTATTGAGACCCATTTTGGATAGCTCAGGACTGACGCTGCATTCCCTTTTATTTATACCACTCTGAACAGAAACATTTTCTAGACTGTACTGTAAACTTATCTGTTCACTTAAACAGATGATAATCTTATACACCCAGGGCTCTCCTATTGTTCCTTATCTGCAATAGGCTTGGAAACCAGATAAATTAACCTACTTAACATGGTCTGTAAAGTAAACAGCCTAAGCACAGGCTGGAAAAAAATGAACCTGTTTGTGGTAAACTATGGCTCTACTTAACAGACTTTGTTTTACTGGCTGCTTCTCCACTATGGGGAGTAAATAAGGTAGTAAGTAGCTGAGCTCAGAATGTTGTATAACCGAGCTACACAAAAAATTGGTAAACCATGAGGCATTAAGGAACTTGGGCTGTTTATTACCTGTATGTACCTAAAATCTGACAAACCCTTACTAAAATTCTATGATATACTGAATATATATTTGAGATATATCGAAGTCTTCCCTAAGTATCATTTCCAAGACAGATTTAGGTTCAAGGAAGAAACAAAGATAGGTAAGTTCTAGTTCCTGATCCCAAGGCATTCACAACCTAATGAGCAACAAACAAACAAACCTCTATGCTACAAGGCACCTTAAAAAGGATGCTAAACAGAGTTGAAAGTGCTCTAGGAGCAGAGAGGTAAAAAGTAATTCCAACAAGGTACACCTCAGAAGGGTTCACAGGGGATTTGCATCGGGGAGGAAGCTTAAAAGATGGGTAGTTTTCAACAGATAGAAATTTGGGAAGAACACTTCCAGAACACTGAGGAGTGGTGAACAGTCTGATAATGCAAGGATAATGGCAAAATTTGAAAAAGCAATTCTTGATCAGGCCAGACCGTAAAGGATTTTAAATACCGTGACATTATTCTGCAGGTAAGGGGAAACTACTAGGGAAGAAGAGGGTAAGGAGGCAAAAGATACAGACAGAAGAGTGCGTCAAGAATCTCAGATGACAGGGCTTCCCTGGTGGCACAGTGGTTAAGAATCCGCCTGCCAATGCAGGGGACAGGGGTTGGAGCCCTGATCTGGGAAGGTCCCAAATGCCGCAGAGCAACTAAGCCCATGCGCCACACCTACTGAGCCTGTGCTCTAGAGCCCACGAGCCACAACTACTGAGCCCGCGTGCCACAACTACTGAAGCCCATGCGCCTAGAGCCCGTGCTCCACAAGAGAAGCCACCGCAATGAGAAGCCCACGCACCGCAACAAAGAGTAGCCCCCACTCGCCACAATTAGAGAAAGCCCACACGCAGCAACGAAGACCAAACGCAGCCAAAAATAATAAATTAATAAAATAAATAAATTTAAAAAAAAGACAGAAAGAAACCTGCTTTGCGATTCCACAGCGGCGTGCTACATGATGGGCTGTTGAGGGAGAAACCAGAGTCATGAGGAAGATGAAGAGGCCTCTTGAGGAAACTGGGAAAAGAGACAGGGCCTGAATTAGGGCAACTGGAATCTAAGGGTGTTTTAGGAAAGGATGATAGTGAGATACACATCTAAGTTCAAACTGATAGATACAGCTACAGATGACATGGGAGGAGGAAGACTGAAAAAGAGGGTTAAAAATTTTTCTCAAGTGTCTAGCTTAAGTGACTAGAAAGCTGGTGATACAGTAAGTCAGGATCCATCACTGGAGATGATCAGAAAAAGAGGCATAGGATGGAATAAAGGACAAGAAATTATGTACCAAGAAACCAAGACATCCCCCAGTAGCTAAATAGTAAGTACACTGTGGTACATTCAGACAACTGAGTATTATTTAGTGCTAAAAAGAAATACAGTTTTCAGCTACAAAAAGACATGGAGGGACCCTAAATGCATATTACTAAGCAGAAAGAAGCCAATATGAAAAGGCTACGATCCCAACTATATGACACTGTAGAAAAGGTAAAACAATGGAGACAGTATAAAGATCAGTGGTTGCCAGGGCTCAGTAGGAAGGGATGAATAGGTGGAGCACAGAAGATGTGAGGGGACGTGAAAATATTCTGATGTTCTAATAGTGGATACGTGTCATTATACATTTGTCCAAAACCGTGGAATGAACAACACCAAGAGTAAAGCCTAATGTAAACTGTGGGCTTCAGGTGATCATGATGTATCAGTGTAGGTCCATCGATTGTAACAAACGTTCCCTCTGGTGGGAGATATTAATGGTGGGAGGGGGGATTATGCATGTGTCGGGGCAGGGCTATATGGGAAATCTCTGTACCCTCCTCCTGGTTTTGCTGTGAACGTAAAACTGTTCTAAAGTAAAAATTGTCTTAAAAAAACATCCAGTGCATGAGAAAAGTTAAACAGAGAAATTACGTTCCATATGTATATGTATAACTGATTCACTTTGTTATAAAGCAGAAACTAACACACCATTGTAAAGCAATTATACTCCAATAAAGATGTTAAAAAATAAATAAATAAAAAATAAAGTCCAATTGTTTAAAGATCAAAAAAAAAAAAAAAGAAATTATGTTCCATTTAAGACTGGTTAACTCAGTCTATGGCTCAAGGAGAACAACATCTGGATTCTGATGGACACCATTAGGTGCCTGAAGTCAAGGCACCAGGACTCAGGAGAGAAGAGGGGGATAAACTGGATAAATTTTGGAGTTACCTGTAAACACAGGATATGTAATACTGCCAAAGACCACATGAATAGCTACTGGCCTGTTATACATTTTCAGGTTTCATGTATGTATATATAAATCCCAAGGGAAATCTTTTCTTTTTCATCTTACTGTATTATTAAATAATCACATTTAACAAATAACTGAGAAACGTGTTAAAAAAGGATACGTTGGCTAGTATTCTTTTTTTCCCTTAATTTAAAACAAATAAGTTGCATTGCCTAAAGACAAGTATGCCTCAGAAGAATATAAAATAAAAACTCTTCTAACCCAGCTGTAAAAATATTTCCATCAGAGAGTTTCCTAGTCTAATTGTTTGTTTTCACAGCTGTCTTACAAGAAAAAAAAAAGTAGGATGAGATGTAGTAGTGATGTTCTATAGTAGTTCACGAGCGTCTGGCTAGCGATCTGCCCTATAAATACACACGTACACATGCCAAACACTTGCCACTGGAATTTAGGAAACATCTTAACGTACTGTTCATACCACAGCCCTGTCTCAAAGAAGTATATTATGTGTAGATCTGAGTAGGACGCTTATTATCAATATTTTGTCCCAACACAGTGACATATATGAGAAATACTTAACATTTAAAACAGATTAATTCTTTCAATGCTATGATATCTATGAAATTAAGGTGATGCACACTTCTGAGTAAAGATGGTGGTTTGAACATGAGCATCTTCTAATCTCTGCTAAAACCCCACTAACACAATAGAAAAGGGGCTTTAAAAAGACACAAATCCTTAAGGATGAGAAGGATAGGAAAGGAAACAGGAGCGATGAGGTTGCAGAAGCAAGAAAGGAAGGAGTAGCACCTGCGGTCTCCAACTGGAGGGAGGCTTCGCTGGAGGGGAGGACGTGGCCAGCTGGGGCCACAGCACGGGGAGGCAAGGGGAGCACCTGGCACCAAGGGGGTGCAGGTGAGGGGCCGAGGTGCCACCCACCCCGACACCCCAAGCCCTCCTGATGGTAGTTCTCAGTCCTCAGAACGTTGGTAGCCAGGCCACCACCCTCCAATCAGGAGACTCGGAGCGGTGGAGAGAAAGGCTGAAAGGTCCTGACATTTGGCGCTTCCCCAAATAAACCGTTTGGCCAGGTCAGCACACAGGACTGATGAGCCCTGTCTCCACCTCAGAGCCTCCCGTCAGCTTTTCAAATCTTCCACTCTTAAATTTGAACAAATGACCATGAATCACAGCAGGGAAAGACTAATTAAAAAATTTTTTTAAGAAAAATTTCCCAGTACTGTAGAACCTAAGTTCCTGGATTGAAAGAATAAAGCTGAAAGAATAAATGAATTAATTCTTAATTAGAATTAATACCACCAAATTAATTAATACCAAATTTCTAATACCAAATACCACCAATTAATACTACCAAATTTCTAAGTTTGGATAAGGTCCAGATAATGTTTCTCAACATTATGCGGTGGGTCACTCGCCATTGCAGATCCAACATCAACTGAAAGGTAAACATCTTATTAGACTTTAATTACGTTCTCAGTGGGAGCGGTATCTGGGAACATATTTCACCGTTGGCCTCCATGAAATTTCAGCTGGAGCCAAAGCAGAACATAACTGCACGATACTGACTTTCAAACCAGAAGTTATCAGAGCTGTTAAAGTTCCTGAGGGTTTAAAGAGCTGAATTCAAAGACAAGACTAATGAACTGCTGATGGATTCAACAATTCTTTCAAGTATTCTTTACAATTACAATGAAGAAGTCTTTCCTTAATTCAGGAATGGTTTTTAAGGTCTTTTTTTTGCGGGGGGGGGCAGGGGTACCACACCACGCAACCTGTGGGATCTTAGTTCCCCGACCAGGGGTCGAACCCAGGCCCTGGCAGTGAAAGCGCGAAATCCTAACCACTGGACCGCCAGGGAATTCCCCAGGTCATTTTAATTAGATAAAACTGTTAAACAAATCATACAAACTGTCTAATAACAGTCTAAGATTTTTAGATGACTATATTTAAGTATTTCTGGAAAGAAACTGAGCTCTGGTAATGGAGCCTGACTTGGGTCAACAAGCCACTAAGAGCAGATGAGGAGCACACTGTACAAATGCTGCTCTCTGGCAGGGTTCTATAGTTCACACAGCTACAAACACCGTGCTTCCAGCTTCCAACAGCTGAAGGGAAACTGCTTGGTGGAAGAAGATAAGAACTTCCAAGGTTCTTCCTCTTTGCACTTGCAGTAGAAATAGCACATAGTCTGATGATTCTTTATAAGATAACCCTATAAATGTTTTGACTAAAACTGTTTTAAAGGCACAGACAACCATGATGTTCCCATTGACTCTACAGATCACTTTGCATGTTTTCAGCTCCCAGGGTCGTTGTTACCATCCTGCACTAACGTGCACAGCAAGGGCCACCTGTGTTCTCCATCTCTTCCAGCCGTCCCTAACCTCAGTGAAAGTCTGTGAGGCAGAGGGGGGATGGTGAGAAAAGGGCACTTCCCCCACATCTCCACAATCATAAGGCCTTTAAAAAGGATCCTGAACTGTGTATACCGTGCTGCACAAAGTATCAAAATTAAATTTTAAATGTCCTACTCTCTATAACATTAAATGTAATAAAGACTCATAAGCATAAAACATAGAAAAGAATATATCTGCAGCCTAAATTAGCTTCACTCCCTCCCTACTGAAACTTTAGGGCATGTAAATCCAAAGATCACTTCCATTAAGCTTGCAGAAGGACATATAAAGCTGAAAGGTTACCTCCCTAACCATCCTCAGGCTGGGCTAACAAGACAATCAATGTGGGGACTTCCCTGGTGGCGCAGTGGTTAAGAATCCACCTGCCAATACAGGGGACACGGGGTTGGATCCCTGGTCCGGGAAGATCCCACATGCCGCAGGGCAACTAAGCCCATGCGCCACAACTACTAAGCCTGTGCTCTAGAGCCCGTGAGCCACAACTACTGAGCTTGTGTGCCACAACTACTGAAGCCCGCATGCCTAGAGCCCATGCTCCATAACAAGAGAAGCCACTGCAATGAGAAGCCTACACACTGCAATGAAGAGTAGCCCCTGCTTGCTACAACTAGGAAAAGCCCGTGTGCAGCAACGAAGATCCAACACATATATAAATAAAAATAAATAAATTTATTAAAGAAAGAAAAAGAGAGAAAGAAAGGAAGGAAAGAAGAAAGAAAATAAATGTGAATACTCTAAGGAGAAAGTCAAGGTAGCAGGAAGCACTTACATTTTGAACATTTTAAGATATACATACATGCTTAATACATTGATGTAAATTAGGAAGGTGCACAGCCATAGCATATAGATGTATAAATTCATATAATAACAAGTTTAAGTCATTGTTTCAACATTGGTATACTATTCATGTAATGAAAATAGAAACGTAAAAGCCATCTATGTACTTACTTGTGTGTGGGGGGGTGGGATGAACTGGGAGATTGGGATTGATTCATAGACACTAATATGTATAAAATAGATAACTAATGAGAACCTGCTGTATAGCACAGGGAACTCCACTTCGATGTACAGTAGAAACTAACACAGCGCTGTAAAACAACTATACCCCAATAAAAAATAAATTAAAAAGAATTGGAAAAAGAAGGGAAAAAACCAGCATATTAAAAGAAGCTAACAGGGCCTCCCTGGTGGCGCAAGTGGTTGAGAGTCTGCCTGCCGATGCAGGGGATACGGGTTCGTGCCCCGGTCTGGGAGGATCCCATATGCCGCGGAGCGGCTGGGCCCGTGAGCCATGGCCGCTGAGCCTGCGCGTCCGGAGCCTGCGCGTCCGGAGCCTGTGCTCCGCAACGGGGGAGGCCACAACAGTGAGAGGCCCGCATACCGCAAAAAAAAAAAAAAAAAAAAGAAGCTAACAGACCAGGATAAGAGGATGCAGAAAGGATGAGGAGGCCAAGGATGACAGAGGGAACAGTGAGAGTGAACCCATTCACAGCACCAAGAACGCCCCTCGCTGGTCCTATTCTTGCATCTTATAGAAGAACAAGCTATGACCCAGTGAAGCTGAGGGTCACCCATGATGACACAACTAGTTAGCAAGGGGGCCACACACAAGACCCTTTAGTTGCAGTCCCTTGACGTCACTGAAGAGAGTGGTACAAAAATAAACACATGAAGAGCTCACTTATCTCCCGTTCACTTAACCTGGCTCAAAACTAGAGAGAGAACCGAGAAAGAATAAACAAGCAAACAATCCCCTCCCGAGAGCTCAACACAGCTGGCCCAGATACGAGGTTCGGCCACCTATCTACTCAGGCAGGTCCTGCAGGCTTGCAGCAGAGATCGGATCTTTACACCTCATTCCAGAGAACAGCCCAGCTTGGCCATCTGCCTGCCTGCCTGATCTAAGCAGGTGAGAAAACAGCACGGAGGAGGAACGAGGAAGCCTTCGCATATCCGGGAAAATTAGAGAAACCTCCTCCTGTCTTGACAACATCAGCTAAATGAAGCACTGACCCTTATTTAGTTTACAACCGATCTTTCTCTATTTTACATTAGGAATGAAATGTAGAGAGCAGTATTCATAGGAGTGCACAGTCCCAGTGATGCCAAGTCTACATGAAAACTGGTTACTTGTGAAGTTAGAAACAAACCTAGTTAGTACAGAGAAAAACAATAAACAAACTCAATATTTAACAATAAAAGGATTATAAAATACATGCACAAGATAAAATATGCAGCTCTCAAAAATATTTACGAAAGAATTTTTAATTAAAATGGGAAGCTATGTGTGTTATTTTATAGAACCAGGATAAATATTTTATATATACAATAGTATCCTGCTATTATAGCTTATAATTTTAAGAGAAATAAGACAGGAAGGAAATTCACTAAAATATTAATGATGCCTTTGGATAGAATTATATGGGTGACTTTCTTCTTTATATTCTTTTCTATTTTACAAACTTCCCATATTGAGCACATACTATCTTAAAAGCAGGGAAAATAGAAAACTAAATGCATTTTTAAGGTAAAAAGAAAAAAGATACAAGTTACTGTCAAGAAAATGGAGAAACAACTTATCAGTATTTTCTCTGCCTTATAAAATCTTACCTTAACCTTCTTTTTCCATGTAGAATTTTGCTTTTCCTCCTCTTCCTCAATTAATTTAAGTGCCAGCTCTTTGTTAACTTTTGGCAATTTCTAGTAGAGGTGGAAAAAAAAAAACTGTAGTGAAATACCTACAATTTAGCTTTAAAGGTTAAAGCGAAGAGCAGGGACAGGACTCCGTGTCCGAGTCCGACCCGGCCAACATACACACACACGCACTGCTTTTCAAAACTTCACAAAGAACCTGGAAAAAGGAAAAACCTGTCACTAGTCTTTTGCACTGAAAGTGTGTGCATGTGTTTTAAACAATGTCCAGTTAGAAACCATTGTATCACTTGGTGGCTGATCTCAGTCGGGAAGGCAGAAGGAGATGGGGTTTGCGCTTCCCCTCTGCTTGCCGTTGGCGTGATGTCACCCATCAACGCCTCTTTGTCCTGGCAGCGACAGGGGGCTCCAGCAGAGCAGGGAGTCCACTTTGTGGCTCTCCCACGCTCCCGGGAACAGCCTCATCCCGCCTAGAGAACCCCACCGCCAGCTGTCAGCCCTCCACGGAGGTCTGAGTCCCGGCTCTCAGGCCTGCCTCTCTCCTGCCGCCCAGCCCTGGAGCGTCAGCTGCTCCCTGAAGCCACGGCCTCTCTTATCAGTACCTCAGTATTTTTGCCTTTTCAGTTCTCTAATACCTGGGTAACAATTCTTTACATTAGATTCCCTCTGTGAATAGAACTAGTGTGGCCTGATTCCTGTCTGGGCCCTGGCACAGTCTAATGACCATTTCCCATGATCCAAGCAGCTGGCCTAAGACACTCCCAAATGTCAAGAAGAAATGGGGATGAGCAAAGCGCCAACACTCCAAAATCTAAATCCCTATTTGAAAACAGCATCATGTTTTCCTGGTAGGACTGACACTCTCAGCTCACCTGGCATTACTTTCCACAATACCATTACCATAGTCTATAATGATAAAACTGTAAAGAGTATCCACCCTCACAACAAATAAAATATACCAAAAATATTAGTAAAAGATGTAAACTAAGGATGGAAAAACTAAGAAATGGATGGCAGGTTTCTCTGAATAATAAATAAAATAAAAATGAAAAAATAAAAAATGAAGTAACTTTCTCTAGTAGATTCAATGATGACTACAATACTTACCTTTAATTGGACTCTCTGTGCTCGTGTTTCTTCTATCTTCTGTCGGATCTTATCTTTCCTATATTCTTCAAAAGCAAATGGATTTACCATCAATTTCACCTTTTCAAAGTGGAAAAAATTAAAAATAAGAGAATTGTATTTAGCAGCATGTCTCATATACAGCATGACTATCATGCCAAAGAACAGACAGATCGCTTACAAATCTTAAGTATGTTTTATAAAAATGAAAGTAAGTAGAGAAGAAATGGCTACAGAGTGCTTTTATTTATCACCTAAAATAACTGTAGTTTTGTACTTACCTTGTGGTAGAGTCTTATATCCATGAAAAATCCATGCATATATGCCCGGAGAAAAGGTGACCCAATGAGATGGGTGAGCCCTGGGGAAAGTTAATCAGAAGAGGGCAGATCTTTATGAAATCTTGATTAAAATTCAATGATCTTTCATGACAACAATTTGATTATAAGTTCACTTCTGAGTGAAAATTTAAGGATCAGGATTACTGATCTTCTTCAATAATTGCAAAGAAAATTTTACTCTGCTTCAGCAATATCATCCTTACTTATTTTTAATGCAATACTAAGCATAAAAATGATGGCAAGGTCTTTATGAACTATGACAGATAAGTAAAGAAGGGTTCCCTATACAAGTGGTTCTCAGAATTTTGGATTTCATGAGCTAGTTTAACTTTAAAAATAATACTGCGGGCACTTCCCTGGCAGTCCACTGGTTAAGACTCCACGCTTCCACTGAAGGGGCACAGGTTCGATCCCTGATCGGGGAACTAAGATCCTGCATGCCGTGCAGCGTGACCCCCCCCAAAAAAGCCCAAACAAACAGAAAATGCTGAGATCAACACTAGGTTGATCAACTAGGTTGTCAACTTTCCAACTGCCAAGTAGGAACAGTGCTGGGGCTGGGGGGAGACCATTGTTATGGCACATAATTTCCAAAAACAAAGGACATTGTCACAACAATAATGTAGAAAGGGCATGTTTTTCCCCAAAAAGAACAGCTTTTGGCAAATTTGTACCAACATATATATTATATACAGACATACTTCATCATGGATGAATTAAAAGTTCAATGCCAATCAGTGTTTGGAAGCTTTAAACAGTATCTTTCACAGGGTTTCCTAGATTTAGATTTCATTTACAATTAGTGGTGCTGGTGGTCACATAAGGATGCTCTGCCTATGTCACAGAAATTATTTATTAATTGCAAATATTTACACAGAGAAAGGTTATGAGAATATTTATCTTCAGAATAAGACCAGCTATGATATACTCACATAAACGGCAGCTTTAGTTGGTATAATACTAAGTGACTATGTTTCCAAGGAGAACATTACCCTGATTTCCAAATTTTAGAAATAAACATCCCTCCAGACCTAAAAATCACTTACTAGGAAAATCACATAGATGTACAAAACAGTACACATTACAGAACAACATCAAAAGACAAAATTAAATTTAGGATAATCTCATAAAGTAATAAGACTTGGTCAGAAAAATACTTTCCTAGAATTCATTAGGTTAATAAAACCACAGGGTTTGGATTTGCACAGGAGAAACTCAAAAGGTGGTAGGGGAGTGGGGGGGAGGGAGGGCTGAACCTTAATGAAATGTCCAATGCATAACAATCTGCATTTAGGTAACTGCACATGTGTGTTCCTAATTTTTTGTTTCCTCTATTAGGTATACAAATTTTATATTTATGGCCCAGCATTACTCCCATTCCAGGAGAAAGCTTTTCATATTAAAACAATTCTACAGAGAATCTGGCAGGAGCAGCAGCTTTTCTCATCATTAGCTCCACAGAGCACTAGTCCCAAGAGATCTTTGAGGAAGAAGAGGTTCTATGATCAAGTTAAGTTTGGGAACTGTTTCATATTTTCCTCCCACTCCTGGATATTTATAGTGTATGATGGCATTAAAGGCTCAAAGAAGTCCATAAGTAGAGGAACTGATTTATCTTGGCTTAACCTAACATTTCTCAAACTTATTTGCCACAAATCTCTTAAAATGATAGGTAACATTTATGTATTATGTTTCAAAACTGTGCTGAGTACTTTTCAAGCATAATCCGATTCATTCTCCAAGCAACCCTATGGGTAGGTAGCATTACTATTGCCATTTTATAGATGAGGAAACCAAGGCACAATGAGGTTACATAAATTAGCCAAGTCATAGAGCTATAACGTGGTAGAGGTGGGATGTGAGCCCATGTCAGCCCATCTCTAATGCCCATGATATCAGCCACAATGCTACCCATCCAGCACTGCATACACAGTGGCCCATGATACACGTTTTGGGAAACACTATGGTATAGGACCTCCTAACGGCCATAATTGGGAAATGTCAGAACTTGCAAGTATTCAATGCTATAATCTTAAGAAGTTAGGGAAATTAGTTACATGGCCTTACTTTTACTTTAACATAAATTATTTTAAAAGGTTTTATATATGATCGTTAAATCTGTTGAAAAATTATAACCAGTGGCTCATTTAATATTAAAAGATATTACTAATTTACGTGAAGATGATTTCTAGTATAACTTATTTTGTTGAATATTATATCTATTTCCATAGTTTTAAAAATAGGCAGTATGAATGCATTTTAACAAAACGTATCTAAACCTTTATCACTGCCTTCCTCACCCAAAATAAACACAGTGAAGAGACTGAAAAAACACCCAAAATATACTAAACACAGTAGTTTTTAAAAATCCACAAAATAGCAATGACTTTTTAGTCTCCAATTTAAGAAGGTAGGTGGGTATGACACAAGCATACTGTAAAAATTACGCTGGAGATATTTAAGGAGGCACTTCAGTAGGAAGACTTAGTTCACCCTATTTCATCCATAAGTCATATTTTTAAAAGGCTAAATACAACTCTTTTCTTTTTAAAACATTAAAATTTAAAGAATTATTTTGGTGGTAGCTGGCAGAAAATAATTCTGCCTGGATTAACTGTGCTAAAAGATATAGTTTAAAAATAGAGTTTAAGAATCTCTCTTCTAATCTATTTGTTGTATGATTGTATTTTCTTTTAGCATTTAACTGCTATAGTACCTCTATTTGTTTTAAAGACAACTAAGCTGCCTAGGCTTGTGGAGAATGGATCTTCTAAGTTTTCCCATTCTCAGTAATTTGCTATGTAGCCTTTTCCCAACAATAGAACAAGATTAGCAAAACCTACTCTTGTTATCCTACAAACCAGTACTAGTCAACTAAGATAAATATGTTCTTCAGAGGGGTCAGTATGGCTGAGGTTAAGAGCACGGACTCTAAGTTTAAACTCTAACCCTCACATTTAGCAAGCACTGAAGCCTTTGGGAAGTTGCTTTAATCTTTCTGGGGAAAAAAAAAATCTTTCTATGCCTCAGTTTCTTTACCTATAAAATGAAATCATAATAGTATCCACTCCATAGCTGTGAGGATTAAATGAGTTGTATATAAAACATTCAGGGGCTTCCCTGGTGGTGCAGTGGTTGAGAATCCGCCTGCCGATGCAGGGGACACGGGTTCGTGCCGCGGTCCGGGACGATCCCACGTGCCGCGAAGCGGCTGGGCCCGTGAGCCATGGCCGCTGAGCCTGTGCGTCCGGAGCCTGTGCTCCGCAACGGGAGAGGCCGCAACAGTGAGATGCCCACGTACCACACACACAAAAAACATTCAGAATACCACCTGGCACATGTAAGCCCTATTTTAAATGTTGGCCATTATTAAGAAGCATTTCTTGGTTTGTATTCTTTAAACCTAAGTAACTGTTAAGGTTCTACATATTTGAGGATTCAATCTATGGGTTCTCAGTTTTGGATTAGGTCTTTTAATAAGCAAACCTACAGGGGGACAAAAATCCTTTCCGTGCAGTCTCTGAGATTTCTCAAAATTTTATTATATTCAAATACTACTTGAAAGTCACTGCTCCCTTGACTGATATTTTTCCTATACATAGGTGGTAGGTTAAAAATATTATTCCTCATTTAAGATACAAAAAAGTCTCAGTAGGTTGAGTTTATCTGAATCTTTTTCTAAGCAGAGATTATATATACTAAGTTTAATGTCTGATTTGTCAGAAAGAGATTTGGAAAATCAGATAAATGTGACTCCATCACTTCTAATGTTCAAAACTCAAAACAAAGACAAGTAGAAATAATCTTATAAACATTTCATCATAATTTTTTTTACCTAAATTTTCAAGGTCTTTCTTGGTGACAAATTTGTAATCATCATAAACTGTGCTTTCTGGATTCTCTTCCAATTCTTCTGTCAAGTTGTCTAAGAAGGAGCACCACCTGGGAGCAGGACCCAAAACCTGCCGGCATTGATTAGAAGGTTAGCAAATGTACATTCTAATCATGTCAACTAAGAGTTATTTTACAACCAGATTTCATATTATATTTATATAATTTAAAAATCCTTGATTCTATCAGAAGTACTGAGAAACAACTGCAATCTGCATGATCAAGTCTATAATGGAAGAGAAAAAAACAGAGTAGGGAGAACTTAGGCCTATAAGGGAAAAATCTCAGTCTGGGACACAACATATTAATGAATATTCTTACATGAGAACTATGAAAATATAAATAATAATTCAGGTAGTAATAGTAACATCCATCTATAATTCTATTATCTCTTTCATTCAAAACAGTACTAGAATCTACAAAAGCATCCTTGGCATACCAGACTTTTTGTTTGCCACTCATGACAGAAGTCCAAAATGAGAATTACCCTTTTTAAGGGTTTTCAACTAATTACTTGATAATTACATTCTATCTTGTATGGTCCACTTCATTTAATTGATTAAAAATTAAAATTCTGTATACAGAATTCTTTAGATTTAACCTAAAATGGGCTGCCAGGATCCACAATCAGTCCCAATAAAAGGCTGAGGAACAAAGGATTGAACAGAATTTATAACCAAGTAATAAAATAGGAATATTTCAATTTGTAACCCAATCACTTCCATAAAACACCGTGATTGCTTCTTACTCTTTTGCCCTTGGTACAAATCTTTCCCAGCAGACGCCTCACGCATTGAGGTCAACGCTTATCCCAAAGGAAATAACACTCAGCGGGAGAGCCAAGCTACTGAAACCCTCTCTCGTGGTGGAGGCTTTCAGAAGAGAGAACTCTGGGCTCTTACAAAATGGAACTTCCAATGACTCCTTGCCTGTGTATTTTGACAGTAATCAATCATACAGAGGAAAAAAAAACAAAACTCATAATGGAAATTATTAAATCTAGCTTAAACTTTTTGGAGAAGGGAAGGTAGGAGGAAGAGAGTTATAACAAAGGAAGACAGCCCCCAATACCCTCTTCAACCATTAAAAAAAAAAAGTTAATGTAAGATACAGCCATACTAATTAATTCTATTATTTTGGCTGATTAGAGAGGGTGATCCCACTACTCCTGCCAAAGGCTATGGGGCTCATGAACATGAAAAACAACTCTTAATGAGCATTAAAAAGTCCCATGGAAGGCTTCCCTGGTGGCACAGTGGTTGAGAGTCCACCTGCCAATGCAGGGGACATGGGTTCGTGCCCCGGTCCGGGAAGATCCCACATGCCGTGGAGCGGCTGGGCCCGTGAGCTATGGCCGCTGAGCCTGCGTATCCGGAGCCTGTGCTCCGCAATGCGAGAAGCCACAACGGTGAGAGGCCCGCATACGGCGAAAAAAAAAAAAGTCCCATGGAGAATTTTCTTACTTGCATAATCTGTACAATTTTAAAAACAGAGGTAAACGTCTTGATACGCTAAGTGGTTTGACTAACCATAAAAGACAAACCTTCAAGAAATGAAAGGTATTTTTAAAAAAATTCAATGTAGACTACTTTAAAGAAACTGCTGTGATTTTAAGCAATTTTAGGACAGTAGCTTGAAGTCGACAAATATTGATAGTAATTGCTACTATATATAAAGCACTGTGCTAAACCGAAGTCCCCGACTATGCTTATTACCCAAGGAGTTAGAAACCTAACTGCAGCAGATGGTTTGTGCATGCACACACACGTGCACATGAGCACACACTCAGCCGTTTAAAGCAATGAACTGAGATTGTGCTGAATCCACATGGAAGACGGGTGAGGGCTAGATGAAACAGGCCGGGTTGGGATACTCAGTAAGTATATTTGAAAGGACTTCCGGTTAGAATGAACACGTGAGCAAGCTAGGAAAACCCCGGGGGGCACCTTCTGAGAGTGAGAGTTCAGGCACCTGCAACTACAGGGTATCTGCTTCCCATCAGTCACAAATATGCAAAAGCAAAGCTCGACCACGTACTGGTGTACGACCCAGGACAGCAATCGTCTGCTCTTTTAGAGAGGAAGAAAGTACACTAACTCTTAGCACTTTTCTAGAATATAAGATCCTCAAGAAATTGTTCTCATGGGAGGGTTTAAACTTCATCTGTTTTAAGTGCTTAATTTCCAGTACCTAGAACATTGCCTGCCAAGTAGTAGGTGTTCAATAAGTGTTTCATAAATAAATCTAGTCACACATAAAATATGTATGAAGGCATTCATGAATCCCACTGCACAAGGCATGAAGACTTAAAGGGTCTAGTTTGGCAAAACTACTTTTTAAATCGTCTAGTTGTCCTTACTCAGATAAAAACATTCAAATACCTCACCATAAAATTACTGGATATAAGAACACTTTTTAGTGAAAGTCAGATTTATTTTGCCTCCTATGCAAGGGGGCACTGGTACCAAAGGACTTCATAATAAAGTAGTTTCACCGTTAAACCTTAAATCAGTCATAAACATGGGCTTCAAAGACAATGAAAAGATTACACTGTGTTTACTGACTTTTCTTGGGGGATGAGGGGTAGGGATATTAAAATATCAGACCAGATCTGAACTTACTTTCACATGGTCCTTTCTTATAACGTTCCACAACACTCTTTTTGATAGTTATCTGGATTCTAATGAAACTGTTTCAAATTGCCTCTCCAGGGACAGCTCTGGTTATGAAAAATAATCTCTGCAATCAAATTCATGGCCATTGAATTTTACAGGAGGAAATAGTTCCATCAAAAACAAAACTAAGTCTAATGGGCTGATTATTAATCACGTTTCCCTACTTCCTACTCAGAGGAAAAAAATATCAGAATAACCATAACAAAGTTCAAATTACTGATTTAACTGGTATTCACTGAAGGTTTTATCCACATTAGAGCTTTCCTCAAAGGTCTACCACTAATTTGCAAAAACAGTGGTTGGCTTAACTAATAAGGGTTTAACCACGTGCACAGCTCTGATGTACCTAAAATGACCATGATATTAATTCATGTGTAAAAATTCCTCACTGTCTTTATTCATAAAATATGTTAATCCTTCAACTAATATGTAAAAATATATTAATTTATTCTTAAATTTCAGGCTTTACAACTTGAAGAAAACATCTTTTTTAACAATTGGTGTACTATTACTACTACGCCAAAAGTTTCTAGGTTTTCCATAGTGTCATCATATTGCTATATTCTATACTGCAGTCAAAACTGATTATTGCTTGATTATCTACATTTTTATGCACCAGAAGAGTTTTGTTTCAGAAACTTGGTGAAGACTGTTCTATTTTAAACTTCAGTTATCTGTTAATGACTTTCCACTTTTTATTTATAAGAATTTCCTAAAGTCACAGGTCAGTAAAAGTAGAGAATTGGAAACGGACTCATCAAACTGCTATAAAGGGATACCGTGGGTCCCTGAGCAACTTTAATGACAATCGTATCAATCAATTTAAACAGAAATACTTGGTCCTCCAAAATAGGAAAGAATCTTTATCAGTGTGCTTTGGGAAGGCCTTGACTGAAATGCAGCCGAGTATCTACTTGCTCTAAACCGTTTGGGCAAAAGAACCAATCTTAAGATACATGAAAATACATGCCACGTGCCCAGACTCATCTGCCTGTACGATTACAGTCTACCTTTAAGATATTAATTACATATGTTTAATTTAAAACCTCAAAATTCTCATATATTCTGGTAATGGACAACAATGACTAAGAGTGGGGAGGGCAGACAATGAATATTAAGATCCTTACGGAGTTGAAGAAGAGGGTATCCCCTCCCCCATTCTTTGGAAAAACCACTGTGCCACATCCTAAAGCTGGGTTAAGGCAGAAATAAGGATTGAGGATTACTGGATGGATGGTTTTAACAGATCAAGGGTGACTAAAATAACAACAAAGCATTATTAATATCATTAGACACAAAGAACCAAACTGCACTAATTCAATACAGATGCCATAATTTTTCCCATTTACTTATAATGCTACTTAGTATTTCCTATTTATATGAAAATCACTGATAATATCGCACAGCAATTAAATATGAAATTGTTACCCTGACTTTTAAAAATAAATTTATTTATTTTTTGCCTGCGTTGGGTCTTCGTTGCTGCTCACAGGCTTTCTCTATTTGTGATGAGCGGGGGCTGCTCTTTGTTGCGGTGTGCGGGCTTCTCCTTGTGGTGGCTTCTCTTGTTGCGGAGCACGGGCTCTAGGTGCACAGGCTTCAGCAGTTGTGGCATATGGGCTCAGCAGTTGTGGCTCGTGGGCACTACAGTGCAGGCTCAGTAGTTGCGGCACACGGGCTTAGTTGCCCCGCGGCACATGGGATCTTCCCGGACCAGGGATTGAACCCATGTCCCCTGAACTGGCAGGCGGATTCTCAACCACCGCGCCACCAGGGAAGTCCCTTCACTTTTAAACTAATGATTTAAAAACAATTTTAAAAACCTTAGTAACTAAGAAAATTCTTAATTACTCCATTTGGTAGTACTGTATCAACACACAATAAATAACTTCTTTTTTCACAGTAACTTTGAGCAAAAATGGGAAACTTTAACTGTATGTAATATATCCAAGTGTTCTAACATGTATCAGTTAAAGTTTCCCCATTAGAATTTTAACCCACATCTAATCTGAAATATGTTACTCTCACTATAAGGCCATAACCCTTTATCAGAAATTACCGGGGCCAGGGACTTCCCTGGTTGTCCAGTGGTTAAGAATCCACCTTCCAGTGCAGGGGACGCAGGTTTGGTCCCTGATCGGGGAACTAAGATCCCGCATGCCATGGGGCAACTAAGCCTAAGCACTGCAACTACTGAGCCCACACGCGCTGGAACCCGGCACTCCACAACTAGAGAGAAGCCCGTGTGCTGCAACGAAAGATCCCGCATGCCGCAATGAAGATCCCGCGGTGCCGCAACTAAGACCCAACGCAGCCAAATAAATAAATAAATAAATAAATAAATAAATAAATAAATAAATATTTTTTAAAGAAGAAGAAGAAGAAACTACTGGGGCCAAAAAGCATTTGAAACCTTAGAATCTTCTGCATTTTCAAAAGGTAACACAGTATGTATACTGCTTTTATGTAAAATCTTCAGTGAGGTCTGGGTCAGTGATCCATAATCAAACACATTAATAGTTCTCTGCGGCAAAATCTACACATCTTCATACCGGTGATCCGGATAAATAGACTAGAAAGAGCCTCACCAGTACATGTCAGATTTGAGTCCTAATGAAGCAATTCAGGTTTTGCCACTGATCAGTTATAAAAAAAAAATTCAGGGCTTTTTGGATTTCAGAATTGCACATCAGAGATGATGGGACTATACTATAATGTAACTATTGTTAACCACTATTACAATTAATCATAATTTTTCTAAATGTATAGCCTGTATCTCCAGAAGGAGAACAGGATTTTGCCAACTAAGATGACCAACTCTGCAATACATAAACTCAAAGGCAATCCTTGTCAAACTTTCCCTCTATTATTGGTTGAACAGCACCACTAGTACCAGCATGTATTTTCAAATTCTGACAGCTGGGGCTGATTAGTAACCGCTCATAAAGAAGCCTAAGAGAGGAGAGACAGCTGGGTGAGTCAAGGGAGTGGCCACGAATTTAAGCATGTAACTGCATTTGCAACATAATGAGCTGCCTAATTGTGTATCCAAGTTTACATGTATTTGCGTGAGTAATTATGAGTCATTTAAAGGTATTCTACTTGTAGTGCTTTGTTCTCTCATTCCTAAAAATCAGATCAGCAAACGAGCCATTTAATTTCAACATTTTAAAAAATAAATTTTTTTAATTTATTTATCTATCTATCTATCTATCTATCTATCTATCTATCTATCTATCTATCCATCCATCCATCCATCTATCTATCTAGCTAGCTAGCTAGCTAGCTAGCTAGCTAGCAGTATGCGGGCCTCTCACTGTTGTGGCCTCCCCCGTTGCGGAGCACAGGCTCCGGACGCGCAGGCTCCGGACGCGCAGGCTCAGCGGCCATGGCTCACGGGCCCAGCCGCTCCGCGGCATATGGGATCCTCCCAGACCGGGGCACGAACCCGTATCCCCTGCATCGGCAGGCGGACTCTCAACCACTTGCGCCACCAGGGAGGCCCTAAAATATTTATTTTAAAAAGGAGAAAAATTATTATCTGCTATGATTTCAATTTTTTTCAATTCACTTTTTGAAAAGCAGTTTAGGCACTGAAATAAAATGATAACAAAATAAGGCCAGGTGATAAAGAAAAAGATCACCTATGCCATTCTATCCGTATCAGCTGACAAACCAATAGTTAATCTGTGCAATGCCCTGTGAGTACAAATAAGCATGAGATGGAGCACCTATACTCAAGGGTTAGGGGAGATAGGACACCCCAAGCAAACAATTAAATGGCGCACTAACTATATATTTTTATCTCCTTTCCCTCCCAAGCCTACTTAAAATGATAGTAAACTAGTATAAAAGGTATTACCTTCAAGGACAAAAAGAACAAAAGAAGAAAATATAGTGGTTAAAGGATTTAACACAGTATAAATGTTGGGTACGGGCTTCCGTGCTGGTGCAGTGGTTAAGAATCCGCCTGCTAATGCAGGGGACATGGGTTCGAGCCCTGGTCCGGGAAGATCCCACATGCTGCAGAGCGACTAAGCCCGTGCGCCACAACTACTGAGCCTGCACGCTAGAGCCTGCGAGCCACAGCTACTGAGCCCATGTGCCACAACTACTGAAGCCCGTGCTCCACAACAAGAGAAGCCACCGCAATGAGAAGCCCGCGCACCACAATGAAGAGTAGCCCCTGTCGCCGCAACTAGAGAAACCCCGGGCACAGCAATGAAGACCCAACGCAGCCAAAAAAAAAAAAAAAAAAAAAAAATGTTGGGTGCTTACAGAGGTAAGTATCAAAGACGAGACTAGATTCTTTCCTTAGAGTCCTTGAGACCCAGCACTTCCAGGCTCCATGTATATGGGAAGATGGGCCCAAACAGAGGGGAGATGATGGAGCTGATGAATATCTAAAGTCCCACCACCCCTTAGGAAACCAGAGGATGATTTTTTGGAGAAAGTGAAGGAAAGCTGCTCCACGTGAGTGGATACCTGGCAGAGGTGACTTGAGCTGCGGGGGCTGAAATTAGCAAACTAACTGGCACCCTCATATCAGTGTGTGGCCCTCAGCTCCTTTCGCAGCTCCCAGAATGCCAGAAGCCAAACACATGTTGCTGTGCTTCCATTCCTGCCAGCCTAAACCCCTAACACTCCTGGTGAGGAACTGGGGGATTCTCTATAGAAAACGAAAGATCCCCAAAGACAGACTTGCAGATGCTGATATCTGGGAATCCTCCAATACAGGCACAGACCTCATTTTATTGCACTTCGCAGATATTGTGTTCCTTACAAATTGAAGGTGTGTGGCAACCCTGTGTTGTCAGATGGATGACGGTTAGCATTTTTTAGCAATAAAGTAATCTTAAATTAAGATATGTACATAGTTTTTTAGACATAATGCGATTGCACACTTAATAGACTACAGTATAGTGTAAACATAACTTTTATATGCACTGGGAAACCAAAAAATATGTGACTAACTTTATTACGACATTTGCTTTATTGTAGTGGTCTGGAGCCAAACCTGTGATTTCTCCAAGGTATGCTTTTGGTCATTAGCTGAAGAATTACCAGAAGACAAGACCACGGCATACAAAGAGTTTCCAATCAGCATTTAGTATTTCATTCTTTTTTTTTTTTTCTTTTTTTGGCTGCGTGGGGTCTTTATTGCTGCGCACGGGCTTTCTCTAGTTGCAGCGAGAGGGGGGCTACTCTTCATTGTGGTGCGCGGGCTTCTCATTGCAGTGGCTTCTCTTGTTGCGGAGCACGGGCTCTAGGTGCACAGGCTTCAGTAGCTGTGGCACGTGGGCTCAGGAGTTGCGGCATGCGGGCACCCTAGAGCACGCAGGCTTCAGTAGTTGCTGCACATGGGCTCTAGGGCGCGTGGGCTTCAGTAGTTGTGGCTCACGGGCTCTAGAGCACAGGCTCAGTAGTTGTGGCACACAGACTTAGCTGCTCTGCAGAATGAGGGATCTTCCCAGACCAGGGATCAAACCCGAGTCCCCTGCATTGGCAGGCAGATTCATAACCACTGCACCACCAGGGAAGTCCCTAGTGTCTCATTCTTAAATAAGAATAGATTGCCAAAGATCACCATTCATTTATTCAACAAATAGTTATTGTCGAACATTTTTCTCTTCACTGTAGATACAGCAGTGAACAAAACAATCAAGAATCTCTACCTTTAAAGAGCTTTCATTCTGGAAAGGGAAACAATAAACAAACAAAGGAAAGAGTATAGAGTATGACAGACAGTGATAAGAGCTATGGGGAAAATAAAGCAGTGAAGGGTGATGGAGAACACAGGGGAGCGGGATCAGGGGTGGACAGGGAAGCCCATGTTGAAGTGACAACTGAATACAGACCTAGAGGAGAGGAGAGAATAAACCATAAGAATATCTGGCATATGCAAAGGTCCTGAGATCAGAACTGCTTGGCATGTTTGGGGATCAGCAAAGAGACCAACCCAGTATGGTTTCAACAGAGGGAGACAGGAAAGGGCTACATCAGGTAGGGTCTTGCAGGCCACTGCAGGACTTTACCTTTTCCTTGAGTGAGATGGAAGTCACTGGAGGGTGTGAGCAGAGGTGTGACATGATCTGACTTATGTTTACAAGGATCCCTTTAAAAAGGATGGGAGACTTACTAGTTCCAGGAAAGCTCTGTCATTAGCTGAATTAAGTCAACTAAGCAGACTTTGGTGACCACACAGAACAAAGCTATCAGATTTTACAGACTTAATCCAGCAGAGACACTAAACAACCAAAAACGGCAACAACAATGAATTCAGGGTGGGGGTCATCTGAGTTCCATAACTCCCAAATTATATTATCTAAAACATCTAGTTTTCAACAAAAAAATTACAAGACGTGCAAAGAAAGCACGGCCCATATACAGGGGATAAAAAGCAGTCAACAGAACCTATCTTTTGAGGAAGCTCACACTTTAGACTTCCCAGACAAAGACTTTAAATCAGCTATTATAGATATGCACAAAGAACTAAACAAACAGACCCATGCCTAAGAACTAATGAAATGTATGAGAACACATGTCTCATGAAATAGAGAGTATCAATAAGGAGAGGGAAATTATAGAAAAGAATGAAATAAAAGTTTTTGAGTTGAATAATACAATGATTGAAATAAAAAATTCACTAGAGGGGCTCAACAGTTATAAATCAGCAGAAGGAAGAATCAGCCAATTTGAAGACAGGTAAATTGAGATTATCCAGTTTGAGAAATAGAAAGAAAACTGAACAGAGCCTCAGATACCTGTGGGACATCAAACAGACCAACATACACATAATGGGAGTCCCAGAGGAAAAGAAACAAAGGGGCAGAAACAGTATCTGAAGAAATAATGGCCAAAAACTTCTCAAATTTGGTGAAAAGTATTACACTGCACATCCAAGAAGCTCAACTCCAAGTAGGACAAATTCAAAGAGATCCACACCTAGGCACATCATTGTCAAACTGTGAAAAGACAAATGTATCTGAAAACAGATATTCATACCACTCCTTTCCTTTTTTAAACTTTTAAATTTGAGGTATTGTAATGTCAAGAAAGCTTCTGGGAAACCAAAGTAACAATGTACTGAAAACTAAACACATACATCCACTGGAGATCTACTGACTGTGAGCTTGGCAACATTCAGGACATGCAAGCTTACACCAAATAGTCCTGCTAAATTGAGGAAAAGGGGAAAGAGAATTACTCTCAAACCAGTGCAACTTAAGAGAGCAAAAATCTTGTTCAAAACCATGAAATTCCCTCATAAACCAAATCTCTTAAAGTTCTCTTGTAAGTATTCAAAGCTCTATTATACTTAACCTAAGTAATTCTAATTTGAGTTAGAATGAAAAGCTTACATTTGTCTGCTTTTCCTGAAAATTACAAACAGTGCATTAAATAGCATGAAAAAGTCCTCCACTTCCATCTTCATTCAACTCTCAAGAAAAAAGAAAAAAAAAATCTTAATATGGTCCCTGTCTTTTTCAAAGTCCACTGTTAGTTAGACAGGACAAACATGGTTCTTCTAAGGTCTCCCCTTTATTCTCTCCTGAAGAGCCTGGCTCTGCACCTCTGCTGCACATCACCATTGGATGTTTATCATCATGTTACACTTGAAATCCCATGCAGTCTCCCCAAGTTCACATCCAGAGTTTCCAGTTCCAATGACTCCAAGCAGCGCTAAAGTCCTCTGCTTCCAGCCTTTTCCTGTCCCAGTTTCCTAGCTACACTAAAAATGCTCAACCTTGACAGCTATGTCTGCACATATGCGTACACACAACAGTCCCAGGGGTGCTAAAGGCACTAGGCCAATTTTATCATTTGAGAATGTATTTATCTTTTTGATCACACATCTGGTAATGTGCACTCTCCAAGATCTTGTTTGGTCATTTTATTCCTGCCAAGAGTTACACAGATGGTTTTAGTGTGTTATCCTGGTTACCACATCAGCAGTTTCCTGGTTCTATCCTACTTCCTCACAGGCAAAGGAATTTATTAATAATTTTTCGGCATATTCTTAAGTCTTTGTAAAAACTAAGGGTATCCTAATATTTAAAAATATCTAGGGATGGAAACTTGGCAGAAACAAAGGAAGAGTAAAATGTTTTTAAATGAAGGTTATACACTTCAACAGTGCTACTCTAGAAGGGTCGAAAAATATTTTGCCACCATTTAGCAGTTAATGTTTATCTACAGGGGGCCACACATGGAACTAGGAAATCCTGAAGAATACATTTTAAATTCAAGCAAAAGAAGATTTCCATATATTCCCAAAGAAAGCCAAAGTAGAGCATTATACTGGCAAAACAAGAGGGTAAAAGAACCCAATTTTGACTCATAACTGAATAAAATGTAACCAACCATAAAGCACGTAAGTAATTTTCTACAACCCAGGTAGAATGTCTATTTCAGATTTTAAATACATATATTTCCCACTGTGATGATAAATAGGATTCATACACATGACAATATTAATGGCCCTATTAAGATATATGATGTATGTGTGTGCAGGGTTGTGGGAGGGAAGTAGTGCATATATTGTATTTATCTTTTTTTTAGTGAAGTCTTAGGACAGATTCCAAAAACTTCATGTAAATCTAATCATTTTCAAAAAGAGAAGTGCTTTACAAGGAAAACCATACACATAATAAAATCTTTAAAGTCAGAATGAAAGGAAAGCTATATAGTTTGGTGGGAGGAGTGATGAAAGGGAAAAGATTACCTGCTGTAGCAGAACCAAAAACTGAACTTTGGACTCCATGGCAACCAAGGCAAAAGAGATGCATAATGAGGTAGAAAGAGATCATTTACTTGATAAAGGAAGCATACTGATATGTCTGGAAAGAGAAACTCTCTTTTGGAACTAAACTCGAGAAGCATTTCATAGATCTCCCTCTAAGGAACTCTAACCCTGAACAATACTTCTTTAAAAGAGGTTTACAAGAGAAACTTTATATGACTGTTAAACATCAAAGAAACACCATTAAACTGTAATTTATGAAGGTCCAAGTAACGTGATCCAAGCAAGCACCTTGATGACCTAACTTGACTCCGACATAGTTTAGAGCTGTGCTGTCCAATAGAGTAGCCACTAGCCACATGTGGCTACTTAAATTAACTAAGATGGAGTAAAATTTAAAATTCAGTTCCTTAGGCACACCAAGCACATTTCAAATGCTTAATAATCACACATGGCTAGTGGCTGCCATGTTGGACAGAGCAGATCTTAGAATATTTCCATCAGAGAAGTTCTACTAAACAGCACTGGTTTAGACAACTGAAAGAAATGAGTGGTGAATATCCATTAATAGGAAACTAGACAAATAAATTATGACATATCTATATAATGAAATATTGTGCAACTATTAAAAAGAATGGGTTTGCTTTATATTTATCTGATCTGAACAGAACAACATATCGTTAAGTGACAAAAACCCCTTTCGAAATTGTATGCATCATGAGACCCCAATTCTGCTAAAATGCACATGCTAGTGTTTGGGGGGTTTGGGGGGAGGCATGGAGGGAGAGAGAACTGACTTGACTATGCAAAGAGTATGCACCGTCCTGTTAAGTAAGAATGGTAGTGGGAGGAGGGGCGGTTATGAAGGACTTTTTCTTCCTTGGTTATATATCTTTACAATGTTTGATTTAAAAAAAATAGAGCATTTTTCCTAAAGTAATAAACAACATCTCCAAAAGGACAGAGGCACAGACACAGACAGAGTTACCAAATGATTGACAAGCCCCCTACAACACCAAACTGAAACATCAATTGTTTCAGAGCCTATAATTCAGGATTGAGACCCTTAGTGAACATCTGGATTGGTATTTGTGATACTGACTGAGAAGAGACCTTTAAGAAAGACAAAAGATCCTTTTTCTCTCTAGAAAATTCAAGAACTTAACTCACTCACAACTTTTGATCCTTTCCATAGAGATAAACCAAAAAACCAAAAGATCAAAACTCCCTCCCAGGAAGTAGCTTGCCATTCTCTGAAGCTTCGGAGTTTTAAATCATACACCTGGGAGAGAAAATTTCTTGTCACCTCAACACTTCCAAAACTCAGCTTAGCACCTACCCCACCCTCTGCAGCTTTTACCTCTGTGAACGGCACCATGGTTCATTCAGTTCCCATCTGCCTCCTAGCCTCCACTCCCAATGAGCACCAAGCCCTAAGCAGGCATTACCTCCGCACTGCCTCTTCTATCTGTCTCTTCCTTCACCAGCCGCGGCCACTACCTCAGAGGGCGCTCTCAGGACCTTTCCTGATCAGTTACGCTCTGTCCCAGCTCCTGCTTCCAAAGCCACCCACTCCCTATGGGCAGAATAATCTTACACCCATATCTGATCGCACTCCCCTGAATAAAACCCCTCAAAGGCATGCCGCTCCACTTCAAATCAAAAGCAAAAACGCTAACACAGTACAAAAGGTTTAGATTTAAGGCCCTTACATCTCTCCAGTTTTATTTATTTCTTGCCCCTGGAAAACCTAAGCTCCTCCCAGGCGCACAGAACAGATCTGAGGCTCTAGCATCTAGTTTCAACTCCCTGTGTGTAGAAAGATCTCCCTGATTCCACCACCTTTCTTTCTACCTCTTTGTTGGTTAATTCCTGCATGTTCTTCAAGATTCAATTCAAATGTCTGTACTCCCCCTGACTATCCCACCTATGGGAAGATGGCTTCCTAGTGTGCTCCTACAACTGTAATGTTTGTTCCTTTACAAAACTATAAGCTCCAAGGCAACAAATAAAATGTCTTTAATATCCCAGGCCTTAGTGCAGGTGCATGAAAGGTGCCTACTAAGGATTTGTCCAATGATCCTTACTCCCCCAAAAACTCAAACTAGAAACTAGTCAACAGAGACTATCTAGTCAAGCCCACAAAGGCAAAAAACAAAGGGTTGGATTTCCTTCAGTGACCAATATAAAAATTAATGTACTTACAAATTAAAACAATGAGATACCACTGCACACCATTAGAAGAGCTAAAATCCAAAACACTGATAGCACCAAAAGCTGACAAGGATATGGAGCAACAGCAATTCTCTTTCATTGCTGGTGGGAATGCAAAATGGTACAGACACTTTGGAATAGTCTGGCAGTTTCTTACAAAACTAAACATACTTTTATCAGACAATGCAGCAATCACACTCCTTGCTATTTACCCAAAAGAGTTGAAAACTTATGTCCACACAAAAACATGCACATGAAGGCTTAGAGCATCTTTATTTATAACTGCCAAAACCTGAAGCAACAAGTTCAACAGGTGAATGAATAAACAGACTGTGGTACATCCATACAATGGAAGAGTATTCAGCAATAAAAAGAAATGAGCTATCAAGCCACAGAAAGACATGGAGGGATCTTAAAGGCATATTACTAAGTGAAAGAAGCCAATCTAAAAAGGCTAAATACTGTATGATTCCAACTATGTGACATCTGGAAAAGGCAAAACCACACAAATAGTAAAAAGACGAGTGGTTGGCAGGGGCTTGGGGGAAGAGGGAGGGAGTAATAGGTGGAGCACAGAGGATTTTTCAGGCAGTGAAACCATTCTGTGTGATATATAATGGTGGATACATGTCATTATACATTTGTCAAAACCCATAGAATGGACAACTCTAAGGGTGAGCCCTAATGACTTTGGGTGATAATGATGTGTCAATGTCAGTTCATAGACTACAACAAATGTACCCTCTGGTGCAGGATGCTGACAGTGGAGAAGGCGGTGTACATTGTGTGGGGGGGCATGTGTGAGAGAGAGTGGGTATGTGGAAACTCTGTACTTTCCACGTGATTTTGCTGTGAACGTTTTGAAAACTGCTCTAAAAAAATAGTCATACAAATAAATGACTGAATGAATGATACAACCATGTGCAAATATGAAAGAAGCATAAACAGATCTAAACTTCAATACGTCTCACTATTATCATTTACCCATTATTTGTTTCCAACCAAGAATAATGTTCTGTTCCTCAAGAAGGTAAATACACAGCCTAACTAAAGATTTGTGCCAATGTGCAGGTCAATTATTCATTTCAATTTAACAATTTTCAACAACTTCTTTCTACAGCAATTTAAACTGCTAATAATACGAGTCAAACCCACCACCACCCCCCAAAAAAGCATGGGGGGAAAGCACATGATACTGAAGCAAGGAGATGGATAGATGGGGGCTCTTTATATTTCTCTTTACTTTTATGTATATTTGAAAATTTCCAGAATAAATTTTTTTGTGTTTTTTTTGCGGTACGTGGGCCCCTCACTGCTGTGGCCTCTCCCGTTGCGGAACACAGGCTCTGGACACGCAGGCTCCACGGCCACGGCTCACGGGCCCAGCCGCTCCGCGGCATGTGGGATCCTGCCGGACCGGGGCACGAACCTGTGTCCCCTGCATCGGCAGGCGGACTCTCAACCACTGCACCACCAGGGAAGCCCCTGCCTTCTACTTTTAAGGAAAAAAACCCAAAACACAACAACAACAAAAAACATAGTAGGTAATGGGCATATTAATCAAAGAAAGTGCCAGAGGATTCAAGCAGTCAGGTAAACTCAGAAACTAAAATCAGTCCCTGGTTGTGAGCACTACATTCTACCACCACCAACTAGGTGACCACACCAACAGGACAAAAGAATACTAGATGTACTTCCAACTCTATCTTGTCCAAAACAAGAATGGTAAAGAGATCAACCTGGTAAGCATGTAATCACCAGGGCTGGGAGATAAGATCTTTGGTCAATATTTGATTCAGAACTGAAAACCTAGCATCTGAATAGGAAGTTGTTATTTACTTTCAAGAAAATGGGCATGCCAGATGTGTAAACATTTATGCAGAAATAAATATCATCTAACATATTAACATAATAAAATAAATGTCATACGTGCGTCAAATGTTTCCATATGGAAATTACATTCATTTTTACCTGGCTGGAACTGAAATTAACTTTTGAAAATGTGACAGGATGCTCAGAAAATTACTTCCTGAGTGTCACACATTAACGCTTTCTGTATGTCTGCTATTCTTGTGACCCAATAAAATGTGATGGGAAATGGAGGATTTCCTTTGTTGAGAAAAATGCCACAGATACTATGTTACTGCCTGAAAGTGTTTAGATTAAAATAGGAAGTCCCCATTTCCCCTTTGTAAAGACACAAACAACTTGTTTGTATTAGATCAGAATACTTTATTAGCCACCTGACATTTATGCCCTACTTCCCATTTCACAATTATGAATATACAACTGAAAAATTACAAACAGAACGCAACACTTTATAAAGCGATTTCATGCATAAGATAAAATTCAGTTACAGTAGATCTGCTGTGAGCTTGGGTTAGAAAGGAAGCTCACTAAAAAGAAATGCATCTGCTTTTCATCCCTCTCCTTTTTTGTTAATTAGAAGAAGGTAATGAAAATACATGGAGTTTGGAATCTAACTTTTCCACTAACTTGCTGTTCTGACTTTAAGTGCCCCACATTTTTTTCTCCATAAAAGTAGGTCTATCACCTTCCAGATGTCTTATCCCTCCAGATCTTTCTTATGGGCTTGGCTGTATCTTTTAAATGTTTTTTTTAGAGAACAAAATAAAGCATATGTCCCATCTGCATTATTATGAATCAAGACATCTAAAAAATACGCATCTTTGAACTCAAATTAAGATGGATCATGTTTTTCATTCAAATTTGTCTTTTTCTTCATTTTAGAAGCTCTGAAAGGTCAGTCCTTCAGTCCCTCCTGTATTCTGATTGCTCTTCCCACACTCTCAATAATGAAAATTTTCTTCCTTAGTCTAATGCCCCATCATTTTTTTTTTTTTACCTCACAAAGGGTGACTTTCTTTTATGAACTTATTCTTTTCCTAAATCCTAAAAACATGCCTTCTCTAGATGCTGCCTGATAACACAATTCCTGAACCCTTTCTGAGCTTTCTCTAATCCTCAATCTGTGAAATATTTCTCAATGAACATTCACGTTAACAGCCCCACGATGGCCTTTTCATTGTACCCCCTCGTCCTTCCCCACCCCCACTCACCTGTGGAATCACTGCCAACATTCTGCTTAATTTATGCCTTTGATTTAGAGGTGAACAAAACCCCTGGATCCCTTTTTCACAAATGCTGCTGCTAAGCCCTATCTCACTCATTCTGAACTTGCTATTAACTATATTTTTTAAATCTTTCCCTTTCTCCTACTCTGTCCATTGCATTGAAAATTTCTGAATTTCATTGGTTTAACCTCTTACATAGAGACCAGGTTCTAAAGTCAAGCAGCTAAGACTAAATAAAGTGTAATCAAATTTGAAAAATCCCTTCGGGATGTCCTTCAATATGTCTAAAAGAGCATCTATGCCTCAGGTGTTGGACCAGGACCAGATACAGTGACCTATAGCCAGGAGCCTTGTCATACCAAAACCCCTTACCTTAAATTACCAGAATCACACTCAGTGTGGCAATGCTATGAGAGGTACTGGGAACAAAAATCTTTTGAAGAAAACATTCAAGCAGCCTTTTTTGAATGGCGTTCCTCATCTCAACCACATAACGCAGAAAACGACTGTTTTCTCAAGTCTCCCAAGAATGATACGTAACTAGTACCTTCCTAAATGCACAGATGAGAAGGTGACCGACTACATTCAGTGGATGCTTTCGAGAATTAGGGCTGATTTCTGTTAGCTGAGAAACGATCTTCCAGCTTAAATTCAGTCCTAGACACAGGCCTGCAGCGTGAGATGGATGGAGCCACATCGCCCCCCAGCACCCACACCTTGAAAGACTTCTATTTAAATTTACGTAAGCTAAGTGAGCATAATTATAGGATTTAAGTGAAAATGTAATCAATAGCCACCAAGATGTTCCCAAATGCAAAGAAAATGTAACAGAAATATTAGCAAGAATGCCTCTGACTTGGTGAGACTATAGTTGGTTTTTTCATCTATTTAAACTTTTTTTAAAACTATATATTATTTTTATATTCACACACAAAACCCACTTTTTAATGATCTCCAAGAGCTTATGATAATTTGGGGAAACATTAATTAAGTGGGAAAAAGGCAAGATGTTAAACCATATCAACGTTTCAGATTAAAACAATGGAAAAAATAGAGCCAAATGTTAAAATGTGTTTGCCTTTGGATGATGGAAGAGTGACGTTTCTACTCGTCTTTATTTGATGTTTTCTATAAAGAGTGTGCTCTGTTTATATAATGTGGAGAAATGGACTTCACTTTTAAAAATCAGATTTCTAATTTGAGCAACCAGATTTCATCACTGCTTTCTGTTTCAATAGCTAACGGCAAAACCAATGGCATTCAATAGTTCTTTCTCAACCTCTATTTTATATGATCTGTAACTGACCGAACAATCTCAAATCATATTTCTGAAGTCATTTTCCTCACTCACACCTATGATTCTGTCACAACCTTTTCAGTGTATCTTTATTTTGCTCAGTATCACATTCTTCCTAAAAGCTACATAAAAAAGCCCATGTCCATGTAATGCTAAATATAAATAGTCTTTGACACTGGACCCATCAAATTTTACTCATTGCAAAAAAAGTCTAACAGTAACAATCCGCTGAACATCTATCAGGCACCAAGCACCATGATAAATGACTAAATATCTACTGTACATAGCTGCCTTACAACATCATTCTTCCTTTGTAGCTCAAGAAACCAAGGCTGAGACAAGATAAGTAACTTATTCAAAGTCACCATATTTACAAGTAGCAAAGCTGGTATTCAAACTCAGGTCAGACTAATTTTGAAATTCCTTCCATAAGTAATATGGAATGAAGAAATGCCTTCTATGATTCACTTTGTTATAAAGCAGAAATTAACACACCATTGTAAAGCAATTATACTCCAATAAAGATGTTTAAAAAAAAAAAAAGAAATGCCTTCTAGATCCAGCTCTGTGACCAACTTGTCATTTGACCTTGAACAAATGACTTGATTCCGCCTATAAATTAAGGGGTTAGACTAGATGACCTCAAAGTTCCCTTCCTGCTCTAGTGTTCTGTACTTCAAACGCTTCCCCTGTTCCTTCGCAGCACGTTGGAAACCCTTTATTGTGGAAAGCCATCTCAGCAATTATTTGTCCAGTTTATGTTCTGTTTTGTACATCCCTTGTATGTTGGCAAACTCCCCCGAGGACAGTTTTCTTTGCATCTGGTACTACCTCCCTAAACCAAGAGAATATGTTGCAACTGGCACTAGAAAATAGGAATTTCTAAATCTAAAAAAACAAAACAACAACAAAAAAGGAATTTCTAACAAAATTACTTCTGTCACTACATCTAACAGCTCTCTGCTTAAATAAGCATCTTAGAGGAAAACGTGATCCATCACTTTTAGGACTCTACATGGACACTAATATATTCAGGGCCATTTCAATATACACTAGTGGTCTGAAGAGATCTCACATCTGGGGAATCTCTGGTATCAAATTAGTAAACATAAATGCCTTCAGCCTTGGCTTCAAATCGAAATAGATCAATGGTCCAGATTCAAAGCCAAATCTTAGGGAGCAGCAAGCACAGGACTTCCACCAGCTCCAGCTAAAGCACAGGAAGAAAAACAATGGCATTGCTTCCAATCTTTAAAACACGTTAAGTCCATCCTGAAGCCAACTTTTCCACAAATTTCAAAAAAGGTACAACAAAAGCTAAATGCCCTTACTTTCACATTCTCCTTTTGTATTTTTCTAGGAAAGAGTCCATCTTAACAGCACCATTAAATCTTTTGGACAAGGCATTTCTTTTAGAAATCTGTCAGCATTCCCAAACACAATGATTGCATCGTCCCAAGATTCTCTGATTCTGCGGCAGAACATACTGTCAGAGCAAAGGAACTGATCCTTACCCTACTGTATAAAAATTATGTCTAACACTTATGAGTCATGTTCTCCACTTTTTAATTTCACTAATGGTAGGAGAAAAGGGCAGATGTTAAATTTGAATTTGGTATATAACAGCTAAAAATCATTGCAAACCAGCCATTGTCAAAACATGCAAATGTTATCCAAGATTCTTCAAATTACGGTCATCATATTACTCTCATATGTATTTGTTTTATTAATCTTCAGCACATATTAATTCAATGTCTACAGTATAGTAGACACTGCTTTAGGTCCTGGGAATATAACAGGGAAAAGAGCAAAACAATATCCCTGTGTCCATGTTTTACATTATAATGAGGAAAGATATACATTTATTATTTATAAATGTATTCATATATTTATTATTTATAAATGTATTCATATAGTTATTATTTATATAAATTTATAAATAAGTAAATAAATATAGGAAGATTTTGTGTTCAACGGAAAGCTACGCATACTCTAGAGTGGGGGCCACAAACTTTTCCTTAAACGACCAGGTAGAGATTTTGGGGCTTGCAGACCACAGGGTCTTTCTGTCGTAACTACACAACTATGCCTTTTTAGTCAGAAAGCTGCCATAGACAACACGTAATAAATGAATGCGTGCACTGTGTTCCAGTAAAACTTTATTTACAAAAACAGGCAGCTGGTGCTTAGGTGTTTAGTTTGTCAAACTCCTGGTCTAAAGATTATCTGATTCTGATTCCATGGGATATATTTTACAACTCTGTAAATTGCAAGTAACTGACAGCAATGCAAGATCATTGTCTACAGTCGTGCAACTGCATTCTGTCCTGGACAGATAACCCTCCATAACTTCAGAAAGGCCTATCTATTTATTTGCACATTCCCAATTCAGTATCACTTTATTTCACGTAAATCTGTGCTATTTTAGACTTCACCTTTGATGACATGTGCCTGATTCCCTTATTTAATTAATAAGTTAAATGAAATTTTCAACACGTATTCATTTGATATCTATGTGAAAGTCATGACTTCACATTTTTCTGAAAATTATCCTTTGACAGTTCTAGAGGTCTCACCAAGATGCACAATGGATTCACCTGACGATGTCAGGGAAACTTCATCACCAGAGAGGCACAGCCAAGCACAGCTTTTCTTCTTGGCTCCATATGAATCCAAAGGGGCAACAGAACTTCGGTAACTCTGTTTTTCTAACTTTAATTTTCCTCTCTACTAATTTTGTGTTCGGGTTTTGGTTAATTTATGGTCTATAAGTTATTCCCCCTTGCTGGCAGCAATGACTGGGGATTTGGTCTTATGCTCTAACCATCTGGTGATCCCTGTAAATGGATAAATGGCTTACAGAGATCTAGTCTCTAATGGGTGAGAGAAAATGGAGACTCTGGTGTTTTAGTCTTTTCCTGTTTGTGGGACATTTTAAGTTACAATAGGAGTTAAGATGCTACGCTATGCAAAATGATAAGCCTTTGGAAGGTTTAGGAAGAATGATATACTCTGATTTTTATTTTTATATTTTAAATCAACCTGGCTGTTGTATGGAAAACAGAATGCAAGAGAGACAAAAGTAAAAGAAGAAAGATCAGTTAAGAGGCCACTAAGGTAATCCAGATGAGTGGTAGGAGCGGAAGCACTGAAAAATGGCTGGATTTGAACCAATGTTGGAAAAAGAGTTGATGTGACATTCGGATGGACTGGACGAGGAGGCGTGAAGAGAGGGGGAGGAAACACAGTGGTGCCTGCGCTCTGGGCCTAGAAACTGAGGAGACAACGGTGCCTCTGCTGGAACAGGAGACAGGCAGGGGAGGGGCGGGTGAAGAGCTGGGATCAAGACTTCTGCTGCAGGCACCTTAATACAGCGCACCAAGTAGACGTCCAGGTGGAGAAGCCCAGTAGCCCAGTGGATATGTAACTCTGCAGCTCCGAGAGGAAGAAAAGGCTGGAGACAGAAGTTTGGAAGTCAGCAGCACGCAGGTGCCTTACAGAGCCTAGAGACAGATGAGCTCCCTGGGGGAGAATAAACAAAGAGACAAGCACTAAGCCCCAGGGCTCACTAACATTTGGGTCAAGGGGAGAGAGCTGAGGCCCAAGCACTGGGCCATGCCAGCAGGAGAAGCCACCAAAGAAGACCAACTGGAAGGGCCAACTGGGCGATGGGAGGAGAACCAAGAGAATGTGGTGTTCTAGAAGCTAGGCACAGCCTGGTCAACTGTGTCCAACGTTAACTAGAGATAAAGTTAAGCGATCTGCATATGAGATGTACTTTAAAGGAGAAAGCGCGTCCAACTCTCCAGGAAAAGCAGAACCTTCTCTGTTGGCCAAAATTCTCTCTGCTGTTTGCGTTGTTTCTAGAGACTGTGGGACAAACTTGTCATTCATTTTGCCCCCCGGTGTGTGATGTGATCATCAGACAAAAAGAAGACCTAAGGGACTTCCCTGGTGGTCCAGTGGGTAAGGCTCCACACTCCCAGTGCAGGGGGTCGGGGTTGAATCCCTGGTCGGGGAATTAGATCCCGCATGCGTGCCGCAACCAAGAGTTCGCATGCTGCAACTAAGAAGGCAACATGCCACAACTAAAGATCTCGTGTGCCGCAACTAAGACCCCGTGCAACCAAAATAAATAAATTAAATTAATAAACATTAAAAAAAAAAAAAAGAAGAAGGGCTTCCCTGGTGGCACAGTGGTTGAGAGTCCGCCTGCTGATGCAGGGGACACAGGTTCGTGCCCCGGTCCGGGAAGATCCCACATGCCGTGGAGCGGCTGGGCCCGTGAGCCATGGCCGCTGAGCCTGTGCGTCCGGAGCCTGTGCTCCGCAACGGGAGAGGCCACAACAGTGAGAGGCCCGCGTACCGCAAAAAAAAAAAAAAAAAAAAAGAAGACCAAGTCTCTAACCCTAAACTTTAAAATTAAAATGGAGAAGATAATAGCTATATAAAAAGGAGACATAAAATATCTGTAAGACACTGTCAAATCTAATGTTAAGCTAAAATAACTTATTTACAATTTGAACAGCTGATAAAAATGTTATCTATGGTGAAGGTAAGGAATAATTGTTAGAAAGCACTATATAACTATGTTCTTAAGCCTTCTGGAAAATTATGCCAAAACATACCCAAGCAGTAATATTTGAAATACTGGCCTTGAAAAAAGAGGCCATCTCTGAGGGAGGCCACAGAAATACCTCGATAACGGATAATCTAATATAGTGGCTGAGTTTAGAAGTAGACTAACAAGTTCAATTCACCACAGACAGAACAGTCAAAATTGTTCATATCTAAATTTCTTTGTTTCAGTCACAAAAGCCCATAGAGAAAAAAACACCAGTGAAAAGGTTATGATACCCATTTTTAACTCTTTACTGAGCAACAACAACAAAATCTGCCCAAATGCAAATATCCATATATCTACTACAAAATTTTTCATCGCACTTCTCTAAAACTGACTTCCAAACATTACAAATGTATTTCAAAAGCACCCCTCTGACCACCCCCGAACCAGGCGGCACTCGCTCACCTCTTGTCTCCTGGAGGGCTGAAGCACAGGTGTTTGATCTAAATCAGACTAAATCCCTCTGAACAGGAGCAAGCGAACCCAGCTATGGTATCTGGAGGCCATGGCTCTTTTGAAGACCTTTTGGGTTGGTGAGTGATAACTCACTGAAATGAAGAGACTTAAAGACATTCACTAGACTGAATCTTTTATTACATTTCACAAAATTTGACTAAACTTCACTAATATTTTTTGCACTTCCTTTGGCTTTACATGCCTTTGGGAGGATATGTGCGTGTGTGTTACAACTAAGTGAAGCAAGCGTTCTTGAGATTTTATGCTTCTTAATACGTAGTCATCTCTCTCTGCAAAGATAGAGTTCCGGAGGTTTCATGCATTATGCTGGATAAGTTCAAGTGCTATTTTCTTAAAAGAAACAGAAGCACTGGTGCAAGTTAAATATAACCCTTTATGTTTTTAACTCTGCCCTATTTGCAGGTACTCTGGCTCCAAAAGTACTTTCCAAATTTAAAATATAATTTAAAATTAAATAGTAAATGTTAAAATATTTAATAGAGTTTTTTGATGCTTTATAAAGAATAAAAACATCTCAATAAAAACAAGTATTTCGGGCTTCCCTGGTGGCGCAGTGGTTGAGAATCTGCCTGCCAATGCAGGGGACATGGGTTTGAGCCCTAGTCTGGGAAGATCCCACATGCCGCGGAGCAACTGGGCCCGTGAGCCACAACTACTGAGCCTGCACGTCTGGAGCCTGTGCTCCGCAACAAGCGAGGCCGCGACAGTGAGAGGCCCGCGCACCGTGATGAAGAGTGGTCCCCGCTCGCCGCAACTAGAGAAAGCCCTCATGCAGAAACGAAGACCCAACACAGCCAAAAATAAATAAATAAATAAATAAAACAAGTATTTTTTTCCCCAAATGTTTTAAAATAAAACACCTAACTGCCAATACTGAAAGATGGGTTCAGTGACATTGCATATAATCATTATAGTGGCTTAAATTTACATGTTCAGGAAAAAAAAAAAACAACCCAAACCATACATCCTTAATCAACTGACTTTTATTCTTCTAATTCAAGTAACTTCCTAAACAAATAATAATTCTCTTTTTCCCAAGTTTACGCATCCATACACATTATCAAACACGCAAGCCATCAACTATTCCGTCATGATTGGTCTCTGGAGCTCACTGACCCACGGGGGCTTGGAGCCCAAGGAGCATTTCCAACAGAAACAGTACGCAGCACACTGGCAGGTTTGGGGCTGGGTGCCACAGGACCTGGATTCCCTCTGGAGTCTATACAGTTGCCAAAGGTGTTAATTATGAAGAACTAACCTACGATTACATGACATTTCAGAGGAAACCCAACTTGAAAGACTATTTCTGGCATTAGTCCTGAAAGCTGCAGCTGAATTAGGCCCTGGAATTTAAAAAACAAACAAACAAAATAACAGATCCTGGTCTCCGAGAGGGAAAAAAAAGAGAGTACTGAGAAAATGGGGAAAGGGCTGGAGAAAATCCATTTGGTCATAAAAGACTAGTTAGCTATTGGGATAGGTAAGTAGCAGAGAGTATATAAATCAGTATTTGCATTTAATCTAAAAAGACTTCAAGTATTCAAGAAAGATGGTATCAGGTAGAAAGGCAAAAATTAATAAGCTAAAAGAACATTAAGCTGTCTTCATTTTTAGCACAGCCCCAAAGCAGGGAAAAAGAGTTTTCATACCTGGTTTATAAGATGTTGATACAAATCCCAGTCCCAACCTCCCATATTTGGCGTGAATTATGTACTAAACCCACACTTCTCTGTTTCTTTAGGCCTCAAATAAACCTTTCTGCCAAATATCAGCTTGGCGAGTTTGATAAAATCTTATGAAAGATGGCAGGCTTTCAGACCCCTGGGCTCTCTCTGCTTTGAAGGAGTGTCACAAAGAACAGGTTCCAAGTAGAGACAAGCGGCTCTCGAAAACCTCACTCCGTGCGAGGCCAAAGGGCAGAAAGGCAGTCAGGAAGGAACACTTACCTACCAGCTGCAGCACAATGCTTAGCTGCGCAAGAACAACCCTGCTCTCACTGTCCGCACGTGCGGTCACCTGGGGGCAGCCTCTGGATGCTTTCTCACAGCGCTCAAGTTAAATCTGAGCTACAGAGTTGAAACTACAAAGACCTTACAAGATGAGCTAACGTTTGTCAAGAAAGCAGTTTCTCACCACCTGGCCAGCATCTAGCCCCTCTCACACGTGCAAATGAAAGTTCCCAGAACTTGGAACAAAAAAGCCCACTGTGAGAAACAGACCCAGAGAAGCAGAAGGGAATAAGGGTCTCCTCCAGTTCTAAGAGTCTATCACCCCCTTTCTCCTCCTGGATGCAGGGAGGGACCTCCTCGTCTGCATGTTCACCAAGCAGAAAGCAGCCGTCACCTTTGGTTCCTTCCTCTCCTTTCCTCCTCACATCCAACCAATGACCAAGCCTGTCTTACAACCTGGACAATCTTTCCAATTCTGTCCCCACTGCCACCATCTTAGCACAAGCCGGTAAGACAGCCTTCCCGCAGAAGTACTCAGAACTGCCCTCCCCGGCTCCACACCAAGGGCCTCTCAGCCCACGGCTGCTCACCAGTTGAGCAGACCCCCAATGCGGCCTCCACGCTCTATCTCAGATTCTGGTGGATTCTACACACTTCTGACGGGAGGAAGGGCTCTTCCATTCAAGACATCGATGCCTTATAAGCAGCTGCTGACGATCAAAACACAGTAAGCACTCCTGAGAGGAAGACGGAAAGAGACCTCCACCAGGAGAAGTAAAGGGAGGGGCAAGCTGATTTATTCTGCCTCTCCTGACGTTCCCACAGGGGCTGACGCTGTGAGAAGACTATTAACACTGGACCAAGGGAAGGCTCTTCTCGTGATCGACACCAGTCTTCATCAGTGGACACCTCCGGACACACCACCTGGCTATGCATGGGTAACAAACCCTGAAATCACTGCCCACCAGATCAGACTTCTTTCAAATTACCCCAGGACCCCCAAAGCTCCAACTACTAAAAAGGGAGGCCTGGCCAAGGTAACACAGGGACCATGATCTCTCCTGTGGACTGCTGCAGCCTGTTCGTGCTGCTTCCGGACTGGATCCTACCTAATCCATTCTCCTGATGGCAGCCAAAATAATCCTTCAACAATGCAAATCTGACCATAGCACTCTCCCGCTTACAACTTTTCCAGGAGTGCCTGCCCTGCACTGGCACACCTGGCCTACAAGACCATCAGAGCCTGGCTGCGGAGCACCTTTTCAGCCTGAGCTACTGCCAGTCCTCAAGCGCTAACGCTCGGCCACGTGTGTTATCTTCTCCCTGATCTTAGCACACAATGCTCCCTTTACTTCCAAGATCCTTCTCCCATTCTGCACCACACCCTCTTCATTCCGGAGACAGAATCAGCCTTCTGGTCTCTCCCTGGAAATCAACTCCTCTGGGAAGGTTTCTCCGAGTATCCTCCACATTTCCCACCAGTTTCCAGCCCCATGATGGGTTCCTTACTTCTGTTATAGCATTCTTCACACTGACTGGAAATTGTCTCCTCTCTTGTTTTATTCCCTGATAATGAACTCCTTGAAGAGAGGGGCAGTACCCTCTACACTGTTACACTGCCAACCTACAGCACTGTGCCTGCCACACAGCTGATACAATCACTTATTGATCAGGTGAAGATAAAGATATATAAACTAACAGGAATATGGAAGCAGTATCTGTGAGACTCCGGGGAGAAAAGGAACAAACGACAATTTAGGAAAACGGAAAAGCTGCTGTTTGAATAGTCTTCATTTCACTATCAATCAAAAGAAACAACTCAAAGTGCTTTCAACAACATATCAGGTTCCTGAAACCACAGGAAGGCAACATCAACAGAGTACTTTTTTTTTTTTTGAAATACACACATGGTTGAGCTATTTCAAAAAACCATCATCAATATAAAGAACTTTCATAACTGGAGGCTAACAGGGATTACAGAGAGTTCACCGCCCTAAAGATCTGATCTTCAACACCCCTCATGCTCCTCCCCAAATCTCAGAGAAGGAGATGTTTGCTAACCGTAATCTAATGCCAACTTTGTACTATATGCTTTTCTGTTTAGGTAAAGGTAGGGAAGCTTCTGGCAAACGTAACAGAAGAATTCTTTAAGGAAGAAAAAACGGCACAAGATTGCAAACTGCATGTCATCACTGATCATGGTAATCTAAGATAGTTTCTTTTATATAAACTCATTTTTAAAAGACACAAACTACAAAGAGATGACTGGAAGAGAACCAGACTTTTATTTTAGAGGATTAGATCTCCTCATCACTAACAGGTGAAAGTTTAAGATTCTGGAACGCTTTGAAACAAAAAACAAATGTAGATCTGAAGAATAAAGACGAATTTCTACTATTTTAATGGGATATTAAGTAGTTTCCCATAAACAATGGTTAAGCATTATTCTACCGGTTCCAGGAAGCACAGGGAATTGACAAGTGAGCCACTGTGTCTAATTTACACAGCCACATGCAGACCCAAAGTCCCTCGACACAGCCAGCTTAAAAATACAGTATCTTTTCTTGTCCTATTTTTATCATAACTCCTTTCTGTATCACTTACCGGAATGTAATAGATGCCCATCTTGGGGGTTTCATTGGCAGTAAGAAGCATTCCTAAAAATAAACACAATGAAAAAGGTAAACACATGGGGAAAAGAAAAGCTCCCTTTTCTACTTGTTTTACGTTTTGAAATGGGTGAGGTGCTCAGAACACGGCGAACACGGCGAAGAGCCAGACCGGCAGCCAGGCACCCTCGGAGTCAGCTTGTGGCCTGTGGTCCCTGACCCTCCCAGACGGGGCACCTTAAGTATCAGAAAGACCAGCTTCCCCATCTGCAAAACACTTAGGCTGTCTGTACTAGCTAAGTGACTGAGCAGTTCCCACCATGAAGTGCTCAGGTCTATACAAAGTTCGCCATCATTTTTAAGGGGGAAAGTTTTAAGCTTCAGACACATAGATAAAATGTAGTTCTGATGCACCATTTATTATAATAATAATAAGGAAGTCAAGAAGAAAGGTTTCTCTCTGTTAATCAGGAACCAAAGAACCAAGGTAAAGTATTTCCCACCAAATGGCACAGCAAAGTAGTTCCTAATGTTTGAATTAAACTTTACACCTTAATAGAAAACAAAATGGCTTACAGGGAATGCTATGTGTAGCTACACTAGAAAAGACCCCATACAGAATCTAATAGCCTGGGACTTCCCTGGTGGCGCAGTGGTTAAGAATCCACCTGCCGGGCCTCCCTGGTGGCGCAAGTGGTTGAGAGTCCGCCTGCCGATGCAGGGGATACGGGTTCGTGCCCCGGTCTGGGAGGATCCCATATGCCGCGGAGCGGCTGGGCCCGTGAGCCATGGCCGCTGAGCCTGCGCGTCTGGAGCCTGTGCTCCGCAACGGGGGAGGCCACAACAGTGAGAGGCCCGCATACCGCAAAAAAAAAAAAAAAAAAAAAAAAAAAAAGAATCCACCTGCCAATGCAGGGGACACGGGTTCGAGCCCTGGTCCAGGAAGATCCCACGTGCTGCGGAGCAACTAATCCCACGCACCCTAGAGCTTGCGCATTGCAACTACTGAACCCATGCGCCGCAACTCCTGAAGCCTGCGCGCTCTAGTGCCCCAGTGCCCCAACTACTGAGCCCACGTGCTGCAACTACTGAAGCCCCTGTGCCTAGAGCCCGTGCTCTGCAACAAGAGAAGCCACCGCAATGAGAAACCCGCACACCACAACGAAGAGTAGCCTCCGCTCTCTGCAACTAGAGAAAGCCCGTGCGCAGCAACGAAGACCCAACACAGCCAAAAATAAATAAATAAATTAATTAATTAATCAATTTAAAAAATAAAGAATTTAGCGTCTGCAGACCTGCTTTTCTCGAGACCACACTATTCACTGTGCACGGGACGTGGCTCCCAGGGTGAGGCTGTGGATCAGGGTGGGGCTTCACAGCAACTTGGGAAGCATGTGAAAAGTAACTCATTTCGGGGCTCTCCCCCAGACGCCAAGTCAGTACCCCTGATGTGTGTAGGGCCAAGCAAGCCGTACTTCTAAGACGCTCCCAGGCGATCCTAGGGGTGGCCAGGCTGGAGACCCTCTGCCAGACACTGCCACTGCCCCCTGCCTCCTCATATTCAAAGGCTCAAAGAAGAAAACATAATCTTTCTCTCCAAATTTGCTCTCTCTCCTGTGCTCCCAATCTCGGCTCCGAGCATCACTTCCTACTCATCTTAGTTCAAAACTGATCTACCTTTTACCTGGTGGACAGAACCACCTCTGGAAGCAGGGTCTGAGTAGGTCCTGACCACAAACAGCACCAGCCACTCAGCAGGTCACTCCTGGGTCCGCACCACCCGGGCACCACCTGCTTCCCACCCCATTCCTCCCAGAGCTCCTCCGTGCACCGTGCTGTGCCCCCGCCCATCCTTCCTGCCCCTCTTACACTGTCCCCTCGTGGGGATGACCTCACCTCCCAACTCCACCCAGCACCCCAGGCTCGATGCAGACAAAGATCTCCTCTACGTTCTCCTCTCATTGCTTCTGCTGATATCTCTCTCCCTCTCCTGCCATCTGTACATACATAACAGAACTCTTCCTGCTTTGCCTTGTATCCCTCCGTCAAAATTATCTGTGTACATCCGTCCTCAGAATACAACCCTGCTTGAGAGTGGGAAGTGTTCTCATTTTCCAGAGTTCTTCACAGATTTGCCTTGAAGGGATTGTTAAATCTTGAAATCTGCCAGGTAATTTACTGAACAGCCTGCAACACAGAATATACGAAACCCGTGGCTTTATGAGCCTGTGTATCATCATCAGGGAGCTCCAGCCTCCTCCGAATCCCTACACACGATTACCAACCACATAAAACAGCTAAAGCGCACACTAAATAGCACCTCACCTGCCACCGACCTACAGACTGCTACCAGTTTCTACTAATAGCTAGGCTGGCTGAGGACTAAGTCACTGAGAGGATCATTTTCGCAATCATCCATGCCACTTCCTGCTCTTAATTTTTCTAGTAAATACAATATCCAAGAATTGTCCCCACCAAGCCAAACCCTGTCTTAAGAAATAAAATGAGTTTAAAACCCTATAAAGCATAACCTAGATTCATCTCGCAGAATGGCCCATTGCTACATACTGCATACCTGAGTTGGGATAGAGGCAAACATCATTAATGTCATGTTCTGGCTCCAAGGAAGTAAATATTTTTCCCTAAAAGAGTAAGCAAAAAGGAATTATTAAAATAGTTAAAGGAAGACAACTTTTGGCAATGTGATATATAGAGAATAACCTGGAGACGTAACTCCACTACACTCTGCTGATGTGAAAAAATAAAATCACCTAACTGAAGTCACAGAATTTAAGTACAAAAAAATCTGACAATTTGTTTTATCAATTTATCAAACCCTCTCATTTTAGAGAGGAAGAAACTGAGGCTCAGGGGGAGAGGTGACTTTCTTGGGAAAATAAGTACAAACTTTTAAAGCTAATGTCTAAACAGGAAAGGGTAAAGTCTAAAATAAAGTTGTACATCAACTTTAAAAAATTCTCATAACCTGGGAAACACACCCTAGGTAAACTTGTCCTCAAAGAAACCAAAGATGAAGAGACGGTCAACAAGGCAGCATGAGGATGGTATCTGCCACACCTGCGTCACGAGGGCTTGAGGGGGATCGAGTAAGATGATGAATGTAAAGTAACTTACAAAACGAAATCCTATAAATACATAAAGTGTTAGCTATGACACAGCAAAGCGTAAAAATTTTTTTAATGTGGGGGGGAATATACTATAGTTTTAAAAATTAAAAGAAGTTAAAAGAAAAGAGACAGAAAGTAAGTAGGTGGGAGTGGAAAAAGGTGATGAGAAAGATAAACAAGGAAAGCAAGTCAAGCAGAACCAAGTAACTTGGGTGTTGGTCAAGAAGACGTATTTAGTCATTGCAACAACGCCAAAATAAAACTTACTGTAGCAACTACAAGGTGATTTCAAGAACTGCTGCTGAAAATGTCTGCCAGCTCTTGCATTTATTAACCCATTATTACAGGCTCCATGGCAAAGTGGGGGCAGTAGTTAAAAAACTAATTTTGCACTCAGTGAAAAACAGCAGCCAGGTTCTAATTCAAGACAGACAATGGAACTCACACAGCTACCTCCCTTTCGTCTCAAGTGCCCACTGGAACAACAAATGGAAAGAGGGAAGGAAAAAGGAAGGTGAAATGGGAATAATAATAGCATGGAACAAAAAAGAAAAGGGGCCACAGTTCACAGAAATCCATGTTGGGGAAAACTATGCAGCAGTTACAGGGCCTGGGAGGATGCGTCCAAATTGGTAAGTTTACCATTAGGTAGGATGGAAGCCAGGTCAAGGAAAACTTCTACTTTACCAGTATGCTACATGACCCTTCAAAAATAAAATGTCTGCATTTGGAGTATTAAAAAGAAATAACTGTTTCAAAGTAAACTATTTTGGATTATCAGAAAAGGGCAGAGAAAATTCCAGCCTAAGACACCACGTATCTTCCTAAGAAAGCCCTCAAAACCCTCCAACTCAAAGCGGCACAGTCGGTTCCCGGGCAATCGTCAGGGTAGTTCTTCCAGGAATTGAGAAAAGTCGGAAGCCCTTCCTCTTCTCCCTAACAGAGTCTCAGGAGCTGCAAAGGTAACAGGGCTTGAGAGACAGGACGCACCCCAAGGATAACTCTGAACCTCCACAGCAGAGCCAGAGAGAAAAAGAAAGGGAGCTAAGTAAGGTCAATACTTGGAGAGTTGACAAAATGAAAACGAAAAACAAAAGTAATGGTCCAAGCAGGCAGGGATTCTGATCAGCAGCTGAACCATGACAGGGCTGCTGGCAGCATCTCTGCCCTAACCTCGGGCAGCCCTCACAGGACAGACTGACGTTTGCCCTCTGGTAACTGACGCTGAGGCTGCTGGGCCCTCCACCCACTTCATCTCAAAAATGAAATTTTGTTTTGAAGTAACACTTTTTGACTAAAGATGCTAAGTTTGGAAGTAATAAACACAAAGACTCTTAAAAGCAACTGCTACACTGAATGAATTTTTTCCCAGTTGATGAACTAATCTTTTACTACTCTCTCAAAATACTTAGGTTTTAAAATGAAAAAACAAAAGCAGAAAGCAGAATAAAACCAGCAACACAGGGTTTTGTTACCTTTTAAATGACACTCAGAAGGGCAGAGAACATCAAATATTCTGAAGAAAATACTGTTTTTAAGAGAAACACTATAAGAAATTATTGTACAGGTATCATCTCTAAAATCCAATTGTTTGACATGGGGAAAGGGTATGAAATTGACATGTATAATACTGATATGGAAAGATTAGTAGTAGCTCATAAAAACCTTCCTAAGGTTGTAAGACAGCCTCAAAATCTAGGGGGTTTCTCATGGATCAATCTTTTTTTTAAACAGTGATTTACTCTCTACCTAACTGAACATGTAAAAATGCATGCCCGTTCTAGCAAATGAGGAAAACTTCTCAACAGAAGAAAACAATCTTGACTACTCTGAATATGAATATTATCTATCCCGAAGTAACTGACTTCCAATGAAGTGCCCAAACGGATGCTTAGTATTGATATTGCTTTCTCAAGAACGCACACTGCTCAAAAAAGGCAACAGAAAGAAAAGAAACATTACATGGAAAATAGGCAAATAAGTAAGTAATGTTAACAACAAAAAATACGTACGGAGTTCTTATTCCACATTTTGATAATTCGAGAGTCAGCAGACAAAATCAAATCTAATGAATCCTGGAAATGAACTGATTTAATGGGCAGCCCATACTGGTGATCCTTAACTAGCAGTGGCTTATCAGACCGAAGATCATACAACAAAACCTAAAAAACAAAAGTTATTTCTGTTTAAACGAACTAAATATTTTATCTTGAAACTTTTAAAACTTAGAATAATGGCTGCCATTTGCTTCATTACCTTTTTTATCACCACAATGAACACCCCTCACTCAGGGTACAAAGATTCTAAAGTCAGCCGGCAAAAATACTCCAGAAAAATCTCTTAAATTACCCTTCCAGTATATGGTTTTATGAATTCAACCCTGAGAGTAGTTTTTAGGCACACTAAGATTGAGAACTACTTAGCTATATTTAGGAAGGAACCAAAAGGAAAGTCCACAAGAATTTGTGTCATTTATGAATTCAACAAATATATATACACTGAGGGCCTACTGTGTACCAGGCACTGTCACAGTGGCTGACAGAAACAAGAACAAGAAGCATAATGAATTAAAAAAAAAAAAAAAAAAAAAGAAGCATAATGAAGACAGTCCTGGTGGATTCCAGACAGATGGCAGTGGCAGGGTTATGACTTTCGGGGGGAGGGGGGGGTCTCTCCTGAGCCCTGTCTTGATAGGCAAGGGGCCTGGTGAAGCTGGATCTTAGTCCTAGGTGACAGATGAGAGGCAGTAACTCTACTGGAAGCAGGGCTCACACCTGTGCTGAGGTCAGAACAGACTTACAAGTGTGTGGGCTCTGCCGTGAAGGAAAGAGAGAAAAGATGAAATTAAATCCCTGAAGCCATTTCATTTGTACTCCTCAGACTAGCGTTTGCTGAGGTATGTCCCACTGACCACTAACTGCACCGGATGTGGGTGATAGTGCTGGGTGAAAAAAAAGGTTCCTTGCGCAAATACATTTTGGAAATACTTACTCAACGCGTTTTTTGTCTACAGGAATTCTCCGAGTTTTCAGTATATATTTAAATGCACTATAAACCTCAAAGAGTAGAAATCTGGAGAATTCCAAACTTGTATGACCACGGAACTCTACTCCACACTCTCTAGAAAATGCTCTTCTAAACCACAGTCAGGACACCTGAGGCACACCCCACTGCAGCTTCAGCTCGAGAGCCTCTCACACCAACCAATCAGGCCAGAACCAGAATTTCTAAAGGTACCGAAGGGACACAGCATTCTGAGTACCCTCTCCACTCTGGCCAAAACAATAATGCTTCATTTTCTGTCCCCACAGTGAACAGACATGTGGATGTTTCCCATGAGACATACACGCCCCTGAAGTAGTAACTGAAGTGTGAGGTTTCCAACTTAAACATATTTACCTGCCCTGTGGATGTTCCAACTGCCATGGTCAAGGCACCATTAAATTTCAAAGCAGAGATCGTTGGTAAACTGTTTATCCTGAAAGGCAAAACATTTGTGTTTCGTGCATATATGGCCAAATCTCCTTCCAAGTAACAAATTCATTATTAATCTTCACTTCAATTCTAATGGGGACAATCACATTTCTTAGTCTTCTGTTTAAAAGGTAACTGTAGCCAAACTTTCTTAATCAAAATGAAAAATAACCTTTACTTATAAATGTAATCTACCTTTAAAAATCTGTAGATTATGCTCTTTAAAAATGTAAGAAATATTTTCAAACTAGCTACAAGCAAAAAAAGTTTCTGAAAATATAAAACCAATGGAAAAAGATCAGTATGACAATATCTCTCATTTTGTTTAAGCCAGGATAAGGTATTTACAGAAACATGCCCTTTTTTGCTTAAGAGAAAACAGTTTTATATTCGGGCATGGGTATACCCATTTTCATTTTTTTTTAATTTATTCATTTTTTGCAGTACGCGGGCCTCTCACTGTTGTGGCCTCTCCCGCTGTGGAGCACAGGCTCCGGACGTGCAGGCCCAGTGGCCATGGCTCACGGGCCCAGCCGCTCCGCGGCATGTGGGATCTTCCCGGACCAGGGCACGAACCCAAGTCCCCTGCATCAGCAGGCAGACTCTCAACCACTGCGCCACCAGGGAAGCCCCCCATTTTCATTTTTAAAGTTAGTGATGTCAAGCTAAAATAAAGACTAGTCCCCAAACGGGGACCCAGAACCTGTAAACGTTAACAAAATGATGGATGTTTATGGCTCTGAATCTGGAGTATGCGTCTCACTCAGTAACCAAGAATAACGCTCTGAGGGGGAAAGGGTCCTAGATGATGAGTCAGAAGCGGGTCACAGTCCTGATTTCAATACCTATTGTCTCCACGACCTTGGACCAGGACCTTCAGTCCAGGCTGCTGACTCTTGGAATCCTCAGGTCTCTTATGCCACCTAAAGCCTCAGCCTGCAACTACACTGAAGCATCCATGGGAACCTGGAGGTCTCTTGTCTGCATCACTTTCAGTCATTTACTCTTCAAAATGAATGCTGGAATCATTTCTCAGTGCGGTGACATTATTTTTCCTCATTTATTCAAACTTTTTTTTTGTATTTCTTTTTTTAAAAATTTATTTAATTAATTTATTTTTGGCCGTATTGGGTCTCCGTTGTTGCACGCGGGCTTTCTCTAGTTGCGGCTAGCGGGGGCTACTCTTCATTGCAGTGCGCAGGCTTCTCACTGCAGTGGCTTCTCTTGTGGAGCACGCGTTCTAGGCGCGTGGGCTTCAGTAGTTGTGGCTCACGGGCTCAGAAGTTGTGGCTCGCAGGCTCTAGAGCGCAGGCTCAGTAGTTGTGGTGCACGGGCTGAGTTGCTCTGCTGCATGTGGGATCTTCCTGGAACAGGGCTCGAACCCGTGTCCCCTGCATTGGTAGGCGGATTCTTAACCACTGTGCCACCAGGGAAGCCCTATTCAAACTTTTTTTTTACTTAATAAAATTTTGTCCCTTTCTTCAGATAGTCACTTATTAAGCTTATCCCTCAGTATTTTACAATTTTTTGTTATAAATTATTTTGTTATAAATGAGAACTGCTTTTCATTGTATCTTTCTAACTGGATATTGCTGATAAACATCAACGCCACTGATTTTGTACATTTATTTTGTAACCAATTTACTTAACTCTCATATTAGTGTTTATAGTTTTTCAGTTAGTTCTACTGGGTTTCCTAGGCAGACAATCACATCACCTGCAAAGAACAAAAGCCTGTCCTCCGCCAGCCAAAATTTAACATGTATTTCTTTCTCTGACTGTATTGGCTCCACCTCCCAGAACTCTACCTATGTCAAATAACAGAGGTGACGGCTTATAATGTTTGTGTAGGAAAAAAATAAAGCTAAGCATAAAAAAATTAATAAATAAAATCACCTGAAGCTGAATCAGCAGGCAGAGCTACTTTTAACACTTTGTAACATATCCAGATTTCGTCCCTATGACTGTACACATAAGTTCATTGTTTTTCTTATGAAAATGTGATAAAATTCTATAGGGAACTGTATGATTTGCTTTTCCACTTAACAGCATATTTGGAACATCTTTCCCTAGAAATAAATATGCTTCTGCCACATAATTCTTAAAGGCTTACGTAGGCTATTGGTCAACACTTCCTCATCTGTAAAATAAATACAAAACAGTACCTGCACCAAAGACTGTTGTTGTTTTATTAAATAAGTTAATATATGTAGAGAACTTAGAACACTACTTGGCAAATAGAAAGTACTGTTAGCTATTATTTCTACCAAGCTGTATTTTGATTTGATATCCTGGGCTCTTTCTGACATCTTAGTATTATCATAATGGGATTAACACCTTGGGCTATGGAGGTGGGAGAATGTGCACTCTGTACATGTAGGTAGACCTTTAAATTGATGTTACCTTTTCTGTCAGGCAATTTAGCAATGGGCACCAAAAGCCTTAAGAACGTGTATACTGTTCAAGCTCTTGATATTTTCCCTCAGGAAATAATCATAAAACTGTAAATAGACGTGTACTAGTGAAAAACTACAAGCATCCTTCACGAACCAAGAGTGGTCTGTTTCTTAAATTCAACCTGCCTGTATATATGCAGAAGTCATTTTTACTTTCTTCTGTGCATTTTTGAAACTGCTTAGAATCTTCTTACATCAAGTACAAATCATCTTTACAAAATAAAAAAAAATTTTAATAAATAAAATAACCTCCATCATGACAGCTGAAAAATGCCTCACCCCTAAGGACAAAAGAGGCCACCAAAAATGTTTGTGAATCAATATTCTATTAAAAAAAGAAAAAATATTCCCATGTTTCTAGAGACCACTGTTAAGATTATTTTTTAACATCCCTTCCTTAAATTTTGTATAATGGTACTTCTATTGTAGTCATTAAAGTAGAAATAACCTTAAGACATACTGCAAATAACTCCTGCTGGCCTGTTTTCTTAAATGACTTTTCAAGATGAAACAATTAATGACAGAGTTTGTACACAAGTCTCTTTATTCTAATTCAAACACAAGTTAATGCTTAAGGGTAAGAGAAAATTAACCTCTTTGTTTCCTATAGAGTGAGTAAATACCTTTCACTTAAACCTGATTTTCTACTTTCTAAAAATAAACAAGTTTCTGATTCATTTTCTTTCATACCTATTTGATGAATACTAATAAGCATTTCCATTGCTTTGTTCTATTAACAAATGTAGAGACTCATAATTCAGTAATCTGCACATTAATTTTAATGAGTTTTTCTGTATGTGTACATTTCACAATAAAAATGTCTAAGTAATTCCAAAACAAAACGAAAAATCAAATGTAGCATGAGTTTTCCATTTTTAGATTGTTTAATACACTATACTCCATACCATGACTAATGAAGTTATTCATTAGTATTACTTTTTTTTTTTTTTTTTTTTTTTTGCGGTATGCGGGCCTCTCACTGTTGTGGCCTCCCCCGTTGCGGAGCACAGGCTCCGGACGCGCAGGCTCCGGACGCGCAGGCTCAGCGGCCATGGCTCACGGGCCCAGCCGCTCCGCGGCATATGGGATCCTCCCAGACCGGGGCACGAACCCGTATCCCCTGCATCGGCAGGCGGACTCTCAACCACTTGCGCCACCAGGGAGGCCCCATTAGTATTACTTTTAATAAAACTCAGTAACAATACTCAGGAAAAAAATTTCCTATACTCACTTGCAATGTCATAATTAAAAGATGAAAAAAATTTTTTCTTTACTTATGACAGAGTGAAAAATATATACATTAGAAACAGACATCTTTCCATTCAGTGATTCTTAGCTTTTTTTTCTAGGTCAAAAATGCTTTTTTACAAAGCTGATTTTTTCAAAAGAAAGAACTATATTTCTTCTCTCCCCCAGAAAAATGCAAATCACACAAAATTCTACAATAAATTTAGAGTTAAGTCTCTCTTAGCCCACCCATCTAACACTCCACCTCCTATGTGACATGACTGTAGATAAATGTCTGATCAACTGAAAAGACAAAGTAAAATGACATTTCCATGAATAACAAGACCCCAGAGAAAGGGCATTCCCGAGCTGATTACAGCGACTAATCCCATGTCAAGGATCTGACAAAGAGAGTGATAATCTGCATGTGTTAATATGAGCACAGAAAAATGTCTGAAGGGAATTCCCTGGCGGTCCAGTGGTTAGGACTCGGAACTTTCACTGCCGGGGGCCTGGGTTCGATCCCTGGTTGGTGCAGTAAGATCCCGCAAGCCATGCGTCAAGGCCAAAAAAAAAAAAAAAAAAGTCTGAAAACATATGTACCAAGCAGTGTAACAGTAAGTACTCTTGTGAGTGGGAAAAGGACAGGGGGCTTATAGGTATTACTTAATTCAAGCTTTAGAGGTTTTCATCCCCCAACTATGATTTACTTTTCCAATTATTTTAAGCGTAGGAATGGCCAAATAGGAACAAGAAAATATCAAAAACATTGCTTCCCTCTACCTTAGAATTCAAAGCACATATTTTTGTTTGTTAAATGGAGTGGTGGACTCCTGGTTCCACTGCCATATCCTACAGAATGGGAAATACAAATTCCTGCAGTGTATTTATTTTAACAAAATTCCACGGCAACTATATAAACAAGGAATTCCATCTGGCTTCCCCACTTAGTGAGCTTTCACAGGAGAGGATTTCTACATAAAACAATCACAAAACCACAACCTCAGATAAACACGTTTTAAGAGTGTCATCCTTTAGCAACTGATTTTAATTTAGTGTTGATACGTTTGTTTAAATCAGAAGCTGATGAGTATTTAAACTGCGACTTCACTCCCACTTACTCTGAATCAGCTGTGACGCTACTTAAGGCGCAATCTAACAGGCCAACTCTGCCCCGCGTCCTCGGGTCCCAGCACTCCACTCGGCCCTAAACAAATAAAACACAGTCATTTTAAATACTAGAAAGTTTTTAGACAAATACCAAAAAAAAAAAAAAAAGAAGCCTCATTAACACTGATTATCTCATGGAGAATAAGAATTTAACTTTTTCAAACTTTTTACCTATACCCTTTTTAGTACTGTTAAATGTTTTATCATTAGCTGCATTTCTTTTATAATTTAAAAGAAGAAAAGAAGGATGGTTAAGAAAAACAAGTGCAAAATGTGATGCATGATCCTTGAATGGACCTTGATTTGGTTGGTGTGGTAGAGGGGAGAGGAGTTATGAAAGACATTTTGGTATAACTGGGAAAATATAAATTTGTAAATATTACTGTATCAATGATAAATGTTTAATATATGTGCTACAATAACTATCACAGAAGAAATCAAAACCCAACATATAATAAAAAAATTAGGACTTCCCTGGTGGCGCAGTGATTAAGAATCTGCCTGCCAATGCAGGAGACACGGGTTCGAGCCCTGGTCTGGGAAGATCCCACATGCCACGGAACAACCAAGCCCATACGCCACAACTACTGAGCCTGCGCTCTAGAGCCCATGAGCCACAACTACTGAAGCCCATGTGCCTAGAGCCCGTGCTTCACAACAAGAGAAGCCACTGAAATGAGAAGCCTGCGCACCGCGACAAAGAGTAGCCCCTGCTAGCCGCAACTAGAGAAAGCCTGCGCGCAGCAACAAAGACCCAATGCAGCCAAAAATAAATTGATTAATTAATTTTAAAAAATTACTTTAGCTTTATAAGTAATTACAAGTACCAATGTATAAAGACGTACATTATATACCATTACGTTAAAAAAAAAGCAAATGAAGAAACATGGTATAATTTCAATTTTGTGAAAAACTTTTAAAACCATATTACTAACACATACGCATGCCTGCACATACACAGAAAAACAAAAAAGAAAAGGAGAATACTGCAAGCCATTATAGAGTTACTTCGGGTGTATGAGGATTTGGTAACTGGAAGGCACAGGAGGGTACTTTTTTAATAGTATGTTTTTGACATTTTTACCTTTTTTTTATTATGAGTATTTAACAATATTGTAATTAAAAAACGCAAATCTAGAAAAACTTCTGGTAAGCATGAAGGACACTGATTCTAAGGTGCTGTAGTTTAAAATGAAAATGTTGTGCATTTATTGAATGCTACTACAGAGGATGTCCAAATCACAACCCTATATATCTTTCCAGTTTATAATGTTTTCAAATAGGTTCTTTCATGTGATTCTCACCAGCACAGCACCTCTATACAGTTGCCAAGGTAAGTATTATCATCTCCATTTCACTGATGACAAAAACAAGCCACAGGGAAAGTCAGTCATAAAACTGACAAGCAGCAGAGATCTGGGACTGCCTCCTGTTAAGAACAAGAGTGGCAATCATACTGGAGCTGGCAATCCAGCAGCAACTTCAAGTCTCACCCCCGACAATGACGGCCCTCGCAGACCAAATCAATGCACAAGGGGCACAGTGTGCAGCAATACAGAGATACAGCTGTATCTCTGTGGAACGTGACCCACAGTCCATACGAAAAGCAAATCAGTGGCCTGTGGCTTCATTAGCACCCTGCTCTTAGGAACCAAGCAATGCTGTCTTTAAATAAAACTCCATTCATTATCAAATATAGAGCAAATGTTCTAAAAACTAAAGTCAACGTATGCTTACCTCTATTGTTCCTGTGGCAAATAAGCCATGCACTGAATTTACGTCACAAACATTATTCTCCCTAAAATAGTAAAGTGATAAGGGAGAGAGTTTTAGCATCTACTTTTGCAGGGCGCGGGGACGACAGACACTCAATGAACTTTCTAAACAAACAGTAAACCCAATGCTGTGCATAAGGTGGCGGCAGATTCTCTCGCTCATCTGCATATGCGAAGCACCCATCAAAGGGGCCAGTGCACTGTACACAGTCCCCGGAGTTTCAGACCCCAGGGTGACACTCTATCTGCCAGGGGACGAGACAAGGAAGGGCTTTCTTCAAAAACACTATTCCACCATCGCGAGAACACATTTCCCAATATATTTTCTCCCAAAGCAAAAAGAACACAGGCTATCACTACACCAATCCTGAGACTTGACCAGCTTGTTGAGTACACTGATGTAGGCTCGTTTTCTTTTTCTGAAAAATGGTATTCACCAATCTCATATGGTTGTTGTGAGGATTAAATGAAAAAAACTACATGTTCAGCACAGCGACTAGAGTTTACAAGACAATAAATAAAAGTTGTTATTATAAACAGGAAATTCTGCAACTAAAGAGCATATAACTTTTTATTATTCAAGGATGCATCATGACATTACTATAATTTCTTTTTAAAGAAAATAAGAGTATTTCAAATCAATGTGGAAAAGAAACCCCGAGTTTACCTGGTTTTTATCACTACCTGTTCTTCCAACCTTTAAAAATCCCTTTCAAAGCAATAAGGAAAATCCAACAAGCTCATTATATACATAGGTGAGAAGTAATCCAGCTTCCACTCTATACTAGCTGTGTGAACTTAAACAAGCTACTTACCCTCTCTGAGTCTCAGCTGCCCTATCTGTAAAATGGAGATAACAAGAGTACCTACACTGTAAAAATTTGTTATAAGTTTCAAATGAGTGAGTATATATAAAATCCTGAATAATGCTTGGCACATAGTAAGTGCTTTCAGTACTGCTGTTGTTACTATTACTCAGTATTAATACTATTATGACAGATTCATTCCTAAAGGATTTCTCTATGAATAAAACAAAAGTACAGACCATAACATATGATGAAAAGAAAACGTGAAAAAATCTTAAATGTCTGCCAGCAAAAGCATAAAAAAAAAAATTAAAAAATAGTACTCCAAGTTTTTTCAAAATTTCTCTATAAAAGAAAATATCACAAAACTAAATCATGAATGAAAATTTAAAGAACACAGCAAAAAACAGTAACTGAATTTCTGGAGTGAGTTAAAAACTCTTCACATATATTAAAAAAAAATTTTTTTTAAATTTTACGACATCACCAGGTCTTCTAGTGAATTTTTTGTGTGAGAAAAAATTTAATGTTACTCTTTTACCTAAGTTGCCCAGAGCTCTGCTTAAATGCAACACATGTCATTTGACAACAAATTGGGCGTCTGGCTTCATCTCCTGGCCAAAATAAATACAGCAGGATTCTTATAACAAAACACTCACGCAGCATCAGTCTGTAGAGGATTCAGGAACCGTCCTTGTTCCAAGTTCAATCTATAAACTTCAGAGCTGCCAAACAATGAATAAAGTGAAAAATCCAGTAAACTAAAATGAACGTTTCTTCAAGTAAATATAATTTTTAGAAACATGTATCTGTCATAAAGCATCACTTCCCTTTGTAAAACTGATACAAAAATGCATTCTAAACCTGAAAGATAACCACCTTACTTGTAAGCCTGTTCATGCATAAAAGTGAGTTAAACGACCCATGTGCCAAGGAAATATTATGAGGTCATTAAGTAGGATATTATTTACAAATAACACAGAGAATACAAGATCCAAAATGTATCTATAAGTGTATGTATACAAGACTACAATGAAATAACAATAAAATACTAATAAGGGTTTCCTCTGAGTGGCATAATTATGGGTGATTTTTTTTTCTTCTTTATTCTTTTTTATATTTCCCCAATTTCCTAAAATGGATATGTATTATTTGTATAATCATAAAGAAGGTAGCATTTAAGAATAAAAGTTTTAAAATGCATGCAATGGGGCTAAGATACTGACTTCACACCACTGCTACACTACTGGGTCACCCACGTCTCTCTAGATTTAGAGCACCATGCTAACAGAAGTCAAGGATGTAATTCCTAAATGAGCCAGTCACACTCTCTGAGCAACCATAAGGCAGGGATAATGTCTTATCCTTCTTTTAATCCCTCTCCTCAATTTTAAGAACAGAAGTTGCTTGGGGAGGTGGAAAGGAGAAAACAAAGGGTGATTAGACCCCAATACCTCGCGCCAACAAAGTACAAGTCACAAGATGGATAATGGTAAGAAAAATCTCTCCCGAACTTTGGTATTCTGGTTTTGTAGTAGAAACCTGATTGTGAATGAAATTCGATGTATCTATCATTATGCAGGAAGACAATCTGAAAACGAAACAAGAAAATTAGTTTGCTTAGGTTAAAGTATTTATTTCATCATCAGCACTGAAACCGGCAAAGCAAGAAAATCTCTGATCTCTCTCATCCTCCTAAACGCATGTGTATAAACACAACTCGCCATGATGGTTAAGAAATGTGTTTAAGAATCAAACCTCTCCATTAGCTACTTAATGCCTTCCTGCATCTTAGATAGGTTTTTTGGCAAACTTTACCTTCTAACTGAAAGACTTAATACAAATGCCCTTCATTTATCTGGCGCCAGCACTTTGTCATGTAGGGCACTGCTCAGTAGCCTCAGTGAGTCAGTTCCTATTTTACTTAAGAACACATTTTAATAATCTCACTATTATCACACGGAGTTTGATAGGCTCCTTGTATAAATTTAACTTTAACGTATTACAAAGGTATCTTAAAAATCTGCAGATGGTATTTAAAAGCAAATTTATCAATATCTAGAGAAAATATACTACACAATTACAAGTCCCAAAACATATGATAAACGGCTACCACAGGCAAAAGGATAAACTGTACCCCACAGTTTCCAGAACTGAAGACAACATAGAAAGCATGTCAGCTCTGAAAATTCAATTTTCCTTCATGATGACACCTCTAAAAGTTTTTCATTTTAAATCGAATAAGGCACTTTTATTGACAATCTTGTAACTGTTGAAAATTAGTACAAGAGTTGAAAGATGCACTAATGGTACCAAAAAAGAAAGAAAAGGAAACATAAATATATTAGCTGTGTCTTGAACTGTTCCAGTATATGCACAACCACTAATGTGCAGGGTTAAGAAAATTAAACATACAACACTGCTACTGTACTTTTCACACATGAATAAGAAAACGGAAATAATAAATGCAATAATGAAAATCACACATCTAGAACATAGGATGGTCTAAAAAGATGACTGCCACCAATTCTTAAAAATATAGATAAGGTTTCATTCACACATGCTATGGAAAACTTATTTCAATATTAGATTGGCCAAAGGCTCTCTCTATCCCGGTTGTCACAGACACGTGACAAACAAAATATATATTAATAGAAAGCAATAGGTTTTATTTTACTATACAGCCATTTTAAATTTAACAATGGAAACATCATAAAAACACTTATCATAAAAACAAATCCCACTCATTCATTTCTTGAGGACAGGCAGTATAAACCAATGCTATAAAGCATACCTTTGAATAGTCATCAGACAAAGTTTCAAAGGTGACAACTGAAAAATAAGAAATAGGAAAAGTACAATTATCAGTCCACTTTTTTAATAAAAATACAAATGTGATGCAAAGATTCTAACTCAACACAAATACTATATACAAATGCTGGGTTTTTCTTCCTTTTTTGCACCTACATAACACAAGAACAAAGTTTCCATGCTATATTGCCCCCCAAAACACCAAATGAAAAATTAAAAGCTTTATAGTTTTATACAGATCAGCTAGATTTTCTACAGAACTGAAGCAAATTAAATAATAAATTTACAAAACATAATGGCTTCTAAATTTTGTCACAGTTTTTCTGAGATGGTCAAAGTAAAACAACAAACATGAAAAACTCGAAACTTTTTGCTCTAAAAGGGTAACAGTAACTTTTTACTCATTCATGGTATACCTGCTAAATGAAAATAAAGAATGAAAACAGTTATTATTAGCAGCACATGGAGTTTGTACTGTTTTTTTTTTTTGCCATTTCAAGGAACAATATACTTAAGTGTATACAATGAATAAAATGGATGAACTACACAAATTTATGAGTTGAAAACCATAGAATCATAGAATTTTCTCACTGTAAAGGCTCTTACTTTTCCAACTGCTTAACTTCAACCTCTGTTAAAGCACTTCAGTAACAGGGAGTTCTTGAGTTTAAAATGCAGTCGGTCCATTTTATAGTTGAAAGGTTCTACTTGTCAAAATATTCATCCTTTTATCAACCTAAACCTGTCTACTTGGTCTAAAATATTCAGTGTGGGACAGTCTAAGCTCTTTTTCATAGGACAACTCCTAAAATAGTTTAGAGCGACCACCTACTTCTCTCCTGGTCTTGCTTCATGTCATCTATTCCCAGTTCCTTCAATTACTTCTTATGTAACAATATTTTAGATTCCAGACACCTTACTGAATTCATCACTTTCTCCAGTATAATAACTCATTTGCTGAATGTGATATTTTGATCCTAAAGGGATTTGTTTACTGTTTTCTGAAAAGAATTAAAACATAAAATGTCCAATCAACCAATAATTCTTCACCTAACATGATTCATATACTCCAATTGATAAGGAAAAGTTAAAAATTCAAATTACTTCATTCTTAAAGAGTGATCATAGTATGTCCTTATTTATAATGTGCAGGAAATATGAATTTTCTTTCTGTGCATCTGTAACAGTGCCCTCTTTCAGGGTACAGAGGATACTCCATTGATGCTGCCTAATGATGTGTATGTGATATCCTGATATTTACTAAGAAGTTAGACATTCAAGAGGATTTTTTGTTCCCAACAGACATACATATATGAATTTTTATTCTCTATGTTTTGTGTGTTTCTAACTTTTCATTATTCATCATGGCACTTAAGTGCATTCACCAAACTGCATCATAAACATCACAGCAGATTACTTCACTTTACCTTTTATGAGATTATTATACTTATCAACCAATATCTGAGCCCTTAATATGGGCAGATCATCCTAGCCTGTTAAGCACAGAGGTACAGAGCATGGAGTTGAAAGGGCACACACCAAGATTTGAACAAATTACTTAATCTCTCTAAGTCTTCATTTTTGTATGTGAAAAGTGAGAATAATTACAATGATTGAACTCATAAGGTGGATCGTAGAAAACATCTAGGTGCTACATGTAAAGAGCTTGTTTGACTACCTGACAAAAATATCCATTCTTTATTAACATGATGGTGATGATGATGATGATGAAGCTACCAGCGGGTGTCCTTATTAGGTCGGTAAGAATGGTGAATAAGCCACAAGATCATGTCTGTGAACATTTGCATTCTAAGGCTACACTGCCTTTGCCTTCCCAACTCCGGCTCCACTCCTCATCTGTTTAAACATCTCCCAAGATAGCTCAGGTCTTCTCCTCTATGAAGCTATTCTGAACGACTCCTCTAGAATGAACTTAAAATACATTGCTTGCACTTCTATTAATTTATATCAAGTACAAACTTCTGCAGTGGAATTGATTACACTTTATTGCAATTTTTGGCTCTATATCAACTTGCAACTCTTTTGAGGAAAGAAACTGGGTCTTATTCCTAGAAACGAAAACAGTGACAAGCAAATAAGTCATAAATGTCTAAATCAGCACATTGAAGTTATTTTTTCTAGAATGTTAGGGAAAACACTTAAGGGAAAGTCAGATTCATTGTTGTTCACACAGTCCTAAGAATGGACTTTCTCCTAACTTGTATAATTCTATATGTAGCAAGTGAAGATTAATCAATGGCAGGTTTTCCTTCATTTATATTTATATAATCTTAAACTAATTTAAGAAAAGCCATCTCATCCTTCTGAGTTAAGTTACAAACATTAAGCATTTTAATATTTAAATAAGAGTGAGACTAGCTTTCTTCTGTACTGTTTTTTTAAAAAGAAGACAGTGAAACAAGTTAAGAGAATTCATATCCCATTAACTTCTTTTCCCTCAATCTCAAACATGGGGCCACCTGACAAAAATACCTGAACTCTCCCATTTCAACCTGCACCTTGTGCCAGGCAGAATTCTAAGAATGACCCCACTGACCTTCCCCCCAGGGCAGTCCCCTCCTCTGGAGAGTGTGGGTGGACGCTGTCAATGTGAGGAGACACCGCTCTTGTGATTACATCACCTTCTACGGCAAAGGAGAGATTTATAATCACACGAGCCCTTTCAAAGCAGAGCTTTCTCCAGCTGGCGGCAGAAGGGGGTAGTCAGAGAGAATCAGAGCACAAGAAGGATCCAATGAGCTTCTGCTGGCTTGAAGGAGGAGGGGACCAGGTGAGGAGGAATGCAGGGGTCTCTAGGAGCTGAGCATGGCCCCAGGCTGACAGCCAGCAGCAAAGGCGTCCCTAGCCCTACAACCAAAACAAACTGCATTCTGCCAACATCCTGTAAGTTTGAAAAGGGGTCTTGCCTAGGGCCTCTGGAAGAGTCCCACCTGGCTGACACCTTGAGGTCAGCCCTGAGCACAGAACACAGAAAAGCCTGGACGGACTTTACGTACAGAGCTATGAGCTAATAAATGAATCTTTTTTAAGCTGCCACGTTTATTGCAATTTGTTACACAGCACAGAAAACTGATATACAACCCATGCCCATTTTAAAAAGCAGAAAAGCAGCCAAATATAAAAACTATTTTTGTGATTTCAAATATAACCTCTTACTTACCTTCTGAATCTAAACACCTTTCAAACTTCAAGGATAATTGATAGGTGTCATAACATCGAACTCGAGGTTTATATGTTCCTATAAAAAAAATTTAATGTGATGTAAAACCTAAAGGCCATACTTTTCATTATCAATATCCTGCAGATATGTTGAGTATACTTTTTGTTTAGAGGTAAGTAAGATTCATTATAAGCATATCAAACAAAAAGAATTTAAAAGCAGCCCTCTCCTAAAATGGATGGCTAGTGGGAAGCTGTTGCATAGCACAGGGAGATCAGCTTGATGCTTTGTGACAATCTAGAAGCGTGGGATAGAGAGGGTGGGAGGGAGGCTCAAGAGGGAGGGGATATGGGGATATATGTATGCATATGGCTGATTCACTTTGTTGTACAGCAGAAACTAACACAACACTGTAAAGCAATTGTACACCAATAAAGATATTAAAAAAAAAGCAGCCCTCTCCAACATCCCAAGGGAAAAATGAACAAAGGATATAAACAAGCAAGACACAGAAAATGTATACACCTGTGTATGAAATACAAATAGGTAATCAACTTCACAAATAATCTAACAAAGCAGATTTTTCAAAAATTAGTTTTTGTCAATATTTATAAAATAGATAAATAATAAGAACCTGCTGTATAAAAAATAAAATAAAATTCAAAAAAAAAATTCAAAAAAATTAGTTTTTGTCTATCAGATGGCAAAGATGAAAAAATGGTTAGTATCTGCATTGAGGTTGATGTTCAAAAAAAGTTCTCTCATACTTTGGTGATAAGTTTAAATTGTTACAAATTCTTTGGAGGACAATCTGGCAATATCTGTAAAATATGTGATGCTCATACACCTTATATCTGTATTTCAACTTATACAAATTTATTCTACAGAAACACACCCGTAAGTGTACCGAAGACATGAAGAATGTTCACCACAGCATTATTTACTGATGGCCAAAAACTGAAAGCAAATTAAATGTCCACTGATAGGGAAACGGTTCAATAAATGATGGTAAATCATTATAGAGGTTATAAAGAGGGTGACGCAGACCTGTAACTCCTGACATGGAAAGCTGCCAAAACATATTACAAAGTGAAAGGGAGAGTGAGTGCAGCGGGTGCAGTGAGGGCTGCAGAGGGGCACTTAAACTGCGATCCGGCTTTTGTAAAACTCAACAATGACAGTGTCAGTACTCTGTACAGAAAGAAGATGAAGGAATAAACACAGTGATATTTTGTGTATTTTAGTGCAATCTTAGGGCCTTTCACATTTTATCTTATGTATTTCTATAATGTTTGCATTTTTTATAAGTTTATCATGAAAAGAAAAAGACTGACTTTTAAAACCACGAAGGATATTTTTAAAAGAAAGGAATGAAGTAGTCCTATGTTTTCTGGCATGGATCAAAGCCCAAGATCTCATTTAAAACCAGTATATAGTACAGTATATATACACACACATACTCTATATACAATATACATGTTATATATAATCTATAATTATAATCTAGATTCTGAACATAAAACTGGACACTAAAAAATGTGGATAGAGTTAGTAATTAGACAACCACTGACACAGAACCAAAGAGACTAGCACGTGGATGTATAAAAGCTGTCAAATAAGAAAGTGGTTGGAAAAGAGATATAGATGCATAATGTTAAGCCAACAAAAAAATGTAAGTGGACAATACCCAGGATATATGTACCAAATCACAACCAAAAAAAAGGTTGGGTAATGCTGTTCTAACTTATAATACATTGAAAGTTCCCTATATTTGTTGACTTTTTGATACTGATGAATACTGCTAACATAAAATCTTAGTGACATAAAAAATACTAGCATATGATAGAGAAAATCATTATGATAAAAATGACCTTTCCTGGAACTATCATTCATTGTTGGTGGGAGTACAAAATGATCTGACTACTGTGGAGAACCATCTGGCAGTTTCTTATCAAACTAAATATATACCTACCCTATGACCCAGCAATGTCCTCAAAACAGACTTGTACAAGACGGTTCATAACGCTTTACCAATAACAGTCGAAGAATGAAAATAGCCCAGGTGTCCACCAAATGAAGAATAAATTAACAAAGTGTGACATATTCCTATAAGGAAATACCATTTGCTAATAAAAAAAGAACACATTACTGACACATATAATGACATGAATGAATCTGAAATATGAAGTCCCAGATGAAGTAAGTCTTACACAAAAAACATACATAGTGTATGACTGCACTTACGTGAAGTCCATTTAAAACAGGCTACACTTGTCTGTGGTGAAAAAATAAATCACAGCAGTGGCTGGCTACACATGAGTGGGAGCAGGGATTGACTGTGGGGGGCATAACGGAATGCTCTGGATGAAAGAATGTTTTGTATCTTGGTAGGGGTTTGGGCTACACAGGCATGTGCATTTGTCCAAACTCAGCAATGTACTTATACAAATTTATCTTTCAAAAAAAGCCATAAACGAATACTGAACTCTAGTTAATGATGTACACACTGAGGTATTTAGGGGTGAAGTATACTAATACCTGCAACTTACTCTGAAATGCATCAAAAAACAGGGTGGATTGATGGATGGCAGAAAGATGGATAGACAGATATGTGATAAAGCAAATACAGTAAACTACTTAAGAATCTAGGTGACAGGCTGTTCACTATACAGTTTTTTCAATAATTCTATGTTTGCAATTTTTAAATAATAAAATGTCAGGGCAATTTTTAAAAAGTGACCTTTCCCACCACATCATTTCCTGCTACGAAGTATATGTAAATCATAACCAAAAAGATGCTTACCGGTTGCTAAAATATACTGTCCATCTTTTGATACCTTAATAGTGGTACAAACAGTAGGCATTTCAAAATCCTGAATAAGTTCAATTCTCCTACGGACATCTACAAAGAAAGAAGATAAATAACTGGTTTAACCGCCACGTGCTTACTCTGTGTCCAGGAAGACAGGATTCAGAGCGGTCACCACCAACGGCAACGTCCCAGTGCATCCCAGCCTCGGGAAGGCGCACGGACACAGCCCCGCCCATGACACAGCAAGCTTTTCTCTTAGCTCATACCTTATGTTTCTAAACTAAGTATTTTATTTTTATTTTTCAAAAAGGAAACAGTGTCATTGTTAACTGGAAAAAAAAATGTCCATGATAGTGCATCAAACATCCAGTTTCAAGCCTGGGATAAAGGGGGAACAGAATAAACATTAAACCACTATTGTTATTCAATCATGGATCATGATTAAGACAAAGACCTTTACCATTTTTTCTCCTAAATAATGACAAGTCTAAACCTTTAAAGCCTTAAGTTTATATAAGAAGCTGCTACCAAGCTGACTTTTGCCTCTTTGTGGTAGCACTGATCTGTGGCCAAGAAGATCTAAGGAAGCCTTAGAGCAAATCTCTGGGTCAAAACATTTAGACGTACTCTCACAAACACTGGTTCCCTGCAACAAGAAAGTGTGGATTCTTGCTGGCTGCTATTGTAACAATGTGCCCACTGTAAGGACGGTGTATGACTCTCTGGCACATTACTGCCTTGTTCACTAAACCAACCGAGCAGGAGGAGCCCACTAAATCTGGAAGACACATGATAGTTTTGAGATGGGCTGGAAAGGAGTCAATGAACAATTTTTTCCTCTAAGTAATCTGAATCTGTTTTCTTTTTTTTTTTTTTTTCTTTTTGCGGTATGTGGGCCTCTCACTGTTGTGGCCTCTCCCGTTGCGGAGCACAGGCTCCGGATGCGCAGGCCCAGCGGCCATGGCTCACGGGCCCAGCCGCTCCGCGGCATATGGGATCCTCCCAGACCGGGGCACGAACCCGTATCCCCTGCATCGGCAGGCGGACTCTTAACCACTTGCGCCACCAGGGAGGCCCCTGAATCTGTTTTCTTACACACTAGAACACTGGAGTGGACTGAAAGAATCAGACGCAGTGGTGAAGAATCCACCTGCCAATGCAGGGGACACGGGTTCAAGCCCTGGTCCAAGAAGATCCCACCTGCCACAGAGCAACTAAGCCCGTGCGCCACAACTACTGAGCCTGCGTGCCACAACTACTGAAGTCCGCACGCATAGAGCCCGTGCTCCGCAACAAGAGAAGTCACTGCAATGAGAAGCCCGCGCACCGCAAGGAAGAGTAGCCCCCGCTCGCTGCAACTAGAGAAAGCCCACGCACAGCAAAAAAAAAAACCCAACAGAGCCATAAATAAATAAATGAGGGGCTTCCTGGGTGGTGCAGTGGTTGAGAGTCTGCCTGCCAGTGCAGGGGACACGGGTTCGAGCCCTGGTCTGGGGGGATCCCACATGCCGCAGAGCAGCTGGCCCCGTGAGCCACGATTGCTGAGCCTGCGTGTCTGGAGCCTGTGCTCCGCAGCAGGAGAGGCCGCGATAGTGAGAGGCCCACGCACCGCGATGAGGAGTGGCCCCCACTTGCCGCAACTGGAGAAAGCCCTCGCGCAGAAACGAAGACCCAACACAGCCATAAATAAATAAATAAAAGTTTAAAATAAATGAATGAATGAATGAATGAATAAAATTTTTTTCTAAAAAAAAGGAAAAGGGCAGGAAGTTTATTTTCCACTACATGAATTCCACTGTGTCTTTGTAAACCTTCAGTTAAATATGATAACAATAAATGAGAAAAGCATTATAACCTGGATCACAAATGTAGCTGAGATGAAAAAAATAATACTCACCGACATCTTTCTTCTGAAGTGCTCTCTTTTTTCTGTCAGAAAGCCACTTAAAGAAAACAAAGAGACTTTATTTTAAAACATATTTACTTGAATTGTTTCTCTGCTTACAAAAATACATGCCCATATTAAAAAATTGAAACTTTATAGGAATATATAACATAGAAAATGAAAATACTCTGTAATCCTAACCCTACTGTTAACATCCTGTTACATGGATTTTTTTTTCTGGTATATATTTACATATACTAGACAATAAATTTTTAGAACTACCATATTTTACACAAGAAAAAACTAGTTCATCTAATCAACCTAAGGGAAAGGAGTAAGCCTCAAATATTATGGGTTATAACTAATATATGGAACTTTAAGTGAAATTTTAAAAAGCAAACATTAAATGGAGAAAGTTTCTTAAACAAATGTATTTTTTACAAAACATAAACCTAGATAAATAACTGACCAAATAGCTGACACTTGATAATAAAGAAATGATACTTTTAAAAGTCACATTCGCTGACACCAGATTTTGTTCTGTAATTCCTATACCTTATTTTAGCTTGCAGCATAAGTCCATTGCACGAACAAGCACCAATGATGAAGCACTAATCAATTACGATTACCTTAAAGCAGTGGTTCACAACCAGGGGCAATTTTGCCTCCAAAGGGCATCTGGCAATTCTTAAAGCGTACTTGGTTGCCACAGTGGGAAGGGGTGGGCACTCCTGGCAACTAGTGGGTAGAGGTCAGGGATGCTGCCAAACCTCCTACAATGCACAGGACAGACTGTACAACAAGCACTGTCCAGCCCAAAATGTCAATAATGACGAGGTTAAGAAACCATACCCTCAGGAAATCAAAGAAAAGCAAGAGAAAAATTAACAGATGTCATGTCTAAAAGCACAAACCCAACGTACAGCCCATGTTAGAGACAGGACATTATAATCTTTAGGACTGTGGTCATGTGGTCCCACTCCTGGATACCCTAAGTGTGACGCCTGAGGCAGTGTGGACGCTGGAACAGGTGTCACTCTTTCAAGGGCCTGAGTCTGAGCCAGAGCTCTCCTCCTGCCTTTGTCTTTAGGGCATTGATTTACAGGTCTGTGCTAGTCTTTGTGATTACACTGCTCTGATTTCATTTTAGGCAGAAATGTTTCAATTAAAGGTGATGTTAAACTATATTTCTGGGCACTCGATACATTCTTCTACATCAACCTAATAGAAGCAAAACAAAGGGCTTCTCCTTTAATAGGGGATTCGATTTCCTCTTCTCAGGGAGTTATGCTAAAGAAGGGGGCAGTTCATTCAATAGCTGGTCTCACACATCATGAGCTTGGGGCAAAGAGGAGGGGACTGAGATTGCCTTCTAAATGGGAGCCTGGGACCTAAAAGAGCCAGAAATTCCTTACAACAGTGATGATGGAAAAGAGTTGAAAAATGATGAAAAACAGTTCACTCTGGAGTTTCTGTACAAACTGACAGCACTACAGGAGAGCACACAAGACAGAGTCAGCACGGGGCAGGAATGAATCAGTCTAAGTTTTAAAAGTTCACCAAAGAACTGAAAGTTGTCACTGATACCAGGCATCCTCTTTGTGTTCTAGAAAATCACAGCTGATAGACAATGTCACTTTACCAATGCCAAATAATTTAACCAGAAACCCAGCAAAAGAGCTCTGGGAATGCTGATGACCTAATTCTCTCACTGGACAGGCACCCCACCATCGCTGAAAAAAAAACAAAAGAAAAGAAAAACCCTGCTTGATCTTACATTTGAAGTAGGTAAAGCAAAATAGGCAATTTGTTGATAAGTCAGAATTACTTTAAAAGAAGATTTAGAGAGATTCCCTAACAGGATACACATACCTGTTTACTCAACATTTCCACCTGATGTTTATTAGAACATCAAACCTTCCGTATCAAAAATAAAACTTTTCATGCCTTTTGCTCACTACCTTCCCCCGACCCCCAATGCGCTCAGCTCTCCATTTCAGTTACCAGCAACACCGTGTGCCCAGTTACTCAGATCCAAACCCTAAGAGTTCCCCCCTGATTCTTTCCTTCACCTCAACTCCCTACGACTACCCAACCCATTAGCAAGTCCCATTAGCTTACCTCCAAAACACCTCCTTTACCCCACCCAGTCTTAGCATCTCCTCTGTTACCATCCTAGACCGAACCACCCGTCCCTCAGCTGGACCACCTAACTCATCCCCACTCACACCCTCCCCAGCTGCAGTAATTTACCAGAGAGCAGCCAGTCTGTCACCTTTTGAATATTTTTCTCATTCTCCCATGCTTTCACTGTACTGAATAAATACCTTTATTTTTTTGCAGATTTTTATTATTAAAAATCTAGATTTTTAATTTTAAATATAATTTTATTACTAAAAATCTACTGTGCATTTTATTATTAAAATGCACAGTAATTTAACACATCCTACAGGCAATAATAATGAACATGGATGCCATGCTATACTAGATGCCTGTTCTTGGCAGTTTCCTTCAGGCACTCTGGTTTCTGCTCCCAGCAACAGCTTCCAACAGCACTAAGAATAAAACCCTAACTTCCAGCCTTGGCCTACAAGGCCCACCTCCCCAGCCTCAGCTGTCCCCACCCTCCTGCCCCACTGAGCACTCCACAGACACAACTGTGCTTCTCCTGTTTCTCCGACGTGCCAAGTGCCTTCCATTGTGGGTCACTGGCGCTTTCTGTTCCCTCAGTACGGAAAACTCTTCCTTTCCCCCATCTTCACAAGACTCGATCCTTTTCATCAACCAAGTTTCTGTTCAAATGTTACCCCCTTGTAGAGGGGTCTTCCCTGAGGGCTTGAGTCCAAACCACTTTCTCTAAACAATTCATCCACAAGTGCTCTCTTATAGACACTCAGCACTCAAAGCACTTTTCAGTATCTGAAGTTGTCGTGTTTGCTTACTTATTATCCTTTTCCCCAACAGGGAACCTTATCTGACCGGTTCATCACGTATCCCAACATTTAGAACAAGGCTGCCTGCAGGTACTCACGTCTCAGCAAATGTGCAGAACCAAAGGACAAAATGACAAGGATCATGCTGTGTGACAAACAGCTGGAGAACGAGGAGTTATTTAACCTGAATTCTGAGAAGAATCTAATCATTGGCTCCAAATCTTTTAGGGTCGGACACAAGGAAGAGTTACACTTATTCTGATTTCCAAGGGCAGGACTCAGAGCAACAGCGGCATGTAGAAAGGGGGCGTGTTTTAAAACAACTGTCTAACAAGCAGTCTCAAAATGGAAGAGCTTCTGCCAAAAGTTTCTTCTCACTGGCAGTGCTTCGACAGCAGCCTGACCAGCACTTATGAGAAATAACATCCAAGCTACAGAGCCTAGGCGGATGACTCTGGACAGGTCACCCTTCCCCTCGCTAGATCTTCTGCATATTTTCAACATGGAAAGATTGCAAGAGAATGGCTGACTTTCCAAACGCCTTCCAATTCTGATGTCCTAAGACTCAACGAAATCAAGTTAAGTTCAGCAAGGTTCAAAAACACTGCCGTCCACATCATAAATGCTGCTGACGCAAAGCCTGCATTTCTCTTCACTGCTGTATTTCTAGAACTTGGCATATAACAGGAATTCAACGAAGAGCTGATGAGCGGGCATTAAAATGGGGGAGAAATACCTGTCAACCAATCTGTCCACGTTTTCCTCCTCGGTGTGGCAGCGGCTGTGAACATTATACAAGCCCAAAAGGACAGCTCCTCTGTTCTAGAGGACTTTACCCCCCAAAAGTTCAAGCCAACTCATCAATCCCGATCACCCCTCGGCCCAGGCTCTGGCGCCGTAACAGCACTGTCCTCGTCTCCCAGCACCGACCAGCTCCCCCAGGCACCGTCCCTGGACTCTGGGCCTCCCCTAGTCTGGAGCCGGCCCGGGCCCAGCTGAAACTACCAGGGACAGGGAGGAGGAGAGGAGCGGCTGCCCCGCGAAGAGGAGGACCCGACGTGACTCACCTCGGGAAGGGACTTGCCGCAGCTGAGACTGTAAATCTTCACTTCGTTGAGGCTGGAGACCTGCATCGCGGCGCCGAGCAGCAGCGACCCCCGTTCCCGTCCAGGACGCTATAGTGCACGAAAGCACCCGAATCTCAGGGCCTCCGGGGCGCCTGGGCGGCGTGGGGCCCGGGCGCTGGCGCTGGGTGATGACGCACTTCCGGGCGCCGGAAAAAGCGCCGGTTCCGGAAGTGAGAAAATGGCGGAGTTAGGGAAGGCTGACTAGTGAGGTCCCGGAGGCGGCGGGGCTGGGAGCGATCTTAATATGGGGAGGGCGAAGAACTGCTTTCCCCTTTCTCAGCAGGGAGGAGCAGGAAGCTTTTAGGGTCGCTGCTCAGGCCGAAGGGTCGAGGTACCCGGGAGGGCGAGGCTGTCTGGGCTGACTGAGGCTTTGGGGGGCCCGGTCAGGGAATCCAGGGAGAGAATGCGACCTGGGAGCGAATTCAGAGTGGAAGTGAGTTCTTTTCTCACCAGTGTTCCTGCAATATTCCATTAGAAATAAAAGCTTTTTTAAAATGATACAAAAAATATTTTCATCCGGAATTGACATTCATCCTGCAAGGGAGCAAAATTTGCCATCCCAAAATGTCTCTTTGGCGTGCGGATTATTTCTAGCTGAAACCAACCAAGGCCCAAAAGACACAGGAAGAAACTTTGACCTTCCCCTTCACTGTCTAGAAGAATGTAGATAGAGGACCTGTTCTAGGAAGGGCGCTGTCGCCATGGATAACTAGAGTGTGAACTGGGTGTGGTAGACAGGGAGGAACCTAGCAAAGTCTGTTAAAATTCCTCTCTGTGTCCCATTGTCTCTGTGATACCCAGCAAGCATTTGTTTACCAAATATCTGCTTTTTAATCTCCATGTCAGTTGCCTTCCTCGCCTTTGAAGTCTCAAACCAGTGCCCCAAATAATCTTTTTTGTCTTTAGCTGAAGATGGTATTTAAGATGAGGGTTTCCAGTATTTTGGTGCATCACTCAGTTTTCCTGGGTCTCTCCCATGTATACATGTTATTACACTTTTGTTTGATTTTCACATATTAATCTGATGTCAATTTAATTCTTAGACCAGCCAAAAGAACCTAGAAAGGTAGAGAAAATTTTCTTCCTTCCTGGCAACCTCACTAAATAAGGAAAGAAAAGAAAAAGCGTAGTAAGAAGAGGGGGAAAAAGGTAAAAGAAGAGGTGATCAGGGAAGAAATGGGTTTGAACCTGATTTTTTTTTTTTTTTTTTTGCTATACGCGGGCCTCTCAGTGTTGTGGCCCCTCCCGTTGCAGAGCACAGGCTCCGTATGCGCAGGCTCAGCGGCCATGGCTCACGGGCCCAGCCACTCCGCGGCATGTGGGATCTTCCCGGACCGGGGCACGAACCCGTGTCCCCTGCATCGGCAGGCGGACTCTCAACCACTGCACCACCAGGGAAGCCCGAACCTGATGTTTTTTGAGATGGGCGTGTGACAGTATTGACGGACAGACCCTCCCTTAAGTATGGTTTTCAGAAAGTTCACAAACTTTCTCTGTTGATCATCCAGTTACTTAAAGACTGTTGCCTAGATCTGAGGACTTGAGAACTCTTGGAGTGGTTAGATGAAACTTCAGCAGAAAGTGTCGGTTAACTGTGCCAAAGGGTCCTTTTGAAACTGGAGAGTAGTACTCACTTCACTTTCATATAACTGAGGTGGGTCACTTTGAGCACAAGCTATATTGCTCACGGCAGAGTAAGGACTTCTGAGCTTAACAATTTTGTTCCTATTGTAACTGTCCTTATTCTACCTTAAAGTTCCAGTCCAAATTCTACTTTCCACCTGAGGCTTTTTTTTTGAGAAAATATGCAGGACTGCCATCCTTCTTGGGGAGGCGGTGTCCCAAGGGAGAGAAAGATCATGGGCTTCAGAGTGGTAATAAAATAGGCCTTTTAAGCAAATTGTAAAAATAGAAAATGTTAACAGAAACAGACTGACAGGTCTAGAGAACAAACTAGTGGTTACCGGTGGGGAGAGGGAAGGGGGAAGGGACACGATAGGGGTAGGGGATTCAGAGGTACAAACTACTGTGTATAAAATAAACAAGCTACAAGGATATATTGTACAGCACAGTGAATATAGCCAATATTTTATGATAACTTTAAATGGAGTATAATTATAAAAATACTGAATCACTATGTTGTACACCTGAAACTAATATTGTACTCAGCTATACCTCAATTTTTTAAAAAATGGAAAATGCTTATTTTCCAAAATATGCAGGATGATTTCCAAGACACTTCGAATATTTTCACACGCAAAAAAATACTACCTTTGTTATTTTTTAAAATAAATTTTTATTTATTTTTATGTTTGGCTGCCTTGGGTCTTTGTTGCTGCGCGCAGGCTTTTCTCTAGTTGCGGTGAGCGGGGGCTACTCTTTGTTGCGGTTCCCGGGCTTCTCATTGGCTGGCTTCTCTTGTTGCAGAGCACGGGCTCTAGGCGCGCGGACTTCAGTAGTTGTGGCACTCCGGCTTAGTAGTTGTGGCTCGCAGGCTCTAGAGCACAGGCTCATTATTTGTGGCGCACGGGCTTAGTTGCTCTGCAACATGTGGGATCTTCCCGGACCAGGGCTCAAACCCGTGTCCCCTGCACTGGCAGGTGGATTCTTAACCACTGCGCCACCAGGGAAGTCCCTACCTTTATTATTTTCAAGAATGTATTGTAAAGACCCATTGAGTGTAAACCACAAGCATGTCTGTCACTTATTAAGTGACATGTGTTAGGTATAATATATATAGATATAGCCTCCTCCTAACTTTGATAATAAAGAGTCCTAGACCATTTCACTTTACCTTATTCAATCCGATTTCCCACTGACCCCCAGATTTGCCATCTACCTCATGAATATCAATTTCATTACTCTGCTTTTGAATCTTGTCTGATGCTCACTTGAAGCCCTCCCCTTGTCCTTATATCCAGAGGCCACCATCTCCTCAAAGCTCACCTTTTGAATATTTTTCTCATTCTCCCATGCTTTCACTGTACTGAATAAATACCTTTATTATTTTTGCAGATTTTTATTATTAAAATGCACAGTAATTTAACACATGCTACAGATAATAATAATGAACATGGATGCCATGCTATACTAGATGCCTGTTCTTGGCAGTTTCCTTCAGGCACTCTGGTTTCCTTAAGTCACAACCTCTCAAGGGTAATTAAAATATCATTTTTTAAAATAGAGCCCATAAAGCTTCCTTTTTTGTTAAATTTGGGATGGGCTCCTTTTTTAACATTAAAAAAATTTTTGATTTCTATGCAATTTTTAAAGGTTACTTTCCATTTACAGTTATTACAAAATATTGGCTGTATTCCCTGGGTTGTACAGTACATCCTTGTGCCTGTCTTACACCCAACAGTTTGTACCTCCCACTCCCGCACCCCTGTATTGCCCCCACAACTGATAACCACTAGTTTGTTCTCTGTATCAGTGAACCTGCTTCTTTTGTTATATTCACAAGTTTGTTGTCTTTTTTAGAACACAAATAATACATATAAGTGATATCATACAGTATCTTTCTCTGTCTGACTTATTTCACTTAGCATTATGCCCTCCAAATCCATCTATGTTGCTTCAAATGGCAAAATTTCATTCTTTTTTATGGCTGAGTAGTAGTCCATCATATACATATAGCACAGTTTCTTTATCCATTCATCTGTTAATGGACACTTAGGTTGCTTCCATGGGGGATGGACTCCTTTTGAACCTGTTCTTCACCCTGTTATTTTCTTTCTCCCTCATTTTCATTACTCTAGGAAATTTTTTTAACATATTTAGAAGTATAATAGTGTATTGAACTCATGTACATAAAACCCAGCTTCAACAATTCACACATGAACCATTATGTTTCAGCTATACCCTCACCACTTCCTCATCCTTGGATTATTCTGAAGGATTTGAAGTAAATCCATGGCAATTACCTTTGTGGTTTATAATGTACTTGTCTGACCACCCTTTCCACCTAGACTTGATGAAAGTCTGGGCCTTACTTCATCTCTGGGTTCCCTGGGCCTAACCCACTGCCTGGTAAGTAGCACATTCTCAGTAAATATTTCTTGATAAAAAAATGAGTCAGTTGTGCTTCCCTGGTGGCACAGTGGTTGAGAGTCCACCTGCCGATGCAGGGGGCACGGGTTCGTGCCCCGGTCCGGGAGGATCCCGCATGCCGCGGAGCGGCTGGACCCGTGAGCCATGGCCGCTGAGCCTGCGCGTCCGGAGCCTGTGCTCCGCAACGGGAGAGGCCACAGCAGTGAGAGGTCCACATACTGGAAAAAAAAAAGTCAATTAATCACTCTGCATCCTGACCCAAAGTCCTAATTCTTTGTCCCATACATTTTGGCCTTTGGAATATTGAAAACGACACAGCTCTCTGCCAAATGATTGTTTCAAACATGCCCATTTATACATCTTCCTTCTCCAACAAGAAATGTCAGTGAGTCAGGAACCACACTGCAAGGAATGTGGTGTTTTCTGCCAGGTAGAACAAGGTGTTCTTGGCCCTCGGTGCCAGGATGGTGCCCTTCCCGCAGTCACTGGCCTGAGGGTTCAATCCTCTGTATTCTAGGGTTGTTTTCCACTGAGGGTGGAACTACAAAGCAGGTGCTGCTTCTCGGGTGTTTCTAGTTTCATCTCTAACACAAATATTCAGTGCCTAGACTGTGAGGAACTTGAATGTGGTGCTTTATCCAATGCCTGTGCTTGGAGCTAAGAGTACAGTCTTCAAAGCCAGACTGCATGGGTCCAAATCCTGGCCCTACCACTAGCTACCTGGATAGAGGCTGGATAGAACAAGTTCATGTAATCTCTCTGCTTCTGTTTCCTCATTTGAACGTGAGGATAATAATAGAACCTACCTCAGAAGGCTGTTATAAAGATAAAATGAGTGTGTGTTATAAGTCACTGAGTCCAGGATACCTATTTTTATCATCCCTGAAATCAGGTGTGTCTTGTGTGTCATGCATATTTAATTGACAGTATTTTTCTTCTAATGGTACATGGGATAATGGTGCATCTTATAGTTAACGGGCTTTTAGATTCAATAAAATACAGTACATATGAAATGCTTAGAACTGTTCCTAACATAGTAAGCACTATTTATTAGCTATTATCATTTACTCCTGGGAACAAAAACATTAAAAACTGTTAAAAAAATAAAGCTGTAGACTCCAAATAACCTTAACTGCTGTGTTATTAGTTGCCATTCCAGAGACCTTCAAGTAAACATTCAAGATTCCTCTCCCAATTCTTTACGTCCACAGCCAATCCAACTCCAAATCCTTTTGATTCTCCCTTTCGGATGTCAGACTCATTCTTCTCTGTTCCCACTGCCAGAAGAACTCAAATTTCATCCTCTCCCACCTGGCCATCACAATCCTTTTATTCTGGTCTTCCTGCCTCGAATCTGTCTCTCACAGGAGACAAAGTCATGTCTCTAATGGGCAAACCTGATCACATCAACAGTCTAACTCGAAATTCTTTAGTTCTCCCCAAGCCTAGAAGAACACCTTTGCTGGCCCCTTCCGACTTTCCCAGCCACCGTACCTGGTGCTGCCCCCTCCCCAGCTCCTCTCTCACCCCCGCTCACTCCCTAGACTCTCCAAGCTGAATTACTCACAGCGTGAAAAATATGAAACCCTCTCTCACACCTCCTTCGAGCCTTTGCACCTGCTCTTTCTGCACCCTCTGTACCTCAGTATCTCCTGTTCATCCTTCTTTATCTCCAGAGGGCCTGAAATACCTAGATTCTCATCATACATTGTATATAATCCCACTGCAGCATTTCTTAAACTGGGGCTTACTTACAGTTGTATTTGCAAAATAACATTTCGGGTTTTTTTTTCTATTTCAACAATAATTTTTTAACCAACTGATATAAGCATATCTGATTATCTGGTTGGCATCTTCTGAAAAGTCCTACTGCTCATATCAGCGCCAAGTTTGTATTTAAGTTTACAGTTCACTGGCTCGACGTGCCACTACTTTTATCGTCTCGGTTCAGTGATTAGAGGAGAGAGGATGGCATGAAATAATACAATAGGGACACGTCTCAGCCAAGTGGAAGCCCAGTGATGTCATGGCTTATTATGTGAAAGAAGGTTTTGCAATTGATCACGTAGAAGATGGTGGTGGGAAGAATTAAATCAGGTGGGGATAGAGAATGCAACAGATCTCATGTCCTAGCAGTGCTTTATATTCATCTAGCAAAGCAGCAACTGGTTTTCATCAAAAATATCTATATATCAATTATCATAGTAAATTAATTTGAATTCTATTGGTTTGAAGTTTTAAAGTTTTACATGAAAATAATGTATCAATTTGTTTTGGTGTATAGTAATACAAGAGCTAAAAGCATAATAAACTTATACGAGGTTTACATTTGTGCATCTTTAAATAAAACACTAAAAAGAATTAAGTCCTAAATGCAACATGGTGGTGTCCTGGATTGGATCCTGGAACAGAAAGATGCTATTAGTGAAAACATTGGTAAAATCTGAATAAAATCTGTAGTTTAGTTAATAGTGTTGCACCAATATTAATTTCTTAGTATTGATAAATACGCCATAGTTATGTAAGATGGGTAGACTAGGGGGAGCTGAGTGAAGTGTATATGGGAACTCTCTGTAGTATATTTACAACTTTTCTGTACAGCTAAAATTATTTCAAAATAAAAGTTTTTTTGTTTTTTGTTTTTGTTTGTTTTGTTAAGATTACGCCAGTGTTGAGAGTCCTCCTGCTAAGCCCATGGAGCGTCTCTGTTTCTTCTGGAAACTGCTTCCTTGTTTTCTCTCCATGAGGCATTACAATAGGCTGTGGATAGATTTCCTAACTATCCACCAGAACCAGAACTCTTGACGCCCCTCACCCCTGGCCTTCCCCCTCCCAATAAACAGGATTATATTCACCAAGTGGTTCACTCTCCAAGTCAAATCCACCGGGAAGTCTATCTGCTTTATCTCCAAAGAAGATTTTCTGGATTTCTGCACTGCCGCTGCCACCCACTGCCTGGCTCCCCAAGCTGCCATCTGGTCTCCCTGCTTTCCCTCGTCCCCTGACCCTCAGCCCTCAGAGCAACCTTTTTAAAATAGTGCATCAGATGGTTTCGCTCCCCTGCTTAGAATCCAGTGCACTCACATTTAAATCCAAACTCCTTCCTGTTGCCTAACAAGATCCTCCACCACCTGTGTTCAGCCTACCTCTCTCTCCTCAGTGACTTGGCCACACTGTTTTCTTGCTTTTCTGGCCTCAGGGTCTTTGCACTTGCTGTTCTCTCTGTCCAGAATGCTCTGTCCTCAGCATTTCCATGGCTGCTACTTTGCAGCATCCGGATCTCATTTCAAATGTCACCCCCCACCCCCACATGCCTTCTCTGACCCATAGCAGCCCTGCCCCCGCCCAGCTGCGTCCATCACATCCATGTGCTTTATTGTCTTTCTTGCATTTATTACCTGAAATGACTTTACTCTTTAACACTCGAAGTGTTTTATACTCTGGTTCCTCCGTGCTCACTAGCATGTAAGCCCCGTGAGAACAGGGACCTTATCCATCTGACTGCTATACATGTATGTAATTATATGCAACACTGAGAAGAGAACAAATACAAATATTTGTTGAATGAATGAAAGAGGAAGATGTTACTCTAAGTGATCCCCAAAGATAACGTTTCTGTCTTCCAGACTCTTGCTGATCGCGTCGTCTTCTTCTCGCCTGTCAGACCCCACTTCAGAATATTGAAATGCCTAATAGTTAGCCACGCCCTTCCCAGCCCAGGATGCCTAGCTCACCCATTTCCCTGTTTCTCTGAATCACTGCTTCGTGTGCCGCATAACCTGCAGAGGAATTTTCCACACCTTAAAAATACCATTAACAACTGGATTTGTTTTCTATTGCTAATAGCAAATTACCACAAACTTGGTGGCTTAAAACAGCGTAAATATTGACCCACAGTTCTGTAGGTCAGAATTATGGCAATGGCATGGCTGGTTCTCTGGCAGAAACTAAGGTGCCAGCCAGGCTGGCTGGTCTGGAGGCTCTGGGGGGAAATCAGCTCCCCAGATCATCCTTGTCGTTGGCAGAATTCAGTTTTCTTCAGTTGTTGGGCTGAGATCCCTTGTTTCCTTGCTGGCTGTCAGCCGGGGGCCACTCCCAGCTCCCAGAAGCTGTTCTCAGGTCCTTCCTCTGTGACCCCCATGGGCAGCTCACAGTATGGATGCTTGTGGTCTTTCAAGCTGGCCACAGTGGGTCTCAGGGACTTCCCCTCTGCATCCAGCAGAGAAGACTCTTCTAAAGGGCTCAGGTAAGTAGGTGACCCTATCTTAAGATCAACTGATCAGTAACCTTAATTATATCTGCAAAATCTTTTTTGCCATGTGATGTAACATAATAGCTTATCATAGTTACAGAGGAGGGAACTATGCAAAGGTGAAGGACATTGGGTCATCTTAGAATTCTGCCTAACTACATATGACTTGCATGGTCGTCACCATCACCATCATCAGCATCAGCATCAGCATCATCATCACCATCATCAGCATCAGCATCATCATCATCGTCATCATGTACAGGTTGTCTTTCCTGCAGAGGGAAAAAGAGAATCACTCCTCCCTCCATGCGACAGACTCCTGGAGTACAGCATAGATGTGAGAAATTAAATTTAGTTAAGCACACATGTATTCAGCTACTACCATGTGTAAATGCCATGTTTGAATTGAATTGAAATGCCTTTAGGACTTACTATAAAGTTTTTGTGTTATTTTAATACTTAACTCTTAATCATGTGTTCTGTAACCATATTCATTCATACACTCATTCAGCAAATATCTACTGAGTTACTACTATGTGTTCAGACATTTGTCAATATGTCTGCCTTAGGCTGTAAATTTTTAGAAGGCAGATTTCAAGTGAAATTACACACATGAAAATGCTTTGTAGATGACATTATTATATAAAAGTAAGACAATACCATGTAAGTCTTTCTCTGTGGGCTGAATTGGCACACAGATTTCAGAATGTATATGAGATAATGTTAACATTTTCAGGTATGCAAATGCAGTTTGCATACCTGAAATACAGTGTTGCCCTGTATTTTTACACAGCCTTGTGTTACGCCTTTTGTCCATTTTATGTGACTTGAGCAAAAAAGAGAAAGGAATAGACAGTTAATAGTTTTACTGTTAAAAAGATTTACTTTTGGGCTTCCCTGGTGGTGCAGTGGTTGAGAGTCCGCTTGCCGATGCAGGGGACACGGGTTCATGCCCCGGTCCGGGAAGATCCCACATGCCACGAGGTGGCTGGGCCCATGAGCCATGGCCGCTGAGCCTGCGCATCCGGAGCCTGTGCTCTGCAACAGGAGAGGCCACAACAGTGAGAGGACCGCGTACCGCAAAAAAAAAAAAAAAAAAAATGGAGGGAGGATTGTTTTCGGGGAAGCGGTGAGGACAGGTGGTAGCGGCTCGAGGTGGGAATGGCTCCCACCTGCACACACTGTCCCCAGCAGAGCCGGGAGTCTCCTCCCACCAGGCATGGCTCTTCCTGTCCCCACCCCTCATGAATCTGGGCGATTCTAAAGTTTCAGGCCCTGTCGTTTCTCCAGGGAGAACCCTATTTGAAGTGGGTTTTCCCTGTTACTCTCAATCTCACTACCTCTTTTTATCTTCTTCATGGAACTTTTTTAAAAATGTAAATTTCTCATTCTTATTTACCTGTTTACTTGCATGTGACCTGCCTTCCACACCAGAATGTAAGCTGCCTGAGGCCAGGTCCTTGCCTGTCATGGCTCCCGTGGTTACCCCAGCAATGAGCATAGGTTCAAGCACACAGTAGGTCCTTCAACAACAGGGGAACTCTGGTGTGCCTGGTGGTCAGGATGCGAACACAGTGCTGGAAGTTTAGAAGGAAGGAGAGAGATTGGGGAGGGGGGTGTGTGGAGTGAGGCTCAGGGCCCAAGGAGGGCAGTTTAAAGACCAAAGACGGGGGCTTCCCTGGTGGCACAGTGGTTGAGAGTCCGTCTGCCGATGCAGGGGACACGGGTTCGTGCCCCGGTCTGGGAAGATTCCACATGCCGCGGAGCGGCTGGGCCTATGGGCCATGGCTGCTGAGCCTGCACGTCCGGAGCCTGTGCTCTGCAACAGGAGAGCCCACAGCAGTGAGAGGCCCGCGTACCGGGAAAAAAAAAAAAAAAAAGGACAGAAGACGGTTGAGGGAGTTCCTTGGCGGTCCAGTGGTTAGGACTCAGTGCTTTCACTGTGGTGGCCCAGTTTAATTCCTAGTCAGGGAACTAAGATCCTGCAAGCCGCATGGCGGGGACAAAATTTTTAAAAAATAAAAAACAAAGAAGACGATTCAGCTTGTTTGCATGCTGAGGGGAAGGATCGTGGAATGACGGTGTGACAATGAAGGATAGCCAGGAGATAACCCATAGGGGAAGTAGAGGGGGGCTTCAGTGATGAGCACAGGGGTGGGGGACTGGCCTCGAAGAGGAGGACATGTCATGTTCTCTAAACAAGAAGAACAAAGCAGCTGTGGGGTGAGAGGTACGTAGGGTGGTAAATTCATAGCTTGGCAGAATTAGAAATGTTATGACATCCAAGAGTATCACTTTTCTTGAAGTAGGGGGCAAGGTCATCTTCAGAATGAAGGCTGCAAAGCCCCAGGTAGTAACTGCAGCAGAACAGTGAGGCTGACCCCGCTGAATCACTGTGACGGTCATTTATCTATTTACCGTGTCCCCCCAGCAGCAGGGCAGGTCTCTGAGAGCAGGCACCTGACCTGGCTTTGACCACTCAGCCCCAGGAACCTTGAACAGCCCTGGCCCGTGGTTGGAGATCAAAGCGTATTCACTGAAAGCATGAACGGGTGAGTGACCAAAGGGAAGGGCCAGCTGGGAAAGGAGGACAAGAGCGGTGCTGGGCAGCACTGTGGGGCCTCTGTGGCACTGCTGAGCTGCCCAGATGTAGGTGGGGAAGACTCAGCATCAAGGGTTTTGCTGAAATGAGCTGAGGATGATTCACGGGAGGAGTAGGGCACGGGAGAATCAAAGGTGCTGATGAGAGGGAAGTTCAGACAGTCAGGCCTGGCAGGAAAAGAAGCCAGATTGGGAGGAGGTGACAGAGCAGGGGAAGGCAGAGGCATGCGTGTGTGCCTGTGTGTGTGTGTGTGTGTGTGTACGTGTGTGAGCGCTCTGAGGGCAGTGCAGTGGGAGTTGGGCATGAGAGTGGGATGTTGCTATCTAAGCTTTCAGAGGTGGAGCAGTTTCATGTGGTGACAAGATGCAGGGTGCGTCCACGTGAGTGGGCAGCTGAGAGGACCAAAGGGAAGGGCCTTGAAGTGGAAGAGCTTAGAGGCCGGGATGGACGTTGTCCATAGGGACACTCAAACCATTCCATTCGAGCTGGAGAGAAATACTGCACCAAAGTCAGGTGCCCGGCCTCACAGAGCAGGGGGGAGGGACCAGATGATGACATTTCCCTCATTCATCTTCATGCATCCATTCATTCATTCATTCAGGAAATACTCATTGTTGATTTCCCTCATAGGGAACCAGGCAGACAGGAGTCTTTCCCTGACAGACCTTGTCATCTCCAAGGACCTACCACCATGCACGCAGGTCCCTTCCTAGGAGGGGAGAATGCGGTGGTCTGCTGGACCCTTGGCAGGAGGGGCTTCTTCGCGGACACGGAGGCATCTAGTCTTGCAGCATCGGTTTCCCCATGGATGTCCTCATGGGAGGGCTCAGGAGGAAGGAGGCAGGTTGATGTACAGCAAGTGTGTTTGCCCTGGATGGTGTCTCCAGGGAGTCCTGAGGCTCTGAGATCGGGCGAGGACTCAGAGCACCCTGGGAAGAACAGGAGTGAGGAAAGCAGGGCACAGAAAAGCAGGAAGTGCTCAGGTGTGATGGATGAGCTGGTCAAAGAAATGAGGGTCCCCAAGGGGCTCCCAAACTCACAGACACATGGCTCAGGGTTACACCCAACCTGGACCCACAGCACTCTCCCGAGAGATTTCATCCCCGAGTTCACTAACACCTGGAAAGCCCTGCTTAGTATGTCAGCAGCTTCCAGAAAGCAGAGACTTGCTCAAAATTCATGCTGCTCCTCGTGGCCGTTATGTGTGTTGAGAACCATTGTTCCTTTAAACATCCTTAGTCAAAATTCCCTAGGATTGCAGCACTCATTTTTCAAATGGATACCATCATGGCGTCACTCTCGCCAAATATATCCACAGAGAGAGAAGGATGTAGTACAGATCAGTATACATTTTCACAGGGGCTACCAGCAGTTCTAAATGGGAATTTTAAAGGCTCTTTAAGAAAATGCTGGGCAGGAGCCTCATTTGCAGCCAGGGAACCACCTACGCTGTCCTCCTAGGGGCGTGGACTTTCCCCTCGGCTGGCCTCAGGCTCTCAGTGGAATGAAAGGACAAGGAGGACAGGATCGGCCACTTCCTCCACCACTGTCACCTGTGCTCTCCTGTCTCTGCCTGCAAACTTCTTCCTGCTGGCCTGCTGGCTAAGCGCAGATCTCTAGGACCCGTTCAGGTAGGATAGCCCACAGAGCAAGCCTTCCTGAGGACCCCGTCCGTGTGGGACACTATGTTTGCAACAGGGGCCCAGAGATGATTCAGAGGCAGGGTCTAGAGGGCCTGGCTGCAGGCTGAGGATGAGAGAGGGGATGGGCAGCTGGGCTGGTGGGTTCAGGGAAGTGCCCGGCCACTCCAGCCACCTACCCAGTGGCTTGCTCCCGAAAATGCTGGCTGCCCAGTGCTGAGGTCATAATAGAGGTCAAGTATTCGGAGAATCTGACATACTTGACCTCTGAAGTTATTAAGTACAGCACGGTTCTCAGAACCACAGATTCAACAATGTTTATCAGATGTTGATGAATCAAAGGTTCATGGCTATGAATATTTATCAAACAATTAAATATCTAATTGACATATTTATTAAATGTCACAATGTTTATCAAGACGATTATGAGAATTCACTCGTTAAACAAACATTTACCGGCAACCTTCCCTGTGCCGGGCACGTGGTGATGCAGAGAAGAGTGAAGTATGACCCTTGGCCTCTAGTAGCCCCAGCCCAGCAATGAGGACTGATGGACTGCAGGCTCCCACACTGAAAGCCGTAAGAGAGGGATGGGAGTTGTCAGGCCGTGTGGGAATCCAAACAAGGATCTGGAAAGGTTTCACCAGCAGGTCATGCTTGAGTAGCCTTGTTTGTTTTCGGTTACCTTTTTGGTAAATGGTATTTGTGGTTGATTTCTATTTTTTTTTTTTTTCGGTACGCAGGCCTCTCACTGTTGTGGCCTCTCCCGTTGTGGAGCACAGGCTCCAGACGCGCAGACTCAGCGGCCATGGCTCACGGGCCCAGCCGCTCCACGGCATGTGGGATCTTCCCGGACCGGGGCACAAACCCGTGTCCCCTGCATCGGCAGGCGGACTCTCAACCACTGTGCCACCAGGGAAGCCCTGATTTCTATTTTTTAACAACTTTATTGAGAAATCATTCACATACCATACAATTCACTCATTAAATTACAATTCCCTGTTTTGTAGTATATTCACAGGGTTGTACGATCATCACCACAGTCAATCTTACATTTTCATCATCCCTCAAGGCAACTCCATACCCACTAGTAACCACTTTCTATTTTCCTCCAATTCTTCCCCATTCCCTGCTCTCTCCCAAACCCTAGGAAACTACTAATCTGCTTTCTGCCTCCATGGATTGCCCTGTTTTGGATATTTCACATAAAGTGAATCATATAATATATGGTCTTCAGTGACTGGCTTCAATGTTTTCAAGGTTCATCCATATTGAAGCATGCATCACTGCTCCACTTCTTTTTGTTTGTTTGTTTAGTTTTTTTTTTTTTTTTGGCTGTGCTGGGTGGCTTGCGGGATCTCAGTTCCCTGACCTGCGATTGAACCCGGGCCATGGCAGTGAAAGCCCAGAATCCTAACCACTAGGCAACCAGGGAACTCCCCCACTCCTTTTCATGGCCAAATAATATTCCATTGTGTGGATGTGCCTCATTTTATTTATCTACTCATCAGCTGAAGGGCATTTGGGTTGTTTCCACATTTTGGCTGTTATGAATAATGCTGTTATTCACATTTGTGTCCAAGTTTTTGTGTGTATATAGTTTTAATTTCTTCAGTATATACCTGGGAGTGGAATTGCTGGGTCACCTGGGAACTCTGTTTAACATTTAAGAAGTTGCCAGGGCTTCCCTGGTGGCACAATGGTTAAGAATCCACCTGCCAATGCAGGGGACACAGGTTTGAACCCTGGTCCGGGAAGATCCCACATGCTGCGGAGCAACTAAGCCCGTGTGCCACAACTATTGAAACCCACGCACCACAACTACTGAAGCCCATGCACCCAGAGCCTGTGCTTCGTAACAAGAGAAGCCACTGCAATGAGAAGCCCATGCACCGCAATGAAGAGTAGCCCCCGCTCGCCACAACTAAAGAAAGCCCGTGTGCAGCAACAAAGACCCAAAGCAGCCATAAATGAATGAATGAATGAATAAATAAATGAAGAAAACAGAGAAAGAAATTGCCGAACTGTTTTCCAAAGTGGCTGCACCATTTTCTATTCCCACCAACAATGTATGAAGGTTCCAACTTGTCTACATCCTCATCAACCCTTGTCCTTTCTAAAATTATAGCTATGTTGGTGCGTGTGAAGTGGCAGCTCATTGTGGGTTTTTTTTGTTTGTTTTTTGTTTTTTTTTTGCGGTATGCGGGCCTCTCACTGCTGTGGCCTCTCCCGTTGCGGAGCACAGGCTCCAGACGCGCAGGCTCAGCAGCTGTGGCTCACGGGCCCAGCCGCTCCGCGGCACGTGGGATCTTCCCGGACCGGGGCATGAACCCATGTCCCCTGCATCGGCAGGCAGACTCTCAACCACTGCGCCACCAGGGAAGCCCTCATTGTGGTTTTTGTTTGTATTTCTCTAATGACTAATGATATTGAGCACCTTTTCATATACTTATTGGCCATCTGTATATCTTCTTTGGAGAATGTGTGTTCAGATCCACTGCTCATCTTTTCATTAGGTTATTTCTCTTTTTATCATTGAGTAGTAAGTGTTCTTTATAAATTCTGGATACAAGTCCCTTATCAGATATATGATTTGCAAATATTTTTCTCCCATTCTGTGAGTTGTCTTTTCACCTTCTTGATGATGTCCTTTGAAATGCAAAAGTTTTTGTTTTGATGAAGTTCAATTTATTTTTCTTTTGTTGCTTGCGATTTTGGTATCATATCTAAGAAATGGATTTTTTCCCAACTCAATCACAAAGCTTTACTCCTTTGTTTTCTTCTAAGAACGTTATAGTTTCAGCTTTTTCATTTAAGTCTATGACCCATTTCGAGTTATTTTTTGTATATGGTGATGGGGGCTTGTGGTGGTTTTCTTTGGATTGTTTAAGTTTTCTTAGAGAATTAGCAAAGTCCTCTGCTGAGGGTAGAGATGGAATAAGAGGAAATAGACATACAGGAGAGAAGAGAGTTTAAAAGACTTGTCTGGGAGAGTGGGAGAGAGAATGAATTGGGGAAGTAACATAAAGTACTGGACTCTACCAAGGACTCAACTTAGGTTCCTGGTCATAAATTTAAAGTAGAATTGCAGGAGAGGAAAAACTCTCCTTCACCCTATCTGGGTCTCTGGCCAGGCCTAGGAATTAAACTGACACAGAACAAATTAACAGAAGAGCGTATCATTTTTTTGACCAGAGCAGGAAGCTTTTATATCTTTCAGACAAAGACACAATGAATTTGTGACAAATTGACAAGACAAAGGGGTTTGGACGAGGGGTGGTAAGTGGTGAAGAAGTAACTAGGAGGATAAAGGTTCGTTTCATAAGGTTGTTGGTACAGATTTCTTGGCTTCCAATCTCCCGTCTCTGGTGATAAAAATGTCTTCCTTCCTCCCAGGACAGGGCAGACACCTGGGAGCTTTATCTCCTGCTTTTAGGAAGAAAAACATGGTCAATGTCCTTCTTGATGTTTCTTGAGTGTCTTTAACTCAAAATAATCAATATGCCAAAGTGGCCTATTTTGGGGTGAACTATTCTAGTTTCCTTCAAGACCAATCAGCATAGTCTTATGTTTTCCTCCAGCCGGTGGGTGCATGACCCAGGTGAGGCAGGTGGAGGGTTGGATTTTTGCCCATCAAGTAAAACCAAGCAAGTAAAGGACAAGAGGGCTGAAGGGAGGGGCAAGGAAGTAGACAAAATGACGGGCCATGAAGTTTAAGGAGGGAAGTGAGGGCGTGACGGTGTGACAGACAGACGGACACTGGCAGGGCCGATGGGTTTTGGTCCCAGTGGGTACTAGGGAAATGAGGAGGAAAAATGGGAGTGGTCGTGTTGGGGCAAAAATAATTCAGCTGGTAAATGGGGTAGGTACCTGTGTTAGTGACCTGCCTTTATCTGGAGGAAAAAGAAAACTTCTCAGATTTCTATGACAAGCAGTAACAGGAAGGCATCTCGTCCTTGATGTTTACATTTCAAAGAGGTGGCTCCTAGGCCTTTAAGAAGAACATCTCTGGGTTGTACTGTTGACCAGAACTTTTTAGAAGATTTATATACATATCAAAGGGGCAGAGGTAGGGTTTAAAAATATTCTTTTCTCCAGCAAATGCTCTAATAAAAGGAAGGAAAGGGAGGGAGGGAAAGGTGTCTTTCTCTTTGGGCAACAGGGAAAGTTCGATCTTTTTGTTATTTACCCTGACTGTGGTCAGAGGGTGGGATGCAGGGCATTGGGACCAGTGAGGGGTCGCAGTCGGTGGTAACGGTAGAGTCCAGGTAAGACCATGGAGTAAAGGGCAAATGGACACCATCACTGAAGAAAGAGAGTTTGGGGCTTCCCTGCTGATCCAGTGGGTAAGACTGCGCTACCAATGCAGGGGGCCCGGGTTCGATTCCTGGTCAGGGAACTAGATCACGCACATGGTAACAAAGATCTCGTGTTCCGCAACTAAGACCTGGTGCAGCCAAATAAATATTTTCAAAAAAGAAAAGAAAAGAAGAAGGGTTCAAGGAAATGAGAGACCACGGGGTGGCCAGAATCAATTTGGTATATGGTGCCGTCACCAAGCATTAAGACATGAATAGGACCGGGCTTCCCTAGTGGCGCAGTGGTTGAGAGTCCACCTGCTGATGCAGAGGACACGGGTTCGTGCCCCGATCCGGGAAGATTCCACATGCCGTGGAGCCGCTGGGCCCGTGAGCCATGGCCACTGAGCCTGCGCGTCCGGAGCCTGTTTTCTGCAGCGTGAGAGGCCACAGCAGTGAGAGGCCTGCGTACCACAAAAAAAAAAAAAAAAAAGACATGAATAGGACCGAGGACCTACTGTATAGCACATAGAACTATACTCAATATTTTGTAAAAACCTATAAAGGGAAAGAATCTGAAGAAGAATATATATATATATACATACATATATACATATAACTGAATTGCTGTGCTGTATACCTGAAACTAACACGATACTGTAAATCAACTATACTTCAATTATAACAAAAAGACATGAGTAGGGATGGAGTGACAGTGAGTGAGGAACTAAAATCTTTGAGGAATGAGAGGGAGTGGCTTGGGGTCCGTAGGTCACTATAAAAAGCAAGGTGGGGGTGGTATGTCTAAACCAACTGAAGTTAGGACCAATCTGTAGGCCACAATGGGGGCTTTGGGGTTTATTTAAGAGCAAAGGGAAATGACTGGAGGATTTTAAGCAGATGAGTGACCTGATCTGATATGTGTTACAAACTACCACTCTGGGTTGTAGGCAGATGTATTAGTTTCCTAGGGCTGCCTTAGCCAAGTACCACAAACTGGGAGGCTTCAACAAGGGATCTGTTCTTTTCACAGCTCTGGAGCCTAGAAGCTCGAAATCCAGGTATCAGCAGGGCCACGCGCCCTCTGAAGGCTCTAGCAAGGAATCCTTCCTTGCCCCTTCCTAGCTTCTGGGGGCTCCCAGCAGTCCTGGGCGTCCCCTGACTTGCAGCTGCATCAGTCCAATCTCTGCCTGTCTCCATGCGGTCTTCTTCCCCATGTGTCCCTGTGTCTTCTCCTCTTCTAATACATCCAGGAGGATGTCATCTTGATATCCTTAATATATCTGCAAAGACCCTTTTTCCAAATAAGGTCCTTTCTGAGACTGGGGGTGTGGGGAGGCGGGGAGAACACTATTCCACCCACTACAGGAGATGGGAGTAAATGTGATAATGACCTAGAAGATTCAAAAGAAAGAAGAGAGTGGGCAGATTCAAGATACAGTATTTATTTGTTTATTTTTGCACGTGGGCTTTTCTCTAGTTGCGGGAGGCAGTGGCCTCTCTTGTTGCAGAGCACGGGCTCTAGGCGTGCAGGCTTCAGTAGTTGTGGCTCACGGGCTCAGTAGTTGTGGCTCACAGGCTCTAGAGTGCAGGCTCAGGAGCTGTGGCACATGGGCTTAGTTGCTCCGTGGCATGTGGGATCTTCCCGAACCAGGGCTCGAACCCGTGTCCCCTGCGTTGGCAGGCGGATTCTTAACCACTGCGCCACCAGGGGAGTCCTTGTTTTTACTTTAAAAGTCACTTGTATTATGAAAAAGTTGAAACTGTAAAGGTCAAAGGAAAAGAGAACATCTGTAATCCCACTTTCCAGCAACATCTTGATGTATTTTTGTTCCCTTTTAAAATAGATATATACTATGTACTTATTCTATTTATACATGATTTCTTACAACACTGGTACCTTAATTTTGGATTTTCCACTTAAAATTTTATGATTATTTCATACGTCATTTAATATTCCTCTAAAACATTTTTAACAACAGCACGATTCTACCATTAGTAACGTGTCCAATCCCTTTTGTCCGGCGTAGATATTGTCTCCAATTTTCAGCCTTATAAACAGAATTGAATGACCACGGGTGTCACACACGTTTAACACACATAGCCAATCCTTACATACCGTCTTATATCTTCATGACCCTTTGAAACTGCTTAAAACTTCTAAAATAGAATAGATCTAGAAGAGCGAAAGAATTCTCACTCAGCTTCCCGGGATCTGCCAGGCAGTCTCCAGCTTTTAGGTTCCTTGCTTCAGGTGATGCAAAAAGTATTCAGCACTAAGAATTTGACAGTGAATGAAGCAGGTGTGGTCCCTGCCTCCCCGAAGGCTATAATCTAGGGTGAAAGATGAGCATATGAGCAGCATCAGGCACATTTGGACGTTTTGCATGCCTTATCTCATTCCACTTTTACTGTAATTCTCTAACAAGACCTTGACTTCACCATTTTATAGGTGAGGAAACTGGGCTATGGGGAGCTTGTATTTGGAAAGGGCGCAGCTGATACACGACAGAACTTGAGGCTGGAGGTCAGATCCGCCCACCTCCAAAGCAGAGCTCGAAGCGCCTGCGGGTTGTCTTGGCTGGAGACGCCTCCCCAGGCACTTGCTGCCCTCTCTTTCTTTCCAGCTTAACTCCATCAAAGACATGTTTGAAGAGCTGAATGCAAGAGTGACAGACGGGTCACGTGTTTATAACTGGACAGGATCAGTATCTTCCAAAAGAACCCTGGGAGGGGAAAAAGGAACTTAGAAATGAGAAGCAAAAGGAGAAAAAGAAGCAGAGAAGAGTGAAGCTTTTTAAGGTGGCTGATACTCAGAGCATACTTTGATGACTTAATAGTGACCGGTCGCTGTGCCATATCATTTAATCCCCAGAAAAACCTTACTTTATTTTTTTTATTTTTGGCTGCATTGGGTCTTCATGGCTGCGCGCAGACTTTCTCCAGTTGATGCAGGCGGGGGCTCCTCTTCGTTGCGGTGCGTGGGGTTCTCATCGCGGTGGCTTCTCGTTGCGGAGCACGGGCTCAAGGCACGCGGGCTCAGTAGTTGTGGCTCATGGGCTTAGGTGCTCCGCGGTATGTGGGATCGTCCCAGACCAGGGATCGAACCCGTGTCTCCTGCATTGGCAGGCGGATTCTTAACCACTGCGCCACCAAGGAAACCCAGGAAAACCTTATTAAACAGGAACTATTATTATCCCCATTTTACAGCCCTCTGAACCCAAGTAGCTGTGCAAGTTCACTTGGCTGATGGTGGGAAAGCCAGGAATTTAACTCCACGTAGCGGTCCAGTAGCTGGTTCTTTGGACCAGGTAGTAGAGCAGTAGTTTAGATATTGGTGTGCAATATTCAGAAAAATGAAGTTCAAATCTGAGGCTTACCATTAACCGTGCTCTCAATCAGCTCACTTAATGGGCTTGTTTCCTCATCTGTGAAATGAGGATCATGGCATTTCTTGAATATTTATATCTAATTTTTGTGTGTGTATCACATCCCACTCAGTGTTTTATATTCAAACCTTTGTGAGTTGGGACTGCTCATAATTCTATTTACCATATTTGCTTTGCTCTACCACGAGTCTGAAAACTCTGATTTATTTTTGCAAACTCCAGAGGCTGGAAGATACTGAAAAAAAAACAAAACAAAAGAAAACAAACAAGAAAACTTGTTAAATGAAATGAACAGAGAAGCCTTCTCCTTATCTCTATGCACTTGAGCAAATGTATCATGAGAATTCCTCCGTCTTGTTTTCTCCAAGAAAAAAATGAACACCATCAGGACACTGTCCTTAAATCAAAAGGGTATTGGCCAGATGACAAAATGTAGATCAAAGTACTCTGGGCCCTTGGAGAAAGATGCCGGGCAGTAACAAGGGATTATAATAATGTACCAAACGTAAAGTGTAAAACCATAAAGACCGTCTAAGAAAGGAGAGGGAGTGAGAGGGGAACGGAACATTTACTGAGCACAACTGGTTCCCAGGCTCTGACTTTGGTGCCTCAGATGCTATTCTCTCTTACCCTCAGAACAGGCCTGAAAGTTGAGCATAATTGCCCTCTTTTTTTCAGATAGGAACACTGCAGCTCAGCGAGGTTAAGCAGCTAATCCGATTATCTGATTCTAAAGCCTAATCTGTTTCTACAACACCAGGCGAACACTCAAGGGACAATTCGGCTTACATTTTTCTCTACTAGGGACCTGTCCCTCCAGAAAAACTTCCTTGGGTCCTTCTCAGCAAAGCCTAGAAAAATCCACCTGAGCTGATCGTAGGTGGAATTATGTGTCTGCGCTAATTTGGGGACAGCATCTTTGGAAAGGGCTGTCTCCATGAAGTAATGAAGAGGCCCGAAAGGGTACCATCTGGGAGAGGCCGGTGGACAACAGACCAACTAGGCCAGCCTCGTCCTTCTGGTTCCCAAACCTGATGGGACTGTACCATCTTGCACAGGCTTCAGCTGGCTCAGTGCCCAACCAGTGCCGGCTGCAGAAATATTTCTGGAATATCTAGCTGAAGCCAAATTCATAATAAGCTAGAGATGATTCAGGGCTGATGGCATTTCCTCCTCAGCCTTTATTTCCAGGAAGAAATAGCATTCTTTATGACCTGGGTTCTTTCAGGATTGTGTCCATGAACTTTTTTTCATAACCTGGGTGTATTTTATAAGTGGTGGTCAAGGCACTTAAACTTAGCTGCGGCTTTCAGAGACTCTGGGAGGGGTGTAGACACTGAATGTGGGTCTTAAATGCTGCTTCAGGCTGATACATGGAAGGAAACCGGTTTTGTTCTATATGGGGTGGGAATGCTGCTTTATATTCTCCTAATAGCCTAAAGGATTGAGCTCCACAACTTTTGGTTGATGTCTCCCTCTTTCTTTGTTATAAAGATTGGCCTCACTTTATAGGGAAATAAAGAGAATAACGCATCAGTTCGAAACTGGTAAGTACATATACTCTCTTTGAAAACCGCAACTCAAAAAGCCCTGGGGCAAGACAGTGTTGTTCTTGTCTCTCCCTCTCTCTTTTTTTTTTCTTCAAGGTGTAAGTTGTCCAACAAGATCTCTTTATTTGCCTTTGAAATCAAATGTATCTGACTCAAGTTCTGAGCTGTGGTATATTGCTGATGACATTGGGTTATCCTTGACTGATAAGATAGAATGATATTTTTTTGATATTTAAAAAGCCATCCAGGGTGGCTTCTCTGGTGGCGCAGTGGTTGAGAGTCCACCTGCCGATGCAGGGGACACGGGTTCATGCCCCGGTCCGGGAGGATCCCACATGCCGCGGAGCGGCTTGGCCCGTGAGCCATGGCCGCTGACCCTGCGCGTCCGGAGCCTGTGCTCCGCAACGGGAGAGGCCACAGCGGTGAGAGGTCCGCGTGCCGCAAAAAAAAAAAAAAAAAAAAAAAAGCAATCCAAGGGCTTCCCTTGTGGTGCAGTGGTTAAGAATCCACCTGCCAATGCAGAAGACACGGGTTCGAGCCCTGGTCCTGGAAGATCCCACATGCCATAGAGCAGCTAAGCCCGTGCACCACAACTACTGAGCCTGCGCTCTAGAGCCTGTGAGCCACAACTACCGAGCCCGCATGCCACAACCACTGAAGCCCATGTGCCTAGAGCCCGTGCTCCATAACAAGAGAAGCCACCTTAATGAGAAGCCTGTGCACTGCAATGAAGAGTAGCCCCCACTCGCCGCAACTAGAAAAAGCCCGCGCGCAGCAACAGACTCAATGCAGCCAAAAAACAAGAAAAAAGAACAAAAAACAATCCATAGCAGGATGCCAAACTTTATGTATAGCATGTATAGTCATGCCAGAAGTCCATATTTGTACATATGAATATACATTAAAAAATAACAAAGGCAATTTGAATGTTAACAGCGATTATTTTCAGATCATGGAAGTACAGGTGATTTTTACTTTCTTCTTTATACTTTTCTATGTTCTGCAAATTTTTATGAGATGCGTAGAATTACTTATAAGTGGGAAAAAACGAGGTTATTTGAAAAAAAGTCAAGCAGACTTAAGGGTAGAATAGCTGATATCTACCCCTAAAGCGGTAGATATCAACTACTGTAAATTCTAGTACTTAAGAAGAAACTTAAGATGTGAAAGACCAGAAAGATTGTAGATTTTTAAGTAAGACAAGGAACACTACAATTCTTATTCTTTTCTTAATCAGATGGCCAGGAGTTATTTTGTGTTGGACTCTTATTTCATGAAAAAAGCTTGTTGGAGGAAACCATATTTATGAAAGAAGAGGTTTCATAAGCAAAGTTGGGGACACTTCTAAATGTGTTGCCCAGTCTCTGGGAAGCCAGGTCTCTGCACAAAGAAGGCTAGAGAAACGTGGACTGAAATGGAAAGCACCGGTTCTTAGGGTTAGGACCCAGGCCTGCAGGCTTGCTGGGAGCAGTGGGAAGGACACAGGATTTGGGTCAGAGGCCGGAGTTCCACTCATAGCTCTGCCATGTATCAGTTGCGTGACACCTGACAATCCAAGCAACATCTGTGGGCATCGCTACACTTGTTCATAAACGAGGTCTGCTCCCAGCTCTAGGATTCTGTTTTCCCTGGCTGGAAAGAATGGTATTCCCAGATAAAGTCCAAAATCGGAGACCCCACGTCAATGTCTGACCGGGCCGCTCCTTCCCTGGAATGGCCACTTAACCTTCCTGTACACACTGGATTCCTCATCCCTCCGTTTCAGGTGTCCTCCCTCAGGAAGATACTGCAAGGACTGACTAATGCATGAGTGTCCCAAGCGTGACGAGGCAGAGTGCAGGTGCAGGGAGTTCCAATCTGCCAATCCCAAATGCACAGTAGGACTGCAGTGCGATCCTGCTGTGACCTTAAAAGTCACCTTTCTGGGCTTCCCTGGTGGCGCAGTGGTTGAGAGTCCGCCTGCCGGTGCAGGGGACACGGGTTCGTGCCCCGGTCCGGGAAGATCCCACATGCCGCAGAGCGGCTGGGCCCGTGAGCCATGGCCGCTGAGCCTGCGCTCCGCAACGGGAGAGGCCACAACAGTGAGAGGCCCGCATACCGCAAAAAATAAATAAATAAATAAATAAGTCACCTTTCTGTCCCGCACCTGGGGCCTCCCATCCCAGCACAGGGCACCTTACATCTCTTTCCAAAGATCTAAAAGCATTCCTGATAATAGGTTGCCCATCTGGCTAGTTTCATACAGTAAGGGGGACCCCATTCTCAGGGTAGCAACCCAAACTTCTTCAACACCCCCTGCCCCCTAAAGAATAATTCTGAGATTTTAATCTTTCCCAGAAATCACTGAAAATACCATCCACGGAGAAGGATGCACTAAAGTTTCCTCCTTGACTCCAGAGAAAATGAATTCTTAGAGGTTTGTTTTTGTTTTTGTTTTTGTTTTTAAAACGTCAAATGTTAATTTCTGGGGTTTCCCTCTCTTCCAAACAGCACGGATCATAAACTCACACCATGGTGCTAGATAGTAAGTCAAGGCGATTAGGCAGTGGGTAAGGTGAGATGGGCGTATCCTGCAGGGGAGAGTTTCCTTGGCAACCAAGGGCAAGCTCACGCCCACGTCAACAGGAGGATTATTCCTCTGCCCAGGTGTGTGTTCCAAAACCTATGCAAACTTGTTGCGTTATTTTCCACAGGTCAGTTCTGTCTCTCGGTGATTCCCCTTGAGACCCTGTTCCCTGTCACTGTCCGGGGATGGGGTGGAGGTAGACAGACTCGAGGCGGCGGTGTCCGGGTGCCGAGTGCTTCGCCTCCCCCGCTTCTCTCGGTCGTCCGCTCTGCTCCGTCGTGGGGTTGGGGACCCCGTCCGATGCTCCCCAGAATCCCGCCGGGACCCAACCCAGCCGCTCGGGTCTCGGGGATCTCGGCCAAGTCGCGAAGGGCTGGATCCGCCGGCCTCTCGCGTGGCACAGCGGCCGCAGGGGCCCGGCGGGCGCCCCCCGCCCGGCGGCGGCTGGAGGCGGGCGGCCCGGTATGCAAATGTCCAGAGGGGCGGCCGCCTCCCGCTCGGATAAAAGCTCGGGGCGGGGCGTCGTGCAGAAGCCGCTGCCTCCCGGGAGCCGGCCGTGCGCTCCGGCCTGGCGCCAGTCCGCCCCCAGCCCGCGAGGCCCGCGGGCTCCCGGTAAGGACGCGCGGCGGATCGGGGGCCCGAGGCGGCGTGGGGAGAGGTCGCGCGTCGCAACCGGGGGCCCAGCTCGAGCCGCCCGCGTCGCTCTGGTCCCCGCTTCGCCTCGGCCCAGGGGCGCCGTCCAGGGCCGAGCCTTCTCCGTGGGAACCAGGGAACCGGCGTCTCTGCTGCGCCCTCCCAGGGGCCGGGCAGGTGGCATCTCCCCAGGTTCTGCGCAGGGCCAGTTTGTCCCCAGGCCATCAGCGGTCAAGCGCGAAAGGAGCTGCGTCCGGCGTGCGCAGGGTTGGGAGGGGCTAAGATTGTCTTCGAGGGGGTGAGACGGGGGCCAACAAGAAGAGCTTGCACGATGGGTCTCTGGCTATTATCCTGGTTTTTTCGTAGCCACCCGGAGACGTTTTGGGAGGCGATGGAAGGGAGAAACAGGCCGAGGGGAGAAAGGTGTGGGTGTGTACACGTTTGAATGAGCAGAGCTAATCGACTTTAGACGCTGGACAGAAACTCCCAGCCGGACCCAGCGCGTTACCCACCTCTGCAGAATAGACACCTAGTCCCGTGGAAAAACGACTCTAATAGCCCCCTTACCTTCCCTCTCCCCTCCTTATTTTATAAAGAAAGGGGTTCTTCTGAAGTCGTTGTAAAGCTAGCTCCAATCTCAAGGTTGGTCAGTTAAGATCTGGGTTTGCCCAGCCTGCCCATTGTGGAAGTGCCTCCTTGTCTGGTTCCTGCCTCACCACCCCTCTAACCCCCCAATCCTACATCCCTGGAGATGCAGCGTGGAAGGGAGAGAAATAGTCCAGAAGGTGCCCAAGTCCAGCTTACTGCCCCCCATTTTATGATGCCAGGAATGGGTTTTGTGCCCAAGTCCAGCTTACTGGCCCCCATTTTATGATGCCAGGAATGGGTTTTTCGCTGAAGTCGGAGGGACAGGAATCACACTCCCCCTCCTTCTCTCCTCAAAACCAGTCAGAACCACCCTGGGAAGGAGGGTCTTTGGGAGTCTTTACAAGACCTGAGGGCTTTCCAAGTGGAGATAAGCTTTGGGCAGATGGCTGTCCTTGGAACTGTAGAATCTGAACTGGAAGGTCAAAGGGGGGAAGGAACGGGAGATGGGAAAAGTGGAGAGGATTAATTCTGAGGGAAGGGAGTGGTGAACAGGTAGAGGTATTTTGACACTTCTCTCCTGTTTCTGTTTGTGTATGTTGCTGTGGTTCTGGTCAGTAACTGGATAAAAGAAGACTGGAAACATGTCCGAGTTTTGGTTAATTTCTGCCCCTGGAGATAAGGAAAATTTACAAGCGCTGGAGAGGATGAATACAGTAACCTCCAAGTCAAACCTGTCTTATAACACCAAATTCACGATTCCTGATTTTAAGGTAAAATACCCCAGGAGGAGGAAGGAGGTGATGGGCTGGGGTGGTGTGGGTGTCTTCTGAAAAGCCAAGGAGAAAACAACAGGACAACGGCGCCAATGCTGAGGATCAGCCTGGCTGTGAAGCTGTACGGGGGCCTGGTCTGGATGGGACTTCACGAATAGCCCCAAATTAACTGTGATGCTTGTGGAATTAGAGCCACAGGACGGAATGAGAGGGAGACAAGGGTGTGGCTAGCAGTGTCTTCAAAAAGTGGAAAGAGTGTCTTAAACACACTTGGGTCCTCATTGAGTTCTCAGATTCTTCCTGTTTTATCTTCAACATCTAAGAAGACCAACAGTATACTTTAAATGTGCAGGCTTGGAGAGAGGTTCATCCTTTTTTTTTTTTTAATTTTTGGCTGCAGCGAGCGGGGGCTACTCTTCATTGCGGTGCACGGGCTTCTCATTGCGGTGGCTTGTCTTGTTGCGGAGCACGGGCTGTAGGTGCGTGGGCTTCAGTAGTTGCGGTGCGTGGGCTCAGTAGTTGTGGCTTGAGGGCTTAGTTGCTCCGCGGCATGTGGGATCTTCGCAGACCAGGGATCGAACCCGTGTCTCCTGCACTGGCAGGCAGATGCTTAACCACTGCGCCACCCCAGGAGAGTTTCATCCCTTTTTAAAAATTAATTAATTTATTTATTTTTGGCTGCGTTGGGTCTTTGTTGCTGCACGTGGTCTTTCTTTAGTTGTGGCGAGCGGGGGCTACTCTTCATTGCAGTGCTCAGGCTTCTCATTGCAGTGGCTTCTCTTGTTGTGGAACACAGGCTCCAGGCTCACGGGCTTCAGTAGTTGTGGCTCACGGGCTCTAGAGCGCAGGCTCAGCAGTTGTGGTGCCTGGGTTAGTTGCTCCGTGGCATGTGGGATCTTCCCGGACCACGGCTAGAACCAGTGTCCCCTGCATTGGCAGGTGGATTCTTAACCACTGTGCCACCAGGGAAGCCCAAGAGGTTCATCCTTGATTGTGCTCTTGAACTGGGAGCAGGGCAGGCAATCCAGCATCCCTCTGGTTCTGGTGGAGAGAGAAGGAAGAAGATTTAGTGACAACTGGGCAGATGGCAGAAAGAGATTTTATTTTATTTATTTACTTTTAAAATATTTATGTGGCTGTGCCGGATCTTGGTTGCAGCACGTGGGATCTTTAGTTGCAGCATGCGAACTCATAGTTGTGGCATGCAAACTCTTAGCTGTGGCATGTGGGATCTAGTTCCCTGACCAGGGATCGAACCCAGGCCCACTGCATTGGGAATGCGGAGTCTTAGCCACTGGAGCACCAGGGAAGTCCCAGAAAGAGATTTTAAAATGAAACAGACATGGAAGAGGAGCAAGAGGAGCAAGGATACGTGCAATCTTCTTACTTCAAAAAGAGTGGACTTTTTGCCATGCTTCCTCCAAGGGGAAGAAGCCTAAGGCAGTCTTTTTGCCCTACAACTATGTCATGGATTCTGGAGGAATGGTGCTAAATGCCCAGAGGTGGCTCTTCAAGTAAACTGCTGTGTAATCCTCTTTCAAACCTCAGTTTGCCCCTCTGGCTTTTCTGCATAGTTGTTAATGATGCTACTACATTTGCTAGTGTTTATGGAGCGGTATGCTGGGGGCCAGGTTCTTTAAGCACATCTTCCTGAATCTTCACAACTCCCACTTTATAGTTCAGGATGGGCTGAGAAAGGAGACCTGGGTTGTGGAGCTGGTAAGTGGCAACACTGGGTTCTGAACCCACATCTTGCTGATTTTTCAAACCTGCCATGGTTTGTCCAGGGTCAGATACTGTGAAGGTTAGTAAATTAAGCATCCACTCATTGCTTACTACATGTGAAGTGCTGTGCCAGACCCGAGGGTACAAAGATTAAAAAAAGACATGACTTCTTCCAAAAGTTGCTTAAAATTAAGTTGTCTGAAAAGAAACAACACTTACTAGGAATATCCAGACTTCATAGTTCCCTGATTACTTTTCAACATCTGATGGGTGGTTGATAATGTGATAACAAACTTTTTCCTTCTGATTCTGTGAGTAGACCTTTAAATACAATTTTGGACACAGTAATAATTTCCACAAGAAACAGCTTGTCCTGAGTAATCTGTAAAGAAAAGGACTTTCATGAATGGGAGCAGGAGGAAAAGCTGCCCTTGCCCCAGCCAGATCACTGTTAATAACGGCACAGAGGACCAGAGATAGGGATTGGCTGGACTACCTTGGAGAAGAAAGGCTTTCAGAAATGATAACTTCCTTGACTTGCTTTCTGTCTCATTGCTTCCTTGGCTGTGTTGATTAATCCCCCGAAGAGCAGACTGCCATTCTTAGACGAAAATAAGCTGAGGGTAGACCATGACACATAGTCACTCCTTTCTATGGCAGAAATGACAGTTTATCCTGTTGGCCAAAAAAATAATAATAGTAATACTAATTATCGTCCAAAATCCACTGATTTCCCTTGAGAGCTCGTCTCAGTTTCCAGTTTCACCATTGACCAAGAACAACTGAGTCAAGATAGAAGAATTCCCTGCGCCTTAGTTGAAACCCCGTGCCCCCCGCCAGCTACAAAGCCTGAGCATCTAACTTCTCTCCGATCTTTCTAGGTGGGGACCTTGGATTCCCTTGTTGGCCTCTCTGATGAGTTGGGGAAACTCGATATCTTTGCTGAAAGGTAAAATATTTCTTATTTACTACATACAAGTGAGAATGTGACTTTGTTGTCAGAGGACACGGTGCTCTTGCTTTGGCCAAGGCCGTGCTTGCCTAAACCCGGCCCTGGAAGTCACAGGAAGAGCCCGGGCAGGTCTCCGTGAGGGTGCCAGCTCCATAACTGCACGTGGGGTCCCTTGCGTAGTTTTGTTTGCTGAGGCAGAGTTTTTTTTAGGGGGCTGCCTTCAAAATGAAGAGGGCTACGGCATAAGGTACTGAAACACTTAGAAAAACAGTTGGTGCTGTTTTCCCCCCAAGGCTTTTTAAGTTTTTCGTTTGGTTTTGTTTTTGTAGGGAACATATGCACGTAGTAAAAAATTCAAGTACAAAGGAAAGCTATCCAGTGAAAATTGTTTTCTTCTCACCTATTTTTCAGTTTCCTGTCCCCTCATTTTTCCTCTTTTAAGGCAACATTATTATAATTTTTAGGAGAGCCTTCCAGAGACAGCCTGTACATGTACAAATAAATATGAACATTTTCTTAAAAATAATTTTATACAAATGATAGCATATATATTCTGCACTTTGCTTTTTCCCCTTAATCACATTTCTTAGAGATAGTTTCATGTCAGTCCATAATTGCATTTTTAAATTTTTTTAAATTTTATTTTTTAATCTTTAAAAAAATTTTTTAAATTAATTTATTTGGCTGTGTTAGATCTTCCTTGCTGCGTGCGGGCTTTCTCTAGTTGGAACGAGCGGGGGCTACTCTTTGTTGCGGTGCATGGGCTTCTCATTGCGGTGGCTTCTCTTGTTGCAGAGCATGGGCTCTAGGCACGCGGGCTTCAGTAGTTGTGGAACACAGGCTTCCGTAGTTGTGGCTCGCGGGCTGTAGAGCGCAGGCTCGGTAGTTGTCACGCACGGACTTAGTTGCTCTGCGACATGTGGGATCTTCCCGGACCAGGGCTTGAACCCGTGTCCCCTGCATTGGCAGACAGATTCTTAACCACTGCACCACCAGGGAAGCCCCTGCATTTTTTTTAAACTGGCTGCATTACCTTGAATAAATGTAACCTAATTTATTTGAATTTTCTTATTGATGGACATTTACGTTTTCTAGTCTTTTGCTATTACAAACGATGCTGTAATGACTGTCCTTTTTTGTACTTCTTTCTGCCCATGTAGGAGTGGGATAATTAAAAATTGAAACACTGCATCAAGGAGTATTGCATGTAAACATCTACAGATATGTCCATATTACCCCTCCATGAATTCGTTCCTATGTGTACTCCCACCAAAAGTGTATGAGGATATTTTAGTCTTCAAATCATTTATTTAAAAAAATTATTACAAATCTGGTACATGAACATTGGGAAATATTTATAGATCATAGAAAAGCATAAAAAAGAAAATACAAATCATACGATACAAATCACTTGTAAATATGCCATCCGGAGATAACTGGATATGTTATATTTGTTTTATTTGCAGTATGTACATCCAACTTTTTCTATACATAAGTATTATTTATGCATACATATGTTAATAAAGGTGACTTCATATTATACATATTTTTAAAAATAAATTTATTTATTTATTTTTAGCCACGTTGGAGCTTCGTTGCTGCGCGCGGGCTTTCTCTAGTTGCAACGAGCAGGGGCTACTCTTAATTGTGATGCACGGTCTTGTCATTGGGGCGGAACACGGGCTCTAGGCGCGCGGGCTTCAGTAGGTGTGGCGCACGGGCCTAGTTGCTCCGCGGCATGTGGGATCTTCCTGGACCAGGACTAGAACCCACGTCCCCTGCATTGGCAGGCGGATTCTCAAACACTGTGCCACCAGGGAAGTCCCCATATTACACATATTTTGTAACTTGCTTTTCCCTTCGTATCTTGTTCTTTGGATCTCACCATTACCTAGTCCACTGTAATGTTATACCATATGGATTTGCCATAATTTACCTTTTAGGTAGATTTTAAATAATAATACTTCCTTGTCTTGGTGAAGATGAAACTGTTGTTTAACAAGTGTTTTCACTTGGTTTTAAGAAAAATACAGGTGAGATAGGTGAGGAAAGAGACTTCAGGGGCCAAGGCATACACCTACCAATCTGCATGACCAGGGGAGACCACGGTTTGACTGCCTGACCCTAAATAGAGGGTTTCCTATTTTCAGGGCCTGTGGACATGTGCTTTTTACCTTCTCAGTGGAATGGTGATGTGCATGCTACTGCCTTTTCTGATGCATTTTTATGGAAATTGTATAATTAGGAGTTCTAGTGATCATACTTTGAGGTTTCTAATCTGCAGCTTGGTGCCATGGGCTAGAAATTAAGTTTTCGGTGTTCCAGTTGCTGTTCAGCCACCCATTGCCTAAGAATAAAAAGAATCCTTTATTAGTAACGGTTTGCTCTATGTGGGATGTTGGACTAACCACATAAAGGCAATCCTAATCACCAAGCAGTTTGTAGCTCACAGTCCTTGAGAAAGAAACCTAACCTTCACCTTTCTCATCTGTGAAATGGGACAGTAGTGATCATCTCTGTGCTTTCAGGGAAGAATGAAGGGGAGTGAAATCATGTTGAATCAAGAATGAGCAAATCCCAGGAAGTGTTCTATGAGAAACTAACATCCAAGAAAAAGTGGCTTGATGCCTAAATATCAGCTCCTTTCTTAGGCTGCTCTGCCCCATGGGGAGGTGGGTCTAACAGATACCGTGGAGGCCAGCCCACTGTCCTGGGCCGGAGATGCCTTTCCTCGGCAGCCCTGACAAACCACAGGAGGAGGCTATGCAGTGAGGTGCAGCAGTGTTGGCTTCCGGGGAGTGAATTGTTAAAAAAAAAAAAAAAAAAAAAAAAGTGTGAATTGTTCTCAGGCCTGCTGCAGAAATGACAGCTAGTCAGCATTTTTATTTTTCTAGACCTTTCTAGACCTTTCTTTGCTACCAATTTTCTTCCCTGGTGCAAGTCCTTAACCTCTTTCTTATTCACCAAAGCCCCCTCTACCTCTAATAAAATTCTGTGATCTTGGATTATTATCACTTCCACTTTCCTTTTTTGTTTGTTTCTTTGTTTTTTTTCAGTAAGCATTTGTGTTTTGTCCCGTACCTGTCGGTTGCACAAGTTACTTGTGTTTAAGAAAATGCGTGAGTAAGCCAAATTAAGGCTGTAATTGTGAAACATAACACCCGAATGAATTAAAGAGTTGTTTGTTTTTTTTTTTAAACAGGGTGAGGTATGGAAGAATGAAAATCACTGTGCATTGTTTTATTTTTTCCTTGTGGGTGTATATTCCCAAGAGCCTTCCTCTCAGGGGGAGAAAAAAAGTGGTGTGGTCTGAACACGCTGAAATTCTTATTTCTAGCATTTATCTAGTCTAGGGGTCAGATAACTTTTGTTTGGGGGTTAATGCTGGAGCTTGGGGTAAAATAATGGGATACACTAATAAAATACAGAGATCAGCTTCAGTTAAAAGTACGCAGGTGTTATTGGATAAATAAATGCTAGCTGGGTATGTAACCCGGGCAGCATAAACCTGTCAACGCTGCTACTGGCCAGGAGAACAGAGAAGGATCAGGAGTTTTCAAGGTGTATTGTTTCCACATCCTTTTATTATTTATTTACTCGGTGCACTAGAGTGTTTTTCCACATAGCTGGAAGGCAGCTTTTGCTTACTGGAGCCTTCCTTTTGTTTTTGATTTATTCCCCCATGCTGTCTTTGGTAATTTACTCTGTATTTGCACTGTAATTAAGGAACTTTTGAGAAACCAAATGATTTTACCTTTAGAAGAGCCCTCCCTCCCTTTTTTTTTTTTTCTCTTCTACATTTGCGTCCTTCCCAGTATCTTAGCCTGTTTTCAGTGCTGGTTAAAAAATTACACTTCACTGGCGCTTGGGCTGTCAGAGGCACCTCATGAGTTTCTCTGGTACTTTGGCGACCGTCAGCTGCCCCTGAGTGCATTACCTGGCTTGCGGAATAGCTGGTGGCTTTTCTTTATCCACGTGGCTCCGTGAAGTTGACTGAGGGTTGGCCGATCAAAGATTCCATATCCAAGTGTGGCTGTCTGCTTAGTGATGCAAGTCTTAGGAAGTCGGTTCTTCTAAGGGCATTCTAAAGAGAAGCAAAACTATAATTAAAAAAAAATTACCCAAGCTTCTCTTCTCTGTCACTGCAAGAACATCAGGATGAGATTACCTGCATTGATGCAGTTTAGAGTCACTGGAGAAATGTCAGTCGAATGCCTGTTTATGTGTGCTGTGAGTCCTCAGGGCTGCTTGGTAGTCCCGCTGTGTGTGCGCTGACCTCCTGCTCTCTGGAATGACTAATTTTCCCTATACCCCACTCGCCCCTGTTATCACCTGCTAATCCTGTTCAGCTCCCCCAGACTCTCCTCTCACCCACACCCCCTGCCTGCGGACTTGCTGATGGACCCTCTCCTAGGACAACTGAGTGTGCCCGCTTCTTCATAGCACCCTCCATGGTGGCCTTGTACATGTTCTTATGGGATCGTTTGGTGACTGTCTGTCTTCCCAGCTAGACTGTAAGCTCCAGAAGACCAGCCGAATGAATGAACGGAAGAAAGAATCCTGGAATATTAGAGCTGAATGGGTCCTTAGAGATCTAATCGAACTCCTTCATGTTCTAGATGAGGAAACATGCCCAGAGAGAAGTTCCTAGAAAGAGCTGGGTGGGCTGGGGGCAGTGGAGGGGGAATAGACCCTTGAACCAGATTCACTAATTCACCCATGTGTCCATCTGTGCCTACCCTTCCTCTCAGTGGCTCCCACCAGAGCCAACAGGACGCTTAATAGTATTTTTTAATACAGACCTTGAAAGGTGTCTTACTTGTGTTTTATTCATTGCTCAGATAATTATTGTTGACACTTTTAAAAAGTAATATATTTACACATTTAAAAAAATCAAATGGTATAAAAAGGTACAAAAAGAAAATTGAAAGTTCCACTTTCACCCCAGTCGCTCTCCCCATAGGTAGCCATTATTAGGGTTTTGTGTGATTTCTTCCCTGGTGAAAAAAGACAAAATGAAACACACACACACACACACACACACACACACACACACATGCACATTCATGATCCAACCCAATATTTACAAATTTTATTTTGAGATATCTACTTAGCACAAACAGATTTGCAAAGATCCTATTCAGGATTCATTTCGGATTGCACTGAAATTAGTGGAGATTAACATTCTTAAAACTTTGAGTGTTTCCATGAGCACCGTTCATCTTTCAATTGACTTAGTTCTTTCTCTTTGTTCCTCTGGTAAAGCTTTAATGGTCTATTCAGAAGGTCCTGCAAAATATCTTATTTTTTCCCAAGTGTTACAGTTTTTATTTTGTTGCTATTGTAAATGAGATCTTTTCTTTAAATGTTTATTGTTTGTAAATAGGGATTTTTCACATTAACTTAACGACGTGACAACTTATGGAATTTCCTTGTTGTTTCTAATGATTTTTCAGCTTATTTTCTAAGGTTTTTAGGCATGTGATCATATTGTCTGTAAATGACAGCTTTCCCTGCTTTTCTCTCATTTTGTTTTCTTGCTTAATTGCAGAGGGTAGTAGCCCAGAAAAATGTTTAATTTCTCAGTGATGGTAGTGGACATGGTATTCTCGTTCCTGCCTTTAATTCGGATGATTTTAGTGGCTCACCATTAAATATCATTGAGCTCTTGTTTTTAAATATACTATTATCATGCTAAGGAAGTATCTGTTTCTGTTTTACTAAGTTTATCTGGAATAAGTATTGTAATTGTTTTCAGATTCCTTTTGTGGCATATAACGAATTGGTCCTATGTTGTTTCTTTCTTTTTCCTTGACCTTAATATGGTATATTTATTAATAGATATCATAATTATTGAATCATCCTTGCATTCCAAGGAGAAACCCTATTGGGGATGTTGAACTCTGTTTGCTAAGGCTGTAAGATTTTGCATCAGTAATCATGAACAACAGCAATACTAACATCGTAATGTTATCATAACAGGGCTTCCCTGGTTGTGCAGTGGTTGAGAGTCCACCTGCCGATGCAGGGGACACGCGTCCGTGCCCTGGTCCGGGAAGATCCCACATGCCACGGAGCGGCTGGGCCCGTGAGCCATGGCCGCTGAGCCTGTGCATCCAGAGCCTGTGCTCCGCAGCGAGAGAGGCCACAACAGTGAGAGGCCCGCGTACCGCAAAAAAAAATTATAATAAATAATAATAATAATGTTATCATAACATAGTGATAGTTAACATTTATTGAATGCCTATTCTGTGACAGCCCAGAGATTTCAATAACTGATGAAGCTAAAGTTAGAGGCCAGGGAGTCTGGCTGCAGAGTCCTCATTCTTTTTTCTTTTTTTCTTTTTGAATCTCATTCCTTTATTCTAGCTCAAGCTTTGTCTCCTGAAATGTAACCCTTTGATTTTTTTAAACATCTTTATTGAGTATAATTGCTTTACAATGGTGTGTTAGTTTCTGCCAGCGTCCTCATTCTATTTTTTTTTTTTTTTTTTTTTTTTTTTTTGCGGTACACGGGCCTCTCACTGTTGTGGCCTCTCCCGTTGCGGAGCACAGGCTCCGGACGCGCAGGCTCAGCGGCCATGGCTCACGGGCCCAGCCACTCTGCGGCATGTGGGATCCTCCCAGACCGGGGCACGAACCCGTGTCCCCTGCATCGGCAGGCAGACTCTCAACCACTGCACCACCAGGGAAGCCCTTAAATGCTTTTTTAAATTTCTGGGCTGTTGAGTTTTTTTGTTGTTTCTGTTTTCGTTTTTCACTTCTAATTCTATTGCTTTGTTGTTAGAGAATAAAATAAGTGCTATTTCTACCTTTGGGAATTTGAAGTTTTCTTTGCTGCTTTTTCTCAGTGTTGCATGGGTGCCTGAGATGGGTGTGGTCTCTTGTTTTCATTGTACAGAGTTGATATATGTCTGTTGGACCCGCAGTATCAATGACTTTCATATCTGCTGGGTCCATGTTTCTAATCTTGATGCACTTTGCTGCTCTTCCTGCTGGATCATAAAGGTCTATGACAGTTAGGACTCCGCTGAGGGTCGCCCCTGGATGTTCTCTAGAGTCTCTGTTATATTGTTCCCTGTCTTGAGTCCACACCACCTGCTGGTTGTCACGTCCCTGTTTTGCTAGGGGCTATTCTTTGATAACCCGTTGTATGCCAGGCACTGTATTAGGCGCCTTCCGTTTCTCTATTTCCTCATGAGATCTTCACCACAGTCCCAGGAACTGGGTGACTATCTCCACGTTCTAGATGAGAAGATTGATGTTCTCAGAGTTAAGTCACTGTGCAGGGTCATAGCTGATGTGTGTCAGGCCTTCACTGGTCCCCCTGCTTCTCTCCCTTTCTGGCAGATGGCGGTTAACTTCTTTCCCGCCCGCCCTGCCTTCATCCCCTCCTTCAAGCCCTGCCGGGATAGTCTCTGCTTTGACAGCCCCCGACCAGCTCCAGCAGTTCTCACCAAAGCAGAAGTCCCACCTGCAGGGAAGGAGGGGGCGTTGATTTCTGTGCAGGAGGCAACAGGCCAGCGCCAGCCTCAGGCAACATTGTGAAACTCAGAGTGATTCTTTGGAGGCTAAATTTAGTATCGGGCCCCTCTTTTTTATTTATTTATTTTCTTTATTTTTTTGGCTGCGTCAGGTCTTGTTGCGGCCCGCGGGCTTCTCCCTAGCTGTGGTGTGTGGGTTTTCTCTTCTCTAGTTGAGGCGCACGAGCTCAGTAGTTGTGGTGCGCAGGCTTAGTTGCCCTGCGGCATGTGGGATCTTAGCTCCCCGACCAGGGATCAAACACGCGTCCACTGAATTGGAAGGCGGATTCTTTACCACTGGACCACCAGGGAAGTCCCCCCTTCCATTTTAGACCTGGATCAGCTCCTGGGAGCCACGGCTCCACTGTTCTCCAGACCTCAGCCTAGTCCTGTCCACACAGCACTCTTCACGCCTTACATAGATGGCAGCCACTTAGACTTATTTTCAGAGGCTTAAGGGGCAGCTTTAAATGGTTCTTTTTTGGCATTGGCTTTATGTCCGAAATTAATATCATTCTCAACGGACAGCTTATATGTTTCCATTCTCCTCTTACATGGTCTTACCCGCCTCAGTCAAAGGCTCCCGGGGCCCAGGCACCGAGCAAACGGTCTGGGCCCCTCCTTCCTGACCCTCCACTTGAGACCCCAGTGAGGACTGAGCCCGGCGGCCTCCGCCTGCCAAACCTGTCCCGTTTCCGTCCACTTCCCTGCCTTCATCCAAACCACCTTCTTCTCATTCTGTATTTTTGCACCGAACTCCTGACCCAGGCCCCCCCACCTGCCACCTCACCTTCGAAGGGTGGGCCCCCTGTCGTCATCCCATCTCAGTTGGAATGTCACCCCCTCCAGAGGCCTTCTGTGGACTAGCAGCCAGCCGAGCCCCTCTAGGTCACCCTGTTTTAATTCTCTGCCTTCCACACACCACTGTTTAACACTCTCCTTGTTTGTCTTTGTGTGTCTCTTGTAGAATATATGCCCCAAGGAAACAGGGACAGTATTTCTGTGCGCAGCTCCTAGAGCAGTGCCTGGCTCAGAGTGTGCGCTGAATTCATATTTACTGGGTACACGTCCATCTCACAGCAGTGGGCCTCCTCTTCTAGCACCTGTACCATCTCCTGGGGAACTTAAAAAAATTACAGGTCCTGGGGCACCACCTCCAGGGATGCTGATGGGGTCCGGTTGGGGCAGGGCCTAGGAATCTGCATTTTAAATGGGACCTCTGGGTGATCCTGAGGCAGATGGGCTTCCGACTTTGAGGACCGGTGTTAGTAATAGCACTTACACAGCTATTTACCCACTGGATCCTAACGTACTTCTAGGAAGTATGTCTTAAGGCCAGGGATTCTAAATTTATATTTAAAAACTTACAACAAAGTTTTTTGTACTTGTTTTTGTGTGTGTGTGTGTGTGTGTGTGTGTGGTTTTTTGTTTGTTTGTTTGTGAACAGGTAATACATTCACATGCATCAAAGATAAAAACAATATAAAAAGCTCCACATGAGAAGTTTCCCTTATCCTCTCCCCATCCAACTCCCTCCTCAGCCCCCACTTAGGAAGCTGCTTGTATACATTTCTGGTCCTTCTTTATGCAAATACAGGCAAATTCCAGTATAGATTTTTATTTCTCCCCTTTTCAAATACAAAGTAGTAATTCACATGTTTAGCATCTTGCTTCTTTTTCACTTAACAATATATCCTGGGAGATTTTCCCTGTCAGTACATAGAGAGCCTTCTTGGTTTTAAGCTACCTTGCGTTCCACATGGGGGAGGTATCATAGTTTATTAACCAGCCCTAGAAGTGGACACTTGGCTTATTTACTTTTATGGGGAAGGGGGCCGTTACCAACAGTGCTACAGGGTGTAATCTTGCTCCAACATCATTCCTTTGCACATATAATTGTGCAGGTGTATCTGCAGGATGAATTCTCAGAAGCAAATTGCTGGATCCCGGGGTCATATGCCTTTGTAATTTTAATGGTTGTTGTCAGATTTCTCTGACCATTTTTGCATTTCCACTAGCAATGAAATTAAGGAGTCCCCATTTTCCTACAATCTTTCTAATCAAGTATGCTGTCAAATTTGGGGAGCGGTTTATGAACCTGATAGGTAAGAAATGGTACCTCAGTGTAGCGTAGGCTTTTTTTTTTTTTTTTTGCGGTACGTGGGCCTCTCACCATTGTGGCTTCTCCCGTTGCGGAGCACAGGCTCTGGACGCGCAGGCTCAGCGGCCATGGCTCACGGCCCCAGCCACTTCGCTGCATGTGGGATCCTCCCGGACCAGGGCTCGAACCCGTGTCCCCTGCATTGGCAGGCAGATTCTTAACCACTGCGCCACCAGGGAAGTCCTAGTACTTTTATATAAATGGAATGATATAGTGTGTACTTTTTTGGTTTGGTTTTTCCATTCTGTATCATTATTTGAGATTTATTGATGTTGTGGTGTGTATATTAATAGTCTTTTTTTTTTTTTTTTTTTTTTTACTGCCGAGTAGTATTCCGTTTTATGGGTAAGCCACAATTTATTCACCCATTAGAGGACATTTAGATGGTTTCCAGTTTCGGACTATTTAAGTTGTTATGAATGTCTATGTACCGTTTTTGTATTGACATAGCTTTCATTTCTCTTGGGTAAATACCTGTTCCTTGAGGCAGCTAGGCTCCTGATACCCGAAGTGTGATTGCATACCTCCCCTTTGACCCTCAGACCTTTGCATTGCTTCCTGACCCTGTGGGATGGTAGTGGCTTAGATGAGGGCCAGATTAGGACCCTCTAAAGCATGGGGTCCCAGGGCACGGCCCTCTTGCCATGGACTAAGCTTGATATTACAGCTGCATTGAGTACTACTATTTTGTAGACATACGGGCTACTGATTTTTTTTTTTTTTTTTTTGGCCGCGCTGTGGCCTGCGGGATCTTAGTTCCCTGACCAGGGATTGAACCCTGTCCCCCTGTAGTGGAAGCACAGAGTCCTAATCACTGGACTGCCAGGAATTCCCAGGAATACTGATTTTTTTTTTTTTTAAAGAAATGCCCCTTCTTTGAAAAGTTCGCATTCTGGGCGATGAGGCAGCAGAATAAAGCAAACGTCTGGATCCTGTCGCTGGCGCGTGAGGGAAGCAGGGAAGACTGGGGACCGTGGTGGCTCTGAGGAGCATTGGCTGATCTCTTGCTTCACATCCTAAGGCGCTTATCCAGCGAGCCAGCCAGGATTTGCTGGGCGTCTGTGTGTTTTCTAGGAGCCACTATATATTTGCTTGAGCTGATGATAGCTCAATTAATAAAGTTTCCAAGATCTGTTTGTTTAGTGGTGACCAAATGAGGAAACCAGCACTTCAGCAGTGTGATAATTTATATGATGGAGGGAGGGTCCTGGTGTAAGCCCCCCTGAGGGCAACAACTGTGGTCTGTTTGTTCACTGCCGTTTCCCATAACATCGCCTGGTGCATAACGGATACAGTATGTTTTTGCTGAGTGCGGGAAGCAATGATTTTTTTTTTTTAATGGTAGTTTTTTTTTTTTTTTTGAGGTACAGTTGATTTGCAATGTTGCATTAGTTTCAGGTGTGCAGCAGAGGAAGCAACGTGTTGTGGGTGGAGGTGTTCTCCAACGCTCTGTTGTACAATATTTGTTAGGGTTGAGTTGCCTTGAGGAGGGGGCACTTGGGCTGTTATAAAGGGTGAGTAGCATCCAGGTAGCTTCAGAAGGCTGGCCTGGAAAGGGCAAGGAAAGGGGAAGAGGGTGGAGAAAGAGGAGGCCGGACAGGGAGGGGTGTTCCTTGTAAACTCTGCTAAGGAGTTGGAACGTCACTATTTGAACTTCTTGGGAAACCAATGCTAGAGTTGAAGCAATACTGATGGCATGCTGAGATGTGTATTTTTAGAGATCCCTCTGGCTGCCATGGGAGGGAGGGGCAGGAGGAAGCCAGACTGGGAGAGGCAAGGAAAGCACAGAGGAGGCTGTTGAGGGAAACCTGGACAAAAATGGCATGACCTGCCTAGGACAGCGACCCAGGGCAGGGCCTGGACAGATTTCTGGTCACTGTAAAATATAGTGGTGATGGGAAAAAAGGGCGTGGAGCCAAGGAGCTTTGGGGGAGGTGGCGACATCCAGCATAAATGACCAGACCAGTCCTTGACATTCTCCACGCTGGGTCTCCACCCTCGAAGCCAGCAAAAAGGCTGAGACATTTTTTTAATAAAATTGAGATATAATTCAACACTGCAGTATTCATCCCCTTAATGTATAAAATTCATTTGTCTCTAGTATATTTACAAAGTAGCCCAGCCATTGCCACTACCTAATTCTAGAATGGTGTCATCATCCCCAAAGGCTGATTGGTACCCATTGCCGTCCCCTCCCAAGGGGCACCAAGCTGTCCTAGAGGCCTAGTTTTGGTCCTGGTCAGCCCCCAAGGAGCTGTGTGACCTCAGGCAAGTCCCCACCTTGCCTTGGTCCCTGAAGGCCCTTCCAGCTGTGACCCCATATGATGATTCTGGGTGGGCACATTATGTTATGGTCATACTTCCATGGCTCTAAAGTAATGCTAAAGATTTTTTAATGGCCGGGGTGGGGGGCTTGTTTCGTTTTATTTTTTATGGTAGTAAAACACAGATGATTCTACTATAATTAACACCCTAATTAGCATCTTAGCATAAATCTTTGTCTTCATTTTTGGTTACCTCCTGAAGTTGCACTTCCGAAAGTGAAATTACAGGTTCAAAGGATGTAGAAATATTTAAAGTTGCTTGTACGCATTGCTAAATCGTTTTCCACCGAGGTTGCAAGAACGTGCTGTTTCATCAGACCCTCATCGATTCAGTGCCTTTAAAAAACGTTGTTCATGTCCCTGGCAAAATGAAAATGATGTATGATTGTGTGAATGTGGATTTCTTGGCTCACCAGCATGAGCAAGCACACTTTCGGGTGTTCCTGAGTCACCTGTCATCCCATTTTGTGATCTGCCATTTCTGACCTTGACCCCTCCATCCCCTGGGAAGGCTGCGGGTGGTACCACTCTGGTGGCACCCTTCACCTGTGAGCCCTGGGGCCCCTGCCATTGGGTGTGGTGACCGGGCTGCTTGGTGGGTTGACTTTTGGCAAACTTTCCAGAACGTAGACAAATGTGTGCTGATGCTTAGGGGACTAACTGCCCGGTTATTCCTAAAAGACACCAGAGCATTTCAGTACCACTTCAGAACAAGTAGCCTTCCTCTCCTCCACGTTCCACTAGGGGGCAAATTTTCTCTGGGGGTAGGTTGGTTTTTTAAAAATTTTTATTTTGGTGGCGGCATGTGGGATCTTAGTTCCCCAACCAGGGATCGAACCCATGCCCCCTGCAGTGGAAGCACAGAGTCCTAACCACTGGAGCACCAGGGAAGTCCCGGCAGGTTGGCTTTTTGGAGAGGAGCAAGAATTTCTATGCTGTGTTGTGGGCAAGTTGAGCTGCACAAAGCCAACCTAGCCAGAACCAGTTCCGTTCTGAGTGACGGTGGCAGGGGGTGGGGTTACTTAACTGAGTGGCATTCCTCTAAAGGTGGAAATATTTGTCTGTTTCTGATATATATATATATATATATATATATATATATATATATATATATATATATATATTCTTTTTCAGATTCTTTTCCATTATAGGTTATTATAATGGTGATTATAGGTTATTCAATAAGATATTGAATATAGTTCCCTGTGTTATACAGTAGGCCCATGTTGTTTATCTATTTTATGTATAGTAGTAAGTGTATATTAATCCCAAACTCCTAATTTATCTTTCCCCTCCCCACCCCGTTGTCCCCTTTGGTAACCATAAGTTCGTTTTCTATGTCTGAGAGTCAGTTTCTGTTTCGTAAATAAGTTCATTTGTATCATTTTTTAAGATTTCACATATAAGTCTTTCTTTATCTGACTTGCTTCACTTAATATGATAATCTCTAGGTCCATCCATGTTGCTGCAAAAGGCATTATTTCATTCTTTTTCATGGCTGAGTAATATTCCATTGTATATATGTACCATGTCTTCTTTATTCACTCACCTGTCGATGGACATTTGGGTTTGTTTCCATGTTTTGGCTATGGTACACAGTGCTGCTATGAACAATGGGGTGAATGTATCTTTTCTAACTAGAGTTTTCTCTGGATATATGCCCAGTAGTGGGATTGCTGGTAGTTCTATTTTATGGTAGTTCTATTTTTAGTTTTTTAAGGAACCTCCATACTGTTCTGCACAGTGGCTGTATCAATTTACATTCCCACCAACAGTGTAGGAGGTTTCCTTTTTCTCCACACCCTCTCCAGCATTTATTATTTGTAGACTTTTTCATGATGGTCATTCTGACCGGTGTGAGGTGATACCTCATTGTAGTTTTGATTTGCAATTCTCAAATAATTAGTGATATTGAGCATGTTTTCATATGCCTGTTGGCCATCAAAAAATTTTTTTAATGAGGTAAAATGTACATACAGTGAAATGTGTACATCTTGAATGAACAAGTTGATGAATTTTGTTGGGTGCCTAAGTGTAACCAAACCCCAATCAAGGTTACACACCATCTGCAGTTTGCATTTTTAATTAAAAATATGACTTCTATATCTTACCTTGTGGGTTAGTATAAGCTTTTGTGTTAGAGGAGGGAGCCAGAGTTTAGTTCAGACAAGCACTGAAGAGCATGGCTTTGGAGTCATGTAGATCTGGGCTCAACTTCTGCTCTGACACTTATAACTCACTGTAGGGTGACTTTTAGCTCTTTAAGGCTTAATTTTTTCATCTTCTGAGTGGGGATGTTACCTAGCTCAAAAGAGCATCTCAAGAATTGAGTCCCCAAAACACCTAAGAGCCCTTACAAATCTATGTTTTTTAAAAAAAAAAATGTTGAGAAACCAGTGAAAGATATGAACACTCTATTACCAGAAGAAAATAGCCATCGGTAGAGTCTAATAAACCTATCAAAAGATGTCCAGCCTCATCGATGATCAAACAGATGCAAGTCGGAGCACCAGTGAGATAGAACTTTTCAGCTATCAGATTGGCAGGGATTAAAAAGATCCATAATCCATTACGTTGGCGAGGATTTAGGAGGCAGGCACTCTCATCCATTGTTGGTGGGAGGGTACATTGGCTCTGTATACTTGGCGGATAATTTGGCCTTATCTGTTAAAATTGCAAATGCTCACACCCTGTATTCCAGTAGTTACTCCTCTGCAAGTTATCCTACATATGTGTCTGCACAAATGGGCAAAATATGCGTTTTGTTGCAAAATCATTCAAAGCGTAAACAACCCAAATGTTCAGTCGAGAGAATTAGTTATGATACAACCTTGCAATGAAATGCTATGCAGTCAATGAAAGGAATGAGGAAGCTCTACCGTGACGTGTAAAGGTTTTCACAATGAACTGTAAAGGGAAAAAAGTAAATTTAAAACAGTGTCTAGACCCTTAGATTCCTTTCTATGAGAAAAATGTTCTGATTTCGTCATACCACAATTCACGGATGACTGTAGTTAATGATCACAGTAAGTCAGGGAATTTTTGTTATGTGCAACAAGCAATTTTTCCAGCAATTAAGCTTCGTCAGACCGTGCTATTCTGAGATGTTCCGTGGTGGTGTACACACCTAGGGGCAGGTGTGCCGCCATGCTTGTTATAGTTAAACATTTCTTGGAGGCTAGAATTGGGAACAGCAAAGAGTCATTAACAGAATGACGAGGGAGTTCTGCTTTTAGGCCGATTAGGAAGGAAGCATGTGTGTTATTTAGGTGCTATGACATTCGTTTATTCATTCAGCAAACATTTCCTGAACAGCTGCTGTGCTTCAGGCATTGCCATTGGGGCTGCAGTTACTATTTCCTTCATGTAAAGAAATTACTCGGAATATGACAGAGGATATGGTAATAAGAGACAGCCACCTGCATGTGTCACTATAATAATGATAAAGAGGATCCCTTGACAGCATTAGAAAGAAGCTCTCAGAGCAGGGGCTGCTCTGTGCATAGCATCTAGGTTCACAGCACTCTCATCCGTGCTTGGCACACAGTTGATGAATGTCTGGAATTTGCTAAATGAATGAGTGAATGAACGAATGAATTTATAGGGTCAGGGTTCTAACAAATAACAGAAGATACACTCCAATTAGGATGATTTGAGAAAGGTCTATTCATAAAGGAGCATATATAGTTGTATGAGGGCTGTTGAGAAGCACAAGGAAGGGTACAGGAACCTAGGTAGACTCAGAGAGGTTGCCACACCCCTAGGCTATAGGAGATGAGGGGAGATAGGTTACTGGAACTGGGAGGGAAAGAGATTTGTACCCCCTACCCCTGCCCTCACCGTCTCCTATCGAATCTGAATCTACTGGGGAGCCAGAGGGCAGAGAGCCCAGACGCCTCCATCAGGCTGCTGGGAGCTCATCTGAAGGTACCTACCACAAGCTCCCGGGGGCCTGGTTCTTTTTTTTTTTTTTTTTTGCAGTACGTGGGCCTCTCACTGTTGTGGCCTCTCCCGTTGCGGAGCACAGGCTCTGGACGCGCAGGCTCAGCGGCCATGGCTCATGGGCCCAGCCGCTCCGCGGCATGTGGGATCTTCCCGGACCGGGGCACGAACCCGCGTCCCCTGCATCGGCAGGCGGACTCTCAACCACTGCGCCACCAGGGAAGCCCGGGCCTGGTTCTTGATATGCATTGCACCAAACTCTGTGAGATGAGCAACATCACCCCCATTTTGCCAAGGAAACAGAATGAGGTTAGCTAGGTAACTTGCCCCAGTTGTCATTAGTAAGATGCAGAACTACTATCCTAAGAAATGCCAACACATTTGTGATTTGAGCCCAGGTGGCCTAGAGCCTTGGGGTCCACAGACAAACTGGGTAGTTGGGAGGCAAATTACTCCTCTGGGCCACAGTCTCCCATCTGTAAAATGGGATCTTAATCATCACAAAAATTCGAGAAGTTTTGGATGATTCAATAACAGTGATAGAGGACTTGGTAAACAAAAGAGAACCTCAACTTAATATAAACCGTGGAAGTGTTAAGTATTTGGAAATATGCCAAAATGCAAACCATGTGTTTCCTTTTGGGTGGGAGAGTGTGGTGGTTCATTTTTTTAAATTAATTAATTAATTAATTTTATTTATTCTTGGCTGCATTGGGTCTTTGTTGCTGCACGCAGGCTTTCTCTAGTTACGGCGAGCGGGGGCTACTGTTCATTGCAGTGCTCGGGCTTCTCATTGCGGTGACTTCTCTTGTCGCGGAGCACGGGCTCTAGGCGCGCGGGCTTCGGTAGTTGTGGCACGTGGGCTCAGTAGTTGTGGCTCGCAGGCTCTAGAGCACAGGCTCAGTAGTTGTGGCGCATGGGCTCAGTAGTTGTGGTGCACGGGCTCAATTGCTCCGCGACATGTGGGATCTTCCCGGACCAGGGCTCGAACCTGTGCCCCTGCATCGGCAGGCGGATTCTCAACCACTGCGCCACCAGGGAAGCCCATTAATTACTTTATACTTGTATTTTTCAGTTCATGGTCACGAACATACATGAGTTAGATCCAAAAACAAGTTGCTCTCCCTGCCTGCTCTGTCACTTTTTCCTTCCCTCTCTCCGTCTTTCCCTCTCTCCCTCTCTTTCTTTAATCTGGGGCCTTTCAGTACCCTCTGCCTCAGTTTTCTGTGTCGGGCCCTAGGCCCCGGGGCTCCACGCTCTGAGTGGCCACACGGCCAGTGCCTGCATCAGCAGAAAACCATGTTCTCCATTTGGAATTCAGTGACCTCATCCTCCTCCCTGCAAACACCTGCTCCCTCCTAGGAGCCAGGAGAATGAGGAGAGAGGGCCTGAGGCAAAGATGTAGATCATCAGAGCTTTTAGACTTTGATCCTGGTTGGCCTGCTGCCAGCTGGACTTCTAACTGATGGGCCTCCAGGAGTGGACACTCTTTGCCACCAGACACTCCTGCCTGATTAGCTCTATTAATATTTATAACAATCCCGCAAAATGGGTATCATCCCATTTTGCAGAAAAGAAAACTGAGGCTCAAAGAGATTAAATAAATTTGGCCAGAGTCATACATTTGGCAGAGCCACAGTGAACTTGAGCCCTTTCTGCCTCCAAGTCTCAGACTTCCCTTTCCTTTCTCAGACTTTCTGGAGCCTTCAGTCTGTTTTCTGAAGACTTAGAAAGTTTAAATTTTCTAATTATAAAAGTAATACTGGATTAGAATAGAAAATATGTAAAGTAGGAAGAACATTTTCACATAGCTGCAGCCATACTGTCTGTATAAGTCTGTATCTTGGTTTTTCTCCACGTAACATTATAATGCACGCCTTGTTCCACGGTATTAGAAATTCTTTGTAAACCTATTTTCAGTGGCTGCTAATAACCCCTCAGCTGGGTATACCATCCTTCACTTAAACAATCTGCTATTGTCAAACCTTTCAGTGGCTTCCAGTTTTTCGCTGTCAGCAACGTTACTGCAGAGAACATCTTTTACTCAGAAGGCTTTTTCTGTTTGTCCTGTTTCCTTAAGATAGTTTCCCAGAAGTGGAAACACTGGTTTAAATACTGGTTAGCATTTTACATCTCTTCATGCATATGGCCGGATTGTTCTCCCAAAGGGTGACTCTGGTCCTTTTCCCGCCAGCAGAGTTGAGAGTATTCTGCGGGCAGTTTCCTACTCTAACTGGCTTTTTGTTCTTTCCCCAAAGCCTCATAAAGAGAATGGCCCAGAGTGTGGTGGAAGTGATGGAAGATGCAAAGGGGAAGGTCCAGGAGAACCTTCTGGCCAATGGAGGTAGGTTCCTGAAGTGCGTTTATGACGGTGCTTTCCCAGCTCATTCTGGTCCATCAGTGGCCTCGGATGTGGTCACTCAGTAGCGGCTGAAATAATACAGGTACCATGGAGGCTCCAAACTGACACATTGGCACCGCTGTTTGGAAGACGTGCCCCTTTACAAGCTTATAATCCTGCCGTCTCATTTCTAAAGCATCTGGCATTTCTTACCTGTAGCTGAACTGCTCAATGAAATTTGAAATGAAAATGGGTTCAGTGAGGTTTAATGGTTGGTTGGCTCACCCACCTTGTCTATCAGCCTCCACTTTATCCCGCATGGAGTATTCCATCCCCACCGCCCAACCGATTTATCCCTTTCCCCAAACGAGGCTGAAAAATGCCTTCATTGTTGGGAACGCCTCAGACTGAATTCTTTAGTTGTGCCCAGTAGGTAGAGGAGAGATTGACCAAAAACACTTTGGGTAGCATGTTTGCCTTTGGCATTCTGTCTTCCCTATGCGAACAGGATAAATCTTAGGATTCCAAGGATGTTTTGGTCCATGAATTAGCATACAAACAATTTGAGTGCACTTAAAATGTGCAAGACAAAAACTTTGAGGCTTTGGAAACCTTAGAATTAGGTGTTTCAGCATCTGTAGAGATAATTAAACCTATGACTCTATGCATAAGTATACTGAAAATGAGAACATATATTCTATATTTAATATTTATTTATATCATTTATTACATATAAATTAAAGTCTTTTCCCTTCGGGGAACATTTCTTGTTTTTGGCCGCCATGTGGCATGCGGGGTCTTAACTCCCAGACCAGGGATCGAACTCGTGCCCCCTGCAGTGGAAGCATGGAGTCCTAACCACTGAACGGCCCGGGAATTCCCTCCTGGGAACATTCGAAAGCTTTTTCTTTGCTTGTTTTAACTGATAAATGGAAATGTTTGTACTCCCAAATCTGAACTTAGTTTCGTATGTTAATGCAGTCTAATAACTCCACCTTATTACATTTCAGGTTTGAAGGAAAAAATGAAATGTTTAAAGAGTAGGTTGTGCGTTGTTTGTCGTGTGTGTGCTCAGTGTGCCACCCGCATGTCCCCGGGAAGGTGGAATCTCAGTCTGGTTGTAGGGATACAGTGATCAGGTGACGATGGATTTCTCAAGTGACAATCTCATAGCGTGGTCACGATATCCATATAACACAGATAGCAACTGTTTTTTCCCTCCCCACTCTTCCTTGCATCTCCCTTGCCTCGAGCAGCAGCCCTGCATGCCTCCTGGAGTGGTGAATGGCTTGACCCTGGAGTTCAAGGTCAACTTGAGCATCTTTTGGCTTGCGGTTCGCTTCTTGCCTTGACGGCTCTCCCTAGCATCCTCCTGCCTGTTCTTGGGGGCTGGCTGTTTTGTGGACCCTGACAACTTAAATGCCAGGCTTAGCTTTGTATGGCCTTGATGGGGTTCGCTCATACAGGGAGCCTTCTTCTCTCAGGCCCCTCCTGGGAGAGTCCCTACGCTCAAACAGGCCATTTCTGGTTTCCCTGTTAGAAGGTGTCATTTGCTTTGGTTTTTCTCCAGCCTGCTCAGACTGGTGGAATTGAAGCCAGCAAATCCTCTTAGGACGAATACAAATCTTTACAGATTAGAAGTCACCAAAATGGCTTCCCAAATGCAATCTGTTAGTTACACTGAGATTTCTTGCCGAGGCAAATCAGAAAAATTATTTTGTTCAATTGATGAACTGATCTTACTTCCCAGCAGGTAACTCACAGGGCCCAAAACTGAAGCGTGGACTTAGGGCCTAGAGCTACTTTTCTACATAAAAACCTGGTCTTGAGGATTCTAGGATTTGAACTCACATTACAATAATGATCAAAATGCTTACATTCTACTCAAAATTCACGTCAATTAAAATTAGATGTTATTATTACATCGTATCCATTCCCAGTCCAAATGGCAGGACTCTAAGAGCCGCTGCTTCTCCTCTCAGGAGGTGCAAATTCAGCTTCATTTGTTCGTATGTGTTTCATGATCTCTAGGCCTCCTGGGAGTTGGGTGCCCACAACTTCCAGACTAAAGCCTCCACAGCTGGTCCCGTACCCCAGCCCTGTGCACACAAAGGTCAAGGACGCTAGGGCAGCGCTCATGCACGTGTAGTAAAGGCTCTGAAAAGTACTGCAGTCAAGAGACCTTTGAGACAGTTTGGCTCAGGCTTTCCTGATATTATTCGGATGGGGAAATATTTTTCTTCTGCAGGGCACCCAGGGAGCTAGTGATTGAGAGAATGAACTGGAGAAACTCAGTGTTGCCCCCAGCAGGTGGGATTTTAATCTGATGTCCCTGAGGGTACACCCAAGTCTTCTGGGCTGTGTTTCCTGGAGGGCCAGCAGCACTGGCCTTGGAAGAGTCAGGCTTGGTCCTTTGAGACCATGGCAGGTCACCTCCCTGGGTCTCGGTTTTCTCACCTGTCAATGGACTTAATCCCTTTACGGCTGTCTGCTCTGCCCGGGGAACCTTTTGTTTTTGTTGGTTTTCTGCCTCCCGCTGCGCTTGCAGCGTGGAAGGGCACAGATGCATTTGATTGCAGCAGAGGCTGAGTGCGCAGAGTCAGAACCATCCGAAGGCCCGTCTGGCTGTGTGGTCACAGGTCCTTCTTTCTGCTGCTGCCGGGAAGGCCTTGTTTTGGTTCTTAGATGACATCATTGTCGCTCAAGGGCAGCCGCCTGTGTACAGTGTGTTTTGATTCAAAGTGAGCCTGCCTGGGCCGCGTTCTGACCTCACAGGCCCTTGATCCTCAAGACCAGGCTTCCGGACTTCAGCCAGGGAGAGGGGAGGGGACGGGAGCCTGCCATTTCCGGGGCAGACGGAGCGGAGGCTGCGGTACTGGCAGCACAGGAGGGCCCAGGGCTGCCGCTTTCCAAGGCTGAGGACCGTCCTCAGGCGGAGAGGGCAGGGCCCTTGGATGCGTGAGCTGGGGCTGGGGGGACGGGGCAGCGTCTGGAGCTGGGGCTGGTGCTCCCCACCTGGAAGAGGAGGTGTTGGAGGAGGAGGTGGGAGAAGTCACAGTCACAAACCAGAGGTTTCTGGAGGTTTCTGCGGGGAGACCTTCACCGTCTCCTTATCTAACCTCATTCATCAGACACTCGTGCCTGGCCATCGAGTACCAGGCAGTGTGCTGGGTGCTGGGCATCCAGCGATGATTGCCCTCCAGGAGCTCATGGCCTGGGGATCAGACCCACAGTGCCTGACGTGCTGTGATGGAGACCGAGTGCTTAGGAGCCTCCACGAGGAGGGGGGCTAAGCCTTAAAGGAATTACAGACATTCTAGTAGAAAAGAGGGACGCGTTCTCTTTGGTTTGAGTGCCGTAAAAGCCTGGAGTTTGTGAAAATGCACGGACACGAGACCTTGTCTGAAATGTACCTCTTCTAAGCAACCCGGATAGCGTTAGTACAATAATCAGGGTTATTAGGCAGATTCTCAGACGAAGTACTTGCTCCCTGCTGGGCAGTGTCACAGGCTCTGGGGACACAGAGATAATCACCTGCCCTCAAGGAGGCTGAAGGAGCAAGGGAATCAGGGGTGATCGTGCAGCGTCATTAGTGTGATGAGGCTGGCGAGCATACCAGGGCTCAGGCCAGCAGGGGGAGGGAGGGCTGGGCAGGCTTTCAGGAGTTGGTCTCCAGCCTGATGTTTAGGACAAGAGCAGCAGTGAGAGAGAGGGTGAGGGGTCGGGGTGGCTGAGCTCGGGTGGTGGTGTGCCCATGGGGCCTGGCGGGGGCAGAGGCAGGACTCTGTAGAGCACACATCTGCCTGGCACCTCCCTGGGGCGGGCTGTTCCCCGGCCTGTGTGGTGGGCGATGGCTCCCACCGTGCAGCATGTGACCGCATGGGAGGTGTGTGACCGTCGTGCTTGCGCAGGGCCTGGCCCGCAGTAGGGTCCAGTAGCAGGATCGGGGTGACTGCTGGCACACGAACAGTCCTTTGTGACCGTCACTTCTGCCTCTGACTGCACCCCTGCCGTCATCCAGACCTCAGTGCAGTTCCTCCGAGGCCTGGATCCTTCCTACAAAGTCATTTCCTTGCCCTAGTGTAGCAATCCCCAAATCCATATTAATAACCCAATTAATACCAAAATCCGTATTAGCTCAGGCTGCCATATCAAAATACTGCAGACTGGAGGCTTTTAAACCACAGATGTTTATCTCTCACAGCTCTGGAGGCTGGAAATTCAAGGTCAAGGTGTTGGCAGACGTGGTTCCTGGTGAGAACCTGCTCCCTTCCCTGTGTGTTCACACGGCCCTTGCTTGGTGGGAGCACGGGGGGCGGGGGGGCTCTTTGGTGTCTCCTCATAAGGGCACTAGTCCACTGGGGTCAGGGCCCCACGCTTGGTGCCTCAGAGGCCTTCTTGTCCATCCCAACACCGCTGGAATCTGAAGGACCCTCTAAGTCAGGAGACCAGAAGTATCGGAGTGTGGTTCTTGCGAAGGTGCCGACAACGGCAGCTTCCCTGTCCCCCCAGAGTGTGGCCGCGCCTGCCCGAGGCCAGGGCGGGGAAGGAGCGTGGTCCTCCCTGGCCTCCACGTTCCTTGTCTCCTTTTCTGGTGGGCGTTACACGACTTCCTCTGTGCCAGGGTTTCCTCATCTCTGAAATGGAGATAATAATAATATTGAACAGGGTTGAAGGGTAAATGAACTGAAATAACTCATGCGTCCAGGCCAGGGTCAAGCACCAGCCAGCATCAGCTACTGTGATGGTCGTCACCAGCATCGTCATCCTGCTGACCTCCCTCCCACAGGCCACTTCCCTCCTCCGAGCCCCACTTCATTTCCGTCTGCCGTGTGGGAGCTTAACGGACCCGAATGTCCGACTTCGCTCGTCCCAGGCTGAGCCCGTCTCCGCTCGCCTCTGCTCAGCCCAGGCTGCCGCCTCCCCGCTGCCTGGCTGAGTGAGCATCCCCTCCTTTCACCCAGTCACCCAACCTGGAAACGCAGGTGTGCCCCGAGCCTCCTTCGTGCCCCAGGGGTACTTGTCCCTGCGTGCTGTTGTCGGCCCCCTGCCTCCACTCCCCGGGCACGGGCCCCTCTTAGCTTTCCCTTCTCTCTCCCTCAGAGCCCCAGAGAAGGCTCCTCAGAGCACCAGTGTCCTCGCCCGGCTACGTCCTGACCTCTTGGTGACCTTTCCGCAGTGCTGTTGAGGTGGGAGTGACGCGTGTCTTACTCCTGGCATGTGCGAGGGGCTCAGGAGGTGGGCCTGGTGTCTGTATCGCCACAGGAGAAGGTGCAGACATGACTTTCCTGACCCCGCCCGGCCTTCCTGTTCCCCCTCCGTCCACGCTTCCTGCTCCATCAGCGAGACCCAGGGAGTCCTCATGCCCCGCGTGTGACGCTCACCAGTCCACGCCGCCCGATGCCCGGCGTCCTCCTTCACTGGCCACGTGGCAAACTCTGTCCCATTCCGTCCCTGCGTGAATACGGGGTCCCCACGACGCCCTTGGAGCCCCCCCAGGACAGGAGGCAGGTGTGGGCTCTCCCTTTCCTTCCTCAGCCGCTGCCAGCCTTGTGTTACACTGCTCACTGTGGTGTCATTTTTTTTTTTTTTCGCGGTACGCGGGCCTCTCACTGTTGTGGCCTCTCCCGTTGCGGAGCACAGGCTCCGGACGCGCAGGCTCAGCGGCCATGGCTCACGGGCCCAGCCGCTCCGCGGCATGTGGGATCTTCCCGGACCGGGGCACGAACCCGCGCCCCCTGCATCGGCAGGCGGACCCTCAACCGCTGCGCCACCAGGGAAGCCCCCATGTGGTGTCGTGTTTGACTCATGTCCCGAGCAAACAGCGAGCACCTCGAAGGCGAGGGGGCTATGGTCTGCTGTCCCCAGCACAGAAGTGAGCTGGCCTTCAGTCGCGGTGACTGAATGTCGAGGGAGCAGTGACCAGTCCCTTTTCACCTGCCTGGAGGGCCGGCGTCCACATAACCTGGGGTGAGAACCCAGGATGGCAAAGGCCCATCTTGCTGGGGTTCATGGAATCCTGGGGGCCCCCTTAGCACGTCCTACACTGAAGAGGTAATGGACTGGGGTGTAGCCTGCAGCTGACCCCCGGGTCACACCCTTTCAATGTGCCTAGAGCTCACCTGAGGAGAGAGGGCCCTCAGGAGGTGTGTGGACACCCCTTCGCGCACCCACTTCTCAGGTCAGGAGGCTGAGGCGCGAAGAGAGTTGGTTACTAACACGCCCCAGGGCCCCCAAGCGCCGCCGCCTGACCTCCCAGCCCCTTCCTCCACCCGCGGCCGGTTAGAGACTATCACAGACACCCTGAGCGCGCAGGTTTAGGCTCGCTTTCGGAGAAAGTAAGAGAGAAAAGAAAATTTGAGAAAACACCGATTTGTTCCGCTCACTATGCACTTTTATGTAAAGAACATACCCTGACAAATGCACGTCCGTACCAGGTGGTAAAAACCACCTTCACTAACTCCAGTATTTCGCTAATGTTGAAAATGCCTTTGTTGAAACGGGCGTGTGAGGACCTGGCCTATGTCTAGCGCTGGGACGTGGGAGAGGCAGGGAGATGGTCATCTGCCGGGCAGGTGGCACCCATGATGGCTGTGGGGTCTTGGGGGTTGGCTTGGGGCTCTCTGGGGTACCTCGAACGGACAGCTCAGCTGGGAGTGTGGTCGAACCAACTGGAAAAGGCAGGGGATTCGTCTGGTGCCGCAGAACATCTCCGACTTCGTGGCCACCCCCTGGGAGAGCAGGACCTCCCACACGCGGGGCTCTGGGGCAGCCGTCTGAGTTTGAGTCTGGGTGCGGGAGCGCACCGTTACAGCACCCTGAGGGTAGGGCTACCCGTGGTCCTGGCCGATGTTGGCCTGGCCCTCTGCTCCCGTAGGGAGTACCTGCTCTCCCGGAGGGGGAGGGCGCCCCGAGTCTGTCCTTCCGTTTCTCTCGTTGCTTCCTCGGTTTCAGCGGGGATGCTTGGCCTGCCTGCGTCTCAGGAGAGACGGGAGGTCCGCTGTCTGTCACAATGTGTTTATGTTCTTCCAGCTGACTTAACGTCCTTCGTGACCCACTTCGAATGGGACATGGCCAAGTATCCTGCAAAGCAGCCGCTGGTGAGCATAGCAGACACTCTGGCAAAGGTAAGAGAAGGGCCTTCTCTTGGGGGACGTCACACTGCTGTGACCGGCGTCACTGACCATCTGGGGTGAAGCTACACGGCGTTTGCACCCTGGCAAAGCAGGGAGGGACTTCCCAGAGGCAGGAGGCTGGGTGGGTTCTCGTCCTGCCCAGTGGCCCTGGGTGGGGTCCCTTCCCGTCTGGCTCCCGCCAGTCCTGACTGGGCCCTGAGCTGTGGCCTTCCATGCGCCAGGCAAGGTCAGACACCTTTGGGTTTCAGGGCAGCACTGGAAACGGCTTGGTGACCACCTGTCCTCCCTACTCCTCTTCCATATCTGCCACTGGGCAGGGTGGCTTCGTCTTACAGGACACTCCCCTTGACGGGTGCTCTGAGCCCCTGGTGTTCTGACCCCAGACCCCGGCACCTGTTCACTGCGCTCCCCTTTGAAATATGCTGATGGAGAAGTCAGCCCCACTGTGACTCTCCTGACCCCAACGGTGATTGTTTACTTAACAAAAACTATCTGCTTCCATGGAGAGTTTGGCTTAAGAGCCCTAACTCCTGGGAGGCATCTCCCGGGGTCCCACCCCTGGTAACAGTGGGGAGGCCGGTGGGTGCTGCCCCGATGATTGCACTGTCTCGGTGAGCGGGGTGCCTCCAGCTTCTGCTGCATTAACAAGAGCACCAAGGCGGAGCCCTCTGGGGACATCGCCGGTGTCTTGCAGCGTGTTGACTCCTGTTGGTCTCCCTGAGGGTGGGCGCTGATGAAGATGCTGAGATTTTAGCCTGATGGTTCATGACCGCTGTCCCTCCCCTCCCTCCAAGATGCACAGAGCCCCCAATGTGTCACGTCTCCTGTGGCTGGGTGGCTGGGTGGCTGGGGAGCATCTCAGCCAGACCGGGAACAGAGCCTTCCTGTTGTCTCAGGGCGACAGAAGCACCCAGGTGTGTCTGGGCGGCTCAGGTGAAGGTGATGGGCTGCTGGGACCCACCCCCCTTGCAGTCCTGTGCATCTCCTGCTGGCAGGCAGGCGCCCGGCCTGTGTCTCTGGGAGCACGGGTGGGACCAGAAGGCTCCGGCATCTGGCTGCGGCTCATCGGGCACCCTTTACATCACAGAGGTCCCAGCCCCTCCTGGGGCGATTGGGCAGTGATTCTGGAAGGCCCCTCGAGGAGGGGCTCCCAGAGCACCTGTGCCAGGTGTGGCATCCAGGAGGGTGTTGTGCACCTCCACCCCCAAGCTGGAAGCACACAGTAGTTTGTGGGACTGGCCGCTCCCTGCCCTACTCTGGTGAGGCCAGGCAGCATGGCCAGGGCTGTGCCAAACGTCCACTGGGGACAACGCTCGCCGGCATGGCTGTCCCGGGGATGCAGGCAGTGAGGGGGGTTCCCAGAGTGCATTGGGGCGTCAGCTGAGGCGGGAAGCAGCGCAGTTGTAGGGGACAGGACCTGGCTTCTCTCTAGTCCGGGGGACCCAGAGAGTGACTTGGGCAGGAAAGCAGGGTGGAGAGGAGGGCACTGGTTTGGAAAGCGCTCCCTGTGTGCCTGGAGCCACGCTGGGCTTTTACTTCCCACGTCACCCCTATGGGGTAGGTGTCGCCTTCCTCTGCTTTCTGATGGGGAAGCTGGCTGAGAGGTTGCGTGGCATCCCCCAGGACCTGCAGGTGTTGAAGTATTGCCCTGGGATGGGGATGCAGGTCTTGGTTGGGCTGTATGCCTGGCATCACTTCCCAAGGAAGCCCTGGGCTGGCTCCACTACCAGGAATCAGCTCTTTGAGGCCAGCCAGCCAGAGGTTCCGGGTATTGTCTCCCTCACCCCGTCCTGCCCCAGGAGCACTCGAGCGCTGCCCTCAGCACTGGCTCAAGCCTCTTCCCCGCGTTGGGAGATCTAAATCTGTTAACTAGAGACGTCCTAGTGAGAGGAACTCCCTTCTCTGAAAGTGACCAGCGTCTTCGAGGTGTCTGAACAGGTCTCCCCACCTGGGAGGCGCCCTGTGCTGACACTCTCAGGGCTGGGCCCCCGACCCTCCCAACAGCTGGGAACTGAGCCCACCTGCCTCCCCTAATGAAGAGGAGCTAGAATGGGGACCCAGCCCCTGGCTGCGTCTGTCTCCACGGGCTGGGTCACAGTGTAGTTTCAAAAAGGCTCCCAGATCTCACCGGCGTAACAGCAAACAGTCTCTTTGCCTACCGCACGCATGTCCACGGTGCTCGGCGGGGGCCTGCTCCCTGCCAAACCGCTCAGGCAGCAGCCGCTGGCGTCTCCACCACCTGAAGCACCTCTGGGTGCTGTGCAGGGAGGTTCACAGGGTCTCAGGGCTCTGCCTGGCGCACCTGCCCCTCAGTGGTGGGAAGTGCATGCCAGCCACATGCCAGAAGGAGCAGGACTGGGAGCGTTCGGTTCTGGACATGTTCTCAAAGCACTGCCTTGTGCCGGCCGCTCTGCCCGGAATTGCAGAGATGACCCAGGCCCAGCCTGCCCTTCAGGGGGGGCTCAGTCTGTTGAAGGAAGGACTCACCTTTCTGGATGACCTGCTCTGAGGACTGTAGCAGCTCATGGTAATTCCATGGCACTGAGCTCAGAGAGGTTGAGAAGCTGACACATGTCACACAGCCAGAGCTGGAACTGGCGTTCCGATTCGGGCCGGACGGGTTTCCAAGTCCTAGTTCCTCTCATTGTGTTGCTGGTTTCTAAACATGGTAGTTTTTCTAAAACTGTGTAGTTTTTCCTTGGCTTGTGGTAAAATCAGAAGAATAAAGACGACACAGGATTTTTTGTTTGATTATTTTTTCCTTTTAAAAAAATACAAGTGGGGCCTCCCTGGTGGCGCAAGTGGTTGGGAGTCCGCCTGCCGATGCAGGGGATACGGGTTCGTGCCCCGGTCTGGGAGGATCCCATATGCCGCGGAGCGGCTGGGCCCGTGAGCCATGGCCGCTGAGCCTGCGCGTCCGGAGCCTGCGCGTCCGGAGCCTGTGCTCCGCAACGGGGGAGGCCACAACAGTGAGAGGCCCGCATACCGCAAAAAAAAAAAAAAAAAAATACAAGTGTATAAATCTTATTTTAAAAATCAAGATCTGTGGCTCGTAGCCATGTCAATTTCCTGGTTACGATATTGTACTCTTGTTATGTGAGATGTTGCCAATGGGTGAGACGGGTACATGGGATCTCTGTGTACTATCTTGCAATTTCCTGTGAATCGATAATCATTTCAAGGTAAAAAGGTTCTAAAAATTGTACAAAAAAAATTATAAATCTTATTTTAAAAATCAAACAATCAAAATGGAAAGATGAAAGCGTTAAAGGCCCCCCCCCGCCGTCATCACCCACACGTTCCCTCCCCTCCAATTGCCTCTCCCTTTAATCTCCCTAAAGGTAACCAATGTTTACACGTTTAAAGTGGATCCTCTCATCTCTATTGAAAGTATATATATTTCAACTCAAAATTGCTCATATCCTACAGATTGCCTCCTTTTTCTGTGTAGTGATTCTTGAGATATTCCCGTAGCAGCAGTGGTGTGCTGCTCTGTTGTGTTCGTTGGTGCGACGTAAATGTCCCCTCCGCAGCCGAGGGCGGGCCACCAGTGAGGCGTCCCTGAATGTGTTTCCTCCCGGTGTGTCCTGGAGGAAACGGGCAGTCTCCCAAGAGCCACGGGACCAGCCCTCAGGCACCGTGTCGCTGGCACAGTATTCCGTGGCGTGGGTGCCGTGCTTTGTCGGACCAGTTCTGTGTTCGTGGACCCTGCTGTTAAAGTGTGAGCCAGAAGATCCCCACAGTTCCCACGTGCAAGAGGGGTTCGCCGCTGTCGCTGAACCGCTGGCTTCAGTGACCTTGAGATACTGATTTGCAGTGATCGTCGTAACAGCTGCTGAGTTTTGAGCGCTTCCGTTGACTTGGGCCTGCTGAGCATTTTTCTTTCACCGCTGTGGGTGAGTTGTCACCCCGGCTGAGCAGGTGGGGCACCCGAGGCCAGGCATCTGGAGAGCTGCGCCTCATTCCCCTGCCCGCCGCAGGGGGGCATCCCGGACGTGCTCCTGAAACTTCCAGAACTGGGGGATATCCCTAACGTCAGGCTGGTGACCTGCCTCCAAACTGAAAAGAGCCTTCCTACCTACACAGAACAGGAAGGGACTGCCGTGGGGCACAGCTGAGCCTGCAGACCTGGGTGCTGGTCGGGGCTGGGCTACAGCGGGTCCCCTGAGAAGCCGGGATGGGGGTCAGCCCGAGCTGACCTCTAGCAGAGCCTGAGAGCATGTGGAGTTGGGGCCCTGGGGGCCCTGAGAGTACGAGATGGGCTTGAAATCGGGACAAGACTCAGCTTGCTGAGTGAGCCTAGAAAAGCCATTTATATCTTGAACCCCCTGTCGGCAAAGTGGGGACATTAATCCCTTCCCTGCCTCCCGGGGTGAGCTCACTGTAGGGTCAAATGCTGGAAGGTCTGGGAGAGCAGAGGGGAGAAAAACATAAGCCATCCCGGCAAACGGGCAGGGTGCAGTGTTTTCCTTAAGTGCACCAGGAGCCATTTGCGGCAATTTTGAAAAGTTCAGCCAACTCTTTAAACTCTTTTGCTTTTCCAAATAGCAACTGGCACAGATTGAGACGGACCTGAAGTCCCGAACGGCCGCCTACAGCGCTCTGAAGACAAATCTGGAGAACCTGGAGAAGAAATCCACGTGAGTATTCGGGGTCCCACGCTCCTTGCGGCCTCAGGGCCTGGCCGGGGCAGCGTCCAAGCCGGGCTCCTGCACGGGCCTTTCAGATCACTGGGTGAGCTGGGTGTCTGTGTCTGAGAGAGACAGACAGCCAGCCAGACGGACAGACAGACACAGAGGCACTCCTGCCTCTTCAGGAGTTACGTGCTGGGCAGGGAGGGCCAGCAGTAACAGTGGCTGATGGAACACACACGGAGTGCAGGAGGGGAGGGTGAGGAGGGTCAGACAGTCTCTATCTCCCTCTGATGTTTCTCTTTTTCTTCTTCGGATCAATGTTTATTAAGTACCCACGATACTCAGGCCTTATGCTAGGCCCTAAAGATACAGAGCAGAATAAAATATCATTTCTGCGCTTGGAGAGCTCACAGTTATTCACTCAACAAATAGTTATGGAAAGTCTGCTTTGCGCAAGGGGTGCAGGTGTAAACCGGACAGGTAAGGTCTGATAGCGTAAGGAGTCCGGGACAGACGGGCACTGCAGGGTGCCTTTGGAGAGGGACCCTAAGGGCCTTATCAGCGATGGCTGGTCGGCATGGGGAAGAGGGCGTGTGGGCTCCGGGCGGGGCAGTGTGGAGAGCCCTGTGGGCCGGCTTTTTACCTAAAGCTTCGGCCTTGACTAAGGGCTCAAGAGCTCTTTCCTCGGGAAGCAACGTGCACTTGGGTATGTAACCTCACGGCCTACGTGCTGATGCTACAGACCGTCTCGGTAGTTGTGTTTTGGCCCATTTGCTGATACAATAGCCTCGATCTCTGTGCTAAAAATACCATGCCCTTGATGAGGCAGGTTCCACTGGACACATGTACAAAGCTATTTCAGGTGAATGTCCCCTGGCTGCTGGACCTGTAAGGTGTGTAAAGTGAAACGGAGCCCTCTTCTGGGCCTGTCTCTGCCCCGAGTGGCCCAGCTGGTGGCGTGAGCTGACCTCTGTGTTCCATTTGGGTAACATAAGCTGCCAGTCGCCAGCGGTCCCCTCCCAACAGCCGGTGGCTTGTTCTGAGGCAGCGCAGCTGCCCGAGGTGTTGGATTCAGCTCGGGTGACTGGTGATAGGACCTGGGGTCCTGCCAGGCACAGCAGTTCTGGGCGCCCAGACACAGAGCTGGGGGACACTTAGCCCAGGGCCCCCACCCCTCCCCAGGAAGCGTCCTGAGCCTTCCTGTCCCCTGCTGTCCCAACACCTGCGTGTCGTGGGGGTGCTGGGGTCTGTGCATCCCACAGGCCCAGGGATGCCTCTGTGTCCTTCTCTGCTGATCACAACCCCTTTGTCCCACGTGGATTCAGGGGAAACCTCTTCACTCGGACGCTAAGCGATATTGTGAGCAAAGAAGACTTTGTGTTGGATTCTGAGTATCTGATCACACTTCTGGTCATTGTTCCCAAGTAAGTGGACCAGGAAGGTGAGTTGTTTGGGGTCTCCATCTGGGCTGGTGATCACAGAAGGAAATTTGTCCCGCCCAACAGAGATGAAGCGGGAGTCCCCCAAGGCCAGATCCTGGGGCCCTAAATGGCAGCTGTGGGGTGGTCAGGGGAGCAGGTGACAGTGCTTGTGGCGGTAATAGTGACAGAAGCGGTCATTTCTCGGGCATCTGCTGTGTGCCCGATGCCACACACAGGAGCTCGTTTCCCTCACAACACGCCTGGGGTCAGGCGGGGGCTGTTACTGTTCCCTTGTTCTGCAGCTTGAGAGGTCAGCTGGTTTGCCCCAGCTCACACAGGGCCAGGATCAGAACCCCCAGCAGGAATCTCCTGAGTCCTTCTCACAGCCGCTCCACGGTGCCTGGGGCCTCATGGGGAGGCTAAGCCCCAGATGGGGCTGGGGACAGGGGTCCCAAAGCCCACGGCAGTGCCTCAGGGGATGTTTGGGGCACTGTCTGGCCCCTAGCCCTGCTCCTCTCAGGCCCTCAGGGAAAGGGGCATGCAGCTTCCTGGACTCTCAGGACACCCCACAATCTTTTCTGCATAAAATCACTGAATGATTCTGTACTCTCACAGACCAAGCTATGCACAATGGCAAAAAACCTACGAATCCCTCTCGGACATGGTGGTCCCACGGTCGACAAAGTAAGTGAGACCTCAGCTTGGCCCCAGGGCCTGGGGGGTGTGTGGGGGGGCAGGTGTGGGTGCTCTGGGGCACCTAGCCACCAAACATGCCCCAAGGGCACAAGTGCCTTCAGCCCTCCACACTTGTGCCTTCACAGCCACACACTCAGCCACATGCCAGACTCCCTCCATCTTTCAGGACCCCGCTTCCTTGCCCCCTCCTCCGGGAAGCCCTCCCGGACTACCTTCCGGCCCTCGGGGCATGCAGGGCCTGCGCTGTGCTCTGCTCTGCATTCTCAGCTTGGCCTGGATTCTTTCCCACCTGAGGGTCAAGCAAGAGCCTGGCTGTGATGGCCGCAGAGCACGAGCAGGGGAGGAAAAGAGTCTCGACGTGTGGCCTGCTGGGGTCAGAGCAGGAGCAGCCAGTGAGGGCTGGAAAAGTGACAGCAGAAGGAATCGAGGAACATAGTTGAACCCTGAATACGACACAGCTGGGAAAATCAACAGTTTAGCGTCACGGGCATGAGCAAGGATAAATCTCACTCTGTGATGTTAAGCGGAAAGCAAGTTGCAGAAGGGGACACACAGCACGAAGCCATTTACTTAAAATCTAAAAATGGACAAAACTAAACTGTATGTGACTTGGGTAATGCAGGTGCACGGAATTATGGGTGTTTGAGGATGAGAAACGCCAAACTCAGCACAGCAGTGACCTAGGGGTGGGATTAGAATAAGGTTGGGGAAGGCGTGTGGGGCTTCTATTGTATGAAAATTGTTTGATGTCTTAAGCTGGGCGGGGAATACATGGGTATTTATTCTCTGTACCTTTTCCCATGCCTGAAATAGCTTGCACTTTAAATGATTTCTCAATGAGTCTTGGGCAGCCCTGCCCACTCCCATCCCAGCCCAGAGGCCTCTGGCCTGGGGCGCCTGCTGGCTCTCCCAGGGTCACAAAGTCACTGAAGGGTGCAGGGCTCAGGACAGTCACAGCCTGAGGTCACCAGGGGAGGCTGGAGGAGGAGGGCGTACAGTCCGGCAGAGGAGCTGGCGCTCGACGCTGGCCTGCTTGGCAGGAGTGTTCACTGCTCTGCAATGCTGGCTCTCCATGGCCAAGTGCTGGGAAGTCCTGCCAGGAGAGGCTGCTTCAGGAGGTGGCTTGACTTCTCAGACCAGAGCCCCCAGGCCCTCCATTGTCAGGGGGCACCTGGAGTCTGCTGAGATTACTCTGGAAAGGTTTCTGGAACCTGGGTCAACCCCTATGGGTGTGGGCTCGGAGAAGCAGGAGAGGTGACCCGAGACCCAGCTTGGGCCCAAGGGCTCCCATTGTCAGGTCATCTGGCCAGTGGGACTCAAAGACGCTCAGACCACGGGCCCCAGTGACCCCCACATTGAGGACAGCAACCGCAGTGGTCCTACCTCAAGGTGTGCCAGGGAGACCGTGTCTAATTAGAACATTGTGCCGTTGGACGTGAAATGCCCATTGTGGGATGGTTTCCACCACCTGGAACTTTGCCCTCTGCTTTGTTACAACCACAGCGCGTGAGAGCTGGTGCGCCCCGCTCGGCGCAGCAGGTGACTAAGACCTGCGTACAGCTTGCTCTCGGCCAGTTCATGACCTGGAGCCCACCCCAGAGCCGAGCAGGTCTCCGGCGTTTGGGTCACCCCTGGAGCCCTAGCCTGGAGGGTGAGAGAAGGAGACGAGACGCCGGCAAGGCGCCGGCAGCTTACACCGCGCAGCCAGGAGTTTGGTGCTAGGAAGGGACGCCCTCGCTTCCTCCACCCTCGCGGCCACCAGGCTCCCCCTGCAGCGACCCACCCCGCCGGGGAGAGGACAGGCTCCTTCGGCCCAGCTCCAGGGCCTGGTGGTGAGTCCAGTGAACAAACGCTTCTCTCCCACAGGTTGTTAGCTGAGGACAACGAGGGCGGCCTCTTCACCGTGACTCTGTTTCGAAAAGTGATTGACGATTTCAAAACCAAAGCCAGAGAGAATAAGTAAGGGCTGGCCTCGGTGGGTTTCTCCGGGTTCGGTTTCTCTCCACTGCAGGGGGGGTGGTCTCTGCTCTGACTGGAAGCTTCTTAGCAGGAGCCTCTCCTTTGCTTGTTTTAAGGTTCACTGTCCGTGAATTTTACTATGATGAAAAAGAAATTAAAAGGGAAAGGGAAGAGATGACCAGATTGCTGTCGGATAAGAAGCAACAATACGTGAGTCTATGATACAGGCCCGGAGGATTTTCTTGAAGGCGTTGGGTGGTGCCCACGCACCCAAGGCCTGGAGCAGAAGGGCCCCGCCTAAGTCCCAACACCCACGCCCAACGTCCCTACTTGCCCGGTGCACACTCCTGGGGCTGCCAGACAGGGTCTGGGGGAGGGTGACAAGCACCGGTAACCTGGAGGTGACACATGAGCCATGAGCCCTGCTGTAGGAGATCTCACCGAGCCTGGCACTGCCCTCTGGGAAGGAACTCTTAGCTCTGTTCTGCGGAGGAGAAAGTGAGGCTCTGAGAGGTGAACCAGCACTGGCCCTGGGAGAGGACCCCACCTGGCCGCCTGCGGTCGAGCAAGGCTGTCAGGGCTCCGGGCAGGAGCGCCTGTGCTGAGAATGGCAGGGCCGCCACCTTGCAGAGTGCAGCCAGCCGTCACCCGAAGCCCTGGTCCGTGTGATGTCCAGGCGTGCTGTGACATCCCCGTCACTGGCACCTGTATTTACCTCCCTGAGGCTTTTAGCAAAGAGTGGGTGCTTATCCTAGAGACTTCCAACCACAGCCACTCAGAACCTTCTCATGTGTGAGGGCAGCTGAGCTCAACAGAGAGAAAAACAGATTTTCTTTCTTTTTTTTTTTTTTTTTTTTTTTTTTTTGCGGTACGCGGGCCTCTCACTGCTGTGGCCTCTCCCGTTGCGGAGCACAGGCTCCGGACGCGCAGGCTCAGTGGCCATGGCTCACGGGCCCAGCCGCTCCGCGGCATATGGGATCCTCCCAGATCGGGGCACGAACCCGTATCCCCTGCATCGGCAGGCGGACTCTCAACCACCGCGCCACCAGGAAGCCCTAGATTTTCATTTTTGAAATGTGAATGGTGTAGCCTTGAGAAAGTCGCTCTGTAAAATGGGCACCTTCAGGACTCAGCATCCTCCAGCTCAGAGCGGGGCTGAGCCAGTGGGGGATGTTTTCAGGTCCCCTGCCCTACAGTTCCCCCAAGGAGGGTTCTCAGAGAAACTTCCAGTTCAGCCTCTAGAGGAGAGAGGAAGGGAGGGGTGAGGAAAGTTGGTGTGTAAACGTGAAGCTGTGAGTGTGTGTTTGGGTGAAAAGCCAGTGCCTCCCGTGCGGCTGTGCCTGTGCCCCGGGCCGCCTCCTGCCTCGGGCTGGGGAATTCTGTGCATCCCGCCTGACCTCTCTGGCTCCGTGGCCTTTGCACAGGGACTGCAGACACCTGGCCCCATCAGGAGTGAGAACCAGCCACGGGGCCCCAGAAATGGGGTCCCCAGAGCCCCACTGGATGGACCCATCCCCCTCTGTGGAGGAAATGGGAACTGATCATATACAACTGCCTGTGAGGGATTTCAGCCCTCTCCCCGAGGAGAAAGGCACACGTGCGCACACACACACATACGTGTGTGGACATGTGTGTGCACGCCAAGGGAACACACACTTCTTAGATCCACAATCTGTCAGGCTTGGGTCAAGGCTCCGGGGCCCTTCCTGAGACTAAGGACTGAGCTGGAGCCCTATGCCCCTGGCCTCGGACCCGACTCACCAGGCAGGAAAGATGCTCACCAGCAAGAGCTGAGATCCAAAGGGTTTCCTCCTTCACCTGAGCTCGCCCAGAACCCTAATATCCCAAGAAGGTTCCAGCCTTCTCTTTAGCTGAGCCCTTTCCCCGCTTGCTTTAGTCCTGGCCCGAGCCCCCCACGGTGTCTCTGGAGGGAGCTAGATGGTGGCACCTTTCACAGGTGACCAGGGGCGAGCCTTTGGCACCCACCTACACGGTGGCACAGACCCCCTGGGGATCAAGGTGATATACCCGAGCCCAACGCCTGCGCCTCTGTCTCAGGTTGCTCGCTGGCATTTTTTCGTGTGGTGTAGACTTCCGCTCCCTGGCTGCCCCGGGGAGCCCTGCCCGTTCTCCGTGGAGGGGAAGCGGAGCTCCGAAGGACAAACTAACTTGGAAACCTGTAGTTCCCTGCGAGGCTCTTGCTGGGCGCCAGCGAGCAGGGGTCAGCTGGGGTCAGCCCTACCCCGGCTTCTTAAGAATCTCTTTCCCGCTTTAGCCTTTTTGGAGGTGCATAGGACCAGCATCCTGTGTCCTAGGGTGGTGGGTGTCAGTTCCCTTTGAGAGCCCAGGATGGGATTTTCCCGCTCTTGGCACCTGTCTGCAGAGAAAGATGGTAAAGGGTCGAATGTGTCCTAACAGCACGCCTGACCAGTTTTCTGCATGTAACATGCTTAAGTGCATCCTGACGGCCAAGGAGGCTACTGTGAGCTGGACTTGGGAGAGACACCCTGACTCAGCCCAGGCAGCCCGGAAGGCGGAGCTGGTCGCACAGACGGTCCAGGGAGGGGCAGCTCCTGGCCGAGGCCAGGCTGGGGGAGGGGCTGTGGGCTCTGCCCGTGGCATACGGAAGCCGAGGGCTTTAACACCCCCGCCCTGGAGGGGGAGAGCCAGCAGCACCGGCTTACCTCCAGTCCAACCAGCACGCCTGAGCCCGCCTTCAGGTGCTTTTCAGGCCGTGAGAGTGATTTCTGTTTGTTTGTGATGCATGTTTGCTGAAAGATTAATAAATGATTTCTGTGCCTTTAGCAAACTTCCTGTGTTGCTCTTAAAAAGGGATCATCCACCTTCCCGGACCACAAGGTTAAGGTAACCCCGCTAGGGAACCCCGATAGGCCCGCTGCGGGGCAGAGCGCCAGAGAGAGAGAGAGTGAGGGTGCGGGTGAGGTAAGCAACCCCCCGGGAGCCCTGGGGTCCCCGGCTCGCACGTCCTCGCCCGCGCAGGCATCTCTGGAGAAAACAAATCCTTGCTTTTCCTGTTATCTACTATGGCTTCTGAGGTCTTAAATTCAAGGATTCCAGAATCATGCCTTCCTTCTAATCTGCAGGGTCTCTTGGGAGCTGCCCCTCCCCCTCCCCCAGCAATGATTGGTGCTTGCCGGCCAGGGTGCCTTTGTCCTGGCTGGCGGTGGCTGGAGCTGGTGATGGGGCAGGTCCTGGCTGGGGGATGGTGGTCGGGCAGCTCAGCTCTCTTCCCCTGGGTGCCCGCCCCTGACCCACCCCTGACCTTTGTGGGCATCCGAGGAGGACCAGCCATGCCAGCATTAGCGATAGCGGCTGTGGCCACGTGCAGTGGGGCTGTGAGGAACCCCCTGGAAGTGGCGGCTGGTGGATGATGCCGGGACTTGGGGTGAAGCCTTCGAGAAGGGGAGCTCCTTGGAGGTGCAGTGTCAGCCAGAAGCCTGCTGGCTGCCTGCTGAAAGCCGCGAGGTCAGGGGCTGCCCACCCCCCGCAGCCCGGTGGGTCATGGCCCCATGTGTGTGCCGGCTGGCAGGCCCACTGAGCTGCCCCAGCGCCAGGTGCCCTGGAGAACGTGGGCCTGGGCCTCACCCTGGCCTCTTCCGACCGACTCGCTGCTTCTGCTCGTCACTGGGCGTTTCTTCTCGGCTCGGGGCTTGCTCTGTCAAAACCCACGTCCCTTGTTGGCCGGGCGTCGGGTGGAGTGGCCGGGAGGGGTCACCGCACTCCTGTCCCTGCAGGGCCCGCTGCTGCGATGGCTCAAGGTGAACTTCAGCGAAGCCTTTATTGCCTGGATCCACATCAAGGCACTGAGAGTGTTTGTGGAGTCTGTGCTCAGGTGCGTGGACGAGATGCCCGCCCTGGGCTGTCCTGCGGTGGGAGGTCGGGCGTCGCCAGCTCTGGGGCCACCTGGGCTCTGCCACCCCCCTTCTGGCCCCTCCGGCCTCCTCGGGGACACGCCCTGGCTTTGCTGCCCTCTTCCTCTGCAGCTCCTGGCTCTTGGCAACAGGCTTAGGGTTTCCTTCCCTCAGTCCTGAGGGCGCCTGCTGTCCAGTGCTTTCCTGCCAGTCATGGGGCTGGTGTCCTGCTGTGCCCACCTGCTCTGTGCAGCCCACCAGGGGCCAGTGGCTCCTGGAAGAAACACCAGCACCGACCGTCTCCATCCTTGACCTTTGAGGCCTAACCCTCAAGGCAGCACAAAAAGTAAAACCCAAACCAAACCGAACCAACAAAAGCTAAACTTATTTTACCTTTTTTTTTTTTAAACAAATGCAAAGTAGGTTCACTATTTTGTAGAAACTGTAGGTAATCCCAAAGAGTGAATAAAAAGCACCAAGAGGAAGCACTGCTAACATGCTGGTGTACCAGCATCCTTCAGATTTGGGGGGTTTGCTTCTTTAAATTTGCAGATATGCATAACTTTTTTTAACTTTTTATTTTATATTGGACGTTAGCCGATTAACAATGTTGTGATGATAGTTTCAGGTGCACAGCAAAGGGACTCAGCCACACATAATGCATGTATCCGTTCTCCCCCAGACTCCCCTCCCAGCCAGGCTGCCACATAGCACCGAGCAGAGCTCCCTGTGCTCTACACTAGGTCCTTGTTGGTTATCCCTTTAAAATAGAGCCGTGTGTACATGTCAGTCCCAAACTCCCTGTCCCGTCCTCCCTGGTAACCATAAATTCATCCTCTAAGTCTGTGAGTCTGTTTCTGTTTTGTATCATTTCTTTTTAGATTCCGCAGATATGCATACATTTTACAAAAATGGAATCAAACAGGAAATATCTGTTGAAGCCTGCTTTCTACTGTGTTTGAACATATCCCGTGTCCTGAGCTATGGGGCGGGGGGGTCTTGGCAGCACTGCTCACGGCCGCTGCCCCCTTCTCCCAGAGCTTGGCCCACTCTGCCCTGCAGGCTCCAGGGCCCCTCGGCCCCTCTGGGGTGGTCTTGCTGGGCCCCTTCCGCCAGGCTGACTGCCCCGCTCTCTCTCCTGCCCAGGCTTCCTAGGTCTCCACTGCCGTGCACTTCCCGACCGGCTTCGCTGGATTCCTGACTCATCTTCCCTCCCCGTCCCTTCCTCCTGATCCCCGTTTCTCCCTGTGGCCTCAGGTCCTTCCCCAAACTTCAGGGCCCGCTTGGACACCTCCTCTCCCTCATCCTCATGTCCCTCCCCACCTCCCTGCACCTCACGCACCCCTGACGGCCCTCCATCCTGCCTTTGCTTTCTCTCCTGCCGTCTCCCGCCCAGCTGTTGCTTGGGCCCCTGCCTCCAGTGCATCCTCCTCGTGGCTGCCAGTGTGGTTTTGTCCAGATACAGACCGGGTCTGATGGTGGTTCCTTGTCCTCTCAACCATCTCAGACCCCTGTAGTGGCGAGGACTGTGGCGCTGGGCTGAAGGGCACACTCAAGATACCCCGGAGTGTTCCAGCCATCGACAGTGTAGACAGGCCCAGTCTGTCCCTGCTCACCTTGGAAATCAGGGGTTCTCAGGCCCAGTGTGGCAAAGCCTGCCCAGCCTTACAGGATGCCCATTTTGCTCAAGTGAGAGGTTGAGAGGGACGTCCCTAATATTTGTTTCATCTCGGTAAAACAGTATATGCAAAAATAATTCCTTTCAAAACTATCAATGTATGACATTTTCAAAAACTGTACTTTTTATTTCTCCTGAATAGTTGTAATACATGAACACTGTAAAAAAAAAAATCAAGTTCAGAAATATGTACTATGGAAAGTAAGTTCCTCGCAGCCCCACTGCCCATAGATCATCCCAGTTAATGGTTTCAAGACTCTTCTCATCCCCCAAATGTCATCATTTATACTTACTGTTCTGCAACTTGCTTTTTTCATCTGCTTTGCATTATAGTCTTATCCGTATGCATAGAGATACTCGCTCCTTCTTAATGGCTTTTTCGTATTCCATCGTATGGAGAGAGCCTAAGCTAAGAAAATAGATGTTAAAGCAACAAGTTGATTAGAGCAGACGGGTAAGGTTCGCCTGTTTCTTGATCCTCCGACCCCGCGTAGGTCTCTTCCCCCAGCTCGCACTTGTTGCTGTGTCTTTTCTCAGAGCTGGTTCTGTCCTTTTTCCCTACGCTGAGAGCTGGAGGGGAGGGCTGGGGTGACTTGGCCTCTCTGCCTGTCACCCAGCCCAGAGTCAGACAAAGAGGAGGTGCCCCACGTTTGTGGCCTGAAGCAAATCAAAGAGAAGTGGACCAGCCCTCAGCTGAGGAAGTGCTGGTTCATTCTCAGGGTGAAGTGAATCAGGGGCTTATGTCACCCAAGGTGAGGATGGAAACGGGCCCTGGGTGAGTGGTGGGACCATGGTGAGACCGGAGAAGCTGGTGGCTGGGTCATTAGTCTGGATCTTGGGAGAGGTCTAGTGGGGAATGGATATTAGGGGAGCACCAGTGATGATTGATGTGTGTGGATGGGTTCACCTGCAGAGAGTCGCTTAGAGGGAATGTACCAGCATTTAAGGAGTGGAAGCAAAGAAGCCTGTGTGGATGTCAGAGGCCGGAGGAGGGAGAGATGGGTGAGTCAGGGAACAGAAGGTTAAGGCTTTAGCTGTCTCTGGGATGGGGCCGCTGGGAGGTCATTGGTGTGGGCAGCTCGAGTGTAGTGGCTGAAGGATGCTTGGGTGACACAGGACATTGGGTGCTCTCGGATGTGGGGTGAGAGCGGGAGGGAGGTGAGGGAATTTTTATTTTAAACAGGGCACAATGGTGCCATGGTTTTTTTTTTTTTTTAGTTCTGGATATGTAGAATTTTATTTTTTATTTTTTAACATCTTTATTGGAGTATAATTGCTTTACAATGGTGTGTTAGTTTCTGCTTTATAACAAAATGAATCAGTTATACATATGTTATACATATACATATCAGTTATACATATACATATCTCTTCCCTCTTGCATCTCCCTCCCTCCCACCGTCCCTATCCCACCCCTCTAGGTGGTCACAAAGCACCAAGCTGATCTCCCTGTGCTATGCGGCTGCTTCCCACTAGCTATCTGTTTTACGTTTGGTAGTGTATATATGTCCATGCCACTCTCTCACTTCGTCCCAGCTTACCCTTCCCCCTCCCCATATCCTCAAGTCCATTCTCTAGTAGGTCTGTGTCTTTAATCCCGTCTTACCCCTAGGTTCTTCATGACCTTTTTTTTTTTCCTTAGATTCCATATACATGTGTTAGCATACGGTATTTGTTTTTCTCTTTCTTACTTCACTCTGTATGACAGACTCTAGGTCCATCCACCTCACTACAAATAACTCAATTTCGTTTGTTTTTATGGCTAATACTCCATTGTATATATGTGCCACATCTTCTTTAGCCATTCATCTGTTGATGGACACTTTGGTTGCTTCCATGTCCTGGCTGTTGTAAATAGAGCTGCAATGGTGCCATGTTAAAGGGGAGGGTGGTGGCTGCAGTATTCTCAGCACGGAGAGTGCAGGTGGAGGGCTCCCCACCAGGGGGCCTGGAGGGGAAGGAGGCTCCTCTACTGAGGCGTCCAGGAGGGGGCAGCAGGGGGGCGGCCTGGAGCAGGAAGGAGCGGAGAGCCGACCCGCCATTCCTGGAAAGCAGGTTCTGAGCAGGATGAGGTGTTCACTAAACTGACCTGGAGGGAGGGCTGGCAGGGAGAGGGCTGGAAGGATCTGGAAGAATGTGCAAACCCTGAAACCAAGAGGGGAGTGGGCTGAGAAAGGGGTCCAGGGCGTGGAGGCTGGATGAGGGGCTAGGAGCATTCGTTCAGCCAGTACTGAGGGGGTGCCTATTACCCGCCATGCACTGGGGATCCGTGAGTGAACAAGACAGATGCAGAGCGCTGCCTTCAAGGAGCTCGCAGGCTGGTCAGGGGAGAACTCAAAAGACGGGGTCCTTGTTCAGGAGAATAATAATCTTCCAGGGCAACCTGCTGATGAATGCAATGGGATGACCAGATTGGAGCATGGCAGAGGCAGGTTCTGTGTCCAGGTAGCAGAGTGATGGTCTAGCAACTGCATCTGGGAACTGGAATGCCGTCTCCTGGCATACAGGTTGCCTGGGCTGTGAGATTGGTGACCGTCACACTTTGAGAAGGCTGCAGACTTCCCTGTAGTAAGCGGGTAGAGCTGCGCTGGTGAGGTCGAGGGTGTGGGGTGGGTTTCCAGGGCACTGGGAGTTCGGGGAGGAAGTTCAGGAGGGAAGGCAGGGCGAGGGTAACTGCTCGTGCGGGTAGTAGGGGCTCTCCAGAAGCACTACGACCCTGTGCTCAGTGTCCTCCGGGTGACCGGAGCTTTGGTGGCAAGGAACAAAGGAATGAGGGCGGTCAGCTGGCCCATCCTCTCACCCACGATCCAGCCCAAGTGCCCCTGCCATCCCTGCCAGCATCTGCCGGCCTCTGTGGCCCTTGCCTCTTGGGTTTGGTGGGGCCCCGCTCATCCAGTGTTCTAAGGCAACGGGACTAGGTACGTCTTATGCTTGGTTACAGTGAAGCAATTACAAATGGCCCTTTCACGTATTTACTTCACCTTTCTGCAGATCCACTAGGAGACCTCGGGACTTTAGTGAACACTTTGCACCATTAGCAGCCAGAAATGAGGACGGGAAAGCCAGGGGCTAGTTTATGGGCATTGACTGTGAAATTAAAACTAAGTAATAACAACAGGTCAGGCAGTAAAAGGGCATCTTAAGGCCAGCTTTCACATGCTGGGCTCGGGCATGAAGCACAGGTGATAAGTATCGAACATCCAAGCATTTGCTCACTGGTAGTATATATATGTATTTTAAAAACATTGAGAATCACAAAATGCATGTTTACTGTTTATGTAGTACCCAGTGTAAATATTTTAAGTGTTCTGAGATACCACCACAGGAATAGCTGCAAGTGGTTTCAAAGGTACTCATGGATACAAAGTCCATTTTAAATCCTTTCTGTCCACCCAAAACTCAGCAAAAGGAATTCACAATCTTGATAAACCAGATTTGCGTGTGTGTGCGTGTGCTGGTTTTTTCAGTGGAGAAAAAGTATGTCAGCTAAGCTGGGTTTTAGACGAAGCCTTTGGAGTCAGACTATTTAGTCAAACAGCCTCCATTCAGCTTGACCCCTCCCCACCTGATGATTACATACACCCCGGAGACCCCTTAGCTCTTTAGTTAAAAAACTGTCACTATCAGAAGTGGGTGAGCATATTCTAGAGATTTTTCCATGCACAAAGATCTAGCAGTTAGTCTCACTTCTGACCCCCGACATTCCACTCGAGTTTTCTTTTCCTGAGCTATGTTGCCTCGTTTTTCATTCTTACTGGAGTGTCAGGTTCGTTTTACCCGTATCTGCAGTAACTCTACACTTTGAACAGGTATGGATTGCCAGTGAACTTCCAGGCGGTTCTCCTCCAGCCTCATAAGAAGTCATCCACCAAACGTTTAAGAGAGGTTCTGAACTCCGTCTTCAGACATCTGGATGAAGTCGCAGCCGCAAGTATATTGGATGTAGGTATATTATCCAGAGCTGCCTTTCTACAGTAAGGTCAGCCTCTCCACATGGGAGGTACTTTCCCAAAGTGGTACCTGCCAGACTGTTAGGAAAATCTACACTTCACGAATGTGAAAGTTTAACAAGAGGCTGTGTGTTTGGGGTAGGGGGCGGACTGTGGGGCAGACAATACAGTCGATGCCTAGAGAGCTTTCCTCAAACAGAAAAGTAAAACAAGAAACGAGTTTATGCACTTAGAAGGTGACCATGTCTTTTGTAGGCATCCGTGGAGATCCCTGGATTGCAACTCAGCAACCAAGACTACTTTCCTTATGTCTATTTCCACATCGACCTTGGTCTTCTTGACTAGAAAGATGAGCCGGCAGCGCTAAACTTGCATATTTGTGCAAATTACCAGACGCTTCCTTCCTTTAGCCAGAGAAGAGTTGAAGTATCCTACAGAATTTTAAATTTTTAGAGAAATTGCTCACAAAAATTAGTTACAGTTGTATTTATTTTTTTTAAGTTACAATAAAGAAATGTTCTCAATCCTTTGAATTGTCTCTTCATTTACATTCTAACATAATTCAAAACTTCACTTTTCTGAATGTTTTACATAAATGGGGACTTCCTATAAATTGCTAACCTGCCGCTTATTTCACGTCTTAATGGACATTTTGTGAGGGTTTCATAGCGTATTAAAAACCTTGGACTAACTGTATAACCAGCTGTATACCCTAGTAGTCGCTGGTGATGGCCCAAAGACAAAATAGTGGGGGTGGAATGCAGTTCTCACTTGACAAACCCTTGTTTTTCATTCTTCTATATAAGCTCGCTTTACGTTTCACACTTACAGTTGAAACTCAGCCTTGCAGGACACGTGTAAAATCTGTGTGGTGGCAGGCATCCAGATGGTGTCATGTGAACCACAGATTTATAGGGAGGAGAGACATCAACGTCATCCCTTCATAATACTAATATACTGAATTTACGATGTGGACACTAATTTCATACCTTTATTGGCATTGTCCAAAATAGTTTTATTCTTTAATGGAAAAAAGCCATTAATATTCAAAGGAAAGGATCACATTAAAAAACTTGTATGTAAGAAACAGCCTCCAAGAACATTCAAGCAGCAGTCAGAGGGAGGGAAAAACGCTTCAAGAGCCCATCAGTTTTCTTCAAAATATTATCTGACAGAATACAACCCAATTCACCGGCTATGACAATTCACAGAATTTTTCATTGTTTTCTTGAGACGCAGAAGTTCACTGTTGCAGTGTTTTCAAATGACCAATCAGTGTTACTTCTTGGTTAAAAAGGCCACTGGTAGATTCATCTGATTGGAAAGAATGTTCCTTCACTGCTGGAAAATCCGCTCCCAAGAAAAGAAAATTGGAGTCTGTACGGCGCCTCTCATAACTCATCTTTCTCCAGGTCATCGAGCTCCACGTCACTCAGGTCAATATCGTCTTCCACGGGAAGCTGTAAAACAAAACCACCATCAGGCCCTGCAGGGTCTATGCAGAACCACAGACAGGGCGACCCTGAAAGTCTGACATCTCATTTTACGAGGACTAAACTTCCAGAGGTGCTCTGGTCACGAGTTTCTCCCCAGTCCAGCTCCTGCTTTTAACTTTGCCTATTATTACACAGATAGAAAACTAACCGCTATTTAACTGGTCCTTTTCAGGGAGGTGGGCAGAAGTGTACCGGAATAAATACTAATTTCAAAGCTGTAATTTTGTGCTTCTCTCAAAGTTAATGAATTCTAGGTTAAATGTTCACTTTACAGGTAACAGTCAGGAAAGCAACCTCACTGAAATTTACCTCAGTGTCTCTGTCACGAATATCCTATGCCATGTAGCACTCTGTAACAGGGAGGGTGGGATGAAGGGTCTTGAGACAAAGAACACCCCGAAAGGCCCATGAGGTTGATTCTTCAGGTTTATGCTCACGTCAAGGCTTAGGTCTGATGGAAAGGTCTTGTTTACAAGTAGCAAAGATGCACAGGGATTGGGAAAGTAAGGGGCTGGACCAAAGCCCGGACAGCGAGTCCTGTTCACACACAGCTCGGTCCGGGACTCACCTCGCCGTCCTTGCCGTCCCAGGGCTCTCTGGTGCTGATGGCAGGGAAAGCCCCACCTCCTACGGGTGCTGTAGACCCACGCCCGAAAGACAGCTCCCTTGGGGGAAAAAGAGCAGAGCGCGGTGTTAACGATGGACTTGCTGACGCGGACGAGGAAACAACTTGTCAAAACTAACGATTTCCCTCCTCCCTGCTATGTCTGCATAGAGGCATTTCTCTGCTGACGCGGATGAGGAAACAACTTGTCAAAAATAACGATTTCCCTACTCCCTGCTATGTCTGCATAGAGGCATTTCTCACCTCTCTCCCCGGAAAAGCACTTCATGAACGGAATTATCTTTTCAATCAGGGACAACAGTGTAACCAGATACCAATATAATGACATTCCTGACTAAGGCCTTGGCAGTAGGTAAAGCCAGGTACTACCAATAATTAAAAAAAAAAATAGCAAACATATCTTGCTAAAATACAACTTAAGTGTGTAAAAACGATCCAAGTTGACCCAGAACATGGTCTAGACCAACACTAACAGTTGATTAACAAAATTCCACACTAACTTTAGAAAGGCTTTTTGAAAGATGGTACCTTAAAACTGAAACCCTTTTCTCAGATTTCTAACAGGAAGCAGAGGCACTTAGAACCAGCCCACAGGCACCACAGGCCCCCTCAATGATCTACAGGTGATGGTGGCAATTTTCACACATATCAAGCTTTCAGACAGAAGAGTTGTACCACGAAACATTGTGTTAGGTTTTGACTTTGGCAGGTATTGATAAACAGTTCCCTGGAAGGATGCAGACGCGATCACCAGACTGTGAGCAAGGCTTCTTTATAAAAGGAGCCTCCAATTATCCTCGGTGAAGGGTGCTTAGAACTAGGAGTTTGGGATTAACATTTACACACCACTATATATAAAATAGATAAACAACAAGGTCCTACTGTATAGCACAGGGAACTATACGCAATATCTTGTAATAACCTATGACGGAAAAAAGAATTGGAAAAAGAATACATATATAGCTATATAGATAAATATATGCATAACTGAATCACTTCACTGTACACTTGAAACTAACACATTTGTAAATTAATTATAGTTCGATTAAAGAAAAAGAATATGGGTAAAAGAAAAACAAACAGGATATCAAGTTTCCTGTATGTGTCTGACAACAGTTACTTTGCATGGTGGGAAAACTGGGTAATTTTATCCATTGCTTTCGGCTACTTCACGTAATTTACAATGTGTATCAGTGGTTCTGAAATTGAGGGCAATTTTTGCCCCCAGTGGACATTTGGCAATGTCTGAAGACATTTTTGATTGTCACAACTCAAAAATCACTGAGTGTGTGTGTGTGTCTGTGTGTGTACGCTGCTGACATCCGGGGGTAGAGGCCAGGGATGCTACTACACATCCTATAATGCACAGGACAAACAACTACCTGGCCCAGAATGTTGAGTCCCCACGCTCAGCAACCTTGATGTACACATACCAGTTACATTCAGAAAACAGGATTATAAATATGTCAAACCCCACTTTACCACCATTCCATGAACTGTGCTGTGTGTAGAATAAGTCAGACCCGTGTCACACGCAGGCTACGACCTCCGCCAGAATGGCTCCATTTACTAGGGAAAGGCACAGGACAAGCCAGGCTCTGGTTTATGTGGGAAATACAAACCCATGTATATAATAAAAAGTCAGCGGTTCTACTTCTCACTAGTTTTGTGTCCTTAATCAGGTTATTTATTATCTCCGCACATCAGCCTCTAGCTTCCTACTTAATAATGTCAGCGGCAAAAACAAACAGACTAGAGGAAAGATGTCAAACCTTCAAAAAGGAACAAAACCTCGAGGGCAGAGAGTTCAATCATCATTTAAAAAAAAACAAAAAAGGTTTTTTAATTTCAATTACGCACTTGCCCTCTGGCTCCATCTTCCTTTTAGGCTAAATGCTAACAGATCTCTCTTCTAACTAAGAAAGCCTGGAGAAGCATGGCCACCACCTTCAAACTGAACGGCCACGAACGCATCTACTGGGTTGGCCAGAAAGTTTGCTTGACATCTTACGGAAAAACGTGAACGAACTTTCTGGCCAAGCCAATGTATGACTCAAGCCCTTTTTCACTTCTGGGGGCACAATGCACAATTATATACTTAGCTTTTCTGGCTGCTAGTCCAACAGAACATAACATGACTTTTTTTTTTTTTTTTTTTGGCCACACCATGCAGCTTGCAGGATCTCAGTTCCCCGACCAGGGATTGAACCCAGGCCATTGCAGTGAAAGCCCAGAATCTTAACCACTAGACCATCAGGGAACTCTCATAACATGACATTCTTAAGGAAAGATGCAGAAACCACTAATGTCACCTTGGGTTGACCACAGTGTTCAATTGCTGCCCCTACATTTATAAATTGTTAGTTTAGCTTCATGTTACCATTAACTTCTGAGGGTTGTTTGACAACCTGCGTATACGCACTGATGGTTTTTGTCCTTGGTTTTCCAATAGCCACGCAGAACGTGGCAGGTGTGTGGTCTTTCAAGTACGTACGCTGGTGCCTCTCGCCACCAAGCAGGTGTACCCGCCAGCTCTGTGCCAGGCCCCAGCCCGGCCGGCTGGAAGCAGTTTCCTCACTAGTGACATGCTCTGTACAAGTTCAGTCTGCTTAGAAAAGAAGACTCACATGTGGCTAGAAACAAGTGTACTGCCACGTTTTGTTTCCTTCCTATTCATTACCGCAGACTTTTCTCCACTGGTAATCTGAGGTTTTCTGTTAACTCCAAGACACAGAGTTTGAGAACCAGTGACCTGTATGATCTCAACCAAAAGTAACTGTCCCAAGTTTACAACATGCTATTGTTCCTGGAAGCGTTTACCTCCTCTGTACTTCACGTGGCTCCAGAGGCTTCATCTCAAGGTTACTTACTACTCTCCTGCACTCCTCTAAGGTTTTCTAGATTGGAATTAGCTGGTGAGAAAGGATGAAGCACACTTGATGAGTAGTCTTCCTGCCAATGTCCCTGAGGGTAGGGATGCCTTTCCTAACTGAAACTGTTCCAGAGACAAGAAGTCAATCGTTCATTCATAAATATTTACAAGCGCTTATTACCAGCCAGGCTCTACAGTGGTGACTAGGGGTAAAGTTTTGTGTAAAAGATTCAACCTTTGTGGAACTCACAGTTAATAGGGAAGAGGCATTAGTCAAATTACCACAAATCTAAGAAAAAGTACGGGTTAACATTTTGTATTTGCCTAAATGATGACTAAGTCAGTTTTAGGATGAGCTGAACTACAGGGCAGCTTAGCGAGCTTTGTAAATTGGGTTTTGAGTTTGAGAACCTATCATGTCGTTTGCACGTTTTGGAGTCACTTCAGTAGGTGCATTTTGAAATAACTACATTCTAAATCCAATGCCCAGGGATTTCTATCACCTGAAGTCAGGGGTACAAAGCGTCCTAGGGCGGGAGTGGGTAAGACGGGACCGCTTATAGCCCGTATGAGACCTTTATGAGAATGAGGACAAGCCCAGTGCCAAGTGCACAGAACGGCAAGGTGGCCCGAGAGGAGGAATGTGTAGTATCACTCACTAAGTAGAAGACTTCCGTGGCACAGGAAGATGGCTCCAAAGCTCTAATTTATAAACGTTAATTCTCCGAAACGTGAAATACAAAACTATTCCAGTTATCGCCCAGTCTATATAAATCTAGTTTGGAACCAATTACCACAATAGAGCCAAACAAAGAGACAAAACAAAAATAACTCAAAGAAGCAAGAAATTACCTGAGAAACTCATTAATGCCTTGCTCGCTGAACGATCCCTTCAGAAGAGCAAATTTCATCTTGCGTGCGTTAATAGCTGCCATGGCGGGGTACCCGAACCCCCCAATCCCCAGTGCATTCTCAAGTTCAGACTGGGCTCCGGCTTCCGTCCACAGCCACCTAGAAAAGCAGATTGGTTTTTAGGGCAAAGATCCCTTTTTGAGTTAGTCAGAGCCTGACTAACAATTAAAGAACAAAAGATTACGCATCTTTTGAATGAAATAGGTGAAAAAATAAATGAAAAATTAAAGATTTGTTTTTAAAATAATGTGTTCTAGATGTGCTCTGAAGTAACTACAGTTCCTCTCCTATGTTCCCTAGACCCTAACACCAGAAGTCCCCCAAATGGACTGGTCTATCTATAGGACTGCTTTTCCCCTCAGTCCCCAAAACACTGTCTGACAAACCTGAGGAATTTTCTCTGTTACCTGAAATCCCACCCACATCGTTTGGGTTATCAAGCACATCCTTTAGCAGTGTAACAACTTCTTTTTGAAAGTTAAGGATGTGCCGTTACTTAACACACACAACAATGCTCAACCACATCTCTTCCCCTGGGACTTCCCAGGAAGTTAAGGATGTGCCATTACTTAACACACACAACAATGCTCAACCACATCTCTTCCCCTGGGACTTCCCAGGAAGTTAAGGATGTGCCGTTACTTAACACACACAACAATGCTCAACCACATCTCTTCCCCTGGGACTTCCCAGGAAGTTAAGGATGTGCCGTTACTTAACACACACAACAATGCTCAACCACATCTCTTCCCCTGGGACTTCCCAGGAAGTTAAGGATGTGCCGTTACTTAACACACACAACAATGCTCAACCACATCTCTTCCCCTGGGACTTCCCAGGAAGTTAAGGATGTGCCGTTACTTAACACACACAACAATGCTCAACCACATCTCTTCCCCTGGGACTTCCCGGGCTGTCCGATCCCCGGTCGGGGTAAGATCCCGCATGCCCCACAGCGAGGCCAAAAAAAAAAAAAAAAAAAAAAAAAGGAGAAAACCCTCAAAAAACAAACCAAAAAACCCTCTTCCCTCCACTCATACAAGGGAGAAGAATAAGGAACTTAGGCACGCAGCCTCTGCAGGCACACAGTAAACACTTGCTGGACTAACGGAGGCGGTGTGAGGCCACCGTGAGAGGGACGGCAGGGACACATGGTACCTGGGACAGCAGTGGATACGGACGGCACGGAGCAGAAAGATTATTAACACAGTGAAAACAGAGACAAGACTTGTTTTAAACGTTTGCCTGCGTCCGGCCCTCACTCAGAAGAGGGTAAAGTAACACACCTCTGCTTCTGCTTTCTTTATCTGGCCTTCAGGGCTGTGCTAGAACTGAGCTCTGTCACTAATGGCGTTTTCTGCCTGCTGGCCTAGAACCCAACCACCATGAGAACACGATTCCTCTAAGAAAAAGTGTGCTGGGGTACAAATAAGTGTGTTCTAAATAAGAGTCCTGCATGACTTCATTTCCTCCTAGGTGGTCAGTGTTGTTATATCCTAAATAAAAAAAAAACATGCCAAAGTGAGCACAGGAACAGAGCCTACAGAAAACACAGAGGGGGGGCCTCCCTGGTGGCGCAAGTGGTTGAGAGTCTGCCTGCCGATGCAGGGGATACGGGTTCGTGCCCTGGTCTGGGAGGATCCCATATGCCGCGGAGCGGCTGGGCCCGTGAGCCATGGCTGCTGGGCCTGCGCGTCCAGAGCCTGTGCTCCGCAACGGGAGAGGCCACAACAGTGAGAGGCCCGCGTACCGCAAAAAAAAAAAAAAAAAAAAGAAAACACAGAGGGGGCCGCTTTCGCACAGCACTGCACTCTCCCGCCCGGACGACGCTGAGACAGTTCGATAACTTACCCCCATATTTTCTTTTTGTATTTGTCTGCCAACTTCAGAAGAACTTCCAAGTAAGAATTTCTGCCTGCAGCTCCTGATGTAAATGGACAAAACAAATTTAAGGTAGAGATAAAGGAATGGGTAAAAGTAACCTGTTAATTAAGTGTTCTCAGAGCAAGGAACACAGAACGACGAATGGAAAGCGGCGCGCCATACCCGTGTCAAGAATATGGGGCAGCACAGCGACGACACAGAGCTGGTGGTCCTCACACGTCCTCCTGGCGACGTCCTCGCTGAGGATCTGCGGGGCCCAGAAGACAAGGGTGTTGGGAGGCCACGTGACACAAAACCCAGAGGTCGGCCGGCGTGAGCATCGTCACTCTCGTTAAGAGCAAAGCAACTCAAGAGCCAGATGACACTTCTGTGAGCCTTACAGAAACACCCCGAGAACGTTCTGTGAAGATTTCTGCTTTCATCCCTCAGCCATCTATCCGCGGTGGTGGTGAGGCACTTGTATATACACACGGTCAGAATACCTGGGCATAGCCTGGCTATGACACTTAGTTGTTTAGACAGATAAAAAAGACACGTTTGCACGGATTATATATTTACCTGAACTTGAGGCTCTCTGTGCCTGTGTCCCCATATTTAAAATGGAGATTAAAAACAGTATCTACCTCTAAGTGTTCACAGGAGAAGAAAATGAGAAAAATCCACATAAAAATACCAGAACAGTGCTTGTCACATGGTCAGGTGCTCAATAAATGTTAGCTATTGTTTTGAGAACGATAAATGAAAGAACGGATTCGTTCTATTTTTAAGACGCTGAGGTACCCTTTTGCTCACAGTGCGATTACTTTGGTACTAAAACTTATGAAAGGCAGCCATTTTCAGACAAGTTTTCCCCATCTGAAAGTACAAAAACACTCGAAAGAGAGCATTTTAAAAGAGAAGAGAAAGAGCTTATTTGAAAAGACAGCACGCTATCACTGCTTTAATATCCTCTATCGTCAGGCTGGAAAAGCTTCCCTTACTACAAGTGATTGAAGAGGTTTAATTACCTCTAGGAGCTCAGGAGGCGGAGCGTTATCAGAAAACAAATCAAGGGCCCGGGAAACGATGTCGGATCTCGTCCGCCCCCCATCATAATCCACAGGAGACTCGCCTTTCTGAAATATCTTGATTGTAGGAAATCCCCTAATCTATTAAAAAATATCGGAGTACAAATCAAATTACCATATCATAAGAAGTAAGATCTTTATGGTTTCTAAAACTACCTTATAGGTAATTTAATGTAACAAAAATATTCCCTAGCCTGCATCGATGTGTAAGGGATAGCACACAGAGGTCTGTTAATCAGGGGGTTTTAAGAGTCTCACTGCCAGGCTTAGCCGAACCTTATAAAAACCCTGGATGTATACTTAACACAGTCTACGTGCTCTAGAACAAAGGAACCAACTTCAAACGCTGTACGAACAACCTGAGAAAGCTCGGCTTCACATTAAACACACAGGCAGTGCGATACTGAAAACAAAACAAACAAAACTAAAAAGCCCCCAACAGTCTTGAGTGCCAGACTTACTTGTTACAACAGTAAAATGATTTAATTTCGTCATTACAAAACGGCTAGCCTCCCCCCTCCCACGTCCTAGAGAGCCCAGGAGTACTCGATGGTGTAGAGGTGAAAACACAGGGCACCTCACAAAGACATCAGCCTTGTAAGCACACGCACCCCGTATCGGCTGGCTAGAACCTGGTTCGTGGTGGCGTCCACAGCTGCGAGTTTCACTTTTCCTTTCGTTTGCTCTTTTACCTCTGTAGCTGCCGCAGCCCATTCTGGCTCTAGACTGTAGAAAAATACCTGCGCTTTGAAAGTGTATTTTAACTGTAAGCACAAATACTTTAACTGGTGTGTGCATTTCTGCCCAATCCGGTTAAATCACACTTGGGAAACACTCTGTGTGTAGCTTTACGAAAGGCATGATGCCCCCCGCTTCACATTCACTTCCTGGTCCTTTGTCCACCGCACCCCCCAAATCTGCATGCCAGCTCCCTGTTAATCACTGAAAATATGACAGAGGAAACACTCGGCCCTAATGCCGACGTTTCACATTCATTCAGAGCCGGAGCTTTTGGGGAGGAGATCCTGGAGGTTACCTATGACCTGGTTCAGCTCTTTCAAAGCGAGCCACGTGGACAGACTAAAAGCACCTGACTTAAAAAAGAACCTGGTACAAAGCACTTACTTCTTGCAGTGTCCACACCAAGGAGCATAGAACTCGACCATCCAGACATCTTCACTGTCAAGAACACTCTTATCAAAGGTGTCATCCGTCAGCTCAATCACGTCCTTCTTACTTGAACTGTCACTTCTACCCTGTCATTTGTGACATTAAACCTTAAGTTACAACTTGGCCAAAAAGAACACTAATCCTTTTCTAAATATATGTATAACAATAATCATTTCTACAACTTAAAGTTTTGAGTTCTTCTTTCAACTGAAAACTATTTTATTCAGATTGGGGACGTTCCTTAATATTATTCTTTTTACTTGGCAAACAGTATTTACCTTCAAACAATTAGCAGTACACTCAGTGTAATATGGAACGTGGATCTGAACTCCACCCCCCTGCTATCTTCATTAAGAGAAACCGAAGCATGGCTCAAAGAACCACCTGAATAACACCATTCTAATTCGGAACAGCTCTGGTTCACCCCAGGACATCCAGTTAGTGCCTCTTCATAAAGCCCCTACCATTTAAGAAAGCTAAAAATAACATTTAATCCTTTTATCTTTCAAAGAATTTTCTTCAGTACTAAACCTACAAAGCAGTCAGAATCGATATAATGCTTTCTGTTGCCTGAGCCAAAAGCCATGGGGGTAGGAAAGACAACTGTGCTCATTAAATGTCTAAGTTTGAAATAAAAGGCAAAATCATGAAATCTCTGGTAAGCTCTGGGTCTGTATAAAGAAGCTAGACTTACTGGCCTCCTACAAGAGTGAAGGGTTGTGTTTACACATGCAGGCGGACCTTGGAGATACTGCAGGTTTGGTTCCAGACCACTGCAATAAAGTGAGCATTGCAATAAAGCAACTCACATGAATGTTTTGGTCTCCTGGTGCACATAAAGGTTATGTTTACACTATAGTGTAGTTTATTAAGTGTGCGATAGTATTATATCTAAAAGACAATGACCATACAATAATTAAAAAATACTTCAGTGCTGAAAAATGCTAACCCTTATCTGAGCCTTTAGCAAATCATATTCTTTTTGTAATAGTAACACCAAAGATCACCGATCAAGATCACCATAAATATAAGGAAAAACTCTGAAATATTTCAAGAATCACCAAAATGTGACACAGTGAGCAAATGCTGTTGGAAAAATGGCACCAAGAGGCTTGCTCGACACAAGATTGCCGCATACCTTCACTTTGTAAAAAACGCAATGATCTGAGAAGCGCAACACAACGAGGCGTGCCTGTGTGTACCAGGAAGAATTCAATGACTTTTCGCAAGAACGTAACTACATCACATTTCATACACGGCAATCTATAATACCAGTCCAGAGAACAGGAGTCTTCTTCCCTATCCATTTATGTAAAGATGCCCAGGGATTTCAGCCTGATTGCCACAGACACGGGCCAAGAGGTCATCCAAATTTCATCCACGTTTGCCCAAAGTTGACCTGGAGGAGAGCTGGTCTCCCTCTCTCCACTTTGGAACTACAAACACCATGGAAGCCAGATTCCAACTCCCACGGCCTGGGGCTCTTTCTCCCACTGTAGGCCAAACTCCTGTACTTCGGCCCTGGGCCAAGAAAGCCACCTCGGGGCGTGGTTCCTGGCCGGCGGCTGTGGCGGATGCCCTAGGACTGGGTATGGCGACAGTGATTCTGAGGGGCCACACGAATAGGCTGGGTGTCTGACTCCCTTTTGGAGTCGCTTGACTCAACCTTCTATTATTTTTTAACTGAAAGTCCACCAATTTAAAACATTTTAAGGAATAATTATCTTCTAGGCGGAGTTTACAGTCAGGCTTCGAATCATGCCACATTAAAAACTGACATTACACGCAGCCTTACTTGTTTTCCAGAACTGTATCCACCACTCCTGCCCCCAAGGCGGTCCTTCACGAGCTGGCGCAGAGAACTGAGAGCGGCGTCCACGATGGCTTCACCAGTTCTGCCACCTACGGGGAGACGACAGGCCAGCAGGTGAGGGGGGCGGGCGGGCTGGGAGCCGACATCTGATGCCACCTGAAGGCTTGAACCTGTACATACCTGTCAGCTTCATCTGATGTTCAAACAGACCTAACACCACGTGTATCTTTAAGACAGAGCCAGTTTCTTCCAGAATGTGTTTCCTGCTAGATTTTACGCTGGGAAAACTAAGTCCTCTTCTTCAGTGTTAGGTTATTAGTGTGAACGAGGACATTCTCTTCCCCCATAAATACCATCTACTATTGAGAACAGTTCCCAGATGTTTACTGGATGTATAACATGTACACAGATGAAAAAGAAGGTTACCTAGTTAAGAGAGCGGGGGAAATTTCTCAACATAAAGCACCAAGTGAGGCAAATGGAAAAACTATTTCTATGAGGTAATAAGAAGTAGGACACGAGGGGTCCGAAGCTAAGAAACTGGAAAGCAATCCACTGTTTTCTACCTTGCTTAAAACACCTATTTTGGGCTTTTAGGTTCTGTAGCTGAACTTACTCCTAATATAGGAAGTAACATGCCCCGTATTAAAGATAGTGACAAGAGCCTTTGGAAGTTTACCAGAAACCATGTGCTCAAGAAGAAGTCAGGGGACTATTAACTGACTCAGAAGAATATGGATAATATATGCCTTGAGACTATCTTTGGAGTTTAAAGGCAAAACTAACAAATCTTTTTAGAAAGTTTCTTCTTTCTTCTCCTTTCTTAAAAATAGAGTGTTCTGGGCCTCCCTGGTGGCGCAGTGGTTGAGAGTCCGCCTGCCGATGCAGGGGATACGGGTTCGTGCCCCGGTCTGGAAGGATCCCATATGCCGCAGAGCGGCTGGGCCCGTGAGCCATGGCCGCTGGGCCTGCGCATCTGGAGCCTGTGCTCCGCAACGGGAGAGGCCACAACAGTGAGAGGCCCGCATACCGCAAAAAGGAAAAAAAAAAAAAAAAAAAAAAAAAAAAAATAGAGTGTTCTAATCAAACTGCCCAGGAAGAGATAAAAACTTCTGAGAACGCTTCAGACTTGACATTAGAAAGAAAATACAGAACAGCAGCATTCGGAGTGTGTTCAGATCATCCTGTACTACATCCTGGCTGAGATTACCAAGTATGTCACTTCCTAAGACAGAAAGGCAAGACCTCAACATAAAAACAGCCTTCGGCTCCCTATCTACCGCAGACACCTCCACTTTCTGAACCAGTGCCCCTTCCACCACCAATCTCCACCTGGAAATATACCAAATCAGGAAAAACACTAGGGGGACTTCCCTGGTGGCACAGTGGTTAAGAATCCCCCTGCCAATGCAGGGGACACAGGTTTGATCTCTGGTCCACATGCCATGGAGCAACTAAGCCCATGCGCCGCAACTACTGAGCCTGCGCTCTAGAGCCCACGAGCCACAACTACTGAGCCCACGTGGCACAACTACTGAAGCCCGCACGCCTAGAGTCCATGCTCCGTAACAAGAGAAGCCACCACAATGAGAAGCCCGTGAACCGCAACAAAGAGTAGCCCCCGCTCGCTGCAACTAGAGAAAGCCCGCGCACAGCAACGAAGACCCAACGTAGCCAAATAAATAAATTAAATTAATTTTTTAAAAAAAGTGAAAATATTAAAAAAAATATATTAAAAAAAAAAAAAAAGAAATACACTAGGGAAAAAGAGAGGGTTTTCTCAGTCTAGACCAAGGGTGAGCAAACTGTTCCTGCAAAAGACCAAACAGTAATTATTTTCATCTTTGCAGGCCATACTGCTACAGCTACTCAATTCTGCTGTTTTAGTGTGAAAGTAAGCATAGACCATATGAATGAACAAGTGTGACTGTGTTTTGAAAAACTTCATTTACAAAAACAAGCAGCAGGACAAACGCTAACCCCTGCTGTAAACATTCCATTTTTACAAGTTAGCAAAATGAACAAATTACATTCCAAAGCAGAAAAGCAGGTGGTTAGTCAGAAAAATGAAACTGATCATTTTAAGGAACTTTAGAGCTGGGGAGTCCAGGAGAAATGATGTGTCTAAGGCCTCATCTCCAAGTATTTTGACCCCCATCTTGGTGAGGTACCAACCACACAGACATTTACCAAGTTACCTGCTTTACATGTACTATTTCAGTGAAACCTCCAGTAGCCTAAAATAGGTTTTCACATCCCCATTTTACAACCAAGAAGCAGATCCAGAGAGATAAGGTATTCTGTTTAGCCAGCAGTTAAACCCCGGCCAGGTTGTCTTCAAAGCTCACTTTATAGTTTCTCTGCTCCCTTCACATTCCCTTTTCTGAGAATGTTTTCTCAATCTGCTGGATACAATGCAGGACACCAAGTACAGATAAGACAATAGTCACTTTGTTTTTATCGTGATGCTGATTCTCCCCCCACCAACCCTGAAAACTTGTTCTTCTCACATAAAGCAAAACCTAAGATTTTAGACTCTAAGTTTAGTCACTTATATGCCCCTTGTAACAAAATCTTTTTTAAAAAAAGATCAAATGAGCCATAATTTAAACTTTAAATACATTATGCCCAATACCTTTATTAGACCCTGGATATAGCCCAACTTAGCAATTCTGACTGTCTTAAATATGATGCTCTGTTTGTGACATCTTAAATAACAGGCGATTCTGTAAAAGAACAGGAAGTCTGAGCCAAAATCCTCTCCCCACTCGCCTCAGTGACTCACAGCACATACAATTTACCACTATCTATAAAATGGAGAACTTGTGGTACTTCTTTATTATCAATAGTTTAAAAGACTAAATAATAGCTTTAATATTCAGATATTATACATGTTTACAAGGCATAAAGATTCATGGGCAAAATACTCCATAGTAATAGCAATAGTTTAAACTGACTTTCAAATTACAGGACTCTTCTTTTTCCACCCTGATATGCCAGACCCGCCCCACAGTGAAGGGACGAGCAATCAGAGCAAGAAAACACTTGTAGATATTTTCAAATATTAAGTAATTACAGAAACTTATTAAATATTAATTAACTATAAAATATCCAGTAACTAGTATTTTTTAAAAACTGTAATGAAAAAGAGGGAAGCACAAAAATTACTCTACCATTGCTAAGCCCGTGTGGGCCTAACCTAGTATAAACAATAATAAAAAAACTTTTACCTGTTTGACACATATTTAATCTTTAGAGCAACCCAGAAGAGGTAGGAGTTACCCTATACCATTTGACAGATAAGGAAATTCAGGCACGAACAGGGTGAGAAACTTGCAGGTAGCAGGGCCAACAGGTTATAGAATCCCAGGTTCTCTACTTTCTACCTACCTGCTCAAATTAAAATTCCAACCAATGGAATGAAGTAATTAGGAAAAGTCCTTACCCTGATAATCTTCTGGTTGGTTTTTATTAGATCCAAAAATCTTAATGGTAGGAAATCCCTGAACACCATATTGACCTCCCAGGGACTGATGTTTATCTGCGTCAACTGCACCAACTTTTACAACATCCTGTGGAAACATTAAAGAAATATCTATTTTTCTTTCAACCAGAGCAGATTCCACAAGAATCCATCATCTGATGATGTAGACTCAGAGACAAGATAACAAAGGGCCAGGTTCCATTTGCCAACAGAATCAATGAGAACTTTAGCCTGGGAAACCATTCCTAAATGGAGAGCTGGGCAACATGCCAGTCAGCCTGTGAGGAAACTGTGCAGCTCCCAGAATTAGCACGACTAAGCATAATTATGCCATTTAACTGGGAAACAGAATTAACAAAAGTAGACAAGATCAAAATTAGAATGTACAGTATCCCTTTGCTCCCTACATAATTTTGGCACCAGAACAAGAGAATTGGGCTTCAATATGCAAATTAACTTCCTTTGTACATTAAGCCCATTTGCTTAATTAAACTTATTTTAACATACACGGGTGAATGTGGACATCTCAGAAACTCACTTTCAGTGCAGTTGCTACTTTCTTCCATTCTGGTGTTAACCTTTGGCAGTGGCCACACCTTTCAGGGGATGAAAACACAAAGAAGGCAACAGTTAAGTCTTTGATTCCCAACTCAAAAGACATTCACCAACAGTCCACTGAGTGACACGCACTGAGGGTGGGGACCTGCGGGGAGAACAGCGCTAAAAAAACAGGATCGGTGACCTGAAGGAACTCACTGTCCTGATTTTACTATGATCCTCTTTCATATCATAATAAAAAAGCTTCCAAATTACTGCAGAGTTAAAGCGTATTTAAAGAGTTTAAACAAACACCCTCATTCATAACTCTCTCCCTGAGTGGAAACTTTAGTGTTTATCTGGTCAAATGTGCCTCACATGTGGTCCCAGTTGTACGGCTTAGCAAAGTGCAGGTTCTTGGGCCCCAAGAAACCAGAGTTCCTAGAGAAGGGATTCAGGAACCTGTATTTTAATAAGTTCTCCTAGTGATTCTTAAATTTATTAAGGTTTGGGCTTCCCTGGTGGTGCAGTAGTTGAGAGTCCGCCTGCCGATGCAGGGGACACGGGTTCGTGCCCCGGTCCGGGAAGATCCCACGTGCCACGGAGCGGCTGGGCCCGTGAGCCATGGCCGCTGAGCCTGCGCGTCCGGAGCCTGTGCTCCGCAACTGGAGAGGGCACAACAGTGAGAGGCCCACATACCGAAAAAACAAACAAACAAACGAAGAATCTATTAAGGTTTGATAGTCCCTGATCTAGTCCAGACTTTTCATTTTATAGATGAGGCAACTGTTTTAGAGTCTAAATCTCCAGTGCCTAAATCTCAACGTTCTTTGGCTCCCACAAGCAGCTTGCAGAGGTAAAAATGCACATGTAGTCCCAATTTAGTATGGCTAACAAGTGAAAAGCACTTGATACCGCAAGGTGGTGATAAAAGAACACGAATGAGTGACAGAGACACATGAACACAAGGAAAAATAATCCTAATCTTTTAGGTACCAGTACTTGAAAAGAATAATCGTGAAATATAACACACACAGAAAGCTGCTTTTAAACATTATATATACAGAAATCTGTTACGCTTAAACCAGTCATCGAGGTTATAGGTAGCTGCATTATTTTCATCATTGTATAATACCCATTGTATGAAGACAGCATAGCTAGTTTATCTATATAGGTGACTTTTTCCCTTTTTTTTTTTTGCGGTACGCGGGCCTCTCACTGTTGTGGCCTCTCCCGTTGTAGAGCACAGGCTCTGGACACACAGGCTCAGCCGCTCTGCGGCCTGTGGGATCTTCCCGGACCGGGGCACGAATCTATGTGCCATGCATTGGCAGGCGGACTCTCAACCACTGCGCCACCAGGGAAGCCCTCCTTTTTTAAACAAAGTAAATTTTCTTCTAATTCAGTCTCTAAGGATCTAATGAGCCAATGCCACGTGCCAGCACCACGATGAGCACTCTTCATACAGGATTTCATTTAATCAGCACAACCACCCTGCAAGCACACTTTGTCATTTTCATTTTACAGGGGATGAAACAGAGCCTGAGAAGTTAAGAAACCCTCCCAATACCACCCAGTGACAAAGCTGCCTGACAGGTTTTCCTGGCTCCAGATCCCACATTCTTAATCACTATGTAACATCACCTTTCATAGGGGCTTAAGCTTAATCCAATATTTTATTTTATTTTACTTTATTTATTTATTTTTGGCTGCATTGGTCTTCATTGCTGTGCACGGGCTTTCTCTAGTTGCGGCGAGCGGGGGCTGCTCTTCGTTGTGGTGCACGGGCTTCTCACTGCGTGGCCTCTCTTGCTGCGGAGCACAGGTTCCAGGCGTGCAGGCTTCAGTAGCCTTGGCGCACGGGCTTAGTTGCTCCGCAGCATGTGGGATCTTCCCGGACCAGGGCTCGAACCCGTGTCACCTGTGTTGCCAAGTGGATTCTTAACCACTGCGCCACCAGGGAAGTCCAATCCAATATTTCAAAAGTCAGGATCTTTCAGCAAAGCATCCTGAAATGCTGATCCTACATACTACACATACAGTATGTTTTGCTGTTTAAGTGAGCTACTTGGAAGTCCAGGAGTCAAAATTTTACAGGACCCTTTTGTGCCTCTTTAATTTCAATTTATTCTAATGAAATAAGGACTCAAATCAGAGATTGTCAGAGTATATACCCCCTTCAATTCCAATGTGAAGCAATGTAAAGACAGATCAAAATGCCACAAACATAAATATAGCAGCACACCCTGTAACTCAAGGGTTCTTCAACTGGGGTCTATGAATCCCCAAAGGACTAGTGGATAAAAATTGAGGGGCTCTGTGAACTCTGATGGGGAAAGAAAAAATTCTCTATTTTTCATTAACCTGTAATTGAAATTTAGGATTTCCTTCAGTTATAAACATTAACAACCTATCATAGTTGGTTAGTACTTGTGACTCTGTCACAAATAAAAATCACAGCTATTTTCTTATCACCACTATAGCTGTTGCAGGTTATCTTTAAATATCATTTATGTATGTTCATTACTGTTTCAGAATTATGGTAGCTAGCTGTTAGATGTTGGTATTTACGTTCCAGTAAATGAGTACATAATCATATCAAGATTTATTTTGATATTTTAATAATGTTATTCCAATATTTTAGGTTTCCTTTGTGATCCTATAGCCTTTATTTATTTATTTTTTTTGCAGTACGCGGGCTTCTCACTGTTGTGGCCTCTCCCGTTGTGGAGGACAGGCTCCGGATGCGCAGGCTCAGCGGCCATGGCTCACGGGCCTAGCTGCTCCGTGGCATGTGGGATCTTCCCAGACCGCGGCACGAACCCATGTCCCCTGCATTGGCAAGCAGACTCTCAACCACTGCGCCACCAGGGAAGCCCATATAGCCTTTATTTTATACATGTGTATCTGTTGGTTTTTTGTTTTGTTTCCATTAAAGGTTTTAACTACATAAACAATACTGTATTTTGACTGCACAGATGACCCTTGAACAACATGGGGGTTAGAAGTGCTGACCCTCTGCAGTGGAAAATCCGCATGTAACTTTACAGTCAGCCCTCTGTATCCGTGGATTCAACCAACAGTGGATTGTGTAACACTGCAGTACAAATTTGTTGGAAAAAAAGAATCCACATGTAATTGGACTTGGCGCAGTTCACACCTGTGCTGCTCAAGGGTCAGCTGTATGAAACTGGGCACTATTAATTTCAATGGTAATTACAAGTTTGTTTCCCCGCCCCCCCCCAGAAATAGACGTAAGGCAAGAGAAGAGCTTTTAAATCAAACCACATTTTCTAATTACATATTTTTGGAAGCAACCCTCTTCAAGAAACAAAATGGAGTCAACCACTGGTTCTTCCCTTTCCTTTGCCCCATATTCTCTCTGCATAAAATCAATATCCCTTCCATCTTCACCCCACTTGCTTCATCATAAAGACGTATCTTCGTAAAATTATACGGGTTTTTTCCTTCCTTCTTTCTTGCAACTATTAGCTACTTCCACCATTTGTTTTGTCATCGGCTCAATCTCTGCACCCTTTAACAGACCCAATCAACAGTGTCCCTCTCCTCTACTTCTTTTATTTCTTTATATTTTGCCATTATGAGGTCTATTCTTATTAGTATTACATGGATGTGTCCTCTACTTCTTCTTTTTTTTTTTTTTTTTTTGCAGTACGCAGGCCTCTCACTGCTGCGGCCTCTCCCGTTGCGGAGCACAGGCTCCGGACGCGCAGGCTCAGCGGCCACGGCCCACGGGCCCAGCCGCTCTGCGGCCTGTGGGATCTTCCCGGACCGGGGCACGAACCCGCATCCCCTGCATCGGCAGGCGGACTCTCAAGCACTGTGCCACCAGGGAAGCCCTGTCCTCTACCTCTTTTAAACAATCAGTAAACTAGGTAAACGAGATGGCTGAATAAAATTACATTTTTTTTTTTTTTTTTTTTGTGGTACGCGGGCCTCTCACCGCTGTGGCCCCTCTCGTCATGGAGCACAGGCTCCGGACGCGCAGGCTCAGCGGCCATGGCTCACGGGCCCAGCCGCTCTGCGGCACGTGGGATCCTCCCGGACCGGGGCACGACCCCGCGTCCCCTGCATCGTCAGGCGGACTCTCAAGCACTGCGCCACCAGGGAAGCCCTAAAATTACATTTTTATGTAGTATTTGTCTTAATTTTATAAAGTACCTTAAGTAACTGACAGTTATTTTATAATACTTACCACGGAGCATAGAATTCTACAAGCCACAAACTATCACTCTGAATAACTTCTCGGTTGAAGTTTGACGGAGTTAATTCGATTACATCATCACTAGACGAATACAGACCATTAACTGCTATAAAGAGGGTACAGCTCATCAGACCTGGAGTAACAACAAAAAGTACACCATCAGCATCAGGGTTCATGCTCTGACAGGAAACCTGGGCCACCAAAGTCCTTTTCAACTGACCAAGGCCCTTCACAGAGGACAGCCTGGGTCAGCTCTCTCCTAACCCCCTTCTCCCCAACTCCCACTCCCAGCCTGGCTGCTGCTGGAGCCCCTGGAATTTTAGTCCCCCCTGGTGCCGTGCTAACAAGGGAACAGACAGCCCACACCCTCATGTCTCGAGCTGCCTTGGGACCGGATTTAAATCCTCTTCTTCGTGCTCTTCCTGCGCTACCACCTTCACCCTGTACGGCCACACTCCATGAGGCAGTACTGTGACCGCCGTTTCACGGGCGAGGGCACTGGAAAATGGGGAAGTTACATCTAGCTCTGCGACCTCGGACAATCCACATGGTATTTCTTGGGTTATTCAGTTGCAGTATTAGCACGCTATCTTTATTAAAGCTTATTGATGGGAAAAATAATTATTTGCCTCCCCTACTAGACTATGACTCTCTTAAGGGCAATGATTGTTTTTTAAATATTTTTCTTTCTACTAACACTATCTGTGGCACATCATCGGGCACTCAGTGCTGCAGGATGAGCTCCAAAAGAAAGTTCATGTGGACAGTGTTATAAAGGAAGGAGAGAGTCCGTATTAGTAACAGCATAGCTTAGCCACCCTGTGGACCAAGTGTATTTTTGTTGCTACTCTGGGAATTTACATGCAGATTATAACAATTACACAGAAAAATGAGTTCTGAGTATTTTAAAACCCCAAGTTTTCTGAGTTGGTAATATCAGAATTTTACCTCCTTTAAATTTGTCTGTGTATGTATACACAGACACACAACATAAATTACATATGTTATATATGAAATTTTATAAAATATATAATTTGTTTTCTAACTGCATTGTCTAATATCTCCAGAATAATGCTAAATAACAGAACGTTTTTTACTTTAATAGGTCTATTTTCCCATTTGCTAGCTTTTGGGTTGAAACAGATAACCTTAATGATATTAAAGAAATTTCTATTACTTTCTTTTCAGCATCTATGAAGATGACCATATAATTTCCTTCTTTTAATCTCTTGATGCAAAGAATTATAAGAGACTCACCTGTCTTCGAAGAAAGCATGTGTGTATACGCCATCTTACTCACAGTTTCACAGGCTTACTTTGTAAACAGAATGTGGAAGATTTCAAATGGAACTTTTTGAACAACCCAATGGTAAGCTTCTTCTGGTGTTAATTGTTCTACTGCTCAATCCTCCACCTTATACTTACAAGGCATGTTGAATTTTTAAATCACTTTCAAATGCATTGGATCCACTTGATTTTTCACAGCACTACTAACGGGAACGTGGGAATCATCCTTATTTTGTAAATAAGGAAACAAGGGCAGATAGAGAGCAAGTGGCCCGTCTGTGGTCACACATATAACTGGTAGAGCAGCTCCCTGACTTCTACTTCCAAGCTCTACCCATTAAACCATGTTGTCTTTTTAGTGTTCAAGATAAAAATGTTCAGTATGCCATGGGCATGAATAACAATGACACTGTTCGAGACCACTGCATTTGAATGACAGACGTGACTAGTATCGCAGGACTTAACCGTGGACCTTACTAAGGGTGATGTGAAGCCACTAAAGGGTTATCATGCAGCGGGGATGATCAGATTTGCTTTCTATAAAGAGTATTCTGGCTGCAGTGTGGACAGTGGATGGAGAATTATCAGCAGAGTGGTTTCACATAAACCAGGGGAAAGACGGAATGAGGAACAGTAACAAAGGCTACTGGGAGGTAAAGTAGGAACGACTGCAAACTGTCCACTGGATACAATGACAGAGAGGTCACTGGGGTCCCGGGCAGTTGAGGTACAGTAGTGAAAGTAAGCAGCAGTCAGGCTGCACAAGGCTGGAGAGAGCAGGAGGGGACAAGCTGTGAAAATCATGCAGTAACTCTTTAAACAAGTTTCTTAGAAAGAGCAGGAGACAGTAAGAAAATGGGGGATAGAAGGAAGCTTTCTTTTTAAAGATGGGAGTGAGCTGAGCACAAAGTGAAGAAATATGTGGAGGGAGAGGCTAAAGTACAGGGAATAATGTAACAAAATGCCTGAATTAGGAGGCCGGGAGGGAACCCAGAGTCAGTGAGGGGGGTAGCTTGCAACCGAATGACCTCGTCTTCCATTTCAAGAGGTGGGAAAGGGTGTGGATGGAGGTCAAGCCAAACAAAGCGAGGCTCCCTTGACAACTGCTGTGCAACATGGCAGCCGCTGGCCACACATGGCTACCTGACACTGAGGTGTGCTGTAGGTGTAAAAAGCACACCAAATCGCAGAGACTTGGTAGGGGAAAAGAGTAAGTTATCTCACTAATATTTCTGATATTGATTTCCTCTTGAGATGATATTTTAGATATACTGGATAAATAAATATATATTAAAATTAATCTCACCTACTTCTTTTTGCCTTTTTAAATGTGGCTACTAGAAAATTTAAAATTACATACAAATTTGGCTTTATATTTCTATTGGATGGTGCTGCTTAATCTCTTCGCTGCTGCAGGAAAGATTACAGAGTTTGACATATTTAATAAAGCAAGTAAATCAAGAACCTAAGCAGAGACAGTCCTAATTCTGAGTAACCCTGAGAGTAAGACTGGTCTTAGAAAATCCTCTATGGAGATCTACTACGTTTAAAGACGTTCATCTTCTTTAAAAAAAAAAAAAAATCCGTATGAATTATTAGTTTTTCAATATACTGAGCTCCTTGTTAAAGTTTCAAAAATGAGAAAAGCCAAAAAAGAAAAACTATCAACAGTCCCACCAGAAAAAACCATTAATATTTTGGTGGGTACTCTTAACTTACATATCTCTACACTATACAGAGGCCTAAAAATTTATATAATACATTCCCTTCTGTAACCTTTTTTCACTCAAAATAAGTTACATTTTCTACGTAAGTAATTATGGATTACCCATTACCCCCCATGTAACCATTTTTAATGGCCGCATCATGTTCCTAATCCACTACTGACATAATTTGATGGTCTCCATTTTTTTCTATTAACAGGCCAATGCTAAGAATGCTAATACTTCTTCCCTCCTCAAATAAATATGATTATTTCTTTAAGAGAAAATCTTACAAGGGGAATGGGGTATGGCTAACATTTTGATATATGTATCTGTCCAACTACCCTCCAAACACTGACATCTTAACTAAGAATAACACTTACACAGCACTACGTACCGCTAGCTCATTTACTCTATGTGGTGTGTATCATCAGGCCCATTTTTAGCACAGGACATGGAAACCAGAAAAGGTAACTTGCCTAAGGCCACATAATTAGAAAGAGTACCTTGCTATGCAACCCCAAATTTTAACCAAAGGACTGGAGCCTGCAGAAGTATAACCCCAGGAGGGGCATTCTATGGCCTGTGGCGGGAGAATTCCCTTCTTTCCCTCCTCATGCCCATCAGGGACGGCAATAAAGAAGGTACTCTCCTCCTCATGCTGTGTCAAGCAGGCCGGAGTCATCAAAGCATGAACCATGACTGTTTACCTCAGGAATGTGCCTCCTTTCTGTACAAAGACGGTCATGCCTAATGACACTCAGTAGAACATGAACTTGAGCTTTCCCCCTCACCCAGTAAGGGGGCTGGACTTTTCTTACTTGTCTATAAAGTGGCCTGGTTCTCACAGGAGCATTCCCTCCTCATAAATGGCTGTCAGTGGAAATGTCTTGATAAAGGTTCAAGACCTAAGCTCCTTAAAAGGCAGTAAGACCTAGTAGGGTTACAAGGAAATCGAACGTGCTACTCAGAAAAGCATGAGAAGAGGTACAAATTCCAACAGCAGAAAAGCAGTCAGTACAAAACCCCTCAGCCCACTTAAGATGATAAAGTAGGTCAAGGCTGACCAACACTGTTCTGTTTCTAAAATTCACATGGCCATTCCACTCGCTGATAACGAGCACCGACGGGAAACGGGAACATCCCAGGGTCTAGAATCTATGTGAGATGATTTTGCCATCTGTGGCCTCCCATGATTCCTCCAGGGTAGTAAAGGATGGTATAAATCCACATCACTAACATCTCTGTCCCACACCTGCTATCAAGAGTACATGGTCCCAAAGCACTCATCCAGAAACCGAGAGGGCACCCCAAAAGGCTGACTACATTTATTATTATAATGAGTTAATTGTAAGAATCCTACACTCTTTCACAGCCCTGTCTGAATTCACTCGCAGGCAACTAAACAGAAACTAAGTTCTTTCCCCATCATCTATTCTCTCTACGGTAAGACGGCAAATATTTCTATCTTGTTTACTCTCTTTAGACATATATAAATTCCTTAATCCTGAGAACAACCCTATGGAGTACTAGCCCAGAGTGGTTAAGTAACTAGCTCCCAGTCACACAGCTAATAGATGCGGGGGGGACGGAAGGGTGGGACTCAAACCCTGCTAATCTGGATCCACAGTGTTCAGGTATCCACTGTCAGAACACCTTGGCTGGGACCAAGGGGAGCCCAGGAAGGAACGGGGTCCTCAACCTCACTACTGTAGTCTCTAAAACTGACATTTACCGAAGTCCAGAAAGTCCGGGTTCAATTTGGTTGTCAGAAGTGCAATCACATTTAAAGTGGTCTTGCATCGTAAGACCCGCTTTAGGAAGGTACTGTTGCCTTTTAAGGAAACTCTCCTGATTTATTTCAGGACCGGGTTTTGATAGTTCAGGTTTTTTATTAGTGGGAATTCCATAAAACAGGTGGTGAGGACGACTTTCAGTGTGAGGAGCCCGTGACTCTCCCGCACACACTGGAGGCCCAGAAAAAGGTCCCCCTGCTAGGTGGCCCCCCAGTACCCAACCTCGGCCAGGGATCAGCCATAGCCGGTCTCTGGGCTCAAAGGCAGTTCCTGGCCTTCGCTCACACCCGGCCCGCCCGACGCCGCCCCTTCACCGGAGCCCGGCACCGGCCACTCGGCCCCACGCTCGGAGCTGTCCCAGGCGCCCTGGGTTCGAGTCCGACCTCGGGGCTCCCGCCTCCGGCCGCGCTCGCGCACACGCTCCTCCCGGGTGGGAGGAAGTCGCCCCCGCCAAGGGCGCCCTCACCTCCCCACGCGCCCCGCACTTCTGCCCGAGGGCCCGAGCAGGGGGCTCCGGCCAAGGGCAGCCCCAGTCCCCGGAGCTCCCCCACCGCCCCAGGGGCTTCCCCTACTGCGTCCTCCGCGTGGGCCGGGCCAGCGACCCTCCCCGCCAGCGCGGGCCCGGCCAAGGCCACGCACCCGCTCGCTCCACCGTCCGCGGCCCGCCATGGGGGTTCCCGATCTCCCAGGCTGCCCTTCCACCCCCGCGGACGAAGAGGCCTGCGCCTACCAAGCACCAGGCGAGCCATGCCGAGGGCCGGGGCCACCGCGTAGTCCAGCCACCGCCTCCCCTCCGCCGTACCGCGCCCCCGCCGCCCCACGTCCAGTCCTCGACCCGTGAGGCAAACGCGGGGCGGTGCGGCAGGGGCGGGCCGGAAGACGTCCCCAAGCCGTGGCCGCGGCTTATTGGTCCCGACAGACTTCTCTCATTTGCATAGCCAATGGGAGGCAGCCGGGTAGAGGTTACCGGTTTGGGTTTTGAGGGGGCGGGGCGAGCGACGGAAGGAGGGACTAGCTGGGGGCGGGGCAGGCCAGCCCGTCCGTCCCGCGTGTCCCTAACGTACCTACGGTGGCTCCTGGGCTCTCCGTGCTTTTTTCTCCAGGAGTACAGTACTTGGTTTACCTCTCGGATCCTTAGGATTCTCTCTTTTCCCACTTGTTTCTAACGAGTCCGTTTCCAACCTTCATTCATCCCTTGTTCCCCCCGACCCCCGACCCTTATCCTCTTTGTCCCTAGGGAGGATGTTTCTTTGGGCCCTCAGTGCATCTACGATCTTATCAAATGACACATTAGTTTTTCCTGTGCCCGAACGAGTATTCAGTCATAAAACACTTGCTAAACACATACTGTATATAACATAATTCAGCAAGTATTTACTTTGTTGAATTACTTTAAAATTTCCCACGACCAGGGCACAAGACTGCAAAGCTTTTCACAGACAGGCACTCAGTTCTCTGTAGAAACCCTGTGGGGCTTAAGCTTCAGAGCTCCTAACGTACAGGGTTTACCTCCTCACCCGAGAGGGGCCCTAGCAATGAGTTCACACGGTCATGTGTTTTGCAAAGTGTGCAAAAGTGAAATATTTTAAGCACAGCAGGCTAAGACTTCAATATCTTTCCACTGTGATTTCCTCTCTGACATTTAGAGCGGACTCGAGCATTTTCTTTTTGTATTACTAATGGTTTATTTCTCTGTAGTGCTTAATGCATAAAACAGCTCTGATTCTGGCCAAAGCATTTATGGGGTCTGGGAGTAGTGGAGACTGGTAGGGCTTCCTGGAGGAAGCGGCACTAGAGCTGAGTCTGGAAGGAGGAGAAAGTCATTCAAGGCACAGAGAGCAAAGGGAGTGAAGAGGGCACAGTGGGGTGAACTGGCACCATGAAAAGGAAACTGGCAACAAAAGCCAGATGAAGGGGTGGTGCTGGGGGCTGTGTGACATGGTGAGACATTAAGATCATATATAGACTGAGCGATGTAGATGCCTGCTTTTTGTTTGTTTATTTATTTATTTGTTTGTTTGTTTGTTTGTTTGTTTTTGGCTGCATTGGGTCTTCATCGCTGCGCGCTGGCTTTCTCTAGTTGCGGCGAGCGGGGGCTGCTCTTCATTGTGGTGCGCGAGCTTCTCATTGCGGTGGCTTCTCTTGTTGCAGAGCACGGGCTCTAGGCGCGCGGGCTTCAGTAGTTGTGGCTCGCGGGCTCTAGAGCGCAGGCTCAGTAGTTGTGGCGCACGGGCTTAGTTGCTCCGCGGCATGTGGGATCTTCCCGGACCAGGGCTCAAACCCGTGTCCCCTGCATTGGCAGGTGGATTCACCACCACTGCACCACCAGGGAAGTCCCTCTGGCTCTTCTTAGGGCTTTGAATCTAAAAGCTAAAGTACAAAGAAGGCTTTGGTTACAGGTGTAAACAAAGGAAAATTCACTGTTCACTCACTCTTTCCCTCATTCCTTCCTTCACTCATTCATTGACAAACATTCACTGAATATCCCCTTATTTCAGGCACAGTGGTAGGTCCTGGGGATATTAACATGATGAAGAGATGCTCCCTGCCCGAAGGAGCTCACAGTCCAATGAGGGAGGCAGGTCAATAAAAAGCTATAGTGAAGGTATATACAAGGTATATACAGTAAGTCCTCTGGGATCATGGACTACGCCAGCGATTTGCTCTGCTTGAGGGAGTCTGATGTGGAAGAGGGTTCCTGGTGTGGCAAGGAGATGTTCCAGACGAGGGCAGGTTCATGACCAAAGGCACAGAAGTGGAGAAGTACATGGTGTGTGGAGAAACCTGACCAGCCCTCCGTTGCAGGTTGACTGGGACCAGTCTCAACAGCTACACTTTTATCAACACTGTGATTTTAAGAACAAAAGATTAAAGCATTTTATATAACTAAATTTCTTGAATTCTAGAACTTTGAGCCCACATTCTGTGTGGCTCTTTGGGCGCTCAGCAAATAAGCATGGAGCATTCAGCATTGGGTGACCAAGATTGGAGACAATTTCAAAAAGTCCTGCTGACTTTGGCTGGAGGCTGAGCTGATCAAACACCAGCCCTGGGCCACTGTTCCCAGAAAAGACAGAAAGGACAGCAATAATATTGTTGAAGTACAGCAGGCTCCTCTTCTTGTTCTGTCCTCAAAGGCTTGATCACCAACCAGAAAAGAATAAAGCAGATGATTTAAGGAGCAAGAGAGGGCTGTCCAGAAACCCTGATTTTTTTTCTAGGACAATGAGCAGAATTAGTAACTCAAATTCCCACCATGCTTCATATAGTTAATAATAATTATTATAATAATAAATAAGTAATAGGTGATAACTTTGTATGTACTTGCTCCAGATTTTTTTTAAGCAGGGGTGGGGACATTGATGAATAAACTGGACATTTCTTTTCCTTTCATTTCCTTATAATTTCCAGCCCCGCACACTCAGTTATTGTCATTATTGCTTGTCTGCCTTTGTCCGTCAATCCCAAATTCCTGTAGCACCCTTTCCATCCTTAAAGGAGAGGAGAGGAAGGCCGTGGGGCTGGAAGAGAATAAGTACCTCTAGGGGACATTCTCATGTGTGTGTCACATTTGCTCAGAAGCGAATGAAATGAAAGCCCTGAGGAAGGAACCAGCATACCATCTGACTTTGCCTCCTCTGACACCGGGGGAGGGTCTTTTTTTTTTTTCTTTTCTTTTCTTTCTTTCTTTTTTTTTTTTTTTTTTAACTGAAGTATAGTTGATTTACAATGTTGTGTTAGTTTCTGGTGTACAGCAAGACAATTCAGTTATACATATATATATATACCAGTGGAGGGTCTTACCAGTCAGGGAAAGAAGAGAAAGGTGTTCCAGGCAGAGGGCATGGCATAAGCAAAGGCACGGGGGCAGGAAAGTGCATGGCCTTCTCTCTCAGCTGCTGGATTTTTTCTGAAAACTGTACACATGCATGTCTTATAATCACAGTCACTATACATCGGTTGCTTCCCAGGGGTCAAGCATGAGGTTAAGTTCACAACCTTCATTAACTTATGAAATCTGCCCCCAAACGACTCTTCCCACCTTTTCATCCTTCATGGATCTGCTTACACTTCAAGTCTTCAGAGGCCTTTCCAGACCACACCTTTAAAATTCGCACCATCTTCCATCTTTAAAGCCAACAACGTCAGGCCATGTCCTTCTCATGTCACTTCTCTCTGTTCCCTCTCTCCTGTCCCCATCTCCCACTTTTAAGGACCCTTGTGATTACAGGGCCCATCCAGATAATCCAGGACAATCTCCCTGTTTTAGGGTAAGCTGATCAGCAACACAATTCCATCAGCAAACTGAATTCTCCTTTGCCACGTCATGTAGCGTATTCACCAGTTCTGGGGGTTGGGACATGGACATTTTCGGGGGTCCATCATCCTGCCTACCATAAGAGGTTATCACAGTTTGTAATTATTTATTTGTTCTCTTTGTCCTATTTGTGAAGTCCATGAAGGCAGGTTATGTGTCTTTGCTGCTTCTGCTGTACCACCATGCCTGGCCCAGGGCTGACACCCAGCAGCCCACAGTGAATATGTGTTGAGTGAAGGAATAATGACCCTACAAGGCAGGTATTATCATGCCTCTTTTATATATAAGAAGAGGCTCAGAGAGGTGAAAAAAAAAACTCATGCAAGCTCACAGAGCTATGGATCTTAGCATCTACAACAGTCAGGATGGGCTAGGTGATGCTGCAGTAACAAACAACCCTCATGTCAGTGGCTTAAAACAATAAAGGCTTATTTCTCAGTCATCCTACCTGTCTATCATGGGTTGTCTACAGCTCTGCTCTACATCAGCTTCACTCTGGGACCCAGGTGTTGGAGTAGCTTCTACCAGGAATGTTGCTGAGGTCAGAGGAGTCCCTGACACTACAACACACAGGCTCTTACATCTTCTGTTTGGAAGTCACACATCTCACATTTATTGGACCAAGCAGGACACATGAGTTTAACTAGGAGGGATTGTATTAGTTTTCTAGAGCTGCCATAACAAAATACCATAGACTGAGTGGCTTAAACAACAGGAATTCATAGTCCCACAATTCTGGAGGCTGGAAGTCCAAGATCGAGTGCCACAGGGTTGGTTTCTTCTGAGGCTTCTCTCCTTGGCTTGTAGAAAGGCTGCCTTCTGTCTGTGTCCTCAGGGGGCATTTCCTCTGTGTGTCTCTCCCTCTCATACAGACACCAGTCCTACTGGCTTAGGGCCCCACCCTTATGATGTCATTTAACCTTAATTACCTCCTTAAAGACCCCATCTCCGAATACAGTCACATTGAGAGCCAGGACTTCAACATATGAATTTTGAGAGGACACAATTCACTTGGTAACAGCGACGGATCATTTTCTCATAGGGAAGTGGGGAGGGTAAGTGGAACATTTGGCAGAAAATTTATAAAGTCCACCACAGATTCTCACACGGCTTCAGCAGCTCTAAAGTGCAGTAAGAAGGCCTGGCTCAGAGCCTCCTGCAAGGGGTCGTGAGCTTGCTGAAGAGGGAGCCTTAGTCCTCTCTTATCCTCCATGTGGCCCGGCTGGGGCTGACTCCATTATGCTCAGTGCCTTCCTCAAATGTCTGCACCTTTATCATTTTACTATTAGGATAATTCTCTCCTCTTGATAATAAGGGCGATCATTCAGGGAGCGAGTGCCCTGGGGCAGAGGCTGTGTGACTCTTTTACTTGGATTGTCTCATTACAGCCTGGTGGCCATCCTGTGATGAAGTCACAACTGTGTCCCCATTTTCAGTGGAGGAGATGGAAGTCTGGGTAGGTGGAATACTGTGCCTGAAGGCCCACAGGTAACAAGAGGACCAGGAGGTCCCCACCGAGGTTGCATGCCTCCAGGCCTTGCACCGCATTACACGTTATCCTGGGGCTCCGGATGCTCTAGGGAGTGTCTCGTTGCCTGGGCCCAGCCCCCATGGCCCTCCACGTCTGGTTTCCCCCTGGAGCCCCAGCCTCCCCTCTGGTCTCCCCAGTTGTCCACTCTACTCACAGCCCCTAGAACTCTCATACAGTCCTGACATCCCACATACTGCTGGCTCTGCTGTGGGCATTCTTCTCCCGCACTGTTGCTTAATTAGTTCTATGCATTCTTCCAAATTCAGCAAAGACATTATTCCTCACATCCGTTAGGATGGCTATTGTGAAAAAAAAATCCAGAAAATGACAAGTGTTGGAAAAAACATGGAGAAAGTGGAATCCTTGTGCACTTCTGGCAGGGATGTAAAATGGTGTAGCTGCTCTGGAAAATAGTATGACAGCTCCTCAAAAAGTTAAACATAGACTTACCATATGACCCAGCAATTCCACTCCTAGGTGTGTACCCCAAAGAACTGAAAACAGACTTAAACAGACACGCCAATGTTCTTAAACAGTGTAGGCCACTGTTCACTACAGCATTATTCTCAGTAGTCAAAAGGCGGAAGTGATCCAAGTGTTCATGGATGGTTGAACGGATACATAAAATGTGATATATCCATGCAATGGAGTATTATTCAGCCTTCTAAAGGAATAAAATTCTGATACACAGTATAATATGGATGAATCTTGAAAGCACTTATGCTAACACCTGTATGATAGTTATATGTATTAAATAAGCCAGACACAAAAAGACAAGTTATATGATTCCACTTGAATGAAGTACTTAGATTAGTCAAATTCATAAAGACAAAAAAGTAGAACAGGGCTTCCCTGGTGGTGCAGTGGTTGAGAGTCCGCCTGCCGATGCAGAGGACGCGGGTTCGTGCCCCGGTCTGGGAAGATCCCACAAGCCGCGGAGCGGCTGGGCCCGTGAGTCATGGCCGCTGAGCCTGCGCGTCCGGAGCCTGTGCTCCGCAACGAGAGAGGCCACAACAGAGGGAGGCCCGTGTACCGCAAAAAAAAAAAAAAAAAAAAAAAGTAGAACAGAGGTTTCCAGAGGACAGAGTGATGGGGATTGTTTAATGGGAACAGAGTTTCTGTTCGTGGAGATGAAAAGGCTCTGGAGATGATGGTGTTGATCGTGGCACAACAATGTGAATGTACTTAATGCCACTGAATCGTGTACTTAAAATGGTAAATTTTATTTTGTGTGTATTTTACCACCGTAATCAACCAAACACAAAGAGAAGCTATTCTTCTGGGCCCCCAGAAGGCTTCTCTGGATCAGGACAGTATAATGTGCCATTTTCTTGTCTGGCCCCTCTGCTAGCCGAGTGCTCCTGGGGGCCAGTGACAGCCCCTGGGACAGTACCTGGCATAATTAGGGCTCTAGTATGTATTGTATTTTAATAAAAAAGAAATGAGCAACCCTCACGCCAGTGCGTTTTTGGAAGCCTGCTCGGGGACAGCAGGCTCCATGGAGGGGCGCGTGTCTGTGGGGAGCCTCGTGTTCGTTCCACATCCCAGGAGGACAGCCAGGGCTCTGCGCTATTTAGCGGGGAGTGATGACCTTGCCTCTGTTTCTCCAAGAGGACCAGGTAAATTGGAACAGAGAGCACAAGGGTCATGGAGGGCCATCTTTCTTTTTTTTTTTTTTTTTTTTTTTTTGCGGTACGCGGGCCTCTCCCTGTTGTGGCCTCTCCCGTGGCGGAGCACAGGCTCCGGACGCGCAGGCTCAGTGGCCATGGCTCACGGGTCCAGCCGCTCCGCGGCAGGTGGGATCCTCCCGGACCGGGGCACGAACCCGTGTCCCCTGCATCGGCAGGCGGACTCTCAACCACTGCGCCACCAGGGAAGCCCCATCTTTCTTAAAAAGGGCCCGTCTCAGCACCATTGCTGTCCAGACACATAGTGTCAGCTCTCCACCTGGAAGGCGACAAACTCCATCATCCTCTCCTTATGGAAGCTGTGATGATCGCAGGTGCTCCCCGGGGGCAAAAAAGGGCAGTGGCCTTGAACTTAGAGTGAAGGGAAATGAGGGGAATTAAATTCCTACTTCTGGGGATGAAAAGAATGACTTTCTACGCCCAGAGGAAAAGGACCTCACTGTAATTCAGAGGTAGCAGCATATTTAAGGGGAAAGTGCGTAAAGAAAAAAGGGTTAAAGAAAAAAGGTGTAAAGTGCAGGAGTATATGCGCTTCAATAATGTGATTTTTGATGGACTGCTTAATGGCCTTTCTTATGAATGTACCACCATGTATTTAACGGGTTCTCTGTTGTCAGCCATTGTGTTGGTCCCCCCCTGCTCCCCTTTTTGTTTTGCTGTTTTAAGTGAGGCTGCACTCACCACGGTTCTCCTTATTAGAACTTGGTTATAAGCAACATGCGACTCAAGCTGGCTGAAATAGAATAAGGGCTCTGTAAGTGAAGGACCCGCGCGGTCTCAGAGCCCGAGGGCAGGGATGTAACCTGTCTTCAGGAAGAGACTAGAAGCAGAAAGTGACTGTCCTCGACTGAGACGCTAGCCCACTCCTCCCCGATCTCTTAACGCACCTGCTTCCTTCTTCTATTCAGTTCACATGGCGGAGGACGGCCACTGCGCTAGTTACCGAGGGCTGCCATAACAAAGGACCAGAAATTTAAGACAAGAGAAATTTATCTTTTCACAGTTCTGAGGCTCAAAGTCTGAAATCAAGGTGTCAGCAGGGCAGTGCTCTCTGAGACCTGTAGGAGGAGCCCTCCTCGCATCTTCTAGTTCTGAAGTTTTCTGCAGTCCTTGGTGTCCGCGGGCTTTGGGGATGCATCGCTCCAGCCTCTGCCTCCATCGTCACAAGAGTTCTCCCTGTCTGTCTGTGTCTCTTCTCCTCTTCTTAAAAGGACACCAGTCGTGTTGGATTAAGGGCTCACCCTACTCCAGCATGACTTCATCTTAACTAATTACACCCGCAAAGACCCTATTTCTAAATAAGATCACTTTTGAGGTTCTTGGTTTGAACTGCAACATATTTTTGAGGGGATACAATTCATCCCATAACAGCCACAGTATAGCTCTTAAATTGTGACATTTTTCCCATTTAACAGACCAGCCAAGAACGAACACAAATTTATAAGCCAAATTCCAACTTTCTGGAGACAGAAACCTGATAGGAGTGGGTTAAATGCCCAGTTAAGTCAACAGTGCCCAGGGGGATGGAGCGTGGCTACAGAGACCCTCTCTCATGACTGAGAGAGAAGAGCAGCTTCCAGGAAAAGAGAGGTCATTGGTGTCCATCACAAGCATTCTGCAATACAGGTTTTTAAATTGCATCACCAGACTATTTCCTCAGGCTTCACTCTCAGTGAATCATGAGCCCTTCCACCTCCCAATGTTTTATTATTAAAAATTTCAAACATATAGAAATGTCAAAAGCATTTTCCAGTGAACACTCACATACCCACCCAAGTTCTACAAGAATATTTTACTGTATTTGCTGTATCTCACAACTATTCACTCATCCATGATCATTTTAAGGCTCTTGATTTATATCAGTAAATTGGCCTCTAGACAGATCCTCAATCAGTTTACAGTTCTATCCATAGTATATGAGAGTGCTCACTACAACTCATTTCTAAAGTTCTCAGAGGAATATATTTCCAAGCGTCGGAATTTCTGATACTGACCACAGTTGGGTAGATATTTAAGGACTGAGAAAGAAATTTGAAAATAACTTTTTATTTGGAAAAAACTTCAAACTCACAGACAAGTTGCAAGAATAAAAATAGGGGCTTCCCTGGTGGCGCAGTGGTTAAGAATCCACCTGCTAACGCAGGGGACACAGGTTCAAGCCCTGGTCCGGGAAGATCCCATGTGCTGCGGAGCAACTAAGCCCATGCACCGCAACTACTGAGCCTGAGCTCTAGAGCCCGCAAGCCACAACTACTGAGCCCATGCGCCACAGCTACTAAAGCCCACGCCCCTAGAGCCTGTGCTCTGCAACAAGAGAAGCCACCACAGTAAGAAGCCCGTGCACCACAACGAAGAGTAGCCCCCGCTCGCCTCAACGAGAGAAAGCCCGCGTGCAGCAACAAACACCAGTTTCAGCAGATACTGAATTCAACCTTTAATTTTATGGGGGCAGGGGTGGAAGTGACCAACAGGGAGAGAGGTCATGTGACCTGCCCAAGGACATTTCTGCACATGTGCTTGGCATGTTACAGGCTTTCAGGATATGTGCTCATTTGACTTAGTTAATGGCAGACCAAAGACTAGAACCCAAGTTCCTTGAGTCTCAGATCCATGCTCTTGCCTCTATATCGTGCTGCCTATTCTTAGACTTCTTTGCCTTTCCAGCCCTTCACGCTGGGAGCGCCCTGCCAACGTTCCTGAGGGGTAAAACTCACGTATGCAAACACACGTCATGCAACTGCAGGCTGCTGGGCTTCACTCTGCCTTTCCCCCCCACTCAGGAAGCCCATGTGGTTTTTCTCGAGTGACAGTGATGCCATTAAGAGGCTAACCTGGTTACTCTCTACATAAAATAGTGAACGGTTTGCAGACATGTGTACTTTATTATTAGCAACAAGTCACTTGCCTCACCCTTAACAGCTGATGGTGACACGGTTATGATAGAATGGATAGAGTTATGGCGGCAAACCTCCTCCATTGGGGTCCAACGGTCTCCAGGCACTACTTCCGAGTTCTAGACACCCTCGTGATCCTTCTGGATTGGAGCAAAGAACTCTCCTCAAGCACCAGTGTTGAGGGTGACTCTAGTTTCAGAGTCACTCTTGGTAGAGACCACTAGTTAAGCACCAAAATCTGTCTTCTTCTCCCTTCATCATAATAGAATTGTAGCTGGGTGTGTGGCTGCCCAGCGGCCCTGTACTTGTCCAAGCCCTTGCCAATGGAATGAAGGAGCAGGTGATGTCTCAACGACTTAGCCAGGCACTCCCTTCCCTCTTCCCCAGCTGCTACTTAGCCGTGGGGCACCTCAGCTTCCACCATGCAGACCACCGCAGTGCCCCTGGGGTGAGGAACAGTGATGCGAAGGAACGTGAGTCCAGAAGGACTGTGAAGGTCAGTGCCATGCGGCTGCTATTTTAGAGACAAAGGAGACCCTATAGCTCTAGGCCACTGTATTTTGAAATAATTCGTCACATGGTTTAGTTTTGCTTTGATAAATGTACGAATGGAGAGGACTGGGGCAGGCCCCTCCAGGGTACACTGGCTTCTCCCTAGGGATGCTCCTGTCTGAATTTCTCATTCATTCTTTTTTAAAAATTGTTATTTATTTATGTATTTATGTATTTAAAATTATTTCTTTATTTTTGGCTGCATTGGGGCTTCGTTGCGGTGCGCGGGCTTCTCATTGTGGTGGCTTCTCTTTGTTGCCGAGCATAGGATCTAGGCACGCGGGCTTCAGTAGTTGTGGCATGCGGGCTTAGTAGTTATGGTGCATGGGCTTAGTTGCTCCGTGGCATGAGGGCTCTTCCCGGATCAGGGCTTGAACCCGTGTTCCCTGCATTGGCAGGCGGATTCTTAACCACTGCACCCCCAGGAAAGTCCCTCTCATTCATTCTGAGGCTCAGAATATAGCAGAGCAGGGTCTTGTTCTCAGTAAGGAAAAGTGGGGAGAGGCTTTTTAAAAATTGTAGTAAAATACACACAACAAAATTAACCATTTTAACCACTTTTAGGTGTATGGCTCAATGGCATTAGGTACATTCACATTGTTGGACCATCACCACCATCCATCTCTGGAACTTTTTCATCTTCCCAAACTGAAAGTCTGTACCCATTAAATAATAACCCCATTCCCCTCTCCTCCAGCCCTTGGCAACCACCCTTCTATTTTGCCCCAGAATCTGATTACTCTAGGTACCTCATGTAAGTGGAATCACACATACATTTGTTCTTTTGTGTCTGGCTTATTTCACTTAACATAACATCCTCAAGATCCATCCATACTAGAGCCTATATTGCAATTTCTGTCCTTTTCAAGTTTGAGTAGTATTCCATCGCATGTATAGACCACAGTTTGTTTATCCTTTCATCCATCTGTGGGCGCTGGAGATGCTTACGCCTTTGGGCTATCGTGAATCAGATGGAGGCTCTCACGTGGGGAGTTTCCTCTGCTTATCGGGCGCAGTGGCCATGGTGGTTGGACACCTGTGGGGTTTTTCCCTGACAGGGGTTGGGCCAGAGAAGCAGCTTAGACTGAAAAGTGAGAGAGAAGAGGAGGTAAGGTGGGGAAACAGGGAAACCATTATTGAGCGTTCACTATATGTAGGCAGTGTGCTTGGCATTCACATATGTGAACCTGTAAAAGCTGGTTAATCAACAAAAGGATGTAGTGCTGAAAAACCCAGTTCCCTAAAGCCACAGATTATCAGAAGCTTTGCTGTTCTGAGATCAATACAGCAAGTATGGAACATCCCTGTCTTGCCTGGAAGGTCTGAGTCATTGTGACAGTGAGAAGTCGCCTCTATTTCCAACCCAGGGCTTTCTGGGCACAGTTGAACATATTTATCTCAACTTGGTAGTTTCTAAGGAAATAGGACCCTGAGTCCACTCTGTAGCCCTGGTCTGATGGTGATCCTTTTATACAAAATCCTGTTTTGCTTTGAGCCTATTGATACACTGCTTCACTTAAGCTTTACCTAAACTCTACTCTTCTCCAAAATCATACAGTAATCTTACTTCTCCCTTCGATGAGAGTTTTCCCCGTTTCTCTGCAGTCCCTCCTGCCCCCAGCCCACGTCACATTGCAGGAAGCCACCGAGCCTAACTTTGTTGCCGCTGGTTTGTCCCTGGTGATGGGATACATCACATATTTTGTTCCATTTAATCCTCATGCAAACCTTGCGGGTTGGAAATCACTGTTCTCATTTTACCGGAGGCCAGTTCTTTGCACGGCGGCAGCCACGGTGGCTCGGGGGCTGGGAGCTGGAAGCACCTGCAGCCTCACTCAGTGTCTGGACCTTGACCCTGGCTGTTGGCTGGGACCTCCGCCGGGGCTCTTGGCCAGAACACCTACAGGTGCCTCTCCCTGTGTCTTTTCGCATGGGCTAGGTGGGGGTTCCTTTCTGGTCTGGAAGCTGGGTTCAAGAGTGAGTATCCTAAGAGTTAGGAAGACGAAGCTGCCAGTTTAAGGCCTGGACCAGGAAACTGACATTAGTTGAGCAGTCATAGGGCCCAGATTCAAGGGGAGGGGACTAGACCCATCTCTGAATGAGAAGAGTGGCAAAGCATTTCAGGGCCATGTTCTAAAAACGGCTTCAGAGATTTATTTTATTCAGAGTTGGAAATTTATTCACAGATTGGAATGCCCTTTTCTCACTTTTTTGTTGATGAAATACTGCCCGTCCTTTACAGCCTTGATGAAATCTGCCTACTCCCCCGGCCTTTCCTCTTAGCTGGAAGTATCAGTGCATCCCCAACTCGTTTCGCCTGGCTCCCTGCGTCTCTACCGTTGCCCTGTAAGAAGTGGAGGGCGGGATTTAGTCAATCAACTATCCCTCCTCGTGGGGCTGGACAGAGTTCCCCTTGCAAGGCAAGTCCCCAGTAAATGAGGGCTGAATAAATGCAGGACACCTGGGAAGCAGCGGCAGAGAGAAGAGAAAGGGAGCAGGGAAGGCCAGGTCCCCAATTCCCCTGAGGGGAGGCCTCTGGCTGTGCACCTGGGTAACACCTCCTACTCAGCAGTACCTGAACTGATGTTAAGCAAACATCCGGAAAGCAGAAACCTTTCTTGAGAAGTCAGTGCTTTCCCTCTGCAGCATTGTAAGTGTTTCTGTGGCTGTGAGGATCCTAGTTAAGGGCAATAATCAGTGATTCTCATCGTAGTTCAGCAAACAGAGATAACTGGGCATATCCTCCTTATCTGGGAGTCTTCCCTCTAAGGAGGCCTTTCATAGCATGGCAATAGCTCCACCCTCTATGGCCTGTCACAAGTCAAACAGGAGGCTTGGATATCGACCCAGTGGCATTTGGTTAATGTTCTGGCCTGGCTTTATCTTCCTAAACAATTTGTGGGGCTTCTAGGCAAAGCTAAAACTGAAAAATATGGTGGTCACTTCAGAGTTTGAGCCTGAGTTATTAGGTATTGCTGTTCTAGCAAGTCTCAGGAGAGCTTCCTGAGGACAGAGACAAGGGCCCCCCTTTCTGAAGCTCCCCGAATCTCCCTGATCTCCAGCTGGATCTTTAGTATCGGTCATGGACTGTTTTTATGCCCTGCTTGCCTGGGACTTGTCTGGGGCTGAACTTAGAATTCTCCAGGGTCTTTGGCTAGCCTGCTCTAATCTGGGCTGGGACTAGCAGGTACTGGTCCCCCCACCCCCAGCAGATATCACTGAGGCTCCGTCTCCCTCCCCCACTTGCACAGGACACAGGAGGCTTCCCCGTACATCCAGACGGCGCCCTGGGAGGGGAGGGGACAGGCAAAGTGCCACGTTTACATGCTGTCACTGCCGGGGAGGGCCATGCTGGGCATGGCCCAGTCTTGCTCTGTTTTTCCCCTGGTCTGATTCTTATGTGGACCTCTGAGAACTGGGGGCACAAGCATGCTCCTGGGAGATCCCTCCTTCAGAGAGGAGCACAAAGGCAAAATGACCTCCCGCTCTGGCTCTGCAGGTCAGGCAGTGTCCCCCCAGCACCGGCGGCTCCCTGGGAAAATTCTCAGGGAGAATCTCAGCACTCTGCTGTTACAATAGGACAACTCCACTCAAACCCACAGGTTGGTGTGATCTGGGGACATCTGATTGCATCACCTCCCCAACAAGCTGGCTCCTCCTCAAGAATTCGGTCTTCAGAGGCCAGGTCATCAGAGAGAGAAACTGGGGGTTCATCCTGGACGCCTCCCTCCCCTGTCCTGGACCTGGGTCCCCAGGCCATTCCCATTACTGTGCTGACCTCAGCAGGTCTCAGAATTCCCTGAAGCCTCTCATCTGACTGAACCAAATCTCTCCAGGGGTCTTCTTCTGGGCCCTGTGATACCCAGGGCCCTGTCCTGTGGAGACCCTCCCCGGGGCGGTCCCCAGGACCACTGGCTCCTGAAGCCTCTGGAATGTCCACGTTTCACATACCTGCTCCCTTTCCTGCTTAAGTAGTTTGGCCCCTTCCTGTTTATTCAAGTTCTCATTCCCCCACCTCCCCTGCCTGATACTGCCCAAAGCTGTTAACACCAAGGGTGTTGACTTTCTGCTCTCCAAACAAAAGGTCCTGTGGTTACCAGGATCTGCCCTCATTAGCAGGCAGGGGATTGTAAACCATTTTATTCCTTTTGCAGAATCAATCACCAAATCCTGCCAAACCTGAAACCTAAGCAGCATCTCTCCTCTCCATCCACACAGATCCTGGCCCAGCTCAGGTTCCAGCATCTCAGGCCTGAACTATTACAAATGCTTCCTTGCTTCACCTTCCTCTGGTTCTCTTCCATTCCATCCTTCCCCAGAACTTTCCAGAGCTTTCCAGAGGTTGAGAGAGGCCCAGGCCCCTTCCTTATTTTATTCTTGGACACAGTGAATAAACCCAAAGACTAGTCAAAGCAGGGTTATAAGGTTATGATGGATTTTACATGTTTACTTTTAACAGAATCAATGCTTTAAATTTAAAAAATGTAATGCTATCCAGGAGGGCTAGTCACACGATAATTTGTAGAATTAAAAAAAGTTAATACTATCTAGTCCATCCCAAGTGGTGTGACTTGATGACACAAGTCCAAAGCAGTTTAAAGAATGTTTCATTTTTTCTACCCTGCCAGTACAGCCTTGTGACTAAATGTTGAATCTCACTTGGAGGTAACCTCGAAAGCCTGACTGTGGATTCCTTTGAGACTTAGAGGCCGCGTGAAACGGTGACACAAATCGAACTTCAGTGGCCCAGTAGCTACACTATCAAGTCCAAATGCCTTCACCGGCCGCCTGTCTACGGCGCCCCAGTATAATTAGAAGGCTCACCAGGTGGCGCTAAGTGCCCGTGCTGTGCGGTGTCGTTCACATCCTCCTTTGCAGGCCAAGGGAGCAAGCACATCCTAAGAGACTAGGTGATTCCAGATTGTTTTCTGGAAGGAGCGTCCATGAGCTCACTCTGAAATCCCAAATCCAGCCCAGGGAGGCAAAGAAATTTGTGAAAGATACCTAAATTCAGTTAAATGGAGAAAATAGTCCAAGGAAGTAGCCTCAGTTTAGAGACAGACTTCACAGAGCAGACTCGAACTCGGGTGCAGTCCCCAGTGTTACCTCGGCCGATTTTTCAGGAGGTAAATGGATGGGCTGGTGTGGCCTCCTCCGGGCATGAACCGCTTAGAGCAGCCCTTTCGGGAGAGTATCTCATTTCTCCCCAGCTAACCTCTCAGCCCCCTTCTTCTGGTCACTAAGGACCCTGTCCTGCACAGGCATCAACCGGCCTCTCCCTGCCCCTGAGCCACGAGGTGGTCCTAACCACCTGTTAAACTCGGAGGGCCCTTGGGGAAGTGCGGGGACCTCCACTCTGCTTCAAGCCCTGCTGAAAGCACCCCTCGACCAATTTCTTTCTTTCTGGGATTCCTTTCACTTACAGTTCGCTTGGGTTAGTTTCAACTTCATACTTGGAGCCAGAGATGAATTTACTGCAGTAGGAGGGGTATAAGGAGGGGACAGAGAGGCTTCGAGTTGATTGGTTCTGTGACCCCCCTCTGCCGCCCCCCCAGCCTCCCCGTGACCCTTGTGGCTGGGGCCACAGCTCTGCCCAATTCCAGGGGCCCTATTTATATTGTAGTCTATGTAAAGGGCACGCTCTTGACCGGTGGAAACCTCTGGCCTGGCTGATCTGCAAGGGCTCTCCCACCACTGTAGAGTCACTCGGAGTGCTGAGAATATGCTGCACCAGCCACGCTGCCTGGGGAGAAGGTGACCAATTCCTCCTGGACCGAAAGCCTCTTCCGGCAGCGTGGCCACAGTCGCTCACTTCCAGCTGCAAAGACGGTGTTTTATGTGCCAGCCCTGTACAGAGGGCAGGGCTAGATCCCTGCCAGCCCTCTTCATAGCCTGGACGGGCTGTGTCACCAGGTGCTGACCAGGTTCAATAAGCAGCCTTGGGAGCACACCTAAGGCTGCAGCCCACCCAGCCCAGCCCCGGTGGTCAGGCCAGCTTCACAGGAGGGGCGGATGTCAGTTTGGCCTCCAGACCCAATCTGGTCCGGGCTGGTTCCTGCCTGAGGGAGTTTCAGGGTCTCCGCCTCTCCTACCACCCACTCTCTCCCCCCCCCCACTCCCCTTCTCCACACAGCTGCCACCACCTTGTCCCTCTTTGGGATTCCTGGGATCAGGATGTCCGGGGGGCAGTTTCTCAAGGCTTCTTTGCTGCTATTTCTCCACGCTTGCACGCATTCCACCGCACTGGGGGTTTTCAATCAGTCCTGCAGGTGCGTAAATAAATGTCACAGACAAGGGCAAAGGCCCTGGGACCTCACGAGCCCTTGGAGGACTCATCCCCTGACTTCTGTCAAGTAAATGGTGACTGCAGTCTGCTCAGAACTTTCCTGAGCCCCTTCTCAGAAGTTTCCCGAATGCCCGTGTACTTAGCACAGACCCCTTGAATTGTGACGCATCCTTCTCACAGTGACGGCGGTCTGGAGCTCCTGCAGGGTAAGGCAGTGACTCAGGCCCATGAGCGTTCCCTGGGCAAACTGCTGACGCACAGCAGGCTCTCCAGGATAATAAGTGGATAAAGAAATCAAGGCTGGAAAGGTTACACCATGTCCTCAGGGCCAGAAGCTACAAAGTGTCTCGGAGCGGAAGTCTGGGTACCAGGATCCTGGAGCGGCTGCCCCCCATCTGGTTATCAGAAGCCGCCGGCACTCGTGGTAGAGAATGTTCCTTTCTCCCAGGCCTCGCCAGTGCTTCTCTGTGTTTCACTTATCTTTTGATGATGCCACAGAGACACAGAATTCTGAAATAAACTCCTCATCCTTCTGCAACCCCCAAATGTCTGACGAAGATCTAAATCCGGCATTACGAATTTTCTCAGTACTGTTGAGGAATCCCAATAGCTTATACAGGAAGCACAATGCAGAGCTGAAGACAAATCCCCAGTGCATTTTAATTTTTTTTTTTTCTGGCGGCAGCAGCTGCATGATTTCAAAAGGAGGCAGCAATTCCATTTCCATTCGGGCTCCATTTCTGAGCAGAGATTAAAAAGGTAAAAATCTCAAGCTGGATCAAAGGGAAGCTCTGTTTCTGTGTGGGCCACAGGTGCTGCCCACAGCTGTATGCTTTGGAGAGAAAAAGACTCTCAGTGGAAAGAGAACATTCCAGAACCTTCTAGATTTGTATGCCTCCTCCCCTGAAAGGCTTCCCTCCCTCCTGGGGGTCCGGGCACAGACCTCTGGCAGGCACGACCCTGTGGTACTGCCCCGGGCATCCACTGGCCCTTGGCCCCTCCGGACTGGGGCTCTGACGGATGTGCTCTCCTTGGGCCTGGACGGTCCAGGTGCTCAGTGAACAGGTTTTGACTGGATGAAGGACCAGAGCTCCTGTGGCCTAAGGGAGTCTGCCGGGTCCTTCGTTTTATAAACACAGAGAGGTAGGCTCTTCCCTTCCCTTTGGACACTGAGCGGCCGGCACACAGTGGCCACTCAGAAAATGTTTGTCGAATGAATTGATTTTATAGCATGTGTTTATGAAATTAACAATACTTCTGTGTTTCTCGAGCACTTATTCTGGGTCAGCCGCCACTTCACATTTTACCTGCAGGCCTGAGGTCCTGTGGGCCTCACAAGCAGTCTGTGAGCTGAGACACGTTTTTTTTCTTTTAGACGTGACAAGGCAAGAGAGGTTCAGGGTCACAGGGCTGGAAGGTAAGGGCGGCGGGCGGCACATCCAAGACCGTCGGACTCCAGGGCCCATGTTCCTGACCTTACAGGCCCGCAGTGAATCAATGCGACTCCACGTTCCCACCCATCACCTTCTGGGCTTCCTTCCTGGGCTTGTTTCTTTTCTTTTCTTTTTTTTTTAACATCTTTATTGGAGTATAATTGCTTTACAATGGTGTGTTAGTCCCTGCTTTATAACAAAGTGAATCAGTTATACATATACATATGTTCCCATATCCCTTCCTTCTTGGTCTCCCTCCCACCCTCCCTATCCCACCTCTCTAGGTGGTCACAAAGCACCAAGCTTATCTCCCTGTGCTATGCGGCTGCTTCCCACTAGCTATCTATTTTACGTTTGGTAGTGTGTGTATGTCCATGCCACTCTCTCACTTCGTCACAGCTTACCCTTCCCCCTCCCCGTATCCTCAAGTCCATTCTCTAGGAGGTCTGTGTCTTTATTCCCGTCTTACCCCTACGTTCTTCATGACATTTTTTTTCTTATATTCCATATATATGTGTTAGCATACGGTATTTGTCTTTCTCTTCCTGAGTTACTTCACTCTGTATGACAGACTCTAGGTCCACCCACGTTTCTTGCAGCCCCGCGTCCTCCGCGCTCTCGATGCCCGCGGCTCAGGCCGGGACGAAAGCGGCGGGAGAGAAGCCGCGCGGCCGGCGTCGCCCAGCAGGTGGCGCTGTGGACGGGCGTGGGGGCAGCGCCGCGGCCCGGGAGGCCGGGAGGCTGGCGGGGAACAGGAAGTAGGGCTCCTAAGTGCATTTGAATCCCTTTCTGGGGGAGCGAAATCAGGCCATTGTTTTCGTGAACAAAACATTTTGTTTGGGGCTAAGACTAAACAAAGTTTGACTTGGACCCGGGAGGACACTGGTGCAGAGCGCTGGCCTGGATTCCACCCTCGAGTGTCACCTTTTCTCGGGACTTAGCCTCAGCCCTCAAGTTAAGTAAGGGCTGCAACCTTGCCGGGAAACTGTAAAGTGCTGTTCCAGCCTGAGATGATCCTATTAACCGAGGTGAGGGAAATGTGTTACTTGATCCTCGGCCTGTTTCCTCCTGTTTTGGCTGGTTCTCTGTGACAGAACTTCTTAGAGTTCTGCATGAAGTGGCAGTGGCCATGTGTCAATGTGGACAGTGACTGCAGTAGCTGAAACAAAATCTTGCTTCCTGCCTTACCTGGTCTAATTCTCGCACAGAGGGATGGCAAAATCAGGAAGCAACATCTCAAATCTGGCATTTGGAAAGAGAGGCGACACCCCCATCTTATAAGTAATATTTTTTTTTTTTTTTTTTTTTCTTTTTGCGGTATGCGGGCCTCTCACTGTTGTGGCCTCTCCCGTTGCGGAGCACAGGCTCCGGATGCGCAGGCCCAGCGGCCATGGCTCACGGGCCCAGCCGCTCCGCGGCATATGGGATCCTCCCAGACCGGGGCACGAACCCGTATCCCCTGCATCGGCAGGCGGACTCTTAACCACTGCGCCACCAGGGAGGCCCTATATTTTTTTAAATAAATAAATTTATTTATTTTTGTCTGCGTTGGGTCTTTGTTGCTGTGCGGTGGCTTTCTCTAGTTGCGGCGAGCAGGGGCTACTCTTCGTTGCGGTGCGCGGGATTCTCATTGCGGTGGCTTCTCTTGTTGTGGAGCACGGGCTCTAGGTGTGTGGGCTTCAGTAGTTGCGGCATGCGGGCTCAGTAGTTGTGGCTCACGGGCCCAGCAGCTCCGCGGCATGTGGGATCTTCCCGGACCAGGGCTTGAACCCGTGTCCCCTGCATTGGCAGGTGGATTCTTAACCACTGTGCCACCAGTGAAGCCCTCATAAGTAATATGGATACTTGTAAGCATGACTTTTCTTTATGAAGGGAACAGAACAGGGTGTCCCTCTCTGGTCCTGTTTACCTCAGAGGTGAGACTGACTGGAGAGACCCACAGTGATGGCAGAGGGGACACAGCGGCCCCAGGAACTAACACCCCGGAGAGCTGTCTGCTGGGATGTGTCCACCCTGGGGGTAAGGAGGCCCTCCTCACTGCTGGCCTCACCTTGCCCTCAGGGCTGGAAGAGAAAGCCCTGTCTCTTTAAAAAACTTTCAATCTAGGACCCTGGCAGCCGGATGAGAAGTTAGCCTAGACTTAGGAGTCCCCAGATTCCTGGGCTTGTTTCTTGCAGCCCAGGAACCTTCTGTGTGTGGGGATGGAGAAATGGTCTTCTTTTACTGTAGAAGGAACTTCTGAGGCCCTAAAACCCAAACCCTCATCTTAGAGGTAAAGGATGCTCAGGGCACCCTCACTCCACACCCCTCCTCTGCTCTCTACCCCTCACCCGCACCTCAGCATCATCCGGGGCCAAGCCCGGGTTCCCCTTCCCTCCAGGCATTTATGTCACCACATCCAGCACAATCAACCACACTGAATTCAACAGACCACTCTGAATAGGACCAATGGCTCTGCCCCGGGGAGTGGAGATCCTGGCTGGAGGGTCAGCTTTCTGTCCCACAAACCGGAATCCCCTCCAGGGGGACTGGGGCAGGCGCTGTGGACCCTCTGAGGTGGGGGGGGTGATGTGGCCATTCTAACCAGTGTTTGGATCATCCTGTATCCCAGGGACTCAAATTAGAGCCTGAAAGAAGGACACATTTACCCAGCTCAGATGAAGACACACCTCCATCTGCTGTCTTCAGGGAGGTAAAGTTACATCTTTTTTGGTACCCAAATACCTTAGCTCTTCCCCAGCACCAAGAACTCATTCAACCATTAAACTCATTGATATATCTCTTTGATAAATTAAAATTACTTTGGTCACTAATGGAATGGAAGTGGGGAGCTAGCCCTCTTTTTCTGAGGGTCTCTCTCCCAGGGAGCAGATATCAGCTAAGGTTCCTGTAGTTCAGTTACAGATGGTCACACTCCTTTAAGGCTGTCTTATCCTACAACTGCAGCTGTGGGCACTATCTCGACATCAGGCCTGCAGCGTCCTTGTCTAGAATAGAACTGGGGCTTTGGGGCTCTGCGATTTTAAACAGAATTTTTTTAGGCTTTTAAAAAATTAAGATATAGTTCACATGACATAAAATCCACCTTTTAAAAGTGTCCAGTTCAGTGGGGTTTTTTTTGTTTTGTTTTTTTAATATTCACAAGATTGTACAGCTATCACCACTGTCTAATTCCAGCACATTTTCTCAGTATTGTGCCTTTTTATTCCCACTTGTGTTCTATGGGGATTAAAAAAAGAAAGAAACGGCTTACTCTATATAACAAGGAAGGGACGTGTGTCTTGCACAGAAGCCCTCGGTGCAGCAGGCAGGGCCAGGGAAACCCACCTGGAACTAACTAGCCCGCCAGGCCCTGCTCCTCCACCCACTCTAGCAAGCTGTGTGCACGGAGAGAGGATAGCATCTCTCTGAGGCTCTGTTTCCCCATCTTTAAAAATTAATAATGGTTAATAATGATATGTCCCCCTTACAACAAGGAAATCCTGCCTCTCTTAAAGAATAGAACACCGAACCTGCCTGGGTTTGGTGCTGAGAAGGAGAATCTTCTGGAAGCAGCCTGGTTAAGGCCCTGACTCTGCCCCTTGCTTCCATTCTTAGTGTCACCGCTCTCCCACCCCCTCTCCTATTCCATTAGCTCTGCCACCAGCACGCTGCCCCCTCCCCCATGCTGGGTACAACCCCCTCTCCAGGACTGACATTCTCATAAAGACTTACTAGGTATCCAAGGAGCGCAGCAGAGAGAGGAGAACAGAGCGTATATTATTTATTTGTGCCCTGCTTAGCTCCCCAAAGTATTTGAGGCAGTGTGTAAAGATAATTCAATATGACAAGATTTTTAAGAAGTGGGTAATCGGAGAGAAATAAAACGAGGAGAGGAAAAAATAAGATGAAGCCAGGGTGAGGTTGGGAAAGAAAGCACAGATGAAGATTTAAGGAACACTTGGAAGTGTCTTACAAATATAGACTCATTTAGCCCTCATGACAACCTGGTGAGGCAGGTACTATTATTATCCCCACCTTACAGGCACGGAAGCCCAGGCACAGGGAGGTTACGTAACTTGCCCAAGGACTCCCAGCTACCGGGTATCGGACCTGGGATTTGAACCGGCAGCCTGGTGGGCAAGCTCGTGCAGCCTCTGCTGCTTCCTGATGTCACAGGCATGCACAGGTGTGGGCAGAGCTGCCCGAGCTGGAGCAGGACAAACAAGGAATATCTTTGAAGTCTTGCATTTTGTCTCAGAAATCATGTGCATTTTGCGTTTTATTTCATAATATTTCTATATCTGTGCAAAGGGATGTTTAGAATTAGACTTTTATTCTGTCTGAGTTTCAACTGAGACCCTGAAGGATGCTGACCGAAGGGCAAGAGGTCAGTGGACCATCTTTGCCGGGAGCCCAGACCTGCTCTACTGGTGCGGGGGTCATCACCTCTAGGGGTTTGGAGGGGTAGAGACTGTACAGGAGCTTCTGTTGAGAGCTAAGGGGACCACTTGGATAGACTGGCATGGATCTCAGGAATGGAGGGACCCAGGGATGACATCTGAGACCCTCTAGAAACTTCTTGAGGTGAGAGGCATATCAGCGAAGATGGCGGTTAGTGTTGGGAGGTGCTGCTCGTTCACTCACGTGGTCATTCTACAGATGTTTATGGAGGTCCCAGCATGCGCACACAGGTTCTGGGTGCCAGGGAGGCGGCTGAGAACGAACAGGTTGCCTTGCCCACCTTGTGTTCCAGGAATGGGGTTGTGAGAAGCAAGGGGCTGAGGGGTTCTGACTGGACAGCTGGGCGGCCGCTGGGCTGTGGCCTTGATCCCTCCCCTACGCGGGCCCTAAAGATGATGATGTAGCGGCACCGCTGATGGCAGCCCCCGCTGTGCCAGGCACTTTGCATATCGTACCGCTAATCCTTATACTCCGCAAAGGTAGGGATTAGAACCCCCATTTCACAAAGGAAAAATAGAGGCTCAGAAAGTTCGTGTGAAAGTCGGTGCCGAGGTCCACACGGAGGCTCTTTTGCCCAGAACTGGCCACTCTCCCACCGCTTGGATGTGCTTCTCTCGAGCTCCCAAAGTGGAGAAGGCAGGAATGGAATCTCCTTGGGATCCGTGTCTGCTGGGATCTGACACACACAGGCCAAGCCTCCAGGCAGGACAGCTCCATTTGCAAACCTCTCAGGTTTCATACAGGAGGCTGATTTGGGTGGAGGCCCCCAGCCGAGGAAGCAGGCTCCAGGCAACTTGCTTTAATCATTTGTAGGTTTTTATCTTGTGAACAGTTCCCAGGAGTTTAAGCAAATGCTAATTCCATCAAGATTGTTCTCTTAATGATTATGTTGGTTTGTATTAGAAAATAGCTTAATTGGCAGTAAATTTATCACAGTTGGAACACTGCAAGATTGTAGGTGATCTCTTGACTGGGTGCATTTCCCTCAAAGCAGGGTCTCCTGACCCGACCCAGACGGAGAATATGGACTTATTTCGAGGAGGAGATCTATGACTGACCGGGGTGAAAGGTGTGCCCCAAGGACACAGAGGTGACAAATTGGGAAACAAAGCCCTAGCCACGACCAACTGTCCATCTTCTCTGTACTTGAAAGTACTGCTTCTCAGAAATCAGCACCTGTACTCGGAGAACCTTCTAGTTTCTGGCCAGGCCTGTGTGGAAGTTCTTCTTGGCAGGATGGGCCTTGTCCACCTGGAAGTCACACAGGCTCACTAAAGTTCACTAAAGTGGAATATGACCTCAGTCAGCTGCAGGTCTGACCATACGGCATTTTCCAGAACACCAAGGGGAGAGGACAAAGGTGCTGAGTTTTAAGAAGGAAACAGAAAATGCAAAGTTTCTTTTAGGTTGTTGTTATTTGTAAAAGTCTGATTTTTGAAAACACTGGGTGAGTAATAACAGTATTCTTCAGACTCCAGTCCTAATAAACTCTAAAATGTCAATAGTCAGTCATCAGATATTTAGTGAGCACCTACTATGTGCTGGGCACATACTTGGTGCTGGAGACAGTAGGTAAGGACAAAGCCAGAGTCCTCATCCCAGGGGTTTACATTTTACAGACACAGAACAAACAAATACAGTGATCTTAGGTACAGACATATGCGGGAAAGACTATCAGATGAGGCCTTGTGGCACAGGGTGACCAGGAGGACAGTCCAGCTGCTCAGAAAGGGCCTCTCCTTGGAGCAGATGCTGAGCAGAGGCCTGAACAACCAGGAGGCAGCGGGCGAATGTCTTGGGGGGTGACAGTAGACCCAGCTGAAGGAGCAGCACAGCTAAGACCCTGAGATGGGAATGGCGTTGGCAGGTTCGAGGCCTAAAACTAGGTCAGTGGGCTTGGCGCACGGTGAGTGAGCCGGGAGCTGCAGGTATAGAATGAGTGGGGGCAGCAAGCCGGGGCAGGACATGGATTTTATCCTGGCTAAGAAGTCTCTGGAGGGTTGTCAGCAACAAAGTGACGTGGTCTTGTGTGCTGCCTCCTGGATGGGGCTGTAGGCGGGTGAGCGCAGAGGCAGTGAGCGGGTCAGGGTGCTGGAGGGGTAGAGATGAGAGGCACGGTGACTTGAGTGAGTCAGGAAGCAGAGACCACAGCAGTAATTTGCATGGGGGAAATGTCATAAAAGGAATGATCAGCTAGCAAAAGGGGGTGTTATCAGTTGATTGTAGCTCCCCCCAGAAGATGTGTTGAAGCCGTAATCTATGGTACTTGTAAGCCTGACCTTATTTGGAAATAGGGTCTTTGCAGATGTAACCAAGTGAAGATGAGCTCATTAGGATGGGCCGTAATCCAATAAGGCTCGTGTCCTTAGAGGAAGAGGGAAACTTGGACGCAGATGCACAGGAGAACGCCATCTGACGACAGAGGCCGAGATTGGAGTGATGCAGCTGTAAGGCAAGGGATGCGGAGGATGGCTGGCGACACCAGAAGCCGAGACAGGTGTGGGGTCGCTGCTCCCGCAGAGCCTCCAGAAGGAATGAGCCCTGGTGGACACCTTGCTTTTGGACTTCTCGTCTCCAGAACCGTGAGAGAACACATTTCTGTTGTTTAAAGCCACCAGTTGGTTATGGCCGCCCTAGGACACTAATCCATGTGGTTCACCACTAAAAGGGCAAAAGAGTCCTCGAGGGCACACACACACAGGAATAGCAGGTGCAGGGAGCTGCTGCCCCCGGGGGGGCCGACGGGGAGTAGACAAGGAAGGGACTGTGGACTTGGGAGTTCCCAGGATGGGACTCAGACCTTTAGGACAGGGCGTGGCCCCTACAGGAACACAAAACCTGCCAGAATGGGGGCCAGAGCGGTCTCCAGGGCCAAGCTGTCGGGCTGGGAGAGCAGGCTGGAGCTGGTCCTCGAAAGTGAAAGCGGCTTGCTGGGTGGTGGTGAGGTTTGCTGGAGTAGGAATGCCGCCACGACTGCAGCACACCAGTCCTCCTGGCGGCCTGGGAGCCGAGAGAAGCCCTTTCCCCTGCGTGGCCTTGCAGAGTCCCTCCAGCGCCCTCTAGGGACAGAGCCTAACCTTGCACCAGCTGGCAAGGGGAAATGTTTCCAGGGTCCAGCTCCCGTATCCACAAGGCGGGCAAACAGGGTGAATTTGGAGCTGAGAGATAATAAAGTGACAGCTGACACAGTTAGGGGCCAGAAGGATGGCGGGCTGTGTGAGGGGTAAGAGTGTGTCTCCCGCACAGATTTTCAAAGTTCTGTGACGTTGCAAGACTGCATTTAAAAAGTATTGTGAGAGCGATGAAACCCAGCACGACTTAACTGTGTCATCTGTGCTACCCCGTTGTCATCCGTATTCTTAATCTACACGGTTAGCATCACCCCTGCTGCACAGGTAAGTAAATAAGAGGCTCAGAGACATTAAATACCAAGTTTGAAGTCACGCTGCTAGTAAGAGGCATTCATCTGCCTCTTGCGTTCCTTCTAGCGCATCCCACACGAGATCTGGAATCCCTGCTGGATTCTGCTCCCAGAGCTCAGTGCTCACCCTCGCTTTGTCCTTCTTTCACCACTTAGCCGTCTGCTGACCACGTGGGTCCTGGCCATGGAAACACTGCCTTCTGTACCCCCAGGCCCCAGGGGTGCACTGGCCTCAGAAGCGCCAGTATTAGAACCCGGCCTTGATCAGGTCTGCGAAAGCCTGTGACCCTGTGCACACAGGCTATGTAAGAGCAGATGTCTCATCACTAAGAGGGCACAGTCTGGTTTTCAATTGACTCTCTCAACTACCACTTAAAAATCTTTCTGCCTTCTAAAAATGGCAGGTTTTCTCTTTTGAAGAGAAAACCTCTGACATCCCTGAGCACCCCTTCCCGCAGAATGCCTTCTCCTTTGGGTTCTTGATAGCAGGCACGAGTGAGGACAAGCTTGCCCGATGCGGACAGGACCCGGCTACATGCCAGCTCGGGTCAGTTGTCCTGTCTTCCAGGCAGGAAGACGATCTTCCTAGACGGAGTCAGTTCCATGGGGAAAGCCTGCGAGCATGGTAGGACAGCTCCAGTAACTTCTTTCTGAGTCCTGAGTGAGGGGGACTGGATTTCTCTAGGTGAGCTCTGAGAGTGCTTCCACATCCTGTATCAGTTCATGTGTTGCCAGCATTTATTGTCCCTACTATGTGCCAGGCACTGTAGTAAGGTCTTTCATGAATTAGTATTATTATTTTGGCCGCACAACACGGCATGTGGGATCCTAGTTTCCCCGCCGGGCATCGAACCTGTGCCCCCTGCAGTGAACGCTCTGAATCCTAACCACTAAGCCACCAGGGAACTCCCTGAATTATTTCATCTTTACAACTCTGTGAAGTAGGAACCCTTGTTGTCCCCAGTTTACAGATGAGGAAACTGAGGCTCAAGTATGTTCATGGGCCACTCAGCAGTGCTGTGGGGAGACTCCATTCTAGCAGTTTCTGGTTGTCTGTTGTTTGATGTTTGTTCACCTCATGACAGGCTCCCCTTTTCTTCTGGGTCTTCCCCCGGGGGGGTCTGGCCTGGTGTTGTTAGTGTGCTTTCTTGCTTGTGTGTCCTTCCTGCTCATCCCCAGAAGGGCTTGAGACAGTGTACCTAAATACAAACGAGATGAAAAGTGGATACATTAAAAAATCCGGGCGAAGAAAAATAGGTAAAGTAGAAAGAGAATGCCCACAGGAAAGTTAAAGTGTGTACATTCAGTTAGTCAGGGCAGAGATTCCTAAGAGTGAAAACAGAGAAACTCCATCAATTAACGTGTTTACTACACCAGGTGAAATAAACCAACTAGCACTACATGCATCCACATTCATAGATCTCAAAAAAAAATTGGAGGTTGAGTGGAAAAACAGATGAAGAAAGGAATACTCAGGGAGTTGAAGTAACTGGTCCAAGGATGTACAGCTAAGTGGCAGACTCCTGATTCAAATCAAGTGTTTCTGACTCTGGAGCTGGGCTGGAATTCAATGCTTTACCGTTTTCTTCGATTTCAAACAGGACACAGTTTGAGCCCTCAAGAATAGCAGAGAAATCAGGAATGTAAAAGCTTCATGCTGTGCTGGAGGCTTTGGGCTCTGTGTGGCTTTCAGAACAGTGCAGTGACAGAAGGCGATGCCTGGGGCCGAGGCTGGAGGGCCGAGTGGCTGGCTGTGCCTGGGGCTGGGTGGGGACCTAGGTTTCCCCAGTAGAGGGTACAAAGGGGGCTAAAAATAGCCTGTGTGCAGGGGAGCAGTAAATCGTTCAGTAAATGGTTTCTGGAGCTTAAAAAGCTATCCAGGGGCCACCTCGGGTGGGGCTGGGGAGATGGGCCAGATGAGGAACATGTGCAACTCCAGTTATGGAGGGTAGACTATATCTTTAGTGTCACCGATGGAGAAAGGATATAATGTATCAACCACTCAGGACAATTTTGGGAGTGAAAAGGTGCTAAAAATACCTTACAGATGTTAATTACTCTATGACAGGTATCAACTGTGACCGTCCCAGATACCCCATCGTGGAGAGCCCCTGAAGAGTTTGAAGCGGGAGCGTGACGTGATCAGATTTGCACTTTGCAAAGGTTGCTGACTGCAGCGTGCAAGACGGGTTGAACGTATTTTTATTTGAAAAGGTAAAACATGGTCAGCGTAAAGAATTTTTGACGGTGCTGGGCTTCCCTGGTGGCGCAGTGGTTGAGAATCTGCCTGCTAATGCAGGGGACGCGGGTTCGAGCCCTGGTCTGGGAAGATCCCACATGCCATGGAGCAACTAGGCCCATGAGCCACAACTACTGAGCCTGCGCGTCTGGAGCCTGTGCTCCGCAACAAGAGAGGCCGTGATAGTGAGAGGCCCACGCACCGCGATGAAGAGTGGCCCCCGCTTGCCACAACTAGAGAAAGCCCTCGCACAGAAACGAAGACCCTACACAGCCCAAAATAAATTAATTAATTAAAAAAAAAAAAAAGAATTTTTGACGGTGCAAAAAATATGTAGTGACAAGTCTCCCCTGGACTTTATCCCCGAGTCTTCATCTCAAAAGCAATCACTGTCCCTTTTTGGTGTTTTATGCCCGACAGAATCCAAATATAAGAGCGTATATAGATATACCCCCCTTTGAGCACAGCGGTAGCACGTGATACAACCCTGTTCTACTCTTTGCATTGTGAGTCATCCTGTATTAGTACATGTAGAGCTGCCATGGCCTTTCTGTGGGCCGTAAAATGTTCCATGGACCCAGCATGCTGTACTCAACATTTACCCTATGAATGGGCATTGAGGTTGTTTCCGGTGTCTCGCTATTACAAACAAGGCTGCAATTAATATCCTCCTACATAGGAATGTGGGCGGAGCATGAATTCCCTGAAGTGGGATTGCTAAGTCAAAGGGCGTTTGCATTTAAATTTTTGACAAATATTGCCAAGTTGTCCTCTATTGGAAGGGAATTCATTCTACGCACAAATTCCTGTGCATGAGGCTATTGATTAGGGCAGGAATGCACTGAGTCTTGGATGACTGGGCGAGGTACGTTATCCAGGTGGAGGTAAGGGGAGTGACTAGGTGAATTTTGCAACCGTCCAGGAGAGAGATGTGAGGGTCTGATGTAAGGTAGTCACAGGGGGGTGATTTGGAGAAACGCATGAAGTCATCGTGCCCAGGTGATAGAGATGTGGGTTTTTTTTGGTGGGGGGATGACTTTCACTTCCCTAGCTTGGGTAACCGAAGGAGAAAGGTGACCTTATTCACTGCGATGGGGGCTGCAGTCTCCTGGGAAGGTGAGGGAGGTTGCTTTGGGGGAGCCGAGGACATCCTGGTGGAGACGTCAGAAGGAAGGTGGACACGTGGGCCTGAGGCTGGGGAAAAGCTCGGGGAGAAGCCCCAGTAGATGTGGGAGGTGAGGCCTGTGCCTATGGGGCGGCCTGGACCAGTGTACCTGGGGAGACAGCATCCGAGGGAAGAGGCCAGCCGGGGGCCTGGGATGCAGATGGCAGGAGGCCCTCCATCTCGGGCACAGGCCCTGCACTCTTTTTTTTTTTTTTTTTTTTTTTAGCGGTACACGGGCCTCTCACTGTTGTGGCCTCTCCCGTTGCAGACCACAGGCTCCGGACGCGCAGGCTCAGCGGCCATGGCTCACGGGCCCAGCCGCTCCGCGGCATGTGGGATCTTCCCGGACCAGGGCGCAAACCCGTGTCCCCTGCATCGGCAGGCGGACTCTCAACCACTGCGCCGCCAGGGAAGCCCTCTGCACTCTTGAGAACTGCTGCCTGGGCCTCGTCGCCTCACCCTATTCCGGCCGTGGTGGAGGAGCTTGGGGATCAGCCGTGTTTAAGGGCAGGCTGCGGGGAGGGGCACAGGGGAAGGAGCAGAGAGGCCCAAGGAATGTTCCAGAGGCCACAGAGATAAATACCCAAGTTCGTGGGCCACAGGTCTGGCAAGGTAGGGACTAGAAAGTGTCCATTAGAGAGACCGAGTCGGAGGTCACGGGCGCCCTTAGCGGAGCCATTTTAATAAAGCGACAGGGGCTGGGATTCTATGAAACAATAATAGAAAGTCAGGGTGTTTACTCACTGGTCGTAACCTAGCAACAGCGTGTTCTCAACAGGGATAAGTGTTCTAGAAAGTGAGACCAAATTACACAAGAACACGACGTTCTAGAATGTCTGCATGGGTTTGTCAGCCAATTTCCTACTTAGAGGTACTTAGAGATTGGTAAAAATTACCCCAGCTTTCCTCTAAATTTCCAGGTAGTGGATGACAGGCATTTATTAGGCTATTACTGCCTAATAGAACTTAAATGCTTTGCCAGGGTCACCTCCCTGCATGCAAAGTTAACCTGAGGGGGGGAACAGGATAAGAGCAGGGTCCCAGCAGGGAAGTGAGCTGCGCGTTGGACTCTGTCACCTCGGGAGTTGAGCGTCACTAAGTGTTTTTTTTTTTTTTTTTTTTCCCCCATGAGTACATATTTATTTATTTATTTATTTATTTATTTATTTATTTCCATTTTTTTTATTAGTTTCTGCTTTATAACAAAGTGAATCAGTCATACACATACATCTGTTCCCACATCCCCACCCCATGCATCTCCCTCCCTCCCACCCTCCCCATCCCTCCCCTCCAGGCAGTCACAAAGCACCGAGCTGATCTCCCTGTGCTCTGCGGCTGCTTCCCACTGTCTATCTAGCCTACGTTTGGTAGTGTATATATGTCCATGCCTCTCTTTCACTTTGTCACAGCTTACCCTTCCCCCTCCCCATATCCTCAAGTCCATTCTCAAGTAGGTCTGTGTCTTTATTCCCGTTTTACCCCTAGGTTCTTCATGACATTTTTTTTTCTTATATTCCATATATATGTGTCAGCATACGGTATTTGTCTTTCTCTTTCTGACTTACTTCACTCTGTATGACAGACTCTAGGTCTATCCACCTCATTACAAATCACTAAGTGTTCTTAGGAATTCTCTGTGGGGCCGTAAGCTCCCCTGACACACTGGCGGTGCCCTTTTTCCCTCCCCCTGTGGATCCTCCTGCAGCAGTGGTGGCTGATGCGACCCAAAGCTCAGTTTCAGCAGCTTTTACTGATGGGCAGAAAATGGGGGAGGGGTATTAGACCTCCAAGGCTGCCGTTCCCCTGCGGGTGCTCCCTCTGGGCACCTCGCACACCTCAGGGAGAGCACTTAGCCCACCCGAGGTCTGAGATTTGTTCTATGAACACCATCTCCCAATAGACAGACAGTGAGTTGGTCTCCGAGGCAGGGCTGGGCGCAGACGCTCGAACCCGTGTCCCCCGCACTGGCAGGCGGATTCGTAACCACTGTGCCACCAGGCACGTCCCAGGCATTATCTTTCCACTTTACTAGTATTTTTCATTGCCCAGATTTAAAAAAAAATCGATTTTTGTTGTTAGAGCAGTTTTAGGTTCAAAGCAGAACTGAGGGGAGGGTACAGAGGTTTGTCCTACACCCCCTGCCCCACACACGCGCAGCCTCCCCTCTATCCGCATCCCGCCGCAGAGGGTACATTTGTTACAAATGATGACCACACATCACACACCTCATCACCCAGAGTCCATAGTTTATAGCTTACTCTTGCTGCTGTGGATTCTATGAGTTTTAACAAATGAATACTGACGTGTCTCTAACATCATAGCATCACACAGCATAGTTTTCACTACCCTAAGAATCCTCTGTTCTCGCCTATCCCTCCCTCCCCCCAAGCCCTAGCAACCACTTATCTTTTTTCTGTCTCCATAGTTTTGCTTTCTCCAGGATGTCATATATGTAGTTGGAATCATACAATATGTAGCCTTTTCAGATTGGCTTCTTTCACTTAGTAATACGCATTTAAGTTTCTGCCATGTCTGTTTATGGCTTGATGGCTTATTTCTTTTTAGTGCTGAATAATGTTCCATTGCCTGGATATACCCCAGCTTGTCCATTTACCCACTGAAGGATATTGGTTGCTTTCAACTTTTGGCAATTATGAGTAAAGCTGCTGTAAACATCCGTGTGCAGGTTTTAGTGTGGGGATGTTTCCAACTCATCTGGGTAAATACCAAGGACTGTGATTGCTGGATGATATGGTAAGAATATATTTAGTTTGTAAGAAACTGACCAACTGTTATCCAACACCCTGATTTTCAAACGTATCCACTTTCTATCTCGTTCATATCGTGGAGAGTTATCTCAGATCCTTTTTGGAAGGAGGCAAGGAAGAAACACAAGCAAGCAAGCACGTAAACACACAACTAGTTCCTGTCCAGGCTTGGCAGGTGGGGACTCAGGCCAGACCTCTGAGAGACAGGAACTAAAAGAGAAAGCAAGGCCTGTTTTGAGGTGAGCATGCATCCAAGACAGACTGCCAGACGTCTGCTCCAATCAGCAGACTCTTAGAGGGTGCCTACCTGTGCCCTGAGGATGCAGAGAAGAAAGGATGCTCTGAGCTGCCCACCGTCGACCAGAGTGTTCCATCCATCGTCCATCAGGTGCTCTGTACCCCAAATCCCAGACTCCACTTACACTAGCAGCGGACTTGGGCAGCAGCTTGCTGCTGCCCAGGAGGCTGCCTTGCGTTTACACGTTCCTTGTCTGGGTCTGTCCCAGTTTGGGGTATTGTTGCTTGAATTCAGAGGCTCGAGGGAGCACTGACTGACTCCCTCAGTTGATGGGAATCCTGCTTCCTAGGACTACCGTAGGCCTTCTGTTCCTGCCTTTTTCCAAGTCCTCCAAGCCAGCCCCCTCGGACCAGTCAAAGGGCTCCTGGGAAATGGCCCTGAAGCACCAGCTGGTTCCAGACCACCCAGATGTCCCCTCTGCTGCCAGCTTGCTCTTACAATGCTCCACACTTTCTGCAGTCCCATCTCCGCCCAGCCCAAGCCCTGATTCTCGAGTGACTGTCCTAGGTCACAGTAGTCCCGCGCCCAGGCTGCTATCTGGACATCTTTTTGCACTGCTTGCTGCCACCCTAACTGTCCCCCAGTTCTCTCACCAGAGGGCGCTGTCCTTGACACCTTGCTGCTGGCTGACCAGAATCTCAAGGCAGGGGCCACAGCTCGCTCATTAGAAGGTGATGCATTGAAATTATGGCAGAATATAAATATTCAGCCTGTTTTGATAGGAAACAAAAAAATCTTATCTTTTCTGTGCTAGAAGAATGGGATGTAATTATCCCCTGCCTTATAACACAGTCAGGAAATTAAGCTGTCTCTGTCCTGGAAGGAGGAGGAACCAGTATTTCAGTTGCACCACTAAGGTGTACTGTGAAAAAGCAAGATTTTGGGGTGTGGGCAGCGGTGGTGGTGTGGTAAGGCTGGTGGGGTGCTAAAGGAGGTGGAGGGAGGCCTGGTGGTGAGAGCAGGTGGCCAGAGGGCTTGGAGATGGACCCGCGAAGCCTGGATGCTGGTCTCAGGAAGTCGCCCAGGAATGGAGAGGCAGTGAGTGGGCCCAGTGAAGCCCCAGGCGAGGGACCTGGTGGCCTGCCAGGTGTCTCTGGCTGTGTGACAACCTTCCTGCTGCACCTGGGCCTCCGGGCAGCCCCTTCTCCTGGAGCCAGAAGCTCTTCAGGCCTTGAACCCTGAGCTACTGGCCCCGAGCTGCTCTCTGGGCGTGAGGCCAGGCTGGCTCCATCTGATGACCGAGTCAGCCCTCCCAAGACCTGAGGCCTCCTGCATCTGCCAGTGCGCCTGCGTACATGCTTCCCCGAGCAAGCCCGAGTGCCCTGATCTGGGCACCCCCCGCCCTCCGCGACCCACAACACATCCGAGCCCAGAGCTCTGCTGCTGGGCCCAGCTCACCTTCACGCGCACAAGCTGAGGCCTCAGCAGGCTCAACCACTTGCCCGACTGGGGTCACGGCGCCGACAATGTGGACCTGGGATGTAAGCTAAAGTTTCTGATTCTCAGGGAAGCATAAAGACCAACTGCATAAGGGCAACTTCTTGGTAGCTTCTGGGGATGCTCTGGGGCTTTCACTTAGCATGGTTCTCATCTGCGCTGGGGATGAGGCCGATTCTGGAGAACCAAGACAAAAGATCTGCAATTCTACTTTAAACGAGAAACTAAAACACTTGAAGTTCTGTGAAGGTGTTCGAAACCGTAGTATTAATTAAAATATCGGGGGTTACTGTGAGCCAGCTTTGGTTTTAGGCACATTAGAGGCGTTACTCATTTTACCCTCAAAACTGCTTTATGAGACCGGTGTGGAGAGAGGGCCGGCGTGCGCTTGGTCTCCTCCTTAAAGAGCGACACCTCTGGACACGTGGCTTGAGGCTCAGGATGCCAGGAAATGTCCCCGCCAGGGACACTGCAGCTTCCTAGGGATGCTCAGATTACAGGGAGAGAAGAGTCTTGTCTCAATGGAGATAAGTGGATGGAAGCTTTAAAAAAATCATAGTAAAATATGCATAACATAAAATTTACCATCGTGACCACGTTAAGTGTACAGTTCAGTTGCATTAAGTACATTCTTGTGCTACCATCGCCGCCGCCACTGGGACTTTTTCATCATCCCAAACTGAGAAAATAACTTCCCATTTCCTCCCTCCTCTGGCAACCATGTTATAACATGTGCTGGAATTTCCTTCCTTTTCTTTTTTTTAGTTCTCTTTTTTGTAACTGAAATATAGTTGATTTGCAGTATTGCATTAGTTTCAGGTGTGTAGCAAAGTGATTCAGTTATATATATTTTTTCAGATTATTTTCCATTATAGGTTATTACACGATATTGAATATAGTTCCCTATACTACACTGTAAATCCTTGTTGCTTAGTTATTTTATGTAGTTTGTACCTGTTAATCCCATATTCCTAATTTATCCCTCCTCTCCTTCCTTTTTAAGTCTGAATCATATTCCGTTGTATGTATATACCATGTTTTGTTTATTCATTCATCTGTCAGTAGACACTGGGGCTGCTTCCACCTTTTGGCTGCTGTGAACAATGCTGCTATGACGACGGGTGTACAAATATCTGTTCAAGTCCCGGATTCCGGTTCTTTCGGGATTATACTCATTTGCTGGGTCAAATGGTGATTCTATGATTCACTTTTTGAGGAACCGCTGTACCATTTTCCATAGTAGCTGCTCCATTTCCATCAGCAAGCGTTGCAATTTCTTCATAACCTCCTCAACTTTTGTTATTTTCTGTTTTTTTCCCCCTGCATCATAGCCATCCTGATGAGTGTGAAGTGGTACCTCACTGTGGTTTTGATTTGCATTTCCTTAATGACTAATGGTGTTCAGCCTCTTCTCCTGTGCTCATTGGCCGTTGGTGTTATCTTCTTTGGCGAAATGTCTCCTCAAGTTCTTTGCCCTTCCTCTTCTTTAAAAAAAATGTTTTCTTATTCTTACAGGTGGTTTTTGCCAATTCTTCCCTTATCTTAAGTATTTTTATTATTATGCTCTTTAAAATTTTTTGTCCCCCTCTTTCGATCATTCTGCTTCAGGGGGTAAATGATGTTTATTCGGCCGTCTTTATTTCAGAATGGCTGTCCTTCTCAGGAATCTGGCTACTTTGGCCTGTGGGTTCAGGACCCCATAGGAAAGGCCAGGCCTGTGTCAATCCCAGAGTCTAACGGGAGGGGAGGGATGGAGCTCAAGGGATCAGGATTTGCCACCCGAAATCTGCCATGTAGACATAAGAATTATTTTGAGCTGAAGGCATTTGAGTTCCTGAAATCCCTTATCTGCCTGAAAGCAGAGTCTCCAAAAAGAACTCAGTTGTCATAAATCCCCTCCGGGATTATTTTTCTCGGAGTCTGCACCACCCATCCAGACATTGTCACAAACGGTCATATCTCCATCTATTCCCCTAAAGGCCCATTTATCTTTCCAAAAAGTCATTTGCTTTTCCCAAGATGTCCTTTCTCCCCATCCCTTTCCCCTACTAAATTAGATGAAGAGACCCCAAATTCTAACCCCTTCTGAGTTATTCACTTCTGGGTACTCCCATGTGTATACGTGATGCACAAGCTAATAAATTCTCCTCTTTGTCAACCTGTCCGGTTCAGAGGTGCAGCTGGAGAACCTAGGAGGAGAGAATGAAAAGGAATTCTCCCTTTGTCTATAGAACCCAGATCCCAGAGACTCACTCCCATTTTTGGTTTCCCTCCCTGAAGCTCTGGTCGGGGTTGTATCTCTGACCCTCAGCAGCTTTGGAAAGAGCCAGTCTCCTCAGGCCCCCATGCTGTAGGTGCTTGGGGGTGCTGCCTGGGGTTGGGGGTCTGTCCTCACCTGTTTTTCTCATACCTTCACCCCAGCAAGGATCACGTACTGCTCTGCTTATGTCACAGAGACTAGGGGCAGGGGCCTAGCCTGATGGGCCCACAGTGACTGTTCTAAGGATGGCAGAATGGCGGCCGGAGCGGAACTTAAAAGTGCCCTAACCTTCCCTCTCACTGCCATCTCTGGGGGTCTTCCAGCACCAGCGCCAGCCCCACTCTAATCAGTAAGAACAGAGGTTTACCCATACCAGGCCTGGACTGCACCTACTGCCTACACTAGTATGACCCTGTGCTAGTTCTCTGTCTTCACTAACTTTATTTTTCCAGGTAATTGCTTGGTTGTTCTTATAGAAATTTCCAGAAAGACTATCAACTTTTTGATGGAAAACATCAAGAACCGGTTTGTGCCCTCAGATTAGCTGAACCCTGGGCCTCAGAATCAGAGTCATGGCCCCTGTGTGGTCCTAGTCAAGCTTTCCCCATTCGGAAGACCCGCCTGAAACCAGCTTCCAATTCTCAGTTAGTTTTGACGGTGTCCTGCCCGCTCTGAGACGCTGCCAGACCTTGGGAAGATCCCCTTGGCTGTGGTGGGCAAAGCCCGGTCATCTCAGCAGGTTGTGTGGGTGATGTTTGGGAGGCACCTTTGATGCCGGGCATTGCTTACGCCGTTCTCTGGTTTTCGGAACCTCCTGATCTCGTTGTTGCTTGGTGTTTGCTCCTCTGACCCGTGCTTCTCTTGCTTTGTAATTCCTCCAGGTCGATTTTAGGGGAGGGGGCACCAAGCAGTGACAGTTTGCCATCTTGACAGGAATTTCCTTCCAACTGCATCAAATCAGTGGCATCAAAGGGAGCTCACACTGTTACTTGGTAGATTGTCCAGGACAGCAGACCAGTGTCTGAGGCTGCACCCTGCCAGTTTCTAGCCTTGTGTAATCAAAACCACCTCTTCCATTTTATATTTTCCCATGACTGACCCTGAAATCCAGCTAATCCTGACTGGCATTTCAGTTTCAATCAGGAGGGAAATTTGTTAATCACGTGACTAAAACACAATGGTGATCTAATGATGGAATAATAATGCCAGCTTCATTATTCCTGCTCTTTGCAGCTCTTTTAAAAATATAAAGTCTGTAGGCAGTGAATAATTATATACCGCTAGATGTTTTGGTGGTTTAAAAATGGCTTATTTTCTAATTCTGGGTATCTGGTTAGTGTAATGGGCATTTTTAGTCATATGCAGTCAGAAAGCCAAGTATTTATAAAAATTAAATATGGTACTGAAGTCACGGTTGTTTCAGCTTGTAATTACTGACCATGAGAGCACTGCTGATTCCACTCCTGCTAAAGCTCCTGTCTTAGCTAACTTGCCCCTGAAACTGGGGCAAAGACAATGGGGGAAAAGATCATACTCAGGACGTGAAGCCAGGCAGACCCAAGTTCAAGTCCTGGCTGTGTCCCCCACTTGGTGTGATGCAGATCAAGGTTGTGACCTTACTTATCCTTGGTTTCCTCAGATGTAAAGAAAACATTTGTAGCTCATAAGGTGTTCAGCAGGAACCTTGCTGTTATTGTTTTGTTATGGCTGCTTTGAGAGACAAGATGGTTCACTGGAGACTGGGGACAAATATTAGAACTTCCATTTGTATTTATATTTGATCGTTTTCTGACATTCCATGTTCTTTTTTTTAAATTAAATTTAATTTATTTTTATACAGCAGGTTCTTATTAGTTATCTGTTTTATACGTACTAGTGCATGTATGTCAATCCCAATCTCCCAATTCATCCCACCACCTCCACCCCCATCCTATTTTCAGTTTACTTGTTACCGTCTACATAATGTGGTAGTTTAGTCTTATTCACTACTTAACAATCTATAAAAGATAAAAGCGCATTTATTGAGGATGCATACTCTAAATATTTTACTGGTGGGTGGCACATTAAAAAAATGGGGAGATCACTGCTCTGGACTGTCTGAGCCCTCTGGTCATTCTATTTTGAGTTGCAAATTAATTCTCAGAAATCCTTTCTTATCCCAATCAGCCTCTCAAGAGCTTGGGTTCTCGCAGTTGGGAGATCAGGAGGTTGGAGCTTCTGGGTCTGAGAAGCTGAGAACTAGCCTCTCTACTTTCACCACCTTCCTGTCACACATGTGCAGTCCTAAGGGCCAGCCTGACGCCCTCAGTGAGATTTCTGACATTCTTTGAGGTCTCTGCTTCTAGTTCTGACAGAACCTACATCTAACTTAGCCATTTCTTCATCCTTTATTATAAAGAGCAGGACATTTCATGGTTGAAAGTGCCTTCTAGTCTTTCTCTCCCTTGTAACCCTTGACCTCTCAGCCTTAGCTTCTGCATCTTTCACGTGATATTGGACTGGCCAAAAAGTCCGTTTGGGCTTTTCCCGGGTAACTGTCTTGCCTGCCTCAACTGGCTGTTGTAAAGAATAAAAAAGAGCTGGTATCACGTCAAACAGAATCTACAGGACACCAAAGACAAGAAGACATTAATGGCAACAAGTGGAGAGTCAGATCGCTTTCAAAGGAATGACAATTTCTACTAGGAGATTTCTTCTCTTTCTCCTCCTTTTCTTTCTCCTCCTCCTCCTTCCCTTTTTTTTTTTTTTTTTTTTTTTTTTTTTTTGCGGTACACGGGCCTCTCACTGTTGTGGCCTCTCCCGTTGCGGAGCACAGGCTCCGGACGCGCAGGCTCAGCGGCCATGGCTCACGGGCCCAGCCACTCCGTGGCATGTGCGATCTTCCCGGACCGGGGCATGAGCCCGTGTCCCCTGCATCGGCAGGCGGACCCTCAACCACTGCGCCACCAGGGAAGCCCCCTTCCTTTTGTGGATGGTGGAAAAGTTTATTCTATTGAGAACTCACCAGCTCTGCCCTGTTTAGATAATCCCCCAATCTCATTGGCCGCACCCAAAGCCAAAGTCAAGGCCAGTTCCAGTGCCGCCTTCTCTCCGTCAGGCCAGGTGAGGGCACGGCCTTGGCCACACCAGCGTCAGAGAGCCTCTTCACAGCTCATCTGATCTGATGCTTGTTGGTCTTGATGTCCGTGGTGAACACCGGTGTGCAGCTCTTTTCCATCTTCATGGTGGACTCTGTGGCCGGGGAAACCTGATGACAGCATGTGGGTCAAGCTGATTATTCAGGGTGCATTTTTTTCAGGGTACTTGGCTACCTCAGAGTTGCAGTGTCTTGGGCTGCCCGAATGTGGGTGACGTGGAACAAGTTCTCCTTCGTTCCTTTCATCATTTTTTGTTGTTGTTAGTGACTATGGGCACCTTTTCTGTTTTGCTTTCTTGGCTTTGCTTTGACTTCCTTTTCTGGAGGTGTAGGGCTTTCATTTTTCGCTCTCAGTACTATTTGTAGAAAGGCAGTGCAGCTAACTTCTTAATAGCAACAGTGGAAGCCAGCAGAGAGTGTACTTTCAAAGGGTACTATATATCTGTAATATATAACTGGGAAATATAGCTGGAAATCTAGAGTGTTATATGCAGAAACATTATTTTACAAGAAGAAGGGTAAAATACAGACATTTCAAGACAAAAATGGAGAGTTTATCACAAGTACGATCTCACTAAAGGAAATTCTAAAAGCAGAGGGCTCATTCTAGATGGAAGATCTGAAATGTAAAAAGAGGTGGAGGGCAAAGAAGTTGGTAAATATGTAAATCCAAGCAGCCTTTGATTATACCAAAACAACAACAGCAATAATAATAATAATTACTAATTTGCAAGATTAAAGAAATGAGGTAGAACAAATATACTAGAAAATTTAGCATATGAATTATAAGGTTCTTTTGTTTGGAAGGAAGATACAATTATTATCTTCAGGTTTTATTAAGTATGCATTTTTTAGTGTACTAGATTTTTTGTTTGTTTTTCTTTTTTTGATTATTCTTATTGAAGTATAGTTGATGTACAATATTATATAAGTAGCAGGTATACAATATAATCTAATTGCAGGCAAAATAGAGGTTAAGGAATTACTGGAGATAAAGAGGATTATTGCATATTAATAAAAGAATTCATCAGAAAGATATTATAACTCTAAACTTGTATTTACCTAGTAATATTGCCTTAAAATATATAAAGCAAAAGTTGGTTTAAGAAAAGAACTGTAAGAGGAAGTTGACGAATCTACCATCAAATTGGAAGATTTAACTGTACCTCTCTCATTAACTGATAGGGAAAGCAGATAAAAGATTCAGTTTGTACATAGAAAATTTGAAAAAATACATTTAGAAAGCTTGATGTAATATATATAGAAAATTGCATCCAATGGATAAATGACATTATTTTCTTTTAGCTTTTTAAAAAAGCTTTATACTATGGAAAATTTTTTAAATGTACGGAAGTGGAGAAAATAACTTATTAAGCTCTCATGTGCATATCACCAGCTTAAACGATTTATGAACTCATGAACAGTCCTGTTCATCCATCCCCACCCACTCCTCTATCCTGGATTATTTTTGAAGCAAATCCCAGGCAGCTTACAATTTTACCCATAAGTACTTCAGTATGTACCTTTAAAAGATAGAGACAGTCTAAAAATATAATCATAATACCGTTATCACACTTAAAAACAGATGTTAACAATGAATCCTTATTATGTAGTCAGAGTTCAAATTTCTCCAATTCTCATACATATAGTTTGTTCGACTCACAGTGTGATTTGTTAATGTGTCTCTTGGGTCTCTTGTAATCTATAGATACGTCTCTGTGGTTTCTTATTTTTCCTTGCAAATTCTTTGTTGAACAAACTGGTTTGTTTGTTGTGGATTTTGCCTATTGCATGCCCATGGTGTTTAACATGTTCTTCTATACTCTGTTTTTCCTGTAAATTATTAATTGGATCTAAGGGCTTGATCAGTTTTAGACTGAATTTTTTTGGGCAAGGCTACTTCATAGGGTATTCTTTTTTTTTAAAGTTTTTATATTTTTGTTTGTTTATTTTTTCTTTTTCATTTTTTTTCATTCATAGGGTAATCTTGTATTCTTCAATTAAGAGGCACATAATGACTGGTTCTTTGTTTTTGGGGGATGTTAGTAGCTATTGATGATCATTACTTATATCCATTAATCCATTAGGAATTGTGAAATGGTGATAGTTTAATTCTATAATTCCCTCAATTATCAGCTAGAATACGGGTGTAAAAATAAACTTATCCTCATCAACTTGTCCTCATCAACCAGGCATACAGTTTGTAGAGGAAAGGCAGGACAAAGTCAAATGCACTTTAATACTCCAACAGTCTATTAAAGAGAATGATATTAAAAATAGCACTTAGAGTATAAATAATAATAAGTGCATAGAAATAAATTTAAAAGTATGTAATGGCAAGGTTGAGAAAAATGATATAATTTTTACTGAAAAGCATTAAGAAAGAAATGGGAATATGTATCATGTTTATTGATACAAAATAGTCAAAATCATATAGATGTTAATTTTTTGTGAACTAACCTACACATTCAATTCTATGCTACTCAAAGCCCCAACCATTTTGTGTGCGTGTATGTGTGTGTGTGGACCTTGACAAGCTGATTCCAGAATATATACAGAAGAGCAATTGGCCAAGTATAACTAAAATACCCGAGAAGAACAAGATGGGGACTAGCCTTACGACATAACAGTACTTATACAAAGTTGTAGTAATAAGATGATGTGGCATTGGCACAGGGATATAAAAATAAACCAATGGAGCAAAATGCAGGCCCAGAAACAGATGTGCATTTAAACCTGATTTATGACGAAACAAGGCAGTGTAGATTAGTGGGGGAAATGTACTTTTCATTAACGTTGCTCAGCAAAACACAGCAATATAGAATAAAAATGAAATGGAATCCTTTGTCACACCATTTACAAAAATCAATTCCAGGCAGATTAAAGACCTAGCTATGAAAGTCAGAATTATAAAATTTTAAGAAGATAATATGGTATTTATCTTTATGACCTGAAGTGAAGTAACAAGATACAATATACAAAAAAGTACAGTAAGTCCCCTATATGAACCTTTAAGTAGAGAACTTTCAAGGATGTGAACATGCTACTACCCAGCCAGCACTGGATCGTTTTTTCAAGAGGGTAGATAGAATTGAATCCAGCAAGGAACCAGAACCTGTGCCATCAACATCAGGCGTGAGTGAAATGGCAGCTCGCCCTCCATCTCCTGTTGCTGACGATCCCTCAGCTCTACCACCTCCCACCTCCTCTCCCTCCTCCAGTCAGTGACTCTTCTTGCCTGTTCACTTGATGCCAGCCCCTAGATGCCAGCTGTTGTGCTGTACTGCTGTACTTTACAAGGTACTGTACTGTAAGCTTAAAAATATTTCTTTATTTTTTGTGTTTGTTTTTATGTATTATTAGTGTGAGAAGTATTATAAACCTATTACAGTATGGTACTATACAGCTGATTGTGTTAGTTTGGTACCTAGGCTAACTTTGTTGGACTTATGAATAAACTGAATTTATGAATGCACTCTTGGAACAGAACTTGTTTGTATGTAGGGGACTTAATGTACAGATCGTAAAGGTAAAGATGGATAAATCAGATAACATTAAAAATAAAAAATTTTGTTCATTAAAGAGATTTGAAGAGAATTCATGAATCTGTCCATTTCTGGTGGGAATGTAAATTGGCACAAGTACTTTGGAAAACAAGTTGGCATTACCTAGCAAAGCTAAAGATGCCTATACCTTAGGACCCAGCGGAGTCATCCTCCTAGGTACGTGTTCTAGAGTAAATCTTATGAAGAATGCTCACGGCAGCATTGTGCCTAGTGGCATAAAATTGGAAACAACCTAAGTGTTCATTGTCAGGAGAAGGGATAAATAAGTTCCTGGTGTGTTTATGCAATGGAACACTATACTGCAATGACAACAAGTGCACTACAAATAAGTGTGTCTCAAAAAGGGTGAGTCTCGGGACTTCCCTGGTGGCGCAGTGGTTAAGAATCCACATGCCAATGCAGGGGGCATGGGTTCGAGCCCTGGCCCAGGAAGATCCTACGTGCCGTGGAGCAACCAAGCCTGTGTGCCACAACTACTGAAGCCCACGTGCCTAGAGCCTGTGCTCCGCAACAAGAGAAGCCACTGCAATGAGAAGCTCGCGCAATGCAATGAAGAAGAGCCCTCGCTCGCCACGGTTAGAGAAAGCCCACGCACAGCAACGAAGACCCAATGCAGCCAAAAATAAAATTAATTCATTAATTAATTTAAAAAGGGAAAAAAATCTTAAAAAAAAAGAAGGGCTAGTCTCAGGAATTTATGGTGCATCCAAAAAAAAGAAAAAAAGCGGTGGGAAAAGAATGAGTCTATATTAATCTATATCATTCCATTTATGTAAAGTTCAAAAATATGCAAAACTAAATACATTTTCAGGGATACAAACACGGTAACTATGAAGCACAGCAAGGAAATGTAAACAGACAATTCATGATAGAGGTACCCAGATGCTAGGGGCGGGGACGTGATGGGGAAGGGCACATGTGGCTGCCAAGGTGCCAGCCACGTTCTGGTTCTTCAGCTGGGTTGTGGGTATGTGGGCGCCTGTAGCCCTGGTAGTCTTTACATGCTACACACAGGTTATAAATATGCTTCTATGTCTATTTATATTTACTAATATCTTCTGTATCTACTCAATGAAAGCAGCGGTTCAAACACGTTGAGTTTATGAGGGAGTCTCACTGTTGCCTCTTCTTGGGCGGCCGTGCCTGCACCTTATAGCTGCTGTCTGAGCTTGGAATTGCTAACCAGCGTCTACTCTGTACGATCCCTGCTCCCACACACAGTGTTTGGTGTAGTCTGGACTTCTGGAGTGAGGATGGTGTCAAGGACTGCAAGGAACAAGGTGGAAAACAAGCACTTTCCACAAAGACCTTAGAAGCAGGGAGCTGTCTGTGTCCTTCCAGAGCCCGTCTGGACCATTTTGTCTGAGAGTAGCCTAGCTAAGCTGATGCTAGGCCCTGCTCGGCCCTGGCAGATGCTTCATCTGACAGACAAATCACCAGATACCAAGCTTGGCGAGGAGGAGATAAGAATGGGATCCAGAAAGTCGATGCACCATCGTGCGGTCTTACCTATAGTTGTCAAGGTTACCAGAACCTCGTGTCTCTTGGTAACCACTCCTCCCAAAATAGCCACCACTGGTGCCAGCCAGCCAACTGCATCCTGTGTCACAATCATCTTTTACACTGTTTTGAGGAGCAGGCAGGGAGGCCCCTTTTCATGGAATAAGATTTTACAGAGCACACCAACCGTTCCTCAGCAGGTCTTTACCATAGCTGGGTAATCCCCATTTTTCAGATGACGAAACATTCTCGGAGAGGTTAAGGGACTTGCCCAATGCCAGATGACTCTCCGGTTTCAGAACTGAATGGAAAGTCCAGATTTTTCTGAGGCCGTTGATGGCCCACATGCTGCCTCTCCCGGCTGAAGTCCTGTTACCCTACAAGAGAGGGCTGTGAGATGGAGTCAACTGGGAAGGTTTGAGTGTGCTGGGCTGAGGTTCTACTTTTGTAGCTGATACGGCCACTACCCCCCTTCTTCCTCGCTAACTGAACCCCAATTTTGTTCAGGTGGGGGGCCTCCATGCTTCCCTGATCTCCCAGGAAGTTGAGGTTGATTAGTTGTGGTGATAATTCTATCTCCCTTGCTAGTGATTGTTGAAATGCAGAATGTGACCCAGCCTCGGCCAGTGGAGGTGGGATAAGTCTGCGGGGTGATAGTTCTCTAAGGAATGAAATTACCAGGAGGCAATGCCCTTCCTCTAGGCCTGCGTCCCTTTGCATGGGATGGAGACTATTTGATGGCCACGAGGAGGTACGTTGCTGGTGATGGCCAAGTGGAAGGGTGGAAAGCCCTTGGTCTGGCTCTGAGAGGTCTCCTCTTCTCGAAGCCAGGCCCCCTCCATCTGGTAGCATCTTGTTCATCTAGGTGCAGTCAAAGGGATCATCTTGCATCCCTTTGACTGCACCTACGGCCTCCTGCTCTGCAGTTAGGCTCTCTTCAGATGTGTCCTTCCAGTTCCGCTGGACTGTGAGCCCCCTGGTTCTGGACGTTTGTCCCTCAACTTCCCCCACCCCCAGTCCAGTTTCTACATAGTAGAAGAGCTGGTGGGGAAGTCATTGGGGGCAGGGCTGGTTCTCCTGACTTGGGGATCCCTAATGGGAGGTATCTGTACCCCCTTTCGTGGGGGACTTCCTGGTGACTCTCTGCAAAAGGTCTTAGCTTGGGTCCTCAGCTTGGGTCTTACCGTTGAAGCACAAGTATTGTCCAACTCAGCAGCTTCGGAGGGTAGACTTGTGTCGGAAACTTTCAGTTGGAAATCCTTCACAGTATAGACAATGATCATAATCCCGATTTGGAGGAAGTTAATATGCAGAAAGAAAGCTATCACTCTTAAAAAGGACCGGCACTTTATTCACCCTTGATTGTTAAATGTCTGGTTTGTGCTAAGCTTTGGGCTCAAAGGGAACGTTATACAAAAATAGTTAGGATGTGGCTCCTACTCTGGCAGCCCAGCGGAGAGGATGCATGCCCACAGAGGGCTCTACCAGGTAGCAGAGGGCCACAGGTGCTGTGAGGGGTGTCCAGCACTGTGCTGTCGGGGCGACTTGGCCGGGGAGGGGCCACAGAGGGCGGGGGGGAGGTGGGATGTTGACTGGTTGTTTGAGTTGCAAGGGGATGAGACTGGGGGTGGCCAAAAGCAGGTTGGGCTGGAGGATCACCCATCTGGAAGTTTGTTTCCAAAGTAGTGGGAATGGTAGAGTGAGTGTGAATCGTCAGGTCCCCAAACGCCAGGTGAAAGATCGGGGACTTTATTTGGCCTGGGAAGACTTTGAAGGGGTTCCAGTGGGAGGCTGAGACATCATTGTCGAGGCTGTGGTGGGACAGGTGAGTTGAGGGAGTTGTGAAAGAGGGAGACCAGTCGGGCGTCTGCGGGCATCCACGTGAGGGCTACTGGGGAGTGAAGGAGGTGCGGAGCTGAAGTGCCTGCATCCTAGTCCTGGTTTGGCCCCTTCGTGGACGTCACCTTAGTCAAGTCATTTCTCCTCTCCAGGTTCTTATTTTCTCATTGCAAACAAAGTGGAGAGACACAGTGATCCCCATGACCCTGGGCCTCTATGCATGAGATGGAAAAGAAATCTAAATGGGTCATAGTCACGGACAGGATGTAGGGGCAGGAGGGAGGCCTCCAAGACGTCTTCCCAGTTCTGTGCATTTATTATCCAGGAGAGTGGAGCCCCAGTTTGCTCACGGTGGGAAGAAAACAGGAGAGAATGGATGGGAGGGACCAGATGGCCTCCCAAGGATGGCCTTGTAAGGAAGGGGAGAGGCAGAGACAGTAGAACAATCCTTTTAAGACCTTGGCAACCAAAGGACTCCCAGTAATGGCTTTTCGATAGCACACCTCAGCTGCCGAGTCCATGAGTGTTTAGAACCCAGATGTGCACGTGTCTGCAGCTGCTTGTTTTTCTATCTCTTCTGTAATTTTTTTGCTTGATTCCTGAGCATGTATCAGAGTTAATGAAACCACTTAGAAATTTAGAAGACAATGTATTTGGGTTTGAATGGGATAATTAGATATTGGGAGAAAAACATTTGTAAGAGAATTACATATAAATCTCACGCATTACCCCCTTGTACCACATCCATGAAAAAAATTGGATCACTCAAAGAGCTCAGAAACGAGCTAGTTCATGCATTGTGGTAAAAAGCAAACTCATTTCTATTTCCAGAGGAATGCTTTATGAAACACTTCAAAATGTAGATCTGAAACTCCATTTCTGGTTCAACATCTACTGAGAAGGCTAAAATCATTTTTCGCTTTTGAAGAAGCGTGTGATGCTGTGGAAAGCCATGAGGATTTGCTTTGGCAGAGCCAATACCCACTAGGACCCTGGGATGCCTTTCTATTCTGTGCTGTGAATCATCAAATGTATTTTAAGTTATGTTTTTGTTGACGGAGAAGTGGAGGCTTTTGGTTATGGTGGGATGTGGAAGGGACCAGGGTGGGGGACTCTCCCCCAGGGAAGGGTCTGGTAAGAGCTCAAGGAGACCTTGTGGTGTGAACTTGGGCTCCCAGTCTTGTTTCCTGCTGGCAGACACAGAGCGAGGGACCTTGACCTTGGCATCAACCCACATTTGGGTGGCTCAGAAATTTACCAGGCTCATTCTCAGGCATTACTTCCCTGGTTTTAGATCCCCCCTCAGAAACAGGTGCAAATAGTTTCCTTCCAAGGGTATGCATTGCTCACACACTCAGAGTGAGGGTGAATTTGAGTTGTGCCCAGCTCCAAATTTGTCTGGACTCTAAGTGCCAAGTTAGACCTACGTATGCGTGTATAAATGAGGGATCAGACACAGGACCGGAGGCAACTTGAAAGGGTGGCAGGAGCAATGGATTTGGAGCCAGGAAGCTCTGGGTTCAAACCTGGCTCGGCCACTCACTAGATACTTGACCTTGGGCAAGTTAACTAGCCTCCCTGAGCCTTATTTTCCTTTTCTGTAAAAAAGAGCTGCTTACAATACCTTCTTCTTAAGGGTGTTAAGAGGCATAAATGAGACATAGGAAGTCAGTGGAAGCCCTAACTTGGAGTTTACTAACAAACCTGCTGTGTCCCCAAGGGGGTGTGATCAGAGCACTGGAGGACCCTGAACTCTCCCTCCCACTCCCAGAGGCTGCTTTGCTCCGCACAATTTAGTGGAGACGTGACAGAGTGTAATGAGCCTCGAGTGGGCTTCAGTGGAGTCATTTCTGAGTCTCAGCCCTTCCTCGCCCCATGCCTGGCCCGTGGCCTCCGTCAATAACTGCCGGACGGACTGAATTGGAAGGGGGACTGAAGGAGCCCCAGATGAACAGAGAGAAGAAAATGCACATCTCCCCTTTTCCACCTCCTCCTTTGTCCATCCCTCACTCCTCTTTATCTTTGTGTTACTTCTCTCTCTGGCTGACACGGTGTTCAAACAGCTCTACTTATTTAGTTGTCATTTAGAATGTAACGGTTTGCCCGTGAATCGATTCACGTATTTAACACAGTTTATTCAGATGTACTTTCTTACATTGTACTTTGACATGGGAGCCGTGGTTTTCATGTCAGAAGACCCTGGATGGAGTTCAAGGACTGTTATTCAGTGAGTCTGGGGACCTGCCCCCCATCGAACTCCACCTTCCCTCCTGGGAAATGGGGAGATGTCAATCCTCCTCCTCGGCGTTCTGAATGCTCTGTGTTAACTGGGTAGCTGTGAGGGGTGCTTGGTAGAACAGATGCCTTCCAGAGGGAAAGGGCAGTTGCCCCCTGGAGAGGAGTGATGAGGGCCAGGCGTTTACAAGGCAGGATCTTCAGACTGGGAAAAATTGCTTTAAGAGTTTCTGGAAGCTCCTGGGGAGTACTTGTGCCCCATAAATTCTTTATGAGGAAGTTAAACCAGCAGGCCCGTCGCTACAGCAATTCCCAGTTCTTTTATACACTCTGTGATGTCCTTGGGAGATACTAAAGCAATTTTTCCCCTAAAATATTGAACATTGAGGAAGAGAATCCTTATGCGGTTGCTCCATTGAACTCTGAGCTATCTGGTGTTAGAAAAATCTTGTATTAGTCTGCTCAGGCTGCCATAACAAAATACCCTAAACTGTCTGGTTTAAACACCAGAAATTATTTTCTCATAGTACTGGAGGTTGAAAATCTGAGATCAGAGTGCCAGCATGGTCAGTTTCTGGTGAGGACCCTTTTCTTGGCTTGCAGATGGCCATCTCCTGTTGTGTCCTCACATGATGGAGAGAGGGTGCCTGTGTCTCTTCCTCTTCTTACTAGGGCACTAACCCTATCCAGTCAGGGCCCACCCTATGACCTCATTTAACTTTCATCACCTCCTTTAAGGCCCCATCTCCAGTACAGTTACATGGGCTTCCACACATGAATTCTGGGGGAGGGACACAATTCAGTCCACAGCCAAGGACAAGTGTTGAGTCCACGTAAGTAGAAGGAGTTGGGGCTTAGGAGTCAGAATGATCTGGGTTCGAACCCAGCTCTGGTGCCTGTAGCTGAGGGGCTTGGGCAAGTTATTAATCCTTCCGAGTCTGTTTCCTCTTGTTTAAAATGTGGAAAATGGGATCCTAGCTCCCAGGGCTTGTGTAAGGATTAGGCAAGGGACTGACTGCACGTTGAAGAAGTTGAGCTATCTTTAGAGTCTGCCTCTGCTCCCCATTCTGGAAGCCTGTAATCCTGAGACGAGAACACAGTGTCTAGGAGGGGCCCCAGGCTCTGTTCCATCCCAATGTGGGTAATAATACCTGTCGAGGTTGTTAAGATGAGCTAAGATACCACATGGTGAAATACTTAATTCAGTTCTCAGCAGGTAGCAGATACCCAATAAGTGTTCTTGCACCGTGGCTCCAGGTGAGGCCTGAGTTGGGAGGATGTCAGTCCACAAAGGTTTATTGAGCATTTACTATGTGCCAGGCACTAGGGACATAACAGTGCAAAAGACAGGCATGGCCCCTGCTCTTACGGAGCTTAGAGTCTTTGGGGAGAAGGGAGACGTGAACCAGATTATCACAAAGGCTTTCGTCTCTGGTCTTGGGCCCGGACCCACCTGGCGGGGGCCTGCTGCGGCATAGATGGCGTCCTCCAGAGGGGTCACCCTCAGGGCCCTCGGGCTCATCCCTTCCACGGGAGGGGCCCCGGGTGGGAGAGTGCTGGCATTCCTGCCCTAAGTCCGTGGCGCCTCATCACATGACAGCTCAGCTTGCAGCTGTGCAAGCCCTCTCGATCGATCGATCATCTCCTGTTTTTGTTTCTTCGGGGCAGCCACTGCGGGTCTCTGTGAGTCACCCTGCTCACAGTGAGGAAGAGCATTCCATCTATAAAGAACACGTTCCCGGGAACGAGGATCCTCGGTTACTGATACTACCTTTGCACAACGATTGCAAGTTTCTACCCTCTTGGTGGCGCTGAGGGTCTCATAGTCTGCAGAATGCAAGGAATGGGTCAGGTGGTGTGAGGCCAGATTTGGCATCACCCAGCTTTGGCAAAAGTGAGAAAAGGGGACGTAAGTTTGTCACCTTGACTACCTGCTTAGGTTGGCCTTTATCTTGGCAGAGGGCTTAATGGAGTAGAAATTTGAACCATTGCCTGGAGAGTTTATGGAGGCCTCCCTGAATTGTTCTGATACTCTCTCTTCCTTACCCATAAGTGAGGGTCAGCAACAAACAGATTTTTTCTTTGAAAGAAATAGAAGAAAAGCCTTGGGCCTGGTGAGCTCGCTGCCTTGATGAGCTCCTTACTCCTTCGCTATTCGGTTACTTTATCTCTGTGAACACCTGTCTTTAGACGCTGGGACAGAGGCTGCGAACGGCCCTTCTTTCTTTTGGCAACAGGAGCCCCTGAGTTTTTGTTTTTGTTTCTGTTTTTTTTTTTTTTTTGCAGTACGTGGGCGTCTCACTGCTGTGGCCTCTCCCGTTGCGGAGCACAGGCTCCGGTCGCGCAGGCTCAGCGGCCATGGCTCACGGGCCCAGCCGCTCCGCGGCACGTGGGATCTTCCCGGACCGGGGCACGAACCCGCGTCCCCTGCATCGGCAGGCGGACTCTCAACCACTGCGCCACCAGGGAAGCCCTGCCCCTGAGTTGTAAGCAGGCATGCATCCACCTTAACCCTAACCCTAACCACAGACCACATTTCCTAGCTTCCCTTGCAGCTAACTGTATCCATATGATTAACTTTCGTCCAATAGGATGGGAAAGGAAGTGGTGCGTGCCATTTCCAAATTATTATGATTTTGAAACCAGATTACTATTTTTATATTAATAGTTTGTATTATCTAGAAGATCAACTTACTTTTTTAAGTATGTAAGCTGCTTGCCCTGCCCACTCTTTCCACCTTTCCTGGGCTGGGATATTGAGGGGGTTCTGAGGGGCCAGGGTTCACCACGTGGACAGTGATGACAGCCTCGGGGATGGCAAAGCACAAGGCAAGGAATTTGGGTCCCTAAAGGACCTCACTGAGCAGAGATACCTGCCAGTCTTGGCCCACTGCCTGCATTCAGACCGTTATGTGAAAGAGAAACACATGTCTATTTTAAGTCCCTGTATTTGGGGACCTCTGACACAGCAGTGTAGACTAAACCCAAAATAATTTACATGTTAGCAGAGTTAAGGTGTGGTTAGGCATCTAGTTATCTGTAACATGGTTCTATGCTGGATGCTGTTTAGAATTATATTATTTATTGCTGCCCCTAACATACGTAGGTTGCAAAGACTTCCTAAGATATCACAGTGGACAAATTCTACCCATCTTGCTTATAATTTTGAATTCCTTTTAATGTTAAAACCAAGTATATGCCAGGTAGCAATTTTGGAAGATATAATTCTTGACAAGCTTGTGTCCTTACTTAGATCAGGCACTGAAAGTTATATAATCTGGCGAATTTCCTGCATGCTTTGACTTCCAGGAAAGTTAGAGCCGGGTAAATTTAATGCTTACTATAATAAACCTATGTTACCATAAGGTTCTTTTTATTGTGTTTCTTCCCCTATGTACAGTTAATCTTTGCTCGTTTGTGTGTTTGTTAAGGGGCTTATTATACCCACCGTCACACCTCTTGCTGCCTTGCCCATGCTATTCCCCTGCCATGCATGTCCTTTCCCCTGTGCACTAAAAAGCCCCCTCTTTCCTTATGACGCACTTTAAGTGTTTTCTCTCTGCACTGATGGCCTTCCATACAGAGAACTCCTAGACTTCCGTCAGAGCTTCTATCATGCTGAATTTGCTTTAGCTTGTTGACAGCTTCTATTAGAGTGTGAGCCTGTTGTGACCCTCACTGCTAATTGTCCTCTTTATAGGTAGGAGTAAATTTGTCCTAGATTGATTTTCTGCAAGTTGATCTCCTGCAAAACTCATGGAGACTAGCAAAAGCCAAGAGCTTGAGGCAGTCAATTCTGGTAGATCCCTGAGGTGGCCATGTCATAAAAGCTGTAATGGTAGGGCTTCCACTCCATCCCCTGATAATGACATGGGAGGGGCTGGTGGTCTCCTAACTATGGATGCTGAAATGGAGCCAAAATCCCACCGTGACATACTGATGTTGGATCCTAGTCTCTGATCTGGCTAGAGAGGGACCAGCACGCCTCTAACTGCAGCTAAAAAGCCTCACAGCCCAAGGGCCACTGTCCATCCCTCCCCCAGATTCTGATGCCCTGCTACTGCTCCATGAGTCCCCTCAATAAACAGGCTCCAGAGGACCAGGTATGTGTGCTGTCTGGCTATTTACCTGCTTACTTCCACACCTGGGATCCATTCTCCATTTCTTCCTCTTAGTAATAGAACCTCATGAAGTTTTTTTTGGCACACGTGGCTACCCAAATAAAGGCAATTTTCCCCAGCTACTCTTGCAACCCATGTGACCATATGACTAAGAAGTAGCCAATGGAGTATGCACAGAAGTGATGTGTACCATTTCCAGATCACATTTTTTTGTCTTGCGGGTTTTTTGGGTTTTTTTTTTTTTGCGGTATGCAGGCCTCTCACTGTTGTGGCCTCTCCTGTTGCGGAGCACGGGCTCCGGACGCGCAGGCTTAGCGGCCATGGCTCACGGGCCCAGCTGCTCCGTGGCACGTGGGATCTTCCCAGACCGGGGCATGAACCCATGTCCCCTGCATCGGCAGGCAGACTCTCAACCACTGCGCCACCAGGGAAGCCCCAGATCATATTTTTATTAGGAGATTGTGTGCCTCCCCCAACCCCACCCCATCCTCCTACTGCCTGTCCTCTGGGCTGGAACATGCAGGTGATGATCTGAGTGAATTTTGACCACAGTATGACGATAACACCCTAGAGTGTGACAAAGCAGTAAGACAGGAGGGCCTTGGATGCTGGAAATGTTCTGTATCTTGATCTGGGTGCTGGTTACACAGGTGTATACACATATAAAAATTAAATGAGCTGCCCTCTTAAGAGTTCTGTGCTTTATTATATGTAAGTTATACCACAGTAAGAAAAAACACAGAAGGAACCTGGTTCCCTGAATGACCCTGTGGAGTAGAATTCATCTCTGAAGTTTTATACAGAGAAAAATAAACTCCTATATGGTTTGGACCTTGTATTTGGAGAATTTTTGTTCTAGCCATCTAGCTTGTACCTTAACTAATATATTTCTTAAGTGTAGGACTTTAAAATTTTTGTCCCCATGATTTCCACAGAACTTGGTGACTAAAAGATGCTCAAATATCTGTTTAATGAATGCACGTCTTCGTATGTTTTTTATCAGTATGTTATATACATTTGGAAAATGGAAAGAGCTACAGCATTAAGAAGAGGGCACCTCTTCCCACACAGAGTGGAGCCCTGAAGAGGTTAGTGCAGCTTCTCAACTCACCTCCTTCCTAGGCACGTCCTTTCAGTGGGATCTGCTATAGCAGTTTTCAGCTTGCTTTGGTAAATGACAAGGACTTTCTGAGACAGGAAGTGCTGCCTGCTCTGCTCTGCTGATGGGTGAGCAGTGGCTGTGGATGTCACGCGGAGAGCTGAGGTTGACCCCCGAGTGCTGATTCATGCCCCGGGACTCACCATCATTCTGTGCTCCACAGACGCCAGGCTCCGGGCCACGGGGAAAGGTGTAAAGGGTTCCTCAGGAGCGGCCAGGCAAGCAATGCTGCTGGTGCACCGAAGTCCCGGGGGCAGGTTGTGAAACAGAAGGAGGAAGGGCTGACAACATAGCCGGCAGCCTGCTGAGCCCCGGCGGCGATTGCTGTCTGGTTGGGTTGGGAGCTGTGCCAGGGGCTGGGACTCAAAGGGGAAGGACACACACTGTCCTGCCCTCAAGAGGCTCACAGTCCCGCTGGCAACACATGCCCTGGACAAACATCAAAATAGAAACAGTGCTCTTTTATTTATCTGATTAAATGTCTGGCACCTTTCATATATTATTTTATTTTCATGAAAGTCTGACAAAGAGTATTGTTTATACATGAGAAAACAGAAAGTTGGAGAGGTAAAGTGAGGGCCCAAGATCAGAGCCAGGAGGCCACACTGAACTGGACCTGAGGACACTGAGGCCCATCTCTCTGCACTGGGTCCCACTCTGGCTGCGGCCACCTTCGCTGGAGACCAGGGGTAAGGACTGCGGTAGGGCCCTCTGCAAGGTGCTGGGATAGGGCTTCCCTAGGCCCTGAACTTGGCCTCAAAGAATGAGTGGTAACCCAGCCAAAGACAGAAGGTGGGTTTGGGTGGGAGAGGGGGTCATTCCAGACAGCAGGGGCAGCACGTGCAAAGGCCCAGAGGAGAGAAAGCAGGGCGCGTTTTAGTGTCGTATAACTAAAGGTCTGGTGTGCAAGGGGTAAGGAGGGTAGGAGGTGAGGCCAGAGAAGCGAGCAAATGTCCTGTGGTGTCTCCCTTTGGGGTGAGCCCCTGGAGGGGGAGGGTTAGTCATGCATCAGTAGGACGACACCACTACCAATCAGGGGTGCTCATTCCTTCCTTCCTTCTTTCACTGACCAGGGGCAGGGCTCTCTGTGGGGACTGTCGGTGGACCTGTGGGAGGGAGCATCCTGCCTGGAGGTGCACCCAGGCTGTGTGGGCCCCCTGGTCCCTCATTCTACGTCATCTCCCTGGGGGACCACAGGTGAGCCCTGAGGATCCCCCTTTCCCAAAGAGTTCTGTGGTAAAAATCCATTGAGAAAATGAGGCTTATTTCCTCCTTTTTTGGACATTCTTGCAGGTCAGCTTATGAAAGTCACTGAGAAGTACAGGATTCTTTTGAACTTGGTGCACCAGTTTCCCTAAGGTGCCGTAACAAAGTACCACAAACTGGGTGGTTTAGAACAAAAGAAATGTCTTCTCTCAGAGTTCTGGAGGCTGGAAGTCCCAGATCAAGGTGTCAGCAGGGCTGTGCTCCCTGTGGAATCCACAGGGAGGATCTTTCCCGCCTCTTCCAGCTTCTGGTGTTGCTGGCCTCCTTGGTGGTCTTCGGCAGCTGCAACCCTTCAGTCTCTGCCTCATGGTCGTGTTCTCCCTGTGTGAGCCTCTCTCCTCTTCTTATAAGGACACCAGTCAGATTGGATTAAGGCCCTACCCTGCTCCAGAATGACCTCATCTTAAACTAATTACGTCAACAAGTCTATTTCCAAATAAGGTCACATTCTGAGGCAGTGGGGGTCGGGATCTCAATGCATCTTTTGGGGACAATTCAACCCATAACTCTTTCGTTTAGCCCAGAATTTCCCACTGAACTTATTTTTTTTCCTCAGAACTCTTTGAAAATGCCCCTTAATGACCCCTCAGAGCTGGTGGAGAGAGAAGCTCACTAGGGGAAATGCTGCCTGGGATGAACAAGGTGCAGCCAACTGAGGGCTGGGGTGACATAGGGGAGGCCTCCGGGGGCCGACAGTGGAGTTCTGGTCCCCACTGTGCGGAAAGGGAAGGTTCGCAGCGTGGGGACACAGGAGTCAGCTTATCCACACGGGAAGGTCCCCCAGGCCTGCCTGCTGTCCTGGGCCCCGAGGACCCCACAGGGAATGTGGGCTGGAGCAGGATTCAGGTCCAGGTCGTCTGTCCCGAGAGGAGCTTTTTCCACTTCAGGGCCCATCAGAGCAAAGAGGCTGCAGAAGCACAGCAGGTGGCATGTCCCAGCTCCTGTCACCCCTGGGCCCACGCCACCTCACAGGCTCCAGGCTGAGATGTGGGTGGCGCTGTCACGTCGACTGAGCTGGTCTGTGGAAAGCACCCAAAATAGCCCACTGGCCTGTAAACAGGTTTTCTCCCTGCTCATCCATTTCCCCTCAACTGGGCTTAGACCTCTGTCTATAGCTCCCACCCACACTTCTTCACTTTGTTATTTCTGGGGAGAAGATTAAGGAAAATTTACAATTTTCTCTGTGGTAAAAAGATGTGGATTCAAGCTCAGGGTTTGCCACCAACCTGCCATGTGACCTTTAGCAAACTCTAACTTCATCTTTGCATTCTTGCATCTTTCTGTTTATGTAATGGAAACAGTAATAACGGTGACCGTGCCTTCCTCCCCCAGCTGTGGTGAGGGGCACGTGGGTGAGAAGCAGAGAATTAACACTCATGACCACTTTCCTCACCTTGATTCTGTGCAGGGACTAGTCTAGAAGCAGTGACTCTAAAAGTTTCCTGTCAGGTGCGATGTACAGAACGTACCACGTGAGTGAGATGTAGCTCTTTATTTATAGCTCTCTCTATACAAAAACATGGTATTTAGTCATGTATTAATGAGAAGAAATTAGCATAAATAGTGCTTCCTTTCTCTTCTAATGATAAACTTTTGCTTAAAAAGAGAGAACAATTATGGTAATAATGACAAAAAATGTTAAGTCAGGTTTAGTAAGATGTAATTGACATATCATAAAATTTAGGTTTACAGTTTTGTGAGATTTGCCAAACGTATATAGTTGTGTAAACATCATCACGATCCAGACAGAATATTTGCTTCACCCTCAAAAGTTCCCTCTTGTCCCTTCTGAAGTCAGTCACTCCTCCCACCCTCATCCCCTGCCAACCTCTGGATTTCTGTCCTTAGAGTTTTGCCTTTTTCTGAATGGCTTATAAATGAAGTCATACGGTTGCTTTTCATGTTTGACTTCTTTCTCTTAGCATAATTTTTTTAAGATTCATCTATGTTGTTGAATGTGTCAGTAGTTCGTTTTTTTATAGCTGAGTCCATGGTAGGAACCTAATGCAATTTATTTATCCATTCTCCCGTTCAAGAACATTTGGGTTGTTTCCAGTTTGGAGCTCTTATAAATACAGCTTCTATGTACATTCAGGTACAACTCTACAGCCATATGCTTTCATTTCTCTTAGGAAAATATCAATACTTAGATGTGGAATGACTAGATCATATGGTAGGGGTATGTTGAACTTTTTGAGAAACTGCCAAACTGTTTTCCAAAGCGACTACCCCCCAGCAGTGTGTGAGTCCCAATTGCTCTGTATCTTTCTAAGTACTTAATATTCTCTCTCTCTCCATATAGGTGTGTGAGTGTGTGTGTGTGTGTGTGTATAAATTTTAGTCATTCTTATAGGAGTGTGGTAGCATCTCATAGTTTTAATTTGAATTTCCATAATGACTAATGACGTTGAGCATCTTTTCATGTGCTATTTACCATCCATGTTTCTTCTTAAGGGTCTGTTCAAATATTTTGCCTGATTTAAAAATTGGCTTGTTTTGGTGAATTTTGAGATTTTAGGAATATTTTGGATTTGTTAAAATCATGTATATGTTTTGCAAATTTTTTTTCAGTTTATGGGGTTTTTTTTCATTACCTTAAGTGTCTTTCAAAGAGCAGTTTTTAATCTTGAAGAAGTTCAATTTTTTCCTGTTTTGATTGCTACTTTTTGTGTCTTATCTGAAAAAAACCTTGCCTAATCCTCAGGTCAGAAGGATTTTCTTTTATCTTTTCTTCTCAGTGTTTTATACTTGTTGGTTTTACATTTAGGTCTATGATATATTGATATCTTGAGCTAAGTTTTGTATATGGTATGAGGTATGAGTTGAGATTCTTTTAATTTTGTGTATGGATATCCAGTTGTTCTTGCACCATTTGTTGAAAAGACTCACCTTGCTCCACAAATTATCTTTTCACCTCAGTAAAACATCAATGGACCATACATGTTTGGTTCTCTTTCTGGATTCTGTTTTGTTCCATTCATCCATATGTCTTTCTTTCATTGATACCACACTGTCTTAATTACTGTGACTTTATATTGTCTTAAAATCAAATAGTGTGAATCCTTCCACTTTGTTCTTCTTTTTCAAAATTATTTTAATTTTTTTTTTGCATTTCCATACAAATGTTTGATTCATTTCTACAAAAAGAGCCTGCTAGGATTGGAATACTATCATTCAGAATCTATAGTAGATCAATTTAATAAGAACTGACTTATTAATAATATTGAGGCCTCTGATCCATGAACATGGTATATCTCTCCATTGATTTAGGTCTTCTTTGATTTCTCTTATCAGTGTTTTGTAGTTCTCAGCATACAGAAAACTACATATTTTAAAAACTTTATGACTAAGAGTTCCCTGGTGCCCAGCAGACCTGATGTGAGGATCATAGACCAGAAGAGGCCTGGGGGTGGGGCAATGATGAGGAGGCTATGTGGTGTGTGGGCTGTTGCAGGAGGAGCCCATGGATGCCAGGCCATGATGCTCAAGGACTAGGCAGCACAGCTAGGGACTAGGGAGGACAGGTATCTACCTTCTCCCTCTGGGCTTGAGCTGCCCTCATACATAGATATCCTAGGGAGGATAAGGGGAAGGAGCAGAATCTAAATTTGAGTATATATGCAAAAGAGTCAAAGTTTAAAATTGAAAGTGACTGGGTGAAGTTAAAGTCGAATTCCCACCACCTGCCCGTCATCAGCAGAAAAGACTGGAAAGCAGATCAAAGTGTTGACAGGGCCATGCTGTCTCTGAAGGTGCTGGGGATGGACGTGTTGCAAGCCTCTCTCCCAGCTTCTGGGAACCTCGGGTGTTCCTTGGCTTGTCGATGCATCACTCCAATCCTCCATCTTCATAGAATGTTCTCCCTGCATCTCTTCAAACTGTCTTCCCTCTGGGTATGTCTGTCTCTGTCCAAGTTTCCCCTTTTTAAAAGGACACTAGTCATATTGGATTAGGAACCACCCTGATGACTTTATTTTAACTTGGTTAAATCTGCAAAGACCTATTTTTAAATAAGGTCACATTCTAAGGTACTGGGGGTTAGGACTTCAGCATGTCTTATTTGGAGGACACAACTGAATCATAGTACATCCTACAGAGATAGGGCTCCCCAGGGTTCTTTTGGGGATATGCTGCCCTAGACATCAAACTGCAGGATTCTAACCACACTTTGGCCACAGAACATGTGGCTATCAAAAAAGGTGGCTGGAGGACAGTACAAGGAGCACTGGCCTTGGGGAGGGTGGCAAATCTGGGCCCAAATCCTGGCTTTGCTGTGTGACCCCAGCAAGTCAAATCACCTTCCTGTGTTTATTTTTATTACCTGTAAAACTAGAATAACTATCATCCATCTTAGGTCTACTTGGGCTGCCAAAACAAAATACTGTAGATGGGTGGCTAAAACAACAAAAATTTGTTTTCTCACAGTTATGGAGACTGGAAGTCCAAGATCAAGGTGCTGCTGATTTGGTTTCTGCTGAGAGTTCTCTTCCTGGCTTGTAGATGGCCACCTTCTCTTGTGTCTTCGTATGGCAGAGAATGTGAGCTCTCTGTGTCTCCTCTTATAAGGACACTAATCCTATTGGATCAGGACCCCACCCTTATGACTTTATTTAATCTTATTTACTTCCTTGAAAGCCCCGTCTCCAAATATAGCCACACTAGGAGTTGGAGCTTCAACACATGAATTTGGCAGGGACACACACATTCAGTCCACAACATCATCTCTTGTTAGGAGGATTAAATTAGATACCACATATTACTGTTAGCATGAGGCCTTGAGTATACTAAGTGCCCAGTAAAAAAGCACTAGCTTCCCTGAACTGTCTATATGTTGGAAATATATTTCTCTCTCATGTTTGGATCTTTATAGCAGGTGAGCCTATCTCCTAAAAAACACATTGGGATTGCTGAGAAAGGAACACAGCCATACAGCCACCAGAAAGACGCAGAAGCTGTTATTGACTTGGGAAATCCTGGAGGGACCTTGTTGAACGGAACCCTTGCTGATGTCCACTGTGTGTCTAGGTGCTGGGGTTACGTGGCTAAGAAGCCAGAAGGAGCTGGGAAGCTGAATGCTTTGGGCAGGCGGGGGCCAGCAACATCTTTTACACAGTAGAAGCATGAAATTCTTGGGTAAAGGCAAAAGGTCTTTCCCACTCCCATCAGGATCCGTTATATTGTCATCTCCACTTTCAGTCTTATAGGTTGGTATTAGGCTTGCAGTAATTATCTAATGGGAAGAAGGATGGGAGCTAACATTTACTGAGCACCTACTGTGTGCTCGGAGATTTCACACACAGGAGTATTTTCAGTTTCATTTACTTGACTTGAAAGTTTCCCAGTGAGATATCTGAGGCTCAAGAAGACAAAGCTAGTGAGTGGCAGAGCTGGGCTTCCACCTGGGTCTGTCTGACTTCATCGTGCTTTGGAGTCATAAGTTTTAAAGAGACGGCTTTGTGGGTGTTACATTAGCTATGTCCCTACATGTGTATGCGTGAGGTCCTTGACAGCAGGGACCTCATCAGATTCATTTCTACCTCCGCCTTGAGAGCATCCAGCATAGTAAGAAGCGTGTGGTGTGAGGGGCTTGTGAAATGTTTGGTGGCTCCATGACGGATGGGCAATGGATGGATATAGTGACCAACATCCTCCCTGTGGGAGTCTGGCCAGCAGCCTTTATGGCCGAGAGTCCCTAGGCACAGGCTGGGACCACCACGCTGAGTGCTCAATCCTCTCTCCTTTTTGTGTGAAAGGTAAGTGAAAAGGAAAAAGGATTGCTTTCTTGGTATTCCTTGAGTCCTGGATCAGAGGATGCCCAATCTGGCTTCTTGGCTTTGAGTCTGCTCTCGCCAGGATCTGTCCCCATTTGCTTTCTCATGTCTGCTGGGATAGGAAAGGGTTCAGGATCTATGGTCTGAAAACAGTCACAGAAACGCCTTCAGAAACTGACACAGCCATGTAGGAGGCAGGCGCACTTCTTAGCCTTCATCCTGCTGACAGAGATTTGGTTGTTTAGCTACGTTCATTTAAAAGTCAATTTACCCCAGAGATGGGAAATAGAGTGCTCTAAAGCTCAAATGGTGTGATTTTTGCAAAAGTCATACACTGGGTAAATCAACACGACTCCCATTTAAAAACTATCAAAATAAAGGTCTATTTGTTTAAGCTGTTTATTTGGTACAGACAGGCTGCCAGGACTACAAATGAAACGTTTGTTCCTGCTGATGGCTTTGAAAGGCCAATCTTCCTTTCATGCTAAGAATCCCAGTAGCTTAACCCCTCCATCCCTCTCTGGTCTGCCATCTTTGACTTGAGCATTTCTCGGAGCTGTCATGAGCATCCATGTCGAGTTGGGGGACAGCTTTATTAAAGACTGAGCTATCTCTGTCTGAGGGATTATCTCTTCCATTGGTGCTGGTATTATTTAACTCTTGCTTTGAAAATTAGTTTTTCACATATTTGCACACACACTTTTCCTGCTTGAGGGCAGTGATCATTTCCTACGAGGCCTTCACTGTCTAGCACATAGCGTTAAATAAACAGATGCGTGCGTGTGTGTGTGTGTGTATGTGCCTGTATACATAAAAATGTGCACTGTTACCGGGGTTGGGAGAGTTAAAAAGCCAACACCCCCCTCCCCACACACACACAGGGAGGCAATCAGCAGATAATTTTTAAGCCCAGCTGCTTGGGGGGTGGAGGGGGAGGTTGATAACAGGACCAAGTCAGCAATTATCATTTAGAGGACTTTATGTATCGGGGAGAAGCTTTTAAGGAAACAGCCCAGATGTCATTTTCTTCTAAACCCCACTCAAGATTCTCACTGTGGCTGCCCAGAGAAATAGAGGTGCCCATTTGCATGGGAGGTAAGTTGTCCCTTCAGACATTTATTCAAGAGCAGAAAAAGACAGGGCCAGTGAGAACAAGAAAATCAGCCAATGGAAGAAAGGTGAGGGCAAAGATGCTGAGAACTCTTCTCTCATCATTTTCCAGCTTGGGACCTTGGGATGTTGCTTGTAGATCTTCCTGAGAGCAAGAAGTAGATTTGTGGTTAGCACAGAAAGCAGTAGAAAGAAAGAGGAAAATGATGTGGCGTATCCCAGTTACCATGGAGGAGAGATTAGCTGTGAATAGTAGAAGCTGATTTTGTGCACTGCGTTGATGGCTTAGGAAGCTCTATTCATTCTACCGTGTGGTTCAGCATTTCTCACATACCCCTTTGGTTGTCTTCATAATACGTGTTCTTTATGTGTTCAAGTGACAAGAGCCTCAGGTATTGCTCACGGGGTGGGTCCCACTGATATTCTCAGGTTTGAGGTCTTTTGAGTTTGTGCCACCCACTCCTGGCATACAGGCTGCACCCTCAAAACTTGGATTTCCCAGAATTAGACTCCATTTACATATTCATGCTAAACCATATGCCCCCGTTTTTTATTCAAAGCATATGGTTGCCTTAAGATGGCACCCCAAGTCCTCACCTCCAGGTACTACCCTGCTCTCTGAACGTACCAGCCTCTCTCTATACCTCTAAGCCCTCGCACTTCTGGATGAAAAGTGTTCCCTTCCCCTAACTGCTTGTTAGTTTCTCACTCATCCTTTAAGACTCCATGTCACCTTTCTGAGCTTATTTCTTATCTGTAAAACTAGAGTAAGTATCTGTGTTAGTCTGGGCTGCCATAACAAAATCCTGGGTGGCTTAAACAATAGAAATTTATATTTTCACAATTCTGGAGGCTAGAAAGTCCGCGATGAAGGTTCTGGCTGATTTGGTTTCTGATGAGGGCCCTCTTCCTGGCTTGCAGATGGCCACTTCTCGCTGTGTCCTCACCTGGTTTTTCCTCTGTGCACACACGAAGGAGGTGGGGGGAGGGAGAGACAGAGAGAAACAGAGAGACTAAGAGACAGAGAGACAGAGAGAGAGGGAATGAACAGCACTTCTCTCGGGTGCCTCTTCTTGTAAGGACGCAATTCCCATTGCATCAGGGACCCACTCTTGAGGCCCAATTTAACCTTAATTACTTCCTTACAGGCCCCATCTCCAAATCAGCCATGCAGGGGGTTAGGATTCAACATATGATTTGGGTCCATAACACTGAGATAGTTCATAGCTGGTGTTTCAGAGCCAGGAGCACACAGGGCTAGAGGTTAGGAAGTAGACGCCCTACTTGACAGGCGGGAAGCTGAGTCCCCTGGGGTAGTGACACAGCCAGTGAGAGGTGCAGCCAACTGTGTGCACACATCCTCGCTCTCAAGGAGCAATGCTTTGGGTAGAAACGGCTAACAGGTGGGGACATCAGGAAAGCTCTTGTTTGTCTGGTAAGTGTTCACCTGAGTCTGGGCGGAGAGGGTCAAGGCACTTGTCAAATGTCACCTGAGTACAAGTGGGCAATTCCTCAGGGCCAGATGTATTTTGGAATCAGATTTTTTTTTCAAAATTAAAAAAACCCATAAAACAGTCTATATGCTGTACATTGAACAACATCGCCAGGGGGTCTAAAGGTCTGGGCAGCACCCTGTAGTCAAACACCTAAATATTTCTGGGGAAAAATCTAAGTGGGATAGATAAAGACAGCATGTGAAGTCAGAGCTGACATTGCCACCAAATAACAATGCCACAAACCTATGAAAAGACATATAGAATGGCCAGTCATGAATTGTGCAGTGTGACAATTCAGCAGACCTGACTCTTTGCAGAAAGAGAAGGAAAAATAGCATACGGAGAGGAGGAACGCTGGCGAGTCTGGGGATTCCTTCTGAAGCCTGCCTCTCCAGAGACACTGGGTGGGGGGCACGGTGAAGGGAAACCCCAGCGATGGCTCCCATGTGGCCAGCAAGTCGGTCTCTCTAGCAATTTTCCATGCACTGCCTGCCGAGCTGCAAATGACCACCTCCCCCCAGGCTGAAGTGTGCAGATGTTTCTCTCTGATCAAGAGTGTAATTAACACCTGTCAAAGCAATGGGCTGGGGTGGGAGAGGGATTCCACTCTCATTACGAAAACTGTTCCTCAAGAAGTATTCGGTGTCTAGGAAGAACATTTCCAACTTGGAGGGATTAAAGAGCCATCTTATAAAATGAAGAGGCAGGTGGTGTTTGTCTGGGCTGATGCCTGTGAGTTTACATGTTTGATTTCAGCGCGCGTGCTGACAGATGCCTGATGAGCTACGGAAACTTGTTCAGTAATGGACCCGCAGCCACACGCATTCGTGCCAAATCTGGGAATGACATTTTACTTTGTTCCTCTTGAGTCAGAGAATTGTCTGTGGGTAGAAGGGGTTATTTGTTACTTTTATCGCCATAGTTATTTCACACAAAGCAAAACAAGGGAAAGATTTAGCAGCTCTGTTTATGGTAAATTATTTTTAGGGAGCTCTACAATCAGTTAAATATCGAGTGGCAGATGAATTGCCGAGAAGGTTGTGGTCCTATGGAACCTACTTGTACGTGTCACCAGGCTTTTGTTTGAATTTTGAGAGGTGCCAAAGTTGGTCATGCACAGATAGGTTGACACGGCCATAATGATAATTATAATGAGGACCGCTGTGCAATACCTTTTGGGTCTTGAGAATTTTCACATTCATGATCTCCTATGCATCTGACAACATCCTTACGATATACTTTCTCTTCTGATATGTCCAGTTTATAGACTTACATACCGACTCAGAGTGGTTGAATCACTTGGACAGAAGAAAGAGAGGAACTGGTATTAGATGCCATACATTATTCCAGAGAAGAGTCCCCCATCCTCCTGCATTGGGAGGTGAGGGTGGGAATGGTGACGTGAGCCTTATAAGGACACCAGTGATTGGGATGGGGCTCGGTATAACTCATAATTCATGTTTAAATTGATTACATCTGCAAAGACCTTCCTTCAGAATAAGGTCACATATATTTGGTCTTTGACCAGTTCCTGGCATAGGGCTCCTGAAACCCTTGGAATCCTAAGAGAGGAGAACAATAAAGGTGGTTTTTGTTATGTTAATGAGAGGACGACTTTTGGAAAACCCCTAAGGGTAGGGACTGGAGAACCAACCAAGAGATTAGAGGCCTGGAACTTTCAGTCCCGCCCCTCAGGCCTCAGGGTAGGAGACAGGGGCTGGAGACTGAGTTAAAATCACCAGTGGTCAAGGATCTAATCAATCATGCCTTCGTAATGAATCTCCATAAAAACCCCAAAGGAGAGGGCTCAGAGGGCTTCCAGGTTGGACATGCTGGGACAGTGGTGTGCTTGGAGAGGGCATGGCAGCTCTGTGCCCCCTCTCTCATACCTTGCCCTGTGCATCTCTTCCATCTGGCTGTCCCTGAGTTCATTCCTTTTTGTAAGCAATCAATAATCAAGTACAATGTTTCTCTGAGTTCTGTGAGCCACTCTAGCAAATTAATCGAACCCCAGGAGTGGGTCATAGGAACCTTCAATCTATAGCCAGTTGGTCAGATGCACAGGTGATAATCTGGACCTAGGACTGGTCCCCGAAGTGTGTGGGGAGGATGGCAGTCCCGATCGAGCCCCTTAACCTGTGGAAGTTGATGCTGTCTGTCTCTGAGGGGACAGTGTCAGAGCTGAATTGAATTGTAGGACACCCAGCTGGCGTTAAGGAATTGTTTCCTGATGGCGAGGACCCTCACCGCCGCATGCCCACACCCACACACGTTGGAATTGTGATCAGAAGCCTCATAGTCACAGTCACAGGGTTAGGACTTCCTCATATTTTTTGGGGGGGCACAATTCAACCCGTAACACACTATGAATAATGAGGTCTGTGATGCCAGTGATGGTCCTATAACCCGTCATACTATGGAGGGTAACACAACTGTGCAGTCACTGATTGCAACACAGCCTCAGGACATCGAGGGGAGCAAGGCTGTGTCTCCGATTATGTCATGAGGATGGTTGGACAATGAAATGAAGTCCCAGATTACCCACCGATGCTGCCCTTGGCTACGGGCGTTTATGTGATGAGGCCTTCAGCTGTTTCCGAATAGCTCTGTTTTAACCCAGATTCTCTAGGAAGCCAACCCTGAGGCAAGATGTTTGGGGAGAGGGAGGGAGATGTTGCAGTGCCGGGAGGCAAAAAAAAGGGTGGAAGGAAAAGGAAATGAGACAAAAAAGGAAGGAAACAAATACAAAGCAGTACAAGACCAGGCAGGCCAAGACCCTAAGAAAAATGGAGCTGATTTCAAGGTCACTCGCTGTTTCTGGAGAAGCTGTGTGAACCACTGCATCGAGGAACAGCTCACAGGGTGGGTGATCTCTAGGAAAGGCAAGAAATTCATCAGCCAGCCCTTCCCGGCCTCCCGTCTCTCCTGGTTAGGGTTAACTGCTCCACAATTATGGGCTGTCTCGTGGAGTCCGTGGGCAGCCACCGGGCAAAACGGAACCAGGCACCATGCTTCACCTGAGCCCAGAAGTGGAAGGAGGAGCCAGGTTGGTTTGGCCGTAACCGCGTGGGCTCGGCCGCCGCTGGGGTCGAGGACAAGCCCAGACCCTGTGGTCTAGGCCGGTTGAGGGCCACGCCGCTGCAGGTTGGGCGGCTGAGCATCCGCGATGCCGTCCAGTTTGGCTCCCTGGGGCCAGCAGGTGCCCTGGGTGCAGCTCTGCGAAGGGCCCAGAGCAGGAGGGTGGGTCAAGCGGAGCAGTAGATCTGGACCGATTCCATCTCCAAACGTCTTGACTCTGTTCTGGAAACGCTTCCTTGGACTGCCAACACCTCGCTGCCATTAGTCTGTGGACATTTTGAAAGTGCGAAGTTGATCTCAGGGCTTATTGGAAATACCAGCCGCCGGGTGGGTGCACAGACCTGCCGCGCCCTCCCGCTTGGCTCCAGGAAAGAGCTCAGATGGAAACCAGCCCCTGCGTGAGCCCCTCCCGAGGCCCGCACCCAGTTTCACATGGGAGAGAGTGTGTGCCAAGTAGGTGCTCGCCATTCCTTAAATGGAAGCACAGACCTGCAGTCTGAAAACCCTAAGAGGAAACAGCCACGGTGCAGCTGCCCTTACTTGGCTCAGAGATGGGGTGAGATGAATCTGCCTTGAAAAGAGCAGCGCCCTGGTCCCCCACCAGCCAGGGCTCGTCCACAGCTGTCCACCCCTCCTGGGTGTGCTGCAGCCACAGGGAGCTCTTCAGCCGAGGGCATCGCAGGATCATCCACGGTCAGTGACTGATCAAGAAGGGGCATCACGGTCTGGCCATCCTGCCCAATGCTGCCGGGTAGATACACCCCTGAGCTCCCCTTAGGGCTGGCCGGGCTCTGCCGGGCTGCAGAGCAGCTGACCTCACCCTCTTTCCTTTCCCCGGGTCACAGGCCTCTCTCCCCAGTGGACTTCCAGCACAGCCCCCCAGGCATCACGGCTGTCACAGGTCCTGTATCTCCCTCCTGAGACAAGCCAGATGTGGAAGGGCTGATGGCCTCCACCAGTCTTGTTGAAAGAGCGAGTTAGTGATAAGAGCAGTGCAGACGAGCTAGGTCGGGGGCTCTGGGCGGGGAGGGAGTGCTGGGTGCTGTTGGCTGCAGGGGCGTCAGCCTGAGATGAGAGGATCTCAGCTGCCACTAGGCCATAGGGAACATTTATGCAAATTAGGAGAAGGCGCCATCTGTTTCCCACTCCCAACCTGGATAGACCCATCCCTGCAGGCAAAAGGCTTGGTGTGTACAGGTCCCTTTTTTAAAAAAAAAAAAATTTCTTTATTAATTTATTTATTTTTTGGCTGCGTTGGGTCTTCGTTGCTGTGCGCGGACTTTCTCTACTTGCGGCGAGCAGGGGATACTCTTCATTGCGGCAGCTTCTCTTGTTGCGGAGCACGGGCTCTAGGCGCGTGGGCTTCAGTAGTTGAAGCACGTGGTCTCAGTAGTGGTGGCTCGCAGGCTCTAGAGCGCAGGCTCAGTAGTGTGGCACACGGGCTTAGTTGCTCCGCGGCATATGGGATCTTCCCAGGCCTGGGCTCGAACCCATGTCTCCTGCATTGGCAGAAGGATTCTTAACCACTGCGCCACCAGGGAAGTCCCTACAGGGCCCTTTTGAATAAAGAAATGGTGCCCCCTCCCCTAGGCAGAGGCAGCCCTGCCCTGGGGAGCATGGTTTGGCGAGGGGAGTGTGGGCTGGCTTTCAGCTCCTCTGCCAGGAACCTTGGTTCTGGGCACAGAATGCAAAATTATATACAACAGCCCTGCTCCCAGACTTTGCTCAGAATCCTGGAGCAAACCTTGGCCTTGGAGAGAGTCAGAGAAGATAGATATGGGGCATCTCAGGTGGTCCCAACTATGGGCCACACGGCATTCATGGGCACTTCTTCTGTCACCTGCAAACCCAAAGTGGTTTAAGCAATAAAGAAGTGGATTGGCTCACTGGACTAGAAAATCCAGACGGTTCAGGCTTCAGGATCAGTTTGATCTAGTACTTCAGTCCAAGGACATTTGTGTCTGTCTCCATTCTGCCATTGACCATGTCTGTTTCATTTGAAGGCTGGCTCTCCTCATGGTTGCAAGGTGAATGCCAACAGCTTGCAGAGGAACATGCTTCCACATCCATGTCCAGAAGGAGAGGGAGTGTCTCTTGCCTCATCAATCAAACAAAAATCTTTTGCTGCCCCTTGATTGGAGCAACTTAGGTCTCATCCAATCTTCATTGCCATGGCCAGGGGAATACTCTGAGAAGTTTGGAGCTGGGTCGCTTTTTTCCCCCCCGAAACGATAATGGGGACGAGGGAGATGTATGTGTCAAGGGGGGGACGTTAGTGGGTTAGAATGATCGGGACTCCACTTTGAGGCCGAGGGTGGGGTCATCCTATCCAGACTCCACAGCTACCACCTCCTGGTGGTGGGTGTGGAACGAGAACTGGAGAGTGAACGCAGTGAGTGATGCTATGCTGGGCATTTACGAAGGCACGTGAACGGAATCTGGACGTAAGCATCTCCCCAGTTCCTGACCTCTCCCTGCTACTTTCTCTGTCTGACTGTCAGCACGTTTTTATAGACAAGGACATGAGAACTCATATACTGGCACTAGCAAGCAAACCAGTTTGTATCTGATTTCTTAGGTCCCATTTCAATCTCAATATTATGAAAGATGGGTGTGATGATAGCAACTCTTTACATCCTGGTTCACCATGTGCTTTCCTTATTGCTCTACATGACCACCTACTGGAGGTCTAGCGGGCATTTTCTCTATTTTGTAGAAAAGGCAGCTGAGACTCCAGAAGGCAAAGTGACATGTCCAAGTTCACACAGCTACAAGATGGCAGAGGTGGGACTCAAAGCTTAGTTTTCTGTGAGACATCCAACCTCTTGCCTAGAGAGGTATTGCCCTCATGGTCTCGGGATGTGGAATGACTTCACTACCAGGAAGTGGATGGCCTCTTTTCTTCCTGAGAGTTTTCCTGTTGCATCACTCCCCACCCCTCCGCCATTCCCTGCAGGTCATGAGCTCCCCACCACTAGAGGCATCCAAGCCGAGACTGAGCGCCTGCTTGGAGGGACACAGTGGATGGAAGGTTGACCTAAACAATGTGAGTTTCCTTCCAGTTCTGAGGTTCTGGGGCTCCAAGCTCTCTGGAACCCTAGCACCTCCCAGGGTCCATCTGTACACATGTGAGGTCCTATTTGCTTGTCATAACCACATGAAGAAGAGCTTTCTATTCCCCAAAGGGCCCTGGTGTGCAGCCCATGGTGTGACTAAGGCACAGGAAGCTCCCGAGGACACTCAAACCATATACATTTGGTGACTGCATGCTGATTTGGAGGAAAGCCCTGAGCTCATGACATCGTGATTCTTTGGTTCTCTTGTACTGAAACATCCCACAAATGACAGTAATTATCAAGTCCTGCCTGTCATGACATTTTCTTTGAAACGTGAGAAGATGTTCCTGAGTGTTTTCTCCTTACTCCCAGTCCCCTTCCTTGCCCCCCTCCACCCCTCTTCCCACTCTGCTTCCAGCTCACATTCAGCCCACACCACTTTCCACTTCCCACATCATGCCCTTTCTCTCCTCACTTGACCCCATAATGTCCCCTTTCCTTCCCAGTCTCTGGCCAGGAGCAGATATGGAGCCAGGGGCACCAAGAGACAAGCATTTGTCAGATGTTTCCAGGGCAGGGCCCTGAGCAGCTCGAATACGTGTTAATGTCAGGAACTGAGCCGAGGTCCGTGGCCCTTTGCTGAATTCCACGGTGGAAGACGGGGTGTAAGGAGAGGCTGGCTGTCTCCATGCCTGAGGTTCCCTTTCCCCTGTGCTGTGCAGGAGATCACATATCTCCTACACGGCAGCCAAGTTCAGTGAAAAGCACTGGCTTGGACATACACACCCAGATAGATTTGTTTTAAAATCACTAGCTACTTACTTTTTAAAAATTTAATAAGCTTTATTTTTTTAGAGCAGTTTTAGGCTTGTAGCAAAATTGAGGGGAAAATATAGAGAGTTCCCACATACCCCCTGCCCCTACACAGGCACAGACCTTCACTGTCAAGATCCTCACTAGAGGGCACGTTTGTTACTAAAAATGAACCTACACTGATACATCATTATCACTCAAAGTCCAAAGTTTACATTAGGGTTCACTCTTGGTGTTATACACCCTATGGGTTTGGACAAATGTGTAATGATACGTAGCCACCATTATAGGATCACACACAAGAGATTCACTGGCCTGTAAAACCTCTGAGATCTGCTGATTCATCCCTCTCCTCTCCAACCCTCGGCAACCACTGATTTTTTGTACTGTCTCCATAATTTTGTCTTTTTCCAGAATGTCATAGAGTTGGAATCATACAGGACTAGTCTTCTCAGATTGGCTTCTTTCACTTAGTAATACGCATTTAAGTTTCTCCCATGTCTTTTCATGGCTTGAGAGCTCATTTCTTTTTAGCAATGGATAATATTCCATTGTCTGGATGTACCATAGTTTATTCATCCACTCACCTATTGAAGGACATTTTGGTTGAGTCCAAGTTTGGGCAGTTATAAATAAATCTGCTATAAACATCTGTGTGCAGATTTTCATGTGGATATAAGTTTTCAACTCATTTGGGTAAATACCAAGGAGCAGTTTTGTAAGAAACTGACAGACTGTCTTCCAGAGTGTCTGCACCGTTTTGCATTCCCACCAGCAATGAATATTGCTCCACATCCTTGTCAGCGTTTGGTGGTGTCGGTGTTTTGGATTTCAGTTGTTCTTCTAGGTGTGTAGTGGTATTTCACTGTGGTTTTAATTCACAAGTCTCTAATGATCTGGGATGTGGAACATCTTTTCATGTATTTACTTGCCATCTGTATATCTTATTTAGTGAGGTGTCTGTTCAGGCCACCAGCTGGGATTTTGATTGGGATTGCACTGATTTACAGACCAAGTTAGGAAGAGCTGACATCTTGACAAAATGAGACTTCTTATCCATGATCATGAACTACCTTTGCAATTACTTAGTTCTTCTTTGATCTCTTTCATCACAGCTTTATAGTTGTCCTCATATAGAGCTTGTACAAATATTTGTCAAATTTATACCTAAGTTTTTCATTTTGGGGGTGCTAATTTAAATAGTAATATAATAGTATATGTTTAAGTTAATCAAAGGGAAGATTCTTCCGGGCTGGTCTGGCCTATTCAGGTAGGCCTCTTAAAAGAAGCCTTAGGCCTTCACTGAGATCAGAGAGGCTCTCATGCTGGCCTCAAAGAAGATTAAACCTCCATGAGTTCTATAGTGCAAAAACATTAATTCTGCCACATGAGCAGGGAAGAGGGTCCTGAACCTCAGATGAGACCCCAGCCCCGGCCAACACTTTAAGTGCAGCCTTGAGAGATCTTGAGCAGAGGACCCAGCTAAGCCTTGGCCAGATTCCTGATTCATGGAAACTGTGAGATAACAAATGTTTGCTGAATTTGTGGTACTCCATTACACAGTAGCAGAACAAATACACTATGTATAGCACTGACTTTTGGGAAATAAGGAAGCTGGGTATGCAAATATGAGGCTTTCACATTTTTTGAATTTTTACAATGAATATATATTAATTTTGCAGTTAAAGAAAAGGAAAATGCTAAAAGACTTATTTTTAAAAGAATTTTCTTCTCCTTTTACACTCCTTTTAAAAAGCAAGCACAAAAGCAGACAGCATCTCACTCCCCCCACCCCGCCCCGGTGACTGCTCCACCCCACACAGCGAGGCCTGAAGCCTGAGGGTCCCCCTTTGTGCTCTCACTGCATTTTTCTTTCCCTAAGAAAGTCAAAGCAACTTCATCTCAGGCCCAGAGGTGGTCCTATCCCAGCCTCCAGGGCAGCATCGAGCATCCAAAGTCTTTGACATCTTTCTACACACCTGGGACATGCAGCAGCTCTGTCACATATGCAGTCTTCCCATCCACGACCTGAGCTGGATAAGTCACAGCTGAACAGAGGCGGGGGATGGGGCAGGGGTGTTCAGACCCAAAGGGACATGCCCACAGCAGGACTGGGCCCAGGAAGTCAAACTTCCCTTTCTTGCTCCTTCCTTCCTTCCTCGTTCACATTTTCAGCATCTTATAATCCGTAAAGCCTATTCATCCCCATTATTTTATTTGTTCCTCATAAGATCTTGTGCTCAGGAAGGAAAGGTCACTAATTCCATTTTGCAGGTGGAAAAACTGAGGCATAGAAAAGAAAAAAAGAAGCTCAGGGGCTGGGGCAAAAAAAGAAAAAAAAGAAAGAAAAAAATTTCCTGATGAATCCATTTTACATCATTCTCTTCTCTACCCCATTCTCCATCCAACGCCCCCTCCCACCCCGCTGGCCTCCTGCACTTGCCTTCCAGGCACAGTTTATTCAGGCAGGAGGAAGAGAGCTGAGCCTTCTGGTCAATCAACTCCTCAGCCGGGTGCACAGCAATAATGAAATGTAAATTTTTGATGGAGTACAGAACTGAATCTTAATGAAAGGCATTATTAACTTCATCAAAACACAAAGAAATTTTAACTGAACAGAACTGATTATTCCATTAAAAGGTAATAGGTTGCAGCTTGCCTCTTTCGGTGTCTAGACAAATCACTTAGATACACATGTGCTGGTTTCAATTAGCGCCATGGAAATTAAGCATTCTGTAGCCTGAAATGTTATTGTTGAACAAATAAAAAAATACTTATTTAATAAAGAAAAATACAACTCAAACAATTACTCCCCATAATGCCTAAGTAGATTCTGTGTTTTTTTCCCTTCCCTGTTTAAATGAAAAACCCACATGAATCCAATTGCTGTTTCATCTTGTGTCTAATAGAAGGTTTTGTGCTCCCCCAGCCCCCCATGATATCACGAAATGTACAGTTCTAATAGGAGTCCTATGCAAGACTGAATAAAGTACAGCAAGAGACTTTCCATCTTTAGCCAAAAAGTCCAGACTTTTGCCCCCTGGTTTAATCCTTCAGGAAATTCTCAATGGATCTAGGCTCCTGGCTCAAATTTTTATGCATCACTGACCTTCAATGAAAAGGCATAACTAGATTCTTTTAAACCTACGATATCGCAGTCTAAGCCGTCACAAAATTCAGACAGGGTCTAGGGTTCAGATGATGAAGGGCTGTATCCAAAGCCTTGGGGCGGGGGAGGTCTAGGGAAGACTTGGCAGGTGTGAGGGAAGAAGAAGGATGTATTAGTCTGCTCAGGCTGCCATAACAAAACACTCCTGGCAGCTGGAAGTCCAAGATCAAATTCCTACTAGGGTTTCTGGTGAGGCAGGATCACCAGATCCTGGATCGTAGATGGCCACCTTCTTGCTATGTCTTCACATGGCCTTTCCTCTGTGAGTGTGGCAGAGAGAGATAGAAATCTCTCGTGTCTCTTCTTAGAAGGCCACTGATCCTATTAGATTAGGGCCTCACTTGGTGTTTTTTTTTTTGTTTTTTTTTTTTTTTTTTGCCGTACACGGGCCTCTCACTGCTGTGGGCTCTCCCGTTGCGGAGCATAGGCTCCGGATGCGCAGGTTCAGCAGCCATGGCTCACGGGCCCAGCCGCTCTGCGGCATGTGGGATCTTCCCGGACCGGGGCATGAACCCGTGTCCCCTGCATCGGCAGGCGGACTCTCAACCACTGCGCCACCAGGGAAGCCTGGGCCTCACTTGTTTTAACCTTAATTATCTCCTTAAATTCCTAGTCTCCAAATACAGTCGCGTTGGGGGTTATGGCTTCAACATATGACTTCTGGAGGTACAGGATTCAGTCCGTACAGAGAAGGCAGTAGGGGCCTGGGGAGAGCACTGGCTGAAGAGGAACCCCAGACCTGACCTGTGAGTGCTGCTCTGGCCAGGTGAGTGGAGGCGGCCCAGGAGGATGAGGGAGGCTTGGTGGGATGAAAGGGGAAGGGCATCTGGGGCTCAGGCATGGCAGTCGCCAAAGTTCTGAGGCTTTCAAGGGTTTGAGAAGGAGTCTAGGAGTCTGGGGCGTAGGGCATGCAGGTTTGGAGGGGCAGGTGAGTGCCAGCCTCCTCCCCTCACTCAGTGATGCTGGGTTGCTCCCCACGGCGCTGGAGTTTACGCTCCCACCTTCCCCTCTGCCTTCTGGCTTCAGCCTGGTCTCTTGTCTCCAGCAGGAGCCTTCCTCCCTGCCTCTTTTTGGTTACCAGCCCTCCAACTTGCCTTGACCTGTGAGTTACAGCTGTTTCTCTCTCATGCCTCGGTCGTCAGCAGGCTCGTGCTCCGTTCTGGGCTATTGGGGGACATCTTCTCTGCTGTATTTTGCATCTGCATCCCCCTGCTTTCCCACTGTCGCTCACGACTAGCTTTCTTCCCTGCAGCGGTCTGGGAGTTGCTGAATGGACGGCGTGCTGGAAGAGATTTAAGCCATACTTATGTTTACCATGTCTGACGTACTCTGATGTTTTCTGTTCTATATTATCTCAATAAAACTGCTGGTCAGTCTTCAGTAAATCGACTGCACAACCAACCAACGATTGTCCATTAGCTTAGACTAAGATGCAATTTGAATTTGACCCTGGAAATACTAGGGAGCAACCAAAGACAACTAAGAAGGGAGGTAATATGAGTAAGGCCTGGAAGATGGATATGGGGTGTGTGCAGGGGGTCGCATACGGCATTATATCACACAGAAGAATTGGCCTGGGGTCAAATCCCGGCTCCACCTCTTCAGCTATGTGACCAGGACAGGGGAGGCGAAGCATGTAGGCTGGGACTGCAGGCTCTCAGGGTTCCGCCCCCAGCTTTGCCATCTGCTGGCTGAGTGATCTTGGTAGGTTACCTGACATCTTGCATCCTCCGAGAGATGCTGTGAAGATGACATGAGAAAAGTGCATGCGTTCAGAAAGTGCTCGACCTGTGGTGCACTTATAATAACTGTTATTTTTCCTCAACCTTTCTGGATCTCAATTTCTTATTCTGTAGTAACACATCAGAGCTTGATTTTAAATGGAAATAAAATAAAATCTGTGAAAAGAAGTTTCTCTAAACTATCTTCATGTGATGTACTCTAACATATCCAGTTTTATACGATCTCATTAAAGAAAAAAAAAAGAGTACTGTCAGTGACCCAGCCTACAGAATATATGTATTTTTTTTCTTTTCTTTTTTTTGGGGGGTGGGTCTTAGTTGCAGCATGCAGGGTCTTCATTGCGGCACGCGAGATCTTTAGTTGAAGCAGGTGGGATCGTTTTTTAGTTGTGGCATGCGGACTCCTTAGTTGCGGCATAGAGCAGTTTTAGGTTCAGAGCCAAAGTGAACAGTGAGTACATTGAGTTCACACATACTCCCGCCCGTCCCCCCCGTTCCTTCAGCCTCCCCCACCAGAGATACCTCCATTACAATCATTGACACATCACTGTCATCCGGAGCCCATAGTTTACACCGGTGTTCACTCTTGGTGTTGTACATTCCACGGGTTTGGACAAATGTGTGATGACAGGTATCCACCTTTAGAGTATCATACAGAGTAGTTTCACTGCCCTAAAACTCCTCTGTACTCTGCCTCGTCATGCCTCTCTCTAGAGTATTTTTTTAAACACGGTCCCCGGGTCACAGATGATGCTCAGTAGTTCGCAGTGTAGAAGATGCTGCTGGGAGCTGTTGCAATGGCTCAGGCAGTGGCTGCAAGTCTGGAAGACAGGGGAGGGTGTGGAACATTGTGTGGGAAAGGCAGAGCGGGGGGCTGGGGAGGTGGGAGCTTGGGGGGCTCAAGGCTCTGGAGGCCGGTGGTGGTGGTGCTTGTCTGCAGAGAAATGGGAAGCGGTGGACAGCGAGGACTTCAAGGCAGAATTTCAATCCGCTAACCGGAGCGTGTCAATCAGCCAGGACGGCGGGAAGCCCTGGATGAAGAGGAGGCCACGCTGGGCTCTACTCACATTTCACGGTGTGACCTGGGGCAGTCCCTTCTCTGTTACCCGGGGCTGCTGGACTGGCTGTCCCGGTCGGACAGTGCTCGGGTGAAGGCCAAAGTGCCGCCCACGGCAGGGCGGCGTTAGGGGGAGTTAGGGAACCTGTCAGGACCAGTCAGGCTCGGCCGGCCCGGACGCGGGAGCCGCGCGTCTGAAGGGCTTTCTTGGGCACGCTTTCCGGTGGAGCAACAGGCGGCCGTGTTCTCTCCCCATCGATCTTCTGGACACAGCAGGGAGAGAGAAACTTTGCAGCCAGCGCCAGCCGGCCTGCCGCTTTCAAGCGCGTGGGTCCCGGGCCCGTGGGTGACCTGCTGCGCTGGGAGGGGCGGGCGGTGGCGCGGCAGCGGCGGTGGCCCGCGCGCAGCTGTGCCCGTCTGCCCAAGGGTTAACCCGTTCCCCGGCAGCTGCCGCGCGTGCCTTGCAGAATTTCACCAGAAGAGGGTACAGTTTGAAAAGCTCCTGACGTCAGGCTGGAATTCCTATTGTGTTTGGAAACGGCTCGGGCACAGAAGCCCAAGTTGCTCTCCGCGCACCTCGGCGGGCTGCGTGGGGCCGGCGGCCGCGGGGCACGTCTCGCGCCGGGGTCGCACGCGGGGACCCGCGCGCCCGGGGACGGAGGACGGTGCCTGCTGCCCACGAGGGGACCCCACTCCCGCCGGAGGTCGAGCCGAAGCGGCGGATCGCGCCACCCGGGAGCCGGGGTGAGCGCTCGGGGCGAGACCGGTGGCCGCGAGAGCCCCGCGCCGGCGCGCCCCAGCGCACGGATGCCCTCCCGGAGCCCCGCCGCCAGGCGCCTGCCTCCCCCGCGGCGCGCCCCAGTCCGCTGCCGCCCGCTGTGACCGCGCTTCCAGGCAGGCGGGCGCCGGCCGGGCTTCCCCGAGGGCCGCGCAGCGGCGGGACCCGCCGGACCCCCCGGAGCCGAGGCCGCGCGGGCACTCTCCGGGAGAATGGACGGGGCCGGGGAGCGCAGCCTCCCGGAGCCGGGCAGCCGGGGCTCCCGGGCTGGAGACGACATGGAGATCGTCGTCAACGTGGGAGGCGTGCGGCGGGTGCTGTACGGAGACCTCCTCAGCCGGTACCCCGAGACCCGGCTGGCGGAGCTCATCGACTGCTTGGCCGGGGGCTACGACACCATCTTCTCCCTGTGCGACGACTACGACCCCGGGAAGCGCGAGTTCTACTTCGACAGGGACCCGGACGCGTTCAAGTGTGTCATTGAGGTGTACTATTTCGGGGAGGTCCACATGAAGAAGGGCATCTGCCCCATCTGCTTCAAGAACGAGATGGACTTCTGGAAGGTGGACCTCAAGTTCCTGGACGACTGCTGCAAGAGCCACCTGAGCGAGAAGCGCGAGGAGCTGGAGGAGATCGCGCGCCGCGTGCAGCTCATCCTGGACGACCTGGGCGTGGACACGGCCGAGGGCCGCTGGCAGCGCTGCCAGAAGTGCGTCTGGAAGTTCCTGGAGAAGCCCGAGTCTTCGTGTCCGGCGCGGGTGGTGGCCGTGCTGTCCTTCCTGCTCATCCTCGTCTCGTCGGTGGTCATGTGCATGGGCACCATCCCCGAGCTGCAGGTGCTGGACGCCGAGGGCAACCGCGTGGAGCACCCGACGCTGGAGAGCGTGGAGACGGCGTGCATCGGCTGGTTCACGCTGGAGTACCTGCTGCGCCTGTTCTCTTCGCCCAACAAGCTGCACTTCGCCCTGTCGTTCATGAACATCGTGGACGTGCTGGCCATCCTCCCCTTCTACGTGAGCTTCACGCTCACGCACCTGGGCGCCCGCATGATGGAGCTGACCAACGTGCAGCAGGCGGTGCAGGCCCTGCGCATCATGCGCATCGCCCGCATCTTCAAGCTGGCGCGCCACTCCTCGGGGCTGCAGACCCTCACCTACGCCCTCAAGCGCAGCTTCAAGGAACTGGGGCTGCTGCTCATGTACCTGGCCGTGGGCATCTTCGTCTTCTCGGCCCTGGGCTACACCATGGAGCAGAGCCACCCGGAGACCTTGTTTAAGAGCATCCCGCAGTCCTTCTGGTGGGCCATCATCACCATGACCACGGTCGGCTATGGTGACATCTACCCCAAGACCACCCTGGGCAAGCTCAATGCAGCCATCAGCTTCCTGTGTGGGGTCATTGCCATTGCCCTGCCCATCCACCCCATCATCAACAACTTTGTCAGATACTACAACAAGCAGCGAGTCCTGGAAACGGCAGCCAAGCACGAGCTGGAGTTGATGGAGCTCAACTCCAGCAGTGCGGGCGAGGGCAAGACAGGGGGCTCCCGCGGCGACCTGGACATCCTCCCGCCAGAGCCCGCCGGGAAGGAGGGGCTGAGCTGGAGCAGCCAGCTGAAGATATCCCGCAGTGACACCTTCATCCCCCTGCTGACCGAGGAGAAGCACCACAGGACCCGGCTCCAGAGCTGCAAGTGACGAGGGACGACCTGCGCACAGTCGGACTGGGCTGGTGGATAGATGGATGGACGGGTGTGACAGGCCTGCCAGTGACTGCCCGGGAGGGGCTGTCCTTTGTCCCCCAGCCCTCTCCTGAACAGAACTCTGAAGGCCCTCTTGGGCACCTCTGATGAGGCCGGGTAAGATCCCTTTGTGTTTCCGGCTGTCCAGGGGCCGGGGTGGGGGCCAGGGGCGGGGAGGGGCATCCAGGGATCACTGACAGTGTGGGGTGATGAGGGATGTGGTCTGGCTGATGGCAGGAGCCCTCACCCGGTTCTGTATCTCCTTCAATAAAGCCTCCTGCTCTCTGCGCCCGCCTGTGTTGTAGGTTCTGTCACAGGCTGGCCGCTCCCCACCCTGTCCCCCCCACCCCCCCACCACTCCCAGATGTGGCTCAGCCCCTCCCGGGAGGTAGGTGTGCAGCCCAGAGGGTTTATTTTTAGCTGAGGGCTAGTTAAAGAAGGGCTCATACATAGGGTTCAGCCCAGGGAGCTTTGCCACAATCCAGGAGGCTCTGTGCCTCCTGTTTCCTTCCGAGGAAAAGCTTACTCCCAGGAGAGGAAGAATTCACAGAACGGGGAACACCAAGCAGTGGGGTTATCATTTCTTAATCACCTGTGCAAGGCCCTTTCCACAACTTCTTTCCATTCCTTCCAGCAACCCTGCTAGCTAGGTAGGCTGCCCCCCCCCCCTTTTAGAGAAGAAGAAACTGAGGCCCCAGGACACACAGAGCAGGGATTCAGTCCCAGGTCTGATGACCCCCAAAGCACATTCATTCTCTTTGATGTGAGGAGGTCTTGGGACAGAGGCGTGTGCTTGGGCCATGAGGGGAGGGTCTGCAGACCAGGAGAGGGGTTGAGCTTCCTCGGGGTGGACGTGCCTGTCTTCCAGCTCATCCTTTCTCCTAGAACCAGCACTTCTGAGGTATCAGCTGAATGGAAAAACCTGAGCATGCTCCGGGTGGCCCACTGCCAGCCTAGTCTGCGAGCCCCCGGGGAACAGACACAGACAGACCTAGATTTGAATTCCAGGGAATGAGGAGGTGATCTCTGAGATGCCTTCTAGCTTAAACACTGTTCTCTACCATCCCTCCCTTACCACTCCCTTACTTGCTGTGTGACCTTAGGCCTGTTGCTTAACCTCTCTGATCCTCATTCTGATCATTTATTAAATGGAAGAATTACTTCGGGGAATCACAGTGCTTAGCACAGTGCCTGGCACATAGTAGCTACTCAGTAAACGGCAGGTGTTTCCATTGCTGTGTGCTGGGAGAGGGGTGAGGGCCCAGCTTCCCACTCTGGCCTCCACAGGGCTGGGCTGGTATGCGGATGGGGGAGCGGTGGCCACAGGGCACTGTCACACTGTTCTTAGTCAAAGGCAGTCCCCTTGGCACGGGGTTGGTCCCAGCAGGCCCCTCTCTCTGGCTTTCCACCTTCCACTAACCCCAGAGCTCTGTTCCTCCTTCCCCTCCTGGGTAGCGGGTGCAGGAGCCCTCTGAGGGGAGGGGGAGGTCTAGGAGGAGGGGGAGGGGACGTAGTCCCTGGTCTGCACCGTCCTGGGCAGGTCTTTCCTTCTCTGGGCCCTAGTTTTCCCATATGGATAAAGAGGGATGCTTTCTCGGGGCCCCTTCCAGGATTTGCAAGCCTAGGTCTGCGGACGTGTTGGGTTGGGGACTCCAGGGGGTGGTAGGGGCCTTGAAGGGAGGAGAGAGGTAGAGCTGTCCCTGTGAGGTGCGGGGCCCTGAGCCAATGCTGTGCACCCCTCCCTCACACGTTTCTCCAGGGACTACTGGGTCAGGTGACCACGGAAGGCAGAGGAAGAGGTGGGCCCAGGGCTGTGGGACTCAGTGGCAGGGAGGAGAGGCTCGGGAAGAGGGGATTGTTTGGCATCCCTGGGGCCCAGTGGGGCCTGCTGAATGCGACTGAGTGGGGTGGGATTGCCTCTCTTTGTCCCCCTGTCCCCAGAGTCCTTGGGAAGCCCCAAGCCTGTGCTGGCCTGAGAACTCTGAGCCCAGAGCAGGGAAGAAGCTCGGGGTTGGAGAGAGCCCAGGAGGTGAGGCACCTTCCCTACTATTCACCTGGGGTCAGGGGACAGCGTCTTTTTTTTTTTTTTTTTTTTTCCACGCCCGGTGACTTCTTATGGGATCTTAGTTCCCTGACCAAGGATTGAACCCAGGCCCTCGGCAGTGAAAGTGCTGACTCCTAACCACTGGACCACCAAGGAATTCCCCAGGGAGAGTGTCTTTACTGCTACAAAAATACTCAGAGCCCATCTCATCCACCCTTAGGAGGAGACTGACTCCCAAGAGGGTGAGCAGTTTGTCTGAGCTCTTCCGTGAATTAGGCTTACAAAGGGTCCTGGTCCCAGAGGAGCTCAGAGTGTGACATGCATATAGAGTGACATGCTTTGTTGTGGATGAGTGTCCACAGAGCTTTTGGAGCCAGGTGGAGGGGCTGCCCTTTCTCCCTAGGGATCTTCCTGGGGCACAACAAAATCAGCTGGGGAGCTTTACAAAATCTCAGTGTTCAGGCTGCATCCACGCTTATTATGTTAGAATCTCCGGGTGACACCCGGCATCAGTATTTTTTAAACTTTAAAGTGCACAGGGGTCATCCAGAGATTTTGCTAAAATGCAGACTTTGAATCAGTCACTCGGGGTGGCCCCTGAACTTCTGCATTTCCAGCAAGAAGCTGATACTGCTGGTCCATGGACTGCACTTTGCATAGCAAGAGGCCAGAGCAGGAGCTGGCAAACCGTGGACCCTTGCCTGTGTTTGCACAGTCTACAAGTTAAGAATGGTTTCTACATTTTTTAATGATAAAAAAAAATCAAAGGAAGAATTAACATTTTGTGACAGGTGAAAAGTACCTGAAATTCAAATAAATTCTTTAGGAATAGAGTCACGCTCCTTGCTCACAGGTTGTCTCTGGCTGCTCTAGAGTGACAAGGACAAAGTTGAAGAGCCGTCACATGGTCCTCAGAGCCAAAAATGCTTCTTACTGGCCCTTTACATTAAAAGCGTGCCAACCCTGGGCTACAGGAAACAAGCGCTATGTCAGGCCTTGAATGATGAGTGGGGAGAAGCAGAAGCAGAGAAGCCGCGTGAGCAAAGACGTGGAGTGCGGGACCACCTCAGAGAAGGCACGTCCGTGCCCGTCTCACGGAGCCCCGGGGTCTCAGCGCCCCTCCTTCCTTCCCCCAAGAAGCGCCGACTCCCGCTTTCCTGCACGAGATTCTGTGGTCCCAGCTCCTGCTCTGGGAGATGGCTTCTCTCCCTCCTTTCCGGAGCTTTCCTCTTACCACATTCTCCGCCCCCATCCTAGGACCATCACCTAACACCCTCTCCTCTGACTCAGGAGGATCTGACAAACCTCCTGTGAGCTGTTAATTTCTATTGAAAGAGGGAGAGAGAGAAAGAAAGGTATGGTTCTTGGAATCACAGAATATCCAAGTTAAAAGAAAAATAGGCACCCTCTAGTCCAACCTCCCCTGCCTCTGGCCCCGTGCATCATCCTGACAGAAAAACAGTGGCTCCATATCACGCACAGCTCAGTGAGAGGGGTTTAATTAAAGTCCTGAAGGTCACAGCTGGATTGAGGGGTCCAGCTTGTTTACACAACATTGGGAGCACATAATGAACTCATTTTGAAAATAGAGAATTGGGAGTGTGGGAGTGTGTGTTTGTGTGTGTGTGTGTAAACAAATCATGTGGTGAGCTAGTCAGCCTCAGTTTTACAGATGGGGAAACTGAGGCCCAGAGAGCAGAAGCAACAGGCTGGTGGCCATGCTGCTCCTCGGTGGCAGAAGCAGGAGCTGAACCCAGAGCCTGCAGCCCACACTCATTTGGAGCTAGACAGTGACGTGCCCCACGGCCTCCACTTAATGTTTACCCTGAGCTTCCTAATAAGGTGCAGGATGCCATCAGCTGATCTCCCGGGAAGGCATCTCTGCAGATGGACTGGCTCTGGCGGTGGTGTTTTTAAGGAAAGAAAAAGAAGGAAAAGGAAAACATTTTCTTGGGCAAGCAGCTTTGGACCAGATGCTCAGGCCATGCTGAGTTCAGGATCCATCTTGGCAATGGTAGGAGGTGTCTGGAGATTAAAACTTACCATCTGGGGTCTGGAGGTACCACACACAACAACGAAATGAAATACCCAGAAAATGGGTAAAAAACGATCCGTGAAAATGGCAAGACCTGGAATTATTTCACCCACGCTCCCTGAGGAAACCTGACAGAGGCAGGTAAGACCCTAGCAATTGCTGGATGTTACAGTAAGGGGTGCACATTGCCTCATTTAAAGGGGTGCCGCTAATGGGGCAATTTCGGCAGATGACAGGCCAGCATGGGGAATGGTTTTGAGGCAGGGGCCCCTGCCTCCCCCTGTCTGGGAAGGGGCTGCCTGGTCCTCCCTGGTCCCCCACAAGAGGATAATTCAATGTCTCACCAGTCTCTTGACATCTCCCAGGGAGACGAGAGACAGGTGTTTCCAGAGAGGCCTCCCACCTTTCCGCCTGTGAGAAGACAGCTCCGTGCACCGTGCTCATGGGACTGCATCTGGCAGCAGCTTTGCAAGGAGGTTTCAGCCGTAGCCATAATCTGAGGAGGAAGCTCCCCGTACATGCTTTTCTCCACTTGTAGCGGCCTAAGACGTAGCTGCAGGGAGGCTGTGGGGATCCAAAGGGGAAAAAAATGAAAACAAGAGTTAGGAGACATGATGCTCCATCATTTCATTGTTTTTGACGTTCTCAGCCGTACTTGGAGCTGGGGCTGCTGCACCCACGACTTTATTTCCCTCTGTCGACAACGAGCCAGAAGGGAATGACTGCTCTGGCTTCGGGTGAGACCCGTGGCCTGTGGTCACACAGCTAAAGAGAGGTCAGTGGGGAACTCCAGCTTGGACCTGGTGCCCACCACCTGGCAGAGCAGCGTCCCATCCCAAGGAACCAGCTTAGCCTCTGGGCTCCTTCAGGGCAAAAGACTCTCCCTGAACGGGAGCTGCCAGCAGCCACATCTTGTCCCCAAATGCAAAATATCATGCCGTTGACAAGGGCTTGGCTGGGAAAATGGGACCTGTCCTGCTATGGTGGCAGCCCAGATTGGGGAGAAGGTGCAGATATTAACACACCAGCTGGTTTCTGCTGCTGCACATGTTGGCTAAGAGGTTGGGAGCTGTTTGCTTGAAGCCAAGGGCCTTGTGTCTGCCATAGTCGACTTGTCTGGCTCTTTGCTAGATTTGGCGGGGAGCATCTGCCCTGACCTTGGAACACAGGCCCCAGGGAGGCCTAGCCAGATCACAGGTAAACTGGAGCCCCTGGGAGCGCCGGCCGCTGTCCACACCTTGCACCTGAGGTGGGAGTGGGAGGTGTGAGCCAGAACCCGGCTCTCCCTCCCTTCCGTGTCTCCCCAACCCAAGGCCAAGTTCAGACTGCTGAGCTGGGCCCTCACGGCCTCCATGGCCCGGCTCCCAATACCCCTCCAGCTTTATCTCCCACCGCCCCCAACCTCACACCAGACGAGGTGGCTCTTCTCACCCCCCACGCTGGGGAGTCTGTGCTCCCTGCTTGTGCACGGGGGCCTCCCAGCGTCCCTGCTGCCATTCTCCCACTTTTCCGCTGTTGGGTTCTACCCCTGCGTCCATCAGTCCTGTGATGCCATCTTCCCTCCTCATAGGTGAGGTCGCCTCCTGAAGGGTCTGGAGAGGGGCATCCTGGCCCCGTGGGGAGAGACCGTGGAGTCGGCCACCCCACGCTGTCCTCAGGGAGGCAGCCCCTGGGGCAGATCACGTGACGGCCTAAAGTCACACGCGGTTGGCAGCAGTCAGAATCAGACCCCTGGTCCCATCTCTGTGCTCACCTCCCCTCTCTGTCCACTCCTCACCCACTCCTGGCTACAGGTTTGAACCAAGGGTTGGCGCTGACGTTTTAGGAATTAGACTGAAAAGCGACTCCACTAACAGCCCCCCATTACTTACACAGGTGGTTTGGCAGGGTGTTGTAGCAGAGCCTGGGGCTGACTGCCTGAAAGTACTTAGCAGACGTCCTTTCAAACCTTTGTTAAAACCTCCTGGCCTTTTTTTTTTTTTTTTTCTTTTCGGTACACGGGCCTCTCACTGCTGTGGCCTCTCCCGTTGCGGGGCACAGGCTCCGGATGCGCAGGCTCAGTGGCCATGGCTCACGGGCCCAGCCACTCCGCGGCATGTGGGATCTTCCCGGACCGGGGCACGAACCCGCATCCCCTGCATCGGCAGGCGGACTCTCAACCACTGCGCCACCAGGGAAGCCCCTCTTGGCCTTTTAAAGCCTTGAAGTTCACATTCAAATGAGGGGTCCATTTCATTCTGCTTTTCATAAAGCACACAGTGAAAGTGCAGGACGTGTGTGCATGTGAGTGTGCGCGCGCGTGCTCATGAGAAAACAAGTCAACGCCTGCCTTCTAAATAAGAGGAGGAAGATGCTAGGCCTGTTGGTGCACCCCGAAGCCGCTCCTTCCCGCTCTAATTTCCTGTCTTTCCCTGAACCTGGTTCACAGCCAACAAAGGCAGGGACTGCAGGCAGATCTACTTTCCATCCCCAGGAGCATCCGCCACACTCTGCTCCTGGATCAGACAGGCATGGCACGTGGGAGACAGGAACCCCAAACATCCTTCTTAGCTGGCTGCCCAGAGCACAGGAAGGGGGTGTGCAGGCAGGGACCAGTCTCTCCTGATAACTGACCCTTTTGCACATTTCTAGAAAACCGAGGCTTGGAGAGCTTAATCAACTTGTCCACGATTTCCCTCTAATGGGGCGGGGGTGTGGGGTGTGCAGAGTAGCTGGGCCAGGACAGAGGCCCTCCCTGGGGCTGGAGGCCTTTGCTCTCCCAGCCTCCCTCAGCCTCTTCTCACTGCTGCTGGTGTGGGACAGTGACCGGGGCTGTGAGTCCCCTGAGGTTAGGTTTGCACCTGGGTCACAGATGTGTCTCTTGGCACCTAGAGCAGGGCTTGGTCCACTGTGGGGCCACAGAAAATATTATGGGATGAACTTATTGTCACCCACTATGTGCATGTCACTGTGCCATGGGCAGCCTGGCTCCTGGCCAGACCTAGAGCTTCTTTTCTCTACATTTTGTGAAGGGCTTTCTGGTCTCTTGGCGGTGCGGACCACGCCCTCCCTCTGTAGCCGTGCCTCGCATCGTGCCTGCGGGTACAGAGAGGCGCTCCCTGAGTGTTTACAGAGAAGCTGGGACCTCCCTCCATCAAGTCCCACTTTTGTTCCCAACCCCCTGCCCAGTCCATGCAGACACGGGCCGTGTCCACGGCATCCTGGATGAGATCCGAGGCCTAACGCTGAGGGTTTTCTGAGAGGGCAGCCAGTGCCTGCTCTGTGTGGTGTAAACAGGGAGAGATTTATAGCCGACTTCACCCAAGCAGGGCCTGGCGGAAGAGACGGATTCCACAGCCCTGCCTGCAGGCCTCAGTGTTTCTGCTGCTCCTGGGGAAGCCTCACTTCAAAGTGGGGGGAGCTCAGGGACTTCCCTGGTGGCGCAGTGGTTGAGAATCCTCCTGCCAATGCAGGGGACATGGATTCAAGCCCTGGTCTGGGAAAATCCCACAGGCCGCAAAGCAACTAAGCCGGTGCGCCACAACTGCTGAGCCTGCGCTGTACAGCCCACAAGCAACTACTGAAGCCCGTGCGCCTAGAGCCCGTGCTCCGCAACAAGAGAAGCCACCGCCATGAGAAGCCTGGGCACCGCCCCGCTCGCCGCAACTAGAGAAAGCCCGCGTGCAGCAAGGAAGACCCAATGCAGCCAAAAATAAATAAATAAATGAAAATTTAAAAAAAGAACGTGAGGACCCATTTTTCATGTGTATTAAGAGTAACTTTGCTTTGTGTGTGTTTGGTTTTCTCTTGCCTTTCTACCCTGTGTTTGAAGATTTCCTTGGTTTTATTGTCTATATTATTGATTTGGTGTTCGGCTATGCCTGTTTTATCATTCTTCTAGTTGTCTGATTTTTTTCGGAGTTATCACTGAATTTCCAAGAACTCTTTCTTTCCTGATCCTCCTGTTCAGCATCTGCTTGCGGTCCCATCTGACTCCTCGTGCGCATAAGTTCAGGAAGCAGAAGTCATTATTATGTTTGTAAAGCCTGAACCCGAAGGACCACAGTGGATAAGAGTGAGACCTTTTCAGTGTCTGAGACAAGAGTCTGCATGGAAAGGGCGGGGCTTTGGGCCCAGAGACACAGCTCAAACCCCCCTGGAGCACTGACCAGCTGTGTGAGCTTAACTCTACAGCATGAGCTTCCCTATCTGTAAATGGGGAAAACACTTCAGACCTTGCAGGCTTGCAGTGCGGATGAAAGGCCTCCTGTGGGCCCCTGGATCCGCACCTTGGTTGTGAATGAGTCTTCATCAATTAATGCAACACGAGGCCTGTACTCTACCCACATCCTCTCGCCAGAGTGAAAATTATCTTTTGTTACTCTTCACCCCAGAGCTGTTTGGCTTTTTGACTACATATACGTATGTATGTATTTTAGTCATTTCTGGGCAGCTTCTCATGCATATTCAAATGCAAGCAGTTAGGGTTCTGGGAATGATTCAAATGTTTGCTGCACAGTGTAACTCATCTTAATATAGCAGCATCACCCCAGTCTGCAGTTGTCTCCGCTCCCGCACAGCCAGCTTAGGCCAAAGGAGATCAACACGCGGATGCACTTCCGCCCTCCAGCCTCACGGGGACTAAGAGGCTGGGCTGTGGGAGCCCTTTCCATCGTCCGGGTTTCTGTTTTTCTTTTAACCCAGTGTCTGGTCCTTGCTAATCATCCTCTCTATAGATGACGGGACCTCAGGAGAGGAATATCTATCGGGGAGGCGGGGCGTGTCTCAGATCACGTGTCGTGGGCCACGTGGCTGCCCAGAGCCTGCGCTCGGCAGCATCTGTGGAATGAACGAGGCCGAACTGGAGCCTGGAACGCAGATCGCTGCTCTAGAGTCAGAGTCCGAAACTGCGAAACAACCCTGTGATTGCAGGGCTGGCGGGGCCTTCACCGGCTTGGGGTCCCACATGCCAAAACGTCATCTTAACTAAAGCCACAGAGCGGGGCTCAGACTCAGGAATGGCCTCTGCTGCAAGGGGAGGGGGCCTACGGGAGTGGGAGGGGCTTAACCGGAAGGCTCCACCCCCTTCACCATTCACCGCCCCCCAGTCCCCCGCCCCTTCCCTCCTCCTCCCACCTCTTCTCACAGCGGAGCCCCACCCCCACCATGACTCTCTGGACCGCGGAGCCCCCTCTGGTTTGGGCTGTGCCCCTCTCAGCTCCACAGCCTGGGGGTCTGCGTCCAGCCTGTGACACCAGAGCCCGGCAGAGGCAAGTCCGCGGGGAAGGTGCTTTTGCACTTGGACATCGAAGCTCTTCCTTCCAGAGGCTCCAAGGAGAGCAAACAACAAACAGATACCCAGCGCGAGGTCTGGGGGACTCCTGTCTGGGAAGGAGCTGAATTGCAAAGGTGCTGTCAGAACACCTGTCTCCCCTGACCTCCAGGGAAAAGCTCTGACCCTTCTCCTGGGGGGGTATCCTCGGTTTCCTCCCCCATATCCACAGGCTCCTCATTCACATCCTTCAGGGATCGGCCCAGATCCCACCTTCAGAACCCTGAGTCCCTCTCCCTCTGGGCCCCCAGCCCCCTGGTTCACACTCTCCACAGCACCCGGCACCCAGCCTGGATGAGTGTGGTCCCCTCAGCATCTCTGGGGATGGAGACTGTGCTCTGGCCACGTGTGTAAAGGGGCAGCGTAGGGCAGCGTCCTCACACGTGAGAGCCTGTATCGCAGTCCCCTGAGGGTGTGTTAAAACACAGGCCACTGGTCCCACCCAGAGCTTCTGATTCAGTAGTGTGCGGTGGAGCCTGAGAATTTGCATTTTGAAGAGTTTTCCAGGTGATGCTGACGCTGCTATTGGGTGCCACACTTTGAGAACAACTGGCTTGTGGGAGCCTGGACCAGGGTCAGGACTGGTCTCCTGGCCACTCGGCTGTAGGACCCATCCATCCTCCGGCTCTGACGGTCAGCAAACAGTGACTTATAGAACTAAGCCCGGAGACCAGAGAGCAGCCACTTAGTCTTGTGGACTCTCCTTGAGAGGACAGGGCCTCCAAGGAGGGTGGAGACTGTGACAAACTAAGAAATGTATATTGGGTCTCTGCCCTCAGTTTCTGACACAGCGCTCCTAAAACCCTTGTAATTTCTGGAGTGGGGAGCATGTTTTATGCTAATGAAGCACACCTTGGTCAACCTGCCCTGTTCTGGGGGTTTTGAGATGAATGAGGCCAGAGCCCTGCTCTTAGGAAGGCGGGAGAGAAACGTCACAATGGAGGGGTGCCACTTCATCTCAAGGGAGGATGTCAAAAAAGACCCCTGACTCTCAAGATGCTCAGAGCCCTAAGCCAAAGGGTGGGGCCCTGGGCTGGGGATAAACCTCTGTGATTTATGAGCAGCGCAGAAAGGAACGCAGAAGCCGTCTGAGCACACAAAGACTGGGATTTCCAAGACATCCTCACAGATTATGAGGTCAATGAGACAGGTCATTTGAAATAACAACTGTCCTAGGAATTGCCAGCTGTCTGATCTGTGTACCCACAAAGCTTCCTGCTACGCAACAAAGCCATGGCCTGAGGCTGAGTACCCGGCTCTTTGAACCAGCATTCTCTGGGCTACTGGATGACACCCAGTCTGGAGGAAAGCACAGGCCGTCAGAGTCAGCCAACCTCGGTTCCCGCTGTTATGGATTCTGTTCGGCTGGAGGGATTGCTTGATCTCCCTGAGCCGGGAACTAACACCCCTCTCCCAGTGTTGGTGCAAATTGGAGTTAACAAGCCCTCACGTCCGAGGCAGGGGAGGTGGCCACTCCATAGATGGTCACTTCGCGCCTGCCTTCTGGCCCCTTCCCTGCCCTCTCCCCTCCTGGACTACATTGCAGGCCCAACAGAAGTGTCTGTGGACTCGGCTTACCCCTGACTAATGAGTCGCTGGTGGAACGAGAGGCCCCCCAGCCCCAGGCAGGAAGCTAAGGGCGCTACGTGGAGCTGAAGACCAGAAGCCAGCGGTGAGAAGGAACGGAGTTCCAGGCTGGCCAGGCAGTGAGACAAAGCAGGGCCACGCGGGGGCCAGGGCCTGGGCTCTGGTTCTGACCTGGCTGGGAGGGAACCAGGGATTGAGGTTGCTCAGGTCCCGAGTGGCACTGAGGGGAAGAAGCCAGAGAGAGCTACCCTCTCTCAGCACACCCTCCGGAGGCGCTGCCTTTCCAGTGTCTTGAAAGGTGAAGTGTTGAGGTGGATCTTAAGCCTCTGATGCAAAGACATTGGAGGAACTGGCCATGTGAACAAGACAGGACAGGCAGAGGTGATGCGGAGGTGGGCCTCCTGCAGCCCTGCCCCTGCCCCAGGCCCCTCCCGGGATGCTAGCAGCTAACACCGGTGAGCTCCAGACAGGGAGTGTACGTGCATCGAGCCCACCACCCCCCCCTCCAGTCCCCATCACTCCTGTTCTGACAACACACCCGAGGCAGTATTACTTTGACCCCTCCTTGTTTTGCAGATGGGAACCTGGATGCACAATATTGTCCTATAGCTTATTAGAGGCCAGCAGTTCTCCAACCTTATAGGTCTATCCCTGGAGCCACACGGGAACCAACACGCCCCTACCTTCCCTGATTAGGGTCCGTGCGTGTCTGCCCACCAGGTCTCTTGGCTGAGCAGGGCTGACCAGTGACTTTCCCCACAGTCATGGATGCTCGGGCTCTGGACAAGGGGTGGGCAGAGAGCTCATTCTGCTCACTGCTTTTCTTGCATTTGGGGATACTGAGGTCCAGAGGACAAGGAGTCCTCCCAGGTCACCCAGAGCAGAGGGTGCATGGCCCCAGAGTCTGGCCCGTCTGCAGCTCTGAGCCCCATGGGAGACAAAGCTGGACAGGAAGACAGTTGACCTTTCTTCCATCAGGGGAGCTTTGGGGACGTAGAAGCCTTTCCAAGTCTTTAAAAAAAAAAAAAAACCCTTAAATACGTACTTATGATTTGCACTAGCAACTAAAAAAGAATATTTACACCAACTGTTTGAAACAGATCAATGGAACTGATTTGGGGGAAGAAATAGGAACATATTACAAAAAGTAAGTCATCTCCATTTGGTTCTGAGCATTTGACAAGAAAAACACGTGATGGCTGCACCGATTGCCTGTGACCAACGATGCAGAAGGCACAACTCATCAGCCCGACATTCAGTTCTGAATACTCTAATGTACCAAGGAGAGCAGAACATGTTTTAATAAAAATGATAGAAGCTGGTTGCCCACAGGCAGCTGGGAACCATCACCTTCTGGACACCTGCACGTGTGTCTTTTTTGCCCATCTCTTGAGCTGTCGGGTGGAGTGCCAGCCTACCCTGGTGACTTTCTCCAGCCCAGGGTAGACTGTGATGGGCCCCTTGGCGCAAAGAAGCAGGGGCACTGGGAGAAGGCTCTGGGTAGCTCACTCAAAAAGAACTTTCTGAGCTTTTCTTTTATTATAAATATGATATATCCTTATTATAAAAATTTAAAATAATTCATAAAGGTAAAGGTAAAAGTATAAAGTCCAACCACACAGAGACAGTTAGCTGTCATTCACCTTGCAGTGAACTATCTTCCAGATCCTTCTTCAGGCACATACAGTTTTACACACAGGGGAGCATACAGTTCTCTCCACCTGTGAGCTGAGAAAAGAAGCGGGCACAGCTGAGCTCCTGTCTCCCAAAGGAAGGGAGATGGAGGGCGTTGTATTAGTCAGCTAGAGCTTCCACAACAACATAACATAGACTGAGTGGCTTAAACAACACATTTAATTTTCTCCCAGCTCTAGAGGCTGGAAGTCTGAGATAAGGTGCCAGCAGGCTTGGTGTCTGGTGTCAGGCTCTTTTCATGGGTTGTGGATGGCCACCTTCCCACCATGTGCTCTCATGGTCTTTCCTGCATGTGTGCAAGTAGGGAAAGAGAGAGTGGTTTCTCTCATGTCTCTTCTGATAAGGGCACTAACCCCATCATAAGGGCCCCACCCTCATGACCTCATCTAACCCTAAGTACCTCCCAAAGGCCCCTGTCTCCAAATACCATCACTTTGGGGTTAGGGTTTCAACACAGGAATTTGCAGGGGTGGGATGCAAATATTCAGTCCATGACAGGGGGAAACCCTTATTGGGAGCCTACTGTGTGCCCAGAACGGTGCCAACTACTTTGCATCCACAGGCTTATTTGTTCTCACACAGCCTCAAAGGCATGGATTACTGTCCTCATCTTACATATCAAGAAGTTAAGGTTTGTGGCAGATGTGAGATTTAAACCAGGATGCCTCTTTTGCTACTAGGTGAAGGGTTCATGAAAAAGAAAATCCAGAAACAGCCCCAAAGGGAGGAAAACTGCCCTGTTAGAGGTGATGGTGGTGGCTCTGGCCGCTTTCATGCCCCCCTCAGCCCTCTCTGGCCATGTAGGCTCCCCAGGGAGGAATGGACCGCAGGAGGCTGCTTGACAGGTGCAAAGAGGCTTGCCCAGCCCAGGAGGCACCCTGCACTGACCCTCTGCATCTCAGAATAGTTTTCTCAGAACACTAGCTTGTGACATCAAGCCTCAAATTGGGCAGAATAAATCCTTAAAGACAGTTTTCTCTAACGATTACCCTAGCTGTTGAGCAAACCTTATTAGTAATTACTTTGCCGAAGATAGCAGCCCCTCATAGAGCAGAAGAAATGGTAATTACTGGAGCCAGCCCTTCCAGCTATTTTCTGCAAAAAGAAACACCAGCCCCCTGGGATTTCTCTGAACCACTTTAAATCCTGGAGCCGATGGCCCAGGGCTCGGCTGCTCACCAAGTACGTCAATCTCTTTGAGACTCATTTTCCTCATCCATCAGGTAGCGATCCCATTTTCACGTTGGTCACCCCACTTCATGTCCAGCTGTGCATGGTTGTACCCTTGCCAATAACTGGGGTGGGGGAGGGGATATTGGGGTGCTTCACGGATGGGGGATGGGTGAGATGAACAGCGAGGGCTCTGCAAGCAGAAGACAGCCCGGGCACGGGGAGCATGTGTGGGGAAGGGGCCTGAGATGGGGCTGCAGCAGCAGGGACCATGTCATGAAGGACCTGGGATCTCCTGCCAGGATGAACTCCATCCCCAAGGCCATAGGGAGTGACTGGGGAGTCTAAACCAAGGACGCGGCAAGATCGGATTGTTGGTTAGAAGAAGAATTTTCAAGGTAGGGTGACAACGCCCTGGAAAGTGGCAGAGATGCAGGTAGGGAGACCGTTTAGGAGGCCATACCAGTGATGGGGGGGGGACTGTCCAAGGTCTGCCAGGGTGACAGACAAGTCACAGACCTCCGCTGACCTTCCCGCTGGCATTCAGCAGAAGGATGGATAACGGAGAGCTGTTTGGGTTTTGTTTCCATGTGATTTTGGGTGACCTGACATCTCTGTCTCCCACCCCCCAGAACTCACTTCATCTTGTGGGGACCGGGGATGGTAAGTGGAGCCCCAGCGATGGATGGCCTTCCCAGAAAGAGTGGGAAGACTGAGCAGAGGGGATTCCTGGGACCGGAAGGAGAGGGGCACCAGCCCCTGAGACCAGGAGGAGCCATCAGAGCTGTGTGAGCAGGACTAGGAGGGCGGGGTCACGGGAAGTGTCAAGTGCAGAAGGGACACGAGATACACGGAGACTTTGAGGACTTGTTGGGGTGCCTGTGGCTGGGCTGGTGGGGACCTTTGCCAGGCTAGGGATGGGGATTGAGTGGAGGTTGAAAAGTGGAGGCAGGTAACTGGAGGGAATGCACCCTCCCCGGGGTTGGGGGGCTTCTCATGCGTTGTCAAAGGAGGGAGGGCCCTGGGCAAGGGGGGCTGCAGGGAAGAGGCGGTCCTGACCACACAGCGGAGCGGGGAGAGGTGGTGGGGCCCATCCTGGCTGGAGGAGTCGGGAGGGCCGGAGAAGTGATGCGGGACCTTGTCTGAGGTGAACCAGGACAGAGGCAGGGAGGAGGAAGAGACGCAGGGAGGACTCAGTCCGCTCCCGGTCCTGGCATCAACTCACTATTGGACTTCGGGGGACTTGCACCTGCTCTCTGGGCTCCAGCTTCCAGGGCCGGCTCTCCATGACTCCACGGTCTACAACCCCCCCTCAGTGGAATGGTTTCTGAATGCAGAGGGCCTGGGGCAGAGGGGTCCTTGTTACATCTCATCTAGGAAGGCATAACTGTCCACATTTCATAAGTGAGTAAAGTGGGGCTCGGGGAAAACATGCCCAAGGCTATGCAGTAGTAAGCGGCAAATGCGGGCTTCTACTCACACCTGCCTGGCCCCAGCCTCGGCTCTTTCCCCTATACACGAGCATCGCTGCAACAGGTGTACCGTGGGCAGAGGGCCACTGGTGGCTGGTTGGCTGGCTGGCTGGGCGGATGGCTGGATAAATGGATGGGTGGATGGATACATGGGATACTCTCTGTCTCTTCTATCCATCATCTAACTCCATCATCTAATTCTCAGAGGTGCCTCCTCTTCCAGGAAACCCTTCCTCACTCTCCTGTCCCACAAAAATGTCTCCGCATAGGATGACCCTCTCTTCTATAGCACACTCCTCTCACCGCAGACCTATAGCTGCTCTCATAACATCCCGGCCCAGTTGGAGTCTTACTTCCCATACTGGACTGTGAGCTCCTGGGGGATGGGTGGGGGAGGTTCTGTCTCATATGCCTTTGTCCCTGACAGCTCCTGGCAGGGACTTCTATGGTGGCTGCTGGGTAAGTGGGGTGTGAAAGGTAGGCCTTGCTGGCAACTGGACTGAACTGGAGAAAGGCCACAGCAGTGAGGGGAGACCTGGGGGACTGGGGAGTGCAGATTGTACAGCACTCAACCCACCCGCTGTGATCAAATCTTCCTTCTCAGGAGCCCCGCCCTGAGGGCAGCAGGAGAAAGAAACGCGAATTTGCCGGTAAACAGTTCTCACCTCTTCCAGCCTGACTTCTTCATTTGTTCTCTCTGGATGAATTCTCAGATCTCCAGTTATCCTCTCTCAGCCTGCGCCTCCTCTGAGACGTGGGGGCATGGGTGCAATGGTGTGTGTGTGAGTCTGCGAGTGTGCGCCTGTGTTTGGGGGTGTGTGAGTGTGTTGTGTGTCTGCAAGTGTGTGCCTGTGAGTGGGGGGTGAGTGTATGCAGGCTCATGCGGCCTCGTGGGGATGGGGACGGCTCCCTTGCCCCTTCTGGTGTTGGTGCCCCGGTAGCTCCTGCTAGGCCCTGGCTTTGTGTCTGACCGCTTGACCTTCCAGTGTGCCCGATGCTGACCGCTGGATTCTGGCCACACAGTCTTGCCCCAGCAGCCTCCCCATTCTGGCCTTCTCTGATCCACCGGCCTCCTTGGCACGGGGGTATCCCCTCCCCAGGGAGCCTGGGAGCTTCCAGATCCTCTGCAGAGCTCACAGGTGTCAGTCAGCTCCATCGTCGTTAACCTGGACCCCTCCGTCCCCAGGGTCACACTCTGGCTCCTGTACACCAGAAGGAAGGTGGCTCCTCTCCCAGGCCAGGGGTGTGGGCCAGGGGACTCTGCTGGGCACAGGTTTCCCCACGGCTTCCTTCGTGTCTGCATACCTCCCTCACCTGAGCTATGCGCGGGGGGAGGGGCGGGGGGCACACCTCACCCCTCTCCCTCCTCCCTCCTCTAGCTCAGGATGCTATAGGCCAGAGGGGAACGTGTCTGTTCCCAGGACCCCAACACAGTAACTTCCCAGTTACCACTTCTCTTCCCAGATCATCAGCCAGGTCTAGCTCTTGATGTGTTTGCCGGTAAGAGCTTAGGGTCGAGAAAGTCTTTCTTTCTGGACAAATCCTGGGTTTCGGGAGTGTTGTCTTGCTGCTGACTCAGAATCCTACACTGGGTATCAGAGCTGGATATTGCCTTCCTGCCTCTGCGTTTCCGTCTCAATAACCCAAAATCTTCCCAAAGGAAAAGCGTGGGATCCCACCGTCACACACAGAAAGTGGAAAGAGAAAAACCACTGCTTCAGGAAGCCCTTCTCACAGTTATGTGAGTTTAGGGATGGCAGGGTCACAGATGCCTGCTTCAGAGCTAGATGTTTGAAGGAAAAGGGTGGGGAGAATCGCTCTTAATCAACAGCCCCGGGGGCAGGTGCATTCCCACCACCTCAAGAGCTGACCAGCCCCTCTGCAGGGTGGGAATTTTACAAACAGGGAAACGGGGAACAAGGCTCAGAGGTGGAAGGTAGCTTAGCCAAGACCAGAGCGAGTGAAAGAAGCCGGGCGGGACCCCAGGACACGTGATTCCAGGCCTGGGCTCTTGCTAAGAGCTGGCAGCTGTCCGGGCCTGGCCACCAACACGGCGCATATCCGTTGGCAGCACGGGGCACAGGCACCGCAGCCCGACAAGCCCACTTGCCTACTGTTTGGAAGGGAGCTGAGGACACACCCTCCAGTCCCCACCCTCCAAGGTACAGAATCTGGTTCAGAGGAGCAAGCAACACACTCAAGAGAGGGAGACCCGGGTGGGGAGACAAGGGAGGGTGGAGGACGTCTCCAGGGTGGGGTCCACCTCCGGAAAGTGAGGGCACACAAACAAGGTAGAATTGCAGCCGGCTTCTGTGCTGGGAAAGTCCCCAGGTCCCGTCCCCACCCCTGGTCCCTGCTCTAGCCCTCCCAGCTGCCCTGCAGCTCCAGGAAGAGGTGAGCGCTCTATCCACTCCAGCCATCCCCTTTCTGAGCATCTCCAGGCAGGAGGTGGGCCACTATGCTGAGAAGGTGCCTGGAGCGGGTGGTTGTGAGCCCCGAGCCAGCAGCCGCTGGGCTGGGGGCTTTCTCTCTCTACAACGGTGCTGGCTGCAGAGAAAGGTTTGCACAGCAGAGCGGCAGACCAGTCTGTATTTTCATGGACAATCAGGAAATGTTTGTCTGGTGCATATACATGTGATTATGTGTGTGTTGGGTGGATATACATCCAGATGGTCACTGACTATTGCTCAGTTATGTAAAGACTCCTCCAGGCATGGTATAGATGGGCCACCCACATTGCTGGAAGGACTTAGGGACCCTCTCAGCAGGCCTCTCCTTTCCTGGAGTCCTGACAAGGGAGTTCACACATGCACCCTGACTCAGGGCTCCTGCTGCCAGCCTGGCCCTCTCCCGTCTCCCGGCCCTGCCCCTGCGTGCCATCTGGAGAACCACCAAGAAAAAATATTTTTAAAACCTATTTTTCTGATTATAAAAGTAATTCACATTTAATAAAAGAAAAGTACAAGGAAGAAAGCAGGGCCAACTAGACAATTGCTGTTCACATGTGGCTTTGAACCTTATCAATATCTATACAATATTCTTGTATATATTTTGCATAAACACAGAATATGTATATAATATATCCCTATGTATGAAAACACCCATAATTGACATATTAGAGGCATTATTTTGAACTCTGTATTTTCTCGAGTCATAGAAAATTCTTCAGGAACATTACTTTTAGTGATGGCCTGACAATAGTCGATCATATGACAGCACCATACTGCACATCAGCGTTCTAGAAACCAAGCCAGCAGTCCTTCTGATACCCACGATGGCTGGCCACTCAGTGCTTGTCGGGACACACAGCTTTCGGCAGCAGCATAGCCTCCAGAAATGGTCAGGGGGAACTGCGTGGGTGTGGTGTGCCAGGGGCGGAAGGAGAAGCCACAGGCAGGAGGACGCAAGTTCCATCTCAGTCACCTTGGACTTGAGATATTGGTGGTACATCTGGGCTGCGCTTCCTACAGTCTTGGAGCACAGGAGAGAGGGAGAAGCCGGAGACAGAGGTGTGGGAGTATCTTCCGAATGTTCACGAAGTTCCCGCCCAGTGCCCAGCACTACAAGCTCTAGGGGTGGTGAGAAGGAAGTCTAAGGATGCCAAACGGGTGGTCCTCACCCCACAGGAGCGTCCTATTGAGGAAGACAAAACACGTGAGGATGTATGTGTGTGCGTGTACCATGTGCCATGCGATGCTTAGGGCTTCGCATACATCACCTGTCATCCTTGCAACAATCATGTAAATCGGGTAAGATTGTCCCCATTTCACAGGTGAGGAAACTGAGACTCTAAGTGGATGAGTAACTTGATTGCGCAGCTAAAAGGGGGTGGAGCCAGTATTCATAACTAAATCTGGTTGATTAGCTGTCCATACTCTCTCTCTTGCTCCTCCATGTCTTTTTTTTTATATAAGTTTATTTATTTATTATTTATTTATTTATCTAGGCTGCGTTGGGCGTGCGGGCTTCTCTAGTTGCAGTACGCAGGCTCTAGAGTGCGTGGGCTCAGTAGCTGCAGCACACAGGCTTAGTTGCGGTATGTGGGATCTTAGTTCCCCGACCAGGGCTCGAACCCAGGCCCCCTGCGTTGGGAGTGCAGAGTCTTAACCACTGGACCACCAGGGAAGTCCCTCAATGTCTTTTAATTAAATAACAAGACAAAAAGTGTTACAAAAAGTACTATGTCAGTTCAAAGACAGGACAGATTACAGTGGGTTTCCTGGGGGTGAGGGTGGTTGGATCTGGTCCAGAGGGAGGGGGACCATTCTCAGTGGGAACCAGGGTTTGTTGACAGAAATTTCACCCCACAGCACGTGAGTGTCGACTCCTCTTGTCGCTCCCCCCCACATCTCCCGTGTAGGCTTCAGGGCTCAGGGGCCCAAGGCACCCTGCCAACACCTGCCCCTCTTGGCCTCGGGCTCTCTCTGCCCGTTGGGGGGCACTTACCACTCAGAGGGAAGGTCGCAGCTTCCAGGGATTAATCCCGTGTGCGAGCAGCCCTCCGCTCCTGGGTGTACTTGCGCCCCAGCTCCCTTGCCCTCGGATCAGGGGTCTCTGCCACTTGCGGGTTTTCCCAGCGGGGTTAGGGTCCAGCCTCTCCCCTCCCTGTCTCATCCCCCTTTCTTATGAGTGTTCCCTTCACCGTCCCAATAAGCGACTGCATTTTAGTCCATGTTTCTGGGCCTGCTGGGGGAACCCGGATTAAGACAGAGGGCCTTGAACACCTAATGACTCTTATTTGAGGTCGAATAAGAGAGTCACTGAAGGATTTTTTTTTTTTTTTTGCGGTACGCGGACCTCTCACTGCTGTGGCCTCTCCTGTTGCGGAGCACAGGCTCCGGACGCGCAGGCTCAGCGGCCATGGCTCACGGGCCCAGCCGCTCCGCGGCATGTGGGATCTTCCCGGACCGGGGCACGAACCCTTGTCCCCTGCATCGGCAGGCGGGCTCTCAACCACTGAGCCACCAGAGAAGCCCCACTGAAGGATTTGAACGGTAGGAACGACATCACGAACACAGCATTTCCTGAGCTGCAGCAGCCAGGGCTTGGCAGTCAACAGGAGAACTCGGAACCCAGAATCTCTTTGAGGCCAAGCAGCCAGGGGTGGTGGAGAGAAGGCCTGGGCAGGTGGGTCCTGAGGCTGCACTCAGGTGGCAGAAAAGCCCTCCTCCGCGTCCTCAGCACCCTCACCATGCCCCCGCCACCCGCCTCTCCCACCTGCCAGTCAGAGCCCTGCTGAGCTACTCTCTGCTTGTTGCCCAGGGAGCAGCCTCCGTGGGCTTATCTCAGAGACGGCAGGGTAGAGATGGCTGTGGTTTTCCTTCCTCTCCTGCTGCCTGTAATTTCCAGAAGGACCCCTGTTGCGTGACACAGTCTCCCTCCCACCAACAGGCAGGGATGGACTGTGCTCCTAGCTCTAGCCGCCAGACTTCTTGTCTTCTCCCATCTGTGCTCAGCATCTCCCTGGAAAATCTGTTAGCAAGAGAGCTCTAGTCCTGTTCGCAGCCCCCCTGCACCTCCTCCACCTTCAGCGGCTCACCTGGGGAGGACAGGTAGCCAGGGTCTCCGCCACTGCAGTGGGACCGTCTCTTAGCCCCGCCCAACCTCCCCCCAGCCACTGACCATGAAAACGTTATGTTCTGGGCTTCAGTTTCCCCAGGGCGAATCCTTACCTGTCCTCTCAGCTGTAGAGCCATTGCCAACAGGTTGTCAAACAAGACTCCCCAGGACCTGCCCCCTCGCTGGCTGGCTGGCTGCCCCTCAGGCCCTGGACATGGGCTCAGAGGACACCCTCTGATCCCAAACTCGCCGGGCTCCCGTGTGCCTCTAGGTCTGCAGCTTCTCTTGCCGGGACTGCCTGTCACCCCTCTTTTTCACCAGGCAAATTCTAATTCACTATTTAAGGCCTTGGCTAAGTGTCTTCTGAAAGATCGGTGATTAGTTCCCTGTGAACGGCTCCTGCACCGACTCCACCCTACCACTCCCTCTGCTGACCCAGGTGCGTTTCGTAGATTCCTCCACGGTGCCACGGACGCGTGTGCTTCTGTGTCTCCACACTTAGGCCAGGAACTTCCTAAGGGCACAGCCTGCATCTGTTTTACTGCCGGTGTCAAGCTCTTATGGGTGTTTACTCAACAATGCTTGAATAAGTGATCTGGAGAGTGAAGAGGCGATCTGGGAGGTGATACCTCTCCCTCCTCTGCATATATGATCTTTCTAAAGGTATGAAAAAGAGAGTTTGAAAAGCCTGCTCACCACCCTTGAAATAGCAGAGCTTTGGGGAGTGGGGAGGAGGGGCCGCCCCACGTGGAGGAAGCAGGGAGGGTGCAGACAGGGTCACAGGAAAGGGCTGATGAGCAGGATGGCTAGGGATTCAGGCTGAGGACTCACACTGAGACCGTCCAAGCCTCCTGGTAGTCCGAGGACAGCCTTGTGGAGATACCCACTGCCCTGGGATGGAGGCTGGGGCCATTTTATTGGGGTGTTGGGGAAAAGGCAGGAGGAGTGGTGTGGCCAGACACTGTCACTAGGGTTACCATCTGGGCTCTCTCAATGTCCCCATGTCCACCTCCTTCCCTCAGGAGCTGGCCAGACCCGCTTCGTCCTGTCAGGCATCCTCCCACCCTCCCCAACCCCTCCCAAGGCCCTCTCTCCACTGGGGCACCTTCGATTTTCCCCACTGTGCTCCAATCCACTTGGCCTCAGTCCCGTCTGAGGGTCACCCCCAGGGACCAGACGAGCCTCGCCTCCACTGCTCCCTCTCTTGGCCCCGGGCTCTGGCCCCACGGATCCAGGCTGTTCTCGAGCTCACCACACCCTCCCCACTGGCCTCCTCGCTCTTATGCACAGGGCTCTCCGCCCACCCTGCCCGCCCTTCCTCCTCTTTCTGGGCCTTTCCTCAGTCGGGCCCAATGCACAGTTACCGGGGGGCTCCTATAGGCCATCTCTTGAGAAAGCCTTCCCTGATTGCTGGCCATCTCCCCAGGCTGCCTCAGGTGCCCTCCGCCACCCACCCCTGGTCCCCCCTGTTTACCTGTCCCCTGGCCTTTGGCAGCACCTCTGTGTACACGAGTAACCGGCCTGTGAGCTCCTTGAGGACAAAAGTCATGTATATTTGTCTCTGACCACAGCCGGGTCCAGAGTAGAGGTTGGTAGGTGTTTGTTGACTGACTGAATGACCAAAAGGAAAAGCACTGGATTTTGCTAACTTGAAATCCACAAGCCCCCCCGCCCTTTTTTTTTGAGAAGGACGTTTCTTTATTTATAGGGATTCTCGGTCATCTTCACTGCGGAAACATGGAAACGTGCGCCGCAGAGACGGCTCTGAGGGCAACCTTTCACGAATGTGTAGGCTGCTCCTGCATCTCACCTGTTTCGAGCCCCTGTGCTCACCTTCCCCAGTACAAGGGGACCCTGTTGTGTGCTCCACCTCGGGGACAAGGAAGGACCACTGTGAAATCAGAGATAATCAAAGCAGCTAATCGCCAGGTCCACGGGGATGCACAGACATTTCACATTAGGAATGCGTCCTTGGTAGGATTCGCCAAGAAGATTGCAAAGTGAATGTAGAAACTTTCTCACTCCGGGAGAATGAAACGGATACAAAATCACCAAGCAGATGGCCTCCCCGATCCTTTCTCACTTCCCCGCTGGAATGCCATTTCTCTCTGTCACCTTGCAATGATGCAGAATTTATAGACATCTTCCTTCCTGCAGAGGAAAATCAGGTCTGAGGAACAAACTGCATCCTTCGTATGACATTTCCTTCTTCTGCGGGGCCCGTCTCTGTCTTGAGGAGCACTCAGCCCATGTCAGTTTCTGGGGTCAGATGGGCCCCTTCTCCCTGTCAGGAAGGAGCCTTCCGGGGGTCTCCCCGCCAGGTGGAGACTTTCCTGCTCCCCTCCCCCGGAGGGCACTGGGTGAGCTGTGAAGTCGTGGGTTTCAGAGCGAGAAGGACTGGATTTCAGTTCTGCCCTTTACGTGAAGTGATGCTGTGGTGAGTTATGGGGTCTTGCCGGGTCCAATGCTTCCTCTTCATAAAATGGAATAATAACACTTTTCTGGGCTGTCTGAGGATTGAAACCCCAAAATGACCCAAAGCATTGGGGCTAACCCATAGAGAGTATGCAATAAACCGTGCAGCTTCTCCCGTTTCATGCCCTTCTGGGTGTAGCTCCAAACATGGGCCGTGGTTCCCATCAGGACTGGAGCAGGGGTCAGGAGGTTGCTGAGGAAGGGGATTCAGCTGCATAAACCACAGTTGATTTTCAAACAATAACAGAAAATTGGATACGCAGTCAGAGCAGAAGATACCTGGCAGCCAGGGGGTGAAAAAGACACATAACCCCACATATGCTACTTTTGTTTCAAATAAATGGTTGAACAAAGTAAACTCGTACCATAGAACTAAATAAATTCAAGTTGGGTTAAACATTAAGTGTAAAAAAAGCACTTAAAGTACTAGGAGAAAGCATCGTTTATGATCTATATATCGTGAAGGTGAAAAAAGACCTTTAAAACATGATGCCAATGGTAGAAAGGATCACAAATAAAAAGAAAGTGGCCAAGATGGCAGAGTAAAAGGACCCTGAGCTTACCTCCTCTCACGAGCACACCAAAATCACAACTATCTTCAAAACAACCATCGATGAAAAAGACTGGAACCTACCAAAGTAGAAACTATCAAAAATAAAATAAATAGATAAAATTGATATATTCGATCATAAATTAAGATATAAATTGATAGATTTGATCATAAAAAGAGAACAGCTCTACTTCCCAAACCAGTCATAAATACAACCAAAGGCAATCGACAACCTTGGAAAATATATTTATCATATATATGGCTAGTAAGAGTTTCAGCAACCATAATATGTAAGTAGCTGTTAAAAATCAATAGAAAAGAGAAAAATATTCCAGTAAAAAATGGTAAAAGAACATAGAAAGTTATCACAAAAAAGAAAGATAACTGGTCAATATGTGAATAAACTTTCAACTTCATATTAGTCAGATATATGCTAAATGAAGCCTTATTTTGCCTTATTCTTCAGCTGGTAATAACTGACGAGCAAAGGTGCAGATAAATTGGCATTCTCATATAGTACTCTTGAGTCTGTAAATGGGTATAACTTTTATGGAAGCATTTTGGTGACATGTTTCAAAAATCTTAATTTTTGCATACTCTTTGACCCAGTAATTCCATCTTCAGGAATTTATTCCAAGGAAATAATCATGAATATATACAGAGACTTAGTTACATGGACATTCATAGCAGCATTGTTCATCAAAGCAAAAAAGTAGATAACATAGAGGATTGCTTTAATACTATTTTGAATATTGTATGATTATTAAAAAGTATAGTAGAGAGATAATGCATAGGAGAATACATGTATATCTATATGAGTCATATAGCTGTATTTATTCTATATGAGTCATGTAGCTGAATAAATATATATTCATACATTCATAATATGTGAATAATATATAGGTGAATATTCAGTGACATAGAAGTTATTGTATATTGTTAGCTTAAAAAGCAGGTTACAAATTAGCAATGTATTCATTATAAGCCTTGATTCATTTTTTTTTAGTACATATATGCATAGAAAGAAACACCATATGTATGTCGAGAACAGTAATCTCAAGTGGATCATTTTTATTTTCTACTGTTTGGTTCTCAGCATTTTCTATTTTTTCTCTGAAATGAATATTTATTACTTTGCAACAAGACAAAATTTCTATTTTAAGAAATGTTTATTTAAAGAAAAGAATGCTCCACTTTGACTACTGATTCTACTGCCCTAAGGTTATCTCCAAAATGTCCGTTCATAAAGGTAATAGATGCAAAGGGAATGCCAGTTTATGGATGAAAGTACCTCCTACAGAAGTTACTAAAGCAAAGCATCAGTAACAAAATCTCCACTCTAGAAAAAATGAGTGAAACAGGGGGACATATTTTATAGTAAAGGGCCGGATGGTCTTCAAAGTCCCATTGGGGTGTAAAATCTCAGGTTCTCTGCCTTCTCCCCAGCTGTGGCTTTGTTGGCTGTGGTCAACGTCCAGATGTGCAGTCACAGAGTGAAAGTGTCTGGTGGCCACGGTCCAGGCTTGGTGGGTCGGGTGGGAGCTGACAGGGGGGCAGCAATGGCGAAGAAAGGGAAGCCAGCCCAGGAAGAGCTGTTGGTCTCAGAGGAAAGGGAAGAGTCACAGTGAGGGCTTGGGCTCTGTTCACTGCATCCTGCAGCCTCTCCAGGCAAGGCGGATGGCTTGGCTTCCTCCCCAGGGCCCCCAGAGCTCACTTAATCCTGCTGGATCCCCTCGGAGAGACCATAGACTCAGCCCCACGGCAGCACTGAGAGAGAGAGCTGGATGTGAGAAGAGATGCTTTGCACTGGAGATGGAAATGCGTTGGGGAGCTGGTCGTTGAGCAGCAGGTCCAGGGAGGTAGCAGCTCTGATGGTGATTCTCCTGCCATCCACTGGGGATATGATTGGGTTTCCAGGTTGAACCACAGCAAAGAGATGCTTGGAATCCAAGAGAAGGGGGTGTCTTTTCTTAGGGGGATAAAACTAAACATGAGAGTGATGTCTTGGGAACAGCAGACATTTCCAATGGAGTCCCTGTCTCATCCATGGGATATGGCCCCACTCCACCCTCTGCTGCAGGAGCCTCAGGCTTTGGACCATACCATCCCCATGTCAGCAGCAAGTGAGGAAGGTACGAGCAATGTATGACACAGTCCCTGGGAACATTGCCACACACAAATGAGCTGGCCCATTAGATCCCTCTCTTAGGAATGTGCATGTGGTCGTGTAAAGAGAATCCACAATTAGCAGTGGGAAGTGATGGTGAAAGGAACCAAGGGAAGACAAGCCCTGGGACAGAGCTGGGGTCATAACAGCAGCAGGAGGGGCCCCCAGAAGGGCAGACCTGCACCACCCGGTTGCCATATCCTGAGGAACCGGGATCCTGGCTCCTGTGCAGAGGCCGCAGGCGGACCCAGGATGGGTGCCTGCTCCTGCCTCTGCAGGAGTGACCTGTGCAGTCACACGGGGCCCCACGCTCGGATTACCGCTCTGCTGCTGCCATGTTGAAATCCGTCCTCATTTTTTCATTTTGCACTGGGCCCTGTAAATGATAAATCATGAAGACAGCCCCTGTTCTTTAATTATTATTGAGGTAAAATTCTTATAACATAAAATTCCACCATTTCAACTATTTTAAAGTATACAATTCTGTGGCTTTTAGTACAATCACCATATTATGCCACCATTATTACTATCCAATTCCAGAACACCTTCTTCACCTCAGAAAGAAACCCCGTTCCATTAAGTATTTGCTCCATATTCCTCCCTCCCCCGAGGCCCTCATCGATTTTCTGGATTTGCCTATTCTGAGCATTTCATATAGATGGCATCATACGATATGTGGTCTTTTGTGTGGCTTTTTTCAATTTGTTTTCTTTTTCTTTGTTTTGTACTCAGTAGCAATTATTTTTTTGCATTTACTATTCATTTCTTTTCACTTTTGTTTTCAAGGTTCATCCTTGTAGCTTATGTCAGGACTTTATTCCTTTTTACAGCTGAATAATATTCCACTGCATGGATCCACCACATTTTGTTAATTCATGCACCTGCTGATGTACGTTTTGATTGTTTTTACTTTTTGGCTATTATGAAGAACATGGCTACAAACCTTTGTATACAAGTTTTTGTTTGGACCTATGTTTTCATTTCTCTTAAGTTTATGCCGAGGAGTGGAATTGCTGGGTCACAAGGAAACTGTATGCCTAACTTTTTGTGGAACCTCCATGCTGTTTTCTGCACCATTTTAATTCCCGCCAGCAATACGCGAGGGTTCCCATTTCTCCACATCCTCACCAACACTTATTTTCCATTGTTTTGATTATAGCATACATCCTAGTGCTTTGATTTACATTTCCCCAATGACTAATGACGTTAAGCATTTTTTCATGTGCTTATTGGCCATTTGTAGATCTTCTTTGGAGAAGCGTCTATCAGACTCTTTGCCCATCTGTTAACTGACTGTTTGTCTTTTTTTGTTGAGTTGTACCCCTGACTTTGGATGTCTGCAAGGCTTCATCCCCCTTATTCCCTCATCCAGAACCTCCCTACAGGCTGCCCCTCAGCCAGCATGAGCAAGTCTTCTTGTCTTTCATCCCCAAAAGAACACAGATATTAAGCCTTTTACCATTTCCATCTCCTTTCTAACCCTCTCCAAAGGTGCTAGTTTCTGCTTTGGGCTTTTATTTTGGGTAACATCACCCCATCCACATACTTCCTTTTGGGCAGCACTGTTCTGGCTCATTTGATATTTGAGACTATTTCTTAATTTATCCATTAAACCTTAGGCAGCGTAATTCTGAGACTTCCTCCCCATTCAGGAGGAAAGCAAGCCATTTGCCTCACTCAGCCATGGATTCATTAAGAACCTCATCAGTGAGGGGTCGTTGATGGCACTTCCTGTTTGAGGCAAAGTCACAGAAGAAAACAGGACACTAGACCCGAAGAAGTAAGTCCCTTTCTTCCTAAGCCTAACACAGTGAATTTTTGCACTTTGGCGACTTTCAGCATCTCAAAAAAACAAAACAAAACAAAAAACACAACATTCGGATTGTGGTCCAGACAACATTGTGTTTCTGGCAAACATGGAGAACACGTGATTTCTTCTGACAAAATATTACAAGGAAGGCTTTTCAGCACGACCACCCAAGATCCTGCAGGTGCTGAAAGACCACCAACCCTCTCCCTCTGCTGGGGCCGGCTGCATCTTCCAGTGAAATGGAATGCACCAAATTGCTTATTAACTCATTCGTTCTGTCTTTTTGCTGGTGTAAAAATAAGTAAAAACATGAGTGTATCTCCCAGCTATGGTAGATTTTGGAAAAGGAGAAATAAAATCTAGAAGCTTCCATTGCAGTTCAGATCAGGACTAAGTCCCAAAGTCCTGAGATGGTGGGAATGAGCCACATGACTGTTTGGCCCTGGATTTCCGTCAGGCTCAGCTTCTGCTTCCTCTGCCCGGAGGGCCCGACACAGAGCCCAGAGGAAGGGGAAACTTCCAGGTGCTGTGGCTTGACTATCAGAGATGAGCACACGGGAGTTGAGGCTCTACAGGTGGACATGCTGTGTGACTTTGGGCTGGTCACTCACCCTCTTGTGCCTGAGTGCCCTCAACTGTGAAAATGGGGCAATTTTTGTACCTATCTCATAGAGCTATATGTGCTGATATTTGCTATATTCATATTCTTATTCTTATTAGAAGAGGTTACCCAACAGCAGGAATGGTGTCTAAAAGTGAAAGAAGGGATAAAAAGAGGGCAGAGGAGGAAGATCACATCCGGGGAGTGGATGTTGGGGGATAGAGGCGGGGCTTACCTTACTCTTGAGAATCAGGATGTTGAATCAAAATGTACCTGTCTTGAGAATCAGGACGGGAGAGACATGAATGTCTCCACAAAGCAACAGACTGCCTGCCATAGCGGGAACAGTTCTAGCCCCTGGGAGCTCACTCCCTCACAGCGACCCTGAGGGCTTCGACAGTCCTATTCACATGGGACCTGGAGCAGATGCTGGCGGTCTCCGGTCCTATCCCCGGCCCTCAGGTCTTACCAGGGCACTGCATTCTCCTGACTCCCATGGCTAGCTTCCAGGAATGCAGGCAAATTAACACCCCAGTCTCCCTGGGCCCCAACCAATAACTGATAGGAGTGGGATAAATACCCCCACTCCCTCCCCGGATGGGAGAGCTCAGACGTGTGTTCTGCAAGGCTCCAGGGTCCAGGATGCCCATCGTCGCCCACAGTGGTGCTGTACCGGGTAACATGCCTCCCTTCTCCAGTCCAAGCTGGCTTTCCGTTTCCTGGGATCGCTTCCCTAATGAGTCACTCAAATTGAGCCTTGTCTCAGGGTCACTTCTGAAGATTCCAGACAAGGACAAAGCCCAAACCTGCCCGAGACTTCTTCCCACTGGGCCTGGCCACACCTCCAACATCCAGGAATAGAAAGCCTTCAAGTATTGGGGGAAAGGCCTCCTGGATCCCCTGCAGTCTGGGCCTTGGAAGCCCCTTCAGTTGCCCCCTTTTGGGATCGGCTTCCTTAGATGAATTCCAGCCCCCATCACTCTCCTGAGACATTGCCCGGGAGCCAACTCAGAGTCAGGAGATACATTGTGCTTGACACTGAATTTGGTTAAAAAAAAAAAAAGAAAGTAAGGAGGGAAAAGCTGCAAATCTCATGGCTGTTTTATGGGAGAGAAGAAGAGAAGAAGGAAATTACCCATCATGCCTTACTGAGCATCAGGCGCTGTGCTTAGTGGTTCTGTATAGTGATTTCACTAGATCCTAGAGTCACTGACACCTTCTTTATGTGTCGGTACTCAGACACCTAACTCCTTGGAGCCCAGATGTCTGCAGCTGCAATCTGCCCCGTGTGGTTCAGCCTGGCTTGTTTCTACCCTCTGGGCTGCCTGCTGGGGCTGCCTGCTCTGTGCCAGGCGCTGGGGGATAAGCTTTGGTTCAGCCTTCAGGAAGCTCTCTCTGAGGGTGTCAGATTCACCAAAATAACCGAGGACCAGCCAGATGGTGATGAGGTGAAACTAGAGACTCACACACCATGGGATCCGAGAGAGGGAGACAAACCATGGTCGGGAGCCTGGCCAGGGCGTCTGTAAAGGTGTTTTGGAGGATGTGGGATTCGAGCTGGTCCCTGAAGAAGAAGAACCATGGTAACAGTTGTCGAGACTCATAACAGCAGCAATACCTCACGTTTGTGCCGAGAACCGTTCCAAGCACTTAACACTTTTTAAGTCACTTAGCCCCCATCACCCTATCAGGTGGATGCTGATATTAGCTATCATTTGACAGATGAGGAAACTGGAGCACAGAATGGGACACCATTTGACAAAGGTCACATGACTTGGAAGTGGAAGAACAGGGTTTTGATTCTGGCACCCTCGTTCCAGAATGAGGCTGAGCGGAAGGGCCTCCTAAATCAGATGGACGGTCAGAGCCGAGGCGAGGGGACTGCAAACCACGCAGAAGACCCTAGGATGCAGGAGGATGTGCTGTGAGCTGATACCAACCAGACAGAGAAGGGCCTGGAACGCTCAGGTGAAAGATTTGGACAATATCACGTAGTGGGATGGGGCACCCCAGAGACGTCCTGCACAGATTTGAGGTTTCTGAAGATCGCCACAGGTTGGGGAGACTGCAAGATAGACATGACCTGAGAGGGAAAGAGGCCAGCTCACCAAGTCACAGAGTCCAGGAGTGTTGTCTGAGGTGTGGCATGTGTAGACATGGAAAATCAACAGACGCTTAAACATTATACAGCCGCCCTCAGAGCACATTTCACTGGACACCCAGAGTTAACCACTGCATGACCACAGCCCAGCCGTCTGCCCACACTCAGACGCCCTCAAGCTCAGGAGCTGCCTGGGTCAGTTCTTCCCAAAAGACAGCTCTCATGGTTATTATTTTAGTTTTGCTCTCATCTCTATCAGAGTTTTCAGGAGGAAGGTCCTGTGGTCACAGCAGGGTGTGACGCTACCCACAGGTCTCCCAGGGTGGTGCCTCTGATTGGTCAGCAGGAATGTGGCAGTTGGGGGGAGGGAGGGAGCTAAGTTCAATTCAGGTAAAGCGTAGGAGGAAGCCAGGTTCTGACCATAGCCAGACAGGTTCTGACCTCAGCCTGGGCCAAAATCTCTTTCTGTCCTTCAATGGTCAATTAATATCCGCGAACATGGGGACAGAAAGCAGAGGTGTGAGGGGCTTCTTCTTAGGAGAGCTGCATGATAAAAGGAAGAGAGGACCCTAGACAGGTGAGTCTGCCCTGATTTCCCATCCCGCTGTCAGCACAATGATGTAGTGGGGGCCCTCCTCCAGGCCACCCCAACCCAGGCTTGCGGATGTCACCTCTTTACATTTCTCCTCGGTCCGCAAGAGCCTGACGCGCACACTGGCCTCCACTTGATCGGATGTCCTCGGTTGACAGTGAGGCCCCGAGGCCAGGAGAGCTGTGGCCTGCCACGGTCAGTGAGGCCCCTCTCCACCCTGGTGGACCTTTGGCTGCTGAGATGACCTGCCCACTGTCACCCGACACGCTGCTTACAGGGAGGGGCCTTAGACGGTGGGCGGAAGAGAGCCACTGGGAGAAGGAGGCTGTGACCTCCTCATGGAAGCCGTGGCCCTGACGCCATGTGCACCCATAATGCTATCATCCTCAGAAGCAGAAGGTGTGAGTGCAGGAGACGGTGTGGGCGGAGGCATTAGGGTGCCTGTGTTACACGGCCCACGCGTGTCGCTGCACCTTTTCCCACAGCGTCTTATTTAATCCTCAAGAGAGCACAGGTAGATGCCGTTATACTCAGTTCTACACAGAAACTGAGGCTCAGAGAGACGGAACTTGCTGTAAGGGGTGCTGCTCATGAGTGAAAGGGCCAGGGTCGAACCGGGATGAGCGGGACGCCGGAGCCCCGCCCACCGCTGTGCAGGGCGCAGGCGCCCTGGTGTTCTCCATTGGTCCACGTGTATTCATCCCTCAGTCACATGTGTGGCTAGTAGGTATCTGTTACTTTGGTGGAAAGAGAGAGAAAGAGATAGAGATAGAGAGAGAGAGAGAGAGAGGGAGAGGGAGGGAGAGAAGAGAGGGAGGGATGGAGGAAAGAAAAGGTAGAGACAGGTGTGTTGGGTGCTTGCTCTGTACCTGCCCTTTCTCAGCACGTGACCTGTGCGAGCCTGGGGTCTGTCTGCCTACAGCTCACGGCCTGGAGCGGGGGCAGACAGGTGAGGACATGCTTGGGTCTTTGAAGCGGGTCATGGAAGCAGAGTTCAGCAGCCCTCGAGCCCAGGGAAGGCACCTGAAGCCGGTCCTCGGAGCTGTATCCCGCGGACGCATCCGCGACAGGAGAAAGTAGTTCCAGGACACACAGGTAATGGCTGCTTTCCTGCGGAGACTGTATTTCAGAGATGTCACCTCTCAGGTGTAAAAGCGAGTAAATGCCATTCCTCCATTTGTGACGAGTCTGGAGTCTGGGGGGCGGGGTGTTTATAAATTGTTTTCAGGCCGAATCTCCTTTTGAGCTGATGCTCATTCCACCGCCCAGCCTGCTTTCTGAGTCATTCAAACCCACACAGCTCAGTTCCTGGGAGGGGTAGCCAGGCTCGGTGGACGAGGTACCCTAGCAGCAGCTGGAACTTGGGGGGGTTCTGGGGAGGAAGATGGCTTGGGCGCACCAGGGGGAAGCGGGCACCTCCTCACGGGGCTTGTACCATGGCTTCCCCCCACCCCAAGGCTCATGGGCAGGTGACCAACACCAGGCTGGGACCCCCGACGAGGGATACCTAAGCCAGAGGGCCCACGGAATGCCAGGCTGCGTGGCCCTGGCAGGGCCAGACCTCCCCAGAATGCCAGGCGCCGTGTTCTAGGCCTCTCTCCCTATGCACGGTGTCCTTGTCCTCTGACCCTGTCACTCTGGTTCAGTCAGGTAAACTGCAGCTAAATAATAATAATAGAAACAAGGACAGGGCAGGCGTTTACGTGCAGTATCGCACTGAACCCTCACAGCAACTGTTTCTTCCTTCTGTGGCTGAGACTTGCCCTCAGCTCGGAGCTGCTGGGTGAAGCTGGCACCCTCTCCCTGGATGTCTGGCTCTAAAGCTCCTGCTGTTTCTGAAATGAATTGATTCTGAGCTGTAATTGATCGCTACAGCTTCAGGTGAGTCCTTGTCCCTGACTGGGGTGGGGACGGAGCAAGCTTAGAACAGAGGGATGAAGCAGGAAGGTGGAATTTCTGGAAGCAGGAGTGGGGCAGGGGCAGCCTTCCCAAGGCGCCTGTGAAATCACCTCGCATGGGCTGTTTCCTGTTCACAGCTGCGTGGGACCAGCCCTTGGAATAGATTTCCAGCTGGTCCTGTTCTAGACTGAAGTCAATTTACACTGAGTTAAAATATCAAAAAGGAAATGTCTGAAGAATTGCATCCTCCTTCCTGCCCCCCAGGATTTGAAGTTTGAAGTGAGAGGGGACTCTCAGGAAAAGACCGAGTATTTAGAGACCCCCGTTTCCTTGCAGAGACCCCAGTATTCTTCCTCTACTTTACATGGAGACCCTCATCCCCACCGGGCCCTGGCGTGCTTCATCATAACTGCAAGGCATCCCATCTTCTGGATGAAGAAACTGAGGCTCGGGGAGATTACAGGACTCAGCTAAGGTCATCTGGCTGATTAATGGCAGCATCAGGGTTCAGATCCAAGTTTCTTGGACTTGGGGTCCACTGGCCTGTCGTTACACTGCGGGTTTCCATTATGGCAGCATCAGGGGCAGCATGTTGAAGCACAATAAAAAGTGTTTTAAAAAGTATCTTGGACGGGACTTCCCTGGCTGTCCAGTGGTTAAGACTCCACACTTCCACTGCAGGGGGCATGGGTTCCATCCCTGGTTGGGGAACTAAGATCCCCGCATGCCATGCGGCCAAAAAAGAAAAAAAAGTAACTCGGAAACATGAACCACTTGGTGTCTTTATAAGGGGAAAAGATGAACCTTCTTAAAGATTCACAATTGCTCTAAGAATAACAGGATGGTAAGAGCCTGGCAGTGTTCCTCTTGTTTTCCTCAAGAGGAAGACCTTCCTTTCATTCTTTAATTTTATATTTAAACGCTGGGTATAAATGATTAGTTGTCAATAAAGCCCCCGTGGTTAACGCCCAGGGCAGGGCAGTTGTGCTGGCTGTGGTCTGTCCTGGCTGGGAATTCCTCTCACCCAGGAATTCCAGTCCCCAGGAGAGGGGTCTGTCCTTCAGGCACAGCTAGAGGATGGACTTCATCGTGCTTCTGCAGAGCTACTGGGGTGCACTTCTAAGGCCTTTGCCCTCAGGGCATCAGTGACCATCTTGCCCTTGGCTCTGAGCTCCCTCCTCAAACTTGCCAGCCACCAGGTTATGAATTCCCAGACTCTGAGTGATTTTTGCCCCTTCAATGCCAGCGGAAGCACCCCTTCTCCTCGCCCTTTCCTTGTGTGGCGGGACCTGGGTTTGCCTCCTTTGCCTATTACTTTCAAGCAGCTCAAGGTGGATTTTTAGAACACCACCTGGCTTCTTAAATCAGTCTCTCAGTGTGAGAGCTATATCGACAAGCCCCCTTTTGGTTGCAGTTGATGGAAACCCAACTTGAAGTCGGTTAGATGAGAATCTAGTTGATGGTGAGACTCAGGCAGTCAGCGAAGTGGGGCTACAGCCAGACCTCACAGATGCCAAGAGCCTCCAAAATTTTCTCTCTCTCATCTCTGACTCTCCTGAAATGTTGGTTTTATTTCCTTCCAACTGCAGATTGACTTCTGCCTCAGAGCAATATGACAACCAACATTCCCAAATTCCAGTTGGTCCTGCTTGGGTTTGTCAAAGGATTAGTATTTTTTAAGAGTGAAATTGTGACTCTCCTAGAAATATGAAATCAATACAGGTCAAAGATTTTATTTAACTAATTAATTAATGAAAGATCAGTAAGATGAAAAAAAAAAACAAACTTAAAAAAGAATCCAAGCCTTCCCTGGTGGCACAGTGGTTAAGAATCTGCCTGCCAATGCAGGAGACACGGGTTCGAGCCCTGGTCTGAGAAGATCCCACATGCCACGGAGGAACTAAGCCCGTGCGCCACAACTACTGAGCCCGCGCTCTAGAGCTTGCGTGCCACAACTACTGAGCCCATGTGCCGCAACTACTGAAGTCCATGCGCTTAGAGCCCGTGCTCCACAACAAGAGAAGCTGCGGCAATGAGAAGCCCGCGCACTGCAACCAAGAGTAGCCCCTGCTCGCCACAACTAGAGAAAGCTAGTGCGCAGCAACGAAGACCCAACGCAGCCAAATGTAAATAAATAAATAATTTGTTAAAAAAATAAATCCAAAGAGACATATCTGTATATATGTGTGTGTATGCAATCAGGAAGGCGGAAATGAATTTGCTAATAGATGTAAAACCGTCTTCTTCCACAGGGGGTGGTAATCAATTGCAACTTGGCAGGACAAAATTACTTGCATTTCTATGAACAGAAATAACTGGCATCAACATCATCTCTCCACAGTGAGCTTTAATCTTTAAAAAGCTGAATAATAATCAAAGACAATGAAAGACACAGACCCGTGTAGAATCAGATAACCCCTAGGCCACATCTAGCAGCCCACTGAAAGGATATCCAATCAGTTTTTGCCCATTTCGGGGTTTCACAATTTTTCTTGGTGGGTCACATACCCTGGGACCAATTAATTACCTGTGACCTAGGGGCAGGTGCTGTGAGTGGCCCAGCTTGGGACAGGTGTACATCCCTGGGCCCGTCATTCTGTCTGGAAAGAGGCATACACCTTCACCATATAGCTACAGGGAGCCCATCTGAGGACGCTGGGGTCTTTCTCAGAGAAGGTGAAATAGTGTTCACTGGGATGTCACCCTCTTTTTGTCCCCAGGTGGTCCACCATGCAATGAATGAGTGAAGGAAATGAATGAGAAGTGCAATGAAATGTTCTTTTTCCCACACTTGTTATTTTGAGCGCGAGAACAAAACCTGTTTTAAGCAGTTTACGTTTGCCTGTACGTTTCTCATGTTTTTCATCTGAACTAGTTTTCTGTTTACCTAGCAATTTCTAAGGTCTTCGTACCACTGATTGTACATCATTCATTCTTTCATTTGTTCAACACATGTTTACAAGTACTAGCCAGGCCCTGTATTTGCTGCTGGGTGTTCAGCTACAAGTCCCTGTTCCTTGATTTTTCCTTCTAGTGGAGAAGGCAGACAACAAACAGGTAAACAAATACATATATGATGATTATTTCCAATAGTTCTAAGAAGAAAAGAAGTGAGGTCACTGGACCAAAGATGAGGGGGTGAGGTAGGGTGGGGTGATCAGGGTGAGGCTTCAAGATGAGGGGCCCTAGCCCAGAAAAGCCCATGAGACAGAATCTTAGGCAGAGGGCCGTGCATGTATGGGGGGCCCCAGGGAGAATGGGTTCACCCCATCAACAGCCAGACACACAGAATATTCTGACATCTTCATGTTGTATCAAATTCCAGGTGTGTAAGCTGTATACCTATTTTTTCATTTTGAGATTATAAAGGTATTGGTCAAGGTAATGGAATGGGATGTATTTTATCTAAGAATTTGTTAGCTCGGTAATATTTAGACACATGGTAGGAGGCCTCCCCCCCAATCTGAAGGGTGGACCTGCACCCCAGCACATTGGCAGGACTGCGTAGGCCCCTGGGCTGCCCCCATCTCGGCTCCTCTGTGACTTTGGATTGAGAGTGAGAAGCTGAGGAAGGTGAGGGCCAGATGACAGGGCCAGGCGCCCAGGCAGCCAGGGCGGTCCTGCCCGTTCTTTCTGGACCGCAGCGGTACAGGAGTCCGGCCCAGCAGCCCTCGCGCACCCAGCTCTGCTGCTGTCCACGCGAGCTCCTCCGGCCCACGGAGGCTTTGCCACAGTTGTAATCCTCAGGCCCAGACGAGCCAGCCTTATTCCTTATTCCTCTTTCTGCTCAAGGCTGTGCCTATGCTTTTCTTCATGGGGAATGGAAGGGGAGGCCCCATCTCAAGTGGTGGGTCCAGAAGGCCAAGACAACCTGTCAAAGGCTTCACATCCCCTGGGAGAGCTCCGCGATGGGAAGAAAGCAGGCTCTTCCCACCTCCCTCTCCCTCAGACTCCAGGGTGGGCTTCCTGAGATGCCGGGTGGGACTGGGTACTCGAGGCTGCAGGGACGACCTTGGTGACTGAGCCAAGCAGCTTGTAAAGAGTCTCTGAAAGTCACTTAAAAGACACAGCGAGGGTCCCTCCCCTCCTGCAGGGAGACCTCAGTAATGAGCCACTATCAGCTCCTTCAAATTAGCACGTAATTTGATACAACCGCTATTCCCTGGGCAATGAGCTGCCCAGCTGTTCCTCAATCATACTTAGTTCATCTAAACCTGATTCAATCTGGTGGGTGTTCTTCCCCTACAGCCCCACGTATCTAATTAGCATCTTCTCCTGGAAGCAGACGAGGTCATTAACGGCAGCGCACCGGCCCAGGCCCCATGGTTCCAGCTTCGGACTTGAGCTGACAGCCCACTGTGCTCAGAGCGCTAGGCCAGGCAGGGGAGGGCAGCTCACGCCCTCCACAAGGAGAAACACATGCATGAAAGGGTCAATGCTTCATAAGGCGATGACGGTGCTGGATGCCGTGGTCGGGGGCGACACTGGAGCTCAGGATTCGAGGTCGTCTCCGGCTGGGGCATCAAGGGGACCTCAGGGGAGGTGGACTGGGTGTTTTTAGGTTGAAGGATCAGTGCTCTCCTGGTTGACCCTCATCTCTGTGTGCAGTCACTGTGCTCTGAGGTACTGGCCACCCCTATCTGTGAACTGGCTGCTGCCTGGGGTGGGACCCTGGCTTCCCAGCTCACAGTGTGGTCCAGGAGGCCCAGGGCTGAGCAGACGCTGAGCACTGGTCTTGCCTCCATGCTCCCAGGGTGCGGTCATGGGACAAAGCTTCCCTAAGATCCGCAGGAGTACTTGCTGACTCTCTGCTCAGCTTAGCTATCAGGAGGGGGCTAATGGTACAAGGGCGACGGTAAGGCTAATGGCACAGAACTCAGACTCGTCCTCAGATGACTAAGCTCCCCTTTCTAGCACAGCACTGCTGCATAGCTCTGTTTTTTGAAACCTACTTATATTCTTTTAAAATTGTTTTGGAATATTCTGCTGCACTAGATCACAAATTCCCAACATGAGTGATATGACCCCCAAGAGGGCCAAAATTGGTTCTCAGGATGAACATTTTTTACTCTTTTTATGTATAAAGCACAGAGTGAAGCCATAAGAGCATAAACAGATATGCAATATATCTGTGGTATTAAAGTTTCATGGGGGTTGGTGCAAATAGGAAAATCTAAAAAGTCTAAAAAGCCCTTGGGGGACGATAACGAAGATGATTCTAAGAAATGCTGGGCTCAAGGGAGAGGAGCCTGATGACCACACCTTCCCCCTCCTTTTTTCTTAAAGAAAAAAGATTGGAAGTGAGGTTAGAAGTGAGGTTGAGTGCTGCAGGGATTAGTAAAGATTCATAATATATCCGGTTTTTCAGTCATTCAACAAACATTAACCAACACCTGTTGTATGCCAGGCACTGTTCCAGGAGCCCTGAACAAAGTACAGCAAAAATGCCTGTTCTCACTGCTGAAGTCCTAAGGGGGCCTCTGCAGCTCAGCTTGATCTGCCCGCCACCCACCCCTCTGCCCTGCCACCTACTGTTCTCCCCTCACCCTTGTCGCTTGTTCCGGCCTCCTTGCTGCTCCTCAAAATCCCTTATAGGGGGTTCCACAAGCTCTATCTTTTGTTTGGAATCCTCCCTCTGCTCTTCATACCCACTCAGCTTCATCGCTTCCTCGGGCACACTTTATCTTGCCCCCTGGCCATGAAACCATCATTAACTGAGCACTTGCCATGTCAGGCATCATGTTCACTATTGTATTCCTAAGGCCTGACACTTAGAATTTATAAATATTTCTTGGGTAAATTACTGAATGGCAATAGCAGAATTTATAAATATTTCTTGGGTAAATTACTGAATGGCAATAGCAGAATTTATAAATATTTCTTGGGTAAATTACTGAATGGCAATAGCTATGCAGCAGGACTAAAGAGTCCAGAACTGATCATTCCAGAAAGAATTCGACGAAGAAGCCAAAACATCATAGTGAAGAAAGCATGTTTCTCCTGTTAACATCCAATGAAGAGTATTTTATAAACGCCAGCAAAAACAATACACTTCACAAAAAAGCCATGACCTAAATAGAAAGGTGTATTGTTGATCTATGCTGCCTAACAAATGACACAAAATTAGTGGCTTAAAACAACAATGAACATTTATTGTCACTCACAAATTTCTGCCGGTCAGGGCAGTTTCGCCGGCCGTTCTGGTTGGCAGGCTCCCGGGAGGCTGCAGGCAAAATGTTGGCCTCTGAAGGTTTGCCTCGGGCTGGGGAATCCACTTCCCAGGTGGCTCACTTGGGCGGCTGGGAGGTCAATGTTGGCTCTTGCTAGAAGGCCTCAGTTCCTCTTCATGTGGGTCTCTCCAAAGGGTAGCTTGAGCATCTTCATGACATTGTAACTTCCTCCAGAGCAAGTGACCCAAGAGAGGCCTTGAAAGGCACACACTGTCACTTCTGCAGTATCATACCGGTCACAGAGCCCAGCCATGATTCACCATGGGGGGAGACTACACAAGGGCATGACATCAAGACGTGAAGGTCACTGGGGGCCCTTGGGAGGCTGCTCTCCTGCCTCCAGTGATCCAGGTTATTCCCACACTCAAAATATATTCACTCCTCTTAAGGCTGCCCCAAAGTCTCATCTCACTGTATTTTTTAGTTTCTTTGTTATGACCACACTCGTTCTTCGAGTACTAAAGTCTCTATTAACAGAATAAGTTACCCTAAAACTTCAATGCTTAATACAATCATGAACATTTCTTTTTCTCTTATAGTGTCTGCAGGCCAGGGAATCAGTGGCTTGGAGAGTTGGTTCTGGTTCAGCGTCTCCCAGGAGATTGCATTTCAGTATCAGCCTGGGCTGCAGTCATCTGAAGGCTTTTCTGGGGCTGGAGGAGCAGCTTCCAAGGTGCCCCTCTCTTATGATTGGCAAGTTGGTGCTGGCTGCTGGTGGAAGCGCTCAGTTCCCTTCCCTGTGGGCCTCGCCACAGGGCTGCTTGAGCATCCTCCCAACATGGCAGCTGGCTTCCCCTAGAACAAGTGATCCCGGAGAAGTCGAGGAGGAAACTGCCGTGTCTTCTATGGCTTAGCCTTGGAGACAACACGCTGTCACTTCCATGGCATTTTCTTGGTCACAGGGGTCAACTGTGGTTGAGTGAGGGCTTGGGGACTACACGGGGCATGAGAACTGGGAAGTGAGGCTCACTGTGAGCCATCTTGTAAGGCAAAGGCAATAATGAAACAAAACGTGATTTTGAGCAACTGAGAGAATTTGAGAAAAGAGAATTCATCTCTTAGAATATTTCCTTTCCAGCATCACAGAATTAGCAACATCATTGTTACTTCCTTCCCTATTAACCAGTTCTACCTTGAATATCAGTTACACAATCATCATGTTACAGGCACTGTTTGACTTCAATGTTCAATATGTAGGAAAATCAGGGAAGACTGAAAAAATTAGAAGTACAAGACAGGATATCCATGTTTGAAGAATGACAATATAAAGCCATGGTAGAGTAAAAAGCTGGGGTGTGGGTGCAGCAAGAAGAGGTGGGTAGAAACGCAGGGACACTAATTATCCATCTCACACGGTGGGAGAGGAAGAGACACTTCCTGTAATTGACAGAACAATGAATAAAGATTTACATGTAGTACTTAAACTTACATAGGTAACCATTAGATTCTCAGGTAACCACAGAAGAAGTATAAATATTACTTTAAAATTGCAAAGAGGAGTTGAGGTAAGAGGCAGAGGGTAGTGAAAGTAATCCAGACGTATTAGCCTCCGTGTATGTGAGTCAATTAATATTGCTTCAAACTAGTATAGCAAAAGAGCAGCCTAAACGTATTATTAAGATAAAGCAAAACAAAAACAGGCAATTTTTTGTTTTTACTTCTAAAATCTATACTATTAGGTACTGCTTGAAACTGTATTTCCTTGTACATTTATTGCTTTTTAAAATGATAGGTATTTTATCATCTCTCTCTGGCTTTAGAAAGCCAGAATTTGAAGAATCTGAGCTAGTGTTAAAAGACGCAGAGAAAAAAGTCCAGTTTTCCCAGTGCATAGAGGGGCTGAGAATTTAGGCTGAATGCTATGGTCTGATGGATAGTATTCATAATAGCAGATACCTCATAGGATTATTGTGCAAATTAAATACAATATTTAATGTAAAGCATTAAACAGTGTCTGACACACAGTAAGCACCAAATAAATGTTCATTGTTGATCTTACTATTGTTAGAATTATAGTACTATTAAAACAAATAATAAGATATTATTAGAGTGGGAAAGGATATTAAGCCATACTGAAGTAACAAATTTGTATGTGTTCATTTATTAGTTCAAGAAACATACTGTTTCGAAACCAATAGGTATACCTGCACCAATGGAATGCTATGAGGCCATTAAAAATTATTTTGAAAGAGGTTGTTTACTCTTATGGAAGGATGTTAAGTGAAAATATTATGTTTCACAACACTATGTTCCATGCAGGTTTTGCTAATAGTTTAAGTGTATGATAAATGTGTCCTAATAAATACTTATCAAATGAATAGATGACCTAATGGCTAATATGTGTATATTCACAGACACACACACAAAGCATCCAACAAAATATTAATACCGCTTATCCATAGGTAGAAAGATTTGCAGCAGTTTCTACTTTCTTCCTTTTTAAACTTGCATTTGCTAAACAATCCTTAAAACATTATATTACCTTTGTAGTACAAAGCAAACAAACAGAAAGAAACAATAGGAAGTTATTTAAAGATATATCAGAAACTCTAAAAATTGTTCATGTTATGACTTGTCATTTTAGTGCAAAGAGTATTTGGGTAGAAAGTACATGATTGTCAGAGAAAGTTAGCTGTGTGCTAAATGACCTTTAGAAGCTGGTTTGGGGCCAGAAGCCCCATCTTTTTTCCATCATCCCCAAGTGACAAGTACAAGAAACGTTGACGTGGTGCCTGCGAGCCAATAACCAAGCTTTGAAGGGTTGGCCCCAAACCTAAAATTGATGGCGAAACAAAACATACCCGGAGGAGGAGAATCCAACTCTGCCTTTCCTCCCCACGGAAGGAGGCCAAGAGCCACCATCCAATAGCAAGTGACAGAAAACAAAAAATCTCTCCTGCTCACTGACGGGCCTAACCTTTCTATCTTTCTGGACCTAATTCATCCATTTAGGCAAATCTGATCCTCACTCAGTGTTGAGAGAAATTCCTTAAAATATTCAATGTGGGCTAAAGTATTCTTTTCCTGTGATTCACTGAAAAGCTTGAAGTTTAACTTTATGATTATGTTCACAAATGACAACTATTCCCAAACTGATCGCTTGTTTGCTGAAAACAGCCAATGCTTTCATAATGAGTGATTACCGTTTATCTTTTGAAAATCAGAGGTTTCCATTTTTGTTCTTTTCATGGTATTAAGTGCAGGTCATTTCAAAAGAGAATCTCCTATTCCAAGGGCTTTAGAACATTCCTAAGAAGGAGGCATACTATTTTAATATTATGTTTTCCCTAAAAAAGAAAGAAAGGGGTTATCACTTGTCCCAAAAGGTAGATGAGAAGGGGAAAGCAAGACGCATTTCTAGACAATTCTCTGTCTTTTAGATTCTTCTGCCTGCCCTCCCCCACCCAAGCCTATTCCAGCCAGATAGGAAATCTATTTTGAATGTGAATCAGAGCTGCGCCCCATTACCTGACAATTTTCTATAATTTTCAAATAACATTTCTTCTTTTTAATTTTCTTGAGATACTACATGGCTGCCAAGGTTGCATTCACTTGTGTGAAATTCTTTGAAAGGCAGAGACAGTAGCAATAACAGGAAATAATTCTTTTTCTAATTCAATTGAATTCAAAGCAAAAATAATGAAAGTGGCTTTTTCCAAGAGGAAAGCTAGGAACTAGAAGGCCCTAGGGGACTTTTCTCAGCACTCGTGGAGATGAGAAAATTAAATGGCAGGAAGGATGATGAAGTGAATAACCGTCTCCCCTGAGACTAGCCTGTTCCAGAGCTTTCCATGTGTCATTTCATAGTGCACGCCACAACTCAAGGACATGATTGTTAGGTCCATTTCACAAAGGAGGGATGGAGAGAACACCTGTTTCCGTCAGAAAGAAAATCCCAAATAGAAAACTAAGATTCATCTTGCTTTGCTCGGCCTCAGGTCTCCCGATTTCCGCTCTCAAAAGGCTGCCCTCCTGCATCCTCACTCGATGCAGAGCCGGTGCAGAACGTGTGCTAAGGTCCATTTAATGCTCTCTTCACTGCTGTCCCCTCAGACTCTGGAATGTTTCTTTTCTGGAGGGAAAAGCCAGGGAAAGGCATGTGGTCCAGACATATTCTGATTCCCTGGAAGAAGTTCTGGCCACCCCTCAGCTTGATGGGACTTCACTCGTGGAGGGTCGGAGCCAAAAGGGACCAGAGCGACTCCATAGCTTATTGGGAAAAAAACAGAAGTTGAAGGAAGGGAAGTGACTTGTCGGAGTTGCCCAGAGCATTGGCAGAGCCAGGATGGGCGCCCAGGCCCCCTCCCCCCAGCTACGTGTTCTCACTCCATCCTTCGCCACGCCCTCCCCTCTAGAGCGGCCGTCTGCTTGGCTTCCTCCATCCCTCTCCCTCCTACTTTTCCCTGCAACCACATGAGGAGCCCTGGAGACAGGCTGGGGCTCCACCCTCTTTAGAACGGGCTGGGGCTTTATCCTCTTTGGAACCCACGAGAGCATCTTGTCTATGGCAGGTATTCAATCCACCCTTACAATCGACCACTGTGTGGAGTGGTCAATGCTCTGTCTTTGCTCATCCCGTGTCACCATTAACACCATTAACCTGGGACTTCCCTGGTGGTGCAGTGGTTAAGAATCCGCTTGCCAGTGCAGGGCACACGGGTTCGAGCCCTGGTCCGGGAAGATCCCACACGCCACGGAGCAACTAAGCCCGTGTGCCACAACTACTGAGCCTGGGCTCTAGAGCCCGTGAGCCACAACTACTGAGCCCACGTGCCACAGCTACTGAAGTCCATGCGCTTAGAGCCCATGCTCCACAACAAGAGAAGCCACAACAATGAGAAGCCCGTGCACCGCAACGAAGAGTAGCCCCTGCTCACTGCAACTAGAGAAAGTCTGTGTGCAGCAACAAAGACCCAACGCAGCCAAAAATAAATACATAAATAAAATTTTAAAACCAAAAAATACCATTAACCCACCCGTGTGCCACTGTTTCGTTCCCAGATGTACTCAAGCAAACTGGGAAGACACACCGATGAATGATCCCAGACCATACAGCAAACATCGTCAGAGACAAAAGAACTCTTCACTTCTGCCCTGGTGTCCACTTACTATGAAAAGGGAAATGCTTCTCCACACCTATTTACCAGCATGTGCTCTATGCCAGGCACTGGACTAGGCTGAGGAAGTTCCCCGGGGTGGGCAAGGCAGACCCCTGCTACTTTGTCATCCTTCACCCAGGAGAAAAAGAGAGAGAGCTGGACAGAGTGTGCCCTGTGGACACCAGCCTGTACCGCGAGGGAGCTCTCCACTAGAAGGGAGGTGGTTGGAATGACCCAGGGGACAAGGGAGTTGAGAGTCTTGGTAAGAATTTGGTTGAGCGCTGTTCCATGGAGCCACGCCAGTGAGGGAAGGAAGTCAAGATGAGGGTGGAGGGTACAGAAGGGAGAGAGGGGCAAGGTCTCCAAAAGGTCCACATGCAGGTGTGACAGTGGTGAGAAAGAGGGATCAGGGGGTTAGGGGCTGCGGTCAGAGTGGACCCTAGGCTTCAGGATTTCGGGGGAGGTATGCCTCTGGGTGGTGGTAAGTGCCAGCACTGACCAGACTCCATAACTAGTGACGTTTCCCTGCTGGGGCACTTAGAATCCCAAGAGGGGACACAGGAGAGAGGAAGATAACACAGCAGTCCTACAGCCGGTCCTGAGTCAATCAGAGGTTTCATTATTCATCACTGGATCTTCTTCTGACTCCACTGATTTCTTTAAAGAGCCTCCTTTTTCTGTAAAGGTTCTTCTCTAAGTAATCTGCTTCGGTTTTCCCCTTCACTCAGCTTTTGGAATACCTGAAGGATGTTCACTCCTTTTCTGGGCGAAACAATTACTGTGCAAACAGACTCATTTTCTCTTGCCAGTTACCTTGGAGTTATCACTTCCACTTAAATAGAATCTGAACTAAAATTAGGTGCACTGAAGTGGGTTTCCACCTGTCTCATCTTGCTTGACTGACACCTGCACTCCTATCCTTTTCAAAGCAAAATAAAGCTGTGTGCAGACACGCAGACACCCGCCAGCAAAGGCAAGCGCATTTAGGGAATGGACGTTGGCTAACAGACACTTTTATCTTTCAACCTCCTGTCTCCCCTGTATTTCTCAGAAATCTAGGGAACAGAAGAAGCAGAAATGCCAAACTACTTTTTTGGCTGAGCCCAGAAAAAAGAAGGATCTGAAAAGTGGTCGGCTTATAAGATAAAGATGTGGGCTGGATGTGCTGCCTTTTTAAATGTCAAGGTTTTTGTTGAATAGGCATTGAGTTGGAATGGAAAGGTCAAAGCTGACAGACGAGACTCATAATCAGAAAAGCAGTTCGAGGTTCCTTTTATTCCTACCACCTCCCCCCGCAAATGGAAGGCTGCTAACGTCACCCTAGCACAGCAATTAATGGCTCATAAGCACAAACCAAAAAATAAACCAGATTAAGGAACTACTCAGTAAAACGTGATAGCTGCTTAATGTCCTCCTTAAAACGAAAACAGTCTGTGGCGACCAGAAATCCTACTTTTTATTATAGAAAATCTTCCTTTAGGCAAATAATCAGAGATGGTATCAGGTCCTCTAGGGCCCCAGGCTCCTCTTCTTCTCATAATGAAATTGGTTGATTCCTGATAGAGGCACAGTTTCAGCCCAGGCAGCAGGACCAACACAGCCTCTGTCTAGGGGGATCTAGAAGCATTAGGTTAGCATCAAATAAGTCACCATGATAGTGTCTGCTCCGTTACCAGGGGCTGGGCATGGTGCTTATTACTGGGGATGCTTAGATTTAATAATACATAAATGGCAGCACCTCTGCCTTCTGGAATCTCCTTGCAGCCTGGGAAAGACATAATCAGATAACTACAGAGTGGGGAGGCCAGGGCTCAGGCGCCACACAGGGTACTTGGGGAGCCCAGAGGATGAAGAAAAATGTCCCTTTAATTTTGGACCAAACCCCAGGAAGTGGGGCACCTGCCCGTCTTCTCTGGCTAAGATTCTGTATTCCAGCCTAGAAGCTGGTCTTATTTGCCCTGTGCACATCTGGGTGTTCTCACATCTAGATGCTGACATGCTGCTACACCCCCGCCCACATTTTTATCCCCAGGTGCCCTGCTCTCTGCATCACTGTCTCACACTGACTACCCATTAGAATCATCTGGAAAACTTTAAAAACTCCGCTACAGAGACCGTACCTCAGACCAAATAAATCATAAGCCCTGGGGGCAGGACCCAGGCAGCAAGAGTTTTGAAAGCCTTCCAGGTGGTTCCAGTGTGAGGCCAAGACTGAGAACCCCTGCTTGCACTCATCCTCCCGACCAGCCCATCGATCAACCCGCAGCTCCTGGCCTTGGGTCCACCTGCAGGCTTCTGCCCTATCTGAGAAGTCACGTCCATCACCAGGGCCAGGGCTTCCCACTCTGGCACGTCCCCAGACCAGTGGCTCCCAGTACCCACTGTGACAGCTGGAAGCATTCAGAAAAGCTTCCGATGTGTAAGGGCGGTGGAAGGATGTCTCTATTCCTGGTGCCTAACAGGGGTTTCAGGAGTCTATCAGGTCTATTTGCTTTGAATTTCTGCATAGATTAGACACAGGGAAGAAACCCAGAAGGACAAACGGGCGGCAGCCGCCACGCATGTCTAGTGGACACCAAAGAAAGTCCTGGCATCCTTCTCTCAGTGCTGTGGAAGCTGGCTCCTCGAACTTAGAGCCTGAATGGTACTTCCCTGTATTGAGGGCCTATGAGGTGCTCCTGCTCTCGGCATGTTCTATGCATTATTTCAGGTCTCACATATTAACCCCATTTTACGAGTGAAAACACTGAGGCCCGGTGAGCCTAATTGCATGTTTGAGCTCATCCACCTGGTAAATGGAGAAGCCAAGGTTTGAATCCAGACAAGACACCAAAACTTGAGTTCTTCCCACTGCGTCTGTTGGAAGCCGGCAGTTACCGCTGCAGCTCACAGAGAAGGAATGGCCTGGCATCCAGGTTGGAGATGCGTCCGTGCGTCCCCTGTTCCAACAGTTCCCGAGGACCCCTCACTGCCAGGTGCTGTAGATCCCAGCTGGGAGGAAGGGGCAGCTTGCACGTGACAACCACACCAGGGTGTCTGATGCCAGGAGGGGTAACACCATTAGCCAAACCTAAATGCATCCGGTGGCTTGGGTTTTCCAACCAGCATCCTGTGAGCCTGGGTGTGTGAGTCTGGTGGCCTGCACGTGGGCCCCAGGCCCCTGGGAGACCCGGCCAGGCCGGCAGCTTGCTATGCACAGGGAACTCCTGTTCCTTCCACCAGGAATGTCTGCTGAGCCTCGGATCAGGCGACCTCAGTTTCCACTTCCGGGGTTTCTTTTCCTTGCTTTGCTTTTTCCGTATGCTGATAAACCTTGCTGCTTTCTCATTAGAATGACGTAAGTGTTCTTCTAAGCCAGGACCCATTTACAGATAAAATAATATGAACAACAAATTTAGAGTCCTATTTTATTTCTCAGTAGATGCAGAGTGAGGGGAAAGCTCAATGATACAATGTCCATGGTGATTTCACAGTTATTACTGGCCTTGTGAGATTTTGCAGCCAAATAATCATTGCACCAATAAAGGATCAAATTGCAGAATACTGCTCCTTTCTATGGAGTCTAATGCCTTCTGATTGAAATAATAATCTGAAACAACGCTGGGATTTGCAGTGGGCTCCACTTAAAGGAGTTTATGGCTTAGGGGTACAAACGTCTCAGAGATCCAAGCTGATTCCAAATCCCGGGGTCTTTCTACCATGTGGGCTTCTCACACTGGCTTCCTCTTAAAAATAGACCAATGTAACCTGGCACTGAGCTCGGGCTCCTGCTACCTGCACCTCCCAGCAGGAGCTCAGCTCGGGGTGGTGGTGGGGGAATCAAGACGCTGTCTTCTCACCTCCCCAGGCTCCTCCCCCTGGCTTCCCACTTGGCTCTGGACTGACATTCGGCCCAGCTGGGGGCTTAGCTGTTTTCTTGCTGGAGACAAGGAGCCAGACTGAAAGATCTCTGGGGGACCTCTCCAACTGTGGGGGACCTCTCCAGCTGTGGGGGACCTCTCCAGCTGTGGAGGACCAGGAATCCAAGAAACGAGAAGGATTCTCTCCTGAGAGACGAGTCTAGCTGGAGCATCTGGTCCCCTGAGGGTCTCGGGGGGAGGACTTGGCGCTCAGGCTGGGACATGGTCCCTGTCAGCTGCGTCTCTGGACTGTGCTCTTGGGCCCAAATGTTGTGAGCGCTCAGCCCCCGAAACAGAGACGTCCACCTCAAAGGGCGGTGTGAGCCGGTCCCAGGCGCGGTCGTGTGCTCAGCCTGCTGACATGAACCCACGTCCCTGAGAACGTGCTGTTTGGCCCGCTGGCAGGAGGAGAAGCAGCCTCCACGTGGTCACCAGGACAGGTTGATGACAGGCGTCCGGTGACTGTGGCCGGAGCCATGTCCATTCACAGGGGAAGAGCATCCCCGGGTTCTGCACATCTTGGCGGGCCAGCCTCAGAAAGAAAGCCGCAGTTCCGGTGTTGCCAGCGTCCAGGGGCCAGTGCTGGGGAGCTGGGGAGCTGGAGACCCCCAGAGGCCCACAGGGGCTTGTTCCCACCCCTGCCATGTCGCAGGGAACTAAGATGCAGGACAGCAGTCTGGGGCCCACTGCGTCCCCACGTTATCCCGCCATGGGACAGGGCCTCCTGCCTGCACAAGGTTGAGCAAAGTCTTACAGTCCATCGTCACTGCCCCAAACCCTCTGTGGCCCCTTTTGCCCAACAGCGTAAAGGCGGAAGCCTCGAGGCCCTTATTTGAGGCTCCCCGACATCTGGCCCAGCCCGTAGTTCCTATCTTCTATCCAGACTCTGCACGGGAAGCATTCATTCAACGGTTCATTGTGAGTGTCAACTATGGCCCAGGCACTGTTCCTTTGTATTTGCCCAGGTCCTCTGTCCGCCAAGCCTCCCAGACACCCACCCCGTCTGCACGAGTGGCGGTCTCAAACGGCCTTCAGGGCCTAAGCGAGCCGCCTCCAGATAAACGAGTGGTCCCCTCTGCTGGCAGGAGCCCTTTCCTCTGAGCGCAGAGCCTCTGGCGTTTGACCTCCCCTCTCCTTTGAGACAGGGCTCTCTCTAACTCACCTTAATCCAGTAACATCTGTAGCCTGTGAGCTTGTCTTGGCAGAATCGGCGTCTAATTATCCTGTGTATTTGTTGAATGAAGACAATAAAGACAGGTTATTCCCTGGGTGGGTGGGAAAGAGTGAAACCAATTTATCTGCAGGCTCCTTTCAAGATTCGCATTCAAACTTCTTTCAGATTTTAAGAACTTTGGAGTTTAACCTCTAATCGTGCATTTCCTATAGCATTTTCTAGAGATTACTACGTCAAGATTTCTTAGACTGAGAAGACCTACAGACAAGAATCCCATTTATTGGTTAAGTCCAGCGTTGCCCAAACTTGCTACAGCCCAAGACTTCTTTCAAGTAATAACCACTAACACCCAAAATAAAGTGATGCAACGCATGGGATAAGATGGCTCTGGTGGAGAAGGTTGGTGAAAATCCAGCCCAGACTGTGGAAGACCTCAGTTTTTAAAACAAGAATTTTTATTCATTGCAGCCTCAGAGGAATCAGCCCTTAAGAATCGGGGGAGGAGCCATTCCTGGACAAGACCACAGCAGCTGCCCACCACCAAGGTTCTGGGGTGTTGCTGACAGAAGAGCAAGCCCACACCCCTGCTGACTCCCCTGCGCCCTCCCCCTTCCCTTCTCCATCTCTTTGGAACTGGGGGTCATTTTAAAGAGAGACCAGGAGACTAGGATCCAGAGTAAGAAATACATTTACATTGCAACCCAGTGCACACAGGCATAGGCATATAAATAACTAAATTGAAGGTTTCACAAAACAATACTTAACCTTGCTACATGCAATACAGCTTGATATTTTCTATCCTATTCTCTTTCATTTTAAAAAATACGGGCTGTGATCTACTAAATAGATTTCGTGAGCCTCTAATGGGTCACAACACGCAATGTGAAAAACACTGGACCGGACTGATCTTTTAAAGAATGAAAGTTCCTGGGAAGTTATGAAATCTGCCACGATAGAGACCAGATAAGGCCAGGGACTGGAGAAAATTAAGATCATTTAGTGTGAAAGCCCTGGCGAGTCGGATTGCCTTACCAGCTGGTTGTATTAGAAAGCTGTAAAGCAGGGTTTGCAAACTCCGAAGGCTAGCAGAGTCCAGTGGGGTGACTTCCATATCAGAACAGGCCTGTGTCTGTGACCGGAAGCAGTGGGCCACTGGAACCAGAGCACGCATGTTCCTTCTAAGGTGGCAGCTCCGTCTCGGCTCCAACCGCTCTCCTGGGAAGAAAGGTCGGCCCATTGCTGGCAGAGCCTCTGATTTGTCAAAAGAACCTGGAAATTGGAATATTTATGTGAAAGATCTGGTTTTTTTCATGTTAGCAAATAATATTTTAAAATATGTAAAGCACTATGAAAGCAGCTTCATAGATCAAAGTCTGTCTCCAGAACATACCTGACCTGTGGGCCACCTGTTTGAAAGGCTGCAGAGCTGACAATGGGTGACGGAAAGCAAACTCGGAGAGAAGGGAAAGGAGTATCAGGTACTGCAGGTGGGACAAGGCAAAGGCCTGAACTAAGGTGGGGGCAGTGGCACCGCAGACCCCAGAGCCCCGGGGGGGTCCAGTCAACAGGTCTTGAGCACCTATTAGATGTGGGACTCCAGGGACGAAGGCCAAGAGGCAGCAGAATGATGGGCCAGGAAACGGGGAAGGACGGAGCTTCAGTTCTGGTTGGCATCCCACAGAGGCAGCTGGAGAGCACACAGCTGAAGGACAAGGGGTCCTGAGCTGGTGAGACGGACCAGTTACTCCTCGGACAAGGGGTGGAGGACTCATGAAAGACAGACGTCTGCCCAAGGCTGTGCTGTTCGTGACGTCTGCCAAAGAGGGGAGAAAATAGCTTGGGATGTTTGCATCCACAAACATTACTGAGCCCTTATCAGGAGTCAGACAGGGCGTGTCAAAGAGGGATTGTCTTGCCTACAAAGAACGTACCGTTGACATATATACACTAATATGTCTAAAATAGATAACTAATGAGAACCTGCGGTATAGTACAGGGAATTCCACTTCGCTATACAGTAGAAACTAACACAACATTGTAAAACAACTGTACCCCAATAAAAAAAAAGAATAAAAAAATTTTAATTAAAAAAAATAAAAAAAAGAACTTACTGTTTACCATGCAGTTGTTTGCCGTCATAATAAACTTTCTAGAAAATTCCTGAGAAAGCAGAGAGGATGAATAAGTCAGGCAGCAAGCAAGATGAAGAAGGGGAAAGGAACTCACATTTACTGAGGAGCTACAATGTCCGAGTACTGGTTGAGAAAGCTAATTTTAGAACGAGAGAAAACACGACAAGAGTGGGTAACAAGCAAGGGTATCTCTTCCTCGTGTAACTCAGGGTAGGCTATCCAGGGGCAGTGGGCCTGCTCCACAAAGCCAAGAGGGATCTAGTCTCTTCTCTGTATTTCTCCTCCACAATCCTTACAATCGGTGGTGGGGGGTGGAACTTTGCCCTCCTAGTTACAAAATGGCTGCTGCACTTCCAGGCATCACATTTGTTTCCCACTTAGGAAGATAGCAAAATCCCTTCATTCTTTCAAGGCTTTGTCTTTTTCATTTGGAGTGAAAGCCCTCCCCAGTAGTTTTCTACTTATATCTTATTGGCCACAACAGGGTCATATAGCCACCTCTGACAGGAAGGTGACTAGAAAAATTGTTTTTAGCTTCCCAGGCTCTAGAGAAGAAGAATGCAAAAAAAAAAAAAAAAAAAAAAAAACCACAAACAAAACACAACAAGGAGCTGGGAAGAGCTTTTGTGTGGCCAATCCACAGTGTCTGCCATAGTCTCTTGCTGAGCTAGGAAGTTGAACTTCATCCCATGTATTCTGGAAAGTGACAGGTCTATGCCACTAATGCCTATGGCCACTGTGGAATGGACTGCAGGAGGACATGACTGGAGGCCAGAGAGGTGGATGCTACTGCTATCCAGGGAAGTGACGGTCAGTGCAGCCAGAGGCTTGGGGTCTGGGGGGAACAAGTTAGAGGAGCACCAGCAATAGGACTTGCTGAGGTCGGGGGGACAGAAACATCAAGGGACCCCTAGATTTCTGACTTGGGAACCTTCATGAATGGTATCAGTGCTGACCATACTCAGGACTGAGGAAGACAAGCTGACAAAGGACACGAGGCCCTCAGTGAGGCTGGAAGTCGGAAACCAAGGTGTAGGCAGGGCCCCGCACTCTCCCTCTGAGGCTCTAGGAGAGGATGCTGCCTTATCTCTCCCAGCTTCTGGTGCTGCCCCCAATCCTTGGTGGTCCTTGGTTTGCAGATGCATCGCCCCAGTCTCTGTGTCTGTGGTCACATGGCACTGTGTGTGTGTGTTTTCTCCTCTTCTTTTGAAGACACCAGTCCTATTGAATTAAGGTCCCACTTGACTCCAGTGACTACTTCTTAACTAATTACACCTTCAAAGACCCTATTTCCAAATAAGGTCACATTCTGAGGTTCTGGGAAGGAGGTGAATTTGGAGGGGACATTATCCAACCCAGTACACTTAAACTTGATTTTTATCTCATTCATTTTTAATTTATATTTTGTACATAATATATAATATATAAAGTAAGACCGAATATATAAATATTTCAGTGTAGAACTATATTGCAGGTGCATACCCGAAAGATTTTCACTGACTTTTGGAGATCATTGGTCCCTATCCCAGTCGTCCATGTGAAGACACTAGGGTGTCTCTAGGATGAGACCAAGATGGTTCAGTGGCAGGTGGTCTGGAGCAGGGGGTGGACCAGATGCTCCTGGGGGGCCCTTGGTAGAGAGAAGGACTAAGCTCCCATTCTTCCCACGGTTCAAGGAGCTGCATCCCTGCAGACCGCCTGCAAAAACAGGGAATCTGTTGGGCATCTAAGTGCTGCTTGGTATTTTGCTAAATGCTAGGAAGGCATCATCTGCCTGATGCATCTGTTGATTTGTTCTCTTATTTGAAAGCAAACAAGAAAAATAAAACAAAACTCAGAAAGCCTTTTTGTTGATGGACATCCTTCAGAACTGTCTCCAAGCTCACATGTTGTGTCAATACACACCTGCCTCTTTCCCGCAGCAGTGCTCAAGGAGCATGTGCTGCAGAAAGGTTAAATATAGCAAAATTGGGGCAGAGGGGGGGTGCTCACAACATCCGCTCAGAACCGAGTGGGCCCGGCTCCCCGGCTGACCTCCCCTCCGGAAGACATGTGCCCTCCACCCAATCTCCTCTCCACGTTCAAGTTCTCAAACTGGTTCCCTTGGACACAGCAGACCCGAATGTGGCAAGGGTGGGAGTGGGTCAGGGCACAAAGATGCTCTGGGCTGCAGTCAGAGGGACGGAGCTGGCCCTGAGGCAGGCCTGGCCCAAAGTAAGAGCTCGCTCTTAAGGATCTCCATTTCCAGAACATCTTGCCCAGAGGTAAAGTGGAGGTTTTCCAGCTCAGATCCTGCCGTCTCTCCCTCAAGAAAGGGAGCCTTCCTATTTCTTCACAGAGGTTTCCCACTGAAGGGCCAGCCCAGGGCAGAGTAGGCTGATTTAAGCTTCTTACCCCTCTGTCCAGCCTGGATGCCCCCCGCCTCTCCAAGAAACAGGTCTCCTGTCCTCAGATTCAACTCCGTCTTGCTCTGTCTTCACCTCTCAGTTCCTGGTTCCTTCCTCCTTTCTTGATTCCTGAGATCCATGAGCCAAGTTCTTTTGAGAAATTCTGGAGGCTTCTTGTTGCTATACTTCACTAGTCAACCTGGCAGCACACTCTATTTTATGAATATAAGAGACAGGAAAATATGCTAAGGAAAAGAAAAAGAAAGTGGTGACGGCCATGTTTCCGTGTCATAAGGAAGGCAGAGCATTTCACTCTTTTGTTGGAGAAAATATCCAGAAAGGCGTTTGGGTTTGTGAGGCAGGACATCACTTTTTTTTTTAGTTAATTAATTAATTTATTTATTTTTGGCTGTGTTGGGTCTTCGTTGCTGTGCACAGGCTTTCTCTAGTTGCGGCGAGCCGGGGCTACTCTTCGTTGTGGTGCATGGGCTTCTCATTGAGGTGGCTTCTCTTGTTGTGGAGCACGGGCTCTAGGCACGTGGGCTCAGTAGTTGTGGCTCGTAGGCTCAGTAGTTGTGGCTCTCAGGCTCTAGAGTGCAGGCTCAGTAGTTGTGGCACACGGGCTCAGTTGCTCTGCAGCATCTTCCTGGACCAGGGCTCGAACCCGTGTCCCCTGAACTGGCAGGCGGATTCTCAACCACTGCACCACCAGGGAAGCCCTCCCAGACCAGATGGGTGAGGAGTGAGGCAGATAGAAGGCTAAATTGTTCTGTATTACAAAGTACTAGGAATTTGCCAGCTTATTAGTGACCGGAGAAGAGACTTGGGCTCCGAATGAGAAATCTAGAGGAAAGAGAGGCCTAGAAACATAAGGGAAGGCAAGGTCCAAAGGGGGACCCAAGCCAGCAAGAAATTCTCTTGTGAGGGGGTGACTGGTCCACCTGTACAAACAGAGACCCCTGAGCTTCCATTTGAAGTTCTAAATACCTCCCTTCCCCTGAATCTTGAGTGACATCGGCGATAAACAGCCACTGTGTGATCTTAATCCACCAGGGAGTGAAGGCGAAAGGGTGGCCTTCATCTCCTGGGTGATGCCCAGGAGATGCCAGGAGAGGGCAGTGGTCCCAGAAGGCAAGAGGGCAAGTGAAGACTGGAACAGTCACATGGGTGACGACCCCAAGAATCCTTGGACGTGAGGAGAGGGCACTGGGCTTGGAGGAGGACTCAGGCCGTTTTATCTGAATGTTAAATAAGGGGAAACCCCCTAGGATGGAGGCCTTGAGGACATCTGGGCTCCCTAAGCATGGCTGTTTCCGCAGGATTGCAGCCGCCTCCCACGGACACACCCCTACGGAGCGTGCCCGCCGCCCCCGGCAGGGGATGTGTGTGGGAGCCCTGAGGAGGAGGGGCGGGTGAAGCCCAGGAACTGACTCCCCCGGCCTGACCCCTTCTCCCTGCCCTGTGATGCCAGGGTGGGAGGCAGGAGGGAAGAGCCCACCCCAGGTCCTTTCCGCTCCCGCGCACCCCCCTCCCCTGCCCCAGGCGGCCGCAAGCCCCCTGCTCCCCATTCGCTTCCCCTTGTGTCACTTCTCCTTCCCCTCCCACCCCACACCCACCGCGACCTCTGGGTCCTTCTCCCCACACGGAAGGGAAGGCGCCCATTACAGCCGCGAGGGGGGAGTCTGATGCCTCAGGGGTCTTTGCTGGCTTGGGTAGGATCGGGCTGGTGTCTCCTGTGGTGTCTGCTGGAGGAGGACGATTATTGTCTGACATCGTCTGTCCTGCCAGGCTGCCCCTTTCCTTGTCCTTTGGCTCCAAACAGCAGCTTTTGTTGGGATTTTTTTTTTTTTTTTTTTTTTTTTTTTTTTTTTTTTTGCGGTACGCGGGCCTCTCACTGCCGTGGCCTCTCCCGTTGCAGAGCACGGGCTCCGGACGCGCAGGCTCAGCGGCCATGGCTCACGGGCCCAGCCGCTCCGCGGCATGTGGGATCCTCCCAGACCGGGGCGCAAACCCGTGTCCCCTGCATCGGCAGGCGGACTCTCAACCACTGTGCCACCAGGGAAGCCCCCTTGTTGGGACTTTGTTGTCTGATTGGCTATAGCTTGAGCGGTCGCCTTATTTAGGAAGGACTCCTTGGCTGTTTGTGACGGGTTGTCCTTAAATTTCGATTTCTTAACCGTGAAGCTTAGTTTGGGTTTCTTACGTGGTCTACTAAGGTGATACAGCCTCTTGCCATGGTCCTGCTGGTGAACCCCAAAGAAGGCCATCATGCTGAGAGCATGACCTCGGGGTGCTGGGCAACTTCACACTCCCAGACCCACCCCGCCTTACCGTCCAGAACACCAGAGCCCGTCTGGTGACTCATCAAGTCAGAGCCATCCCCATCCTCAGCATCAGCCCTTCCCTACTGACCCCAATCTAATGGCCTCCTTGTTTAATTAATTTAACACCACACTCTCTCCTCAACAGGGTATTTGGCATCAGCCACTAGCCCAGGAGTCTGTTTCTGGCTCAACCTCAACCCTCCTCTTCTACAAAATCCTCAGGAAAACTCTCACTGGGCTTGGAATCAGTCAGAGCCATGCTTTTCCTTGGCAACGGGTTTATTTTTACCTTACAGACACTGAGAGTTAAGGCAACGATCATGTTATCATGTTTTCCTGTTCCCATTGGCTGCTAGAAAGCTCAGAGCCAGGATGTAGCTTATCCCTGGTAGGTGCTTTGGACGTAGAGGCCTGTATTTTGTGTGACAGTCTCACTCCTGGCTTCAGCTTACTTTCCTATACTTATTTTACCTTTTCCGTATCTTTCTTATTACTAACTTGACATATCTATCTTAAAGTATTATTTGTATCTTTACAAGATTTCTCCTCTTTTCTAGAGGGAGGTAAATAATGGAAGGAAGGATGGATGGGTGGGTGGGTGGATGGACAGAGAGACTGTCAGAGTCAAGATCGTACTGCTCACTGCTTGACAGGCCAATAGATTGAGAGACAAGTTGTTAGGGAAAAGAATAGAGACTTGATTCGGAGAGCCGGCAGACAGAGAAGATGGTGGACTGGTGTCCCAAAGAACCAACTTGCCTGAGTTGGAATTCAGGCTCCTTTTATACTAAAAAGGAGGTGGGGGGGGGGGCGGGGGGTAGTTAAAGTCAAACGTTTCCTGGTTCCAGTCAGCCTCCAGAGAGGATGTGTTCATTTCTTTCTTCCTATAGTCATTCACAGGTGGGGAGGCAGGGTTCCCAAAGGTGGGCCATTATGTATAATTTGAGCTTATAGGCAACATCCCTTTAGTGACTAACTTACAGCAATAGCAATAGAATACAGAGGTGAAAGTAAAAGAAACAGATCCAATATGGAGTCAGATTTGTTCTTCCCTGTTACAGGAGAGCTGTAGAGGGAGTCATCTGCTCTGCTGGGGTCTTGATCTACTGTGATTTCTGGCATCGTCCTACAGGATCTGATGTATCTCCCAGAAGGTGGTGACCCACCATCCTCCTGGGAGGGTCCTGCCATGAGGTTATGCATGCGACATGGAATGTACAGACCTCTCTGAAGACAGCCTCAAAGTCCATCTGGTCCTGTGTCCACAGGGATCTTTTTCCCCTCTGGTGCATTCTGCACACATTCTGCTACGCTTCTCTTTCTATAAATCTTGGATTTCTCTGTCTCATTTTCAGAGAGAGGGGTCATTTCTTTCCCTGCGCAGAAAGGAAGAGGGAAAAAGTCTGAGAATGAAATGCGCTACATGAGAAAGGGGAAAGAGAAAGGAGAGCCAAAATTCTGGGATTCTGGGGCTCTACATGAGATTCTAGCAACCTCAAGCCTCTGGAATACCATCAGAAAGCCAAAAGGAAGCAAAGAAGACTCTGGAGGGCTGGAATATCTGTCATGATGCCCATAAACTTCACCCCAAAGAGGAGACGCTCCTTCCTACACAATCTGACCAGCTTGGTTTCATGGTTTCCTAGTTCACGGTAGATTAGCCGCCTCCCATGAACTGTCTTCTTTGCACTGATTAAGCACCTTTTTCTCTGGACTCCCATTCCACCTACATTCTGCATTCTCAATAATTAAGTACCAACTTTCTGTTTTCTTGAACTAGTCTGTAGGATTTCTTATGTATTATTCATGTCCTTCTAAAGAGTCTGTTAAAAAATGGCAAAATAGTACTGTTCCCCCTCTTTGTAATTTTCCTATTTCCTTTGATCATGTTGATAGCTCTTCTTTCTTTTGTAGTTTTCTATAAAAGTGACATAAAAAATTAAAATTGCAAATGTCTCTTTTCATTTCATTCTCCTCAGGAAAAGTTGTGGGACTTCAAAGGCGTGAAGCCAAAAGAAAGAAGCTGAATCTATAATTTATTTTTGGAATAATCAGTTCCCAGTTAATTTGCTCATTAATTTCATGACTAAATGTGAGCAGGGAGCACCAGAACAGGCCTGATGACTCATCACATCACAGGCATCACCATCCTCAGCATCATCCCTTCCCTGCTGAGCTCATCTCAGAGAGATCAGGGCAGCGGGAAGACCAATGCACAGGTCTGAAGCCAGGATGATCTTGGTGTGTTCAAGAACCAATGTGATGGGAGTGCAGTCATGCAGGGGATTGTGGAGGGGGGAGGAAGGAAGGGGCTAGATCTCAGATGATTAAGCAAGGGTTGGATTGGGTCTGCTAAACATTGAAAAAATCACTTTTGCAGCCGTGTGGACCAAGGATCAGGAAGACCAGTGGAGAGGCTCTTGCAGAGACCCGGGGAGAGGTTAAGATACTCCTTCATTAATCAATTACCTTATTTAAGGTAACAATTAATAACTAAGGGTAAGGGCTTCCCTGGTGGCGCAGTGGTTGAGAGTCTGCCTGCAAATGCAGGGGGTGCGGGTTTGTGCCCCAGTCCAGGAAGATCCCACGTGCCGTGGAGCGGCTGGGCCCCTGAGCCATGGCCGCTGAGCCTGCGCGTCCGGAGCCTGTGCTCTGCAACGGGAGAGGCCACAGCAGTGAGAGGCCTGCGTACCGCAAAAAAAAAAAAAAAAAAAAAAAAAAAAAAAAAAAAAAAAAAAAAAACTAAGGGTAAGCTCATGGCAGTCAATATGGAGAAAAGTCATGCTTTAGAAGGAGAATGGCCTCTCCACAGGGCTTGCTGATGGGTTGGGTGGATGAAAAGAGGGAAAGAGGAATGAAGAGTCATGTCCAGACTCCTACCCGGGGCTCTGGGTGGACGTTGACATCACAAAGGCAAAGACAACTGGGAGAGAAATGGGTGTGGGAGCTGCTGAGAATCGGAGCAGGGATGTCAGGCAGGCTGTTGCGAACATAATGCCTGAAGCTTCTAAGAGAGGGCCAGTTATGCCTCTGCTTCCTCCGTGCAGGAAGGAGGGTCAGAGAGGTGTAGGGTCAAGTAACTTGCCACACCCCAATATACGGTAGAGCTTGTGTTTGAACCCATTCCTACTTCTAATCAACTTAGAAAATGAACAAGTTTGCATAATTAAGGTTTTCAAATGACTGGTTTTCCCTTTTAAGAAGTGAAACACTTGCTTTAATAATTTCGATGGGAATTTGCACAGAACCAATCACAGGGGAGCTTGACTTTTCCCGTGGCCTCACGGGCGACCCGCACTCTCAGGGGGTAATGAACACGGTACAGCCGTGGGGGAAGGACGCATGCCAGGGTCTCCTGAGTGTCGGGGGTCTACCCTGTGCTCAGGGGCCCCGACTGTCCTGCTTTCCCCGGATCACTTAGAAAAAGAACTTCAAACACACACACCTGCCTTCCCCCCAGGCTCTCCATTTTCTTCCCCCGTTGCCATCACCAAGAAACAATAGGCTGTTGTTGCGGTTGCCAATTGTTACTACTTTCTGGGATTTGTTGGCTGCTCATGTAGGTTGCAACATCAGAAATCAAGAGATCAGTCCTGTTAAAAAAAAATATGAAAGATAAGGTAGTCTAGGGGTGAGGGCCAGAGAGGTTATCCTATGGAACAGTGACCCAGGGCATCGAGGTTTGCACGGAGATCTTCTGGGTTCGCGTCCATAATCAGAAAGCTGCAGAGCCAGAGGAGTCTGATTTCTGGGGAGACAAGAGGTTGCAGAACTGAGCACTCAGCCTTCCTGGGTGACTAAACCGTTGTGCGGATACCACGAGTTACCCACTAGACACAGGATCCCTCATTTTACTTACTTGAAGAATCCCAATTGGGGGTCATGTCAGTGTGTCTAGCTAAGTAGACTTGATTTTCAGTCTTCTAGGCTTCCTTGCAGCTGGGGATGGCCACATGACATGGGACTTACTGTGGGTTGAATCGTGTTCCCCCAAAATATATGCTGAAGTCCTAACCCCAGGTACCTGTGAATATGATCTTATTTAGAAACAGGGTCTTTGCAGATGTATTTACTTAAGATGAGGTCGTTGGGAGTAGTATGATTGGCATCCTTACAAGAAAAGAAGAGACACAGAGACCAAAACACACAGGGAGACACACACGTGAAGACGGAGACAGAGGCTGGAGTGACGCCTCTGCAAGGCAGGGAAGGCAAGGATTTCCAGCAACACCAGAAGCTAAAAGAGACAAGGAAGCACCCTCCCCTAGAGCCTCCAGAGGGAGAAGGGCCCTGCTCACTCCTTGATTTCAGACTTTCAGCCAGAAATGTGATAGAATAGATTTCTTGTTGTATTAAGCTGCTAGGACTGTGGTATTGAATATTTTGTTGTGACAGCCGTAGGGAACAAGTGCAGTATTGAACAGTGAAATAGAAGCAAAAGTCTCTGTGCCCCTTCCCTTATGGAAAGGGAAAGCTCCAGCTGCCTCGCCTTTCCCACCTGGTACAGGACATGTGGCCTGAGGTACAAGCACGCATGAGGCGAGCATGGGAACCAAACCAATATGCAAAGGACAGCAGGGCAGACAGACGTGATGGCTGCCAGGAAAGTGTCTACCCCACCGAGGCACATGGCAGTAAGATTTCCAAAGTCGCACATCCTGACATTTCCATCAGACAGGATGGTAAGAATTTAGAGAGCTGCCGGCATCTCTTCTCAAAGAAATAAGAGAGGGCATCACTGCAAGTAAATAAGAATAAACCAGGACAATTGTTATTATTTAAAAGAAAGCCATGGAGTAAAAATCACAACTGAGCAAGTGAAGTCACTTTAGAAAACATAAGAATAATTGAATTAGAAAAGAAAATCAAGAGTCTAGTTGGGGGAATGATATTGGAAAAATAAGGACTGAGACTGCACACGGAGAAGGTTCACAGGGTCTGCGAGGAAATTTACAATCAGAGACGGTCACCAAGACTGTGTCTCATGACAATTTTAAAAGACAAGGGGAAAGATAGAGTTCAGCGATCACCCAAGCAGAAAATGCAGGTTACAATGAAAGGATGTGAATCACAGCTGCCTTTGATTTCTCCAATAATCTAACTTCCCAACAAAAAAAGAAATAGATCTATAAGCCCCAGCTCGGCGGAAAATGAGGTGCCCTGAGAATTAGTTACCCAAACAAGTTGTCTTTCATATCTGAGAGTGCATCTGCAGAATGTCCTTATATGGCTGTGTGGATCCGCAGATCAGAACCCCCAGAGCCCCCGGTACATATGAGAACCTATTACACACCAGAATAAGCAACACCAAACGCTGGGGAAATAAAGGGCTATTTATTAAATGAAGTTAGGCTAATTGCATAGGGATGTGGAATTTAATTTAGACCTGCATCTGATATCATGTTCCCAAAATAGACTCCAGATGCTTCAAGGAGTTAAATAATTTTAAATATGTAAAATTCGAGGGAAACCTGCTAAAGATAGATTTGAATATTTATCTCAACTTCAGAGAGAGGCTAGCTTCTTCAAAATGGAGTCAACAGAAGACATTTCAACGGAAAAGTGCATTTGACTCTCATTGAAAATTGAAATCCTTAGTACAGCAAAAGCCAACAAAAACCTAAAATCTAAAACCATATCTGGCAATCATGTGTTCAGCACGTATTAAGCATCAGGTCCTGCGGAAGGCACTTACACGCCTCCCCGTTTCATCTTTGTGACAGCCCCGTGACGAGTGTGGCTACCTTTGCTTAACCAGCGATGGGGAGGCTGCGTGGTTCCCAGCCTTGTGGACAAGAGCTGATAACAAAGGTGTCGGAGGAGAGGGTGTGACCTAGAGACCAGGGAGCCGCTACCACTTCCAGGTGGAGATGTAGAGCGGGCAGGGGGTGCTACGCAGAGATGAGGAAGCCGTCAGCACCCTGGGCTGGGGCCACCGCTGAACTCACCCCGATGCTGCTGGACCAGGGCTGCTGTTGCCCCAGAGCCGCCACCAGGAGCATGAGGGTTGACACTTTTGCCCCCCTTCTGATCTGGCCCCAGGGCCTTCCGTTGGCCAACTCCAGATGCAACCCAGGCGAGGGAGTGTGGTCGACAGGCTTCCAGCCCCATCTGTGTGTAGACAGAATGATGTCCCCAGAGAGAGCTCCATCTTAATCCCCAGAAACTGTGAATACACTAGGTGATGTGGCAAAGAGGAATTGAGGTTGCAGATGGAATGAAGGTTCTAATCAACTGGCTTTAAAATAGGGAGATGATCCTGGATTATCCGAGTGAGTCCAGAGCCCTTACACATGGGAGAGGGAATCGGAAGACAAGCAGAGAGAGGGGGCAACGTGAGAAGGGCCCGTTTAGCATCGTTGGCTCTGAAGATGGAGGAAGGGCCGGGAGCCAAGCAGGGGGCCTCTAAAAGCTACAAAGCTTCTCCCCTGGGCCTCCAGGGAGGGAACGTGACTTTTTTTGAGCCCACGGAGACCCACGTTGGACTCCTAATCTACAGAACCGTGAAGAGTAAGTTTGGGTTGTTCTAAGCCTCTAGGTCTGTGCTAATTTGTCACAGCAGCTATAGAAATCAAACTCACTTTCCCATCTCAGAGGAACGTTCTAAATCACCAAAAGTGTTCCGGCTTGAAAGGGGAAAGCAGTGGGCCCAGGCCTCTGTGAACGGAGCCAGGCCTCCTAGTTCTAGTGACCCAGAGCCTCCAAGAAAGGTGTTATTATTGTCTCTATAAATTAAGAAATGGCGACACAGAGAGGCTAAGCAACCTTCCTAAATTCACACAGCTATTTCGTGGCAGTTCTGGGATTCAAGCCCAGGCAGTGTGACCACAAGGCTGTATTCTCACCCACTCCCGGATACTGTCTTAGGCATGATAAACTGGTTGCAAATACAGTAGCAGAATACTGGAAACCATCTCCTTGTCTAACAATAGGATGAAGTGAATGATACGGCAGCAACTCAATAGGCTTTAGGGAGGTTTTCAAACTGACAAGTATGAGCAACATGGGGAAACATTTACAAACAGCCTGAAACACAAACAGCAGAACGCAGAAAGATACTTACCCCATGAGGGCCATATGCCAAAGCCTTGACGCGATAAACAAGAAATAGAGAACTTAATAGCTGAGGGGAATGAGGGGCCAATGTGACCTTTTGTAGCTCCTTAAAATAAGGAGTTCCAAAAATGGGATGCTGCAAAAACAGAGGGAATTTGTCAGACTGGTTCCAGCAGACACCACTTGGCTCCGTCACTTCTCAGTACTGTCATGAGTCATCTGTAAAATGTGAAGAAGACACCCCTGGGCTCCCAAGCTGCTGTGACTGTCAAATCAGAGGATGCTGGCAAAGCTGTGGCTTTGGAAGGCTCAGGAAACATGGCTCCCTTTCCTCTCCCTGACTTTGACGTTAATATAAGTTTTAAAGAATATAACTTTTAAAGACCCTAGAACTCTAGGGTTTATTTGGGTTCACAAAATATTTGAAGATAACTTACTGAGAAGCAGGCGTGAAGAAGCCTCGGCCCTCGTGACAGCTGGCAGGCTGCCTTCAGCTCGACGGAGGGAGCATGAAGTTCACGTGCTGGGCACGCACACCTGGATGTGTCAGACGTGTGTGAGCCTGAGACCACCCCCCAATCAGGATGACCAGCATCCGTCACCCCAATAGTTTCAGGGCCCCTTTGTCATTCCTCCTCTTCATCCCTGTCCCCTGGGAACCAAGATCTGCTATCTGTCAGACTGGAGGTTTCTAATCAGTACTTCTGATTTGTTGCCAGTGATGGCTGCTGTCAGAGTTTATACCCTTGTTTGTAATGAAATAGAAATGAAATGATGTCATTAAGCTCTGATGGGACATGCAATTTCAGCCACCATTTGATTGCATATTTATAGCTCAGCCCTAATTAAATAACTGTCAGGAAAATATCTTTGTAAATCTCTCCTCGGGTGTGATGTGCACTCAACCAGCAAACAGGTGAGCAGGTCTGAAAGCTCTTAACTGTCTCTTGACAGATATTAGACGTCCAGATGGAGCCCGCCGGGTTTATTCAACACCACCGACACTGGCTTAGATGACAGACGTCCCTGCTGCCCGGTGCAGGGGCCCTGGTTTCTGCTTTCTGCCTCTCTCCTTCCTCCTTCCCTCCTGCTGCAACTCCTGCGGTGGAAAACCTGACCCTTCCCTGCCCCTCTCCCCCAGCTTCCTTTCCTCCATTCAAAGGTGGCTGCAGTTCTCCCTTGCCGGTTCTGTGAGGGTCATCGTCTGAGCCTTCCAACCCCAGGGCTTGTTCCTACCCAGCACACGCAAGGCCGCTTCTCTGGATGTGGCTGCCTTGGCTGGAATGGCTCACAGAGAGGCCTGCTTCATTCTCTCCCTGATTTACCGGAGGCCAGGCAGGCTGGGAGGTGGGGCTGTAACGCAGGTGGGAAGATACGGGAGCTGTCGAATCTGGGACATCAGCTATCTAATTGTGCCTGCAATGACAGGTCAATTTCACTACCTTAAAACAGTTGTAAAAAAAATGTCAGAAATAATAATGGGCATCTGCCTTGGCCTTGGTTCTCCTACTGATAAGGTACAAAACAATCACAGCCTGTTGTGGGCACTTGGGCCTGGAACCAAGCAGAATCTGGACCTGTAACCGAGGCCCAGACAGAACAAGGTGGGTAGAAAGCACAAGGTTTAAAGTGTGTGTGTGTGTGGGCGGGGACTGGATCCCCTCTCATTACGTGAGGGCCGTATGGTGCTGGCTTTGGTGAGTTGCGGAAACTCTCAGCCTGGGTTTTCTCACAGGATGTCCCAGCCACTTCCATGACTCCTAAGAATCAAATTAAATAGCACAAGTAAAGCATCTCAGTGTTGAGGAATAGACCAGGTGCTCAATAAATGCCCTCCCCCGCCCCCCCCCCCCAAATAGCATCCAAACTCTATCTACTCTTCAAAGCTGGAGACTTTTTAAAAATTCATGAAAGCTGATAGACGCGCTCTAGAATAATTCTCGGACGGTAGACACATCCTAGACGTTAGTGAAAGTTACCGACGTGATGGCCAATGGCCTGTGATGCCCACTCCAGACCCCAGGAAAGCCGTGACTACTTGGCTTTCACTGTGGCTGTAGTGCACTAGTTATGAATTTGGAAGGAGGCTTCCAGGCCAGAAATGGGAGAACACAGCGCCCCAGCTTAAACTCAGTGTGGTACAAGGCAGGGTGGGTATAAACTATTACCAGTTCCAGGGCTGCAGAACAAGAGAAAATTTGTCCAAGTTTCTCTTGTTTTCCCGGACCTGGAAATAAACTAGTCTCCATGGAACAAACATCTAATAAATTAAACATTTGGAATCCTACTTCACTTCAAAGATTGAGTGAATATCTTATTAGTTTGGATACTCAAAATCATTCCTAAAATAATCAAACAGAAGTCTAAATTATTGTTTTACATTATTTTTACAAGTGTTGGGGAATACTAGATGGCTTGTAAGAACAATAGATTCTGCAACTACCCTTTTATTATTGTAAAAAAGTGAATTACGAGTATCCATGGATATTCTGGCTCAGAAACTCAAGCTTTCCAATGATAATTAAAATATGTGATACTGGTACGTGGATGGAAAAATCCATGGAAGAGAATAGCAACTCCAGAAACAGACCTATGTATTATCTATTTAGCATATGATAAAGATGATTATTTCAAATCAGAAGGAAAAAGATAAGTCAACAGATGGTATTGTTACAATGGGCTATCCATTTAGAAAAAAATTAAGATGGCGCCCTACCTCACATCTCACACATAAATTCTGGGTGCATTAGATATCTAAACGTGTGTCTTTAGATCTGGAAGGAAATGTAATCATCTTTAAAAAAAAAAAAAAAAAAACCGAAAAACTCCAAAGCACCAGTAAGGTTCAAAATGAGGGTTTTCTGATTTCGAACCCTGTGTCTCCCTGATGTTATGAAAAGACATTTTTCCCTACAGGGCTCCACATTTTGTGACGACAAGTTAAATCATTTCGGCTCTTCCACCCAGGCCCCTCCTCACCACCACCGCCCACTCTTAAGCCAAATACCAAGATGGAAGAGAGGAAATAGAAATTACTAAGACCTTTGGCAAGAAAACAACTTCCAGCCCACCTTTTCCTATCTAGTCAATGTCAATTCCTTCTTTGGAACATTTCAATATATTCTGGATGAAAGGAAGTAGGAGGAAGAAAAACACCGTTGTACCAAAATGAGAAAACATCTCAGATGTGCCCGTTAGATTGAGGCTAATGATAAACGCTGGTTACAGAGAAATAATAGAAACCACATAATTTACAAAGGCTGCTAGGAGGAATAAGTATTGCTCAGGAAGACAGTGGGAAATAAACAGGGGCAGCAGATGAACTGAAAGGGAAACTTGCAAAGACAGAGGTAGAGGAGGAAGGATATAAGGGGTTTTTGCCACCTGAGAGAGAGAAAAAAAAATCAGCACCCCAAAACATCCCCAACAGTTAACAAAGACTTGGGATAGAACAAGGAAGAAGAACTTCAAAAGAAAATTCAAAGGAAATCAGATTGTATGAATGAACAAGCATTTAATGGGCTCCAAGTACTGCACGATTGCCAGCTGAGCCTTTTCGTCTTCCCACAATTCTGCCAAGCTGCCCTGAATCCTTAGAGAGGGCGAGGACAAGCCTCCAAAAAATGAGTAGGTTTGCCCAAGGTCACATGGTCAGAGAACGACGGGGCTGGGACACAGACCCAGCCTTTCTGACTTCAGATACGAGACAGTTTCTTTGGCTTCACAGATACTCTGTTCAACGTTAAAAGCAGGGAAAAGGTGAAGTCAGGAAGTGAAGGTAGAACCTCAGAGGACCGAGGAGGACTCCAAGAATCTCCAGACGTCGACCAAGGTACAACTGAAGACTAATTCTGGGAATTTAGTACTTTGAAGCAAATATTATATATTTGCTGGCATGCTTCCAGTTTTTAAAAGCAAAATTTTAGGTCGGAAGACTTGTAATTAAAGCCCATATGAGCAAGTATCCATGCGTGCACTCTGCTCCAGCCAGGAGCACATCCACCTCCCCCTCCCAGACGAGGCACCACACCCCAAAGTGACAGAGATTTCAAATGAGGGCACTTACAAAAGGAAAGAGCCTCAGCATTTATTTTTAACAGACTTTCAAGTGGCATTCTTTGGACTAAATGTCTCTTCTTTTTAGCCATGCTACCCCCAATCCATCTTCAGAAGGCAGGCAGGCAGGAAGGTCCTGCAGAGGGAGCTTGCTCATGGGTGCTGGAGGGTCAGCCGTTGTCTGATTGGGTCCAGGCTCTCTTTCTCCAATCATGGCACCCTGTGGTTTCAGACCCAACCACAAAGTTCTGGGGTTAAGAGCAATTTCCAAAATCAGAAAAATAGCTGAGCCTGAAGGTCAAAGCGATCATGCACTGTCGGGGTTAGACCGAGGCTTCCAAGCTGGGCAATGCTAAGTCGTCCTGCAGGACTCTGGATGGAGCAGCGGGGAATACTGGGGGAAGAACTGGATCTGCAGTTAGACCAACTGGGGTGCAAACTGCAGCCTCATACTTGCGTGCACAGTACTCTTGGGTGGTTACCCACCTGTCTGAGACTCAATATCTTTCCTGGTAAAATAAAACAAGGCTAGCCTCCCAGTTGGGAGAGAACCCAGGAAAAGCAAAAGGTACCTAATAGATGCTCAGTAAATGACATTCCCGGGCTCTGGGCTCTGGAGTCTGACAGCTCTGTGTTTAATCTCTGCTTGGCTCCTTCCACACTGTGCAGCTCTGGCCAAGGTCCTCCCCTCTCTGGACCTCAGTGCTTACCCCTGTGACAATAGGGCCAATAATCTCCAACTCACGAGGCCCCTGGGAGGTCAGCGAGGGGATGCAGCATCTCTGCATTCTGATGAGCAGCGTGCAGCCGCGTGTGGAGAAAGGAATCAACATGGACCGTTTCTACTTTTCTTCATAATCTCCCACCAACGGTGTTGGGTCACATCCTCCTTTTCCTGCTCCCTTAATTACAGCCTGACCAAATCTCAGAACATTTCAGCCACTCTCAGTGATTGGAAAAGTCCACTAAAGGGACCAAATCCCGTCCGTTTTTTGTTTTAAATTTATTTAATTAATTTATTTTTGGCTGCACTGGGTCTTCGTTGCTGCGCGCGGGCTTTCTCTAGTTGCGGCGAGCAGGGCCTACTCTTCATTGCAGCGTGTGGGCTTCTCATCGTGGTGGCTTCTCTTATTGCATAGCATGGGCTCTAGGCACACAGGCTTCAGTAGTTGTGGCTCAAGGGCTCTAGAGCACAGGCTCAGCAGTTGTGGCGCACGGGCTTATTTGCTCCGTTGCAGGTGGGATCTTCCCGGACCCGGGCTCGCACCCGTGTCCCCTGCACTGGCAGGTGGATTCTTAACCACTGTGCCACCAGGGAAGCCTCCTGTCCATTTTTTACCTTGGTCTCTGGCCCGGTCCTCACCCCACCCCAAGGTGGTCCTAGGGTCTCTGGCAGAGAAGAGCGGCAGAGGGTCCCACAGGCTTCCTCCACCACTGACCCCACTCTCCTCTCTGGGATGGAAGGGGTGGGGGACAGTGGGCTGTGGCCTCTCCGCAGTTGCTCTGTCTACCCTGAATGCCCAGCGCTACCCTCTGTGCCCCTGGTGTCCAAAGGGCTCTCTCGCCAGCACATGCCTGGGTTCCCATGAAGACCTTCCCACCCTACACGGTGCTGGGGGCTCCAGCTCAGTCTCCAGCCTCCTTTCCCACCCCCAGGACCGTCTTGCTGGGGGACCTGTGCCCCAGCAGGCAGCTCTCTCGGGCAGGACACTGGCAGATGGATCAGGGCCAGCCACCTTCCTCCAAGTGTGCTCAGCTCCCAGGAGGCTCAAGCGTCCTTACCCGGTGGTGGGGACACGGGCCGCATCACCCCGTCCCCGTCTCACCCTGCTGTTCTCCCTACTTCCTTGTCTCCTCCTCCCAGCATCGCACCAGATCAGCAGCCACTGTCCAAGCAGACCCCCAGCCAGGGGTGGAATGCAGCACCCCCTGCTTGCAGGTGCCCCTCGTATTTACAAGTGATTCTCGTAGGGCCCCTGCCCTCGACTGGGGAAAGGAGAATAGCTCTCACCTCTCTGAGAAGGCAGCTAACTGGCTGCCGTGGGAAACCTCAGGGAGCATAAAGCCTGCACTTACCGTCTGCCTGGAGCAACCCTGCCCCAACTCAGCCAGTGGCGCTCCTCTTCTGGCTGCCTGCCTGCCACCCACCTCGGGAAACAACCAGAGGGAGGGGAGAAGCTGGCCAGAAAAGGCTGCCTGTCTGCATCGAGGAGGCCGTGAAGGACTCTCCATCTACCTGGCCCTCCCTTCTCTCTGCAGCCACACCGGCTCTCTTTCAGTCTCCTTCCTTTCCCGGCCGCCTGGGCTGGGCAAGGAATCCCACCTTCACAGAGCCACCTCCGTTTTCTTTTTCCTCACTGATAATTGACCCCCGTTCCCCTGAATTCATTGGTTCATTCGTTCACTCATTCCACAGACATCTACTGAGTACATACTCGGAATCAAGTCCTGTGTTGGTCCCTGGGAATAGAGGGGCCAGTAAGCAATGCACCAACCCTCAAGTTTAGGAGAGGCAACAACTAGGTACAGAGTAAACCAGCAAATTGTCCCCTCCCACCACCATGAGAAGGAGAAAGGGAAGCCAATAGAATTTCATCAGAACAGATGCTCCAGAGATGGGACCATGTCATCCACGTGGCGAGGAGAAAAAGCATGGACAACTAATGTTATTTCTCTGGAAAGGCAGCCAGGCCAGGGAGGGCAGGAAGGAGCCCAACCTCCTTCTTATTCCCCAGAGGCGCAGCCCCAGAGGCAAAAGGAGACACGGCCTTTCCTCAATATGAGGTTAGACCGTGATGCCTCTAAGAAACATAGATGCTCGCCCTGGGTAAGGTGTGCTGACTTTAGGACTGACATTTCCTCCTACACGTGGACCTAGAGTCCATCACCCCACCTGTCACACCTGGGCCTCCAGGTGAGCAGAAGGGCTGGAGGCGAGAGAGACAGGTCGGAAGTGGAATGAGCTGTATCCAGAGGCAGTTCAAGGGAGCGGCTATGGGGACGGCACAGCGTTAGGGCTCTGACCCTGTAACACCCTCTGCGCTTTGCCTCGCCCCCTTGGAGAGAAGAGCACGCCCTCACCTTGCCATCCAGAGGGGCCGGTCTGGTCCAGGCTGATGGGGGTGGAGGGCAGGTGACCTCAGGAAGGAGCACCTTCAATGCACTGTCATCCTTTGCCAAACTTAAGAGAGAACAGACGGGTAGGGCATTGGCCACCCCCCCCCCGCCCCAGCCCTCTACAGATTGTGTGGGTCACCTTCTGCTACAGGCAGCAGCTGAGGACGCTCCCCCAAGCCCCTGGTTAAAGCCCAGATTCTAGAGATAAGAAGACAGCATCATGATTGCTCCACCAAGTTCCTGGGCTCACCCTATGCCACAGGAATGGGAGTAGGTGGGGAAACACCAGGATTGTATGAGCAAGTCAGTGAAATCAACCTTTGCTAGCGCTGAGACAGGCATCTACCCAGGGACCTAGAGGGCACTCACATCTCCCTGACGGGATTCCCAGGAATCATCCCCAGAAGGTGTGGCTCACAGCTAAATCTAGAAAGCTCAGTAGAAGGAAAAGAATATTCTCAACAAAAGGGGCTCCTTAGGTCATTCGTTCATTCGTTCACTCCTCTGTGTTCCTACAAGGCTACCGCAATGGGTTTACCCCATCACCGACACCCCGAGCCTCACAGCCTGCAGCAGAGAGGGTGGGTCAGCGTTACTCAGTACAAAAGGGAATAAGATGGAGGCTCTGTGCAGTGTCCCGGTGCCCCCGGGCGCTGAGGGACTTCGCACTTCCACCTGCCTGGAGAGGTCTGAGTGCTTCTGTTGCCCGGAGGAGACTTGAAGGCTTCCACCCAGAGGGTGAGAAGAAGCTTGCAGGCAGTTTGGAAGAGCAAGGAGAGCCTTGAGCGCCAAACCGGAGCTCCAAGCGTAGCCCGAAGACTTCTCTTTTAAGCAAGGGAGTCGTACTCTCAGACCTGCATGCTAGAGAGATCGCTCAGGCCGTCACCTGAAGGTGGACCAAAGAGAAACAAGACTAGTTGAGAGGCTGTTACGACAGGCTGATTGACAGGAGGTGAAGGCATAGAAATCTTCCAAAGGAGCCCGAAGAAACTTGGGGTGGGGCAAAAGCAGGAGCCCCCTACCCACAAAAGGCCTCAAGGGTGAGGAATGGTGATAAGCTGGGGCTCAGTGAGGGGACAAAGTTTTGCCCTCTGTTAATTCATCCAGTCCTTGGGGTAACGTGGCCTCAGGGTAACAAGCAGATGTGAATGTCCCCACGAGAACAGAGCTGGGATGCCCCTTAAATCACAGAGCTGGGACTTCCCTGATGGTCCAGTGGCTAAGACACCACACTCCCAATGCAGGGGCCCCAGATTCGATCCCTGGTCAGGGAACTAGATCCGCATATGTGCCTCAACTAAAGATCCCACCACGGGCCGCAAGTAAGACCCCACGCAGCCAAATAAATAAATATTAAAAAAAAAAACCAACTCGCACAGCAGGTCAGCATCAGAGTCGGGCTCGACCCCCAGGCTCCGGACTCCCCACCCAGGGTTCTTTCCACAGCTGTCCTTCCCCTCCCCAGACCATTCTGTGCCACAAAGTATCAGAAGGTGGACGTGACGTGCGTCCCCATAGAGGACACGGGGTCTCGGAGAATCAATGAAGACATTTCTCCCCTCATGGAAGTGGTATCCGTACATTTAAGTTGGTATCCTTATAATCAGCTTAAGGGCTTTTTATTTTAATACAGCAGCTGAGAGGCAAAATCAGGTCCCACTTCAAGTGCTACTAAAATCTGCTGTGTGGGCAGCTCCCCGGAGTAGAAATGAGGCACCCTTAACAGCTACCCACACAGCAGCCTAATTTTCACTCAGCAGTCGTTATTGAAAAAGAAGAAGAAGAGGAAGAAAAGGTGACTCAAAACCACCAACAACTTTGAATTTAACTTCTGAAAATCTCCAGTGATGGAGCGGGAACTCATCCAAGCGGTCAGAGCACAGAGCCCAGTGAGGGTGGGGCTGGACTCCAGCTTTGGACCCGGTCAAGGTCTCGCGCACCTGGTGTGTCCTCCCGTCCGCACTACCTCTCGGTCGCTATTCTCTGGACAAAGGTGTGCGTGTCCGGACACGAGCCCACGTTTACACCTGACCCCGAAACCGCAGTTGTAAACGCATCTCTCACAAGGCAGCCGTGAGGGTCCGGGAGGAGGTGAAGTCGGGCCTCCCTGATCCAGGGAAACCTGATTCGTCCTTCGGCCTCGTGACAGCTCTGCATCTGCGGGCCCCGTCACCTCCTGCCCGTGTCACTGGGAAGGGGCAAGCTGGCCTTCCCGCCTCCAGTGGGTCCTGCCAGGCTCTGCTCGCCTGGGATGCTGTGGTCTCTCTCAAGTAGAAATCAGACCTTGTCGCTCCGCTACCCCAGCATCCAGTCCCTGAGAAGATGTTCCAAGCTGGCCCTTCTCCCTCCTCCCTCCCCTCAGGCCTCTGGTCATGCTGGGACCTCGCAGGGATGACTTCCTGGCTTCTGGGGCAGGGGTGGGGTGAGGTGGGGGGCACAGGAACAAAGCAAACAACCAGGATGGATCAGAGTGAGCCTTTTCCCAAAGCTTTCAGACACGGGACTGATGATCCGGCACCCCCTCTGATGGAGGAGCTGGCCTCTGAGTCAGAGAAGAAGGTTCCAGAGCAGGCTATAAAGCGTGGGAGAAAGCCTACACGCCAGATGAGCTGTGAGTGACCCCAAGCTGGGACCCCGCCCTCAGCGCTCAGACGGGGTGAGACAGGTGCGCAGAACCAGAGACAGACAGGATTCCTGACCCAGCTGTCTATCCTACACGCATCCTCAGTGAGAGACATCCTGTAGCCTCCAGCAGGACCACACCCACCGCCCGCCTGAAGGGTCCTTTGCTTTATCACCTGCTGTGCTGCCTGTCTCCCTGCAGGCTCCATTCACACATCTTCACATTTCAAGAGGCCAAGTTTTGAAAGAGAACAGCTGCTTTTTATTTTTTAACATTCACAGAGTGTTTGGATCTATGAGAGAAAGAAAAAGGGAGAGAGAGAGAGCAAGAGAAAAAAAATATTCACACATGGTTAAAAAAATTTAAAAACCAAGCATGATATTTAAAAGATGAAATGTCCCCTATCTCTCCCCATCACCTAGTCTTGGTTCCCCTGACAATGTACAAATATCACTGTTTTGCAATTTGACTCCTGATTCTACAGATGAAATAGTTAGCTCACACTATCTTTTACCTCTCTTATCTTCCAGAATTTTCTTAGTTATAACAATAGTTTTTGTTGGATTAATTTAATGCATTTGACTCTAAAAATAAATGGAAACCTCTATCTCTTGTTTCAACAACTATAGACAGTGTTTCTCTGTTTTCTACTATGTAAGGGGAAGGCAATGTTTCTCCGACGCTACTCTCCCCTGCTCCATCTTCCAGGCTCCCTGTTTTGTCAGCACCATCGTTACTTTTAATTTATCAGGCCTTATAATATTACTATGTTTATTAATTATCTATATCTAGATAATTATGTATCTATAATTAACCCTGTATCAACAACTTAATTGCCTATAGGTTCATTTTAAAAAACTAAAGTCAATGGAGTTGATATTATAATTATACAAATATTATCTTCGGTAAAGAAGGGTGATTCAATACATAGAGAAGGAAACATAATTCCATGTTACTAGAAGCTTCCTCCCCATGAGGTGGTGCTACCTCTGGCAGGTCTGCATCCTTGGGTCCCCCTTGCCGTCCTGCCCACCAGGTTCATGGTCACGCCATGTGGCCATCCCTGTCTTCTGAAAGGAAGCAAGGAAGCTTATAACATGGGTCAAATCTGATACGTAAAATGATTAATACTCCACAGCAACCAACTGCAATGGGCGTGTTCCCTGTGAATTTCGGAAATTGTAACCGAGCAGAGAACCCTATGAGACCTTCTTGAAATAGATTCCCACCCATGTCCTCCGCCTTCCTTTTGTCTGTAGAAAAACTTCAGTCAAAGAATAAATTTAAGCGGAGAAGTGACAAAATGCAGAAAGAAAGGAAAACAAAATGTAGAAAGAAAGGAAAACAGTCAAGCAAGACAAAATAATAATACTTTAGCCATTAAACAAAGTCAAGGACCTTTAGTTCCTCCTCAAGGACTATAGATAATATACTGAGCCATCTCCTTTGAGTTGTTTTGCAGATACTGAAACCCCCATTAGGTGGGAGGAGTGAACTGTATGCTGCCCACAAGCATGGAGATCCCAGACCGTTTGGAACCAGAAGGTGGATGATGCTGACTCCCCATTACCTCGTCACCAACGAATCAGAAATGTCCACGAGCTGATCACTCTCCGCTCCTTGACTGCTCACTACCCTCTCCAGAACGGGACACACTTTTTTTTTTTTTTTTTCTCTTCTGTACGCGGGCCTCTCACTGTTGTGGCCTCTCCCGTGGTGGAGCACAGGCTCCGGACGCGCAGGCTCAGCGGCCATGGCTCACGGGCCCAGCCGCTCCGCGGCATGTGGGATCTTCCCGGACCGGAGCACGAACCCACATCCCCCGCATCGGCAGGCGGACTCTCAACCACTGCACCACCAGGGAAGCCCAGGGACACACTGTTGAGAGCATGAGCCCGCTGTGGCCCCCTTCGCCTGGCAAAGCAGTAAATCTATTCTTTTCTACTTCACCCAAAACTCTGTCTCCACGTTTCTATTCGGCACCGGTGAACAGAGGCCACGTTTCCACAACAAAATCAGCTGGACTCAAAGCCCACATCTTGGTACCAGGGATGCTACGCTGTCAGGTACACATGGCAGGGACAATTCTGTTTGTCAGGTAACTCGCCCTGCACAGCATTTCCAGCTGCTCCCCCCTCCCGTCACATTCTGGCAGGAAATTCCTCAGCTGTCAACACAAAGTGGGTCATAAAATCCTCATTTTACTTTTAATTCATCTAATCAAAGAATGTTGACTGTCGTGTACAGCCTGGAATTTGTAAAGTGAACGTGGCAGGATTCGTGTCTGTACACAAGAATTCTTGTGTATAATTTCCCGTGATGGAAGAAGGGAGTATTCTGTGCCCACAGATCAAGTGGATTCAGTATCTGCCACAACTTTCTTGTACTGTTTTTTGTTTTTCTTGGGTTTCTAGTTCTTTTTTTTTTTTTTTTTTTTTTGGCTGCATTGGGTCTTCGTTGCTGCGGGCGAGCTTTCTTTTTAGTCGCAGCGAGTGGGGGGCTACTCCTCGTTGTGGTGCACAGTCCTCTCATCGCGGTGGCTTCTCTTGTTGCGGAGCACGGGCTCTAGGCACGCGGGCTCAGTAGTTGTGGTGCACAGGCTTAGTTGCTCCGCGGCATGTGGGATCTTCCCGGACCAGGGCTCGAACCCGTGTCCCCTACATTGGCAGCCGGATTCTTAACCACTGCGCCACAAGGGAAGCCCTCTAGTTCTTTTTTACTGTTGAGAGAAAAATAACTGTGTTTCTTTATCACTAAGATATTCCTGGTTCTTTATCAGAGAGCTTGCTGAACAGAAACTACTTTGTTCTTTTTCTTTTAAATTCCTTATTTATTTCTTTGTTTCATGACCAATCTCACCAGCTTCTTCCAAAGGGAGAAACCACAAATAACCAGTATCAAAAATGATAAAAGGGACATAACCATAGATCCTCCAGTTCTTAAAAGGTTAATGAGAAAAAAGTGTGAACACTTTACATCAATAACTTGGAAAATTTAGAAAAATGAAAAACTTTCTATTAAAAAAAGGAACTTATCAAAATAGACAAAAGAAGTAAAAAACATAAATAGTTATTTAATGATGAAAGGAATCGGATCCATAATTAAAGCCAAAGAAAATTCCAAATCATATAGATTCACCAGTGAGTTCTATCTATCATTCCAGAAGAAATAGTTCCAATCTAAAACTCTTCTAGAGATTCGGAAAATATGATACTGTCCCCAATTGATTTTTTGTCAGAATAACCTTGCTACTACCTACTAAAACGTGAAAAAAATTTCACTCATGAAGAGAAATGCAAAATCTTGAGCAAAGAAACAGAATTCAGAAGTATGTTTAAAAGACAGATACATAGTAACAAAGTTGGGTTTAAGCCACTGTTGATTTAACATTTTTATCAGACATGGCTTTGCATTACTTCAAATCCTCTTGGCCCTATGTTTTACTCCAACTACTGGGAGAGCAGTAGCACATCAGCGTTAACCATCTTTGCATAGCTACAACCTGACAGTACCTAACCCGGCCATGGACACTTCCTCTTGCTCCCTGCTTGATGATTTGACACCTCAACACGAAACTGCTTTGTTCTTAAAGTCATTCTTTAATCTCTTCCTTTCTTTACTGTTTTCCAGTCCCACTGCAAAGCTCTGTTCCTGACATTTATTTCCCTCATACACCTGAATTAGATCCAGTTTCCTAGAGCTCGTGCTTTGATTTTAGTAGATCCCTTTTAAGTTTGCTAGAGTTCATCCTTATGTAGCTGTGTGTCTGTATGTATTTCTCTTAATGCACAGGAGATAAATGTTTTTAATGCCTTCCGTGTAGGAAAACGTCTTCATTTTCCCATAAGCTTCATGATCATTTGGCTGGATATAGAATTCTGGTTTCAGAATTATTGGAAATGGAAGTTTTGACTGAGACCCAAAGAAAACAGATACCACATTCCAAATGGAGGAGCAAGACCACCGTATTTTTTTCCTGTGGCTGCTGTAACACATCTCCACAAACTAGCAGCTTTGAAAAACACAGATTTATTATCTTAAAGTCCTGGGGAGTCAGAATTACCCCAACTCCATTCATTAGATAGTTCAGCCTTCCTTCACTGACCTTCAGTACCAGCTCTGTCAACATCACGTTCCCACACACGGGCAAGACTTTTTGGAAGCTCTTTGTTCTGCTTCCTGAGCTCTGCTTGTCCATCTCCGAGCCAACACAAAACTGCCTTAGTAGCCCTTGCTGTGTGACATGCTTGGGGATCCAGAGGGCAAGCTCCGCCCCACATCCCACTACCCCCGCCCCAATCTGGTTTTCCTCCAAGGAGTTCTTGAGTGTTCTTAGTCTATTATTCTTCTATGTAGATTTTAGAATAATCTCATTGAGTTTTACTTTAAACTCCTATTGGAGTTTTAAAATTTTTTAATCTAAAAAATGAAAATTATATTTAATCTATGGATCAGTTTTGGGAGAATTCATATCTTTATGATATTGAGTCTTTCTATCCATGAACATGACATATCTCTAGGTTTTCCAAAATGTCACTCAGTAAATGTTACCATTTTCTCCGCAAAAATCATGCATATCTTTTTTTAGATTTATTTCTAGGTTGCTGGGTTTACTTTTGTTTGCTTTTATAGCTATCCTAAATGGTATTCTGTTTTAAGTGACGTTTTATAGCTGTCTGAGGTATGGTCTAAGGAAATACAGTTTTTTAATTTAAAAAATAATCCACACATTTAAGGTCAATTAATCTACGACAAAGGAGGCAAGAATATCCAATGGAGAAAAGACAGTCTCTTCAATAAGTGGTGTTGGGAAAACTGGACAGCTACATATGAAAGAATGAACTTAGAACATTCTCTAACACCATACAGAAAAATTAACTCAAAATGGAGTAAAGACCTAAATGTAAACTAGATACTCTAAAACTCCTAGAGGAAAACATAGGCAGAACACTCTTTGACATAAATCGAAGCAATATTTTTTTGGATCTGTCTCCTAAAGTAAAGGAAATAAAAGCAAAAATAATCAATAAACAAATGGGACCTAATCAAACTTAAAAACGTTTGCAAAGCCAAGGAAACCATAGACAAAATGAAAAGACAAGCTACTGAATAGGAGAAAACGTTTGCAAATGATATGACTGACAAGAGATTAATATCCAAAATATATAAACAGCTCATACAACTCAACATCAAAAAAACCAAGCAACCCAGTTTAAAAATGGGCAGAAGAACTGAACAGACATTTTTCCAAAGAGGAAATGCAGATGGCCAACAGGTACATGAAAAGATGCTCAACATCGCTAATGGCCAAGGAAATGCAAATCAAAACCACAATGACATATCACCTCACACCTGTCAAAATGATTATCATCAAAACGAACACAAATAACAAATGTTAGCAAGGATGTGGAGAAAGGGGAACCCTTGTGCACTATTGGTGGAAGTGTAAATTGGTGCATCCACTGTGGAAAACAGTATGGAGGTTTCTCAAAAAACCAAAAATAGAACTACCATATGACCCAGCAATTTCATTCCTGGGTATATATCTGAAAAAAAAAACCAAAAAACAAAAAACTAATTCAAAAAAATACATGCACCCCAATGTTTGTAGCAGCCTTATTTACAATTGCCAAGATATGGAAGCAACCTAAGTGTTCTTCAACAGATGAATGGATAAAGATGTGAGATAGATAGATAAATAGATAGATGGATAGATAGAGGATAGATAGATACATAGATATACAGATACACACACACACACACACAAAGAATGGAATACTACTCAACCATAAAAAAAATGAGATTTTACCATTTGAAGCAACATGGATGGACTTAGAAGGCACTATCCTAGGTGAAATAAGCCAGACGGAGAAAGACAAATACTATATGATATCACTTATATGTGGAATCTTAAAAATACAACAAACTAGTGAATATAACAGAAAAGAAGCAGACTCACAGATACAGAGAACAATCTAGTGATGACCGGTCGGGGGTGGGAGGCAATATGGCGTGGGGAAGGGAGAGGCGCAAGCTAGAGGGTGTGAGATAGGCTACAAGGATGTATTGTACCGTATGGGGAATGTGGCCAATATTTTGTAATAACTGTAAATTGAAAGGGACTTTTTATAATTATATAAAAATTTTTAAAATTTTTAATAAGGATATTTTCCAAATAAAGGCTATAAATAAAAACCTGGGGCTTCCCTGGTGGCGCAGTGGTTGGGAATCTGCCTGCCAGTGCAGGGGACATGGGTTCGGGCCCTGGCCTGGGAGGATCCCACTTGCCGTGGAGCAACTGGGCCCGTGAGCCACAACTGCTGAGCCTGCGCTCTGGAGCTCTCGCGGGCCACGACTGCTGGGCCCGCGTGCCGTAGCTACTGAGGCCCGCGCCCGTGGGGTCCGTGCTCAGCGATAGGAGAGTGAGAGGCCTGCGCACCGCAGTGAGGAGTAGCCCCCGCTCGCCACGGCCAGAGAGAGCCCGCGCACAGCAGCGAAGGCCCAAAGCAGCCAAAAATAAAAATAAATAGATTTATAATAAAAAAAAATTATAAGTGGATGTTAAATTTTATCAAATGCTTTTAATGCACCTATTGAGTTCACTGTATTCTTTTACTCTGTTAAGGTGCTGAATTACATTAAAAGAATTTCTCTGGGGGCAGAAGAAATTAAGGTTTTTAAAAATTAAAGTGTATCTTGTAATCAAAACCCTTTGCTTAAACTCAGTGTGAAGATCAGTTGTTGCCAGAGACTAGGGGGACAGGGGAATAGGGAGTGACGATCAGTGGGTACAGGGTTCTTTCAGTCGTCATGAAAATGTCCAGAAGTGGTGTTGGCTGCTCATTTCATAAACATACTAAAAACTTTTGAATTGTACACTTCAGTGGATATAGTTTACAATATGCCAATTATACCTCATTTTAAAAAATCTGAAATCTCTCTCGTTAGACTTCAATCCTTGTGCTACTGAGGTTGGACTATCCCAGAATAGAGTCTATCGGTGAGTCCTAACATAATCCACACTTTCTTCTGGAGTTTTCTGCCAGAGGAAAAGGGAAAGAATGGCCTTGGTCCGGATTCCCCAGGAGTTCAGCCATCTCCTTTCTGTTCTTTTTCATGGCCTCTGGTTCTTATTTTATGGAAACGGTATTTTATTAAATCACACTGAGATGCCAAATATTTTTTTCAAGTTATCTTTTGTTCACTTCTGTTTCCTCTAGGATTTGTTCCTGTTGGTGCCCTTCTCTTATACTGTTTGTTTTTTTTTTAATGCCTAGTGATATTTAGTTGTCTACTTATATTTATAAATGAAGGACTTGGTTGAATTATGGAAATCACTATCCTGAATTGCTTCCTCTTCTGTGTGGCTCTGTTTTCCCTGGGTGCCTGGGCACTAGATATATGAGATCTGGGTCAAAGCATATGTATGGCAGATTTTATTTTGAGATTCAAGGGTGTGAAGCAGACAAATGTGGCAGTGCCCACTCTCACACCCAGGCTAGGATGCTTTTATTCTGGGGTGCAGAGCTCAGGCTACAAGATCCAGCCCTGCCCTGGTCGATAGTTCAGCTGTTTAGTAAGTGTTTCTCTTCTTTTCATCCCAGCTGGCACACTGTCTGTATGTCTGTACGTGCCCTGCATTTAACCCCCTATCCCCACCCAGGCTCGGAGGGCAAGAACAGCTGCCACTTCCACTGCAGCCCTTTCCTGGGCTATTCCAAGAGCAACGTTCTCCACTCTGCTTTACCCAGTGCTGTCTGCTATCCATTTTCTTGAAACCCGTAAAAATCTCTTGCCTTCTGGTAGCTTTTCTGCACACACTCTCCCCTTTGTTGTTAATTTTACATTTCTTTACTATTATTCCAGTGGTGATTTTGGAGGCAGGAGAGATAAATATATATGCTAGGTTTACCGTTTTGAATCAGAACCCAACTATATTGCTAATGTCTAGTAAGTCATCCAAGGAGCCCATCGGAGATAGTATCATGGGTCTCCCTTCTTTCATGCTCCATCCCTCTTTCCTCTCTTCTCTCCCTCTGGGTAGCACCTGCCCCACGGGGCTCTCAGCCAGTGAAAGCACGAACCACCTTCTCTTTTCCCAGTGCCAAGCACAGGACATGGCCTCCAGCAGCTGTTCTTCAAAAGGCAGGGATGGCTTCCTGTAAATGAATATTTGTTGAATGATGAACAAACGGGTTAATATTAACCTTACAGTCAGATGTTAAGAATGCATCTGTAAATGTATTGGACAAAAGACTTCCTTTTTCTTCCTCATTTGAAAATCAAGGAGGGAATATTTTTAATTATGAAAAATTGGGGTTTTTTCTTATCTCAGTCCCACAGCGCAGTCTGCACAAGCTCCAGTCAGCCCTGCTGAGAAATAATTGACAGACCCTTCCGGAAGCTGTGCCATAGCCCAGGCGTGAACAATGCCAGGGAGACTCCACCCCATTCCAATACTGAAAGCTGTTTTTCAGGCCAAGAAAAAAATCTTTCAAATATCAAAGATTTTCTGACCAGACTTATGAAATAAAGGCAATGACTCTAGGGAAGTAATAAGACACTTTTACAATTGCACTAGAAAATTCCTAGGGCTTAAGCCGGCCAAGTTTATGCAGACACATCTCTCGTTATTGGGTAGAGTTAGTGCTCGCTTCGGCAGCACATATCCTAAAATTGGGTAGAGTTAGATGTAAGGCGAATCAAAATAAATGATCCAGATTTACCAAGTCATAAAGCAACCCCCCCTCTTCCTGCTATTGATGTACGTGGGCACCTCCATGAGTTTTATATTATGATGCGTTGGGGATGGCGTATGCTCTAGATCCTATCTTCTAAGAGCGGGTAGCTCCTCAGAGGGGAAATTGGACCTGCCTGGAGATCTGGAACCCATTTCCTGCAGGGCCTTCCCTGCAGGGCATGGATCCACCGTCTCATGAAGCATCACCTGCCTCAGTCCACACCTGACAGAAAACACGAGCAAGAGCAGATGGCATACCTTTCTCACCTGAGCTGACGCACCAGGTCTGATCTACCACCCACCTGCCAGGTCCCACTTGTACCGGAAACCCAACAGCCTAGATCTTTGGAGAAGATCCCAGTTTCCAGTTCTGCGTGACCCACAGTCGTACAAGGACGCTCACTGAAGGGCCATTGTTTGGGATTTGAGTTTGGTCATCTCTCCTTCCAGCCTGTCTACCTTTCTGTACTCTCAGCCCTGACCTGACATGTTACGGGAAGTTCCACCTTCCTGCTGCCCACATCTCAGGATGGCTTAACTTAGGGTGTTTGTGACCTACCTACATGGGCTGAAAGAACTCAGCTTAACTGGCAATAGATCTCTACAATGTGGGCTCTGACGTCCAAGCCCTCATCCTGTGCCCTGACCCAAAAAGACAGCTTTGAAAAGTGGGGCTTTTAGATACCTATCCCCCCAAATGAGACAAGCCTTGTACCCAGCACCTATTCCTTTAGGTAATAACAGTTTTGGTCCGTGCTCATCGTTGCTGACCTCTGTTTTTGGGGGCCTCAGGCTACATCTGCTGGTGATAAGGGCAGTCGATAAATATTAACTAAACTTCGTTCAAAATACAGCTGTCTCCCACCCAGAGCCAAGAGCCTTGTTTCTAAATATGATTCTCCAAAAAAAAGGAAACAGGGTTCCTTGGGAAAATCACTGATTCTAGAGGTGAAGCAGGGGAAAACACAAGATAAGCCTGAAGTATCCTATAGTATCAGAAAGTAATGCAGTGTTCAAAAATGAAAAACAACAAAAAAAGAATGGGGCATGTCCAAGGAACACCGAGGCAACTTTAAACAGCCAAAAGCTGGAACGATTTGAGCCACAAAATTTATAATGTAGTCCTGGATTACAATCCAAAGTATAAAATAAATAGGCATGGGTCCTTACTGATATAAAAAAAAAACACTTGAGTTAGTAAATAAATGGGAGAAGAGACAAATCTCCCATATGGAAGAATGCCAAGTAATATAAGTACAAACTACCCATCTAAGAAGTGGAACTTACCTCCTGCCCTTGAGAGCCTCTGGACTTAGTGACCCCCCTTAAAGAACAGATCAAGGGAAGGGAAATGGTACCTTTACAGTGGAGAAACCTGGCAGACACCATCTCAACCACGTGATGAAGGTTAATATCACCAGTGACGTCATGTGCATCTCATGCAGCCCCAGATGTGCTGTGAGGAGAAAGGCACTTCACCTCTGTCGTATTCTTTCCAAAATAACAAAACTCCAGTCTAATCATGAGAAAAACGTTACGCAAACCCAGATCGGGGGAACGTATTACAGAATACCTAGCCAGTTACTCAAGGTGATCAAGGTCCTAGAAAAGAAGGAAAGTGTGGAAAAAAGTATGGCTGTTCCTCAAAAAGTTAAACGTAGAATTATCATAAGATCCAGCAATCCCATTCCTAGGTATAAACCCAAAAGAATTGAGGGCAGGGACTCAAATGGATGCTTGTGCACCCATGTTCATAGTAGCATTATTCACAATAGGCCAGGTGTCCATCAACAGATGAACGGATAAACAAAATGTGCTATATGCATACAATGGAATACTGTTCAGCGCTAAAAATTCCTTTTGATAGGTGATACAATATAAATGAACCTTAAAAACATTATGATAAGCGAAATAAGCCAGACACAGAAAGAGAACTGTTCTATGATTCCACTTATATGAGGTGCCTAGAGACAGATTCACAGAGACAGAAAGTGGAATAGAGGTTATAGGGTGGGGGGAAGAGAACTGGGGGGTATTGTTTAATGGGTACAGGGTTTCTATTCAGGATGATTAAAAAAATGTTCAGGAAATAGACAACGATGATGTTTGCACAACACTGTGATTGTATTAATGCCAGTGAATTGTGTGCTTAAAATAGTTGAAACAATAAATTTTATGCTATATATATTTTACTAAAGTTAAAAAAAGAAAAAAGAAAGGAAAGTGAGGAGGGGGGCAGTGAGAAGGAAAGACTGAGAAATTGTCACAGACCAGAAAAGACAGGGATAGAGTGACAACAAACTGCAACATGTGTCCGGGATTGGATCCTGGCACAGAAGGAGAGCTTTAATAGAAAAATCGGTGCAATCCAGATAAAGGCAGGGGCTCATTAACAGTAATGTACCGATGTCAGTTTCTCAGCTGTGACACAGGAACCATGGTCTTGTAAGATATTCATAAGGGAACCCGGGAGGGGTGTACAGAAACTCTCTGTGCTGTATCTTGGCAACTCTTCTGTAAATCCCCAAATTATTCCAAAACAAGTTTATGTAAAAAAACAATTAAAAACAGGTGTCTGTAAATCCTCAGCCCTGCACAAATAAACACACCTCCCAAGGAAAATCTCCAGGATAGAAACCCCAGTATTGTTCCTGCTTCCAATGACAAGGGACTGGGGAAACCTGACATTCTTTCTTAGCCTCCATTAAATCCCTGGAGCAGGGCGAGCAGCTGGGCCTGACCTGGTTATCTGCTCAAGCAGGAAACACAGCAGCCCAGAAACTGCGAGACCAGGTGTGACGTTAACAGCGCCACTGCAGGCGGACCAGCAGCCATCTCGTCCCTCTCCTGATGGATAAACTTGGAACAATTTCCAGACTGTTTGCAGATAATATGTAAAACCAGTGAGAGTACAGAAGGGGGTCAAGAGATGATGGGATTACCTCCCTGCTCACCAAAGCTTAAAATGAAAGGCCTGCAGGAAACGGGCATTTTAGGAGAGCCTGCAAGGAGGTGACAGACAGACTGCTACCATGGAGACTCAGCAGCGGGACACGGATGTCTGCAGGCATGTGTACACGAGTAGTTAAAAGTTGCCTCACCCAGAGTACGTGCTGTATATCCTCACATTCGGTGCCCCCAGACCTTGTGAGCTGGGGGCATCACCCACTTTCTGAAGAGGAGACCCAGCTTGAATGGGCAGGTGGGGTGTGTGCTGAGCCAGTGGCTTCATAGTCGGGCCCTGGGGGAAGGCCTGTTGGCCCCCCAAGCCCACGGTACTAATTGAGATACTAGGTTGTGAGAACCCCCTCCACGCCCTAAATGCCACCTGCGGGGAAGGGGGCTGGAGGAGAGGGGAGTCCAGCTGTTTGGAAGGAGAATGGGCTTTATTATCCACAGCCAGTTGATGGGGAGATGGGGGGGGATCCTTACCAAAGACAGGAAGAGGCGCCAGGGCCAGAGGACTGAGCCCAACCCAAGAGCCTGGGTCAGCACTGAGGGCAGACCCCAGAGAGGCCAGACACGGGACGGAGGTCAAGGTGGCCAAGACAGACACTTGTCTGCCGGGCCCTCCAACACCACTGAGCTCACAGGAAAAGCCTGTGTATTGCTAAGGAGCTGATCCGCAAGGCAGAGGAGATGTGAGAGCCATTGCTATGGACCAAGATGTGTCCCCCACAAATTCGTGTGTCGCAGCTCTAACTCCCAAAGTGATTCTATTTGGAGATTGGGCTTTTAGGAGGTAATTAAGGTGAAATGAGGTCATAAGGGTGGAGTCCTAATCTGAAAGGATTTTTGGCTTTATAAGAAGGAGGGAGAGAGATGTCCCTCTCTCTCCCTCTCCCTCTCTCTCTTTCTCTCTCTTTCTGCCACTGTGCACTCACCAAAGAAAGGCCAGGTGAAGATACAGGGAGAAGGTCGCCATCTGCAAGCCAGGGAGAACGTGCTCACCAAAACCAGAATCCACCGGCATCTTGATCTTGAACTTCAGCCTCCAGAACTGTGAGAAATAAATGTCTGTTGTGTAAGCCACCCACCCAGTCTGTGGTATTTTGTTATGGCCTGATCAGACTAAGACAGTGATATAGACGGGGTGCTGCACAGACTCACACCCGTGAGCCCCCGCTGCCGACCGGGCAACCAGGGAAAGCTCCCTGGAGGAGGAGAGCCTTAGCTGAGAGGTGGGGGTCAGGAAGGACTGGAGGGAAGAGCTCCCCAGGAATATGGTGATTGAAAAGGCAAAGGTACCTTCTCAAAATATGTTCTGGGAAGACCTTGTGCTCTTTTCTGTGGTTAAAATTCCACGTCATGTCAAGAAGATTTATATTTCCATCTTAAAAAAAGAACCATCCCAGGCATTTTTAAAACCTGTTAAAAATAGAAAACGAGAAGAAACAAGTGGCCAGAGAAGAAAAAATGTGAAACCAGTGTGTGTCCTGCTTTAGAACAGAGGGAGGGCTGGAGGCAAGTTCTGGGGTGTCCCCTTCATCCTGCCCCAAACCCACACACCCAAGATACAGTGCTCACACCTGTCTACAAAGAACACCCACCTTGAGCTCGGGGACTGGCCAGAAAGCCCTCCTCTTGTATTTAGAACACACATATTGCTGGTGAAGAGAAGACCTGTGTTTTCTACATTTTGTCTCGAAGTAATTCTCCAGCCTGGCTTTGCAGAGAGGGGTAGAGTCTGGTTTTGTCCCAAGTTAGGAGACATCCAAAGTGCAACCTAGTACGCATAATCAAAGAGGCCAGGATCTGAGCAAAATCCCAGATAGAGAGGTGGGACCCCAAGCAAAGGAAGCCTGAGGTTGGTTCCTCAAGGGTGTCTGGGAGGCAGGAAGACCCAGAGAGGGGCAGCTGCCTGGCCGTCAAGAGCGACACAGTCATAGATGACCCCAAAAAGTAGCGTGGCCCTGCGGGTGATGGGGGGAGCCTGCAGGGGGAGGGGGGAAATTACCCGGCAGGCGTGGCCTGAGCGAGCGTGGATGAGCAGAGTGATGCAGACCTATGGACTCTGACACTTGGGAGGGATGGAGGACACGGCAGCAGCCGCAGGAGCAGTGGACAGCGGGCGTCCATGTGGACACATGGTGCTTCGACCTGACATAAGCCCCTCGGTACCTAGATGCTACCCAAGGAGAAAGAGGAGACCCCTGTTGACCAAAATTAAGTTTCTACCACCTCAGGAGAATGGCAACTCTAAATAAAAATCATGAATAACAGAATAAGAAGGAAGTCTTTATTTCTTGTATACCATTTTCTGCTACGCTTCACTTCATGCAACAGATTTTTATTCTAAGGTCCTACTGTCTTCACTGTACACTTGAAAAGAAGGAAGGTGACATAGATCCTCACTCATGGGTCCAGAATTGAGAGTTGGAGCTAAGGAGAGGAATTGTTTCTAGAATAAAAGAGGGGTGCACGTTGGGTGGGAGGTCCACTGATGCTTTCTGGTCTCCTCCTACATGCCACCCAAGTGCCAAGGGCTCTGCAGGAAGTCTGGACTCAACCTCATCACCCCCTGGAGCCCCCGTGTGACTTCTGTGCCTCCATCACCCATTAGACCTTTGAGGATGGAGGCTGTGTTTGCTCATCTCTTTGTGCTTTCGGGAAAAGGAAGGAATGTAACAAAACAGCATCCCAATTGCTTAAAAGGAGAAAAGAAAAATGAAGCCAGTGTTTCTTGAATACCACGTGCCGTAGTTACACTGCCACAGGTATTTAAGCATATTAATTCTTTATAAATTATATATTTTTGGCTGCATTGGGTCTTCGCTGCTGCGCGTGGGCTTTCTCTAGTTGCAATGAGTGGGGGCTACTCTTTGCTGCAGTGCACGGGTTTTCATTGCAGTGGCTTCTCTTGTTGCGGAGCACAGGCTCTAGGCGCGTGGGCTTCAGTAGTTGTGGCACACGGGCTCAGTAGTTGTGGTTCGCGGGCTGAGTTGCTCCACAGCATGTGGGATCTTCCTGGACCAGGGCTGGAACTCGTGTCCCCTGCATTGGCAGGCAGATTCCCAACCACACTACACCACCAGGGAAGTCCCAAAATATCTTAATTCTTTAAATACACACCACACCCTAAGGTAGATACATTGTTTGCATATCATAGATGAGGAAACACACCCAGGGAGGTTAAGTCATTTTCCCAAAGTCACTCAGCTAGTAAAATGGCAGAGAAGTGATTTGAACCCAGCTCTGTCTTAACTCTAAAACTTATATTCTTTTAATTAAACCGTCTGCCTGTGACAGCTGTAAATGAATGCTTGCAGGGCTGAAGAATCACCGATTTCCCTTTTGGAAAATCACACACCCTTTTACAGCCTTTACCCACAAAATACATGTGTACTGAGCATCTTCCTGTGTGAGGTGCCAGGGCTGCAGGTGCTGCAGGAGCCGCTGAGCTCCACACCCTCCATCCAGTCAGGCTGGAGGAGGAGCCCTGACTCAATCAACGAATCTTAGAGTTTAACAGGAAAACCATCAAATAGGATCGAGTTAAATTAGCATAAAAGCGAATTAGCAATTACCAAGCTGTCAAGTCACAGCAGAAGCCCAGGAATTTTGACAACTATCAAGACATCATTTAAAAATATTTAATTCCACTTAGATCATTCCAGCTGGGGGATCAGACTGCTTCTGCTTGGTTAGAGGTGTTCTTTGGGGGAAAGCATTAAAAGCGCCAAGGGGCTTCTCTGGTGGCACAGTGGTTGAGAGTCCGCCTGCCGATGCAGGGGACACGGGTTCGTGCCCCAGTCCGGGAAGATCCCACGTGCCGCAGAGCGGCTGGGCCCGTGAGCCATGGCCGCTGAGCCTGCGCGACCGGAGCCTGTGCTCTGCAACGGGAGAAGCCACAACAGTGAGAGGCCCGCGTACCGCAAAAAAAAAAAAAGTGCCAATAGGTATTTTTTCCCACATAATGGGCAGACCCATGGAGAGGTGTGTAGACGTGGGGCAGTAGATTCTTGTGCAAGTGGATTTTGTAATGTTTGCTGAGTTACCTAGAGAAGCAGTATTGGTCCTTAATGTGTGAGTTTGAAGTTTTTCAGTGTGCGTTTGAGATTTAGATGGAATAACAAAGCATCTTTATCTGGCTATCCAAAAACAAGATGAACTTTAATTAAATAAGATTAAAAAATCCATCACACCTAAACTTTTCAGATAATAAGCAACTTTTACTGTTTGTAGCGTTTAACGCCATAACATCTCAGGATCTTCCCTTTTCACACTGAAATGTCTGAAAAAGGACTCCACGGACAGGCAGTAACATGCAGTAACAGGCCCTGGTGCTCTGAGGGCGTGTGTGTGTGTGTGTGTGTGTGTGTGTCCATGTCTTTGTTCCCCAACGCCCTGCTCTCACTGGGTGTCAAGGAGACTCTGCTTATGGTATCGGATAAACCACAGACTCAACAGCTGGAGGACCTGAGTTCAAACCATCACCCTGCCACCCACTAGCTAGATGTCGTGCAAAAAAACCCTCCAATTTCCTCTTTTATAAACTGGAGAAGATAAGACCTATTTTGTAGGGTCGTTACAAGCACCCAGCCACATAACATATTTCAAAATGCTTTGCAAATTGTAAACTGCTTAAGAGATGTAGAATTGCTAGTATTATTGAACTAATACTTTGTGAGGTACACATTACTGACAATGGCTCATATTCTGCTCTTTGTCGCTGTGGGAGATAGAACAAGCCTCGGAGACACTGAGGTTTCGTTCCCGACCAGCACAACAAAGCAAATATTGCAATAAAAGGAGTCACACGAATTTTTTGGTTTCCCAGTGCATAGAAAATTTATGTTTACACTATACTGTAGTCTATTAAGTGTGCGATAACATTATGTCTGAAATAACAATGTACATCCAGTAATTAAAAACTACTTTATCGCTAAGAAAATTCTAACCAACACCTGAGCCTTCAGCAAGTCGTAATCTTTTTGCTGATGGAGGGTTTGCAATATTTCAAAAATTACCAAAATGTGACAGAGAGGCAGGAAGTGAGCAAGTGCTTTTGGAAAAATGGCACCAATAGACTTGCTCGATGCAGGGTTGCCACAAACCTTCAATTTGCAAAAAGCACAGTATCTTCAAAGTGCAATAAAATGAGGTCTGCCTGTAGAATGTGGAGGTTAAGAGCAGAGGCTTGGAAAAAAGCAGACCTGACCCGCATTCTGGAGCCGCCTCTGCCCTAAGAGGACCCTGCGACCTTGTGCGAACGGCTTGTCTTTTGGAGTGTTGATTTCCTTATCTGTGAATGGGAATAAGAGAAAATCACAGGGTTGTAAGAATGAAATTAAGGGAGAGAATGAAGCAAAATACATTAAAGAAGATGATTTACATAAAGTGCATGGAATATGTCATTCACTGTAACTTTAATTCTTAAAATTTAAAATGGAGTCTGCAAACCAAAAGCTGACCTTTCCTGGGTGGAATGGGTGGAGGAGGTATCCATCTGGGGAGAAGTCGAGGAGGGATACAGATTAACTACAGGGCTCAGTCCTATAGGGTTTACCAAGGCAGCGTGAATATAGTAGAACATCAGCTTGCCAAATGAATGGATGAATATGAATTAGATACCTAAAAGTCCACCTGAACAGGATGCAAAGCTTTTAGGAGAAGAATTTTTATTTTAATTTTTCACATTTATTTTTATTGAAGTATAGTTGATTTACAATGTTAATTTCTACTATACAGCAAAGTGATTCAGTTATACATATTTCTATTCTTTTCCATTACGGTTTATTACAGGATACAGAATATAGTTCCCTGTGCTATAAGAATCGTTAAAATTGAAACCTGTAAAAACACTTTCACAATCAACAGCACATTTAAAGCAAGGCTCTGACCCCTGCTGGATGAGTCGCAAACACCTTTGTCCCCATGTTAACCCCGTCTCCTGCTTTGAAGTGTATAGATGTCCAAGGTGCTGGTGGTTTTGCTTTCCCAAAAGGCAGGGTCCAATCACCTGAAGTTTGCTCTCAACAGCTGCTCTCCCGGGCGCTGGTCTCCTGCCACCTGAGCTGAGCTATCCTCCTAGGTTTATCCATCCCATCCCTCCTGCCAGCTTTCTCATCGTGACTCATGCTGGTTTCAAGTGAAAAGCATCTGGAAGCAGCAGAAAGAGGCCTGAGGCTTAGATTCTTAGCTGTACCACTTTGCAGGTGTGGACTTCAGACAAGTCACCTCTTGTCTTTCTACCTCCATTGCCTCATCTGTAAAATAGGTACTCGTCCTTGGCAATTTGAAAGGAAGAAAGAGCCACACAGAGAAAGGCAGCCACATGGTCCTGGCTGAGCAAGGTAAAAAGAAATGGTGTCTCCAGTGTCACTCTGGCCAGGAAGTTTGTTGATCATCTCCATTTAATTGAAATACGTCCTCATTTTCCCCCTAAAATCTAAAAAAGTTATCAGTAACTGCTTTACCCAGGAAGCTCCAACAGCTTCCATTCAATCAAATAACATGAATGTCTTCTTTCATTCATCCTTTTCAAACAGGGAAGATTCCTGTGAACAATCACAGGAAGAAACTTTGTGACAGAGACATTTTTGTGATTATTCTATCGAATACCTGTCTGTCTCCTCTTCAGGTTACAGAACAATCTACCTGCGGAGAACAAAGCCAACCGGCATGCTTCTTCCCACGCAGGGACTACACAGGCTCCGTCTCAAACCTGGACCACCCACAGTCTCTCCAACAAACAAAAGCCTGACATTTGTTCCGGTGCTTTTTTTAAGGTCAAAATACCGAGGAAAGATTGAAGAAATTTGCATTTAAGACATACAGATCCCTGATATTTTAGATCAGGATCTCTGCCCCGGACCATGAAAGAACATACAAGTCTTCAGACACACATCTGTACACGGGGTGGGTTCCCTCTACCCTCAAAAGTCCCTGTGGAAAGAGGTTCTGAGGAAGGCAAGCCCATTCATGTCCTGTGCATTGACTGGATTACGACAAAATCTCTTCAAAAACTTATTCATTCAAAAAAAGTGTCGAGTACCTATGATGTGCGCATGTGCCAACAGCCCAGTGCAGAACACTGGGACACGGTGCTGCCAGCAGAGATGTGACGGTCCAGCCTGCCAGGCTCAGACACAAATCAAATAATCACACAAATGTTATTATTGCAAACTATGATAAAGTCAGTGAAGGAAGGGACCAGGACTCGCATGAGGATGAAGGTGAGGATGGCAAGGGAGGATTCACGGCCACGAGCCCTGGGCCTTGCATATAGTACGTGCTCAATAAACACAACGGACTGAATGTTTGTGTCCCCCTCAAAAAAATTCATGTGTTGAAATCCTAACCCCGGTGTGATGCTATTAGGAGGCGGGGCCTTTGGGAGTTTCCACCCTCATGAATGGGATTCGTGTCCTTATAAAAGGGAACCCAGAGAGCTCTCTCACCCTCTTTCCATCATGTGAGGCCAGGGTAAAAAGACAACCATCTATGAACCAGGAAGCAGGTCCTCACCAGACACCTAATTTGCCAGTACCTTGATCTTGGATCTCCCAGCCTCCAGAACTGTGTGAAAAAAGTGTTTGTTGTTTAAGCTCCAGTCTATGGTACTTTGTTATAGCAGCTCAAACTGACCAAGACAATAAATATTGAATGGATGGACGTTAGATCTGAGTCCTGAAACACAGTGGGAGTTAACTGGGCTGGGGTATGTGGGGCAGGGAGAAGAGTGGTCCAGGAAGAGGCAAAGGCTTATGCAAATGTCCTGAGGCAGAAGGGAGAATGACTATTTTGAGCTGAGGAAGAAAGCTCAGCGTGGCTGGTAGGTAGAGAGCAAGAGCAGATGATAGGGGAGATGAGGTGAGGACTGCATCGGGGCATCAAGCTCTTTTCTCATTTCCAGAACCAAGAAGTGACAGTGAACCTGTTCAGTTCCCCTCATTTTGATCAGTTCCACTGGCGCATATTTAATTCTTACAGTACAGGTGCTAAATATGAACAGAGATCTATCAATTTGGGCCTGCCCGCAAGGGTTCTGCTGCCTTTACTCAAAATGCTCAGGAAGTAGGAAATTCCTGTGTAAAGGTACCAGGCAGAATATTTGCACAAATAAACGAGAAAGACTAATACTAATGATAGTTTTGAGCACCGTTCTATATACCTGCCATTATTTATACAGCACGTCTCAGCCCTCTTGAGTTTCTCAAGTCAGCATTACCCCAAACCCCCAGAAAGACACAGATTTAAAATCCAAGGGAAGGGACTTCCCTGGTGGCGCAGTGGTTAAGAATCCACCTGCCAATGCAGGGGACACAGGTTCAATCCCTGATCTGGGAAGATCCCACTTGCTGCGGAGCAACTAAGCCCGTGTGCCACAACGACTGAGCCTGCGCTCTAGAGTCTGTGAGCCGTAACTACTGAAGCCCGTGTGCCACAACTACTGAGCCTGTGCTCTAGAGCCTGCACACCACAACTACTGAAGCCCGCGTGGCACAATTACCGAGCTTGCGCTCTAGAGCCCGCAAGCCTACTGAGCCTGCATGCTGCAACTACTGAAGCCCGCATGCCTAGAGCCCGTGCTCCACAACAAGAGAAGCCACCACAATGAGAAGCCCGTGCACCGCAACTAGAGAAAGCCCACATACAGCAACAAAGACCCAATGCAGACAAAAATTTAAATTTTTTTAAAAAATAAAATAAAATCCAAGGGATGAATATCATTAGGACTTAATCCTGGTCCAAATATTCTAGGTCATGTGCCTCCATTAGCACAGCAACAAATAGAGGGGAGAAATCTGTCCCCTGCTCTAGAGGGCGCAGGTGATTCTGTCACACTCTCAGAAGACACAAGTGGGTAAAGGGTTCTAGAGTCACTGACTGTGAGAGTCAGAAGGGACCCCAGAGATAGTGTTATACAAACCTCTCTTTCTAGAAAGAGAAGACTGAGACCCAGAGAAGGCAAAATACCCTTCACAAGATCACTCATAGAGCTAGTGAAAAGCAGAATCTAGAATTTAGTCGTTGGGCTTAAAGACCAGTGCTCTTTTTATAGGACCACTCTAGCTCCTGGTATGAAGAATATATGTATGTACATAAACATTATATTGGGTGAGATTATAAGCTATCTGAGCTGACCTCTCTTGCTTTTCTCGGTTGTCATTAGTTACAGAATTCCCCTCATCCTCTCTAAGGCAAAGACCTCCACCTGTCTCCAAAGATCCCACCAGAACTTTCACGTTAATCTTTTGAACTTATTACCTGCATAAAGATACAAGAAGAGAGATGTGGGGAGATTAGAAAAGTTCATTTCCTTCTCTGTTGGTGAGGATGCTGTCAGTTGCAGGCAGAAAAAATGTATTATCTTACCTAATAAAGCTTTCCAAGGCAAGATGGGTCCAGGATTGTTTAATTCAGTGACTCGGTAACATCTTCAAAGATACCAGTTCTTTGCACCTTCCACTTTGTTGACTTATCTCTGGGCTAGTTCTCCTCATGGTTGCAGGGTGGCTGCAGCTGTCTAGCCATCACTTCCAAATCTAACAAAGGCTAGAAGAAGAGTTGTTTCTCGATCGCATACCTAAACCAGTCACAGAAAAGGAGAATGACCTTCCCTGAATCCCATGGGGTGAAGTGGATATCTAGACAAAATCAGCCAAGATGAAGGAGAGATGGATTTTGAATCAGGAGCCAGCTGCCCACTTTCCCCTACTGGGTTCCAAGCACCTCTTTTTGCCTTCTGTACCCTTTCATTTTTAGTCACTATAAGCAAGGAGTGTGAATGCCAACAGCACAGCCATTACAGAGGAATTCTGCTGCACCAAGTCAATAGGTGTGCCCTGCGGAGTTTGTTATATTGGATTTAAATTCCATTTCATTTTGTTTGGTAGAAAAGTCATATTCACAACTCACATTTTCCTCTCCTCCGGTGGCCTCCTCTGTTCAGATTCATTCCACCAATAAGCACTCCTAAAAGCCTGTTGAATAATATAAATGAAAATGAGAACAAGAAAGATTTCTGTGCTATTTGTCCTTAATATTCTGGGGCAGGACTTGGATTTACTTATTTGGAACAACATTGTGGCTTATGAAGGCTGTGAAAACTCCCAGTGCTATAAAATCTTCTAATAAACACAGTTCTTGAAAACAAAATTCTTGCAGGAACTGTTTCTTTGTTATTCTGTAGCTTAAAAAAAAAAACCACTAACATAAAAATTAATGTGTTATCTAAACTTTAAGCATCAGATGGTTTTAGTATCCATGCTCGGGCATAAGATGTTGCTTCACAGAATTTGCAAATACAGTGGCAACTGCACACGTTGTAAGAGTACTTTGTGTGTGTGTGAAAATATACATTACCCAGGGATGCTCTGACCTCTTGTCCTATTTCTCAGTGTTGCTTTTTTTCTTTTTTTGTTTTTTTGCGGTACGCGGGCCTCTCACCACCGTGGCCTCTCCCGTTGTGGAGCACAGGCTCCGGACGCGCAGGCTCAGTGGCCATGGCTCATGGGCCTAGCCACCCCACGGCATGTGGGATCTTCCCGGACCCGGGCACGAACCCGTGTTCCCTGCATCAGCAGGCGGACTCTCAACCACTGTGCCACCAGGGAAGCCCTCAGTGTTGCTTTTAATTCAGTGGTTCCCCGTCCCCTTCGTGGTGATGTCCGCGAAGCGATCACTCCCCCTCCCCTCAACGGCCCACCCCAGCATACATCTTGTTCACAAGAATCAGATGTGGTTTCTCTGAACATTCATTGTATGTTTTCTCACACCTCCGTGCCTTTGAAGGAGGTTTTCCCTCTGTCTAAAATACCCTTCCCATCAACACTCCCTCTTGGCCTGGATGATCCTGACTCATCTTTGAAGCCCTCTTTCAAATCCTGCTTCTTACCTGCCAAGAACAGGTCCCTAATTCCCGCGTCCCCCCCCCGCCCCCTGTCATCGATTGTGTGTAGGGGCACTTGGCGACCCCGCCATGTCTTGGATGACCTCTTATTGCACCTGAGGTCCGGTGAGCTTTGCCTGTGGATGCTGCCCTTGGCCCCGTGTTTCAGAGGTGCCGCTCTGACCTTCACCGTGGCTCAAGTCAAGGCTGTGCCCACCTGGAACCCGTGCCTCCCCTCTCCCAGACCAGGTGCCAGGTGCCCAGGGTCCCGGAATTCCCACCCAAATGACCCCCAAGTCTGCTGCAGGCCCACCCTCCCGAAGGGGGCACTGGGCGTGCACACTGTCAGGCCCAGGGGAAGCTTAGTGGTGGCCCCTGGGAGGCTGTAACAGCTGAGGCCTCTCATTCACAGGCTCTGGTCTCTCCTGATGTGGGGAGAGGAGAGAAGGTCTGACATCAGAGGGAGGTGAGGCCTGGAGCCAGCAGTCAGAGCACAGCCACTCTTTCTCATGAAACCTGTGAGAACTGCCCAAGAAATATAAAAGCAAACCTTGCCCTCCAGGCACAGGAGTCAAGGAAGGAGACTAGGGTATGTTGTACTGAACAGTTGGTACTAGGCCAGGGGCTGTGGGCCTCCACTCATGCTCCGGCTTAGGCGCAGGTCTGGGGACGGTCCAGTCGTGTGCGTGGTGTGTGGTGTCTGGTGTCCCGGAGTGGAGTCAGTGTGGGTCCCCCTCCAGACTTTGGGGGACTGGCCGGGGTAACCACTACCTTGTGGGGACTGTCAGAGTAGGGACACCAAGCCTCCCCAGGAAGCTTTTCTGGAGAACTTTTTCAGGTGTTGACAAGGTATTACAAAGCGCGAGTTCCAACCTGTCCGGTGTTTAACATAAATTGTTCCTGTTTGAATTTTACCTCCTGGGAATACCGATGTTTCCATTTTTGAGATTATATTCCTTTTTGAGGAAATTTATTCTGCCATGATAAATTCCAAGGAGGCTATTCTGGCAAATGCTGTGGCTAGGGGCTGAATATTGGCGTGGGGAATGTGCACAGTTGGAGACCTGTCTGGTGGCCACAGTTTTGTAACTTTGAACACTCTGGGCCCATGGATCTCAAACGCCAGTGCACGGAGAGACTGCACAGAAGCACGAGAATCAGTGTGGGGCAGGCTGAGGGACCTATGCTGGTCAGGATTTTGTGTGTTTTTGTTTTGTTTTGAGTTTCCAAGATGATTCCACGGGTCTTTGTGTGGACACCTTTGCCCTAAACTAGAAATAGACACAGGACCTTTATCATCTGCCAAGCCCTGTACCATTTAATTGTACATGTAATTTTGTTTTCAAACTTCCCAGCAGTCCTATGAGACAGGATGTGTATTCTCCTCTTCAACAGATGAACAAACTAAGAAGAGAGGATCGGGTGATTCACTCAAGTTCACAGAACAAGCTAATGGTGAATCCAGGGCTTGATAAAAAGACTTCTGGCTCCAAGCCCAGTGGCCTTCTACGGGAGCACCAACAAATGGCAGGCCTGAGGAATTATTTCAGCTCTCACAGTGTTACCAGAAAGGCTTATGGCTTAGCTTTCTCTTCAAAGAAAGGACAATTTGTCAGGATAATTCCAAGCAGCTGTGCATTTTCAACATTTAAGAGAAAGTCTGGCAATAGCGCTTAGAAATTCAGGTGGCCCCATCAATGATGGAATCGGGGCTGGCAAAGAGAAACCATGGCATTTCTAAAGACGTGGGTTTCTGAAGCAATAATAGATCATTATTGGAGGGAAAAAAGCTTCATTCCATTAACAGCACTGTTTAAAGCAAGAGCATAAAAAAGCTTTCAAAGCTTCAAGAGCAAACACCTGACTTTTCTCTCTTTAAAAAGAAAAGTTCCCAAACAAAAGCTCTGCCCTTAGAATGGTCCCCAAATGATGTGGGGGGTTTTTTTGCCATTAAGTCCGCAGTCATAAACACATTGGCTTGTTTTCCACAGTTCCTGCAGGAAAACAAGTGAGCAAACACCGTCTGTTCAAAGACAACTGGAGAGATGAAATCTGCTATAAGGGATTGCTATCATCCAATCTCAAGTCGCCTCTTCTTTTCAGCAGAAGGAACTCAGGACTCACCCCACTTCCATCTCATCTCCTGGTTTCCTCTCCTGGGCAGAAGCCTGAAGCCTCTCTTCCCACCCTGAGAGCCCCCTGTTCTGCAGTCTAAGCACAGAGCACCTCTCTTCCTATTCTTCACAATTTTTCTTGGACCTCTTTTCTTCCTAGATGCATGGATTTCCTGGTCACACTAATATTTCTGTGGACCACAGGGAAAGGCTACCATGACTAGGTTTTAGCTCTAAAGCAGAGGTCCCCAACCTTTTTGACACCAGGGACCAGTTTCGTGGGAGACAATTTTTCCACGGACCGGCGGGGGCATGGTTTCAGGATGATTCAAGCGCATTACATTTATTGTGCACTTTATTCCTATTACTATTACATTGTAATATATAATGAAATAATTATACAACTCACCATAATGAAGAATCAGTGGGAGCCCCGAGCTTGTTTTCCTGCAACTAGACAGTCCCATCTGGGGATGATGGGAGACAGTGACACCCGAAGTGTGTTGCTTTATGTCCAGTCTCCTCCGTAATCTCGTTTTGGTCGCTGTCACTGCAGAAAACCCTGCTTCACAAAGATAGGATGTTGGAAACGGAAGCAGGCTTTTCAGTACTTTTGTGGCAATCTCAGGATATTCCACCTTGACTTTAATCCGGAACGTAAGGCGATGTGAAGTTGTCTCAAACATACTTTTGAGGGCGCCGTCATTTGCAATCTCAAGCAGTTGATCCTCTTCCGATACAAAGTTGATTCACCTGGCTTATTCACAAATGGGTCGCGGATCCATTCCTTCCCAGTTCGGGTGTCTTTTGTGGTTGGGAAGTAATGCTCAAACTCTTTTGAAAGCTGAGATAGGTGATCATGCACCAGCTGGGAGAAAGAAGGCCCTGGCTCAGTCTCTTTCAAAATCTCTGCTAATGTTTGAAACATGACAAAAATCCCAATGTTCACTCATGGCTCCCATAATTCCAGTTTGGCTTTGAATGCAGCCACTTTATCTGCTGACGTGAATACAGTTGTCATTCTCCCCTCAAGTGACAGATTGGGTTCCTTCAGCAGGTTGAATATGTCACACCAGTGAGCAAGTTTTGTGACCATTCTGTGTCACTGAAATGTGCTGCCCGTGGTGACTGTTCTTTTTTTATATATATAAATTTATTTTTTTTTAATTTTTGGCTGCGTTGGGTCTTTGTTGCGGTGCGTGGGCTTCTCATTGTGGTGGCTTCTCTTGTCAGGGAGCACAGGCTCTAGGCATGTGGGCTCAGTAGTTGTGGCTCGAGGGCTCTAGAGCGCAGGTTCAGTAGTTGTGACCCACGGGCTCAGTTGCTCCGCGGCATGTGGGATCTTCCCAGACCAGGGCTCAAACCCGTGTCCCCTGCATTGGCAGGCAGATTCTTAACCACTGAGCCACCAAGGAAGTCTGGTGACTGTTCTTCTAAAAGAAATCTCTGGAGCGACTCTCGTAACTCAGAAACTCTGGCCAGTCAGTGATCTCCCTCTAGAAAGCCGTCTCACTTCTGTGTAAAAGAGAAGACGTGTGTGCACTGTATCCATCTCCTCACAGAGGTGCGCAAACACATGTGAGTTAAGGGCATGTACTTTAATGTGGTTGATAATTTTAATCACATCCTGCAAAAAGTTGTTAAGTTCAGGTGACGTTTTTTGGCTAGCCAGCATTTCTCTATAGATGTCACAGTGCATAGACTCACATTCAGAAGCGACCTCTTTGACCCAAGTAGTGAAAACAGAAAGCCGTCCAGTCACAGCAGCTGCTCCGTCTGTGCATATACCGACACAAAGTGACCCATTCAGTTTTCCTGATATGTAATCATTCAAAGACTTGAATAGTTCTGCGGCTGTGGTGTTGGCTGGCAACAAAAGTGGACATAACATATCCTCATGCACATCCTCCTGAAAAATATATCGAACAAAAACAAGCATTGTTGCCTTGTTGTCGACATCGGTAGACTTGTCAACCTGGATTGCGTAGCACGGTGGCTCATTAATCCTCTCTAACAGCTGTGCCTCAATATCCTCTGCTATTTCATCAATTCATGTAGTTATGGTGCTGCCAAAAGAGGAACACGTGCCACCTTTTGCACTGCAGCCTCTCCTAAAAGTTCACAACAAATGTCCTTAGCAGCAGCAGGATCAACCCTTCACCAATAGTAAGGGGCTTCTTAGCTTTAGCAATGCAGTTAGCCACTAAGCATGATGCTCTCAGTGCAGACACATTTGATGAAGTGGTGGCCTTCAGTAATTGCTTCTGTTCTTCGTGTTCACGTTTTTTTCTTTTGAAAAACTCCAAAGGCTTGTCTTTTAATGCAGAGTGCTTGGTCTCCGTGTGGCAAAGCAGTTTTGAAGATTTCATGGCATCGTTGGATAGCCAGGTGCCACATATTATACAAAGCGGGCTTGGATAATGTGAATCGCCTGTTGCAATGAACCCATAATTTAAGTAGGACTCTTGGTATTCTCTTTTAAATGCAGCTTTCTTTTTGTTGGCAATCTTAGAGTCTTCTGCTGTCTCATCATCGGGTCTTTCCCCCTTTTCACAGAAGCTCTCCAGTGACGTTCGTTTTTTACTCATTTTGCTAGGGTCAGCTTGTGGGCTTACGAAAACTGTGACTGAGACAAGTGTGCAGTACGGGAAAGAGGCGCGGATGGAAGTGGTGAATAAAATAATGGGCGGGCCACATGGGGACTAAAATAAGTGTTGGATTCTGACTTAAAGCCTGCCACCAGATGCAGCTGTACAGTTGAAGTACATCAGCTCACTTGCCACTATACAGCCTGCCACTAGTTGCAGCTTAATTGTCACTGGCCACTCACTGGTAGGGTTTTTTTGTTTTGTTTTGTTTTTTGTTTTTGTGGTACGCGGGTCTCTCACTGTTGTGGCCTCTCCCATTGCGGAGCACAGGCTCCGGACGCGCAGGCTCAGCGGCCATGGCTCACGGGCCCAGCCGCTCTGCGGCATGTGGGATCTTCCCGGACCGGGACACGAACCCACGTCCACTGCATTGGCAGGCGAACTCTCAACCACTGCGCCACCAGGGAAGCCCCCTGTTAGGGTTTTGATATGAGTCTGCAAGCAGTTGATTTATGATGGTCTCTGTGCAGTCACACTTCTCTGCTGATGATAATCTGTATCTGCAGCTGCTCCCCAGCGCTCGCATCACCACCTCTGCTCCACCTCAGATCATCAGGCATTAGATTCTCATAAGGAGCCTGCAACCTAGATCCCTCGCATGCACAGTTCACAGTAGGGTTCACGCTCTTATAAGAATCTAATGACACTGCTGATCTGACAGGAGGCGGAGCTCAGGCGGTAATGCAAGGGATGGGGAGCGGCTGTAAATACAGACGAAGCTTCACTCCCTCGCCCGCCCCTCACCTCCTGCTGTGCGGCCCAGTTCCTAACAGGACACCAACCGGTACCAGTCCATGGCCCGGGGGTTGGGACCCCTACTCTAAATCAAACCCCACCTTTGGTTCTCCCATTTCTACCCCCAGAAGCAACCAGTGGTTCCCCTTTTTGGGTGTCCCTCCAGAGAGAATCTTTGCATGGCTAAACATATCTGGTAGATGCACATTTTTTATACACAAATGTTTACAAACTATATAACTAGCCCTACACTATGTTTATATATATATATTTGAAGGGTATTGATTTATATAGTGCTTTTGTTGGTTCTTTTGGGTTTTTCAACTAAATAATGATAACATCTCACAATAATGATAGTTTTACTGCTGCCTTTCTAATCTGTATGCTTCATTTTTCTTTCTCATCTAACTGGCATCAGCTATCCAACAATGATAAATAACAGCATGATAGCACATTTATATAACTTAACTCTCTTAGGCCACAAAGAAAATCTTAGTGAATCTCTCAGAATGGAAATTGTACAAACAACATCCTCTGATCATAACACAACAAGAGTTGTAACATTAGTAATAAAATAAACAAAAAAGCCCTGCTACCTGGAATTAAAATACATACTATTAAACAATTCTTAGGACAAATGGGAACCAAAAGGAGTTTACACAATATCTTGAAAATAATGGAATGAAAACATGATATATCAGAATCAATGGGATATTTCAAAAGCAATTATCAGAAAAAATGTATATATTAAATAATAAAATAAATGGGGAAAATAAAGACAATGAATTAAATACAAATTCAAAAGGCTTGAAAACAGAGTCAACTAAAAGAAAACAGGAGAAATTGCTTAAAGATAAAACATGATTTAAAGAGTTAGAATAAAGCAGTAGTTATAATAATCAAAAATCTGGTATTTTAGGGAAAAAATAGACAAGAAAATAGACAAACCACTGGGTAACATAATCAGGAAAGAAAACACAAATACGAAAAATCAGAAATGACAAGAAGGATATAAACATCACAACAGATACAAAAGGTGAGGCTACTTTGCAAAATTCTATGCCAATAAATTTGAAGACTTTTATAAAATGGATAATAGTCTACAAAAATTACAATTTACCAAAATTGATGGGAGTGGAGACAATTCTGAAAATACAAAGTAGTTCATGAGCCCCACACCACCTCCCCTTTCCCTCAAAACAAACCAGGCCCAGATGGTTTCATGGGCAAATTCTACCAAACCTCTTACGCTCAGATAATCCCAATGTTACTTACATTACTCTAGAATATAGAAAAAGAAGAGATTATTCCAAATGATATAAAATGAGCATAATATTAAGGCATACACCTGATGCACTTGTTTAAAAAAAAACCCACACAGACCCATCTTGCTCATGAACATCAGTGTAAAAATCTTAACTAGAATATTAGCAGACAGAACCCAACAGTTTATTAAAAAATGATACATTATGATCAAATGCGGTTTATCCCAGAAATGCAAGGTTGATTCAATATTAGGAAATTCATTAATGTCATCCATAATATTAATAGTGCTAAGAAGCAAAATTACTGAAGAGGCAGTTGGCAAAATCCAAAACTCATTCATGGTAAATAATCAGTAAAATAGGAATTCAAGAATATTTTCTTAATATGATTTCATATATACATATATATAGAAAATATATAAATATATGTAAAATCCAACATTACATTAAATGGAAAACACTAGAAGATTTTCGCTAAAGTTAAGAATAAGACAAGGATGACTTTTACTACCATTACTATTTAGCATTGTGTTGGAGTATTAGCCAATGCAATTAGGCAAGAGGAAAAAAGAAGAGGCATACGATTTAGAAAGGAAGAGGTAACACTCTCACTGTCCACTATGATTTGTGTGTGTGTGTGTGTGTGGAAAACTCCAAAACACCAATGGGAAAACTACAAACAATAAGAATTTAGAAAAAGTAGGTTATAAAATGAATACTTCAGAGAAAAATCAGTAACTTCCATATGTTAAAACAAAGTCCACTTTAAATGGTATTCCATTCACATAATAAAAAAGGAAAGAAGATATACTCAAGTGTAAACTTGAACATTTAAAAATAAATGTTCATTGCAGTGTGGGTTCTCTGGAAAGCAGATGCCAAGATAGAGTCAAGAGCAAAAAGCTGAAAGCAGACGAGGCAGGATGGGACAGAGAAAACCCACAGACCCGGAGTTAGAGTTGTCCTGTGTTGGGCAGAAATGGCCAGGCTCTTATACTGGCCTTGTTCAGTTGATTGCCTCAGGGTGTCCTGAGAACACCGTAATTGGCACAAAAGCTGAGACGGATCCTGTGTGCTATTTTGTGATTTATAATAAGAAATATGTATTTGGTCTCGTCAGTTCCCCTTTCTGGAAGAGCTCCTAAAACCCTTGGAATTTCCTAAGTGATGAGAGCAACAAAGGTGTCTTTTGTTAGGTCAACGAAGGCACTTTTGGAAAACACCCAAGGATGGGGCTGGTTGCCAGGAGAAGGAATCTGTCATTAGAGGGTCTGGACTTCCAGTCCTTCACCACCTCTCACGAACCCCCCGACCACCCAGGGACTCAAGGTTGAATCAATTGCCAATGGCCAATAATAGAATCAATCATGCCTTTTTAATGAAGGCTCCATAAAACCCGGAAAGAACTGGATTCAGAGAGCTTCCGGGTTGGTGAATACAGAGATGCAGGAAGAATGGTACTCCTGGAGAGTGCATGGAAGCTCTGGGCCCTTTCCCTCGCCCCGTGCATCTCTTCTATCTGGCTGTTCCTGAGTTATTTCCTTTCGTAATAAACTGGTAATCTAGTAAGTAAAATGTGTCTCTTAGTTCTATGACCTGGTCTAGCAAATTAATCCAACCCTAGGAGAAGGTCGTTGGAACCTCCAATCTATAGCCATTCAAAAGCACAGGTGATAAATCTGTGTCCATGTTGAAGACAGGGGAGCAGTCTGTAGGACTGAGCCCTCAATCTATGGGATGGGATGCTCTTTCCAGAAAGGTAGTGTCAGAACTGGGTTGAATTATAGGACACCCAGCTGGTGTGGGAGAATTGCTCAGTGGTGTGGGAAGACTCACACACACATTGGAATTGGGTACAGACTCTTACCCTGGGCAAAGCTACCTGCTGGAGGCTGTCGACTAACCACCTACTCCTAAATGAAGATCTATCTGAGCAGCAGTTTCTCTGTCTTCACAAAGTCCAAAAACCTGTATGAGAAAAAGATTAGAAAGTACCGTTGAGAAAACAAAGGGAAACATAAACAAACAGAAGAACATACTATGTCCTTTGACAGGGAAACTCAGCTTCATAAACATGTTAGTTCTCCCTAAATTAAGTTATAGATGTAAATGCACGACTTGATTCTGAAGTTCATTTGGAAGAAGAAGTAAGTGAGAGTAGCCAGGAAAATTTTTAAAAAAGAAGAACAACAAAAAAGAGTCACACCTGATCTTGAACAACACAGTTTGAACTGTGTGGATCCACTTTATACGTGGATTGTTTTCAATATAGTACCCATATTTTCATTAGACAGATCTTTAAATTAAGTGGGGGGAGAAAACTTGGTGCTCGATTAGAGACTGCAATAAGCGGGGTCAAAAGAACTGGAGTTTGAATCTTGATTCTATCCAAATTGCTTCAGCTTCCCGCCCTTGGGTGAGTCATTTATCAATCCCTCTGTTTTTGAGGCAGAAAAAGCAGGACTTGGAGTTTTGACTTTGGGGAAAGTCAGTGCCTTTAACCTCCAAGTTGTTCAAGGGTCACTATATAGGTACCATTTATAATCTCTTCAACCAAAATAGTATGATATTAGTGAATGAAGATGGACCAATGGAACAGAATAGAAAAATTAAATTATAGATCCAAACATGGTATAAAATAAAGGCAGCATCCCAAGTCAGTGGGGAGAAGATGAACTTTTTAACAAGAGGAATAACTGGGTAAACAAGGAAAAAAATGATAAAACTGAGTCTCTTTCTCATTAATCAACACCAGGATAGACACCAAATGGAAAAAAGACATAAATGCGAAACATAAAAGCCTTCAAGTACTAGAAGAAAATATGGGTAAACTCCTCCATACTCTGGGAGTGGGAAGAACCTTCTTAGCAATGACTCAAAAGCCAAAAGAAATAAAAGGAAGAAAGGATAAGTTTGAGGCCTGCTTTGCTTCCCCTTCATACGCCACGTGGAGAGAAGCCCAAGCACGTTCAACATAAGACCTGTCTGATCGTTTTGTGACTTTCTCTGCGCAGCTGTTCAGCTCAGAGATCACTCCCCCCAGCACCCCCTCCCCAAAACGAAAAGCAAAGAAGAAACCAGAGCAAAAAAAGCCTAGTCAGATGCAGGCGGATTTAATTATGTCACCCACTGTGCTCTTCATGCCAGTGGAAGTGTGAGGTGAGGCTGGTTTTTATTCAGAGGCCACCATCGCTCTCGGCTTTGGTCTGCAGCTGGCACGCTTTCTTTTCTAATAAACAGCCCAGCTGCTTTCCTTTCCATTCCTCTCGCTCTGACCTGGTGTAAAATTTAAAATGGCAGCAATAATGGGTGATCGTGCCCCTGGAAGTATATAGTTTGGAGACAGCACATGGAGCCGTGGGAAGAATTCCCACTGTCTTATCCAGGAACAGAGGTTCCATGGCCACCTCTCTGCCTCGAGCTGGCCCATGGCCCTGCTGGGTCACTCAGCCCCCCGCAGCCTCACCTGTAAGACTTCTCACCTGTAAGAGGCCCACAGCGACCGGGCCTGGAGTCCCAGAACAGCTGCCGGCAGGGTGACTCGGGATAATGTGTTTGAGGATCCACCTCCCTTCTCCAAGGGACTGAGCTGGAGTGGGCAGGGTCACGAAGCCAGAAGAAAGGGTGTGAGGGTTGGTGAGAAATGGCATCAGAGGTGGCCAGGTGAGAGCTCCAGAGGAACGGATGGGGCAGGCAAGTCCTGGGACGAACATGGAAGACAGAGGAAGGGAGAAGCACTGAAGGGAAAGCCGGAGCAGGTGGGGACGCGAAGGGCACGAGGGGAAACCAATGCAGGGGGCTAAGTGCCGGGAGCAGCTGCCCAAAGGCAAGAAACAAAGCCCACCCTGCGGCCCCCTTCACCGGGCCAGGGCGCCACTCCCCACAGCCTGAGCGACAGGTGGATGGACAAGCAAAATGTGATCTATACATACAGTGGGACATTAGTCAGCCTTAACAAGGAAGGAAATTCTGACCCATGCTACAACATGGACAAAGCTTGAGGACACGATGCTAAATGAAATAAATGAGTCACCGAAAGACAGATATTGCATGATTCCACTTATAAGAGGTCCTCGGAGCAGTCAAATCATAGAGACAGAGAGTCGAATGGTGGTTGCCTGAGGCTGGGAGGAACGGGAAGGGAGAGCTACTGTTTGCTGGGCACAGGGTTCATGTTGGGATGATAACGTTTTGGGAATAGATAACATTGATGGCTGCATAATACTGTGAATATCTTCAATGCCACTGAATTGTGCCCTTGACAAATGGCTACGCTGATAACTATCACGTTATGTGTATTGTACCACATTCAAAAACAAGAACTAAAACTGACCTAATGAGCCAGGAATGGGCTGGGTTTTGATGTCAGAAATGAGGAGAAGGGTGGGTGTGCTGGGGGAGGGGTGCCGGCGTGGGAAGGTCAAGTCTGGCCTGTCACACAACAGGGCGCAGACACCTGGGCTGGGCCAGGGTCTGGAGGAGACCTGGAGAGGCTGTGCCCTGGGTTTTGCCGTTTCCCAAACCTGGCCTCCAGGGGCCCCTGCCCCGCAAGAGCTTACAGGCCACCCTGACCCAGGCATCTTTAGCAGATTAGGCAAATGAGCAGCCCCACCCGGACCCTCTGCCACCAGTGGGTGACAAGTGATTATTATTAAGGAGGAAAGCGTGGTCCCTTTGTCACTTTTTTTTTTTTTTTTTGCGGTACGTGAGCATCTCACTGCTGTGGCCGCTCCCGTTGCGGAGCACAGGCTCTGGACGCGCAGGCTCAGCGGCCATGGCTCACGGGCCCAGCCGCTCCACGGCACATGGGATCTTCCCGGACCGGGGCATGAACCCATGTCCCCTGCATCGGCAGGCGGACTCTCAACCACTGCGCCACCAGGGAAGCCCCCTTTGTCACTTTTGACGTTAGAAGCCCAGAAGGTCTTGGTGACCGTGGAGTTCCCTTCCTGTAGGATGTGACGGGCCGTTTATCAGGCTGGCTCTGGGATATTTTACAGTCATTCAATTTACAAGGAGTGAGCCCAGCCTGGGGGACTGAAGCAATATAATTTTAACACTTAATTACTTTGCTTCCTCCTTGACAAGACAGCTGCATCCAATGCAGTTTGTCATTTCATTAGGCAATAAATATTGAAAACCGTCAACAAACCGCAGCGGGCAAGCGGAGCTGCAGCGAGGCGGCAGCAGCTCTCGGAGCTGACCGCCCTCGCCCCCCACTCTTCCTCGAAATCAGATGAAACCACGTGTCTGTGTTGCATTCGCCGCCACCGTCAGCTCCAACCACAGGGACACAATAGCAGGTGAGGTCAACACTAAACTGTTGGTCCTTTATCATAACGACACGGAGCCTCCGTTCAGAAGCAGAGTTGTTTCCCTGCCTCCTGTTTGCAGGCTCGTGACAGAACAGAGCATCTCCTGCGACGCATGGAAGGCAGGATAGAGCTGCGAGGGAGGAAGGAGCATAGGCGATGCTGGACGAGGTGAGGCAGTGTTGCTGGTGGGGGCTGGGAAGGACAGCGCGGGGGCGGGGGTGGGGGCAGTGCTGGGACCCGGAAGGTCGGTCCAGACCTGGGGAACAGGGACCAGGCAAGGAGAACCGTGGCCCGGCCCTGGGACTGGGAGGGGACCCGGGGTCAGACCAGAGGCGCTGCTGGGGGCCTGGTCACTGAGAGAGGTGGGCTGATTACGCAGGGTCCTGAAGCTCTGCAGAGGACCTGTCTGTAGAGGAAAGGCTGCTGAGCACCTCTCCAGACAGGTGGTGGGTCAAAGGGATGATCCAAATTCACTCCCCACTCCCAGACCCCTTCCAGCATCATCACCGTTACGATGATCAGTTACCACTCACTGAGCACCTACCGGGGCTAAGCACTGTGGTGAGGGCTTCACAAGCGTGCGCTCTCTCTCTCTCTCTCACACACACACACACACACACACACACACACACTCTGATACTCAGCTCTGCTCGCCCTCTCCCTGCTGCTTGGGGTGCCTGAGGCAGAAACAGCACCGGACAGGCCCCCATCAGGCTCCTGCAGAGCCGGCAAGTGATCAGATCTGCCGGTGACCCCCTGTCTGACTGTGGGCTCGTCTATAACGAGAAAGAGGAAGCTGCCATCGACTCTCAGAGCACCTGAACAGGAGGAACAGGAAGAACCCCTGCATGACACCAACCAAACACCTCCTCTGTGGTTGGACGACATACGTTATCACATTTAACTCTAAATCGCCATGTGAGGTAGGCACCTTTATCCCCAGAGAGGTTAAGTCCCCTGCCCAAGGTTACTCAGCAAATAAGTGACACAGTGAGACTTGAACCCACATCGGTACTTGTTTTCCTTACTGCACGCAGCTGCCTCCCTTAGCAAAGCTGGCAAAGCCAGGAGTTTCTCTATAACCTCTCTTCTTGACCCTTCAACCCACCAAATGACAGACTCTCTTCTAAGCCTTTCATTCCTGGTGCTCTTTCCACTCCTCCACCCAAAATCATACACAGATCAGATAGTAGTCATTTACACTTTAGTCTAATTTAAGTCCCAGTGCTACTTGTCCAAGGAGTAACTGGCAGGTCCCACCTCCATTCTGATGGGAATGGGGGTGCAGGGAGGGACACAAACATGTGATTCCTGGCAGGAATAAAACAGATATAAGTGAGCAGACACAGGAAGACTAAGTACTCTTGAACTCCTACCAATAGGGAATCAAATACTCATCCTAGATATCCAGTTAGCCATTTCCAGTCTTTAACAAGCCATCGCCCATTTGTCTAAGCAATGACATAAACTAATCACGAGATGAGACAAGTGGTCCCAAAGTCCTTTTAAACCTTTTTTTGGCGGTACGCGGGCCTCTCACTGTTGTGGCCTCTCCCGTTGCGGAGCACAGGCTCCGGACGCACAGGTCAGCAGCCATGGCTCACGGGCCCAGCCGCTCCGCGGCATGTGGGATCTTCCCGGACCGGGGCACGAACCCGTGTCCCCTGCATCGGCAGGCGGACTCGCAACCACTGCGCCACCAGGGAAGCCCTACACCTATTTTTTAACGTTCTCTTTTGCATATATACACATCAAATTTTTACAAAAATGCTTAATGGGAACATATCAATCTATGAACCATACTGTTGTTTTACTGGCCTCTTTTTCTTCTTGGCTTTTGGCTCCCCCCCCCCACAGCTGTATCCTATTGGTCTGTTTCCCTGGAAAACCCAGACTAATACAGATTTGAGAACCCAGGCTAATATTATACCCACAAAACCCAAATTAAGAATTTAGAATGTACACATTCATATTTTCCTCCATGCCCATATAATCCTTTAGAGACCAACAAATACATGATGTCAGCATCATTTCTAAAGGTAAATTATGGAATTTCCTAGAAAAACGCTATAAAAAATTCTATCAATTCTACTTCCTAAATACCCTCATCCTTCCCTTTCTCTCCAATCCCGCTGTGTCTCCCCAGGCAAAAGCCCGTCCTAACCCTCTTTCCTGTACCTAAACTGCTTCCTGACGAGTTCCTTTGAATCATCTGCCCGGCTTCGTCTCTTTTTATAATCAAATGTAGGTTTCACAAGGACAGGAACCATGATTCTCTCGCTCACCATGGTGAATAAACACCTGGGACTTGGCCTGTCACATAGTAGGTGCTCCTTAAATCTTTGTTGAATTAAAAACTTGACTGGGGAAGAATAAATACTTTATCTGTCAGTGGAGGAGAGTAACAGTTGGGTCTGTGTGGACAATGGAGTCAAGGCCAAGAGGAAATCACTGCCATCCTGGTAGCAGGATTATTCAGTTCTCTCTGCCACTGATCGCTGCCCTTGGGGGGTCTGTGAGGGGTCTCCATCACCATTAGGAATGTTTGCAAGGAGGCAAAACTGATCTTAAGCCACTTTAAAGATAGATGTTGCTCATAACTTTTATTAGAGGCAGTGTGGACATAAGGTAGAAAGTTCTTATCAAACTAAATCTACGATTCAGTGTCACACCAAGCAAGAATTTGGAAATCACTGGCCTGGGTCATTACTTGAAAATATTAGAAACAGAAATGATTGATCTATGGCCAAAAATGCATCCAACACAGAACACAGAAGCCAAGTAGAAATCCATCTTTAATCCATAAACATCTTCTCCGTCAAGGAGGAAGGAAGGACCGTCCATCATGACTTATTTACAGCCCCTGCTTGTAAAGCTCAGACACTGGCATGCAACTTGCTTAAAAGGGGAATTGACAGTAGTAGTGCTTTCTTGGAGGCTAAGAGCCCCAAAAAGATAAATCATAAAACAGCCTGAGAAGTAACTAAAATCATCAGAGCATTCAGACTAAGAAAAAGGATTGGGGAACACGGGTAATGCATCTTTTAAATTTGACAGATATGACTCATATGTGAAAAACTTTGAAATAGACCAAAATGATTACTGAGTGTCTTCAAGGGAAAAGTAAGCATTGTCTATCCTGGATTTTCTCATTCTGTGATTTTCTCATAGATTTAGTTTGACAACAACTTTCTATTCATTTCGTTTAAGCTGTTTTACAGTTCTGTAAATTATAACTAACACCAGCAATCCAAATGTTTCTTGTCCATAGATATGCAAATTAACTCTATCTAGAAGGACAATGGCTTTCCCTCCTCCCTTTCCTGTAAAAAGGCAAGTTTGAATCTACCTATAAATTCTTTTTTAGCATTACTTGTTTGTGTTTGTCTCTGAATTTACCTTTGAACTATTGTAACGTCTTGCTGGTTCCCCCATTAATAAATGAATTAAGTAAAATCTTTGACATAAGTTTATTTCATGTGTCTATGGCAGTTATTATCATACCCTCTTTTAAAACACATATCAGTGCATCCCGATGTTCACTGTAGCGTTATTTACAATAGCCAAGGGATGGAAGCAATCTAAGTGCCCATCAACAGATGAACGAATAACGAAGATGTGATATATGTGTATATATATATATATATACATAGACACAATGGACTATTAGCCATAAAAAAAAAAATGAAATTCTGCCAGTTGCAACAACGTGGATGGATTTAGAGGGCATTATGCTTAGTGAAACAAGTCAGACAAAGACAAATACTCTGTTATCACTTATATGTGGACTCTAAAAAATAAAACAAATGAATGTATATAACAAAACAGAAACAGACTCACAGATATAGAGAACACACTAGTGGTTACCAGTGGGGAGAGGGAAGGAGGGAGGGGCAGGTTGGGGGTACGGGATTAAGCGATTCAAACCACTATGTGTAAAATAGATAAGTAACAGGATATATTATACAGCACAGTGAAATATAGTTATTGTTTTGTAATATTATAAATTTAAAAGAAGTATAGGGGGCTTCCCTGGTGGCGCAGTGGTTGAGAGTCCGCCTGCCGATGCAGGGGACACGGGTTCGTGCCCCGGTCCGGGAGGATCCCACATGCCGCGGAGCAGCTGGGCCCGTGAGCCATGGCCGCTGAGCCTGCGTGTCCGGAGCCTGTGCTCCGCAACAGGAGAGGCCACAGCAGTGAGAGGCCCACGTACCGCAAAAAAAAAAAAAAAAAAAAAAAGAAGAGGTGCAGCAGCCTCCCCTGGCGGCTGTCTCCTTACCTGCCTCCCCGCCTCAATCCATTCTCCACACAAAGCCAGAAGGATTCTTTTCAAACTGAAGTTGAATCACATCACTCCTTTGCCCAAAACCCTTCGATGTCTCCCGTCGTGGTCACAGTAAAATCCACGTCCGCCCTGTGGCCCTCAGGCTACTGATCTGTCCCCTGCTTCCTCTCTGATCTTATTTCCTGACCTCCTCCCCTGGTTCACTCTTCTCCAGGCACACTGGCCTTCTTGCTGGTCTTGGGACACACTGGGCAGACTCCTGCCTCAGCTGCCTCAGGGCCTTTGCACTTGCTGTTTCCTCTGCTTGAACACTCTTTCTCCATGTATCCCCATCGCTCCCTCATTTCATTCAGGTCTCCGCTGCAATGTCACTTCATCCGAATCTTCCCCAGTCACCCTACCTAAGACAGCACCCACCTCCTTTGCTCTCTGTCCCCTGCTCCTTATATTTCTTTGTAGCACTTATCACAAGGCAACATTTTATATGTATTCTGTACTTAGCTGCATACTTGTTTATTGTTTTCTTGTATGTCTCCATTCACTAAAAAGTAAGCTCCATGAAAGCAAGACGTTTGTGGTTTTTTAAAATCAATTTTTATTGGAGTATAGTTGATTTACAATGTTTTGTTAGCTTCTGCTGTACAGCAAAGCAAATCAGTTATACATATACATATATCCAGTCTCTTTTAGATTCTTTTCCCATATAGGTCATTACAGAGTGTTGAGTCGAGTTCCCTGTGCTATACACTAGGTCCTTATTAGTTATCTATTTTGTATATAGTAGTGTGTATATGTCAGTTCCAATCTCCCAATTTATCCCTCCCCCCACTTTCCCCCTTGGTAACCATAAGTTTGTTTTCTACATCTGTGACTCAATTTCTGTTTTGTAAATAGGTTCCATTTTTTCAGATTCTACATATAAGTGATATCATAGGTTATTTGTCTTTCTCTGTCTGACTTACTTCACTCAGTATGACAATCTCTAGGTCCAAGTCATTTGTGTTCATCACTGCCTAGAACAGTGTGTGGCATAGAGTGGGTACTTGAGAAAAGATATTAAATGAATAGATTGTGTATGTCCACCCCTTTCTCACCCAATTCACTGTTGCCAATGAATGATGCCAAACTGTGATACAAATAGTGTTAGACATTTTTATGCAAAATTATCATTCAAAGTATCTGTCAGAAATGTCTGAAAAATACTAATCATCATGTTAACTTGGCTTTGGGAAATAAACACAGAAGTGAAATATCTAGTGCCATGTAGGGTACATCCCAGCCCCACTTACAGAAAGCTGCCTTTTTACTGTCCTACCGCCTGCTCAGAACTTAAAGTGTTAACACACATGGGCTATTCCCTAGCAGCAACTCAACATTCAAGCAGAGGCCTGGAATTAAAACGTCTCCACTTTTCTTTAGTCAAATGGTAGTTCTAATTATAGCATTCAGACTGGCATGCATATGTATTTACTCATCTCTAGCCTTGGCTTATAATTAAGAGTTTGTGCCTTCTACCTTGGAAAATGGATGACAAATTATTACAATGTGTTCTGGGGTTGTGTATGATTAGAGCAGGGGGGTTAAGGAAGCTCGGGGTGTTATCCATTTCTATAATTATGCCATCACATTGCATCTAGTGCGTGTGGCCAGGGCCATGGCAGGCATGCGGGGAATGAAGCTGCTAGTCTAGATCCCATGGGAAAAGAAAGCAGGTTCATCCATAGAAGCATAGAAAGGCAGGAGATGGGAGACCCCAGTTCTGGTCCTTGCCCTGCCCTGACTGGCTGGTAACCCCAGAAAAGCCATTTAGCACCTGGCTGAGGGGCTCATGACACCCCCTTTGTGTGCCCCTGGGGTGCCGCTAATACAGCAAATAGCAGGTGCTCAATAAATATTTGTAAAATGACGGAACTGTGTGAATAAATGAATTAATGAATGAAAAGCACTCAGCCTACTTTGGATTTCATTTCTGACAGCACGTCTCTTACCTACACTGCCCCACAGTCAGAAGATCCCTGTGAGCCCTATTTTTTTGTAGCAGATTCTTGCATATTCAGAGGTGCCGGGGCCTTAGGAATTCAACACAACTTTTTGGAAGGACACAGCTGAACCCATAACATGCCCCTCCTTGGGGGTGGGGGCAGCCTACATCCCATGATGGTCATCATGGGGGTGTAAAGGCCTGGCCCCCTGCTCCAACTTAGGGAACTTGGAAGGGCTGCAGAGCATCCCTGGGAGTAGCTGAGATTCCCCGCGCCCACTGTTAGGCATCGCTGCCGACCTGCTCCGTCTGGCCAGCAGGGCGGCCCTCTCTCCTCCCACAGACGATGATCCCAGAGCACCGCCCTCACTAACCTGCCTGAACTCATTCTCTGCCTCAGGGCGAGCTTCCTGGGGGACCCACCCTGCGTGGGGAGATGGGACCCCAACACACCACACACGGCAGCCAAAGGAGGGTCCCCCCTACAGTCACAGAGTGAAAGGACACACTTGCTCCAAGGATGATGCCCTTGCTCAGAAGCTTCCAGAAACTGCCCCTGATTCCTTTTATGAGCAGATGTGGGAACTTCCTCCCGCTGATAGTTCGTCCCACTTTGGTGATCTCCTGGTGTATAAGCCTTGGCCTGGGTGACTTGTAGCTATTTTCAGTTTTTATTCATTCCTCCACTTGAGAGAGGTCCGTTGGGCCTCTGCTATAGGCCAGGCTCATGCTACGTGCCAGGGACACCCAGGAACTCAGGATTGCAGCTCTCTGCCCTCAAGCTGCTCAAACCCAGGTGGGGAGAGAGAGACAAGCAAGTGCCTGCCATACAGGGGGGCGTGTGACAGGGGAAGTCCCAGTCTGCGGGGGAGCGGGGCTGTCCAGAAGAGAGGATGGAACCCAGATTGGGGCTGGGGTACCAGACGGTGAGTCCCGTGGGAGGATGCTCTTCTGGGAAGACGGCACTGCAGGTGCTCCTGACATATCTTGGGAATGACAAGGGGTTTAGTGTGTCTGGAGCAAAGGGGGGACGATGGAGAAGCAGTAGGGGGTGGAGAGGGAGGGCAGGGGCCAAGTCTCGAAGGGGCTTGAAGTATGGGCAGAGGAGTGGCTCTTAGAAGCTGAGTGCGGTGCTCAGGTTGGCGGCAGCTGGGAGGCTCTCTGGGCACAGTGGGCAGGGAGTGGATGAACGGGATGCGGATAGTAATGGACATTATGGGGTCACGCAGAAGAAGATGTGCCTCCAAACTTGGCCCAGCTCTGAGGATGGTCCTCATGCAGCCCTTGTGTCCCTCGCAGGGAAGAACAGCCTGGGGGTGAGTGTCTGGGAGGACCACGCTGCTTGACAGGGACCCTCGGTGGCACCACATCGTTTCACGGTCACCACCCTGCCCGAGCCAATGCCCACCTGTGAACAGGAAAGGGAAATTCCATGTCAAAATGTGCCTGGATTGTCAGTCACTCTGCCTTACTTCTGGAATTCAGCTTCAGAGCCTCTCACAGCTGCCTGCATTCCCAACTAAAATATTAAAAGAAATATTTTTGTTAACAGAATTTCTCTGCTTTGCTAGAATCTTTTTTTTTTTTTGCTTCATAACAAATTAAATCAGTTATACATATACATATGTTCCCATATCCCCTCCCTTTTGCATCTCCCTCCCACCCTCCCTATCCCACCCCTCCAGGCGGTCACAAAGCACCTAGCTGATCTCCCTGTGCTATGCGGCTGCTTCCCACTAGCTATCTACCTTACGTTTGGTAGTGTATATATGTCCATGCCGCTCTTTCACTTTGTCACAGCTTACCCTTTCCCCTCCCCATATCCTCAAGTCCATTCTCTAGTAGGTCTGTGTCTTTATTCCTGTCTTACCCCTATGTTCTTCATGACATTTTTTTTTCCTAAATTCCATATATATGTGTCAGCATACAGTATTTGTCTTTCTCTTTCTGACTTACTTCACTCTGTATGACAGACTCTAGGTCCATCCACCTCATTACAAATAGCTCAATTTCATTTCTTTTTATGGCTGAGTAATATTCCATTGTATATATGTGCCACATCTTCTTTATCCATTCATCCGATGATGGACACTTAGGTTGCTTCCATGTCCTGGCTATTGTAAATAGGGCTGCTATGAACATTTTGGTGCATGTCTCTTTTTGAATTATGGTTTTCTCAGGGTATATGCCCAGTAGTGGGATTGCTGGGTCATATGGTAGTTCTATTTGTAGTTTTTTAAGGAACCTCCATACCGTTCTCCATAGTGGCTGTACCAATTCACATTCCCACCAGCAGTGCAAGAGTGTTCCCTTTTTTCCACACCCTCTCCAGCATTTATTGTTTCTAGATTTTTTGATGATGGCCATTCTGACTGGTGTGAGATGATATCTCATTGTAGTTTTGATTTGCATTTCTCTGATGAGTAAAGATGTTGAGCATCCTTTAATGTGTTTGTTGGCAGTCTGTATATCTTCTGTGGAGAAATGTCTATTTAGGTCTTCTGCCCATTTTTGGATTGGGTTGTTTGTTTTTTTGTTATTGAGCTGCCTGAGCTGCTTATAAATTTTGGAGATTAATCCTTTGTCAGTTGCTTCATTTGCAAATATTTTCTCCCATTCTGAGGGTTGTCTTTTGGTCTTGTTTATGGTTTCCTTTGCTGTGCAAAAGCTTTTAAGTTTCATTAGGTCCCATGTGTTTATTTTTGTCTTTATTTCCATTTCTCTAGGAGGTGGGTCAAAAAGGATCTTGCTGTGATTTATGTCATAGAGTGTTCTGCCTATGTTTTCCTCTAAGATTTTGATAGTTTCTGGCCTTACATTTAGGTCTTTAATCCATTTTGAGCTTATTTTTGTGTATGGTGTTAGGGAGTGATCTAATCTCATACTTTTACATGTCCCTATCCAGTTTTCCCAGCACCACTTATTGAAGAGACTGTCCTTTCTCCACTGTACATTCCTGCCTCCTTTATCAAAGATAAGGTGACCATATGTCCGTGGGTTTATCTCTGGGCTTTCTATCCTGTTCCATTGATCTATCTTTCTGTTTTTGTGCCAGTACCATACTGTCTTGATTACTATAGCTTTGTAGTATAGTCTGAAGTCAGGGAGCCTGATTCCTCCAGCTCCATTTTTCGTTCTCAAGATTGCTTTGGCTATTCGGGGTCTTTTGTGTTTCCATACAAATTGTGAAATTTTTTGCTCTAGTTCTGTGAAAAATGCCAGTGGTAGTTTGATAGGGATTGCATTGAATCTGTAGATTGCTTTGGGTAGTAGAGTCATTTTCACAATGTTGATTCTTCCAATCCAAGAACATGGTACATCTCTCCATCTATTTGTACCATCTTTAATTTCTTTCATCAGTGTCTTATAATTTTCTGCATACAGGTCTTTTGTCTCCTTAGGTAGGTTTATACCTAGATATTTTATTCTTTTTGTTGCAATGGTAAATGGAAATGTTTCCTTGATTTCACTTTCAGATTTTTCATCATTAGTATATAGGAATGCCAGAGATTTCTGTGCATTAATTTTGTATCCTGCAACTTTACCAAATTCATTGATTAGCTCTAGTAGTTTTCTGGTAGCATCTTTAGGATTCTCTATGTATAGTATCATGTCATCTGCAAACAGTGACAGCTTTACTTCTTCTTTTCCGATTTGGATTCCTTTTATTTCCTTTTCTTCTCTGATTGCTGTGGCTAAAACTTCCAAAACTAGGTTGAATAAGAGTGGTGAGAGTGGGCAACCTTGTCTTGTTCCTGATCTTAGTGGAAATGGTTTCAGCTTTTCACCATTGAAGACGATGTGGGTTTGTGGGTTTGTCATATATGGCCTTTATTATGTTGAGGAAAGTTCCCTCTATGCCTACTTTCTGTAGGGTTTTTATCATAAATGGGTGTTGAATTTTGTTGAAAGCTTTCTCTGCATCTATTGAGATGATCATATGGTTTTTCTCCTTCAATTTGTTAATATGGTGTATCACGTTGATTGATTTGCGTATATTGAAGAATCTTTGCATTCCTGGAATAAACCCCACTTGATCATGGTGTATGATCCTTTTAATGTGCTGTTGGATTCTGTTTGCTAGTATTTTGTTGAGGATTTTTGCATCTATATTCATCAGTGATATTGGCCTGTAGTTTTCTTTCTTTGTGACATCCTTGTCTGGTTTTGGTATCAAGGTGATGGTGGTCTTGTAGAATGAGTTTGGGAGTGTTCCCCCTCTGCTATATTTTGGAAGAGTTTGAGAAGGATAGGTGTTAGCTCTTCTCTAAATGCTTGATAGAATTCACCTGTGAAGCCATCTGGTCCTGGGCTTTTGTTTGTTGGAAGATTTTTTATCACAGTTTCAATTTCAGTGCTTGTGATTGGTCTGTTCATATCTTCTATTTCTTCCTGATTCAGTCTTGGCAGGTTGTGCATTTCTAAGAATTTGTCCATTTCTTCCAGGTTGTCCATTTTATTGGCATAGAGTTGCTTGTAGTAATCTCTCATGATCTTTTGTATTTCTGCAGTGTCAGTTGTTACTTCTCCTTTTTCATTTCTAATTCTATTGATTTGAGTCTTCTCCCTTTTTTTCTTGATGAGTCTGGCTAATGGTTTATCAATACCTTTTGTTTATCTTCTCAAAGAACCAGCTTTTAGCTTTATTGATCTTTGCTATCGTTTCCTTCATTTCTTTTTCATTTATTTCTGATCTGATTTTTATGATTTCTTTCCTTCTGCTAACTTTGGGATGTTTTTGTTCTTCTTTCTCTAATTGCTTTAGGTGCAAGGTTAGATTGTTTATTCGAGATGTTTCCTGTTTCTTAAGGTGGGATTGTATTGCTATAAACTTCCCTCTTAGAACTGCTTTTGCTGCATCCCATAGGTTTTGGGTCGTCGTGTCTCCATTGTCATTTGTTTCTAGGTATTTTTTAATTTCCTCTTTGATTTCTTCAGTGATCACTTCGTTATTAAGTAGTGTATTGTTTAGCCTCCATGTGTTTGTATTTTTTACAGCTCTTTTCCTGTAATTGATATCGTCTCATAGCATTGTGGTCAGAAAAGATACTTGATACAATTTCAATTTTCTTAAATTTACCAAGGCTTGATTTGTGACCCAAGATATGATCTATCCTGGAGAATGTTCCATGAGCACTTGAGAAAAATGTGTATTCTGTTGTTTTGGGATGGAATGTCCTATAAATATCAATTAAGTCCATCTTGTTTAATGTATCATTTAAAACTTGTGTTTCCTTATTTATTTTCATTTTGGATGATCTGTCCATTGGTGAAAGTGGAGTGTTAAAGTCCCCTACTATGATTGTGTTACTGTCGATTTCTCCTTTTATGGCTGTTAGTATTTGCCTTATGTATTGAGGTGCTCCTATGTTGGGTGCATAAATATTTACAATAGTTATATCTTCTTCTTGGATCGATCCCTTGATCATTATGTAGTGTCCTTCTTTGTCTCTTCTAATAGTCTTTATTTTAAAGTCTATTTTGTCTGATATGAGAATTGCTACTCCAGCTTTCTTTTGGTTTCCATTTGCATGGAATATCTTTTCCCATCCCTTTACTTTCAGTCTGTATGTGTCTCTAGGTCTGAAGTGGGTCTCTTGTAGACAGCATATATATGGGTCTTGTTTTTGTATCCATTCAGCCAATCTGTGTCTTTTGGTGGAAGCATTTAGTCCATTTACATTTAAGGTAATTATCGATATGTATGTTCCTATTCCCATTTTCTTAATTGTTTTGGGTTCGTTATTGTAGGTCTTTTCCTTCTGTTGTGTTTCTTGCCTAGAGAAGTTCCTTTAGCATTTGTTGTAAAGCTGGTTTGGTGGTGCTGAACTCTCTCAGCTTTTGCTTGTCTGTAAACGTTTTAATTTCTCCATCAAATCTGAATGAGATCCTTGCTGGGTAGAGTAATCTTGGTTGCAGGTTTTTCTCCTTCATCACTTTAATTATGTCCTGCCACTCCCTTCTGGCTTGTAGAGTTTCTGCTGAGAGATCAGCTGTTATCCTGATGGGGATTCCCTTGTGTGTTATTTGTTGTTTTTGCCTGCTGCTTTTAATATGATTTCTTTGTTTTTAATTTTTGACAGTTTGATTAATGTGTGTCTTGGCGTATTTCTCCTTGGATTTATTCTGTATGGGACTCTCTGTGCCTCCTGGACTTGATTAACTATTTCCTTTCCCATATTAGGGAAGTTTTCAACTATAATCTCTTCAAATATTTTCTCAGTCCCTTTCTTTTTCTCTTTTTCTTCTGGAACCCCTATAATTCGAATGTTGGTGCGTTTAATGTTGTCCCAGAGGTCTCTGAGACTGTCCTCTGTTCTTTTCATTCTTTTTTCTTTATTTTGCTGTGTAGCAGTTATTTCCACTATTTTATCTTCCACCTCACTTATCCGTTCTTCTGCCTCAGTTATTCTGCTATTGATCCCATCTAGAGTATTTTTTATTTCATTTATTGTGTTTTTAATCGATGCTTGATTCATCTTTAGTTCTTCTAGGTCCTTGTTAAATCTTTCTTGCATTTTGTCTATTCTATTTCCAAGATTTTGGATCTGGGAAATAGAATCTTGGATCATCTTTACCATCATTATTCTGAATTCTTTTTCAGGTAGACTGCCTATTACCTCTTCATTTGTTAGGTCTGGTGGGTTTTTATCTTGCTCCTTCTCCTGCTGTGTGTTTTTCTGTCTTCTCATTTTGCTTATGTTACTGTGTTTGGGGTCTCCTTTTTGCAGGCTGCACGTTCGTAGTTCCCGTTGTTTTTGGTGTCTGTCCCCAGTGGCTAAGGTTGGTTTAGTGGGTTGTGTAGGCTTCCTGGTGGAGGGTACTAGTGCCTGTGTTCTGGTGGATGAGGCTGGATCTTGTCTTTCTGGTGGGCAGGTCCACGTCTGGTGGTGTGTTTTGGGGTGTCTGCGGACTTTTTATGATTTTAGGCCACCTCTCTGCTAATGGGTGGCGTTGTGTTCCTGTCTTGCTAGTTGTTTGGCATAGGGTGTCCAGCACTGTAGCTTGCTGGTCGTTGAGTGAAGCTGGGTGCTGGTGTTGAGATGGAGATCTCTGGAAGATTTTCGCCGTTTGATATTATGTGGAGCTGGGAGGTCTCTTGTGGACCAGTGTCCTAAAGTTGGCTCTCCCACCTCAGAGGCACAGCACTGACTCCTGGCTCCTCAATTTGGGATGATTTGTTGTCTATTCATGTATTCCACAGATGCAGGGTACATCAAGTTGATTGTGGAGCTTTAATCCGCTGCTTCTGAGGCTGCTGGGAGAGGTTTCCCTTTCTCTTCTTTGTTCTCACAGCTCCTGGGTCTCAGCTTTGGATTTGGCCCCGCCTCTGCGTGTAGGTCGCCGGAGGGCGTCTGTTCTTCGCTCAGACAGGACAGGGTTAAAGGAGCAGCCTCTTCGGGGACTCTGGCTCACTCAGGCCGGGCGGGAGGGAGGGGGACGGAGTGCGGGGCGAGCCTGCAGCGGCAGAGGTTGGCGTGACGTTGCACCAGCCCGAGGCGCGCCGTGCGTTCTCCCAGGGAAGCCGCCCCTGGATCCCGGGACCCCGGCAGTGGCAGGCTGCACAGGCTCCCGGAAGGGCGGTGTGGACAGTGACCTGCGCTCGCACACAGGCTTCTTGGCGGCGGCAGCAGCAGCCCCAGCGTCCCACGCCCGTCTCTGGGCTCCGCGCTTTCAGCCGCGACTCGCGCCCGTCTCTGGAGCTCCTTTACGCGGCGCTCTTAATCCCCTCTCCTCGCGCACCAGGAAACCAAGAGGGAAGAAAAAGTCTCCTGCCTCTTCGGCAGCTCCAGAGTTTTCCCGGATTCCCTCCCGGCTAGCTGTGGCACATTAGCCCCCTTCAGGCTGAGTTCTCGCCGCCAGCCCCAGTCCTCTCCCTGCGCTCTGACCGAAGCCCGAGCCTCAGCTTCCAGCGCCACCCACCCTGGCTGGCGAGCAGACAAGCCTCTCGGGCTGGTGAGTGCCGCTCGGCACCGATCCTCTGTGCGGGAATCTCTCTGCTTTGCCCTACCCAGGTATGTGGGGAGTTTCTTGCCTTTTGGGAGGTCTGGGGTCTTCTGCCAGCGTTCAGTAGGTGTTCTGTAGGAGTTGTTCCACGTGTAGCTGTATTTCTGGTGTATCCGTGGGGAGGAAGGTGATCTCTGCGTCTTACTCTTCCGCCATCTTACCCGGAACTGCTTTGCTAGAATCTTGCTGTACGTTTGCAATGATTTTCTGGGCTCCTTGGAAGGCTAAGGGACAGCACAGACAGAGAGGGTAGGAAAGGACCAAGGCAACACCAACAGCCAAGCTACCTGTCCGCTCAGCTCTGCCATCCCAAAACCACCTTCCCAGTTTAAAAGGAAAAGTGCACATGAGCCCAACACAGACATGACAGTGGGGGAAATCAGCCCCAGTGCTTGCCATGTCCCCACTGAGGGCAGAAGTCAGACCCCCTGCTGACCTGGGCCCCCTTTCTGTCTGGCCTTAGTTTCTCCACATTGCGGTAGCTGGAGTTATAACTTGGAGTTAGAAGGTCCCCAAGATAGTATTTAGCCCACCCCTTCACCTCAGCTTACAGATTGGAAAACCAAACTAGAGGGGCAGTTACTTTGTATATATCAAGAAATAAAAATAAAACAAAATATATTTTTAAAAGATAGATGGGCTCATATATGAATGTACAATGAACAAATAATTAAATTCCACAGGTTACAAAAGCAGCTGTAGGCAGCTCTCCACCATCCTAGTCAGGCCACACTGCAGTGTCTGAGGCTTCCGGTGGCTGTAGGGTTTGTGGAAGGGTGTGGCATGTGGCCTGGGAAAGAAAGGAGTTAAATAATAACTGTTAGTCCCCACCCGCTTCCCTTTCCGGTCCTGAGGTTTAACCTGCTCGTTCCACGTGGGGGGGGGCTTTTTTTTTTAATAGCTTAGTCCTTAATCTGGCCTACTGATGCAACTTCAACTCTGATCCACACGCTCTGTTACCAGACTTCTCACATTGTAGGCATTGCATTATCATCATTCCAGATAAGAGACAGGTGGTTAAAAAAATAAATGTTTCTGGTCACATTAACTAATTTCACAGTTTCAGAACTAGACCATTCGTAGCAGGAAAGTGAAAGAGCTTGAGCCCTCATTTCAGATCAAATGCAAGAACACGTAACAAATCAAGAGAGGAAGAAAGGGGGCGGTAGCCTGAGGACAGGAAAATGTGATACAGTTTTCAAGAATGGAGAAACGGTGCAATCTAGAAACAGACTAGCAAGACTGACCAGTTTTGAGCAGAATTCCAGAATGTTGTAATTTTTAAAAATTGTTTTCAGTTTTAGTTTTTTTATTGAAGTATAGTTGATTTACAATGTTGTGCTAATTTCTGCTGTACAGCAAAGTGACTCAGTTATACATGTATATACATTCTTTTTCATATTCTTTTCCATTATGGTTTATCCCAGGATATTGAATATAGTTCCCTGTGCTATAGAGTAGGACCTTGTTGTTTATCCATTCTAAATGTAATAGTTTGCATCTACTCACCCCAAACTCCCAATCCTTCCCTCTCCCTCCCCCGCCTTGATAACCACAAGTCTGTTCTCTATGTCTGTAAGCCTTTTTCTATTTTGTAGATAGGTTTATTTGTGCCATGTCATAGATTCCACATATAAGTGATATCATATGGTATTTGTCTTTCTCTTTCTGACTTACTTCACTTATTATGATGATCTCTAGTTGCATCCATGTTGCTGCAAATGGCATTATTTTGTTCTTTTTTATGGCTGAGTAGTATTCCATTGTATATATATACCACATCTTCTTTATCCATTCACCTGTCAATGGACATTTAGGTTGCTTCCATGTCTTGGCTATTGTGAATAGTGCTGCTGTGAACATAGGGGTGCTTTTATCTTTCTGAATTATAGTTTTGTCTGGATATATGCCCAGGAGTGGGATTGCTGGGTCATATGGTACTTCTACTTTTCGTTTTCTAAGGAATCTCCATACTGTTTTCTGCAGTGACTGCACCAACTTACATTCCCACCAACAATGTAGGAGGGTTCCCTTTTCTCCACACCCTCTCCAGCATTTGTTATTCGTAGACTTTTTAATGATGGCCATTCTGACTGGTGTGGGTGGTACCTCATTGTAGTTTTGATTTGCATTCCTCTAAGAATTAGTGATGTTGAGCATCTTTTCTTGTGCCTGCTGGCTATCTGTATGTCTTCTTTGGAGAAATGTCTGTTAAGGTCTTCTGCCCATTTTTCAATTGGGCTGTTCGTTTTCTTGTTGTTGAGCTGTATGAGCTGTTTGTATATTTTGGAGATTAAGCCCTGGCTGTCGCATCATTTGCAAATACTTCTTCCTGCAGAACGGTGTACTTTTTAAATGATTAGTGGGAAGAAAAGAGCTCATTGCTGGGAGCTGGTGACCAGTCACCGGGAACCAATCTCACTTCACCTTAATGAGGCTGTTAGGATGACAGCCCTGGGGAAGGCAAGGAGCTAAATCATCTTTATTTTAGCAAGAAAAATTGTCCACCTCATTCCACAATTCTTTGTAAAAACAAAAGAAGCAGCAGCAGAATCTAGAGATGAACAGTGACAGATGGCAATTGGTGGCCTCAGTGTGACAATAAGGGAGGCTGGTGTCACCAAACCACACTTCCCAGCCCACGTTGTCCACATACCTACAAGTCCATGAAGGTGCTGGTAGGGTCTCTGAGCCAGATGTGGTATCTCCAAAGGCCTAATGGGAAGCATGCCTTTACCTACAGGTCAGCCTGTGTGTTAGCAGGGTGTAACAGAGCGGGGGTGCGGTCTGGCTCTGTTCAGGCTGTGTGGGTTTGAGTTAGCCATAAAATCTATCTAGATCTTTTTATCTCCAGCGACATGGAAATCTCCATTATCTGAAAAGCCTATTGTCACAAAACACCTACAAATCCTGGGTAATACATGATAAATATCCTTTTAAACACATAGCCATGCATGCAATCAAGTAAAAGAAATCCCCAGGAGCCAAAAACAGAGGCAAAGCTGAGAACTCAAGCTCCTGCCCTCTGGGGACATTTGCCAAGTTCGGAAACAAGGAGGCTTGATGTTCACGCTGTTTAGAAACCAGAACGAAACGGTGGACCTGCACGAGGTAGGAACTTGGAAAGGAGACTCCTTAGAAACGCAGGATCCTTGGAGGCCACACCCTCAGTGACAAGGGGTAATGAAAAAATTAACAAAACGAGATGACAAAGAAACCTATGTCTCAACTCCCACTTGCTAAGGGGGAAAGAGAGGCCCCCATGAGAATCCATATCTACTTACCTGCCCTCATTGGGTTTGGGGTTTGAATTGACACTGTTTGGCCTGGAAACCAAAGTCAAGAAAGTATCTATGAGTGGCCTTGTGTTGATGGTTCCCCACATGCAGAAACATGAGCAAATTCTCTTTGCAGTGACGTGCCCTCAGCCCAAAGTATACGGGATTTCTAAGATAACTCCCAGCCATGTGTCATAAGATTAACCTTTATTGAGTATTGACCTTGTACTTAAACCCTTTACGTGTATTATCCCACTTAACGCTCACCACACCCTTTTGATGGTAAGTATTTTCCTTATTATTGTACCTCCGAAGGACATCCTTCAAATTTTTCAGGGTCCCTGATAGAGATGATGTTGAAGCACTTAGAAGCACCCATGTCATAGGAGGAGTGTTTAAAGAGACTGGGGGCTTGGCTTGGAGAAAAGCTGACTCACTGGAGGTCTGAGAGACATCCTCAGTTACTTAGAAGGCCGTCTTGAATCTTGTTCTCGGCAGTTCTAGGGGCAGAATGGAGAAGTTCAGACCCTCTCTAAGAAAGCCTTTTCTAACAGGAGAGCACCAGGCATGTCATGATGGAGAGCTCTCTGTAATGGAGGCACAGGAAGGATGCTGCAAAAGGGCCCACTGGCTTGAGAGGGATGCCAGACCCAAGATGTCAAGCTCTTCTTCCAAACCCTTAGAATCCTATGGATCAAACAGGGAAGGATCCATATCCAGGTAGGGATAGTCCTTCCTCCACAACGGTTTACTGAGTACCTACTACATGCCAGGCACCATTCTAGCTGGAGATGCATTTATGGTGTTTTGTCTCTAGTGAAGGAAACAGACAGTGAACAAAATAATTTGAGATCATAATGCTAAGAAGAAAATAGCAATGAGACAGACTGGCCGAGAGCCGGATGGGAGCTCGTTATTAGGAAGTCCTGAAAGGGATGGGGTTTGAGCTGAGACCTGAATGCCAAGTAAGAGCCAGCCACAGAGAGAGTCCCAGGGTGCAAGAAGCACGGAGATGCAGGGTAGGGCCGGCCTGGTGCAGCTGGAGCCCAGGTGCGGTCATAAGGCTGTGGGAAGGTTTCGTTCCAGTTTCTATTGGGAAGAATGATCACGTGTTAGCTTCAATGAGACCCAAGGCGTTGATAGCTAAGATCTGTATAATCACTGAGAAAGTGAAAATTCGCCCTGCTGGCAGGCAAACCAAGGTAAACGAGGTTTCCAACAGGACATGGATGAAGCTAACAGAACAACAACAACAAAACAAAGAAACCTAGGCAAGGCCATCCTGCAGCTGCAAAATGACTAACACTCTCTCTAGAATCCCCCAGCACAAGGCCAATCACGAGGCTCTTTCCCAAGATGGTCTTGGGTTCCTGGCTGCAGCAAGCCCCGTAAGCCCAGCACTGGGGCTGCTCTTGGGGCTACTCTACGAGGAGGCTGCCACGGAATCACAACAATATTAGCCAGCATCACTCTTAACAGCTGCCAGGCAGTTTGCTAAGAGCTTTACACATACTTTGGGACATTGCATGTTGCTGTGACCCTCTGGGGTGACTGCTGTTATTACCACCTTCCTCCAAGCGGGTAAGACCGGGATTGAGATAGGAAAACTGTAAGTAACAGATAGGGGATTGAGAGAGAGTCTGCCCCATAAAGAGACTTGTCCGACAGCTATCTGCAAACCAGGGCCTTCACCAGCAAAGCTGCTCTCAGCATTCTGAGTGCTAGCGAGGGCAGGAGCTAGCGCTCACAACCAGGTCTGACCCCTAAGTGCTTGCTCATAACCACCGTTATTTTACCACCTTTCTGCAGGTAGAGTCACTAAGTGAATTTCAGATCTGATGCAAAATGCAGGAGGCATCCCATTCTAGTGCCCTTGTTCCTGGGAGAATTTACAAGATGCAAATGCAAACACATCCTCTCTCCCCGGAGGCACGAATCACCCATAATTCAGACGTCATGAGAGTTGATAACCTGGAGCAAAGCACCTTTCTTCCACAAGCAGCTGCAGCATTTTAAGGGGCTTTCCCAGGCCCAGGCTGAGTTTGTGGAGTCTTCGGGGGACCCCTTGTGATTTACAGATTCCCCGCTAATTTGTAGAACCAATGTGTCTGAGGCAGCTGTTGGCCTTTGCAGTAATTAAAACAAGGCTAATATTGGCAAAATAATAAGCAGGAAATCGTGAAAGTTCCATCAGTAAACAAAATATTTTTCCACCCATTTTGGTTGTGCAGCCCGAAAGCTAACTCTTGTATCCCCCAGCATTTGCTTCAAATATTCCTTCCTCAAAAATCACTGTCAGATGTTTTCCTCTAACAAGGCTTCCCTGACTCCTTCCTTTAGAAAAGAACAGAAGAGGGGCTTCCCTGGTGGCGTGGTGGTTGAGAATCTACCTGCTAATGCAGGGGACACGGGTTCGAGCCCTGGTTTAGGAGACCACGTGCCGTGGAGCAACTAGGCCCGTGAGCCACAACTACTGAGCCTGAGCGTCTGGAGCCTGTGCTCCGCAACAAGAGAGGCCACCATAGTGAGAGGCCCACGCACCGCGATGAAGAGTGGCCCCCGCTTGCCACAACTAGAGAAAGCCCTCACGCAGAAACGAAGACGCAACACAGCAAAAATAAATAAATTAATTATTTTTTTTTTTAAAAAAAGAAAAGAACAGAAGATTCCCACTTGGAGAGGGAGTAAAGAGAGGTCAGAGAACACGGGTCCTGGAAGGAGCTGATGCAGGGTTGATCCCAAGCTGCACAACTTTCTGGCTTCAAGAGTGCAGGCAAGCTCTCGGAGCCTCTGTTTCTTCATCTGTAAGTTGGGGTGAAGACAAATCAGACACCAGCATGAAGTCACCCAGCACAGGGACTACAGGGGAGGAAGACAGATGAAGTGGCTCAGCCAAGGTCACACTGAGGGCAAAGCCAGAGCTAGGATGGAGTCGGCCTGACACAAATCCTGCGCTCTGTACCTGGCCAGGTGCTCTCTTCCACAGCCCCTCCCCCAACCTGCCCAAGCGCTCCCAGCTCCAGCACAGCCCAGGTCAGGGACCACATGGGAGCCAAGCCTGGAGCAGGCGTGAGGTCTGCCAGCCCGGGTTCCTGGGGACACCGACCTGCGTGAGTCAGCGGGGCGCAGGGGGATAAGGCATGAGGACTCAGATGGGGGCTCAGAAGGCCAAAGCCAAGGCGATCTGGTCCACTAGTATAGCGTAGTTTGTCCCCTTGTCTTGGGGGAAAAAAAACAATCCTATGAGCCCACGGCACTTGGGCTGGAAGGCACCTGGCTAATATTCAGACTGTAAGTACTGGTGCGGTTGTTAAAATACTGACATCCGCCCATAGCAACTGGAAAAGAGCCGTCCCTTCCCCTCCACCCCTCACCTCTGCACACCTGCAAGCGGGAGGCCTCCGGCCCTTTCCGATTGGCCGGGCCAGGGCCCTACCTGTTGTTAAAACCTCACCCCAGCCCTGAGCCCTGAGTTCACCGAGGGCTCTGGGCCTGGCACGTCTTCCCTCAGGCCCGCTGCTGGGTTCCATCACGGACACCTTCTCTGGACGTCACACTCATTCTCACAGTGCCTCAAACCTGAAAGACGCCTGGCTCCTTTCCGGAGCCCTGGGAAGACTGTTGGAGAGGTACCTGGTGTTTCTAGGCCCGACAGAGGATGCAAAGCTACACACTGCCCCCTGCTGCCCCAGACAAGTATTGCAATCATCCCCAATTTGACTTCTTTCTCCTGAAACACACTCAGCTGCCTATTAGTGGGAAGTTACAGAATATAGAAAACAATAAAGAAAATAAAGACAATGGCCCAGAATATTTTTTCCAATGCTCCCAACTTCCAGGAATCCAGAGCCTCCAGAATATCAACCACTGAGTTTCTTTTTTTGCATAGCCAAAGTAAGACTGTTTATGAGGGATGCTTTTCCTCTGCAAGTAACAATTTAAGAAGAGACCCAAAATGGCAGTCAGCAGGGGTTCTGGTCCTGGCACCGCATCTCCTGCCCCTGTAAGCAGTGAGGGTGGTGATTCTTCTGAGGCCCCAGGCTCTGCACCCAAATCCAGACATGATCAGCCCTCTGCACAAGGCTGTCATAATGCGTCAGGGAGAAATGCAGGTGAGCACACTCTCAGTCCTGGAGTACTATACAAATGCTATTTTTAATGTAATTATCTATCAGGGAATATTTAAATTATACCCCAGAGCCTAGATTGGTATTGAAAATGTAGAGCGTCTAACTGCTGGAAATTTTCAAGGACGCTTCTGGGGAAAATGGGGGTAGTTAGTGTTAGGCAGCCACGTGGCACCAGCACAGAAGACTTGACACAGCAGGCCTGAGACTGCTGTCCTCAGAAAGCCTGCTCATAAGACTGGCCCTTCGCTGGTGTCTGGGACCCTGGATTTCGGGAGGGCTCCCTCCATCCCCTGAAAAGAACGACTCACTGTGCATAACCAGTTTGTGCCCCAATATGATTTAAGCTGAGCCCTTGCTTTCCTTCTGGGAGTCTGGGATTTTGGTATGTGCTAGGCAGAGGGTGCCTACGTGACCAGCCCCCTGGGAGCTGAGCCTCCAAGGGGCATCTCTGGTGGACAACATTTCACATGTGTTGTCACAACTTGCTGCTGGGGAATTGAGCTCATCCGTGTGGCTCCACCAGATGAGGGTTCTGGAAGCTTGTGCCTGGTTTCCTCTGGACTTCAAATCATGTGCCTTTTCCCTTTGCTGATTTTGCTTTGTTTCCTTTTGCCATAATAAATCACAGCCGTGAGTATCACCATATGCTGAGTCCTGTGAGTCCTCCTAGCGAATCATCAACCTGGGGTGGTCTTGGAGACCCCGACACACCACCCAGCTCCCAGTTCTGGCAAGACCAGTAAAGCTGACACATTCAGGCCTTGCTGGAGAGCAACACTGCTCTATACACTGAATCTACACAGTGAAAGTCATTAAAATGTCTGTGTGCTTTGACCCACAATCCCATTCTGGTAATGTGTCCCGTTGAAACAATTCAACAGAAAGAAACAGAGGCAGGAAGATATTCATCACAGCTAATGCCACACCTGAAAACAAAATAAATGCCCAAGAACAGAAAAAATGGCTAAGTAAATTAAGGTATATCAACTCTAAGAAACAGATTAAAGTGAGAGGTATGAAAAGAGAAACACGAAAAGATGTCTCCAATAGGTTAACTTTTTTTTTTTTTTTAAGCTGCATACAAAATGGTGGGGACATTGACAGCAAGTATATAACAAGCAGTAAGATGGAAAGTGAGTTTTCAAAAGTGAAAGTGGTTGGGCTGGGTTGGATGACAAAGGGGTGTCGATTTAGCTGCAGATAAATTACCTTTCATGATGCTGTCCTAGTAAACTAAGAAACTTTCTGGGGATTTGGTAGGAGCAGTTGGAAAGGTGTGAACGGTGGCCCTGATTCCTTTCTTTATTTTCACCGCCTTTTATAAAGACTTCAAGGTGTGTGCACGCAGGGAAAAGGGGATTAGTGTTGAGCCAACATTTTTATCCGGGGAAGGGAGGTGTAGCGGAGAAGAAGGAGGCCTGAAAGATGCAGACAAACATTTCCTGGCAGCGCCCCTGCCTTCCCCGAGCCCCGCTTCTTCCGCCACCCCATCCCCGCCCTCTCCTCCGCTGACCCTCATTTCTGCTCCCTCCCGACGCTTGCTCAGCTCTTTAAACCTGCTCCAAGGGCTCCCCCCAAGGCTCTCGGGCCCCTCCGCCCTACCCCGCAGTGGGGAACTACAGTTAAGAACTCTCTCTAGACGGCCAACACGGAAGGGGCGGAGTCTACACGAAGCGGGCGGGGCTCCTCGAGCAAGCCCCGCCCCCACCTGCCCAGCCCGGCGGGGCCTCCCCCAGCTTTGGGGACCTCCCCAGGTGCTGCTCCCACCTGGCCTAGTCCGCAGTGCCTGTCACTGCACACCTGAGCCCAGGCTGTACAGATCTACCAACACTGCGGTTAAGGTCCTTCTTGGGATTGAGATAAACCCGATAAAATACAGCTCCAGCAACCCCCCAAATCCAGGGATTTTTGTCCTCTCTCAGAAAGTCATATATAAAGTTATATCACAAGTTGTGAGGTGTGCAAGGGGCAATGACTTTCTCTGGGACACCTAGCAAGTCACTGGCAGAGCTGGGACTGGAACCCGGTGTCCTGATTCCACAGGGCTGGGGAGGTTGGGTGGAGGGTCGTCCTGGGCTGGGGCTCACTGAGACCCGCCCAGAGTGAATCTGGATGCTTTTCCCGGCAGTGAGAGCGCCAAGTTCCAACCACGGGACTGCCAGGGAATTCCCTGGAGAAAACATTTAAAAGAAGTTGTTCGTGACCTGATGCATTTGATTGTGTGGAAAATAATATGGAGAGGGGGCCTTACAATTTATTTGGAGAGTTTGGAATCAATGATCAGTACATAGAAACCTAAGATAATCAGGGAAAATGTCATTATTAACGCTAGAAAAAATTCTAAGCTGTACAAAGAAAGGAACTAGGATCATATTATGCAATAGGTAGTATAATTAGTTCATCAATGAATAGTATTTATATAATTAGAAGGATATAAACAATACCTATCAAGTGAACCAAAATCTATAATGCAATGATTTTGGAAGAAATGGGGAAGAAGAAAGGGTCAAGAATGCTAATTCATAATCTCCCATAGTAGAAAGCCAATAGGTAAGCTTACATTTTTAGGACCTCAAGAAATGGCAGTGCAGGTTTATTCTTTCAGAATATGGAGGTGAAAGGTTTGAAGAAACAGCTAAGAAACTGACTCTAGGTTGTGGGTCTCACGGGCTCTGAGGACTGGGGCAGAGAAACCTGCTTTTCTTCCAAGTCTTAGAGAATTGTTTGACTTTTAAAAAATAGATTAAAAATTAAACTACCAGCACAGCTGTCACCATGTTTCTCATTGTCACTTTCCCTCCCCCACCCTACCTTCCTCTGCCACACACACTGGAAGGTTGCCAGACTTTGGGGAAGTGAAAACTGGTTTTTCTTTGTGAAATACTGGCAGATGCCCCAGCAGACCCCGGCACAGGGTGAGTTGGCATCCGGGTTCCTAACGCACCTGCACCCTCTGGCATCAGAGTTTCCACTCCTTTGAAATGTGTGCTCATTTTACAGGCTCCACCATAAACACTTGTTGATACTTGGCATCTGTTCCACTTACTGACTTTAGTTCCTCCATGATGTAATCCATGCATCCGTGGCAGCAACTGATTCCTGTGACCCAGGGACAGTCATGGTCAAAATGTCTCAGGGAGGGCTCACACTGCCACCGTGTTTTCTATCCAGGGCTCAGAATTGGAGTTTCCTGAAAGACTATGACCCCATGGTAAGACAAACCACGTTCCTGTCCGACATACTTTCACTTAGAATGTTTATTTATTCATCTAATGTTTATTGAGGACCTACTGTGTGCTTGATGCTGAAATGTACAGAGACCAATAAAATACAACCTTGTGTCAAGAAACTCGGGGTCTGGTGGGAAAGAAAAGCCTTACGTAGAGTATTTAGAAATTACTTTTCCCCAGTGTTTCTTGATTTTAGTAAGATGAACCCATTGGAAACGACAGGCATCAGCTGCTGAAATGTTTTCCTTTGCCTGAGGATTCAGCAGTGTAGAGTGAGGTGGGGCTGGTGCCACAAAGAGAATGAGTTTGGGTGAACACGCTTTGTAAACTAATTCCCTGCGTCTAATGTCACCACCGCCAGTCCATCCCCCACCAGAGTGATTTTCCTAAGCTGCAAAACTGACTATATCTCTCCCTGGCTTAAAATCCTTCAGTAAATCTGCATTTTTCAGGATGGTTTACAACACTTCCCATGATCCAACCTTGCCTCCCTCACCGGCCTCCTTGCTCACCCCACGGTGACCCACAGGCTCTCTCTTTTTTTTTTTTGCGGTACGCGGGCCTCTCACTGTTGTGGCCTCTCCCGTTGCAGAGCACAGGCTCCGGACATGCAGGCTCAGCGGCCATGGCTCATGGGCCCATCCGCTCCGTGGCATGTGGGATCTTCCCGGACCGGGGCACGAATCCGTGTCGCCTGCATCGGCAGGCAGACTCTCAACCACTGCACCACCAGGGAAGCCCTCATAGGCTCTCTTTGATCCATGCCTCTGTGCATGCTGTTCCCCTGCCTGGAATTCCCTTCCCACGTTGTCAGCCTGATGGCCTCCTATTCATCCTTTAAGACCCCGCCCGAGTGGCTCCTTCTGAGAAATCTCCCCTTCCTGAGCAAGCATGACCGGACCACTGTGGTCTTCACTCACTGGCACATCTAACCCGTTCCTTGGGAGCATTGTGCAACGAGCAATCTCACCTGGCCGTGGGCTCCCTTGGCGAAAGAATAAAGATGTCTTCATTACTGCACAAACACCCCAGCGCCCAATAGCTATTTAGCACTCAGTTCACTTTGGAAGAATAAACAAATGGGAGAAGGAATCTGGCTGTATAAAGCATATGGTTAGAGAACCAGATCGGAAGCCAAGCAGTGTAACAAGCCAACCAAGGTGGTGGTCACAATGGCATGGCCCTTGTGGGGTTGAGGGAAGGTTTGACAGCTGTATGGCTGGCCTTGAGGGGTTGCTGTCTGCCCTGCGATCGAAGATTGAGTTCATGGGGCCTGAATTCCTACCCTGAGCCCCTGGCCCAGGCTCTCAGGCTACAGAGCCTCTCCGTGCCCCGGGCTGTGTATGAGCAACCTGACCCCTGAAACCCTCAGCCCGCCTAGACGAAGGGGCCACCTCGGCATGGACTTTGCCAGCTGAGAGCCCGGATCCTATTCTCAAGACTGGTCCCACCTCTTATGTCTGACACGGGGCAGCACAAAGTTAACTCTAAACAAGGGCAGGGAAGGCTCTCAGATCAGTCACAACTCAGACGTTTACTCACTGCTCCATCCATCAGTTATAGAAGTCACCAGAAAGCAAGTCCAGGGCAGCACCGCTCCTAAGACCCCAAAACTGGAAACGAACCCAAATGCCCCCGTGGCCGAACAGATAAATAACCTGTGGAGTATTCACCCAAATCACACGGCGGAATACCGGTTAGCGCTGAGAAGCAAGGAGCTGCCACCACACACGGGAACACAGGTGAATCTCAGGAGCACATCCTTGAGAGAAAGGAGCCAGAGGGAAGAGACCGGGACCTGTTCGGTAAAGTTCAACACCAGGCAAAAGAAGTCAAGACCAGGTCGCCTTGGAGGTCGGGGCAGTGACTGAGGGGTTAAAAGGAGGCATCTGAGGTGGGTCGTGTTCTATTTCCTGGTCCAGGTGGGGCTGCACGGCACTCACCGCGTGGGCGCTGGTTGATCTGTACAGTCGTGACTGGTGCACTTTTCTGTGTGTGTGTTAGATTTCAAGTAAAAATCAACCAAAAAACATGGCGTCCCCACCACGTGTGAGGCGGTGTCTTAGGCCTGGGGGTGGGGTGGAGGAGGGGTTAGGGCATGGTCCCTCCCTCGGCTGGTCAAGCATCACGGTGAAGGGGTCCTGGAAGCACCTGTGTAGGAGCCCTGCGTGCGAGGAGGGGGAAGTGAGCATCTCTCGGCTGGAGAGTTGAGTCCCGGGTCCAGAGCGGAATCTGGGATCGGATCACCCAGAGGATGCTTTCTGCAGAGGCCATCTTCTCCCGGCTCCCTTCTCTTCCCCGCTCAGGCCTCTCCTGTTTTCCCACAGCCAGTGATCCTAACTGTCCTCTCTCCTCAGGGCCACAAGAAGGAGCCCCGTGAAGTTGCTGGAGTGCGTGCCTCTCTTCTCTGACACAGTCCCCAATTCCACGGACCAGGCTGTGGGCAGCAGGGTGGACACGCCCCTGGGGAAAGCCCTCATCAGCCTGGACTTCTTTGTGGAAGGAATCCGTAAGAAGGAGCTGGAAGACAAGCTGCAGCCCATCCAGCAGGAGGGCCGGGCGGACCTGCCCCCGGTGGGTGTGGGGCAATGGGGACACTGCTGTGGGTCCGGCGCCTGTGCCCCGGACAGCGCCCTGCATACAGCCGGGGGTCGTTATCTCTGAGCCCCACGCCAGCCTTAAGAGGGCTCCTGGCTCATCTTCGCACCCGACATGGAGAGGACTCAAGGACCTGCCCGAGGCCATATAGCCGGCAACAGCGGGGCTTCCCTAAGGGTCAGGGCCCCATGAGGAGCCGTGCGTGTGGTCAGGAGCGCCGTCCACTGGGCTCAGATCCTGTTGGCTCAGCAGCTGCAGCTTTGGGCGCGTTGCTGGGGCCTCTGCACCACCGTTTCCCCACCTGTAGCATGGTGTGTTCATTTCCTGTCGCTGCTGTAACCAGTGACCACAAACTGAGAGGCTCAATACAACACATACATGTTATCTTGAGGTCCTGGAGGTCAGAAATCCAAAGTGGGTCTCACTGGACTAAACTCAAGGCATTGGCTGGGCTGCATTCCTTTCTGGAGGCTGGAGGAATCTGATTCCTCACCTTTTCCAACTTCGGAAGCTGCTCACATCCCTTGGCCCGTGGCTCCTTCATCCTCGAGGGCAGCAGCGTGGTATCTTCAAATCTCTCTCTTTCTCTCTCCCTCCCCCATCTTTTAGGGACCCTGTGATTACACTGACTCACCCTGATCATCCAAGACAATCTCTCCAGCTCATGGTCCTTAATTTAATCACATCTGCAAAGTCCCTTTTGCATGCAAGGTGACATATGCGTGGTCCCATGGACATCTTTGGGGAGCCACTTTTCTGCCTACCACGTATAGGGATAAAATGGTAGATTTTGTAAGGCTGTTGTGAGGATTGAATGAGTTACCCTGGGTAAGTGTTTAGAGCAGTGCCTGCAACACGGCACGAGGATGTGTTTGCAGAGGACGGCCCTCTCTCGGGAGGGAGAGCACCGTCCTGGTGCAGTCACCCGGCGAGGACGCGGGTCCTCAGACAGGGGCTGCTGAGAGGGTCGGCTCTCTGGTCAGGGTCTGCATCTCCTCTGTTATCCGTGTAATGGTCAGTGTGGTCAGAGCGAACCTAGAGCCAAGAGGGGGGAGCCTGCCTGTAGGGGACCTGAGTTGAGGTGGTGCTGGCCGCCATCACAGTTTCCCTGGATCCATCCCACATCCTCTGTGCTGTGGGGCAGGCAGACAGGCACCTGGACCTGGGCTCGGGCCGGAAAGGGGATCAGGGAGCCTGGGGTCCGGGTGACGCTCACGTGAGCAGTGCTGGCCCAGGGCCTGGAAGGAGGGGTACACTTGCTAAGTGCTGGTCTCCTTCCCCTCTCAAGGGTCGTGTTAGCAGCCCGAGTAAACTTCACGAAGGAACTGTTTTCCAATCTGCAGAATCCTTGGTCACCACCAAGAATAGGTCCTCAATGTTATCAGGAGTTACCCAGGCCGCACTATTTCCACACAACATAAAGCCCACCCCGCTTCACTGCCAACCCTTGACTCCTGCAAAGTGTAATGGAACAAACCAGGCCTGATTCTGACCCAGCTGGGAAGAGACAAGGTCACCCACAACAGGACACAGCCCTTTGCACTTGGACCTGGAGGCTGCAGCCTTCTTTTTCAGAGTCTGAGACGGAAGCTGGGTCCCCTGTCCCATCTGAGGTCACATGCCTGGGCAAAAGTCAGTGGTCAGTACAGTCAGGGTCAAGGTCACATCGTGGCAGTATCACAGGACAGACAAGTGTCCCCCTTGGACTGGGCTGGTCAAAGGCAGCTGCTGGTGGCTCCTTAAAGACTCTATCTGCTGTTTTGCCCTAAGGATGCTCCGTTATATGTTTATGCCCAGAAAGAAAAACAACACAATAAAGTTATTTCCATTAGAGAGACAGGGTCAAAGCAAGAGGTATTCTGGGAACTCCCAGGAAGTGAGAGAAATCAAGGTTAAATATGGATGCATATGCCTGCTCCAGGAGGGAAGGCAGGAGGCTGGCTGGCTCACGGCCACCCAGAGACAGCGCGGTGTACTGCGCACAGACGCTGTGCCTGGCGCATCACCCAAATCGCCTCCTTTCTAAATATTATTGTCACCATCTGGGAGATTTGGAAACTAAGCCAAAGACTTCATTCAACCTGGTCCAGGTCCCACAGCTTGCAAAGAGTTGGGATCCCATCTCACACCATCTTCTCTCCAGGCCTCAGTCTCTACGTCGATGGGGGAGGGGAGACAGATTCCTAGGACATCCCCAGCTCAGGGCTCCGTGCTCTGAGCATTCGGTGAGCCCTGAATCACACAGCTTTGGGGGCTCCTTTAGAGAGTTGGTACCATCATGCAGTGGGACACACCAGCCCATTTCTTGCTCAAAGGTCCACATGGAGCTGGGGCTCAGCTGGACTTGGCTCCAAGCTTCGGACTGGGTTCACGTCTGTGCACGTGTCTCTCGTGCTCTTGGACCAACAGCGTCCTGGGCATGCTCTTCTCATGACACGTCACTACAGCCCAAGAGCCAGACCAGGCAAGGCTTCCGTACACCCCATCCGATAACGTTTATTGGCCAAAGAAGTCACGTGGCCAGCCCCAGCCTCACTAGGTCAAGAAAGCATACTTCACCCCCAGCAGGAGGGTCAGAGGGCAAACACCTGACCGATTCCACAAGCTTTGGACAAGAGTTTTCTGTAAGACACTTAAAACAACATCTGAAATAGAGCCCTGGGTCTCTGGCTGCTTGCAAAGTCCTTGGACTGAAAGGATCCCAGACCTGGTCTGTCCAGACTTGGACGAGCCCTTCTAGAGCCAAGCACCTGCCCCTGTTTCTGCCCCAGCTTATGCCTGACCCCACCCTGGGGCTGGGGACCCTGGACCTCTCAGCCTGTGGGAGCTTAGACACTAGGTGCAGACTGATGTCTGTCTGTGGCCCCAACGCCAGCCTCATGTCTCGTTTGGGCCAGAGCAAAGGAGGCTGGATGCACCAAGCCTGCAGGGTCAGCACCAGCCAAGGCAACAAGGGGCACTATCAACAGGTAAATGGGGGCATCTCAGAACCCAGGGGCTAGGAAGCAACAGGTTCTGGGAAGGACTGGAATCGGGGCTGATGAGCCATAGTGAAGCCTGAAGGCTTCTTTCGTCAATTTTTATCACTGCTTCTCTGAGCACGCCTGCCTCACCCTCCTCTCCATCTCCCATGGCCCAACCAACATCTCTGCTTCCATGTGATTAAAAAATGACCACTGTCCAGGGAACACCAGCTCAGGGCACCTTCCCGTGCCAGAAAGTAAGGAAGTGTTCAAAACAGCAGGGAGAAATGTCAAAGGGACATAAGTGCCCACCTGAATGGGCTCCCACGGGCTAAATTTGGGATAATTTGAGCATCTAAATGACGTTCATCCCTGACTGCACCTGTGAGAGCAAAGCCAGTGCCCACAAATTCCACCCAAGAACAATGCTACTCATAACGAATCCACAAGTTCATACCAATAATTTTTAAAATTTTAAGTAGAGGAAGAAAAGCTCTTCTCATCTGAAGAATACAGAAGAAATGATATAAACAGAAAATTACCATTTTATAACTAATTGATTTAAGCAAGAAGCCATAAAAGACGCTGTCACCACTGGGTCAGAGAGACTTAGGGAGCGGCAGGTGGTGAAATCTGGGAGATTCCACCTTAACCAAATACTTATTAAATGTAACCTCCCCATCATAGGCTGCTGACGTCATGAGTCTCCTGGTGGGACCCACAGGGGCGGAGACTCGCCCAGGGAGCACTCCCAGACACCTCGCACAACCTGAGGCTGACTGAGGAAACACCAGGTTCCCCTCAAGACATCAATGTCATAAAAGACAAAGGACAACTGAGGACGTGATCCCGATCAAAGGCAACCTGCGTTTAAGGTTGTGACCAGCCCTAAAGGACACTTTGAGACGAAATATCAGATAATGGACTAAATATCAGATAACATGAGCTAAGTATTAGATAATAGCACTGTATCAGGGTTCAATTTGCACAGGGTGATAATTATATCTGGGTTAGGTGGAAGAACACCCTCGTTCCTGCAAGATGTATGCTGAAGTAGTTACGGGTAAAGCCACATAATGTCTGTTACTAACTTGAATATGGTTGAACGACAACAAGAAAATGTGGGTGGTGTGTGAGTCGGAAGACACGTAAAGCAAAGGTGGATAAAAATGTTAGCAATTGATAAACTTAAGTGAAGAGCATATGGGTGTTCATTGAACTATTCTTGTAACCTTTCTACGGGTTTGGGGATCTTTGAATAAAACCGGGGGTGAGGGGAATGGCCATGACCAATGGCCCCTGAGTTGACGGCTTCCCTATTGAAGAGCCAGGGTGAGAATGGAGTCAGCCAGTGCTTGACGCCAAGGTCCCTGGGAGGGTATTTCCAGGCCTACTTCAGTCAGGGAGCTGCCCTGCGCCAGTCAGCTGTGGCCCTGGGAATGGGGTCAGGTTCATGTGACAGGCTGTGTCCATGTAACCGTGTAGAGGGGAAGAGGCAGCGTTTCTTTCAGATGAGGACACTTATTATGGGCTGCAGAGATATCCCAGTGGGTGTACACTGAAGAACCCCCCCCACACACACCTTAGCACTCCCCACCTTCCTGAGGATACAGAGAAACCCTGAAGATCAGCCATCATGCTAGTGTGATGTCCCAGCTGGGACATGGTGGCTGGGACCCGCACACCTTCCTACGGGGCCCACACCTGACTCCACCTCGGGCCACTCTCCCCCACTGCTTCAGGAGCAAAGCCAGTGCCCACAAATCCCCAAAACGTTTTGCTAGTTTGCACGTGGTAGGGAATTACCATATTTTGAGCACCAACTGTGTATCTCTCAAAAACCTTATGAGGTGGGTATGGTTACCCCCATTTTAAAATGAAGAAACTGAGGCCAAGAAGAGTCAAGGGCTTACCCAAGATCATACAGCCTGTAAGGGCCATGCTGGGAGGACAGTAGAGGTTTACGTGACACCCAAGTCCTACACCCCACTCCCGGGTTTCAGAGACATCCCTCAGGCAGCCAGCACTCCCAGAACAGCAGGGGTGGGCTGGGCCCCAGGCTGAAGCAGCTCTCCTACGGCTGGTCCTGGGGCAACAAGATAAACAGAGTCCAAGACAGGGGGGAGGGAGAAGAAGGAGCTACAGCCTTGTGGCAGGACTGGAAACTCCCAGCCAGGACCACCTCGAAATGGGAACAGCCTCCTTGCTTCAACAGGTAAGTGGAACAACTTAATGAAAGTCAAACACCTGGCACACAGCAGGCACTCAGCAGATTCTAGGCACATCTATAGCTGTCACTGCAGCTGTTGATAAGCCTCTGATGCTTGTAAGAAAGCACTTTGCTTCAAAATAAACAAATGGGACCTAATCAAACTTATAAGCTTTGGCACGGCAAAGGAAACCATAAACAAAACGACAAGACAGCCTGCTGATTGGGAGAAAATATTTGCAAACAATGCAACTGACAAGGGCTTAATTTCCAAAATGTACAAACAGCTCTTACAACTCAATATCAAAACAACAAACAACCCAATCAAAAAAAAATGGACAGAAGACCTAAATAGACATTTCTCCAAAGTAGACATACAGATGGCCAAAAAGCACATGAAAAGATGCTCAACATTGCTAATTATTAGAGAAATGCAAACCAAAACTACAATGAGGTATCACTTCCCACTGGTCAGAATGGTCATCATCAAAAAGTCTACAAATAATAAATGCTGGAGAGGGTGTGGAGAAAAGGGAACCTTCTTACACTGTTGGTAGGAATGTAAATTGGTGCAGACACTGTAGAAAACAGTATGGCGGTTCCTTAAAAAAAACTAAAAATAGAGTTGCCGTATGATCCAGCAGCCCTATTCCTGGGCATATATCTGGAAAAGATGAAAACTCTAATTTGAAAAGATAAATGCACCCCAGTGTTCATAGCAGCACTATTTATAATAGCCAACACATAGAAGGAACCTAAGTGTCCGTCGGCAGATGAATGGATAAAGGAGATGTTGCATGCATATATATATATATATATGATGGAATACTACTCGGCCATAAAAAAGAATGAAATAATGTCATTTGCAGCAACATGGATGGACCTAGACATGATCATACTAAGTGAATAAAGTCAGAGAAAGACAAATAGTATATGATATCACTTATAGGTGGAATCTAAAAAATAGTACAAATGAACTTATTTACAAAACAGAGACAGACTCACAGACATAGAAAATAAGCTTATGGTTCCCAAAGGGGAAGGGTGGGCGAAGGTTCTGGAAGCTGTTCCTGAGAGACTCTTCCTCGTACCTGATCCCCGTCCTTCCAGTGATTCCGCACTCCACTTAGCGCCTCGAAATCATGATTAGCTGCCTAAGGAGGAAGATTCTGTAGTCTGTAGCCGAACCTTCATTGACACACTCTTCTCGGCAGAGACCCCTTCTGGACCCCTCAGAGTTCCAGAACATTCTGTTATCTCTCGGGACTCTGGGTGGCTCATGGGACTCATTTTGAATTTGCCACAGAGAGTGAGCTCCCAGGCACGCAAATCTGTGACTCGAAGAACAGTGATGTTGACTCTTTCGTTCCCAAAGGCTGTGGTGAGAGCGGGGTGGGCTGCTCTCAAGGTTACTTGATTTTTATAAGATGGTGCAACAGAATCTTCCATGCAGCCAACTGTAAGGAAGCCGCTTCTGCCCTGAGCCACTTGGCTGTCTTTGAAGATGAGCTGCACTTTAAATGGATGTCAGGCCTGCAAACCGGTTCATCTGTACCATTTTTCTAGGTTCCACATATATGCGTTAATATACGATATTTGTTTTTCTCTTTCTGACTTACTTCACTCTTTATGACAGTCTCTAGATCCATCCACGTCTCTACAAATGACCCAATTTCGTTCCTTTTTATGGCTGAGTAATACAGAGACACAGATGTTGAGAACAAACGTATAGACACCAAGGGGGGAAAGTGGGGGGAGTTGGTGGAGGGATGAACTGGGAGATTGGGATTGACACGTAGACACTAACATGTATAAAATGGATAACTAATAAGAACCTGCGGTATAAAAAAATAAATAAAATAAAATTCGAAAAATAAATGGATGTCAGGGAGTGGCATTTTGAAGTCACTGGGTCCATTACGCACGTAGCAGAAGTTTGGCCAAGTAATCAATGTTCAGGACGGAGTCCTACAGGGAGGGCAGTCACCTTCCTCAGTGCTCCAGCCTGTGCTTCTCCGCTCAGTGTGCATTTTATATATGTATAAATGTATGTGGGTATGTACAGAGTGCATGTGAACATATATATATATATATATGCCTATTATGGACTGAATTGTGTTCCCCCAAAACTCACATGTTGAAGCCTTAACCCACAATGTGATAAAATTTGGAGACAAGGCCTTTAAAGAGGTAATTAAGGTTAAGTGAGGCCATAAGTGTGGAGCCCTAATCCAATAGGACTGGTGTCCTTATAAGAAGAGAGACACACAGAGGAAAGGCCACGTGAGGCCACAGCGAGAAGACAGCCATCTACAAGCCGAGGAGACAGGTCTCATCAGAAACCAATCCTGCTGGCACCTTGATCTTGGACTTCCAGCCTCCAGAACTGTGAGAAAATAAATCCCTGTTGTTTAACTCACCCAGTCTGTGGTATTTTGTTAAGGCAGCCCAAGCAGACAAATATAATACACACACACACACACACACACACACACACACACACAGAGTGTCCTGAGAGGGCAAAAGCAATGTTATCTCAAGAGCAATAAGCACATCCATTCCCAGTGAGACAGGCTGGGACCTGGGACCCTTTACTGGAGAGCTTGCACCTGGACTTGAGCATCTCCTTGAGCAACAAAATACCAAGACACTTTAAGGGACCAAAAATAACTGCACGCTTGTGCAGTTGGGGCAGAGTATGAACAATAAGATACAAAAAGGCCAAAATTCAACGGCCGCTTCTGAGGTGCTGGGGGCAAAAGCAGGATTTCACGCATGACCCCTGCACACAGCACCGCCAAGGGGGTGGGCACACCACCTACGCCACCCTTCTGGTTCGACCCACCAATCTGCTGGGACCCATGTGCCAGTAAAGCCTCGCCTGAATTTCTCATCTGGCTTCTTATTGATTTCTATTGCTTCAAGAGTCCCAGAACCCAGATCAGTAACAGCAGGACTAGATCTAGTCCCAGAACTCAGGCTCTCTCAACTTTCTGGAGCTCAGAATCCGCACATTGAGAGTCACAGCACTTCGTGCACATCCTCTCTTTTGTTTTTAAACTTTTTAATATGGAACATATTAAACCTATGCAGAAGTAGAGAGTCTAGTATAATAATCCCCCATATATACCCATCACCAGCTTCAAAAATTATCAGCTCATGGCTCTTCTTGTTTTATCTACATCCCCACCCTACCACCCAAAACCCCGATATTTTGAAGCAAGTTCCAGACATATTATTTCATCTGTAAATATTTCAAGATCTCTAGAAGACAAGGACTAGACCCACCGACACACACACTCTTTGTTTTCCTCTGAAAGATTTCTTTCTATGCATCCCATTCTCCCTTAGACATGGAGAAAGAACTCAATACCTTCTGGGTTTTCCCAGCGGGTGGGGATGATGGCCAAGTGAGGGCTGGAGGATCAGGGACGGAAGGTGGGCCAGACAGAGGGAAAGCCTCAAATGCCCTGCTGAGGTTCACAGCACAAAACCAGCAATCATGGTGTCCACTGAAAGAAAAACACACACGGTAAAAGTTGTGAGTTAAGTCTTTTTTCTTTCTTGGTTTTTGAAATGATTTTATTTTTTTTAATAGAACTTTATTGGAGTATAATTCCTTCACAATACTGTGTTAGTTTCTGTTGTACAACAAAGTGAATCAGCCATATGCATACATATCTCCCCATATCCCCTCCCTCTTGCGTCTCCCTCCCACCCTCCCTGTCCCACCCCTCTAGGTGGTCACAAAGCACCGAGCTGATCTCCCTGTGCTATGTGGCTGATTCCCACTAGCTAGCTATTTTACGTTTGGTAGTGTACATATGTCCATGCCACTCTCTCACTTCGTCCCAGCTTACCCTTCCCCCTCCCCATGTCCTCAAGTCCATTCTCTATGTCTACGTCTTTATTCCTGCCCTGCCCCTAGGTTCATCTCAATATCAAAAAAACAAACAACCCAATCCAAAAATAGGCAGAAGACCTAAACAGACATTTCACCAAAGATGACATACAGGTGGCCAAGAGGCACATGAAAAGATGCTCAACATCACTAATCATTAGAGAAATGCAAATCAAAGCTACAATGAGGTATCACCTCACACCAGTCAGAATGGCCATAATCGAAAAATCTAGAAACAATAAGTGCTGGAGAGGGTGTAGTGAAAAGGGAACCCTCCTGCACTGTTGGTGGGAATGCAAAATGATACCACTATGGAGAACAGTATGGAGGGTCCTTAAAAAACTAAAAATAGAATTACCATATGACACAGCAGTCCCACTACTGGGCATATATTCTGAGAAAACCATAATTCAAAAAGAGACATGAGTTAAGTTTTATTTGGGGACCTTATTGAGGACCATAGCCTGGGAGACAACTTCTCAGATAGCTCTAAGGAACTGCTCAGAAGAGATAAGGAAGAGCCAGGATATACATGAACTTTTTTGCTGGGCAAAACATGTAGTCAAGCGTCAAAAGATTACTGCTAAGCACAAAGAACAGACATCTCAAGTTGATGATTTTAGGGCTTTTCTCTGTACAGGAAGATGCACGAATCTGGGGTCATTAGACGTTTTTCCTTAAATATGCATCTTAACTAGCTAAAAGGTCAGTAAATCCAAGGCACAGAATGCTTCCTGGTTTTCTCCACCCTGAATTCCCCTCAGGGCACACTGGTGGTGGGCAAGTGCCGTGGCTAACAGGCTTGATCCTATAGAACTGGAACAGCAGGCAGCATTTTTTTCTTTCCAGTGGTTTCTGGCATTGCATTTTTGTGACTTCTGTTTCGTTGTAACCTTGACTCAGTACCTATCCCATTTTGAGCCTGAAAATGTACCCCCAGCCCCTCAGTCTAAGTTACCTTCTTTTGTCAATAGAAATCTGTTTTTACCTCCTTAAGAAAAAATTTCACTCTCAAGTGCAAGTCTCTGGAGGGGAGTGTTCAGGGTTAAGGACCAAGCCCTCAGGAAGGAAGCCTCCTGCCCTTGGGGAGGACACGTCCCCAACTCTCGGCTGGAGGAAAGCGCGGCCCCGCAAGGACTGTTTCTCCGTATGTAAATCCAGGAGGACGCACAGAAACTAAGTTGGGTCGTTTTAAGTTTTTACCTCTGAAATGCTTAGTGAGAAAAACAAAGGAAAAGACTTTTCAGGAGTGAAAAATCCCAACAAAATGGCCCATGCCCCCGTGAGGGGTGCCCCTTTGCCCTCCTGCGGTTCACTTTCTGCCCATCCAACCCGTGGGAAAGCGGGAGACGTCGCCCGCAGGCTCAGAACTGCACGAGCTGGTTTAACACGGAAAAGTGAATCAGCAGCGGTCAGATCACGCAAAGGCCAGCGTTGACCTGCCTCTCGGGCAAGAGGCGGACCCCGGGGCGGAGGGAGAGGGCCTGGGGAGGGGTCGGGGCGAGGTGGGGGGACGGACGACTGGGAGGGAAGAGGAGCGGACCCCGACCGTCTGGACCCGAGAGGACCGGCTCCAGGCGGAGCGCTCCCGGGGATGGGCCGGGCTAGCGGGGAGGGGCGGAGCGACAGCGGGGACGGGGCGGACCTGGGGAGGCTTCGGGAAGAGACCGGCGCCGCGTGGACAAAGGGGCGGGAGAGGGGGCCCTGGGCGGGGCTCGGGGCGGAGATCGGGGCGGAGGGGCGGACCCCGACTGGGCGGCCCGGAGAGGGGACAAGGGAAAACGGAAGGACCGGGCGAGCCCGGCGGCCGAGTGCTGAGCGGCTCCCCTTCGCGCGGCGGCCGGATCCGCTGAGTCTCGGAGGTCCCAGCCTCGCCGGCGCCATGGAGACGCGGCTGCTGTGGTTCTGCAACTGGAGCGTGCTGGGCGTGTGCGCGACGCTCAAGCTGCCACAGATCTTCGCCGTGCTGGGGGCGCGCAGCGCGCGGGGCATCAGCCTCCCGAGCCTACTTCTGGAGCTGGCTGGGTAAGGCCGGGGCCATCTGGAGCCGACGGGAGCCCGGGAGACCCTCGACTCTAATACAGTAGGGGCGGGGGAAGCGGAGCCGAAAGCGCGGGCCTCTCACTTCCCCTCCGAATTTGCTCCTTCCCCCAGCCTTGCGCGGTAACGAAAGACGGTGCACGCCCATTTTACAGATGAGAAAACCGACACTCAAGGAAATCATCACTCCGCCCATTAGTGACAAAACTAACCATCCAGGTTTGAGCAAGGCCGCTTGCACGTCGAGGCTCTCTCATCTGCATCCTCCCTAAAGCCACCCCCCACCACCCCCTCCTCCGTTCTCGGGTCTCGGTTTCCTCGCCTGTAAAATGAGGGGTTGGACCTTCTGGCTTTTAAAAGTTACACCTTTGAGCCTTCCCTGGTGGCGCAGTGGTTGAGAGTCCGCCTGCTGATGCAGGGGACACGGGTTCGTGCCCCGGTCCGGGAAGATCCCACATGCCGCGGAGCGGCTGGGTCCGTGAGCCATGGCCGCTGAGCCTGCGCTTCCGGAGCCTGTGCTCCGCAACGGGAGAGGCCACAACAGTGAGAGGCCCGCGTACCGCAAAAAAAAAAAAAAAAGAAAAGTTACACCATTGGGTGTGGGAGGCGCGGGGTGTCAGAGAACGTAGAGCTTTTTGGAGGGAGAGGGGGACTTGAGCTGGACTTGGGCTTTAACTGGCGCTTGAAAAGCGGGAGCCGAGACTGCTCCAAGAGCCGGTTTTTCTATCAAAATCGGGAATGGGTGCCCTGATCCAGTATTTAACAACCTGAACGTGACGGATGTTAACTAGACTTACTGTGGTGATCATTTCACAATATGTACAAATATTGAATCCTTATGTTGTACACCTGAAACTAATATAATCTTGTATGTCAAATATACCTCATTTTAAAAAAATATTAAAAAGTACTCTTCTAAATAAGTAAAGTAATAATAAAAATAAAGACCTGAACGGTGAAAAGCAGAGTTGTAAGACTTGGTGGGGCAGACGTGAAGCCAGCGGTCTAGCTCCTTGCCCTGCAAGGCCGGGCCCCCTCCTCTCTGCTCCTCGCCAGCCCGGGGACCCCAGTTACCCTCCGGCGGCTCTGAGGGCCGGTCCTCGGCGGAAGCACTCCTCGGAGGGGCAGTGGACCCCGGTTTCCGGGCCAGAAGGAAGGCAGGGGGGAGAGAGGGAGAAACAGGGGACCTCCAGGGCACAAGGGGTGAGGGGCCACCCTTGGACCTGCGGGGTCCCACCCGGGACACCCCCCTATGAGGGGCCAACCGTAGGATGTGTTTGAGCCACAGGCCCCTTGGGGAAGCACATCCTGCCTCAGAGCCACCCCAGTTCTCTGAGGAAAACAGATAATTACTGGGAGGAGAAGTTCCCCATTCGGGGCAGGGGAGGCCCTGATCTGCACCCCAGGAGGGGAGCCACCTTGGCGTCCTCAGGCAGGAGAGGAGGTAGCCACGTAGAGAAAGGGGCCCTCCAGGCAGGGGTCTTGTGATCAGAAGCCTGGAGGCTGGACTGGAAGCAGTGAGGCCAGAGAAAGAGGCAGAAGACATGACCTTAGGTAACATGTTTAAAGCATCCGTGTGTGCAGATACAGAGCATGTTGTCCCCATTTCACAGATGGGGAAGCTGAGGCCCCAGAGGTTAGTAACAGCCGGGGATTGTGAGCCCAGCACCCTAGCCCTGGAGTCTGCACTCCACTTAGGGCTCCACACTCAGCAGATGATGCCTGCCGGACCAGGCCTGGCAGCCTCGGGAGGGTGGCTCAGCAGGCGGTGGAGGGGCAAGCGCTGGCTGGGGTCACCCTGAGTGCCACCTGGGTGAGGGCGTGGGGCTTTGTTAACACCACGTCCTGGCTTGGAAGGTGTGAGCCATTAAGTCCATGTGGTCTGTGGAGGTTCTGACTCACCCTGGGGGAGCAGGGGGCCTGAGGGGTCCTCACAGCCTGGGTGCGGGGATGGAGACAGACCCTGAGGGGACAGTGAGGGCATTTGGATTCTGAGGGAGTTGGCTGGCCAGGTGTGAGCTGGGAAGGCAGGAAGCTGGGGCCTCTTCTGAGAGGAGTGGGACTCTGGGGTCTGTGTCTCCCACCCCTCCACGCCGAAGCCTCTCCAGAGCTCGAATTTTCTTGAGGAACTGAAGAGTTGTCCCATCTGTCCCCACCGCCAGCCTGGGCAGCACTCTGGGAGGCCACCAGACTCATCTAGGGATGTCCTTCGTCTTCAAAACATGGCCTCCCCAGCTCGCTGCTGGGCCCTACGTGCTCAGTCACTTAGAAGCCCTGCCCAGGAACCCCACCCAGGGATGGCTCTCAGCCCCCCTCAGATATCTTTCTCGGCCAGTGTGGCTTCTTGGGTGTGACCTTCTGAGGGACCTGCCTGGGGCCTCAGAAGAGCCCAGCCTTAGACACAGGCAGGCGCGGGTCCAGAAAGCCCTGTCTCTTCTCATCCCGGTCAGTGGTTCTGTAAAATTCCTAAAGTTTGTCTGTAACTGACCACCCAAGGGACTTGACAGACACCAGCGCCCCGCTTCGGAAATCGGGGAGATGATTAAAAACGGACATTTCATCCTTCTTATTCTGTACCTCCCTCCTTGACATTTGCAGACTCCGCCACCAGTTCTAGGGTTTTGCAAATGAACCTGTGCTCCTGGGTGGCGGCCAGGCCTCCCGGCTGTGGGTCAGGTTGGTCTGAGCCTGACGCACCCTCCCTCTCCCCAGGTTCCTGGTCTTTCTCCGGTACCAGTGTTACTACGAGTACCCGCTGCTGACCTACCTGGAGTACCCCATCCTCATCGCACAAGGTAACCGACCCCCCTGCACCCAGCCTCGGCCCTCGGGGCCCCTCCTCCCTCTCACTCGGAGCCTTTCTTTTCCAGATCTCATCCTCCTGCTGTGTGTCTTCCATTTCAAGGGAGATGTGAAACGGGCAGCACCATACATCGTCCTGTATCCTTTCAGCATCTGAGAATCTGAGATGGAACTGGGGGTGTTCCTTGCTATAGGATGTTGTTAAGCAGGGGCCTTTACCAGATATTCTTTTGGTTAAACTAAAAAAAAAAATCCCCAATGCAAGATTCCATTTGAGCAAATATCTCCACAGCCTAGAGTTGCTCTAGAACAGTCCCTGCCCAGGGGCCACCCCTCTGACCCACCAGGCAGGCTTAGTACCTCACTGCTGAGCTGCAGAAGCACTCCTGCTAAGAGCGACATTGTCCAAATGTATTCTTTAGGGGAAGGGAGATATTTCTTCCCCAAAAATGTCCCCATGTAATAACGAGCATGTCTGGCGTGTAACACGCTGCCACTAACACACCTGGTCAGCTTGGCTTCTTACTGCCTGTTGGTGGGTCTGGGCTCCTAATGGCTGGTTCAAAGTGAAAGTCAAGACATTAGGAAGGTCTCCGTGGACTCTGGTCAGTCACACAGACCTGTCCCTGCTCACATGACTCAGCATCTTCTGTGAACGAGGTCCAGCTTCCATCTTCACTCTCCTTGTACAAACTCTTTTATTGTCTTGTTGAACTTCACTCTCCTTCAAAGGCCAAGAAAGCCTTTTAAATGGCAGGCAGTTAATCCTGCCACATCTGTGAAATGATCTGAGCTGTTATGCCTTCAGGGTGGAGGAAAGAGAGAGGGGATGGCCAGGCCCCGTCTGCGCTGAGCATGTGAGGAGGTGGGCGTGGAGTGGTGGGAACTCCCGGTGCCACTGCCATCGGGGTGGCCTTGGGCACTGGCCTCTAAGCTGCAGTTGCCCCATCTGTGAAGAGGGATCATAATGCCTACCTTTTAGGGTTGTTTCCAGAACGAAAATACCAGGAGCACAGGACAAGCTGAGGAGTTGGCAGGGTCGTGGTGGCTCTCGTGCTAAAAGCCTGTCTGCAGAGGGAAGCTGGGTGCGGACTGAGTCCTGACCCTCTGCTGTTCAATGGAGTTGTAAGCCCCCGACTCAGTTTCCCTCTGCAAAAAAGAGGGATCGTGTGGCTCTACCGCCCCTCAACACTTCGAGGTCAGCCCCAGCTGGTTAAAGGTGTTTGAAAACAGAGTACTTTGAAGAAATGAAAAGCATTGTGTGATTTAAATAAAATGCAACCGCTTATCTTTGTGCAAATGGTGAGGCTGTAGATTAGAAACCTTGGGTACTGATGGCAGCTCTGTAGTATCAGCAGGAGGTTTTATGACCTCTTTCTGCCCGTTGTGACGTACAGAGAGCGGATAAGCAGGGCAGCCATACTAACAATGCACTTTTTTTTAAGGTAATAGTATGTCCCAGATATTACACAGGACATACTTATGCTAAAAAAGTGTTTGTTGTTGATCTGAAATTCAAATTTAACTTGGTGTCCTGTATTTTTATTTGCTCAATCGGGCCACCCTACAAATGAGTCATCTCTAGGATCTCAGTTGCTGCTACTACTGCTGAAGTTTTGTAAAATGTATAGTTGGAACACATGGAATGAGGTGCAATGGTACAAAATTGGGCAACCCTAGTTTAAGACTTGAATTAGAGAGTGTTCAAAAAGCAAGATTCCATCCACCTAGACTAGTATCTAGTTCTACTGACTTTGAGCACAGGGCATTGTCTATTTCAATCTCTTCATTTAAATAATGTTATTAATTATAATCACAGCTGCCTGTTGGGTCCCTACGTGCCACAAAGCCATGAGGAGATAGATAGCGCAAGGAATGTTAAGTCCATTTTGCAGATAAGCAAACCAAGGCCCAGAGAAGGAAAATGACTTGCCCAAGCTCACAGCAGAGGCTCCTCACCGTCCCCTCCCTGGCCTGGCCACCACCTCCCTGTGTTTGCTTCTGCTTCTCTAGCTGGGCTCCCTTCCTGCAGCATCAATGAGCTTGATGAAAAGCTGGTATCACTCCTCCCATCTTCTAGCACTGCTCACCCCAGCCGTGTCCTTTTTACACTGGAGTTAGTGGGAAAGAAGAAATCCGTAAACAGCTTCACGTGACACCAGTTTTGCAGAAGACACCTGCTTTATCGTTTGAACCTAAGTGCTTCACTGTTGACATTACGTTGGAGAGGTCTGCATGGTCAGGAGTTAACCCGGCAGTTAAAATCATCAGGACGTTCCCAGCCCTAGGATCGGTCCGAGAACACAGGGTTCTTTGTAATTTTCTTCCAGAATCTGCTTCTGTGCTTTTGAACTCCTAGAAGGTGTTCACTTGGATCATTTTTGTCTTTTCCGAATCTGACGAGGTCTAGCAGAGCTGTTCCCAGTTCCACACTTAGCTTAGGTGTGTAACCTCTCTGGTCTCGGTTTGTTTCCACACGCACGGGGTTGGGAGGGGAGTGGAGCTGCCGGCCAAGCCGCTGCTGTGTCCCTTAGCACATGGTAAGCTGTGTGTCTGCTTGGTTCCTCCTCACCCTGCAGAAGTGGATCATAGATCTGACCATGGTGAGTAAATCGCCCCTGGAGAAGAAAGTGTGTTCACAGCAGTCTGTCGACCTCTTCTCTCCACGCCACCTGCCCTGCAAAAAACTTTATAGATCAAATGTTCAACCTGCTCATTTTTCAGCTGTACCAAAGGATAGTGGGATGAAAGCCCAGTGCTATCCAAATATTAAAAACATTATTCTCACTTAAATGTACGGCACAATTTTTTTACTTCCCTTTTTTTGGGGCCCTAGAGAACCGAATTGGGATTGGGTAGGTAGTAGTAGAATGAAGAACTGAGCATAAATTAAAGAGTTTCAGGTTATTGTCAGGTAAATAATTACATATGGGCCACGTACTCACTGTTTTCCTAACTTCTCCTCCACACTTTTTTTTCTTCCTTGGAAAAGGGTAAGCCCTATACTCTTTTTCCTTCCTTGGTTAAGGGCCAAAAATTCCCTGCTGCGAGAATAGGATTCTGGCAGTGGGTCAGGAAGCATTTGACCAAATGATGGCTGACGTGAACTTTTCCACCCAATGGGAAAAGAAGGAGCAGAATGAATCGGTGGTCACTGCCTGCCACAGCCAGACCCGTGAACTTCCACCCATTCTCCCTCCAACATCTAGCTGGAAAGTGGACTTGGCTCTCAACCTCATGACATATGGAAAGCAGATTAGTAGGGTTACCACACTGACAGTGAATAATTTTTTAGTATAATTATGTCCCAAATATTACATGGGACAAACTTGTGCTAAAGAATTATTTGTCATTGATTTGAAATTCAAATTTAACTGGGTGTCCTGTACATTTGCTAAATCTGGCCGCCCTACAAATAGGTCATCTCTAGGCTCTTCGGAGCTGCCACTGTGGCCACGTGGGTGCAGGTCTGGTTGTTTGGGGGGTGGTGTTCCTTCACCCCCAGGAACATCATCCCGGGAATATGCTGCTATAGGCGCGTCAGGAATCAGGTTCAAAGGCCGAAGGCTTCGGGTTTTTCTGTTTCTTCTCTTCCCTTCTCAGCGACTGCTCTATTCTGACCACACGGTGGTGCTCTAATAGTTCATAAACTGTAGTTTCCTTTTTCCCTTGTCAAGCAGGGACTGTCCACAACACGTGTTTCCTGGGTGCCAACTCGACAGCAGCTACTGGGGCCTCGGGACAGGGTGGCTGGTTTGAGGGTCCTGGAGCCCCAGAGAGGAGAAAGAGCTTGGGTTTCAGAGCTCCCGCGGGGCAGCAAACCCTAGGATCCTGTAGGGGAGGGAAGCTGTTTGAATTCATGAAAAACCCAGGTTATAGAAGGTTTACAGTTCTATGGCTTTCAAGAGCGAGTCCCAATTCAGACCGACAGATGGTTTCCACGGAAGTCCTACACTGTGCTTTTGTGGTTAGATAAATTGATAAATCACCTCCTCTTAGTTCATACACAAAGATATGATTAAAGTACTTAAAAATGACCGGCGTGGGCCTCCCTGGTGGCGCAGTGGTTGAGAGTCCGCCAGCCAATGCAGGGGACACGGGTTCGTGTCCCAGTCCGGGAAGATCCTACATGCCGCGGAGCGGCTGGGCCCGTGAGCCATGGCCACTGAGCCTGCGCATCCGGAGCCTGTGCTCCGCAACGGCAGAGGCCACAACAGTGAGAGGCCCGCGTACCGCAAAAAAAAAAAAAAAAAAATGACCGGCGCAACAGCCTGACCACCCTTCCACCTTTCCCATCCTGTTCTCTACTAGACTCTGTGTTATGGGAAAACCTAATAACCTGCAGTTGGATGTGTATCATAAGATTGTGCAGGCCTTGGTTATGCCCCCAAACAAGACCACTTCATGATTCTATTTTTTTTGTTTGTTTTTTGCGTTATGCGGGCCTCTCACTGTTGTGGCCTCTCCCGTTGTGGAGCACAGGCTCCGGACGCACAGGCTCAGCGGCCACGGCTCACGGACCTAGCCGCTCCGCGGCATGTGGGATCTTCCCGGACCAGGGCACGAACCTGTGTCCCCTGAATTGGCAGGCGGACTCTCAACCACTGCACCACCAGGGAAGCCCCACTTCATGATTCTAAAGATGGGAAACCAGTTGACAGGGTGTTTCAGCTGATGTAAAGCCTGGTGAACGGCAGCCTGGGCCCGGCTTAGGGTGGAGGGCGCTATACTCTTATTACCTTGCTGGGGAGCAGAGGGCAGGAGCCTCGCCACGCAGCTCATCAGAACAGCCAGAAACTCAGAGCCAATGCGCTCCAGCTTGCTGCTTTGAGTTTATGAGTCTGTCAGTGCAAAGCAGCATGGTTCCCCCCAGGCTCTACAAACACCATAATATCTATACATCTATTTGTTATCGGCAGGTGGGGACAGACGAGCCTTTGTAGCCATTGCAGAGTCTTTCTTACTCTCAGCTTCCACCTACCTGCTGCCCATCCGTTACTCACTAAGCAGGGGAATTGGTGGGTTACACATAAATGTCCCACTGCTGCGTCCATTCTTTATCACGAAACTTGGGTTTTGTCCTTGTACAAGTTGGTTATTACTTGACATGAAAATTTGGCTTCAAAAGCGATTTCAGGGAATTCCCTGGTGGTCCAGTGGTTAGGACTCAGCACTTTTCCGCAAGCCACACGACGCAGCCAGCAAAAAAGAGAATGCTTTAAGTATCTGGTGCTCTTTCAGTATCTAGTTTCTGGTGAAAGTAAGGAACTCCTAACTTTCTCCTGTTTTATCTTCAAACAGAATTTATGTACTTTCATCAGTGCAGCCAGCAAGTTTGCACAGCTCCAGTACCTGTGGGAAAGCAGGGACTCGGGAGCCCTGAGTGCGCTCACATGGAGCCTTGCTTCATATACCTGTGCGGGTAAGAACAAGCCTCTAATTGGTGGGGTGTCCTTTGTCAGTGTGGGCTGTCTACCCAGAGGAGAGCGTTATGTCATAGACCCTTGAGCTTAAATCCTTTTCAAGTAACTATTCAGATAGACCCTCCTACTGTATCCATATTTACAAGGCTGATTGAATGCACACCACTCTCCATTTTCTGCAAGTTGCTAAAAAAAAGTGAAAGCACTTTTCTCCAAAAATCTGGCCTAATATTAACAGTCCTCTCGTTGTTTGAAAAGCATCATGAGTTCGGTTATATTGAATCCACTAGCTTGTTTTAAAAATGTGAATGTTTATGATGTAACAGATTAAAGAGATGAGAATCACACATTGGCTTTTGCGAATGAATATAATTTGCAGCAGTGGAATGTTTCTGGAGCCATAGTGTTTGGGCTCCACTTTAGAATTTCCACTGTTCATTTGGATTCTTGCAGGAACTACCTAAAATGAATATATGCTATATTTAGGTAGGAACATTTAAAAAATTCAGAGCTATTACATTAATTAGATTTACTAGTTTTAGATATTTGAATTATACTTCTTCATGTTTCGTCTGTATCTTAAAGGACCATTTTCTCCATCCAGGGTTCTCTTCTACCCAAATCTTTCAAGACCAGTTAGCATATACTCCTGCATTTAAAACGGAAAGATATTAGCTAAATACCAGAATGTCTGAGAAGTTGATATTTATTGCTGAAATTTTGCTTTTACAGCAAGAGTAATGACAACTTTAATGACCACCAGTGACCTTACAAGTAAGCCAAATATTTTCCGCCCACTTTTCCTTTTTGAATTTTATACCATCTGTGCCTTCTTCATTGGTAAATTGTCTTAGGGTTTAACGGAGCCAGTTAGCCCCACTGGAGGCCAGCGACAACATATTCCTGGTCCTCATCAGTCACCATGTATAGTATTAAGCAGCTACTTGCTGTACCTGGGATAGAATATGCACAAGATAGTAGATTCTATCTTTGTGAAGCTTCCACACCAGCAGTGGAAATGAACAGTGAAGTAATCACACAATTAACTATTGAAAAATATTGTGAAACATTTTTTGAAAGAGTAGGACAGGATGAGCACCTAACATGGGAACCTGACCTAGTTGGAGGGAGCTGGGGAGATTAATCTGAAGAAGAGAGAGATCGGGAGGAGGGAAGAGACTGCTACAAGGAGCAGCATGTGCGGAGGTCATGAGCAAAGGGGATGGAGGGAGCAGCAGTAGGGCTGGCGTGAGAGCATGGGGGCGAGTCGAATGAGAGGGAAGGAGGTGGTAGTGGCTAGATGGTCCAGAGCCTCAGAGAATTGCCCACAAGCAGCAGGAAAGGCAGTGACGTAATCATTCGACTCCACGTCCTTGTTCTGTTATTTTTATTTATTTATTTATTTATTTTATTTATTTATTTTTTCTTTTTGCGGTATGTGGGCCTCTCACTGTTGTGGCCTCTCCCGTTGCGGAGCACAGGCTCCGGACGCGCAGGCCCAGCGGCCATGGCTCACGGGCCCAGCCGCTCCGCGGCATATGGGATCCTCCCAGACCGGGGCACGAACCCGTATCCCCTGCATCGGCAGGCGGACTCTTAACCACTTGCGCCACCAGGGAGGCCCTGTTCTGTTATTTTTAAAGGAATACTGTGGTGGTGGAGGAAATAAAATATACCTGAGTTAACCTAAAGAGAATTTCATTAATTCCTTAGGTTGAGTTTTCAACTCCCAAATTAAGGATATAAATTTTTGGAAAATGATTAAAACAGGTGGCGTCACCCATTCTATGAAGACTAGAAATATGTCCCTGGTGTGTAGACCTTTTAAATAAGCTAATCATTGTCTGAGAAATATCGCTACGGAACAGCAGGGTGCATTTGCTAGTCCCTTCCCGGAGGCTTTTATCTTTGGTTCAAATACTTTCCATCAGCTCTGAGAGAAGGAGTTAAAGTGTTCTGGTCAAAGCATAAACTTGGGTCAAGTGGGGAAGGGAAAAGAGAGACCTGAGTCTTCCCTACAGGACTTCAAGAATTCTCTGATTGGAAAGGAGAGGCAAACCATAATTAAACAACAAAACAAACCTCATGTTAATTGTGATTTGTTCTGTATCTAAGGTGACAGCCATTCCTGAAAGCGATCAATAGATCTGAGAATAATCGTTTAAAAACAGTTTAGCTATCTTAAAAGTGTTTTACAACCCCGAAGATACATTAAATCTCATAAACCTTATTTATCAGGAGAGTGTTTGTCAAGTCACTAAGGTTATTTTTCTCTTTTTAACAAAGAGCCACATTTTCATGGTTACCTCAATATAAAACATGCTTTGACGTTTGGGCTAGTTTTTCACAATTACCTTAACTGAGTGTGGTGTACCACCTTTGCTTAATTAACATGGAATGTTCTGAGACACCATCACCCTCAAGACTTAAAAAATGAGTAATGGGGTTTAAAAAAGTTGTAATATTTACCAACCAGAGTCAGATTCCTCCAAATTAAGCATTTAGGATGAAATTATTCATGAAATCAGGCCAAGTGACCAAAGGTAGTCATGATAGGAAAATCATTTTTCCAGAAATATTTGGACCCAAAGTTGTTCAAAAGTCCACATGATCCGTAGTTCTGTTTCATCTGGGGGGCGGGAGGTGGGCTTCTCTTTAGAGAAGGTGATTTTGTTTTATGTGAAAACAGTATTTTTTTTTAACACATACTTCTTCTTTTTGACTGATTTCAGTTCTTATACGTTTTGTGATCATGCTGGCCTTAAATACATGGGTAGCAGCTACAATACTTCACTACCGGAAGACCGATGTGAAGTCTGAATGACGGATATATTATCCCCACACACAGAGTGGATTTTGAATAACTGAACCAGAGGGGAAAAAAGCTCATTGCTAAACCAGGTCTTTTATAAATTTAGCCAACGATGCCAAAGGTACTTTAGACTTGGAAGAGCCCGCTTAAACGGTTGTTTAAAAACATCGATTTTTAAAATCCCCACTTCATTAGGTTAAGGTAGGGCTCAGACGTCTGCAGTTCTGAGAAGGCTGGTGATTGATGGAAGCCTCCCAAGAAGCCCATTTTGAGGGGACAGCGTTGACCCTTATTCTGAAAGTCATGATTAAGTTCCCTCCGAAGAGCTAACTACATCTACTTCTCAGCTTTCACAACCTTTTAAAAAATAAATCCTCTCGACAACACAGACAAACCTGAATGGAGTGGGATTTTGCTCAAGTGGAAGTGTACTAAATTACCAGAGCTCACTTTCTGGGACTAATGTTTAATTGTAATATAGACCTAACAGGATGGCCTTATTGTATCATATGACCGTATAATACCTCCTTAGGTTAAAGCAAGGATATGAAGGCAAGCAAAAATTTAACTGGCTTGAATTCATATACCAAAGTAATCCTTTAACTTCATACTGTGCCTTCAAAACAACAAAAGGTACCTGCAGTCTCTCCTCACGAAGAGGCAATCCCAATATACTTTCTGATTCAAGCACAATGCTGCCGTGTTTAAAAGGATCACACCTACACAATACCATTACTGGAATTTGGTACAAAATACAGCTGACCTCGACCAGGTTTTGCCTATTGAAAGTATATGCAGTGCAGGGTATTGCTGGGGTCTACCAATCCATTCTTATGGATTTTATTCTCATTATAGTATCATACTCTGAACATGATGTTAAGATTACTGTACACTGTTTTCCTGTAAAAGCTTATCAACTCTAACATTTTAAGAACTCTTTCCCCTAATAATTGAATGGCATCATTCTATTATATGCAGTAAGTAAATGATGCTTACTAGAAAATGTTTGTTTCCTATGTAAAATAAACTTAATTTTGAACTCTTCTGAGTCTTAAAACTCAATTGTTTAAATGTGATTAGTTTTAGGTTATGTAAAGTGCAGTTTTAAAAAAATATAAAAAAAATATATATATAAACTGTGGTTAATCCTTTTAGAACTACTGCTTGGGACCAGCAGGAAGAGAAACATGGCATCTAAAAGTAAATAATAAATCACTCTGTAGTTTTAAAAATCAGAGTCTTTTCTCATATGCAACTATAATCTGACCATTAGTATAAATTATGTGATTTTTAGTCCAACATATTTAGATATAATTTATCAACACTTAAAGCAACTCCTTAAAGAAGACATACTATCCTAGGTGAAGAGTTCTCCATTTCTCCCCTTTGGGAGGGAAAGGAACAAACATTAGAGCTACCTGATATTCTATACACATCATCATACTTAATCCCGCAACAATCCTCTAAGTGAACACTCTCCATTTTACAGATGAAAACACTGAAGCCCAGACTGAATAACCTGTGCCAGATCAGATGGTTAGCAAGTATCCTAGAAAAGACCCCCAAAAAAGTGCTTTCTAGAAAACCACCTGTCAGCACAGTATTCCTAACAGAACAGGCTCCCTGCCTCTTTTCCTTATCCTTGACACTCAAATGAGATTCTCAAGTTTGCATGCCCCTTAAAATACTGACATTAAATCAGACACAAACGCCTAGTAGAAATTCGATTTTGTATTCTCCATAGATTAAATGATAGGGCTGAAGATTCCCAAGTCGGTAACCTTAGTTGAGACTTCTTTGCTATACCCATCTTTCAGGGTAGGTAATTTTGGGGGGTAAATTTTAGAAGGTTGCAGCATTCCAGGACTATTTCACAGGAAAAGTATGAAAATGCTTATGTCTTCATTTCTTTTATTTAATTTTTTAATATAAAAAGCAGGCATAAAATACAATTACATTACTACAAAGATGCAACAAAATTAAAAAATATCAGGGGGGTATGATTTTTGTTCAAGGGGACAGCTGATCAAATATTCATGATTATCTAAACCATGCAGTTCATAACTTATTACAATTCCAAACAAAACTACTATGGGGAAGGGAATCAAGGAGAGGCCCCCCAAGCATAATATTCAGCACTGTCACACAGTGCTTATCTTCAAAGTGCTTTACAAACCAGCTATGGTATCTTCACAATATAGGGAAACTGACATCTTATCCCAGGGGAGGAGCGGTGAGTCAGTAGCAGTGTCAACAGAGACCGAGAAACTCAGAAGTGACTTGCTTTCATCGGATTTTTAAAACATGTTAAAGTATGTTTCAGTAAGGTAATATAGTGTCCAAGTTTCTCTATTTTACCACCCAAATCCTGTAAGAATAGATTAACAGCAGCAGCATAACTTCTTAAATTGTGGTTTGGCAACCTAGAGTATTTCTTCTTGAGGATCTGCACATAAACTGGGATCAAGGAGCTCCTTCAGAGCCAGAATGGTGTAACTCTAGCATAGGTTAGTTTTAAAAACACTAACCTTTATTTTAGATTTATTGGTATACTTATCCTTTAGTTAGCTCCAGAGCATTTTAAACTTTCAGACAGATTTTTTAAATGCTGCTTCTAGACAGCATGTTTTTAATGAATACTTTCCAAAACCGCACTGTAATCCTCAACAGTAATCCTGGCATCAGTGTTCCTTCTACTTTGTCTCACTATTCCCACAAAAGTAAAAAAATCCAACTAAGAAAATCCCAGTATTCACTACTTCTTAGTTCTCAAAAGGAGGTATTTATGGCTCTAGGAGAAATCAAGGTGTGACGAAATAAGCAACTTTTGGTCTTAAATTTATCTTGGAAGTTTTGGAGCCTCAAGACAAAGAGAAGCTGGCACAAAATCAGGCTGTTAAACCAAGTCAATGTCATATATTTAATGAGTGTTGGGAAGAGAGCATTTGGATGGGTGTATGCACTCATGTATGTACATGAAACCAGCAACAGGGTATAAAGCAAATTCTTACCCAAGGTCAGAATTTTTTATTAAGCACATTTCCATTAGTTGAACAAACAACCTTATAAATCCTTATGTCAAACCATATAATGTGAAGAATCTTCATGGAGAGATTTTTTTCGCCCCTTAGGATATCTTTTTCCCCCCCAAAAAACTTCACATTAATTTTCCTCGTATAGTTGCATCACACCATGATTCTCCATATTCTTTAATATATACAGCATTCAAAATTTAAACTTTTGCCATTTTTACTCAAATATTTCAATTACTCATGTGTAAACTTCAAATTATTTCACCTTAATAAAGTTTATTAAAAATATATATATATATATATATATATACTCTCCAATTCAGAATAATATGATAGAGCCTCCCATAGTGTAACAAAATCTTTATATAAAATATTAATTCAGTCTCCTTTTAACAAGTCTAATGAATGGAAATATTTATTCTATATAAATTTTATATATTTTTCATTTTTTAATCTTACTTAAAAAAAAAGAAAGAAAGAGCTGTGCCCCCAAACCAGAACATACCTGCAAGGGAAATGGCATGCATATCTAGTTTTAGCACAGACAGCATGAAAGAGTGCAGCCTGGATAATGTAATAACAAGATTCAGTTTCAAAACATCAGTAGCCAAAGGCCACTCTTCAATTTCCACAATAGTATCTATAATTGGGGATCTAACTCTTTAAACACCCTACACTGATCCCGGAAGGAATCAATGAAAAATGTCTACTTCCTTCATAGAAATATTAGATGATGTATTTCAATATCACACCAAACTCTGCGTATGTGTATGTATATAAAGAAAGACTGATAAAAGACTACATAATTTTTTTGTTTGTTTTGTTTTTTGGGGTTTTTTTTGCGGTACACGGGCCTCTCACTGCTGTGGCCTCTCACGTTGCGGAGCACAGGCTCCGGACGCGCAGGCTCAGCGGCCATGGCTCACGGACCCAGCCGCTCCGCGGCACGTGAGATCTTCCCGGACCGGGGCATGAACCCGCGTCCCCTGCATCGGCAGGCGGACTCTCAAACACTGCGCCACCAGGGAAGCCCTACATAATTTTTTTAAACTTGATTCTTACTGATGTACACTGTAGCAGTATAAAACATACCCTTTTCTGGGATAATGAGAAATAAAGCAGGAATAGTCCTGCATAAACTGTTAACTTTAACAGCATTTAAAAAAATAAAAATCAAGTTAAGTGCCTTTGAGGCAACTTCTTCCCAGTCACCAGTTTTCTTAACCCAATACTGAAATATTGCCATACACAGTTGTGTGTTTAAGGGATCACATTTAAATATTTAAAATATATCTACAGTATGTCTTAGTTTTCTTTGTATTTGAGATAATTTTTGAATCTTGAGTGTGAAAATGTAAAAATAGTCACAAATATCTTTATCAGAAATAAAAACATACCTAGGGTAGCCAGGAAATTAAAAGAAAACATTTCATAGTCACACACTAATACTGAGGTCTGTAAAAAGGGTTGGATGAATAATAGATATACATAAAAGATATATTAGTTCCAATACTATCCATTACTGTTTCTATCACCAATACTTAAAAAAAAATTCTCTTATACAATCAAAATAGGCTGACATTGATAACTATTATGTGTAAAAATAGTGCACTATTTTTCTTCTGCAAAGCAAATTTGCATCCTAAGAGCTGGTAAACACTTGTTCTTTTTTTTTTTTTTTAAATACAGAAAAGGGTGGAGATTTTGAAAAAAATTAAATTAAGGCATTCAAAATGGGTAAAGTTGCCTATTATGAAGCATTAGGAAAGTGATATAATTAACTTCAAACTTCTTGTTACAGTAACTGCTTAAACATGAACATGCAGTTTCCATCAGGTACACACAAATGAGTGATATAAACTCCATTATGGCTTTATACAAATGCATAGTTGCAACTGCAGTAAGTAATGATATCTGATTAATGTTTATAAAAAAATAAAGTGGGAAGTTAAAAAAACCCTCTTGCAGTATTACAGTACTATATAGATGTGTGTGTGCGCGCGCGCATGTGTATATATACATACACACACACACACACACACAGTATAATGGTCACTTCTTAAAGATGCAGTCTATATCACTGTAGTGGAATCCATTCCCAGATTCTTCTGGCAAATGTGCTGGTGAAATCTCTCTGCTGAAGCTGAAAAGATGATTTCTTTAACTCTTCTCAATCCTTTTATTCAATGTAGTGTGAGTGATGCTAAGAGAGCTTTATGGAACAAGTCTGGAAGAGTTTCACATGATATTCTTACTCTATTAACCAATCACTGTTGGTTCAACTTGTTGCTCCAAAGGAGCCCAGAAAAATCTATCCAACATTTAGAATTTATATTGCAGAATAAAGGGAACATATATGTGTGTATCGGTCTCTCAGGAAAATATAGCTTTTTAATAAATTTTGGGCCATCATATTTCAGTCTTGTTTCAACTGTAAGAATATGATCACCTTGAATAATGACTGCATTCATAGAAGGCAGTTAGCTGGAAAGAAAAGGAAAATAAAGTTAGTTGATACAGTGAAATAATTTAAGAGATTGTTATCAGTTCTTTGAAACGGCATTCCATTTACATCAAACTATATAGTCTTCCAACTACTATACTTTTAACACCTGAATCATGCATAAAACATATTTACTGTATTACTTTTCTTATTTTTAGGTACATGCAATTATATTCTTCCTCATATTTTCTCACACTGGCCACAAACATGACACACAAGTTTTAATATGGTTAACTGAATATTAGGGTGAGACAATATGTCACTGAATGATTCAAGTGAATGTCAAGTTCGACTTGGGGTTTAACTGTTAGCTGCCTCATGTAGCTGAAAGAAGAGTGCACTTATGGACCAGGTTCTACTTGACTATTTGACCCTATGCCACATTTTTTAAATCTATGAAATGGGAACAAACACATTGTAGTAAATATATGTAAAAATTACTCTGTAAATGCTGGTTATAAACAGATCCCAATAATGTGTGATTTATGTATTTCACAACATGTTGCTTAGGTTGAGATAGACATTACTTCTTTTAAATTCATTCCATATAAAAGGTTTAACTCACGAGTTTCAATTTTCATTCAAATCTGTTAGCCACTATTAACCAAACCACATTGTCTAAAAGCACAAGAGTTTTCACAGCATACCATTAGCATTCCTCAGCAAGAGTAACATTAAATTTTCAGAAAGTAAACATTTCACATCACAAAAAAAGCCAAATCAGAAACAGCTAGTTCACAGCATTTGTTAGACTTAACAAAGTTTTTATGGTTTCAATTCTTGCAAGTTAGAAAGAAGGAAAGAGGAGGGAAGGAGAGAGGGGTGGAGGGAGAAAGGAATCCCATGCTATGTTCACAAACTAATACAGTTGTAGGAACTTGAAAAGACTGTAAATTTTACTTCTCTGCATATGGCTTCTTTGGAATGAACAGAAAGTACCAGAATTAGCTCCATTTGTTATTTCTACATGTTTCATTCCTAAGATAAAAAATTACAATTCCAACTGCATTGAAAATATATAGCCAATAAAGAATCTGAACATAGCATTTCACTTTTATACTTAACATGGAAATTTCAGTTAGAAACTTGTCTGAAAACTACTTTTCAAATAAGTACTGTCAAAAACAACTTAATAAAATTTCAAACTGGTCAAAAATAATGAAAACCCAAAGTGCAAACCACATGCACTACTTGGAAATACTAAAACAACTCATTTCTCATTTTTTGATTTACCCCATTTACTTCTTCAGAAATCAAAAACATCGTCATCATCATCACCACCATCAACATCATCAAATGACCAATCCCAGTCTTTAAATGCCAAATCAAGCAATCTGCAATAGGAGGTTTGCAAATTTATACTCAAACACTCTTTAGAAATGACAGTTTAATATGCTATGATCAAAAAAATCACACTTGGTGCTGTAAGCATTTTAACTTTCCCTTCATTGATAACAACATGATTAAAATTAAGGTGGAAGCACACAGGGAAATGCAAATGCATATAATCATGTTGACCAGGTATGCTTTCCAAACTACCAGAGAACTGAGGACAGAGATAGTATTTAGGGGGAAGACACAATCTTCTTTCCACTGGGCCCACATGAAGACGTGACCACCCTGATGCCCAGTTTAAGAACTGAAAGCTCAGTGTGTGTCAATGTTCCCTTCACAAAAGTGCCCAGTTAGCTCACATTTTCACAGAATTGTACCATAAGCCCTGGTATGAAAGGTGAGTAATATTAAGAATGTAGCTTTCTCAATTCCAGCAGGACCCTACTTTTTCAACGGGTCACCAAAAGTTAAGCCTTCCGTAAAAAAAACTACAGATAAAGGGAAACACACAGGTAGATAAGCAGCATTGGCAACTTATCTTGGCCAAATAAACTGGACTTAGAACAGGGGTATATGTGGTCTTTTCTTTCCAATCCAACCCAACCATCTAATAGTGCAATCATTTTTATTTTTAAAAACAGGAGTACCTTTCTCATTGTTCATAACTGTGACGTTCACGAATACATTTGTGCCAAGGACCCATCTGTGGTCACTATGTCAGTGGTTCTTAAACTTTACTGTGTATGATTTATCCAGTGCTATGTATAATGCATATTCCCAGGCTTCATCTCAAGAGATCCTGATATTATTAAATTGGGGGTGGGGGGTGGGGGAAGTATTTGCATTTTAAGATGAATTCTGATGCAGCTGCTTGACTTTGAGAATCATTGACAGGGTAGGTTGATGGATGATTACCCGACTCAAATTACTCCAATATGTGCTAAATGCAGAATATTTGATTAATAAGCACACAAACTTAGATACAGTTATTCACTTAAAATATATCACAGCCTAGTATATACTCATACTCATTGTTTTAGGCTTACATGTAAAGTAACTTTTAGCTATGGTTTCAACTCTACTACTTGGGAGACTGAGATCAGTAAGCCTTCCTGGGTATCGAAGGCCCCGTTTTAGCATACTTTATGAAAAATCTGCATTTCATATCCTTCCAAAACCTTTGAAGAATGTGTGAAGCGTGTGCCCATGTCGCAATCTTCAAATTTTAAAAGTCTCATCACTAGGCTATCAGTGTAATGCACGACGAGACTTCCTTAAAACCTCTCCCTCCTCCCCTCCCACTCAGTCATCTAATTCTTGTCATTTCAACTTAAGAATCTTTCCTTAGAGGGCGGCGGTGGCGGCGGCGGCGGCGGCGGCTTGGGGCCCGGAGCCTTTTGTTTGGGGCGGCGGGGGCCCCGGAGCGGCGAGGCCCGCGGTTTCCCCTGCTCTCTAGGTCCCGGCCGCCTCTCGTGGGGGTGGGGGTGGGGGTGGGGGTGTTCCCCTGGGCCGGGGCCTCGTCTCAGGCGCCCCAGCCCCGCCCGGCCCGAGGGGAGGAAGCGGCCCAGCCACCGTCGGAGTCGCCGCCACAGCCCTCTGCGCTCCGGACCGAGGCCGCCTCTCGCCCCCGGGGCCGACGCCATTAAGATCAAGGAAGCCAAGAAACCCTCTTTCCCATGGTTTGGCATGGACATCGGGGTAACTCTGGTAAAGCGCTCGTATTTTGAACCTATCGATATCACAGCAGAGGAAGAAGAAGAAGAAGTTGAGAGCTTAAAAAAGTATCCGGAAATACGTGACTTCTAATGTAGCCTATGGATCCACTGGTATTCGGGATGTGCACCTTGAACTGAAAGATTTAACACTTTTGGGCTGGAGAGGGAACTTGCACTTCATCAGATTTCCAACCCAGGACCTGCCTACTTTTATCCAAAGGGGAAGAGATAAAAACTTCTCAACATTACCCACGGTGCTATGTGCTACAGGAGGTGGTGCCGACAAGTCTGAAAACGATTTTCACACAGTTGGAAACCTCCACCTGCACAAACTGGGTGAACCTGACCGCCTTGTAAAAGGGCCTGCAGTACACAGATTCTGTCAGGTTCAATGGACAGGCAGAGCGCTATTATTTTGCTAATGCCTCAGAACCTGAGAGATGCCAAAAGATGCCTTTCAACCTGGATGGTCCCTATCCACTGCTGGTAGTAAACACTGGTTCCGGAGTCAGTATTTTAGCAGTCCATTCCAAAGACAACTATGAACAAGTAACTGGGACAAGCCTTGGAGGGGGTACCTTTCTGGGTTTATGTAGTTTATTGACTGGCTGTGAAAGTTTTGAAGAGGTTCTTGAAATGGCATCCAAAGGTGACAGCACCCAAGCTGACAAGCTGGTCCCTGATATTTACAGAGGAGATATGAAAGAGCTGGTCTGCCTGGTTGGGCTGTAGCGTCTAGTTTTGGGAATATGACTTATAAGGAGAAGCGAGAATATGTTAGTAAACAGCATCTAGCAAGAGCTACATTAGTTACTATCACCAATAACATTGGTTCTGTGGCACGAATGTGGCCTGTTAATGAGAAAATCAACAGTTGTCTTTGTTGGAAACTTTACGTGTCAATACTCTCTCGATGAAACTTTCGGCATATGCACTGGAATTACTGTCAAAAGGTCAACTGAAAGCATTGTTTCTAGAGCATGAGGGGTATTCTGGAGCAGTTGGTACACTTCTTGGGCTGCCAAATTTCAGCTAAAGCATCGGGTTTCTCTTTGTTAATAAATGTCATTCAAGAGGAACTGAAGACCAGAGGTGTTATTACTGCATTATTTGTCACTGGGAACCAAAGGATAAAAGAGTAGCACTATTCCTGTTGATTTTTAAGTGTCAGAATGGTAAGCTGCTATATGTTGCGATATTAAAAAGAGAGATTCAGTAATGTGAAGTATTTCTAAGTGAAATGCTTTCCCTTCTGTATACAGCCAGTGTTAAATCCTTAAATGCAATACAGCCTCTGATTATTGAGCCTCCTCTGAAAAAGATCTTCTATTTATTTTATTTTATGTAGCCAACATTGCAGTACTGTATGTTCAAACATGAATCTTAAAGTCTCAGAAATGTTTAGCTCATGAAAAGAATTGATTCTGAGTATTTTTTACAAGTCTGTTCTATGTGTGCTTTGGTTACTAGTAAGTGGACAGTAACATACCCTGTATTGAAACTTACTGAAATGGCAATCAAAGATGATCATTTTTATGTGATTTTAGAAATGTTAAAGCAATATTAATCATCCATTACTGTTGTTTTCCAAACATATCTTCTCCCCAAAAGCATGTTTATGTGATCTTTCCCCAGAAGTATAACCTTTTTCAAATGCCATAATTTAATTGAAATACTATTGTTAAACATTAGCCTGAATTTTAAAATGAATCCTAGAAAATGCACATAATTGGTGATACTGCAGTTTTTGTATTTTAAGTTTATCAGATAGTACATTTTAAAACGTTTTTTAATTGGAGGCTTAATTACTTATTTGAAAGTCCATTCAGTGAGGTCCCAGGACTATTTGAATGGAGTATGGTTTACATGTATTGGTAGGGTTCTGTGCTCTTCTCTCTATACCACATTTACCTTAGGCCCAAAGTTAGCCATTTCTGTTTAATTAGGTCTGAACCATCAAAGCTAAGGACTGTCTTCCACTGTGAACAGCAACAAAATCATTTATTCTAAATGGATGTTATGGAAATTTAAAAGACGAGTTGTTTTGAAACTATGGGCATCTGAGGCTGTATTGCAGAATTATAAAAGGATCAATGTTTCATACATCCTGGTAATAAAAGCATTATAGTTCCCCCCCCACACACACACAAAAAGAATCTTTCTTTAACTTGGTTTCTTCTCTCCATTTTCACTGTCAATACTTTAGTTCAGGATCTCACTAAGTCAAAACATACTGATCTCTTGTTGACAGCTCCTACCAGAACAAATCAAAACTCCTATAGCACAGTGAACATGGTCCTTTTCAATCTGGCTCAGAGCTTTCTCTCCAGTGTCATCTTCTACCACTTCCTGTTATTACCCTCTCCCCACCCTAACCCAATACAACATTACAAACACATAGGTAGTTCTGACAACTAGTGCCTCTACACATAACATTTTGCCTAAAGCTGTCTTTCACCTTATTTCTTTGCCTGGGAAATTACTGATCCGCCATTTTTTTAAGACCGTTCTTGATGTTTTAATGGCAGAATTCTCTACGCTTTCCTTTGTTCTCCCATAACACTTGTTCATGCCTCCATAATAAACAACATGTTAAACAAAACTGTAATTATCTGTTTGATTGTCTATGCTCCTCCATTAATTGATCAATGGGCATACACTTCAGGCCTGTAAAACTTATTGCCAAAGACTGCTTCAGAAGGGGTTTAGTTTTCAGTTCTACTAGCATTTAGTTTTGAGTTCCACTTAGCGGCACATGATTGGGCTTGTTTCTTTACATCTCACCAATACTAAGTTTCTTAATCCTTACCACTTTGGCAGGTGAGAATATTTTTACAATATAGTTTTAATTTTAATTTCTTTGCTTAGTAATCAGGTTGATCACTTTTTCATATTCATGGTAATGCCTATATGTTCCTCACTAATTTTTATATTGGGAAGAGTCAATTCCCTTTTTCTAAATGACTTATATAAGAACTCCATGCACAAAGATACTAACCCATCTTTCGCAGATGTATTGTAAAATATGTGGTGTTTTTAAATCTACAAGGCTTTAATTTTTGGTTAGTCAATCTTTTTATTTTCTTTCTTTGCTTTTATTATTAGGAAGTTCTTCTCTAATCCAAGATCAGATACATATTCCCCTATTTTCTTCTACTTCATTTATGGGTTTATTTTTGACACTTCAAGTTGTATATAACTTTACTAATTTTTTCCCAATTAGTCTATTAATGTTCTAATATTTAGAACTGGAAAAAATAGAGGTGAGATAATGATAAAGTAATAGCTTCCCCCCACCCTTAAGTTTTAACTGTATTGGCAACGCTTTATTTCTTAAAACTGAATAAACTAGTATTGGTTGCATTTTTGCTTTATACTTTTCTACGTGGCTTAAATAATTTTAAAAAATCTTTAAAGAAAAAGATAATTAAAGAGAAATGCCCTCAGCAGGGACCAGTATTTTGTGTCTTGCACTGGAACAAATTAGGATCTCTCCAAACTGTCTTCATCAAAAGTCGGCATTTTATTCACCAATTTCTTACTTTTCCAGCATAGTATTTCTAATTCAAAATTACAGAGGAAACATTCTTCTAGAATGGCATTTCTATACGTTGCTTTATAAACTGTCAATTAATTCAAGTCTACTTGAATCACTGTGAGGCAGTGAAGTATTACAGTTGAGAATACAGGATCTGGAACTAGACTATCTGGATCTAAACTCATGGCTCTGCTACTTATTAGCTGTGTGACCTTGGGCACACAATGTTTCTGTGCCTTAGTTTCCTCATCTGTAAAATATAGAGATAAATAGCTAAATCACAGGGTGGTTATGAGGATGAATTAGTACAGTTAAAGCTCTGAAAAGAGTGCCTAGCATACTATAACATGCCCTCGAAAATTATTTTATATAATAAAATTATGTTATTTTATATAATAATAGTAGCTAACACTTATTACTTTAAAGCACTTCACTACAGAAAAAGGGAAGTGCTGCAAAGAGAGGTAAAGGGAGAATCAGAACAAAGAATGTCAGAGGCCAAAGGAAAAAAATAGAATGATGCAGTTGTTAACAAAGGAATAAAAAAAAGATTAGATGAATATTTATGGATACTATGTTTTAGTGTGTATAGAAATATATATATTTGATGATGTCTAATGAAGCCAAACATTTGTTTTAAGAAAGACAGCATGTGAGTTAGTCCAACTAAAGCTAGACTGACTAGTGCTAAGACTAATAGTAAATAAACACAAATGAAGAGCTAGCTATTAAATTACTGGTGATTCACACCAGAAATTCTGTTCCTAGGTTTTCTCGGATCATCGTTTAAAGCTCTACCCATTCGTCCATAGGAATATGTTACAAATTAGTAGGGTATTGCAGACCATCCAGTCCAGTGCTTGACTCCCCGAGAGCCATGCTGCGCGACATCAGACTGCATACACAGGACCGATCAAGGAGCGCCGCTCCCTCTCAGTTCTGCCAAGCGGTCATCTAAATCAGGGGCACACCTGTGGCGACAGGGCACTCACTATTCTAGAGCAAGCCAATTCTTTCAATTTTGCAAATCTGACTGCTTGATAGTTCTTCCCAGCTGACTGAAAAATATGCCTCTCTGCTTAGTTCTTCCAAGGAAAAATCCTTTAAATCTTTTTTGTTATTTATGACCTCCCATCCTTTCAAAACACTTCCTCAGAAGACTAAAATATCCTTAGTTCCTTCACTTGCTACATGTGTATGTAACACCTTCAAATGACCCACTACTCCCTCAGTAATTCTCTTCTGTATACCTTCCAATGTGTGTACGCTACTCGTAAAATGTGACACCCAAAATGGAATGCAAAATGTAGGGTTATTCACCTAAGGACAGACACAGATACAATTTTATAAGTTAATGAAGCAATGGAGGCACAGATGTTAAAAGCAATGGAAATAATGTTGCAGAGGCATAATAAAATGCAAAACTGTATTTTAAATTTGCCCATCTTTACATTTAAAATTTTAAAGAGCGTATTAGATTTTAAAATTCAAAAAAAAAAATCCCTGTACATTTTACAGTCAGTTTTGGTATTAGTTTTATCTACATGCATAGTTGTGAAAGGAAGAAATCCCTATTACTTACTGTTGCTATGCAAAATGTATTAAAAAAAAATCAGTGAAGAATGATTCGAAGGGCAGGGCCAGAACTAAAAAAAAAGCAACAAAAGTCAAAAGTAAATGTGCTTTCAAATAAATCCTAATGCTGAGCTGGGGGGCAAGAAAATGATAAGTCATTGAAAACATGCCTCACTTGGTCCGAAAACTGCTTCATAAACTGTCTTAACACATGTAGTGAAATCATTAACTTGTCAAACAGCACAAAAGAATAAAATATACTAAAAAAACTATAGCTGTTATAGTCTTGAATCTAACAAATTATCTTCCTTTCTAGAGTCTCAAAAAGAAAAAGAGTAATACCTATTCTACTCCATGAGTATTTTAAAGATCAAATGAAAGAATATATAGAAAGTTAAAAGAGAATATATTGGATTGGCCAAAAAGTTCATTCAGGTTTTTCCATAACATCTTACGGAAAAACCCAAACGAACTTTTTGGCCAACCCAACATATGGAAGCACATTGGAAGCTATAAAGCACTATATATTGTCAGGTATTAAAATAGCTTGGCATTTATGCATTAATGGTTCTACAATATTAATAATAGAAATTTAATTTTTAGATGTTTTGCACAGGGTACATGGAATGACCTTCAGTGTCTCCGAATTCTTTGAGTTTCTTCAGGTCAATTACTATCATATAATCGCTAATTCTACAATATTTAGTTTTATCATACCTCACACAAAAATTCAACACTTTCACTGCTGAAACACCAATTCTACCTTTGTCATTCTAAATTATTTCCTTGAGATATTAGTTTCAAGAACAGTTTCATACACAATGTTGTGGCTAGAATGAAAATATTTCTGATAATACAGCCAATGCACATCATTATTCATATACTGAAGGTCCTGTGTTAGGGAACAAAAAGGACACTTGAAATCAGATACATGATCTAAGTATATACTTTATCCTTTAGCTAACCAGATGTTCATTTCAATGAATAGCAGTATTTATTTATAAATACTGTATTAGCTGGTAAGTCAAGAAATGGTTATTCTGAATCAAAAATTACTATAATGCAGCTATATGAAAATGGTTCCATCAAAATGTTTTTGTGCGGGCTTCCCTGGTGGCGCAGTGGTTGAGAGTCTGCCTGCCAATGCAGGGGACACGGGTTCGAGCCCTGGTCTGGGAGGATCCCACGTGCCGCGGAGCGACTGGGCCCGTGAGCCATAATTACTGAGCCTGCGCGTCTGGAGCCTGCGCTCCACAACAAGAGAGGCCGCGATAGCGAGAGGCCCGCGCACGCAATGAAGAGTGGCCCCCGCTTGCCACGACTGGGGAAAGCCCTCGCACAGAAACGAAGACCCAACACAGCCATAAATAAAATAAATAAATTAATTTTAAAAAAATGTTTTTGTGCAATAATAATCTCTATCTTTACTCCATATTCCCAACTCCACCTCAATTATAAAAAATGCCCACTATATTCATTAGTTAATATTTGCATCTTTAAAGCTGATCTGTATTACTCTTTAAATCTGAGACAAGTTATTATTTTAAACTTATAGATTTGAATTAAGATTTAAGATTTCAGTCCTGCCCCAACAAGTCTCTAACATAAGAGGTTTCAGAGGTTTGCAAATAATAAAAACAATGTGTGTACCTGACACTTAAAGGTCTGTGTGTGCATCCTGTCTACTAAATCAATCAATTAAGTCAATGTGCTTACAAAATCCTAAAATATTATGATTATGTATTGGGCTGGCCAAAAAGTTTGTTCTTATGGGAAAACCCGAATAAACTTTTTGGCCAACCCAATACATATACATGACAGAAATGAGCCCTTCATATTATTTTTGGTTGAATTTAATATATATGTGTGATTCAGTAAGTAAATTTAGTACATCCAGCTGAATCAATGAATGACGCATGCACAATGAAACAGTTTCAAACATTTGGTATTCCACAGATCATGATAATACCAAAGAAAAATTGCAATTAGGAAAGTTTGTAATTTGAGTATAAACAGCAAAATATTTTTTTAAACACTTTAAGTTTTACCACATTTTAATTTATTACCTTGGTTTGTTTGGGGCAAGCTGTCGACTTGGCCGCCTAATAGACTGGTTTTGTTGTATTTTCATTGAAGTTCTAGGAGATGACCGTGCAAAAGGGTCTGGAGCTGGAGGCTTTTTAGGTATCTTTTTCACTAACCGACTAACCCACTTCTGCTGCTCTTCTGTAGAGTTTGCTAATAACAACAGATTCTTTGCCGATGAAATGTCGTAATAGACTATAAAGAAATATTTGAAAAAGATTAATATGTTTAAAATGACCTGAACATACATAATACTGATGGAGCAAATAATTTACCCTTTACCTTTGCAAGGTGCTATGAGTTCCTCCTTTTTATCCATGTGATCTTTGTGACATTTAATGTGACAGCGACGGCACTCTAAGGCAGGGGGAGGTTTAAACATGTGCCACAGTGGCTTCATACATGCCTCGCAATTGGTTGGGAAATGATACAGAGTAGGAATAAATTCATGTCCCTTGTGGCAAATGTAATTTGACTTTTCTCCCACCGGCTCCACTGGAAATTCTTGTTCCTTCTTACTTTCCCCTTCATTGGCATACAGGATCTATAAACACCAAAAAGCACAATGAATGATCTTCAAACACAGGCTATTTTTTACGTAATAATGATTCTTATAGCCTAAATAAAATTAGCCTAAACTATTCAATGAGAAGAAAATGCATTTGATGTTCTAATGTTAGTAGGTTCAAATCAAGAGCTCAGATGAGAAAAGTCATTAGCCAGTCACTTTGGTTCACATTTCAAAAGAATCAATCCTGTTCAAATGATGCCTCCTTATTTTCTCCATGTCATCTTCCTGTGTTTCAGCAATCTTATCAGAATAGGCTAGCAAAAGGTAAATCTGCACTTGATTAGTGTTAGAAAGTTTTTCTGGGAGGGAATGTTCAAAACACCTGAAGAGATGTGGAAATTATATGAACTGAGGCTCTGTGATTCTCAAAAATAGACAACTTGGTGATAACTGCAAATATAGTTTTAATTGAAAAGATTTGTATTTGGAGAGTTGAGGAAGAAAAGAAAAGAGGAAAGGATGTATAATATACTCCAAATAAGCATTCTAAGCATTCAGAAAGTAAGCAGCCAACTTTCCCACAGTACACCAAGCACAATGGCTTTTACATGGAAGGAACTCAGTAATTGTTGGTTTGACTGACTTTAAAATGGAAGTAATAAAGGGGAGAATTTGTCTTCACCTTAAATTGGAAGTAAAAGGGCTCCTGGGGGCAAAATTTAACTTCACAAGCAACTTTTTTAACTTCCTAGAGGGCTGAGCATAAAACTAAAAACAGGAGGACATTCATGCTCAAAAAATATCATAACCAACCTTGAACAAAAGGATATAGCAAAGGCTAGAAATGTGATATAAACACACTACAGAGTTTAACAAGTAAAATGGAGAGAAGAATTAAGATGTATGTAAATAGCATAAGCATGAAAGTCACAAAGGAACAAACCACCTTTAAATGGGACTAAAATTGAAAGATAATCTGAAAAAGCCCCAAGAATAAAGAAATTTGTTATGTCATGTCATGCTGAGAATGTATAAAGGTGAAAAAACAAAACAAACAAACCACAAAATAAAACGGTTTACCTGGAATATCCTTGGAATTTCTTTAGCATCTGCTCTATATACATCTGTCTGTGTAACTGGTCGGACATGAAATAACTTGCTATAAAAGATTTTTAATAAAGGAGTAAAGTATTACCAAAGGATCAAATTATTTTTGTTATCCTATACTTATTGTCAGAAATTAAAACTGACTACTCTGACCCTTGTTAGAAGGTCAGAGAATATCCTGCTCTATAAATTCAATCACTCCTTGCATTTTGAGAAATTTCCAGTAAGTCAGAAATTTTCTAATTAGTCTCAGAAAACAACATTATTAAAGACCCATGAAATAAAGATGTTTTAGCCAACTCTATATCCCAGACTTTCATCTGTATGAAGCAAAATTAGAAAATGTAACAACAGTATGCTAGCAGCTATACTATATGAGTATATACATTGTACTATATGACTAATAAATTACACTAACTTGACGAAAAGGTCACGTCACTCTTAACCTTTAAAAGATAAAGTTCCTAAATATTCTAATAAAAATACTTACTCTATATCTAAAACCATGTAAGGATTCGATTGTTCTTTATCCTGTTCACTGTCATAGAAAAGGATCTTCTTACTGCTTACAATCACATACTGTTAAAAAGAAAGAGGAAAGGAATTCATGATTAAAGTTAATATATATCTTATTTATTTTTTCTTTGAAAATAAATTCTATATTAGCAATAAAAATCATAGAAAATATAAATTAAATACCTAAAAAGTTATCTTAATGTATTCTTAAAAAAGTCTTCCTCAAAATAACAATAAATTTGTTTGTATATACTTTAAACAAGCAAATTGGGGGGGGCGGGGGGGGAATAAATTCAAATATTTTTTGGACTGATTTCACTTCAAGATCCAATAGCATAAGTAACCTTATTGCTATGGTTTGAATGTTTATATTCCCCCAAATTCATATGTTAAATCCTAACACCTAATGGGATGGTATTAGGAAGAGGGGTCTTTGGAAGTTGATTAGGTCATGACACCAGAGCCCTCATGAAAGGGATTAGTGCTGTTATAAAAGGGGTTCCAGAGAAATTCCTACACCTTCCACCATGAGGACAGAGCAACAAGTCTGTAGCCTGGAAGAGGACCTTCACCAGAACCCAGCCATGCTGGCTGGCACCTTGATCTGAACTTCCAGCCTTCAGAACCATGAGAAATTAATTTCTGTTGTTGACAAACTGCTCAGTCTGTGGCATTTTGTTATAGCAGCCTAAGGCTAATAAGACACTTATCAAAAATGAACATAATATCGATAATCATAGTACCAGAGGAAAAGAAACAAATGGGACTTTCTGTCATATCCAGAGTTGTTTTCCCACTGAAACAACAAAAGCACCAAGGTCAACAGGCTTCTATTTTCCTAACACCAAAAACTATTTTATTATTAACAACATGGTAGTGATGAAAAGGTTTTTTTTCATCACTACATAAAGTATCTTATGTACATAAGATACATAAAATTATATTATTCCAAATCAGAAAGTGCAAACAAGTTTTACGTGTCTAAAAGTTCTACTTATATATATCTTACAACTACAAAAGTGAAATGGCTGTAGCTAAACTAAAAGCAAAACACAAGAACCATTTTCAAATACCTTTTTAACCCATCCAAATTTCTTAGTGTTGTTTCGCACAGGCAATGAAAGCCATCCTTCTAGTCTTGATTCTATAAATAAGCACAAGATATGAGAATAAATATAACAAGTCTCTTAAGAAAATGAGGAATTTAATAAACTTTTAATATGAAAGTCACAAATCAAATATGCCGTTCAGAATTTATTATACATCATCTAAAATATGATAATAATGCAGGATCAGTATAAGCAAGTTATACAATGCAAAACAAAATCCAGGTTATATCACACTGGAAATACATATCCTGTAGTTTATAACATCAAATGCCCTGTTAATTAAATACATGCATTTGCAAAGTTCCACAGAAAAGTTGCAAAAAAGAAAAGCAGCTCTCTATTCTCACCAGTACACCTGTATTAGAATCCTCTATTTTTCCTTTGGAAGAAGGCCTAATTACAGGTATAGTGCACATCTTCTTTGAAGAGAAAACATTTTAAGTGAGTAATTACGTGTTCAGAGAAAATGGACTTTTAGAATGGCTATAATAAAATGAAATAAAATTGTGTAAATTACAGATCAAATATGGCTAATAAGCAGCAATAAACCAAAAGATTCCTAAATTCCAAAATATTAAAATCAATCAAGTTCTAGTTCAACCAAGGAAACTCTCTGAACCCTTAGAATTTGTTCTAATGGTATTTGATCAGTTTATTATTTTAGTGAAATAATTAAGTGAAATAAGCATTTTTGGAGGTTATGCTAATAATAAAAGTGCCTATCACTTAATATCTACTATGTGTCTGAACTGTGCTAGACACTTTACGTAAATCTTTAACCCTCACAACAACGCCACAGAAGGTCACATGGGGACACGTCTCTGATTCCAAGGCTTATACTCTCTCTCTCACATCAATAACCTTCCAGACTCCATGAACAGAAATGATGTCGTTATAAACAGCCATATTCTCAACTGTCTGGACATGGTCCTAGGCCAAGACTAATCAGATGACCTCTAACAATATGGTTAAGACTGAAATAATTTTATTGCTAAGATCTGAAACAACTTCAGTATAATCACCTATGATTTATACTGATATATACCTGGGAAATGTGATGACAATGTAAATAAATATAGCTAGTTTACTTTGAATTCAACTAATAGATTAAATTTTACTTTACATTCAACTGCTTATACACTACTTTCCTGTGGCATTTACTTTAAACGTTTTTTGTACTCACACTAACTTTGTGTTAAACATAACAATTTATGGGTTTTCCATCTGGTTTCTTCACTTAAACTATAAATCTTTTCAGCACAAGGATAAGGTCAAATTGTCTTATGCTTTTTTTAAGGCCTAGCCAATGTTGACGCAAGGAAAACCTAAACACATCCTCTAAAACAGTCTACACGTGCTTTTTCTGTACTGTCATTCTTGATATGAAACTTCAGAAAGAATTTCTTCTTGGTTAAAAATGGAAGAAACGGACAGTGAAACCGTATGTTCTTAAATGATATAAAGTACTGCTCCATTTCTTGTAAGCTGAAAAAATAAATCTATCAATTGTAATAGCAATGCCATGTGAAAATACTTTAAAAAACAAATTCTTTGTTCATGCAGCAGTTTCTTTTTAACTGAGACTTGTTAACTGAGCAACTTGTTAGAGTTAGTGAATATTAGTTAATGTTACAACAATTTTTCAAAAGGACTATAATTATGGGTAGTGGAAAAAAAACCCAGAGGCGAAAGACTTTCAGGATATCACCTGTACCATTAGGTTCCGATGAAATAGGTAAGTAAGGCACAGATTCTTCTTCTGAGTCAGAATCAGAGTCAAGAAGCATATGAGAACTGGAAGGCTTAGTGGCAATATTGAGAGAAGTAGAGGAACGTTGGTAGGTGAATGACATGGATTCCATAGTGTGTGACTGAGTGATATGAACTGAACACCCAACATAAAAGGAAGTAAGAATGCAGAAAGAAGTTAAGAAAAAATAAAACGAAAGCTTTAAAAGAGAGCTATGTACAATATAGAAAGAGTTAATTTAAATAACTAAATATGTGAAATTTACATTTGTATTTTTTAATAAAAAATTTTGTGAAAAATAAATAAAATAATTTAAATTGTCATTGGAACCTCCACTCTAAGGAGTAGGTTTTCCCTTAAAGAAATGACAAACATTTTTCCTCAAGAGCAAAGTCAGTCAATGTCTTAAAACAATCAATTGATTTAATTTAAGACAAAAGTAAACATAAGGACTGGAAACAAATCTGTACCTGGAAACCCATCATCTGCTTCAGCATCCCCTGGTCCACTGCCTATACTGGAACTATCCAGACCAATATGCAAGGCCTGGAGCTGGGACCGCAACTGCTCAATGTCACTGTCTTTACTGTCCAGTGTCATCTGTAGTTCAATTCGAATCTGACTCTCTTCAGCTATTTGCTACAAGAAATTAAATTACGTTAAATTAACTGGATGTTATACATCTTATAATTTTGCTTCCTAGTTCAATAATACAGTAGTCTCTCCTAGTCCAAGGTTTCACTTTCTGTGGTTTCAGTTATCCAAGGTCAACTGCAGTCTGAAAATATTAAATGGAAAATTCCGGAAATAAACAATTCATAAATTTTAAATTACATGCCATTTCCGAGAAGTGTGATGAAATCTCACATTGCTTGGCTCTGCTTGCCTGGGATGTTAATCATCCCTTTGTCCAGCTTATTCACAATGTATATGCTATCCACCCCCTTATAGTATAGGAAAAAATATAGAAAGTATAGAGTTCAGTACTATCTGTGGTTTCAGGTACCCATTGGGGGTCCTGGAACATATCTCCCTTGCATAAGGGGTGACTACTGTAATTATTAATAGAAATGCTCCATAAGCTATAAAGTATATACAGATGTGAAAATAATTCTACTTCTTAAAAAGAAGTCTTCAAAAAGTATTCTTACAGCCTGCATTTCATTCAGTTCTTTCTGATACTTGATCATCTGCTGAGTCAGTTTTTCACGTTCAGATTTAAGCTCCATATGTAGCTTTCTATTCTCCTTTTCTTTTCTCCGCACATCTGTGTCACTACCACGCTTGACAGGTTCTTTCCGATTCATGATCTCAGCCAATTTATTCACAGCCTTAAAAACATAAAGATAGGTATGTAAATAAACAAAATAAATTATGTTGATGATTTCTTGGTCATTCACCAACAGCAAGTTACAAAACCTTCCCTACACACAGGGCCACAAACACTTTCTATATTAAAAAATACACCCTCTTCATTACTCGTCATCCTTTTCCAACCAATACTCTATTACTTTTTCACTCTCATATTTTCTGAGAACTGTAATTTTAAATGTTTATAGGTTCACTCTAATGTCACCTTCTACCACTTTGGGTTTTTAGTTCCAAGAGAGACTTTTATGAGGCAGATCTTCTTTCATCCTAGAAGAGAGTTTTGCATTGGCATCACACTAATAAAATACAACACGTGTCCAACCACAGAGCAGAGCATCTTGGACCCCACAAGCATTCATGCTGTATATATAATCATGAGAGCTGAGAAAAGAATAGTTAATAATCATGGTGTCTCTTCAGAGTGACCCTTTTTTAGGCTGTCAGCAAATGGTCATTCTCTACCGTTTCTTAAAAGCAGAAAAATTTATCAGATTACAATAAAAAATTAGGATGGATTGTGATTCCATATGGAAAAATTAAGAAAAACTTTAATAAACACTGAACTCAACAATGTTAATCAAATCTAGCTTCTCCCAACCTGGTAAAAATCACATAATCCTGACTGTTCACAAATACTGATACAAGCAATGACTGCTACAGCCAATCTGTCATGTTAGAAGTAAAATGTAAAAAAGGTAAACTAAGAAAAATTTCGAAATCATATTTAGAGCATATTATACACACTTGAGTTTTGAGTGTTCTCTCTGTTAACAGTTGCTTCTCAAACTGTGCTTTAATAGCTGCGGCACTTATCTCTTCATCCTTCAACCTTGATAGTTCTGAAACAGAAGAATGTAAAAATTATACTGATAATTCAGCAACTGACAAGCATTAGGCATATTGAAAATAAACGTTATTCTTATTAGTACATACGCTCTTGGGCATCTTTCCATTTGTTATTTAATTCTTCTTTCTCATTTGCAAGATTGGCAACATCACTAGTCAGTGTCCTATTAGTTTCTTCGAGCTAAGAAATGAAAGTAGAACAAAAATCATATCCTAATTTACAAAATGTTAAGTTTTAAAGCAGTACTTCAAAATAAAAATATCCTAGAATGTTGCCAAAACTCTTGTTTTTCTAAGTACATCTATCTCTACACTTCTTGCCTTTGTCCTACCTTACCAAACTTCACCCTTGATGAAAATTTTGCTAACCATACCAACTTCATATGCACCCCAGGAAGCCAAAAAATTGCCCTCTTTCAAAAATCCTTAGCAGTATTTTAAATGAAAAACAATTTAGTAAACTAAAAAAAGCAAATACTATAACAAAGCTCTGCATTCCATCATGCAGAATAAATTTTAAAACCATAATTTAATTTCTTACCGAACATTGCTTTAAAACAGAAAATAAAATTTTACTAAAGAAGTTGACATTCTTTGGTAATCACTTCAAATCCTATTCCTCTTCTTCCTTCCTGAAGGATATTTTATTGTGAATTATGTGTTCATCCTTCCCATCCATGATTGTATACTTTTATTACATATACGTGAAATAATATAATGCGGTTTTATGTGATTTTAAACTGTCCATAAATAGCATCATACTGCATTTATCTTTCTGTAATTGCTTTCACTCAACATTATATTAAGAATTAAATTGTTGATATATATAAAGACCTAATTAATTCATTTTAACTGATATAGTAGTTCTATCTTCTACCACATTTCATTTATCATTCGTTCATCTATTAATATAACATTTGAATTTTTTGCTATTACAAACATTTATGCTGCTAGGAGTATTGTGTAGGAATTTCTCTAGCACGTTTATCTTATTATGGACTTTCTTTGGATTATATGAATATTTAAAATTTACTGGAAATTGCCATACTGTTTACTATACTATAGTGTGCCATATTAAATTTACACTCTGGATAGCAGTAAATAATGTTATTTTCCAGATACCCTTCAAACATTTGAAAGTAGTCAGATACTGAATTTTTGCCCAAATGATGGGTATGAAATGGCATTTCAAAGTTATTTTATCTAGCCTTTTCCTAAAAAATAGTGAGGTTAAACATCTGCTCATATTTTTAGGTTTTCTCTTTTGGCCAATTTTTCCTTTGGATTATTTAACTTTTTCGTATTGAACTGTAGGAGTTCCACTTATATTCTAGATACTAATCCCTTGTTCAATAAATACATTACAAATATCTTTCCCCTGTCATTTATTTGCTATCTTCTGTTATAAGTAAATTTTGGATTCCATTCTAATATTTAAAACATTTTATTTTTCATATTTAAAGTTCTTAAGATAGCTAGAATTTACCACTGTATATGGTAAATGACAACAAGAAACTAATTTTATTCCTTTCCACATAAAAATAGTTATTCCAAAACCACTTATGAAATCTGTATCCTTTCCCATTGGTTTGTATACTGCCACTGATACCGTATGCCAAGCTCCTGTATGTGTATGATGAACCTATTTCTGGCCCCCCTACTCATTTCCACTGAACAGGATTAAATATCCCTGTTCTAGTGCCAAACTTTTAAATTACTGTAGCATTTTAATAGGTCTGGATAATTGATAAGGCAAACTCAACTACTTGATATTTTACTTCTATTTGAAATTTTTCTTGCAATTTTTTCAACCTACATATGACTATCTTCATGATTAAACTTCATGATTAGTTTTAAGGTTCTTTTAAACTAAGACTGGTTTAACAAGGAAAAAAAGACAAACTGTTTTCTTTTTGGTATTTCCCTTTCACTTTAGTCCTTTAACTCTGAATTTACCAACAGGTGAAGAAGCCATTGGAAGTAGTTTTCTTTTGAGCCTCTCTCTGCCAAACACTGAGAAGCTGATGGTTCACTAGGTCAAATATCTTGTAGCCAGCATATACAGTCTTTCATTTTAGGTCTATGTTACTTTCTTAGTATTTCTAAGGAAGATTTATGATACAGTAATTTAATTAGAACCAAAAAAGAACCAAGCATTTTACTTACAGACGCAATTGTAGCATCTTTTTCAGTGAGTTCCTGTTTGTGTCTAGCCATCATCTCTTTGATCTCCAGCTCTTTCATGATTTTCTCTTTTTCCAAATCAGAATATTGTTCTTCAGCAATTGAGCGAGCCAGCTGCTCAGAATCTGCTTTGGTTAAGGTAATCTCCAGTTGAGCAGCCAAGGAGTCCCTACATTTTAGAGGGATAAAATTTTAATGTTCAATTTTTTACTACAAAGTCAAATTTTTGTCTAATTCACTTCATCAACAAATTTTTATTTGGAGTATAGCAGGCACTGTTCTAGGAGGAGGGTTCATGACTATGAAAAAAAGAGACAAGGATCTTATCCTTACCTTTCATCCTGTAATTCCTGTTTCTTCTGCTGTAATTCTTTACAAAGTTTGGTCTTTTCTTCACATTCTTCTTTAAGTTCCCTAACCTGTGTTTTATAGAGGGTCTAAATAGCAAAATATAATACAAATACGTATCATCATCATCATCATCAGGAATATTATTTCTACACCCAAAAGCTATCCAGACAAAAAGTCCAGTCGAGCACATACAAATATGCTCATAAAACAGTAATGTTGAGCCCATGAGCAAATTAATAGTTTAATGAGCTTTTCTATTTTCTGGTAATCAACCAATTAACTAATAAAAATTCAGCTAATAATTTAGAAGCGTGATTTTCAACTGGAAATCACAGTGAGATTTCCCATTAAATGACACAGATTGATAGGATGAAGAGGCAAAAAAAATATTACTAATTTAGACAAGAAAATTTTGTTGGCTTAAAATCAGTGAAACAGAGGTGACAGTTACTACTTCATATTTTAAAACTGATCTCAAAAAAGTACAAATGTTAAAATGACAATTTTCTTTCTTTCATTATGAAAATATATTCTTCCTCAAAAATCAATGCTTTTATTAATCAACTTCATAGGGTATGAGTATGTGCTTAGAACCATGTTTTTAGCAACGACAATGGATTTCTGTTCAACTATCTACAGTCTCTTGCCCAGGTGTTCCTTTTGTATGTGGGTGGTACAAAACATTCATCCAAAATTCTGTCTGAGGTTTGCTATAAGAATCTATTCTAAAGACAAGATCAGTCTCCTGGTTTTGCAGCAAAACTTTTTAAAAAATTCTACAAATACAACAATTTTCAAAGTAACACGTCTGGAACTTACTGAGAAATACTGCTCTGCTTCAAGCTGATCTTGGAGCTCTTTCATTTGCCCATCTGCATCCTGACGTTCTCTGTGGGGACATTGAATCAAAGGTTTAAATAAGTTAGACACATATTATGCCAGCAACTCTTAAAATGTGGTCTAGGGGGCTTCCCTGGTGGCGCAGTGGTTGAGAGTCCGCCTGCCTATGCAGGGGACACGGGTTCGTGCCCCGGTCCGGGAGGATCCCACATGCCACGGAGTGGCTGGGCCCGTGAGCCATGGCCGCTGAGCCTGCGCGTCCAGAGCCTGTGCTCTGCAACGGGACAGGCCACAGCAGTGAGAGGCCCGCGTACCGCAAAAAAAAAAAAAAAAAAAAATGTGGTCTAGGAAACCCGTGGGAGTACTGAGACTCTTTCAGAGAATTCATGAGGTAAAATTATTTTCATAATACTAAGAATCATTGTTATTTTTAAAGCTTTAATTATCTCAGTGTATATGGGCTTTTCTCAAGGCTGTATGACATGATGATTTCATCACTCCAACAGCTAATGAAATATGTGCTTGTATGCTCTTGTGTTTTAAAATTTTCTCAGTTTCAATTTCTAACACAAAAAATAACATTAGATATAACTCACATGTACAAAAACTCTTTGGGGGGCCTCCCTGGTGGCGCAAGTGGTTGAGAGTCCGCCTGCCGATGCAGGGGATACGGGTTCGTGCCCCGGTCTGGGGGGATCCCATATGCCGCGGAGCGGCTGGGCCCGTGAGCCATGGCCGCTGAGCCTGCGCGTCCGGAGCCTGCGCGTCCGGAGCCTGTGCTCCGCAACGGGGGAGGCCACAACAGTGAGAGGCCCGCATACCGCAAAAAAAAAAAAAAAAAAACTCTTTGGGGTCCTCAATAATTTTTAAGAGTATAAAGGGATTCTGAGACCAAATAGGGCTATATTAAACCAATAACACTAAATTACATATTCTCAGGCATGCATTTGTCATCAGCCATTTACGCCAACCAAGTAGCAGAATTAAAAGGGCACCTGAAAATTGATTATCTTAGAATGAGTGAAGAAATGACTGGGAGGGGGCCTGCAAGGAGGTAAAGAGTATAGGTTTTTATATCTAAATGTAAATGGTAACTGCATGGATTTGAACACTTTGTAAAAATTACTGAGTTCTACACTTACCATCTGTTTACTTTTTCTGTACATATTTTAATGTTCAATAAAGAAAAAAATTAAATAAAAAATAAATAGAATAAAAAATGAGCCTAACAATGCATTTAAGAGGTTGGGTTAAAATAAGTTAAAGTCTAGGCTTATTAACAAAATATATATATTACAGTTATTCCAAGTCAAAGCTAAGGGGAAAAAAAAAGTTGGAGAACAACACAACATATGATACAATTAAAAAACAAAACACAAAATAAAATCTATAAAAAACTCAACCCTATAAATATGGTATACATGTACAGGTACAGGCACAGAAAAGGGTGTGGAAGGATTTTTCAAGTAACAGACTGTTAAGATATATTACCTCTGTAGAGATTAACTATGTCTGCATTCATAAAGGAGACCTTATATTGTTTTCTCTTTACCTTTTAATATAGTTCTGAATATTTTATAGTGAGAAAATATTTTACTATCACTTAGATATTTTAAAAATGTATACAGCTGGACTTCCCCGGCAGTCCAGTGGTTAAGACTCCACGCTCCCACTGCAGGAGACATGGGTTTGATCCCTGGTTGGGGAACTAAGATCCCACATGGTGCAGGGCCAAAAAAATAAAATAAAATAAAAATGTAGATAGCAAGAAAAAACTCAGGGAGATTAAATGATTTAATCACACTATCTTCAATTTAATATTACTTAGGACTTTCATCCTTATTTGCATTTTGCTCACTTTGTTTACTTACTTGGCCCTTCAACTTCTGGATAAAAGGGAAATTATCACTCAATGTCACTTAATTGTGTAAATTCTCTATTTTATTATTGATGAGTGTATTATTAAAGAATCATGATTTTTATTTCTCTGAGTGGAAAATGTGAAAGATACTAATTAATAACATATGAAAGAACAAGTTTTAAATATTTTAAATCATCATCACCAGCTAAGCCTGCTTACAGCAAACCCCAGTGTAATTTTAATATCATGATTTCTTGAAGAGCTACCATTCATCATATGTAACTTTTAAAGCTCAACATTCATTAGGTATTTAAGAAAAAATATTTTTCAGAAAGTAACCACATAATATGCACATGGTTACAATTAGATAGTACAGACTAGCACAGAAAAAATTCTAAGTCTCCTATTATCCATATCCATCCGTGGGCTAACCCTATTCCCCTAGAGAAAATCACTTTGTTTCATTTCTGTGTATTGTTCTTTTGGTGGTTACCGCCACATCTCAGCTTATTTCTTGACATACATTTTAATTATTTATCAATTCCCTGCTGCCAGATGTGAGAATTTAGCTCTCACCACCCCTAACCTCTCCCCAACCCCTAATGTAGTTGTATCACTGGTCTAAGTGACATAATCAAACTTCCATTTCCTATTGCCATAAGAACATGTCTAAAGGTGAGTCTTTTTTCATGTATCTTTGCTGGGTCCTTTCAATCTAAAGACTTCTTTTCTAGCTATAGGAAATTCTTTTCTATTATTTCTTTAATAATTTCCTCCCCTGGGTTTCTCTGGAATTCTTTGGTGCTAGAACTCCTGGAACAGTCTGTCTGTGTCTTAGCTTTGCTCTCATATTTTCTAGTTATTCCTTCTTGTTCTATATTTTGTGAAATTTCTTTGACTTTTTTCTTCGAACCCATCTAATAAGTTTACATTGGCAGTAATTTTTCACCTTCAAGAGCTCCTTCCTATTCTGGCTGTCCTTTATTATGTTGGGTTCTTGTTTAATGGAAGTAGTATCTCCTAGAATCTTTGATCAGTACTAATTATTACCAGCAGGTTTTTAAAATGTGTGCTTTCTTTTTGTTAAGTTCTATTCTTTGATATATGTTTCATCTGGTGGCACCTTTTCTTCTTCTTTATCATAGTCTTTCTCTTTCATACTGCAGGCTTTCCGCAAATGCCTAGTGATGAGTAACCAGGAGGCATCAGAAATTTTAATCTCTGGGTACAGGAATGAGAGGCTTAGGAAGTCAGTCATAAACAGGAAGACCACTAAATGCCAGAATGAGAAAGGCTTTTCTCTGAGCTGCTGGCCCCATACTAGCTGTTCTAATTACCCACAGAGGGTACGCCCCATTTCTTCAGAGGGAATGCTCTGTAGGAACCCTAGTGGTGGCAATGCCTGACTACAGACATTTCTGCAAGGGTTAGTGGCAGAGTATGATCAGCAGGTTGCTCCATTCATAACATCACATCTTACTCCAGCCCTCCAAGGTATTTGCTTTGAATAATGAAACATTTTTCTTCTTCACCTGTATCCCACTTCATATATACTCCTGGCTGTTGCTTCCGCTGCTCTATTTCATTAGGCAGAAGGTTTCCACCCACCTGCCACTATCTCATTAACTAATTTCCTGTCCTCCAATCCACTGGAATGACATGATGTGGATTTACACATTTAAAAAATCCCTCTACTAGAGTTTTACTGGAATCTTGGAAGGAAGAAAAGAAGTCTATGTTGGCCATTTTCAAATGCAAGCCTACATAGCGCTTCATATGTAAATTCTCATTGCATATATATATATATATATATATTTAACTTTGTATTCCAATTATTTATGTACTTGCCTTACCTCTTCCTAAGGAATAACCTCTGATAAAATGCTAGTAAGCTTAAGGGTAGGAAATACATCTGACTCATCTTTGAATCTCCCATAGTGGTTATCAGTGCCTTACACATGATAGATATGCATTCATTCATGCAACACTTACTGATGATGTCTTATGTGCAAGAAATTAATCAAGGGTTGGAGACAGCAGAATATAAGTGGGGTTTTTTTGTTTTTTGGGTTTTTTTTGCCATTCAGTGAATTTATACTCTGTTAGGTGATTAAGACAGCAGATGTGGGTATCTTTGGCGAGGAGGGGTTAGGAACTGAGGGATTAAGAAACAATAGATCCAAGTGCACTTATGAAGAAAATAATAGGCATATATACTAAGTATCATAAATTAGGTGTAAACAAAGAGTAATTAGAACAGGAGAAGAAACACAATCTAGATATTTAACTAGACTTTGTGTTCATATAAACATTGCTGTTAGAATAAATACTATGGAGAATAGCTGTGCAGTCAAATAGTTTTAAAGACTGTGTTCCCTAGAACTGAGGATCCACAGTTTAGGCTCTTGATCAAAGCCAGGCTCAAATGAGTTCCATCTCAGGACTTAGAGATCCAGAAAAGCCAAATCAGGGTCGCTCCACATAACTGAAGCTATAAGACATATCTCTAGAGTCTGTCCTTCTTGAAGGACCAAGTTTTCTGTTAAATAAAAAAAATGAGGGCTTCCCTGGTAGCGCAGTGGTTGAGAGTCCGCCTGCTGATGCAGGGGACACGGGTTCGTGCCCCAGTCCGGGAAGATCCCACATGCTGCGGAGCGGCTGGGCCCGTGAGCCATGGCCGCTGAGCCTGCGCGTCCGGAGCCTGTGCTCCGCAACGGGAGAGGCCACAGCAGTGAGAGGCCCACGTACCACAAAAAATAAATAAATAAATAAATAAAAATTTTAAAAATGAGAGGGAAGAATAAAGCTAACACACAGGGGAAAAAGCAAAGAACCAAAAAATATTGGACAAAGATGCCTGAATACTGTTCAAGTTTCTAGTTCCAATTTTTAAAAGTTAAAATCTCATGAAGTTTAAGAGTCTAGGTTTACCCAGGCAATAGATCAGCAAAAAGAACCAACTCTTTTTGACCATCCTTTCCTAGGAAGTGTCAATATTTGAATATTTGACCATCCTTTCCTAAGTAGTGTCAATCTTACTGACCTGTCACGGGTATGTAAAAAGCAGGCAATTAGCAAAAGCGATAGGAACAAAGTAATAGTCCTATAGTAGACATACTAGTAACAGTAACAGTTGTAGTAATAATGGTCCCTACCATTTACTGTGTGCTAGATGCTGTAAATAAGTCATTGTTATCCTTTACAACAGTGGTCCCCAACCTTTTTGCCACCAGGAACTGGTTTCGTGGAAGACAATTTTTCCACGGACCAGGGTGGGGTGGGGGGATGATTCAGGCGGTAATGCCAGCGATGGGGGGCGATGGGGGGCGATGGGCAGCAGCAGACGAAGCTTCCCTCACTCGCTCCTGCCGCTCACCTCCTGCTGTGCAGCCCGGTTCCTAACAGGCTGAAGACCCGTACCAGTCCGTGGCCTGGGGGTTGGGGACCCCTGCTTTACAAGATCCCTAACAAGGAAGCTATTACTGCCCCCCTTTTGTAGGTGTGACAAAAGGTTCGGAGAGGTTAAAATATTTTGCCCAAAGTTGATCAGCTAGTAAGTAGTGGAAATGGGATTCACACCTTGATCTGTCTGGCTCCAAAGCTTATTTTCTTTTCACTCTGCCTCCTATCAAATAACTGGAATCCAATATGACCTTTGGTCATGATTGGCAAGAACTAATTATACTACTAATGACTGAATGGAGTAAATTTTAACAGTATATTACTGTATACTTTAAAAGTATTTTCCCAATGTTTTCTGTTTTCTAAGTAAATTAAATATAGCACTAGAAAAATTAAAAAAATTTTTTTAAAAAATTAAAAAATTAAAAAAATTTTTAATTAAAAATTTAAAAATTAAAAAAATAATTAAAAATTTAAAAAATTAAAAAATTAAAAAATGATTTAAAAATTTATATGGTGTTTGCTTAACAGTCAAACATTTCCAAGTCCCAGAAACTAAAGAAACAAACAAAAAGCACTTATGCTTGAAGGACAGTCCTGAGGAAGACTCCTAAGAGCATGGAGTACAAATCCCAGACATTTGCTTCTTCTTCAACACCAACACTCTATATATGATATCATAAGGCGGCAGTAGTAAAAAAACTGTCAGGGAAGAAAATAAAATCTTTGTGAAGGTCCACAGTGGCACTTAACATATTACTTAAAACAGAAAGAAAGAGAAGATGTGGTCAAGAAAATAAAAGGGTCAAAAGAAAATCCCCAGATAAATCAAAATTAAGATAATTTACATGTGGATAGTTGTGCATATTAATAAATTTTGTCTCAAACAATTAACTTACTTTCGAAGTTCAGCATTCTGTTTTTCCAAGCTCATTTTCATTTCTAGGAGATGATTATTCTCTTGCTTCAACTGCTTTTCTGACATTTTTAGTGTGTTAACTTGCTGTGTTTGCATCTTCAAGTCATTTTGTGTAAGGCAGCGCTTCTGAGTTTCCTGCTCTATTTTTAATGTCAAGTTTCTAACCTAAAAAATAGAGTTATTAATATGTAAGTAAATTATTTTGACTTTCTTATCGATGAAGCTGGCAGTAAATATGATGATGTAAAACAGACTTTTCCCCTTAAACAGTTAATTCACTTCAAAATAAAATATTTCTTGGATTTTCCATAATGACATATTTTTAAAATAAAATGTGGTCTTTAAAAATGTTTTAATCATGATTCATTTAGTATATCATCCAAATTTGGTAAAATTGAAAGATTATGGAATATTATTTTACAAGAAAAAATTTTTAATTATAAAACCATCACTGGGCCTCCCTGGTGGCGCAGTGGTTGAGAGTCCGCCTGCCGATGCAGGGGATGCGGGTTCGTGCCCCGGTCTGGGGGGATCCCGTGTGCCGCGGAGCGGCTGGGCCCGTGAGCCATGGCCGCTGGGCCTGCGCATCCGGAGCCTGTGCTCCGCAACGGGAGAGGCCACGGCAGTGAGAGGCCCACATACCGCAAAAAGAAAAAAAAAAAAAAAAAACCATCACTGAACCTTTATAAATAAACCTAGTTTACTATTAATTCATTAAATAGTTTACTATTATTTATTGGTAAACTTCACACTTACATCCTCATTTAGCACATCTTTCTGTTTGAGGAGTTCGTTTATTTTCTGCTGTGACTGTTTGAGGTCACAGTCTAATATAGAGCATCTTTTCTCAGCCTCCAGCAACAAGTTCTCTACTTTCTGTTTTAAAGTTCTTTCCTCCAAGAGCTTTTTCTCCATTTCTATTGCCACAAAAATGGACATAATCATGAATCAAACAAAAGAAGCATATCAAATACATGACACAGTGCTAATAAAAATTACAGTAAATGACGCTGCCTTCATAATTTTTTAAATTTCCAATTTAATATTTTCATCTCTCCTCTTAATATAATTGAAATGTCAACAATTTCATGCTTGAAAATTAGGTGTTTCATTTGCAGGGTATAAAATTCTACCACACTCCACAATAATACATCCATTTTAATGAAAGCAAAATAATTCTGCCTTTACTTATGTTTCTAAAAGACATGTACATCTTTTTAAATAAAGATTTATTTTTCTGCTACTCTGTGCTTCTCAGTGTTACTCTTCTTGCCTAAAAACATTAAGCAAGATCCTCATCATTATAGAGGTAGATCCTATGACCTCAATGGCTCTTTCTATATTAGCATATTACTATGCAGAGGATGAAAGTTATGTTTTAGGGAGTTGGCAGAGGACAGGACTCTAGAACCAAACTTCCTGAGTTTAAATCCTGGTTCTGACACTTCCTAATTATTTGACTAGCCAACTTAATTAACCTCTCTGAGGCTCAGTTTCCTTATCTCTAGAATGGTAACAATAGCACCTACACCCATAGGGATTTTGCAAAGATTTTGCATTAACATATGTGTAGTACTTAAATGCTGCCTGGCATGTGGCAAGCACTTGATAAGTGCTCACACAGGAGAATTTTCAATGACCTAAGAAAATGTTCACAATATATTTTTAAAAGAAAAAAAACCAAAAAAGTAGAGAAAACTGAGAAAATATACAAAATATCATCCTGATTTAGTAGCATTCTGGTTAATCTTTAGTTCTTTTTATTTTCCTATATTTTCTAAATGATTTGCAACAAACCTTTAATTTGTTTTATTAATCAGTGAAGACTTCTAAAGACCTTTTCTCAGTCTCAAAGTGAAGAGCAGACAAAGTGTATGTCTAATCAAGTGATGTCATAGTAACTGCAAGTTATTCCATGTAAAGGATTACTGATGTACTGATTAGAAAATCTGTTCAAATTCAGTAGATTCTTCTGCTCCTTCATACCTAATGTTCAGCTTCTAATTATCATTTATTACGAAGTTATATTGGGGAAAAATTAAACCTTACGAATTTTCAGTTTTTAATGAACTGTCTTCAAAAGTGTAGAAAAATGAAACCATTTTTCACATACTACTAAAAATAGCTAGCATTTCTAAGCACTTTTCAGGTATCATTATACTTGGTTTTCACAACAACCTAATTCAGTGATTGTCCCTTTACAGGAAACAAGGCACAAAAAGGATAAGTAACTAGAGAAACTCACATAAGTAGTAATTCATTGCTAAGCCATATTCTTAAACAAAGAATGCAATGCAGTGACATGCACTGGAAAGACCAAAGGCTTTATACCAGATGTACCATCTATAAAATTTAAGTTTTGTGTATTCATACAAAATATGAAAGTCACCTGTATCTTATGTTACAGCTGTAAAAAGGAATTTTAAAAAATGAGTTATATGCTAAATTGGTTTATTTTCAACACTTCAGAGAATAATCTATAAACAAATGTACTCACTTTAAAAACTAATCACCCTCATGTGGGCACAGAGAATAGAAAGAGGCATGAGTGAACTCACTGAGGTGAGGAAAATAAAGATTCTGTATCTTGTTTTGGGTAGTGATGATATGTATGTATTACAAATGTGAAAAATGTTTGCATTTTATTGTATCTAAATTATGACCTCAAAAGAAATTAAACTTTGTGTCTTTTTAGGCCATGGACAGGGAAACATGGCCCACTAACTTTCTTGTTAGATATTTCTAAATAAAGCACTCATTTCGTCTTATATCATCTAGAATCAATGTCTTAAACTAAATAAACTGTTTTAAAAAAATCTCCAATTTTAATTACATTCAGTAATTTAAAGGCCATTTTTAGCTAAGTTATTAATAAATGTTATGCTTTAAGATGAAGTGAAATTTCTATTTAAGAGTTTTATAAATCTTTGACAAGAATACTGTATTGATTTCCTTTGGAATTTCAAATCCATCATATATGAACAGTCAGTTTGGAAAACAAGAAATTATCTAAAAGACAATTCATTCCAAGATATGGGCTTGGTTTGTGGAAAAGTTCATTTTGTTATCTTACCCTATACTCATTAGTATTGTGTGACTTTGACCAAATCTAGCTAGTATCTTAATCATGCCAGATTTCAAATATTCAGTGAACTTATATTCTATAAACTCTCAAGATTTTTGTAACACAAGCTGGTGAAATGTCAAACTAAATATTATAAAAAGAGCATATCCCCCAAATCTGAATAGATGTATCTACAGCTTTGCACTCTGTATGCCTGTCACTGTTGACAGCACTGAACTATTAATTTCTCTCTGATCTAGAAATTTGGTTGAATAATTCTGTGTTGGGGGCTTACTACCTTAGAAATGGCTGCTGCCTTCAAGGAAAAACATATATGTAAAGCTTTCCTAATACTTTTTAAAATATTTTTCAAAATCAGAGTTGAATACAGAATCAATTCCATAAAATGCTGCTGAAAACCCTCTTATGAAAATGCGTACCTTTCATGGCTTCTGATTTAGCTTCTTCAATGGATTCATAAATCTTATTTTTATCTGCCAGCCGTGCTTTTGTAGCCTTATGTTCAGCCTCTTCTTGTTCTAAGCTCTGCTGTATAACTTTTAGTTGGTATGTCATATCTATTTCCATGTTGTTCTTCTCCTATTAAAGATTTTAAATGGCAGCTATCAACAAAAAAGACTGGCTTGCAATTTCAAAAACGTACAGTCTTTTTTTTTACAGGCTTACTAATAATGTTCAACATGTTCCCTCCAATCTTCAAACTTCTTGTAAAAGTAATCTATGCACTCTACCTGTTCACTTCCCTCTGTACCCATCTCCACTCTACTGTTTTGAGATCTTCAGTGAGATTGCTTGAGCTCAATAAAGTGACAAATGGTATCTCAGTATCAAATTCAACAGACATTTATAGTCTTTATTTCATTTGAACTCACTGTCGCCCTTGAAACTATTTCCTTGACATACCTGACACTGAACTCACTTGGCTCTCCCCATCCTGCTCTCATCTTTTCTGTTGCATGTGAAGTTTTCTCCCAGCTGCCCCTTAAATGTTGGGCGTTCTCTGGAGTAGTGTTCTTTAGCCATAATGCTTCTCCTCTTCCTATATTATTACTTCTCAAACTTTTAAAACATACCTAATGTTTCCCTTTGCTATATCTAAAAAAAAACATAAAAACAAAAAAAAGAAATCTCAGGATCCTCTACTATTCACCCTTATTTTCCACCTAGGAGACTTGCTTTAAGTTGAGAATCTTTAATAGAAGTCAGTCTATTTTCGATATGTCCTCAAAAGATTTTCTAATTCTTTGCTTTCTACGATTTATATCGTAAATATAGGTATTTCTTTTGTTTTTCAAATATAAAAATGATTTTTTTCAAACTACACCATCCACCAACAGAGTAATTTACTCTGCTCTGAAAAACCAATGCTCTCAGCAATCTCTTTGCAGATGGGCTCTTCCAGTCACGTGGTTTGAGTTACTTCTATATCGATGACTCTCAAATATTTCTAGCTGCTACTACCATAGCTTACTTCTTTGTAGACATCCTAATTTGGCTGTCTCACAGGCACCTCAACTTAGGACTAAAATGGATTTATCACTGTCTCATCTAAAACAGCTATTTTTCCTTTATTCTTTATTAATTAATGGTACCACTATAGATTTCGTCACAAACTAGGAACCCATAACTCGTTCTTGAGTACTATTCACATGCCATATCTAATCAATCAGTAAGTGTTCCCAAATATTCCTCCTCCAAATATTTCTCAGATTCATCCTTATTTTCCATCCTTTGAACTACTGTACTAGGTAAGTCTCCATTATCTAGGTTACTGAAAAAGCCTCTGACTAATCTACCTACATCGTCGTGTCCTCCTCAAACCTAGTTTCCACATGGTACATAATGATCTATCTTAAATGTTCCTCTAACAAAATCATCCAACTTAAAAGCCCTTCAGTGGCTAGTCCATTACTTAGAGCAACTAAGTGTTGTTCATAGAGTATTCAACGTCTTGCATGGCCTCGCTCATGCCTGGCTCTGTAGCCTCACTCAGGCCAGTGAATTCTTCACAATTTAACATTAGGTTTTCAGGCCAGTTTTAGCCTGACGTCTATTTTTGTAAAATTTCATTAGATCATAGCCATGCCCATTCCCTTTACTGCAGCAGAGACCATATGGCCTGCAAAGTCTAAAGTATTTACTGTCTTTCCCTTAAAAGATTAAAATTTGTTGACCCCTGCTCTTTACTCCAGAAATACTGAATGGTTTGCACTTAAATAAACTGACTATGACTTCTTTATTTTCTATCCTCTGTGCCTTATGCCCAAGCTGTCCTCCCCAACTTTACCCTGTCAACCAATCCTGCCCTGTCAGATTAGCGATTCATTCTGTGCACCCAATATACCCTGCCCATACCTCTATCATTCTACTTACCACAATGCATTAGAATTATCTGTGTACTTTATTATTACTTTAGAAATTACCCATTAGACTGTGAGATTGTTAAGGGGAAGAACTGCATCCTGATATTTCTACCACATATGATACATTAAATACTTAAATGAATGAATAAATAAGTGAATGAAAATAAAATATTAACTGCACAGAGCCTAAAAATTATCCCTGGCTTATAGTACTTTTTGGTAAACTTCTAAATGAAAAGTCATGATAACTTTATGTCATTTTAAAGACATATTGTAAGATGGGCTTCCCTGGTGGCGTAGTGGTTAAGAATCCACCTGCCAATGCAGGGGACACGGGTTCAATCCCTGGTCTAGGAAGATCCCACATGCCGCGGAGCAACTAAGCCCACGAGCCACAACTACAGAGCCTGTGCTCTAGAGCCCATGAGCCACGACTACTGAAGCCCACGCGCCTAGAGCCTGTGCTTCACAACAAGAGAAGCCACTGCAATGAGAAGCCTGCTCACCACAACGAAGAGTAGCCCCCCGCACGCAGCAACAAAGACCCAATGCAGCCAAAAATAAATAAATGAAATAAATTTATTTTTTTTTAAAAAGATATATTGTAAGTCAAAATTTATATTTTCCTTGGATGCCCAGGAAGAAGCATCCTCATTACACACCCCAAGAGAGACTCTCCCTTCATAAGCATCTAACATCTAAGGGCTGCTGTATAGTGTTATGGTAAGCCTTAAAATACACATCCCTAATCTACATAACCAAGTGTGAATATAAGAAAGTACATGAGTGTTGGAAATATTTCAGTTACTAATTTTCCTTATTTTAAAATGTTTTTCAACACAAAACTGTCTAGTCATTTATTTACACAAACGTAAAACTTAACATGTTTTACCTTTTCCAAATCAGTAAATCTCTCCTGTAGTTGTCTCTTCTCAATCTCTACTTTTGCTAATAAGATTTTGCCATTCTTTAAATCTTCTTCTAGGCCAGATATTCTACCTAAAATGGAAACATTTTTAAAAACAATAAACTCATATAGTATATATATTAAACTTAGAGTAAAAAATTTGGAATTCACCTCATTCCTTAAAGTTGTTATTTATGAGCAGAACTTTTATAATTGTTGGTGTAGTACTTTAGAGTTAATTCGACTGGAATCCAATCTACCACCTTTAGAAGTGGTTTGTTACTTAAAATACTTCATACTATTTGAAAGTAAATCTTTCATTCATAAATTTTGTAACAATGTATTTCTAATATGCTAACCTTACATAACAGAATAGTATATTCAGACATGTACTATTCTAGCACATTATCCATCATCTAAGATTATTTCCAAAACACAAATCATTAAGATGAACTCAAGTACAATATCTACTTTAATACCTTGTAAATCATTAATAATCTCTGATCCATGGGTTCGGTCCCTCCTTTCAGATTCTAGAACTGACTGAAGATTGATAAATTCCTTTTCAAGTTTTAACTTGGCAGTCTCCAGCAGACAATTTTTATCTTGCAGATCTCTATTGTTAGATTCCAGCTGTTGAATCTGTTTTGAATTTTCTGCCTGGGTTTTCCTTAACCGGGCTGCAGTATCAGATTCTGTTCGCAGCAAAGTATTGGTTTCATCCAGCTGTTATTCCATTCAAAACCAAACAAACAACAAACAAATAAACACAGGTATATATGATGAAAATACCTTCAATTTATTACCCCATTACAAACTGTTCAAAATAAACAAAAACCTAAAAATATCTTCCTAATGATTTCCTTTTCGTAACACTGCCAATTAAACAAATATTAACAGATAGTCATAAATAAAATTCAATATCCTTATAAATTGGGATCAACCTACTTGTCTCTGGAGTTGATTCACTTTCTCAGTGGATATTTGAGAGTTCTGATTTCTTTTTTTCAAATCTTCAAGTTGATCTTTTAAACTGTTAACTGTGATAAAAAGCATTTTAGCTGTAAGCTTCAACACAACATACACATACACACAAACATTTTCTCTTAGTATTTAATATTCTACACCACAAACCATCATTCTCCAAATTTCGCTTCTTGTCTGCTTCTTGATCAGCTTTCCGCTGATATTCTGCATTTTTGTGCTGAAGAAGTGCCTTTTCTCTTTCTAATTGTCTTAATGCTGATTCCACATTTTTCCTTAAGGTAATCTGAAATAATGCTTGAAGTCATTATCAAAGCAAAGTATGTATAAAAATCAAACGAAAACAAAAAATATTTCAGTTACATCAAGCAAATAAAAAAGACCTTTAAAAAAGCTATTAACTGCCCTTTTGTTAAAACTACAATGTTTTCCATATTTTTTAAATAGCACACTATTCTTAAATAATCAAGACCATAAGTGTTTTGTTTACTATTGAAAGTCAAAATTTCTGTAACATTCCATCACCACTGAACCATCTTTACCTAATACAAACTATGGGTCTGAATAAAAAAAGAAACAATTGTCAATTTCTATTTTTAAGCCATGTAAGTAATACGAGTGCAATTTTCTTTTTACTTGAAATATCTACACATACTAAATTAACTGATTTGCAAAAACATAACAAAATGAAGCCTATTATCATGGTTACCCTATAATCTGAGAGTCCTGTCCACCAATACTACAAGGTAGATTTTACTATATAACAAGATATGTATTAATATGGTACTAAACTCTGTAGATAAGTCAGGCATCAAAACTTTTTATGAACAAAAATGTTAATAAAAGCACAGAGTGACCTTACCTCTTCTTCTAGCTCCTTTGCTACTTTCTCTAGGCGAGTATTAACAGATCTAAAGAATTTCAAAGGCAACAGTAAATAATTCTCTCCTAGTTTACAATAAAGACATTTACCATAAATTATAAAATTATCATATAATTACTTTGTAGCTCTTCTTTTTTAGTAAAATGTTTAAACTTACATTTTAAAATAGAACAATTAATTATCTACAAAACATACTTGCACTTGTGCTCTAGTTCCTCTTTGGCTTGTATCTCACTGCTAAGGTGTTCTTCTAATGTGTATAGTTTTTTCTGAATCTGTCAGAAAATAAGAAACTATAATTATAAAGTCTGATCATATTTAAAAGATGAGAGGCTTAAAGAAAACAATGATCATCTTCTCTTTTCTTTCAGCTTAATATAGGTACACTTTTTGTACATTCTTAATGTGATTTTTATTGACAGAGAGAAAAAATCCTCCATCTCTTGCTTTCTATTACAGTACACATGTATGTATGAACACACTATGTAAACATAAGAATAAAAAGCTCCAATCTTGGCAGAATTCTTCTATGACACCAAGTTTCTCATTCATTATGAACAAAGGATATCCTTTGATACCCTCCATCATTCTTTTGTAGATTATTTATTCGAAAATACTGTCACCATTTGTGCTTATAAAGATAAAAGGTCTATATTTGAAACAAGTATTTGGAATATTTGACTGAACATGCTCAAAAATATATTACTTTTCTTAAAAATAATAAAAGCTCTTCCCATTTTTCCAAAGAAGACATGCAGATAGCCAAGAAACCTATGAAAAGATGTTCAACACATCACTAATTGTTAGGGAAATGCAAATGAAAACCATAATGAGATATCACCTCACACCTGTCAGAATGGCTATCATCAAAAAGACAAAAATAACAAATATTGGAGAGCATGTGGAGAAAAGGGAACCCTGGTGCAGCGTTGGTGGGGATGTAAATTGGTACAGCCACTATGGAGAACAGTATGGAGATTCTTCAAAAGATAAGGATAGAACTACCATACAATCCAGCTATTCCACTTCTGAGTATTTATCTGAAGAATATGAAAACACTAATTCAAAAAGATATATGCACCCAAGTTATGGAAACAACCTGAATATCCACTGGTGGATGAATGAATAAAGAAGATGTGGTATATATACACAGTGGAAACTACTACTCAGCCATAAAAAAAAGTGAAATCTTGCCATTTGCAACATGGATGAACCTTGAGGGTACTAGAAATAAGTCAGAAAGTGAAAGACAAAAACCATATGGTATCACTCATGTGGAAACAGACACACACACACAGAAAAGGAAAGAAAATAAAACAAAGACAAACTCAAAGACAGGGAACAGAATGGTCATTACCAGAGGAAAAGGTGGTTAGGGCTGGATGAAATGAGTGAATGGGGTCAAGTGTATGGTGATGGATGATTACTAGACTTTTGATAATGATCACTTTGCAATGATTACAGAAGGAGAATCATAACGTTGTATACCTGAAACTTATGTAATGTTACATACCAATTTTCCCTCAAAAAAAGATATATAAAAGTTCTTCTTTATATCTTCCTGCACTGTGCCAGGCACAATACTGTGAAAAGTTGTTAACAATAACTCTTTTGGATAAATGACAACTAATTAATTACAAGTCATCTTGCCATAAGGCCAGATATGTCGGGCTTTAAACAAACTAAAATTACAGAAAGTATTAAATATTGCATTTTGGGAGCCTTACTGCCTTTATAAAGGATTTAACTTTTCAAGTTCCTTTTGTGTTTTAGGTACAGTGGCAGGCACTTTACAGATATTGTCTCATTAATCCTAACAAAACCCCTAAAAAGATGGGTAGTATTATATCTATTCAATAAAGAAACTGGGGCTTCCCTGGTGGCACAGTGGTTAAGAATCTGCCTGCCAATGCAGGGGACACGGGTTCGAGCCCTGGTCCGGGAAGATCCCACATGCCGTGGAGCAATTAAGCCCGCGAGCCACAACTACTGAGCCTGTGCGCCTAGAGCCCGTGCTCCGCAACAAGAGAAGCCACCACAATGAGAAGCCCGCACACCTCAATGAAGAGTAGCCCCCACTCGCCACAACTAGAGAAAGCCCGCGCGCAGCAACAAAGACCCAACACAGCCAAAAATAAATAAATAAAAATTTAAAAAGAAAGAAAGAAAGAAACTGAAATCCAAAAAAGGCGAACAGCTGGGCCAAGACAGCACAGCTAATGAGTGGCAGTGCCCCAAAAGATCCTGATCTATTAGATTCCACGGCCAATGTTCTTTCCACTATTCTTTCTAGTGATTAGGTTCTCCATGATTTCTTAAATATTTTATATACCATAAGCAAGACTGTATACTTCCCTAGTAAGAAAATACAGACCAATGAACTAGTCAAGTTTAACAGCTTTTGGCTGCTACTATATTAGTATAATTTGATCACACTAGTTATCACATGCTAATCAAAAGTTCTTACTGCTACTTATGTATCCTTAATAAATAAAAACAAGAAAATTACATAATATATATTTTAAACAACAGATCCATAGGAGCAATAATAAAAAGAATACTTGGTAGAAAAAAGGTTGAGAACTTCTCTCTTGGGTAGGTGTAGTACTCCAAATGCTAGGTGGAATATGATTATAACAAAACATCGCTAGAGTGATGAGATTTTCCTGTTTTTCAACATATTTGACATCAACATACCTCTTGACTCTCCTATTTAAAACAAAACAAAAACATTAAAATGCTTGTTATGCTTTGTAAAATTCCTAAAACACAAATCATACCAAAATTACCTAACTAATTTTTTTAGGTTTTGAAGAGAAAAATGTTTAGCATCCTCCTTTATGTGTATGTGTGTTCATTATTTAGCTTTGTATAGAGGTCACAAAATATTGTAACATTTTGATAAAATTATCCTTTATATGAATTCATTGCTAAATAGTCAAAATTTAAATTGTCTACTATTTCTATATCCTTATAGCTTATTATCTGTACTCTTTTATAGTACTAAGATCATAAAATTTTCTAACTGGTAGAAAATACAGCTGTTTGTAAACCTATTCTATCACTTTTGCTACTAAAACTAAGCCTAAAGCCGTGTATAAGTCATCTTTTCACTGGCCATTGGATCTCACACAGTGATACTTGTCAAATAAATGAATCACTTCAATGTTATGCTGAACTGGATTGCAAGAAGGAATGCCATCTAAAAGTAGCATCAAGTGAACTTTAAAAATACAGGGATATTACTAAAATATTTGAACACGTATAGAGTAGTAAAAATTTATACATACTTCGTTTTTCCTTGATTGTATCATATCATTTTCTTTACAAGATGGAGAGTCACTTAATAACCTAGAAGGAAAGGCAGGAAATAAATTCTTTTGCATGTCATTTTAACTCATTTTCTAATACCAAGTTATTCTCAGAATTAAATTCCAACCACAGATTCTCTTTCTTTTCACTTCAGTGAAGTAATATTTTCCCCTCTAGAGATGTATAACATTTTCAATCATTTAAAATGATAAATATTTCTTGCCTCTCACTCTTAAGTGGATGTTCTAGTCTTTAACTTCGTTGAGACTGGAGTCACTAAATAGAACTACACTTTTCTCCCTATTCATCTCATTTTGAGTTCCTGTAACTATCTTATTCTTCTTTTCCAGAAATCTTCTGGAAAGAGACAGCTCTCCTCCATTTCAAAAATAACATCTCTTGGGCTTCCCTGGTGGCGCAGTGGTTGAGAATCCGCCTGCCAATGCAGGGGACATGGGTTCGAGCCCTGGTCTGGCAGGACCCCACATGCTGTGGAGCAACTAGGCCCATGAGCCACAACTACTGAGCCTGCGTGTCTGGAGCCCGTGCTCCGCAACAAGAGAGGCCGCAATAGTGAGAGGCCTGCACACCGCAATGAAGAGCGGCCCCGGCTTGCCACAACCGGAGAAAGCCCTTGAACAGAAACGAAAACCCAACACAGCCATACATACATACATACATAAATAAAATAAAATAAATAAAAATAACATCTCTTGATCTCCAGGTCTTAATACACAAATCATCACTTCTATTTAACTGTCAATTTCTCGCTTAACTGGGTCCTTCCTCACTGTGTATAAACATGCTTGGGTTTCTCCTGGCACTGATATCCTCAATTTAGTCAGCATTACAGTAGTTTTCAGAACACTGTCCTTAGCAGGATGAACAACTCATCCTGTTTTGCCTGGGATTTTCCTGGTTTTAGCATGAAAGTCCCACACCATATCTCAGGAAGCCCCTCAGTCCTGGGGAAACCGTAATGGTTGATCACCCCAACCATTACACACATGGGAAATACCAAAAATTTCTCCAATGTATGTTTCTCAAACATCTTTAACACTTCATTCAACTATTTAACAGTTTTCAGTGGCTCTTCACTGCCTGTCAAAGTCAAAAGTCCCTTAGCACAGCACACAACAATCATCTGTTGCATTATGCTTCCCCTAAACTCCAACTCCAGTCTATTTTCTAATTTTATACCCAGTCCTCACTCCAGCTGACCAATATGTACTGAACGATCTTATGCCAGGCTCTGCACTACATGGAGGGATTACAGGCAAGACAACCGCAGTCCCATTAAACCCTCCAGTGGTCATGATACAGTGATACACATACACCCTCTGTTTGAACCCTACTGGACTACACTCCTCTGCTCCCAAGGTAGGCTTACATTCCAAACTTCTGCTTCCACTATTCACCTCCCCACTGTACTCACCTAACCTCCTTACATCTCAGCCACTCAAAACCCTTTCTTAACTTTAGACTTGGCTAAGATGCCACCTCTTCCCTGAGGTCTTACCTGACTTTCCCCTACCCTCGTCCCAAAGAGATGTGACTTTTATTCTTCTTCTGAACCATCTCATATCTTTTTGGTACCTTTCTTAAGGCAAATATCACATTCTACCCTTCATTATGACTATATAATTCTCCTATATCCCTTATTAGTTGACAAGCTCCTTCAAAAGCAGGTGTTTGGTCTTACTCTATATCCCCCAAAGAACACAGAACATTGCCTTACATTCATTTGTAAATGAGTATCATATAATATTCTATGAAAAAACTCAGTTTAAAACAAATTAGCGGGGCTTCCCTAGTGGCGCAGTGGTTGAGAATCTGCCTGCCAATGCAGGGGACACGGGTTCGAGCCCTGGTCTGGGAGGATCTCACATGCCGCGGAGCGGCTAGGCCCGTGAGCCACAACTACTGAGCCTGCGCGTCTGGAGCTTGTGCTCCGCAACAGGAGAGGCTGCGATAGTGAGAGGCCTGCGCACCGCGATGAGGAATGGCCCCCACTTGCCACAACTAGGGGAAGCCCTCGCACAGAAACGAAGACCCAACACAGCAAAAATAAATAAATTAATTAATAAACTCCTACCCCCAACATCTTAAAAAAAAAAAAAAAACAAATTAGCACTTTATCTTCTATAATTCAGTCTTGAAGTAAGACAACTCTTTATAGCTAGATGCTGAAAACAATAAAAATGTAACAAACAAATCACATACAAATTTTCTCTATAGTAGGTAAATCCTATAAAAGGCAGCTGATTTCCCACAAAAGCTTTAGGAATTGGGAAGGTTTCTACATCTCCTTTATCATCTTCAATGTCATCAAAATTGCTGCTGTCTATGTCACTGCTGAGTTCAGGTACCACAGGAGCTGCCGCTGTTAAAAGAAAAGAAACAAATTATTTAATAATAATATATCTGATTTAAAATTATATAAACGACCCCTGTTTTGTTTTATATTTGTAATTATATATTACTAATAATATGTTGTATAAATATTAACATATTACATATTGATATTTGATTCATTAACAATACTATATTATTATGATTTACTATAGAATATTTTAGTAACAGATTTTATCATTTCAAAGAATTGGAACTTTATGTGTTTTATTATTATATTAGATTGGTTTTAAATATAGATAAATCAATCAAACAAGGAAAGCAGGATGATATTATTCTAGGTATTAAAATTACAAGCAGCAATAACTTGCATATACGTTCTTTAGTCTTCGGTTTTCTACATTCTTTAAGTAGAAATATTTCTTACTTTTCAAATGAATTAATGTTAAATATACATGAAGTTTAAATGAATTACTATGCTTACCCTAGTACTTACCAGAGTATGGTCTCCATAAGTAACTAATTACTGATTTATTAATTCAAACATCTGAATTAAAGAATTGTATTTCTCCAATTCTGAAAATTACTGAGATCCATAAAACTTAGCTTGACAAATTAAGAAACCTATGCTTATCACAAAAGCACTGGGAAATAAAGACATATTAGTTTGCTAAGATACTGAGGTAATATTCATTTAGTTATAAATACTACTTCAGAACAAATTGAAATGAAACCTCTCAATTTAAAAATTAGTTAGCATTAAGTGTACAGACATGCTTGTTAATTCAGAAGAGGAATCAATTTATGAGATTTAAAAGGTGATGAAATGGAAATATTTAAATTTATTGACTTACTCTCTCTTATGTTATCCCAATTCCACTGATCATTCTTAAAGAAAGGATGTTGTTTGATTTCTTCTACCCCATTTCTTCCAAGTCGTACCTCCCTAAACAATGCAGTTAAAAATTGTATTATAAAGAGTAACATTATATAAATACAAAAATATTAACTTTTATCTCAACAAGGATCAAAATAAGGATCAGAAATGAGTTTAAGATATCTTTATTAAAAGCTTCAGCTTAAATGTTGCTCAAAAATAAGCAATCTAATTTTACAGTATATGATTGCTCTAGATAGTAAACGCCATGGAAAGGGAAATACGTTTCCACCTGTTTTGTGTCAAATGAAAGTACGATATTTTCAATGAAAAAAATCATCTGCGTGTGCCAAAACCACGTGACCAACTTTAGGGGGTAAAATGGATGGAGAATTAACTTTTGGCATAGAAGAGTTTTTTAAAACCTTTCTAATAAACGTTATTTTAAAAAATCCTCCTCCTTTCTTAAAAAGAACTCACGTATTATGTTTGAAGCTATCCATGTTTACTCTGGATATATCTACATCTATATTAAATATAAATTGTTAAATATAAATATATATTACATTTATATTAAAATTATCATTCTGAATACAAAAAAATGTTACTAATGATTTCATTCTTTGACCTGTTGAGTCTTCAGTGAAGACTATATGGAAATAAAAAAACATTTTTTATGTGTCCCTGGAGCTACGTTTAATATAAACAAGAAAACCTGTAAAGTTTAGAAGGAAGTGCTCTTAGCCACACTGATGGCATTAAATTCTTTTCAAACTATCTTTTCTCCACCTACAATCATTCCTTAGACTGCAACCACACACCCCCATAAATAGCTAAGGCAAATATTTCATGAATCGTCCTCCCTTCATTAGCATATGCTGTATCCTGTTTCATATTTTACCCTTCAGCACAAATTATGGTCATTCCCATCAACTCCATCTAGTCCTCAAATCAAACATTATTTTGAGTTTATTACCATGTATTATTCATTAATCATGTAATTAACAAAGTTTTATTGTACAAATGATTGATAAACATATAAAAATGATTAAGCTGTCTAATGAGGGAAAATATAATTTTCTTGCTTTGTATGGAAAAGAAATAATTCATAATACTTAGTTGGACAAGAATGAGGGAAACAATTATTAGTAATGGAAATATACCCTGATGTGACTTCTCTGGGGGTCAAATTTGTAACTCAAGTAGGTCAATTTTAAAATGTATCTCCTAGAATTCCACCTTTAAGATTTTATCCTACGAAAAGTATGCAAAGATAAATGTATAGGGATAGTCACTGCAGTACTGGTTGTAACAGCAACTGGCTAACAGGCAATAATAAGGTGTGCTGAGGAATCATAGCATCTTAGGGCAAGAAATGTTCTTAGTTATCATCTAATCTGATCCCATCATTTTAAGAATGAGTAAAATTATTTCCCCAACAAGTAAAATAATTTTCCTAAAATCATAAAGCTAGTGAGGTAAGTCTGGACTGAGGTGGAAGCACCCACTTATATGTGTTAGTCCTTTAATAGGATGACTCCTATTACAAATATAAAATGGTAAACCAGAAAAGAACAGAATAGAGAGGGCAAGGAAGAAACTTCAAATAGCTTTCTAGCTTCTCTTTTTAAGGCAGGTTTTCACAACAATGTTCATCTAGTTTGTTTCAAGAGATATAGAATTTCCAGGATGGACTTGCCCATATTCAAATGCAAATTAAAAACGGTTGGGAAGGAGGCACTCCCAAATCAAACACAGAGAGTTTTTAAGATGATTAACTTTTGAGTATTTATCTGCACAAAAATGTTCTCTTCTCAAAAGTTGTACAATCAAGAGCAGTACGGCTTAATCACCTTAGAGGATAAAATATGAATAATACAGAAGTTTTATTTCTCTCAAATGCATTATTTTACCAAGTTCTGTTATTTTCCTTTTTAGACATGAGGGTTAAGATTAGAGTTAGATTACCATTAGGCTGCACATACAAAATGACGAGGGTAACCCAACACCAGGCTTAGCAGTAGGAAAAGGCTAAACCAGAATTAAATGCAATTTGGATAAAAAGATTGATTTTATATGTAAATAAGAGTTAGGTATGCTTTCATTTCTACAAATCCAGAAGTTAAAAGGATTCTCTATGAAGAAATTCAATGTACATTACCTATCTGTTAAGAAGGCACAGATGAGATTCTTCGCATGTTTAGAAATTTCTGCATCTTCAGGGAAACATAGTGAGTTTTTATGATCCATAATTTTGCTATATGTTCCTACCAGTGAATCTGCATAAAATGGAGTATCCCCTAAAGTCCCAAGAAAAAAGAGTGTAACAGAGAATGCAAATTAAACATTTTCACCTAATATTTAAATATGTTAAGTTTAAATCGGTCACATGCATGGAAGAACGCAAAGGTCTATGGGCCAGGAATCTCAGTCAAAACAAACAGGCGCACACCAAGAATATACTTAAATTATAATCATACCAATGAACCATGAACTTTTAAGAGCAAAATAAAATCAATACTAACTGTAGAATCTGTTGGGTTTTTAAATACATAATGGGGAAAAAAAAACAACTTACTGGATAATTTAAAAGATTACTAGGTGGGGTCAGATCAGTTAGTGCTTAAGCTAAATCAACCTTTTATGTTACACAACAGTCACTAGCTACAATTGGTACTTTCAAGTTAAATTAATTACAATTAAATAAAATGAAAAGTTCAGTTCCCTAGTCACACTAGCCATATTTCAAGTGCTCGATATGGCAGGTGCCTACCGTACTAAACAGTGCAGACATAAACCACTTTCGTCATGACAGACTGGACAGTGCAGCTCTAAGAGTTAGATCAGCCTTATTATTTTACATATGAGGAAGCCAGGCCCAGACAGATGACATGTGATTTGCCTAAGACGACACACAGCTAGAGTTGAAAACGGCAGAAACAGCCTCCTAATGCAGTGTTCCTGCTGACTGCTGACTGTGATAAACAGGCACTGAAGCAAGTGTAAAGACAGAAAATGCTCACGGCATCATCTTGGCCAGTATTCATCTAAAGCCACAGGAGTTAAAGGCCCTGCCGGTATGCCTCAACCACAAGTCACCTTAGTACAAACCAGACTTTCCCAAATCAGCCAAAAAGGAGTGTTCAGGTAGTTAGTTTTTGTTCTCCAAGGGTGGCAGAGGAGAGTTTCGAATTCAAGATTTTTCTAGGGCAACTTTTAACTGCAGTAGACTCCTTTAAATGAAGTCCAGTCAACCAGCCTGATGAGCAAGCACCAGAGCAGGCTCAGGACACTGCAAATCAGTGCCATTCACACTCATTAAATTCAGCTCTCAGAGCTGGAAACAGCAGCAGGAATGTAAATGGTCTCTTCAAACCCAGGTGACTTCCTCCAAAGTATATTATTGTTTAACCCCCTGGGAGAGTCTAGGCAAATGATGGAATATATTCTACTTTCAAAAGATTACAAGACACACCTAATGAATCATCAGATAGGGCCTAGAGGTGGAGAGAATAGATAGCCACCTGAGAACATATAGTGTGTACAAAGAGACCCACTGCAAAGACAAAGGCCCAAAACAAAGTAGGTCACAGAAGGACATGAGACTACGCATAGCAAGATCAGTGCTACACATACACATATGGTCATCAAGAGAAGGCACTTTAACCACAAAAAAGTTCCATGACTAATCGTTATTTAAATTTGTACTGATTTTTTTTTTAGCAATAAACATACTCAGTTACTATACAGATTTTACAGATTTCCACTACTAATTTCTTTTAGTCATCTTCTAGAAAATAAATTCCCCAACTTCTAAAACTATATTTTCAATTCTAAAGTCATTTCATATAATGCTATTAGCCGTAACACATTTGACACTTAAACTAGAATTTTGCTACATCTCCCTCAACCTGAAACCAGGGGAGTCAGCCACTGGCTTCCTTGGCCAGAAGATATTTTTGTGACTCTAGTACTTAGGAATAGGAAATCTTAAAAATGAAATCTATGATGTAAAGAAAAGTTTTAAAATACTTGAGCCTTTCAAATTTTGATCTGGTCAAAGTAAAAGAAATTATTTAATTTGCCTCTAAGTTTTCTGAGATTGAAATATTATTATAAAATATATTTATCTTGATAGTCAAATCGTCAATAACTATATTTATGATTTATTTGACTAGAACTACAAACCAAATATATATACAAGTAATAAATATAAGAAACGCAGTGTACAAAAATTAATTACGTAACAATTACATAAACTAAGAGTACTTTCGGTTCCTTATTATTATTAGAATAACAGCCTTATAAGTAAAATATTTACAACAAATACTCCTGATTAAGAAAATCTTAGAATGAAGGCCCACTGCAACTATAAACTTGCTTCTTGTTCTAGTGTTTTCTTAATACAAAAGGTCTATTGGAGGAATATTTCCTAGAAGTAGACTTTCAATTCCTTTCATATTCTACTCAGTTACTGTGGCAGAATGAGGCTTGGTTTTAATTTTCCAATCAATAATCCACCATATCAGACACTACTAATTCAGTTTTCAGAAATACTACGTTTTCCCTAGAACACAAGCAATTCATTTTTTTATAGTCTCACATTCTTGACTTAGGACTAAAGTGTTACGAGATGGGTTTTGAAAAAAGAACAATTTACTTACCCACCAGCATCTCAAAAAGGAAAACACCCACAGACCACCAATCACATTCTCGCCCATAGTAACCATCACCCCCTTGTGATTTCAGGACCTCAGGTGATATATAATCAGGTGTTCCAACTGCTGTATCACAATGCACCATGCCTGTCTGGGTAAAGTGCAGAGAGAGAGAAAAAAAATGTGTATAAAATGTCTGTAAACACACACACACATAAGCGCAACTAATTCATTAATTATTACATATACAGTGACTACACATGGCTATCAAGAGACCTTCACTGCTGACATGGCTTTGGGAGGACAGGGGATAAATGCATTATGAAATGCATAAAAATGTCTGGATTATGGGAGATCAGGGGTAATTTTCCAACTCTAAAATACAGGAGGCTTCATCAATGAAAGAAGAAAAAGGTGGTTAACTCCATGGGAATTCCATGCAAATCAACATCTTTTGTTTCTTTTTCTTACACCATGAAGGAGTTACAAGAGAAATACAAAATGTGGTCTTAAGGCACCTGACCCGGGGAAAAGAAAAGAATCATTAGAGAAAGGAAACTTTGATATTTCCAAAGAAACTGCAGTAATGAAAATTACAAAGGCCCCAGTTTTGGAGGTTGTATTAAAAAATAGTTCTTATTATACCAAGAAAAAAAATGGGGGGAAATAGATCAAATGTTTAAATCAAAAGATCTTTATAGTTTGAAAGCTACACCTCCAAGCTGCATGTTTAGAAATGTGGAGCTGTGGTATCAAGATATTTGGCAAAATGATTAAAAACACCTTTTTCTGTGTTTAGTTTCAGTGGGTAGTAAGATAATCCCTATCTTATGTTTTTTGACAAGGACAAGAACCACTGTAGATATTACCTACGTGTGTGTATTTTGCAGCATGTATGTGTTTGTGTATGTTTGTAGATATGCTGCAAGATTAAATCACGACAGTATATAGTAGTGTGCTCCTAAATAGTACCTGTTCACCTCCTGCTATGTACAAACATGCAAAGACTTTATAGATTAACTTAAATGCCCTTCATTTCCTTTACCTGCCTGGTTAAAAAGTGTGTCACCTACGTTCCTTATAAGGAAGCTATACAACTACCAAAATATTAAGTATTATGACCACCTTGGAAAAAGGAAGTTCAATGTATTTTATAAACATGATTTATATAAATGTTTTTATTTAAATGCAATAAAATGTATGTTAAACATGAGAGATTAATTTTAGAAGCAATCTTTTCTTTCCTCAAATCAGCAGAAATAACTCAATGATTTTATTTTCCCAAGTATTCAGCAAATAGAGGTCATTTTAGTTTGAATATAAATTAATAAAATTAAAAAATTGGAAATAATTGAGCAAATTATGATGGTAATACTCTGTAAGGGTTATTACTTAGGATAAAAAATGAAGATGACAGTGCCTGACTACAAAAGGCAGGGTATAAAATTAATTTTTGTCATTAACTATCCTATATTTTAGACTTTTACTGAAGGAAAAATTCATAGAGACTTACTAGGGTAAATAAAATCTCTTTATTTCACATGTATCCATGTAAATTAGACTTCAAAAAAATGAATCTTGTGAGACTTAAGAGCTAAAACCTGGCCAGACACAAAACTGCCACTAAAAGAAAAATTATTTATCATTCAAAGGTTCAGAAGAAGGAGAGCAAAGGATGAGATACAAAAAAGAATTGGCGGACAAGTTAGACTTCAGAGGAGAGAGGATTGGTATGGTAGCTTAGACAGAAAAAAGAGCAAAAACAAAGGAACAAGAATGACTTTATATAAAACAGGTTCAAGAAATGCAGTGAAGTCCAAATCAGCTAAATGTAAAGTTTCACACTGATGAAGCTGGGAAAGGTAAGATGGAGATCCGTTTGAATAACCAATTACTTGTAGAATAAATACTTTGGTAGGAGTAAAGAATTTTTACTAGGTAAACTGTGTTACTGGTACTCTGTTTTTGGAAAATTAATATTCTAACCACCATCTTTGGCAACCACCTATTGAGAGTTAAAATTTTTTTAAATAAACATTTGGGCAAGATATTTAAAAACTATCTCATGGGGAAGTTCTCAAATTATATAAATATAAAATCTACATTTATGACAAATGTAGGAAATACAGGAAGGCTAAAATACAGAAATACAGGAAGGCTAAACAACAACTAAAGAGATTGGTTTACCTACAGGGGGTGAGTGGGAAAAGGGTAGAAAGAAGCAAGTACAGGAATGGGATGGTGGGATAAGGAGGGAGTGATCCTTCTCTGAGCATGCCATTTGTATAGTTCTGACTCTTAAACCAGAGGAATGCCTCACATATCCAAAAAACAAATAAACAAAATCAACCAGATGTGGGACAACTCTAAATGGAATACAAACAGTAAGAAATGGACCTGGCTTTTCCAGTAAGTGGCCTGAGGTGACCTCTAAAAATGGTTCGCTATTCACTTGACCCAGAAAACCCCACAAAATCATGCAAGTCGAGAGGTTCAAATCTTCGTGTTCACTTTAAGAACACTCATGAAACGGCCCAGGCCATTAAGGGTATGCATATCCTAAAAGCCACCAAGTATCTGAAGGACGTCACTTTAAAGAAGCAATGTGTGCCATTCTGTCGTTACAATGGTGGAGTTGGTAGGTGTGCCAAGGCCAAACAGTGGGGCTGGACGCAGGGTCGGTGGCCCAAAAAGAGTGCTGAATTTTTACTGTACATGCTCAAAAAATGCAGAAAGTAATGGTGAACTTAAGGGCTTAGATGTAGATTCTCTGGTCATTGAGCATATCCAGGTGAATAAAGCCCCCAAGATGCGGCTCAGGACTTACAGAGCTCATGGTTGGAACAACCCATACATGAGCTCTCCCTGCCACATTGAGATGATCCTTACTGAAAAAGAACGGAGTGTGCCTAAACCAGAAGAGGAGGTTGCCCAGAAGAAAAACATATCCCAGAAGAAATTGAAGAAACAAAAACTTATGGCCTGGGAATAAATGCTGCAAAAAATAAATGCAAATAAAAGTTAAAAAAAAAAAAAGAAATGGACCTGTTTCATAAATTAATAACATAACCACATCAAAGAGGGTAGAGAGGAAAAGAACTGACCTAAGTTACTTTGGAAAACAGTTGTAGTGTACATAATGAGAGCCAGTTTTCTCACAATACAAAGAAGTAATCACAAAACAGAAAGGAGGAAGACTAGAATGAACCCTGTGGTGTAGGACTAGAATCAAAAGTATCATATGAACTCATAATTTTTAATACACTTTATATACAGACAGGTACAGAATTAAATATGAACATGTGTGTGCATGTGAGTTAGTAGACACAGTATATACAATATACACACATCCACTGACAGAGCCTAGCAATAATGACACTCCAGGAGCAATGAGTACATCCAGCACCCGAATACTGATTTTTAAATACCATTCTTAAAGAAAAGGAATTAGAGCTTCTTGGAGAAGTGTTTGATTCCAGGCCTGGGACAGAGAAAATATAAGATAAGTGTTCAACAGATGGAAGGAAGGGAGGGAGGGAGGGAGGGAGGGAAGAAAAAAGAAATAAAGAAAAGAAATGCTCCCTATAGGGTACATTTGGGGAAAGACATAGAAGCCAACTTAAAAAGCCTTCACAAGGTAAGCAAACTCTGGACTGAGTTTCAATGTGTGAGTTGGAATTTGCCAAGCAGGGTATATTCAACAGCATATATGAAGGCCAGGAATCATAACATACCATGGTATAAAAAGAACTGTATGTAATTTAAGACCTCTGAACCACAAGGTTCAAGAGGTCAAATGATACAGAATGAGGGTGAAAAAGTAGGCAGGGATCATATCACCATAAGAGGCTTCAGATGACTAGCTAAGGAGTTTGAACTTTATTCTGTAGGTGACAGAAAACTACTAAAGGGTTTCAAGCTGGAGAGCAACATAAACAGGTATGCATTTTCAAAAGCTTCTTCAAAAGTACTTTATCTTAAATGGATCAGGTAATGTGTGTTTGCTAAATACATGAGTGTTTTATAACTGACAAAATATCATAAGTCAAGAGATTCACTGAAAACACAAAATGGGTCAATCACGAATCTTGGAGTTGGTCTAAGAAACTATTCAAAATGCCTGCTGTTGGGACTTCCCTGGTGGTGCAGTGGTTAAGAATCTGCCTGCCAATGCAGGAGACATGGGTTTGAGCCACGGTCTGGGAAGATCCCACATGCTGCGGAGCAACTAAGCCCGTGCGCCACAACTACTGAGCCTGTGCTCTAGAGCCTGTGAGCCACAAGTACTGAGCCCTTGTGCCACAACTACTGAAGCCTGCGCGCCTAGAGCCCGTGCTCTGCAACAAGAGAAGCCACCGCAGTGGGAAGCCCGCGCACCACAAAGAAGAGTAGCCCCTGCTCACTGCAACTAGAGAAAGCCCACGCAGCAACAAAGACCCAACGCAGCTAAAAATAAATTAATTTTTTTAAGTTATAAAAAGAAAAAAAAAGAAAAAAATGCCTCCTGTGAGGGTGGAAAAGAAAAACTGTAAGTGAAATTCTTAATTATCAGAAGCATTGAAAGCTTCAGCTTGACTACTACATAGTCCGGAGCGTATTCAGTCCATTTTAACAATTAAAAATGAGCACTTGCACCAGGGGCTACTTTCTCAGAGAGGCGTGTCCCCTCCCTGCCTCGTAAAACTGCTGGCTAGTGGAAGGTCCTGCTTCTTGTGCTCTATCTAGAAGACAGCCCATTTGCTTCAGAACTCCATTTCCATTTGCACTTTGCGGCACACACAGGCGCAAAGCTGCCTGTTATTCCAATCATCTCCCTGGATACCAATTATTTTCGTTTGGGCTCTGGTTACAAAGCTGCATAGCTTTTGAATGGTCTGTCCCTACTGCTCCCATAAACCTGTCCTTTTAAATGTATAATTTTGCAGAAAATAGGGCTTTTCAGAAACATGAGTAGAAATGCCTGTATTTTAAAAATTGATGTCACTTGTAGAAGGGTTAAGAACACTAACATTTTACCTGTTAGCTTTTAAGAATTTATAGCTTCAATCTAATCCAATGGTATACACTAGAATATTAATGGATAAAATCTTATACTATTTTCAGTAATTTAAAATACTAATGTAAAATTGTGCCTTAAAAGGAGGTAAAGCTTGCTATGAAATGCATAATGACAGGCATAGAGGGAAGTCAACTTGTCTGATCAATGCAGGTAATTTTAAATAGCAGTACTCCTTGACTGTCACTGAGATAATCTAGATGTAAATATACTAATTGTGACTTTCACTCACACCCAGATATTTATTTCAGGGAGAAAAAGAATAACAACAGCCAGAGAATTGTGTAATCTGCAATCTATCAATGACAGAATTTAATGAAACAGCATTCCTCTTATTAGTGATAGTAATAATTTTAGTACTTATATAAGGTTATAATTTTATAGTTGTATTTTACTTTGCTTTTATCCATGGAATAATGTTTTACGTGAAGCCAGAAGAGCTAAAAAATAATTCGAGCATCTCTGTCTTTATTACAGATAAAGGGTTGGCAAACTTTTTGTATAAAGAGCCAGATAGTAATTAAATATTTTAGGCTTTATGAGACACATAGGGTCTCTATTGCATATCTTCTTTTTAAAAACAATTTTTTAAAAGTGGAAAAAACATTTTTAGTACAGAAACTATACAAAACCAAGCCACAGGCCAGGTTTGGCCCTGTGCTCTAGTTTGCCAATCCCTTCTATAGATATATAGATGAATAAGAATGAAACTATGAACATTTCTAATGGCTCTAAGACCATAATAGTAATCAAAGGCAAACGAAGTGATGAACATGAAACTTGCAATAACACTATTCACATTAACAACTAACATAACAAAATTATAAATTCTACGTACTATAGTTTTAAGTAAAAATTCCTTTGTTCTTCAACATAACATAATTACTCTCATTATTAATATTACTGGAGGAATGGGGGTTTGGCGTAAAACAAACAACATTCTAAAAGTTCAATATTAACAAATATATTTGACTACATCATAATTAAGGGTTTCTGTTCAAACAAAGATACAGATGAGTAGCATACTGGAAGATGATTATCAGTGATACCTGTTGAACCAGTATCTAGATTATATAAGGAATCCCTGCACATCAACAAACCACCAATTTTTAAAGGGTCAAAAGATACACAACACAGGTTAATTCACAAAGGAGACAGAGAAGTATATGGAGAAAGGTTTGACATCAACTGTTAAGATTAATAAGAAGTTTAAAAGATACTACTTTACACACCAATGGAATTTGGTAAGATTTAGAGCGTGAATAAAAGGAAGGGTGAGTGAGGATATGGGAGACAGGATCTCTCATGCACTATTAGCAAGAGGTTATAACATTTACAGCCATTCTGGAGACGAGGTAATACTTCGTGTATCCTCTGAGATCGTAGTCTCACTTCTAGGGTTTATATTTAGAGGAAACCCTTGTCAGAATAGACACACGAGACATGTATGAAAATGTTCAACATGGTACTGTTGGTAACAGGGAGCTGGGTGTGACTTAGGAATCCAACACAAGGGGGAATAATAAGTAAAATTAAGAGATACTATGGAATACTAAAAAGCAGTGAGCGACTTTACATATATCAGGAATAGACATAAAACAATGTTGCGTGAGAAAAGTTAACAACAAAATGACAACAATCTGTTATACTATTTATACATATGTACACCATACTAATAGTCTCTAAGCGCTTATAAACACATTACAATGGCTGTGTATTAGGGGAAAAGAGAATAAGACAAAAACTGAAAGGGGGAAAACATAATTTAAAAAAAACAAAAACAAGATAGGGCCTTTGTGTATACTACTAATGACAATAAGCTGTGAGCCAAGGAGCATAATTAACTGAACTATATGTACCTGAATTAAACATAGTAAACAAAATGATATATGCCATATTTTTATTTTGCCTTACAAAGAACCAAGTTAAGATACTTAAATAGCTGACTTCAGTGCTCACTGACGTGCTTATACAATGATCTTGTAAACAACGTATTCCGTCCTGTTCCTCTCCTCTCACCCTCTACACCGTCTTTCCTGAACCACCTTTACCCATCCTAAAAACATGTGGTGTGATTTCTCTGCACCCTCCCAAAAGTTTTCGGGTTAATGAAAATCAGAATACACTCATAGATGTGCAGCACGTAAACATCATTCATTATGTATAACAGACATTAAGAAGTTTAGCATTCCATTACAAAATTATTTCTACTTTATTTTCGTTAAATATGATTTTCACTGTTAATCACTTCATACTGTAGTATGATAAACACCACAAGAGGGAGCTTTGGGTACAATCAATACTCTACCTACTAAACATTAATGTATGCAGAACACAAACATAGTAACACTCTATGAAGAAGACCAAAGAGCCAAAGGGATGTTATGTTTTAGCTGGGCAAGCAGGGCATACAATCCTAGATAGATAAAAGTGGTCTGTGAAGTACAGCACAAATTCTAAATAAGTAACATTATGGAAATTATGACAGAGAGTGATCAATCAGGTTAGGATTATCAGGCAGCACTTTCTATATGAGGTAAAAATCTGAGCTGAGCTTGGAAGACTATGGATCACTGATGATGGTAGGACAATCAATAAAAGTGAATATCACACAGGAGGCATAAATAAGTTAAGAAGTAAAGAGAAAAGAAAATCAGCTTAATTCAAAATAAACATCTTGACAAGATAATTAACAAGAATACATAGGAAATAAAACATGATCCCTCCCCATCAGGAATTACTGCCAAGAATTACAGTACACTTACAGAGAAAAAGACAAGGGATATAAATTTCGCAACAAAAATAAATCAACACCATAGTTAGCTATGAAGTTAATGCTACTGAATCAATTAATCATAATACGAATTGTCCAACAGGTAAAAGCACAACAATAAACTTGCCCCCAAGTTTATTCTATGTGGTTGATACAGATGGGGTTGGTAAGAGTTGGTAAATTTCTACCTTACCTCTTTTTTTAAAGGAAAAATACAGAAATAATAATGATGACAGAAATACCCATGTACCTTAATTTATATTTTGTGTCCTACTTCTTTACCTAGATCATTAAATACATGAACTAGTTTTGATTGGTAGCAAATGTTTGTCAAGGTTCTATGAGGAAGATAACTATTTATCTGATAACTAGTTATTTGAGTTTTTATTTCTCTTGGATTCACCAAATCTACGAACAAAGTACAACTATATGAATGATAAGTAAAGTAAATGTTTTGATTTGGATATTTTATTACCTTGTATGAGTCATTACACAGTTAGCAAAACTAAATTTATCCTCGTTTAAATCTATGAACTCCAGATTTCAAGTGTTCCTTTATTTTTGTCTCTCAAAAAACTAGCATTTTTTTTACTTGCTTGTTACTTACTTCATCCATCTTCATACATGTGCCAAAATCTGCTAATTTTAGATGTCCATGTTTATCCAAGAGCATGTTGTCAGGCTTCACATCTCTGTGAATTAAACCCATGGAGTGTATGGCATCCAAAGCAAGAACAACTTCAGCAGTATAAAATTTGGCCCATTTTTCAGGTACATCATAGTTACTCATAAGGTTTACAAGGTCTCCACCAGGCATGTACTCCATTACCATGTACAGATACTTATCATCTTGAAAGGCACAAAAGAGCTGGAAAACAAAACAAGAAGGAAAAAAAATTTTTTTAATTTAAAAAAAGAAAAGAAATGAAAGAACGAAAGAGAGAAAGAAAGAAAACCGAAACCATTAAGAGAACAAAACCCCAAAGCTATTACTGCTGTTGAAAAAGATAAATTACTGTATAACCAAAACAGAGTTAAACTTTAGGAAACCTGTGATTTTAGATTTGGACATCTTTAATGGAAAAACCGTTATCAAACAAAACTTTTATATGGGTATCTTCTTCATGCTTACTAAAAAAATATGCATAAATGTATCATTTTCCCTCTCAGAGAATACAGGAATCTATTTAAATAGAAATATTTTAAAAGAGAAACAGATTACGAATGAGGAACATAAAAGGTGAAAGAATGACAGAAGAACAGATAATTAAAAAAGCCCAGCTTTCTGAAAACAAAACAAATTACTGCACATAACTCACAAAGAAGAGAGCTGAGGAAGTAGGAGAGGTTTAGAAAAATCTAAAATGCCAGATTCGGTAGATACAAGAAGAGGGAATAAGTCCCATACCACTGGGAAGAGTAATTCGTAGCCACATTTGGAACTGGGCCTTCTCCTCTCTTCCCTTCCCCATCATCTTGCTCATAATCAACAGCAAGTGGCAGTGATACCTGCACTCAGACTAAAGCAGTGGCACTGGGACCAGAGAAATAGGACACCAAGCTAGGTTGCTACTGATTCCCTGGAGAGACAAGAGAAACCACAAATTCAGAAGGAAAGGTATCTGTACATTCCACCCAACCACATGTCCCACCCCTCCTGAAAGCAACCAATGTAAACAGAAAGGATTTCCACAAATAGGAAAAAGAACAAAACCAAGAATCAACATTTCAGAAAAATCAGTATCATGAAATAGAGGCAAAGCAATTCAAGGAACAGAAAGTTAATGGTCAAGGAAATGCTTAAAATAGGACAAACTAAGAACAGCTTTAAAAATGTAAATATCAATACCCTCAAAAGAGTAACAAGTCACATCAATTAAAAAAATTGGATGATATGGGGAAAAAACCTGAAGCTTTGGAATTAAATATACAACTGATGATAAGAGAAAAACAAATTACAGAGCTTGAAAATTGAGCAAAGTAACTTTCTCTGAAGACACTGAAGGATTCAGAGATGAAAAACAGAGCAAAGTTAGCAAAGCTCCGACATCTAAAAGCAGTCCGGAAGAGAGAAAATAGACCAGAAGAAAAAGGAAAAAAAGAAATAGCAAACAAAAACTTCTAGAAATGAATAAAGTCAAAAACCTAAGATTGAAAGATCTCAAATGAAACAAGAGAGAAACTAAGACAGTGTTAAACTCTCAGAAATTCAGCGGAAAAATTCTGAAAGTTTCCAAAGACAAAAAGTACCTTATGTACAAAAACGTTAATCATATTGTCAACAAACATCTCAGCCAACACAGAATACAAAAAACAGAGCTGTATCTTCGAAAACTTTGAAGGAAAATAATTTTGATCCTAGAATACGGCAGTTTAAAAAAATCAATATCAATGCAAACTCTAAATCCCAGCAAGAATTTTTTCCAGAAATTAACAAATTGATTATAAAATTTCTATGGAAATGCAAATAACCCAGAGGAGCCAAAACTATCTTACAACAGAATAAAGCAGGAGCACTTATACTTCCCAATTTCAAAACTCAAAACAAAACTAACGTTTTCAGGACAGTACTGGTACGGTATAAGGACAGACATACAGATCAATGGAACAGAAGTGACAGCCTAGAAATAACCCTTATATTTATAGGTCAAGAGTTTGGGTTTTTTTAAACAAAGGTGCCAGAGTAATTTAGTGGTGAAAGAACAGTCTTTTCAATAAATGGTGCTTGAACAATTGGATATTCAAAGACAAAAATATGAACATTTTTAGACCCCTACTTCACATCATACTCAAAAATTAACTCAAGTAGATCACAGGACTAAATTTAAGAGTTAAAACTAGAAAAATCTTATGAAAAAACAAAGGAGAAAAATCTTTTATCACCTTGGATTAGGCAACGATTTCTTCTAACACCAAAAACACAACTGACAAAATGAAAAACTGACACATAAGATCTGATCAAAATAAAAATTTTCTGGCTTCCAAAAATCCTATTAAAAAATGAAAAGACAAATCACAGGTTGGAAAAAATACTAATAAGTGATATATATGATAAAGTATCTAGACTACATAAAGGACTCCTACAACTCAATAATAAGACAAGTAACAATTTTTTAAAGGGCAAAAATGTGAATAGACATTTCACCAAAGAAGATATATGAGTGGTCAATAAGCACATGAAAAGACGTTAGTCATTGGGGAAATTCTAATTAAAACCACAATGAGATCCCACTTTATACCCACCAGAATGGCCATAATAAAAACGACAGAAAACATCAACTGTTGGCAAGAACATGGAGAAACTGGAACCTCATCTATGCTGGTAAGAACGTAAAATGGCACAGCCACTTTGGGAAACAGTTTGGCAATTTCTTAAAAAGTTAAATATAAATTTCCCACATAACTAAGAATTCCACTCCCAGGTACCTACCCAAGAGAAATGAAGTATGTCCACAAAAGACTTGTATGCAAATGTTCATAGCAGCATTATTCACTATTTATAATAGCCCCAAAGTGGAAACAATTCAAACGTCCATCAAATTGTAAATGGACAAACATAATGGGGTGTATCCACATACTCCTTCCACCTCAACCGAGTATACTGCAATACAATTCTGATGCCAAGCACCTCGAGTTAGCATCACATACCACAAGCTAAGAGGCCAGGCTTTCACAAGACCCTCACTTCAGACATCAGCTGTCCTGTACTTTGGAAGTCCCCAAGCCACCAGCATTTCTGATTAACTAACTACAAATTCTGGAGTTCCCATGACCCACTCAGGTTCGATAATTCACTGGGTTGACTCAAAGAATTCAGGAAAGCACCATACATATGATCAAAGTTTTACTGTAAAGGATACACATAAGGTGAGGTCTGGGAGGGAACAGAGCTTCTGCAACTTCTCCTTGTGGAATCAGGGTGAAACACCATCCCAGTACACCAATGTCTTCACCAACCAGGAAGCTCCATTGAGTGTCAATGTCCACAGCTTTTATTAGGGTCTCATTATATAGGCATGATTAATTAAATCATTGGCCATGTGATTAAACTCAATTTCCAGCCCCCTTCCGGTACCCCGAAGGTTGGAAGGCTGAAAGTCCCAATCCTCTAATCACGCGCTCATTCTTTCTAATGATCAGTCCCCATCTCATCCAAAAGTTATCAAAAGGCCACCAGGAGTTGTCTCATTAGCGTAACAAAGACATTCTTAACACTCAGGAAATCCAAGAGCTTCTGAAGCTCTTGTGCTAAGAACTGGGGACAAACACCAAATACATTGTTGATTAAACCACATACAATGGGCTATGCTATTCAGCACTAAAACGAAATGAAATACAAGACATGCTACAATGTGCATTAACTTCAAAAATAGTATACTAAGGGAAAAAGACAACATGTGGTATGATTCCATTTTTCTAAAATGTCCAGAAAAGGCAAATTATGGAGACAGAAAACACACTTGTGGTTACCTGGGGCTGGAGGGGAATGGGAAATGACTGTAAGGAGGTATAAGTGATCATTTGGGGATGATGAAATATTCTAAAAATCAGGTTTTAGTGATGGGTGCACAACTCCATAAATTTCCTAAAAATCATTTAATTGTACAAGTTGATCTCAAACAATTTAATTATTCATAAGAGACAAAAACTGGAAACAACCCAAACGTCTATGAACAGATGAACAGGATAAACAAACTGTCATATATTCACACAATGGAATACTATTACACAATAAAAAGAAATGAACTACTGATATATCACATCACAGATAAATCTCAAAACAATTTTGTTGAAGAAAGCCAGATGGGATGGGATTAAAGTTTGATTGAACACTGCAGAAAAAAAGATCAGTGAACTTAAAGACATAGCAGGGGTCCCCCCCACCCCAACCCGGGTCACTGACTGATACCAGTCCACGGCCTGTTAGGAACCAGGCCAAATAGCGGGAGGTGAGCAGGCGGGCAGGTGAGTGAGCGAAGCTTCACCTGCTGCTCCCTGTCGCTCACAGCACCGCCTGAACCATCCCCTCCACCCACACCCAGTCCGTGGAAAAACTGTTTTCCATGAAACCAGTCCCTGGTGCCTAAAAGGTTGGGGACTGCTGAGACATAGCATAAAAACTATACAAAATGAAGCACACCTGAAAAACAAAAACAGAAACAGACTGGGGAAAGAAAAAAAAACAGTATCAGTTACCTATGGGACAACATCAAGCAAATTACATATGTGTAACTGTAGTCTGAGAAAGGGGTTGAGGGGTAAATGGACGGAAAGTGAGACAGAAAAAATATTTGAGAAAATAATGGTCAAAATTTTCTCAAACTTGGTAAAATCTGTAAACCCACAGGTCTAAGAAGCCAGTCAGGGTTCATATCCAAAATAAAAACAATTCCTACAAATCTTTTTTTTTCAATTGACAGACAACCTAATGGGAAAATGAGCAAGAGACTTAAACAGGCATTTCACAAAACAGAATATTCAACTATGAAAAGGTAGTAAATCTCACCAATAAACTGGAGTAACCTGGATAAGAGATATTCAATGGTTTCACTTATATAAAGTTCAATAAACAGGAAAAATATAGTTTCTGAGTGCTTGTTTAGGTGGTATACTGGAAAGAAAACAATGAAACAATTACTAATAAAGCCAGAAGAACGTTTATTCTGGGGGGAACACATGGAGGTAGTGATTGGGAAAGAGCACAAGGGGACTTAACAGAGTACATACTGGCAATGTTTATTTTTGACCTGAGTTGTGAATACATGGGTGTTTGCTTTGCAATAAATCATTCTGCTGCTTTTTTATGTACTTTTCTATGCATGTTACAAATAAAACCATTTTAAAAAAATAAGCAGAACTCAAAGAGAAACTTATAACTTCAAGTGAGTTTATAGGTATCTCTCCTTATCCTCTCATTATCCAATATTCAAACAGAGATATCTGTATTGGAAAATAAGTACTGACAATAAAAGTCAGGAAGGTAAAGAAACTAGAAAAGAACAATATAAACCCAAAGAAAACAGTAGCTAGAAAAAAAAACTTTTAAGCAGGAAATAACTAAAAAGAAAGTCAAAAAGGTATATTTTGTAAATAAAACAAAAAACACGTTAAGACCAAAAAGTTTACAAATATGCCATTCAACAGAAAAGTGAAAAAGACAGAGTCACAGAAAATAAAAATGAACTCAAGAAATTTAAAAACCTGAATCAGTCAACAATCATATGAAAAATTAAAAGGTTGGTAGAAGATCCAGTTGGGAAGGAGGGAGGGAGAAATTTAAACACAGGAATGGCATAAATTAATTTTAGGATAGCAGCTATCTCTCAGAAGAAAGGCAGGGAAAAAAGATTGGGCCAGAGAAAAAGTATTTCAATCACTTTGCTGTACAGCAGAAACTAACACAACATTGTAAATCAACTATATTTCAATAAAATAAATATTTTTAAAAAGTATTTCAACAGTTCTTATAATGTTTAGTACTTCAAAATTAGAAGATTAAAATTAAGTATGGTAAAATTTGCTAAATGTGTGTAAGACTGAAACCAAAGAAAGTTTCCAGATGCCTTATTTGTTAGACAAGAAAGAAAAGTTATTTACCAATGGTGAATACTTAAATTGTGTTTGGTTTTGCACCAGCTGAAGAAATGTGTCTAGAGAAAAACAACTTTAAGACTAAATCTTTCGGCAACAACAGTTGCTCAAAGAATTGAGAACACTGGGAGCAATATTAATCACCAATTTAAAAACAAGACAAATGATTTCAAGTGTTTTTCCTTGACTCTTGATGAGTCAACAGATATTATTAATACTATTCAGTAGTTACTATTTATTGGAGGAGTGCCAAGTTTGAAGCTGAATACAGAATTAGCCTCTATGAACAGTCCGCATAGATCAACTACAGACAAAAATACTTTAAACGAAATTGAGCAAACATTAATTCAGTACAACCTGAAGTCATACCTGGTAAGGTGTGTTACAACAGATGCTGGTAAAAATATATGTGGAACAGAAAAAGGCTTAGTTGGACAAATTTACAAAGCTTGTGAAAATGTATGCTGTTCAAAGTCTATGGTTATTTTTCGTAATATTGATCAATAGGTACAGTGTGGAAAATATATTTGAATCTCATGTGTTAATAAATAAGTAGTATTGATGGTGTTATTTGCTCTTGTTGACTTAACCATCACCATCAGTTCTGTGAATTTTTGCCAGAAATAGAAGCTGAACATCCTGACTAACCCTGCTACACAGCAGTTCAGTGGCTTAGCAGTGGTAAAGTTTTACTGCAATTATTTGAGCTCAGAGGTGAGACTGAAATTTGTCTGATCAAGAACCACCCTCAACCACTATGACTGAACTGAATAGCTTTGGAAATTAGCTTTAGCTGCAACTTGATAATGTTTCTTAATACCTAAATGACCTAAAATGGCAAGGCAAAACAGCGCTACATGCAAAACTTATTCTATGACACAATCATTTTTATGACAACTAACATCAAGCTGCTGTATATACTTTCCCATGCTATCAAAATCAAAACAATACATGAGATCTCCATTCCTACACAAATTTGCAGTGGATATACTTTCTGATCTCAGACTACAGTCTCACAGTTCCAGCAGTATTTTTTGGACATGAATGTAAGTGCAAAGGAAATATCCATTAAAAAATCCATTTGAACTTTGCAACTGAGAAGCTTCTACCCAACCTTCAACTGGAATTGATTAACCTGTAATGTAATGACAGTGCTAAAAGGTAAACATCAAGAGAAGAAATTTAACAGAATTCTATAAACGCCTTCCAAGTGATAGATATGCTCAATCAAAACCATGTACTCAAGGTCAACACCAAGAGTCACAAATGATAGATTAGTATGTACCCTTGATATGATGTGATGAAAATGGCACTTTACTTCTGTAGTTTTTCTCTCAAAAACCCATAACCCTGGTCTAAATAATGAGGAAAACATCGAATTCCAGTAACAGAGCATACACAGCCTACAATAAAACTGAGAAGTATTCTCAAAGCTATAAAGGTCATCAAAACAAGTAAAGTCAGAAACTGTCACAGCCAAGAGGAGCCTAAGAAGATATGATAACTAAATGTAACATGCTCTCTTGGTTGATCCTGGAACAGAAAAGGCACATTAGGCAAAAACTAGGAAAAATCTGAATAAATTATGGACTTTAGTTACTAATAATGTATCAATATTGGTTCATTCGTTGTAACAATGTACCTTACTAAAGCAAGATGTCAATAATAGGGGAAACGGTACAGGGGGTATATGGGAGTTCTCTACTATCTGCTCAATTTTTCTGTAAATTTTTAAAACTGTCTTTAAAAATAAAGTCTACTGATAAAAACTAAATCATATGCTGGTGGATAATAGTATTTAGCAGTAACTAGCTGTGTGAAAATATATTTTCTGATAAGATAAATATATAAAATCTTTTTTTTTTTTTTTTTTCGGTATGCGGGCCTCTCACTGCTGTGGCCTCCCCCGTTGCGGAGCACAGGCTCCGGACGCGCAGGCTCCGGACGCGCAGGCTCAGCGGCCATGGCTCACGGGCCCAGCCGCTACGCGGCATATGGGATCCTCCCAGACCGGGGCGCGAACCCGTATCCCCTGCATCGGCAGGCGGACTCTCAACCACTGCGCCACCAGGGAGGCCCTAAAATCTTTTTATACATCAGTATTAATAGAACATCTACAATCGATTTTGATAGGAAACACTAATTGTGAACCCCAATTTTGCAAACTGTTACTGCCTCAGAAAATAATTTCATTCTTCTCCCTAACAGCCCTGTATTTTTTCAACTGTATTATTATATTTTGAATTTCATCAATAAAAAAGTTGTACAAATTTGTTTGCTTGTTATGTAAGTACCTACATAATATCTTTGATTTTGCCTCTTGGGCCACAGAGCCTAAAATATTTACTATCTAGCTCTTTACAAAAAAATGTGTGCCAATTTCTGGTGTGACTGAAACAAGACTGGCCATGACTGCTGTTGAAGCTGAGTGAACAATACATGGGGATTCAATAAACTTTCTTTCTTCTTTGAGATATGTCTGAAATGTATCATGATAAATTTTAAAAATTAAAAAAATATATCATTAAATAAATTGAAATTTTTCCTTGAAAGATTTGCAAGCAAGTTCAAACAAGCCTCATGGAATGAATAGTTTCTACTTTTTATAAACTGTACCAAAGCTCAGAAAAAAGTGGTGTGCTTTTCAACTGTGTCTGTTAGGGTGATCTCACTATGATATGAAAACCAACCAGAAGAGTCTATGTTAAAAATAAATTAAATTAAAGGTCATATGTCACTTATGCAAATAGATGGATAATTACTTAAAATGTAAGTCAAATTTGGTATTCTATTGAAAATATCATATTACAGCAAATAGCACTTACTTTAGATTTTACACTACCCTGAAATTTATTTTTTGTGTGTCCTATAATAACAGGTTAAGCAAGAAAACCATTTCAAAAGATGCTGAAGGAAACATTTCAAATACTTTAACATTACTCCTGATAAAAAATATTTGATAAGCTAAGAACAGATGGGCAGGCCAAATCCTTTACCATCTTAACCAGAAAGCTTCAGCAAACATCAGATTTAATAGTTAACCATCAGAGCTCTACCCACTGAAGTTTAAAAAAAAAAGATAAGGAAGAAAAATTTCTATTATTCAATGCTACATTGAAAGACTGAGCCAATTTTACTTTTTTTCTGTATGTTGAATATCTACATATTTTAAAAATTATTTTCTTATATATAAGTTTCTTCTGATTCTATTTTGGGGGGAAAAGTAATATGGCTTTACTGAAGATCAATCTCTATACAAAGAGATATACTATTATTGTTGTGGGAAGACCTAATAGTTCAAAATAATAAAAACAACCCCCCCCCAAAAAAAGCCTACCAATTAAAGCAATGCAAGTCAAAATTTTAACTGTATTTTTTAACAGAATAAAAGGCTGATTCTAACTTTATAGAGAAAAATTTTAAGAACTGCCAAAAAACTATTATAAAAGGAGAATAATGAGAGGAGACATGCCCTACCAGATACCAAAATAAATGAAAAACTACAGAAATTAAAACAATGATTTTAGTGTATAAACCAATAACAAATCAAAGTAATGGCAAACAGTCCAAAAGAGAAATTCATGTGTATACATGAATACACATGAATGATATACAGGACCTTTCATTCACTTCATGGGGAAAACATGGGCTTTTCCACAAATGGCACTGGGGAAATTGGCTACTCATTTGGCAAAAAGAAATCCTACTTCATAATAAAAATAATAAATTCCTAGTGACTTAGAAATAGAACACTCCCCCCCCAAAAAATAAAAATATCAAAAGTTAAAGAAAGTGTAAGAGAATATTTTTATAATCTTGGGGATTATAAACTCCCCATCTTAGGGATGGGGAAGGTGTTGCCAGCAAAAATTAAAATATGCAATCTACAGATGGGACTACATCTAAATTTAAAAATCCAGTAAACAACAGACAAGTAGTAGTCCAAGAGAATATATTTCCAACATATATAACAAAGAATTAATATCCATAATGTATTAACATTCTAACAAACCAATTTTAAAAAAGCAAAACAACACATCAGAAAATGGGATAAGCAGTGGAGAAGAAATACAAATTACTAATAAGCATACGAAATATACTGAACCTCATAATAAAAAAATGCAACTTCACACAATAACATCTTATTTCTCAAGGATGCAACAAATAAAAATTTAAAATAATTACAATATGCAGCATTTGCTAAAAATTTAGTGAAATAAAACATCTATTGGACAATTAGAGTGTAATATAAACTTGTAAAAAACCTTTCTTTACAAGGCAATCTGGCAATATCAAACAAAATGTCCAATGTGCACACCATATGTCCTAACAATTCCAATGCTAGGAATCTATTCTAAAGAAATATTCACACATGTACAAAAGATGGACCTACGGGGCTTCCCTGGTAGTGCAGTGGTTGAGAGTCCGCCTGCCGATGCAGGCGACACGGGTTCGTGCCCCAGTCCAGGAAGATCCCACGTGCCGCGGAGCGGCTGGGCCGGTGAGCCATGGCCGCTGAGCCTGCGCGTCCGGAGCCTGTGCTCCGCAACGGGAGAGGCCACAGCAGTGAGAGGCCCGCGTACCGCAAAAAAAAAAAAAAAAAAAAAAAGATGGACGTACAAGCAAGGTTAACTTCATGTGAAGGGCAGAAAATGAAGACACGTCTGGAACACTCTGTTACGTATCAAGACGGCAAGCTAGCTATCGAAGACTAACTAAGGCTCCGTCAAAAGGACTCAGAGCCAACCTGAACACGATCCCTGCCAAAGGTGTCACAATTTGAGTATGAATAAGATAAAGGGCTGAAACACATCAAATAGGTTTTAAGTCCATGAGTTTAAACTGATAGTTCTCCCAAATTGGTCACCTTTGAGGATAAAAGTAAAATAATCCCTTATTTTGAAAACTGGTAAATACAGGGAAAGAATAAAGTATTTATCCTGTCCTTCCTCTGTGACCTGTACTACTGGGTAACCAAGTAAATTCCTTACTTCACAGTCAAATAAAAGGCTGAATTAGGAATCCCAATAATGTCTTACATTATAGGTAATATGAGAATTTTCCAAAATTTTAATGTAGAATTTTTCCCCCTCTTCAAGATAAGCTGATTATTGTTCCTATTATGTAAATCATGAGAAAGAGTAGGTGGGGAACAATGGCATACTGGTAATCAATCCAATTCTTTATAAAGGAATTAAAAAAGAGAAAGTTGCAAGTAATACTTGCTTTTATACAACAATTAAGTATTACATGTCATGTCTATATAACACACTATTTAAGAAGATTAAACAAGTGTAATGAATCAGATCTTATTAAAAATAACTGCACTGTCATTACGTAAATGAGATATAGGACTTTCAGCATGCAAAATCAATTCTTACAAATAATAAGCACTTATAAAAAGGGGAAATAAATTTATAAAAGTTAGTATGCTTACCTGAACCACCCAGGGACTGTTGGCAAAGGCCATAATATCTCGTTCCTCCCAGAAAAAAGCAGAATCTGACCTTTTTATCATTTCAAACTTACTAAGAAGCTTCATAGCATAAACTTTCTGTGATGCCTTATGACGAACCTGTTGATTTTTCAAAACACAAGAATTAATTCTTTAATTTTATGAGAAAATGGTGAACAACAGATCATACTATAATGCTGTTCTTAAAGACTTAAGTTACAAAACAAAATGATCCTTAGCTAACTAATAAAAAGTAAAAACATAACATTTTTAATGAAAGAGAGGAGAAAATTCCCCACAGCCTAAATATTTCATGAAATACACAATACCTTTAAATGCTATATTCAATATATAACTACCTCATTTCATCTAAATAAAACTGAATTCACGAAGCTTCATTCCCTCATGTTAATTAAGCTAACCAATTTTAAGAATAAGATGTTGTTAAATGAGAAACTTGTAAGGTATGTACATGTATCCATCACGATCTGACCATAAGAACCTAATAAATTTAGATAGCAAGGGTTATTTGTGATTTTGTTAAGTCATCCTTATTTCTTCCTAGGTATCCTACTTAAAAGCTTATTTTTTTAAGGGAAAAACTACCAATAATATGGTTATTTGATCAATTCTTATCTTCTTCATTAGACTGCTAATTCCATAAAGGCAAGGACAGTGTCCATTTTTGACCATCATTTAAATCCTAGAATATAACATAGCAAACTCTACCACAGAGCCAATAAATATTTAATGAATGATTATAAAAGTTAACATCCACTGGATAATTAATAATAAATAATAACTGCTAAAATTTATACTTGGATATCTAGTAGGATGACCAAAACTGAACTCCAAATCTTCACCCCTGAATTTATTTCTCCTATAGTCTTCTCTATTTTAGTATATGGCATCTTCATTCTTCTAACTGCTCTGGCTAAAAACCTCTGGCTCCTCTTTTTCTCATATAGCTCATAAAAACTCATCAGCAAATCACGTCAGTCCTACCTCCAAACAGTTTCAGAATCCAACCATTTCTAACTACCTCCACTGATACCACCCTGGTCTGACATTTTTTACAGGCATACCTTGTTTTATTGCACTTTGACTTACGGTACTTTGTAGATATTACATTTTTTACAAACTGAAGGTTTGTGGCAACACTGTGTCGAGCAAGTCGGTTGGTGCTATTTTTCCAATAGCATTTGCTTACTTCATGTGTCTCTGTCACATTTTGGTAATTCTCACAATATTTCAGACTTTTTCATTGTCATTATTATATTTGTTATGGTGATCTGTGATCAGTAACTGTTCTGGGGTGCCCCAAACCATGCTCATATAAGACAGCAAACTTAATCAATAAATGTTTTATGTGCTCTGACTGCTCCATTGACCTGCTGTTCCCCTGTCTCTTTCCCTCACCTTGGGCCTCCTTATTCTCTGAGACACAACAATATCGAAATTAGGCCAATTAATGATCCTACAATGGCCTGTAGGTGTTCAGATGAAAGGAAGAGTCGCACATCTCTCATTTTAAAGTAAAAGCTAGAAATGATTAGACTTAGTAAGAAAGGCATGATGAAAGCCAAGAGAGGTTGAAAGCTAGGCCTCTTGCATCAGTTAGCCAAGTTGTGAATGTAAAGAAAAAGTTCTTGAAGGAAATTAAAAGTGCTACCCCAGTGAACACACAGATGATAGAATGCAAAACAGCCTTATTGCTGATCTGGAGAAAGTTCAGGTGGTCTGAATAGAAGATCAAACCAGCCACAACATTCCCATAAGCCAAAGCCTAATCCAGAGCAAGGCTCTAACTCTCTTCAATTCTATGAAGGCTGAGAAAGGTGAGGAAGCTGCAGAAGAGAAGGCTGAAGCTAGCAGGAATTGGCTGCCCGTGAACTTTCCCCATAATGTCAAAGAGCAAGGTGAAGCAGCAAGCGCTAATGTAGGAGATGCAGCAAGTTATCCAAAAGATGTAGCTGAGATAATTAATGAAGGTGGCTACGCTAAACAACAGATATTCACTGTACATGAAATAGCCTTATACTGGAAGAAGAAGCCATCTAGGACTTTCATAGTTAGAAAGGAGAAGTCAATATCTGTCTTCAAAGCTTCAAAGCACAGGCTGACTCTCATGTTAGGAGCTAATGCAGCTGGTGACTTTTAAGTTGAAGCCAATGTTCCTTTACCATTCCCAAAATCCTAGGGCCTGTAAGAATTATGCCAATCTACTGTCTATGCCTTATAAATGGAACAATGAAGTCTAGATGACAGCACATCTGTTGCCAACATAGTTTACTAAATATTTTAAGCCCACTGGTGAGACCTATGCTCAGAAAAAAGATTCCTTTCAAACTATTATTTCTCATTAACAATGCACCTGGTTACCCAAGAGCTCTGTTGGAGATGTACGATGATATTAATGTTGTCTTCATGCTTGCTAACACAACATCCATTCTGCTGCCCATGGATCAAAGAGTCATTTCGACTTTCAAGTCTTATTATTTAAGAAATACATTTTGTAAGGCTATAGCTGCCATAGACAGCAATTCCCCTGATGGATCTGGGTATAGGCAACTAAAAACTTTCTGGAAAGCATTCACCACTCTAGATGCCAGAAGGACATTCGTGATTCAAGGGAAGAGGTCAAAATAACAACATTAACAGGAGTTTGGAAGAAGCTGATTCCAACCCTCATGGACGATTTTGAGGGGTTCAAGACTACAGTGAAGGAAGTTACTGCAGACGTGGGGGAAACAGACTCATTGTTCTCTACCCCAGAACTCGATTTGTTTTCTTCTGAGAAGATATCATAACTTGCAATTTTTTGATGCTGTTTCCTTGTATTGTCTGAGTCCCATATTAGAATGTAAGCTCAACAAAGGTAGGGGTTATCCAAAGAGGAAATAGCAAAGGTATACCAGAGAACAACTGCTACGGGGCTGATAACAAAACAGAGACACCAGATGTTAAACAGCATTGCAGGTACATTCAATTTCCAGCCAAAAAAAAAAGAGTGGAGAAACCTTGATGATTTCCTGGACATTGAGGTGAGACATCTTAAGAGAAAGAACCATGCTCTAAAGCAAGGCCTACTCTAGCACTACCTAACAAAGCCTTATAATACCAAACCCTAAAAGATCAAAAGGGGAGTAGAGTTTGGAGTCCTTAAAAGGACTTGGGAAACAACTTGGTCTTTAAACACATCTACACTTACCAAGTAAAAAACTAAGGCTCCAAAAGTTAAGGGTTATCAGCAAGTAACTGGACAGCTTATTAAAATGAAAATCAACACTTGTCAAAGAAAAATAACAAAATTCAGAGTCTCTGTCACATATCAAAAAGGACCTGTACATAATTTTAAAATTACCTGACAGGCAAAGAGGAAAATGTGACTCATCATCAAGAAAAAAGCAGTCAATAGCATACATCCCAAAAAGATGTTGGATTTAGCTAACAAATACTTTAAATATTTCTTATAAATATGTCCAAAGACCTAAAAGACAGTATGTTAAAGAAAAAAAGGAAAAAAGAGTCTCAATGAATGAACAGAAGTAAATACCAACAGAGAAATGGGAACTAAAAAAAGAACCAATTGGAAATTCTATAACTGAAAAATAACTAAAATGGAAAATTCTTTGGAAGGGCTTAACAGAGAATGGAGATAGAAGGACATTCAGTGAACCTGAACACAAATCAATGTAGAGAATAAAGAGAAAAATGAATAAATGAAAATGAATAGAGACTTAAGGGACTACAAGACAATTTTAAACAGTCTGAAATATGTGTAAATATAAACGGACTAAACACACAATTCACAGGCAGAGATTATGAGAATTAAAAAGCAAAACCTAACTTCATATATTTTAAATATAAGATCAAACAGGTTAAAAATAAAAAGATAGGAAAAGATACACCATGCAAACAGCAAGGATAAGGAAGTAGATAGAACAATATTAATAACAAAGTAGACTTCAAGGCAAAGAGAAAAAAAGGGTAATTCAGATAAAAAGAGTAATAATTCATCAGGAAGGCATTAAGAATTCTAAATATGTTTGTATCTAATAAATAAGCTTTAAAATTCATGAAGCAGGGCTTCCCTGGTGGCACAGTGGTTGAGAGACCGCCTGCCGATGCAGGGGATGCGGGTTCGTGCCCCAGTCCGGGAAGATCCCACATGCCGCAGAGCGGCTGGGTCTGTGAGCCATGGCCATTGAGCCTGCGCGTCCGGAGCCTGTGCTCCGCAACGGGAGAGGCCACAGCAGTGAGAGGCCCGTGTACCGCAAAAAAAAAAAAAAAAAAATTCATGAAGCAAAAATTGACAGAACTAAAGAAAGAAACAGGCAAATCCTAATTTCAGTTGGAAATTTTAACATCCCTTCTCAGTACTTTATATAACAAATAAATAAAACATCAATATGGATAGAAAGAAAATACAGCCCAGGATGAAAACTGCCTAATCAAATTATAATTCGAAAGGTTATTATATCAATGGGTTATATCACTTATTATTTTGAAATACTTTGAAATTTAAAGTATTTTAAAATATTTTGAAATTTAAAGTGTTTTGATATACTGTAACTTTACATGAAAAGAATCCTATATGCCAAGGGCCAAATAAGTTATGATGAGGGTCACAGATTATATCCATCTTCTATATTAAATTACTAAACTAGGAAAACAATTCCTTTGATTTGTATGGTGTTATGCCATTTATAGAATGTATATGGGAAAGCAATATGAAAACATGGGTGGGAGGGTGGGGGATTAGAGTATGAAGGACCCTAGTCTTAAAAGTAGAAATCCCTTCCACAGTAGATAGACCAGATTCTTAGCAAACTATCTCAAAGCAAATGCTCACTCCAGCAATGCTTTTAATAAAATGTGGTGGGGTTTTTTTAAAGTTTAAAACATTACTAAAAAGAGACAGCTAAGGTACCCTCTCTTCAAATGTTCACTTATTCTAAGAATAAATCGGATTTCAGTGTTATCTTAGCTTCATTAGAAAAAGCAATCGTATAACAGTAAGAGCCAATTAATTTATACCATAATATTATTTATGCTTGACTCAGACCATGACAAGAGTTTTAAGAATTCCGCTACAAAGAACAGCTATGAACAGAAATTAAAAGATATTTGTCAGCTAGTGGGAAATAGTTAAATATTTATTTATGTTTAATCTTTTATATATGAATTAACTAAACAAAAACAAACCTAAAGAAAAAAGCTGTTCATTCAAATAAACAAAAACACAGGCATAAGATGATTTTCTGAACATGAGAAAAATGCCTGTTCTTGGTGCTTTATTCTTGGTGATTCTTTATGCAAAACTATTTCCCTTTCTGTGCTTCTAAAATGCTTACAATAATCTAATATCAAAATTAGTTGTGTACATGTCTGCTTCATAAGCTCCTTTAAGAACAGAATACAATACAAACTTTCACTTGTGAGGCTGCCCAGTGGTTGGCACAATGCTGAATTATCCAATTTAACAAATTCAGCAAAATTATAGCTATGAGATCTATAAAACTTTTAATAAATAAAGACAATTTTGGTTAGATGTTCTAGTTAATGAGGCCTGAATTTCATTTAAACTACTGTAACAGAACACTTCACAGGCTCATAACACAAGAGTCAGGAACCACCAGCTTGTAGTCTTTGACTTTATCTACAGAACAAACATTAAGAGGCAATAGTTGTATTCATGCCAAACGTCTGCCTCATACCTTAAAATACATTAGTACTAGTATTACAAAGTACTACAGTAAAGCACTGTTATTTTAGGAAAGCTGGTTTCCACTGACCTTCCTTGTGAGGATGTCTCCTTCTGAATGATTCTATTATAATCTTCCTCAGCATCTCTGTACGTTCCCCTTTGTTCTCTAGCTCTTTCTCCTTTATTCAATATGGATGGATAAATAGATATAGTAGCAATTCATTACAACAATGCAGAGAGTACTGCTTAAAAGCATAGATGTAGATGTCAACAAACCTGGGCAAAAGTCCTAACTATTTATGAACTATGTGGCCAATTCATTTAATCTCTCTAAATTTCAGTGAATTCATCTACTTAAGAATCTCACAGAATTGTTGAAAAGATAAAACAAGATAATGAATATAAATACTTAGCACACAGAATATAGTCAGTGAAAACGTTAGCTAATTCTACCATAGACAAATGGAACTCAGTTCATTCTGTTATGAAACTTTACATGTGTCTCCCCTATGTCACTACTCCATGATTACCTAAAGGACAAAAATATTGCTTCTCTTCCAATGTCTCTATTTGTTAGAGAAAAGAATGCTATATTCCTAGTTTCTAATTTTAAAAGTGGATGAATGCAAAAGTACCAGCTAATTGACTATATGTATGTGGGGAAAAAAAAGATAATAAGGGTCAAAACAGTTAACAGTTTTATCTCAGCTGATGGAATTCTGAGGGACTTTTATTTTAGATTTATTTGTGCTTTTTATAGCTAATATGTACTTCTTTAAAAAAAATTTTTTTAAGTAGATGAAACATTCCTAAGTGTAGCTAGAGACATGTTTGAAAAAGTCCTAAAATGGACCTAGATCTCCTAAAACACTTGTGGACAAAAACTTTTGAAAATCATTCTAACCAAAATGCCCCATTTGAGGCTTTAAATTTTATTTTTAATATCAAAAATTACAATAGATTATTTTTACAAAAAGAACCAATGCATCTATATGACAGATCTGGAACAGTTATTGTGTGCTGCTGAGGTTTCCATTAAAAACACAAGAAAAGCATGTCCTCCTGCTTTCTGCCAGGTCTGGTTGTGGCAGCTAAGACTGAATGGGGGGAATACAGGAATTACAAAAACATGGAGGAAGGGAGATAATTTATACAAATCAGAAATAACCTTGTAACCAGCGAGGAGCCTGTTTTATTCCAAAAAGGACTAAAAAATCTGAGTTTACATGACAAGTGTTAGAGAATCATTTCCCATACAGTTTTTCCTTCTGGTTGGTTCCACTTTAAAACCTTAGTTTAAAACCATTTAAATTAAGAGCAAGCCAGTAGGAGATTTTAAAAAAACACACACAAAAAAACAAAAAACAAGATCTTCATCTCATATCAGCCTTGAGTTCTATTACTGAGAATCTGTATCCCCTTAGCATTCTGGATCTGCAGGGAGCACCTGAGCCCAGGAATCAGGAATAATCACAGTCAATTCACATCAATGAAAACTTTCTACATTTCAGGTTCTGTGCTGTACAGGATATAAAAAGACAAGAAAAATCCAATCACAGATATGATCTAGCTGCACAAACACATCCTTTACCAATGTTGAAGACTGAATTAACAAATGGCTTCATGGTGAGGGTTCCCCCCTTTCTCCCTGCTGCTCTACGGATATTCCTACTAAACTGTACTTGACTAAAGAAGATCATCTTCCCAGATATAGGTGAACTATTTTCAGACACACAGCTATGAACTCCTGATGGGAATGCCAAAAGTACTGAAAAGACACAGTTCCTGCCCTCAAAAAATTTACAATATAAAAAGATTCAAAGAAGTATACATATAAAGTACAGCACAAAGCATAATATGGGAAATTAAATAAAGCGATCATAATTAAAAGATGCAGACGAGAGAGGGCACACTCAAAGGGTAGGAAGGAAAGCAAAAGGAATCAGGAAACTTCTCTTTTAAAATAAGCACTGAGAGTGAGTGAAACATATTTGGAGGAACGGACAAGTAAACAAGAGCATGTGCTGAAATAAGTAGCTTGCTCAGAAAGGAGAGCATGATGGAAAATAAGGGTTAAAAAGATTAACTGGTGATATCTTAAATAAGAGGGCCTAGAAGGCCGGGACGAAGACTTCATGCTTCATTTAGTAGGCAAGGGAGCCATGAAATGCAAAGGAGAGATACAATGAATATATTTTAGAAGGGTCAATTTGGCAGCAGTTTGTATTAGATAGATCTATACTTCCCATCTTCACGTATCTCACTATAGAGAAGTGGGGAAATAAAGAAAACAAAATGAAACAAAGCATGTATGTTAGAAAAGCCCCATAGTTGATTCTATTATACCCTTATTGGGGTAGGAGTGGTATGTGAAAATACAAGGCTATGAAGTATGGGGAAAAAAGTCTGCCAAATTGTAATGTGGGTTCAGCTGAGCTTGGAGAGCATGAATCTGCAGAAGATTTAATAAATCCAGTCTTGGTATTTTCTCCATCAGCACTTCCCAATCCAAAATCAATAGTACAATGGTGAAACTGTTAGCAGGAGTAGAAAACAAAGCAGGACACAAAGTAGGCCCTCATACCTGACTGGGAATGAAAGGGTATCTTGGAGAAAGGCGATGGCAGTGAATACCCCCCAAAAAGTGGAGAGACTAGAGAAATATTATGAGCAGGACTTACTGAAAAATTAAATATAAGAAATGAGGGGAAGAGAAATCAATAATGACTCCCAATTTTTTGGCTTGAGCGTCAACTGGGTTGATGCTAGTCATTTATTTATTAAGATGGGAAAATAAGAGAAGGAACAGATGGAAGGAAGAGCAAAGTTAGAGAGGGAATCAAGCATTCTAATTTCACATGTTTTAGATGTCTGTGATACACCTTAATGGAGTTGTCAAATAAGCTACCATGAATATGAGTTTGGAGAGCAAAGTAGAAAGTTCTGAGCAGCAGCTATAAATTTGAGCCTTGACATCACATGGATTGTATTTAAAGTCAGAGGAATGCATGAACTTGCCTTGGGAGAAAATGCAGATCAAAAAAAATAAGAACCTAGCCTTTGGGAACTACAATACTTACAAGTCAGGTGGAGAATGAACCACTAAGGAAACTGAGAAGGAAGAGCCAGTAATGTAGAAAAAATGGTGTTTCAAGAAAGAACTGAATACTTGTAAGAGGTTGATTAAGATGATAGTGAAACACCATGTAGCCAATAAAATTACATACAAAGTCTATATTGGCACAGAAAACTGGTTATGGCCATAGAGCAAAGAGAATGGACTCCGGAGTCCTCTGCCTAAGTTCAAATCTCAGTTCAACCACTTAGCAGCTGTGTGGACTCTCGCAAGTCATTTATCTTATCCACCTGAATTTCCCCATCTGTAAAATGGGAATAACAGCAGTTATACCATCTAGAAAGACTGCTGTAAAGACTGGTTACTATATACCAATTGCTTAGCAGCCTGCCTGGCATTTTGTAACTGTTATACAAGTGTGTGTTACTATTTACTGTTGCATAAGAAAACACAGGTTGTAAAACCATGTACATAATATGGTCCCTTAATATACATATATTACACATATCTTTAGAAACAGAAAAGTTGGAAAGCTATACATCAAAGTAATAAAAGTAGTTATCTCTTAGTAGTGGGACTGCAGGTGATTTTAAAAAGTATAATGTTGGCTTATTTTATTACTCTACTATGAACATATTTGATGTATAAATAAAATAATTTTTAATTTCAAGGGAGAAAAATTAGCATTGATGCAATTTTTATAACTCAATATGGAAAGGTTTCAACTTTCCTAGAATGAAAATAATTAGAATAAAATATAAATATCCACTGAAAATAATTTGACACTAGTTTTGCAACAGTCCCCAAATATTTCTAATCATCAAAGCACTAAAAGATTACCAACAGGCTGGTTACCCTTATGTTTGAAAATGGGAATCGAGAGAAGACATGATAGAGATTTTCATATTTTACCTAATTCTAAGTAATTTAGACCTTTGAGAATGAGAATACATTCATATATTAATCTGTGGAGCTTTAAATAAAACCACCAAGAAAAAATTTAATGTCACATTTTCTTAAGGAGAATGAGTAGACAATATCGCAAAACCAATTAAAGGTTTCCAAACTCCAAAATAATAAGATATAACTTCAAAATAAAAATATTTCCACTGTTACCATGAAAACTTGTTTTTATACATCTCCCCCGAGTAAAGAATCATATATAAGTAATTCCTAACATATATGCATTACATTTAAGATTAATTTATAACTCTACTTTTAGAACCTAGACCACAATTTCTTTCTGAAACTATAACAGTTTCAAAACAAAAGCTCCATGGATGTAAAGGCGCCTTGTCTGAGTAGTTTACCTGTTTAATGTGTTGACGATACTTATATGCTTATAATGATACTTGACATTTAATAAACATTTGCTAATCAACTAACCAAAGGAATATCTGAAGAACAATGTATATTCTACTAATAGAGAGGAAGACTGTATTTTTACCTTAAGAAGACATTTGCAAGGCTAGAATTTATAACTTTCTTTTTCAAAGAAAAGAGAATTAGTGTCCAAGAAAAGTTAATAAACATAAACAAAAAAAGTAAGCACACATACCATGGTCAAAAGGTTATCTCACTGAAAAGTTCATCCCAACATACATACATACATACATACATACATACATACCTACTGTAGTGGGGTGAATCATGTGTCCCCGTCACCCACAATTCACATTTTGAAGCCCTAACCTCTAGTACCTCAGAATGTGACTGTATTTGGAGACAGGGCCTTTAAAGACATGATTATGCTAAAAAGAGGCAGTTAGGGATGGTGCTAATCCAACCTGACTGGAGTCCTTATGAGAAGAGGTGATGAAGGACATACAGAGTGACACACCAGAGATGTGCATGCACAGAGGAAAGACCATGTGAGGACACAGTGAGAAGGTGGCCATCTGCAAGCCATGGAGAGAGACCTTGGAAGAAACTAAACATGCTAACACCTTGATCTTGAACTTCCAGCCTTCAGAACTGTAAGGAAATAAATTTCTGTTGTTTAAGCAGAGTCTGGTATTTTGCTATGGCAGCCCTAGCAAATTAACATACATAAATATCTATGAAAGTAAGAACAAGACTTCTGATTATTTACTCAAAATTAAAACTCACTTAATGCCATAAATTCACAGAAACTGACAATAGTGACAACAGCTAATGTTTACTTGATACCTACAATGTGCCCCGTCCATGATAAGTGCCACATTTGTGTAACATAATTTAGTCCTCACAAAACCTCTTATAAAAGTTCTATTATTAGTGCCACTCCAAGATAAAGAAATGAAACCTTTGATGACAGGAAATCTGCATACCATAGAACAGAAACAAAAGTAGATGGCTTTGACTGTTTTTCCACAGTACCAGAGTACTTTATGCAAAAATATCTATTAAAAGTCGAACATTACCACCTTAACTATAAAAACATGTTTTGTTAAGCCAATATGTGAAATCAGTAAATGAGTCTTTAAAAGGACCTTAACTGCTTTTCCAGCAGGCTCCAATTTTAGCCTACAATTTATTACCTATTCACTATGTGTCAGATACTATTCTAGATATTTTCCATATAGTAGCTCATTTCACACTCATAGCAACCTATGAATAATGAACTATTATTATCTTCATTTTACAAATGAGGACACTAAGTCACAAAGAAGTTAGGTAGTTGAGAGGTCTAGCTCCAGAGTACATGCCCTTTTTTTTTTTAAGCCAGTTTTACATTTATTTATACATTCATTTCAAAATCCTTGATTCACCTTTTTTTTTTGGCCACACCTCGCAGCATGTGGGATGTTAGTTCCCTGACCAGGGATGGAACCTGCATCCCTGCAGTGGAGGCGCAGAGTCTTAATCACTGGACCACCATGGAAGTCACCAGAGTACATGAGCTTAATCAATATACTATACTGACTCATATTATGTTCCATTAAATGAGATGTGATAAAATATTCCAAGAGAGCAGAATCCAAAAACAAGAGGGATATTAGATAAAACCATCCATTGCTGTGGACCTTTCATGCTATAAAAACATAAATGTACATCTCCTCTGCAGATAGGGGAAAAAAAGACAAAAGACAGCAAGCTGAACAAATTTTGCCCTCCTGGGATTATAGAACTTTTCAATCCACGAGAAATGCCTTTTCTGATGAGGAAATCTACACCCAAATAAATTAAATGACTTGTCACTTTCCTGACTCATGACATTTTCACATGTATTCCCTCTGTATTTTAACTCCCACTCCATCCCCACTTCTTCATGTGGCCAACTCCCTTAACTCAAATGTCACTTTCTCACAGCAAGACCTTTCCTAACTGCCCAGTCTGAATAAGACACATTCCTCCATTATTCTCTCGCATAGCATCCAGATCTTTTCCTTCATAGCATTTATTGTAATCTGAAAAAACTTTACTTGTTTAAAGTAAAATTCTTCATCTCCTCCACAAAACTACCACTTTCGGCAAGATAGAGGCTATGTTACTGTATCTTAAGAGGCTAGCACAGCTCCTGGAACATAACAGATCCTGATTAACTATTTCATTGATGGATATAGATACATGTGCTATTTTATGTCTGACAATTAATTGCTAACATTTACTAAACACTTACTATATATATATATATATTCCAAGAACTGTTCCAAATGCTTTATATATATTGTCACATTTAATTCTTCCAGTAATCTCATGAGGTATAAACACTATTGTTATCTTCATTAACAGATAAGAAACTAAGCACAGAGAGATTAAGTAACTTGTCTGAAGTCACAGCTAGACAGCAAAAGAGTCTAAATTCAACTGTAGGTAGTCTGGACTCTAGCTCTTATACTGTGGTATAGTTGCTGTGACATACCAAAGATACTTTTACAATAAGAATTTTCTTCGTGGAAATTGATTGGTAGGTCCTCTGTGACAACATATGTTTACTTGACCAGAAAAAGCATTTCACAAGGGAAGACACATTTGCACCTACTACCGTAACACTTTCTTCAGATGACTAGAAAAAATAAACAAAGATGTGCCAAATATGGAACATTCCCTACGTATCTGCCTAACTAACTTATCTTCCACATACGAATCAACTTCAAAAGGCTACAGGAGAAGCACTTGGGCTTTCCCTTTTCAATCTCATTCTTCTTTTTAAGAGTCCCTGCCTAGGGCTTCCCTGGTGGCGCAGTGGTTGAGAGTCCGCCTGCCGATGCAGGGGACACGGGTTCGTGCCCCAGTCTGGAAAGATCCCACATGCCACGGAGCGGCTGGGCCCGTGAGCCATGGCCGCTGAGCCTGCGCGTCCGGAGCCTGTGCTCCGCAAGGGGAGAGGCCACAACAGTGAGAGGCCCACCTACCGCAAAAAAAAAAAGAGTCCCTGCCTAAGGTAACAACCAAGAACTAAAGCCAAAACAAACATGTACAAGCTCTCAGGTCAGGTCATCGAATTAGTGGAACGCTAAAATATTTTTCACTTTTAAAAACATATGACTTTGTTTCTGCATATCCTGTGGCCAAAATGAAATACGGGATGGAAATTAACAACAAAAATAAAAGCCTCTGTTTCTATGTTTTCCTTTCCTTTAACATATTGAACTTTAATGACCAAATTAATCTAACACAGAACAATGACTACGCTGACACAAGAACATGACAAGTCAAGGTCTGTCATATTTCCCCCAAAAAATGCAACTTCAAATTCTAGTGTTTATTCCCTAACCACAATGAAATAAGTATGAAGAAACAATGTGCCTGTTTCAAATACATGTATTGTATTTGAAACATGCACACAATAGTATGATTCCTATATCAAATACTAAATAATAATAACGGTTAACATTCAGAAAACACTACATCCTGACTTATTTATTTTGTTAATTCATTTAGTTTCCTATAACGACCCCCATAACACAGTTGTTATTATCTGTATTCTACAGGTTGGAACTCAGAGAGATTGAGAAATCTGCCTGAACTCACCATGATCTTTTGAGTTTGACCATGGCAGAGCTAGGATTCAACTACTTTATAATTTCCCTATCTTATAGAAACTGTCATATCAACTGTCATGTAATCTAATCTCCCACCCTACCCAGTAGAGCATTCTACCAGCTGAAGCTTCAGCACTTTCACTAAGAACAAAAATAAAACAAAAACAAAACCTCATTACTTTCGAAGGCAGCCCATTCTTCAAATCTACTCCCAATCAACGTCTCAATTCCTTCAACCATACCTCACATGGCATTATTTCAAGTCCCTGAGCATTATTCGTCCCTCTTAAACCAGGGCAACAGGGCATCTAGAGTGGATTAAATATGCCAGGTATGGCCCAGTCATCTCAAATTAGAGAAAACCTTATCTCTATTATCTTAGAAATTTATTACAGCAGTCCAAACTTTACTATTTTGGGTAGCCACATCACCAATGACTTTTGCCTGGTTTACATTCAGGAAAATTGTTCTTTAATTCATAATCACTGTTAAGCAATCTATTCCTTGAGTTCTTCACACCCAAGTACAGGTCATTATCCTGGTTAAATTCCACTTCTTCTATTTGGCTAATGACCTCCCCATTTGATGATCTCTGGGTTTTGGCTCACCTTCATACTTCAGTTTTAACCCATTTGCAAAGTTATTCAACATGCCACCATTGCCTCCATACAAGTCATTAACAACATGTTTAATAGGAGAGGAAAGAATCCTAAAACCTGACCTTGGGGATCTCTGTCCAAGGAACCATTCATGCCTTCATTGGGCTCCTTAGAATACAGCTATTAATGTAGCTATAAGGCTCCCTATCCATATGCTTATTCGTTGACACTTCTCCGTATCATCCTCAAGTATGTCAAACTTTTTCAAATATATTATGGATATATATTACACCTATTGCACTATCCTGATCTACAAGTTCAATAAACCTATCAAAGAAAGAAGGAATCAAAGAGAAAAAGACAAAACGTTAGTCTGTCATGACTTGTTCCTAGAGAAACCCATGCTGGCACACAGTCAGTTTTTCTTGGTGCTCCATCAAGAAGAGTAAAGCACTATTAAGTTAAAAACAGAATTTGACTCCACAGTTTAACTATAAGAAGAAAAAATAATAATAAAGAAGAGTTTCATATTCGGGTGATGAAAGTAGAAATATGACGTTATAGTTCTTCATATGATAAATAAATAAAATATCTGAAATATTTGCAAACATTTAGAAGTATTTCCAGTGCTACCACTTTGGTCTACAAAGGTAAATTTTATATTTACTTTCAGTTATTAAAATGCCTTTGTTGGGTTTCTCATATATCTGAATAAATCTCAGTTAATTAAGCAGAGATGTTATTAATCTGAACATACTAAATAAAAACACAGTAGTTCTGGAAGAATATTAACTGCTAGGCAGATCATGAGTGAAGCCAAGTTGGCCTTATTCTAAATCGCAGTGTTTCAGAGCTGGAAAAGACCTGGTAATTAGAGCACAATTATCTCTTTTTATAGATGAAGATACTGAGGCTCTCAGAGATGGAATGACTTGACCAAGCTCATAAAACTAATTTTCTGGCATGGTTGGACACAGAAATTAGATTTACTCAAGAGCCACTGATAATGTTTCACAAAACCATGTCATTAAAAGAAATAATAAAAAGAACAAAACAAATTCTTTCTTACCAACTGGACTTCACCAAAAGCACCTCTTCCAATAACTTTTACAACATCATAGTCTTCTGCCTTCATCTGTAGACCTCTGATCTTTTTCACAATTTTCTCATCTACAGTAAAAAGATCACCATAATATCAATCATATTTATAAGCAACCTTTTAAAATAATCACCATATTTGTAAACAAATTTTTATTTCAAGAAACTGGGCTTAGTTTCCAGCTAAATCTGTCAACTTTTAAATGTTGCTATTTAAAACTCTAAGACACACACACTTTACATCAAAGGACAAAACTCTCTGGTTTAACACATATAAACACATTAATGACTACCAAAAAGTAGCAGTTAAACTATTCTGTTTCTGACTCTGTTGCTTGGCAAGTTATGTGACAGCTGAAACTATGACGGTCCAGGCAATCCTGGAGTACACTCTGAATCACTGCAGAAAGCTGCTATGAAAGTACACAAAGCTAATCTCAATCATGAATATTGGTAGCTTACTTCTTTGAAAAACAGTAATCACATATTGTAGATTTGATAACTATAGATAAGATTTTTTAACTAGGAAAACAGCCTAGTCTCTGATTAATTCCAAATTAAAGAGCATACTGTGTTCACATAAAGTGTATATAATTATTTTGAGAATTTCTTATTCTCAGAATTCAACTTCATTTACAACTTCATTGTAACATCAATACTGGCATATATTAATAGTTACTACGTTTATGGCAATAACTGTTATCACATTATCTTTCATTAACTAGACTGAAATGTCTACATTTATACAAACATAAAGCTCATTAAGTCTTCTGGATAATGTAAAGCTAAGTCTTAGAGTTGTTAACATTAATTGAAAACTTCTCTTGGAACTGCCATAAATGACCTGTCCTGAAATTCGAAGCAATCTTTTTTTTTTAATAAATTTATTTATTGATTATTATTATTTTTTATTTTTGGCTGCGTTGGGTCTTTGTTGCTGCACGCGGGCTTACTCTAGTTGCAGTGCGTGGGCTTCTCATTGCAGTGGCTTCTCTTGTTGCGGAGCACGGGCTCTAGGCATGTGGGCTTCAGTAGTTGTGGCACACAGGCTTAGTTGCTTCACGGCATGTGGGAGCTTCCTGGACCAGGGCTTGAACCTGTGTCCCCCGAAGCAATCTTAATTTAATCAAAACCTTGAACTTTACCTACTTTACATACTTTAATTGATTTGGCAATTCTGATTTGAAATAAAGAATATTAGTATTTAAATAAATCAAATGGCAAACTAAAAAAATTTTAATTTAATAAGTTAAAAGTTTGTGGACTGTAATAATATTAATTAAATATAAATCTCTTATCAAAAGTAAAGGGGCTTCCCTGGTGGCGCAGTGGTTGAGAGTCCGCCTGCCGATGGAGGGGACACAGGTTTGTGCCCCGGTCCGGGAGGATCCCGCATGCCGCGGAGCGGCTGGGCCCGTGAGCCATGGCCGCTGAGCCTGCGCGTCCGGAGCCTGTGCTCCGCAACGGGAGAGGCCACAGCAGTGAGAGGCCCGTGTACCGCAAAAAAAAAAAAAAAAAAAGTAGAGTCATATGATCAAATATGAAATTTACACATACTTACATCTATTTAAGAAATTATCTATATTTTTGTTTTTCCTCAAAGCAGGGAAATCCAAATCAAGGACCAAGGAATTTAAGCCATCCTGTTTAACAGAAAAATAAAAAGAGAAATAAGAAAGTTGTTACAATTTTCGAGCATTCAAGATAAAAAGTCTTTAAATTTTATTGTTTTGTTCTGAGTAAATGTTAATTCACTTTGATATGAAATTGCCCCCAGTGGCACCATATCCAGTAGCTTTAAATAGTTTCCTAACTTCTGCCAGAGAATATTAGGGTTGACCCTATCACGTTTTCCACTGTACTTTTAGCCAAGAGAAAAATGTCATTTTAAAATATGCATCCACTATTATTTTTGCTAGTCAGATGTCTTTTCTCTCTTCCAATGTCCAGTAAAATTTTACCAAGCTTTTGACTTTAAGAAATACACCCAGACTAGTTCCCATTCATTAAAAAAGCATTAATTTTGTGCCTAGTGTATACAAAGAATAGAAAATCTAAAAATAAGTGAGACACTAACTATCCTTACCCTCAGGAAATTCAGGCTCAAAACTAAATTTCCTCTAAAAACATGAAACCAGGATGACGCACTGTTCAGGTTTCTATTTTCTTCTGTAAGTTTTCTGTATTTTCCAGACTTTCTACAACAAGCATGCATTAAATTTATAATCAAAATATGAAAAAGTACATACATATAACTTGGTGGGAGTGAAAAAAACTAGTAAGAAACAAACCAAGTCTCAAATTACTTAATGGATAGACCTGTGAAGAAAACAGTATTTTTGAAACACTAGTGCATATATTGTTTCATCCCCAAGTAACTGAGGAGGGCAGAAGGACATATTCTCATTTAAAAAATAAACAAACTAAACTTCAGAGAGATTAAGTGACTTTGGCATGCCCAAGGTCTTGCTATTAGAAAATGATGTAGCAAAATACTACCTAAATCTTAGCGGTTCAATATACTTAACTCATCTCCCTCATCTCAACCACCAGTGGAAGCTTGGAAGGGGAAAGAAGGAAGCTGGAGGACTGCAGAAAACAAAACAGTAATAAAGAGAACTTTTGAGGATCTGGGTAGGGAGAAAATGTGGGGAAAATTACATGCAAAACTTAGAAAGGTAACTTGAGTTTTTAATTTACTATTTCTAGAAGAACTGAAAGTTATCACAGAGAAATGGAGTTACACAAAGATTAAATAAACAGGAAAAATCTGGAAACAGTTTATAAATATTTTCCCATAATATACCCCACTAGTGTAGAGTCAGAGAATTTTTTCAGCAGTTGGAACACTTGAACAGTTGCTCAACTCAACAATAATACTATTTTGTTTTTCTTAAACCATTTCTTAAAGATCACATACTATTTCATTTGTGCATTAAGGTTTTTTGGTAATATTTATTTTTGAATAATACTAATACCTTAATTTGATAATAATTTACATCAGAAGATAATGTAGGGGTAATACATATTTATATATTTACATTTATACTTGAGGTTCTATGTTTATAAATTTTTACATTTGAAACTTATTCTATTTAGTCCCACTTAAGAAACAAATTCTGAATTTTTAAAAGATACTAGTACTTTCAGTACACAAAATTGATACTGAGTTACAGTTGCTGGATTACCTCAAGACTTGAATGAAAGCCTATGTCTATGACCATCCTCCTTAAGCAGTTTCATATAAACCTTAGGAGGTAAGATTTTTTTTTCAGTGTCTTGTGATTTCAACTGTGATTCTTTTCATAGAAAGTGATACTAAAGCTAAGATAAAGAAACTTTTAAAAGAATAAAACTTATATTAAAGAAAAGCCTACAACCAAAACGTCAAAGCAATGAAGAAAATTAACACTATTTGTCCCTTTCCCTACTTTCAAATGCACAGAGATGACAGGAGAACATTTAAAAGTCATAGCCCCACTGAAAGGAAAAAAACACCACCACCACCACAAAATATTCAAGAACAAGAAAGAAAAATGCTAAGCAATGTAGGAGCTAAAGTAGGAGCTAAAGTCACAAAGATCTACTGGATTTCAGGGCAGAAAGCAATAAGACCAATAATTGAGAATTAAAAGAACCTAAATGTGGTAATGGGCGAAAACCAGACTGATTACTGGGGTTTAAAACGGTAGCTGGAGTGAAAATCCCAGCTCCTAAAAAAAGACACTAAAAAAAAATCTTATTGCCCAAGTTTCATATGAAACTGCATAAAGAGGTAGATCAGACACGGCTTTCAAGTAAATCTTAAGCTAAGCCCGCAGAGCTTGCCCAGTTACCAGATCTCCCGCATCTCTAATATCACTGGCTTAAAATATGTGAATCAGCTGTAATACTGGAACTGACTTGGGTTGTCTGTACGTTAAAAGTTAGCATCAGGGCCTCCCTGGTGGCGCAGTGGTTGAGCGTCCGCCTGCCGATGCAGGGGACACGGGTTCGTGCCCCGATCCCGGAGGATCCCACATGCCGCGGAGCGGCTGGGCCCGCGAGCCATGGCCGCGGGGCCTGTGTGTCCGGAGCCTGTGCTCCGCAACGGGAGAGGCCACAGCAGTGAGAGGCCCGCGTACCGCAAAAAAAAAAAAAAAAAAGTTAGCATCAGAGGACAGTAAAGAGAAAAGTGATTTATCCTACTCTCTTTCTGAATAAACAGGTACAAGCCAACACCCAATTTTTCCCATTATAATCATCATGGTGGAAAAAAGTATGTATAGAATGGCCTATTTTCCTAACTTTTCCTGAACACAGAGCCTTTTATACTTTAGTTGCCAAGAAGGAATGAAGTATTGGACTTGATTTTACTCTCACTATAAACTGCTTCTAAATATCTAACTGTTTTTAAATCTCCAAATAAAATGCACCCACCAAGGAAAAAAAAAGAAAAAGAAAAAAAAGGAAGGAGGTTGGAAAGACTTCACCAACCTGGAATGTCTAAAGTGATAAGCAAAATGATGGAGACATCCTTCTAGGAATTTCAATTGTTAAATGCAGCAAATTATCTTTTAGCTGAAAGTTTCATACTGTTATGAATTGTGAGTATATGGGTGGTATTTAAAGCCATAAAACTGGATAAGAACACTAAAGGAGTGAGTGTAGACAAATTAAAAAGGACCAAGGACTGAGTCCTGGGATACACCACTTTTTTTTTTTTCTTGTTATGATATATTTTATTTGAGATGAAAAGGGAGGGATATCTAACACATACAACTAATTTTTTTTTTTTACAAATTTAATCAGTTATACATATACATATGTTCCCATATCCCCTCCCTTTTGCGTCTCCCTCCCACCCTCCCTATCCCACCCCTCCAGGCGGTCACAAAGAACCAAGCTGATCTCCCTGTGCTATGCGGCTGCTTCCCACTAGCTATCTACCTTACGTTTGGTAGTGTATATATGTCCATGCCGCTCTTTCACTTTGTCACAGCTTACCCTTCCCCCTCCCCATATCCTCAAGTCCATGCTCTAGTAGGTCTGTGTCTTTATTCCTGTCTTACCCCTATGTTCTTGATGACATTTTTTCTTAAATTCCATATATATGTGTCAGCATACAGTATTTGTCTTTCTCTTTCTGACTTACTTCACTCTGTATGACAGACTCTAGGTCCATCCACCTCATTACAAATAGCTCAATTTCATTTCTTTTTATGGCTGAGTAATATTCCATTGTATATATGTGCCACATCTTCTTTATCCATTCATCCGATGATGGACATTTAGGTTGTTTCCATCTCCGGGCTATTGTAAATAGGGCTGCTATGAACATTTTGGTACATGTCTCTTTTTGAATTATGGTTTTCTCAGGGTATATGCCCAGTAGTGGGATTGCTGGGTCATATGGTAGTTCTATTTGTAGTTTTTTCAGGAACCTCCATACCGTTCTCCATAGTGGCTGTACCAATTCACATTCCCACCAGCAGTGCAAGAGTGTTCCCTTTTTTCCACACCCTCTCCAGCATTTATTGTTTCTAGATTTTTTGATGATGGCCATTCTGACTGGTGTGAGATGATATCTCATTGTAGTTTTGATTTGCATTTCTCTAATGAGTAAAGATGTTGAGCATCCTTTCATGTGCTTGTTGGCTGTCTGTATATCTTCTGTGGAGAAATGTCTATTTAGGTCTTCTGCCCATTTTTGGATTGGGTTGTTTGTTTTTTTGCTATTGAGCTACATGAGCTGCTTATAAATTTTGGAGATTAATCCTTTGTCAGTTGCTTCATTTGCAAATATTTTCTCCCATTCTGAGGGTTGTCTTTTCCTCTTGTTTATGGTTTCCTTTGCTGTGCAAAAGCTTTGAAGTTTCATTAGGTCCCATGTGTTTATTTTTGTCTTTATTTCCATTTCTCTAGGAGGTGGGTCAAAAAGGATCTTGCTGTGATTTATGTCATAGAGTGTTCTGACTATGTTTTCCTCTAGGAGTTTGATAGTGTCTGGCCTTACATTTAGGTCTTTAATCCATTTTGAGCTAATTTTTGTGTATGGTGTTAGGGAGTGATCTAATCTCATACTTTTACATGTCCCTATCCAGTTTTCCCAGCACCACTTATCGAAGAGACTGTCCTTTCTCCACTGTACATTCCTGCCTCCTTTATCAAAGATAAGGTGACCATATGTCCGTGGGTTTATCTCTGGGCTTTCTATCCTGTTCCATTGATCTATCTTTCTGTTTTTGTGCCAGTACCATACTGTCTTGATTACTGTAGCTTTGTAGTATAGTCTGAAGTCAGGGAGCCTGATTCCTCCAGCTCCATTTTTCGTTCTCGAGATTGCTTTGGCTATTCGGGGTCTTTTGTGTTTCCATACAAATTGTGAAATTTTTTGTTCTAGTTCTGTGAAAAATGCCATTGGTAGTTTGATAGGTATTGCATTGAATCTGTAGATTGCTTTGGGTAGTAGAGTCATTTTCACAATGTTGATTCTTCCAATCCAAGAACATGGTACATCTCTCCATCTATTTGTACCATCTTTAATTTCTTTCATCAGTGTCTTATAATTTTCTGCATACAGGTCTTTTGTCTCCTTAGGTAGGTTTATTCCTAGATATTTTATTCTTTTTGTTGCAATGGTAAATGGGAGTGTTTCCTTGATTTCACTTTCAGATTTTTCATCATTAGTATATAGGAATGCCAGAGATTTCTGTGCATTAATTTTGTATCCTGCAACTTTACCAAATTCATTGATTAGCTCTAGTAGTTTTCTGGTAGCATCTTTAGGATTCTCTATGTATAGTATCATGTCATCTGCAAACAGTGACAGCTTTACTTCTTCTTTTCCCATTTGGATTCCTTTTATTTCCTTTTCTTCTCTAATTGCTGTGGCTAAAACTTCCAAAACTATGTTGAATAAGAGTGGTGAGAGTGGGCAACCTTGTCTTGTTCCTGATCTTAGTGGAAATGGTTTCAGTTTTTCACCATTGAGGACGATGCTGGCTGTGGGTTTGTCATATATGGCCTTTATTATGTTGAGGAAAGTTCCCTCTATGCCTACTTTCTGCAGGGTTTTTATCATAAATGGGTGTTGAATTTTGTCAAAAGCTTTCTCTGCATCTATTGAGATGATCATATGGTTTTTCTCCTTTAGTTTGTTAATATGGTGTATCACATTGATTGATTTGCGTATATTGAAGAATCCTTGCATTCCTGGAATAAACCCCACTTGATCATGGTGTATGATCCTTTTAATGTGCTGTTGGATTCTGTTTGCTAGTATTTTGTTGAGGATTTTTGCATCTATGTTCATCAGTGATATTGGCCTGTAGTTTTCTTTCTCTGTGACATCCTTGTCTGGTTTTGGTATCAAGGTGATGGTGGCCTCGTAGAATGAGTTTGGGAGTGTTCCTCCCTCTGCTATATTTTGGAAGAGTTTGAGAAGGATAGGTGTTAGCTCTTCTCTAAATGCTTGATAGAATTCGCCTGTGAGCCATCTGGTCCTGGGCTTTTGTTTGTTGGAAGATTTTTTATCACAGTTTCAATTTCAGTGCTTGTGATTGGTCTGTTCATATTTTCTATTTCTTCCTGATTCAGTCTTGGCAGGTTGTGCATTTCTAAGAATTTTTCCATTTCTTCCAGGTTGTCCATTTTATTGGCATAGAGTTGCTTATAGTAATCTCTCATGATCTTTTGTATTTCTGCAGTGTCAGTTGTTACTTCTCCTTTTTCATTTCTAATTCTATTGATTTGAGTCTTCTCCCTTTTTTTCTTGATGAGTCTGGCTAATGGTTTATCAATTTTGTTTATCTTCTCAAAGAACCAGCTTTTAGTTTTATTGATCTTTGCTATCGTTTCCTTCATTTCTTTTTCATTTATTTCTGATCTGATTTTTATGATTTCTTTCCTTCTGCTAACTTTGGGATGTTTTTGTTCTTCTTTCTCTAATTGCTTTAGGTGCAAGGTTAGGTTGTTTATTCGAGATATTTCCTGTTTCTTAAGGTGGGATTGTATTGCCATAAACTTCCCTCTTAGAACTGCTTTTGCTGCATCCCATAGGTTTTGGGTCGTCGTGTCTCCATTGTCATTTGTTTCTAGATATTTTTTAATTTCCTCTTTGATTTCTTCAGTGATCACTTCGTTATTAAGTAGTGTATTGTTTAGCCTCCATGTGTTTGTATGTTTTACAGCTCTTTTCCTGTAATTGATATCTAGTCTCATAGCATTGTGGTCGGAAAAGATACTTGATACAATTTCAATTTTCTTAAATTTACCAAGGCTTGATTTGTGACCCAAGATATGATCTATCCTGGAGAATGTTCCATGAGCACTTGAGAAAAATGTGTATTCTGTTGTTTTGGGATGGAATGTCCTATAAATATCAATTAAGTCCATCTTGTTTAATGTATCATTTAAAGCTTGTGTTTCCTTATTTATTTTCATTTTGGATGACCTGTCCATTGGTGAAAGTGGGGTGTTAAAGTCCCCTACTATGATTGTGTTACTGTCGATTTCTCCTTTTATGGCTGTTAATATTTCCCTTATGTATTGAGGTGCTCCTATGTTTGGTGCATAAATATTTACAATTGTTATATCTTCTTCTTGGATTGATCCCTTGATCATTATGTAGTGTCCTTCTTTGTCTCTTCTAGTAGTCTTTATTTTAAAGTCTATTTTGTCTGATATGAGAATTGCTACTCCAGCTTTCTTTTGGTTTCCATTTGCATGGAATATCTTTTTCCATCCCCTTACTTTCAGTCTGTATGTGTCTCTAGGTCTGAAGTGGGTCTCTTGTAGACAGCATATATATGGGTCTTGTTTTTGTATCCATTCAGCCAGTCTGTGTCTTTTGGTGGAAGCATTTAGTCCATTTACATTTAAGGTAATTATTGATATGTATGTTCCTATTCCCATTTTCTTAATTGTTTTGGGTTCGTTATTGTAGTTCTTTTCCTTCTGTTGTGTTTCTTGCCTAGAGAAGTTCCTTTAGCATTTGTTGTAAAGCTGGTTTGGTGGTGCTGAACTCTCTCAGCTTTTGCTTGTCTGTAAACGTTTTAATTTCTCCATCAAATCTGAATGAGATCCTTGCTGGGTAGAGTAATCTTGGTTGCAGGTTTTTCTCCTTCATCACTTTAAGTATGTCCTGCCACTCCCTTCTGGCTTGTAGAGTTTCTGCTGAGAGATCAGCTGTTATCCTGATGGGGATTCCCTTGTGTGTTATTTGTTGTTTTTGCCTTGCAGCTTTTAATATGATTTCTTTGTGTTTAATTTTTGACAGTTTGATTAATATGTGTCTTGGTGTATTTCTCCTTGGATTTATTCTGTATGGGACTCTCTGTGCCTCCTGGACTTGACTAACTATTTCCTTTCCCATATTAGGGAAGTTTTCAACTATAATCTCTTCAAATATTTTCTCAGTCCCTTTCTTTTTCTCTTCTTCTTCTGGAACCCCTATAATTCGAATGTTGGTGCGTTTAATGTTGTCCCAGAGGTCTCTGAGACTGTCCTCTGTTCTTTTCATTCTTTTTTCTTTATTTTGCTCTGCAGCAGTTATTTCCACTATTTTATCTTCCACCTCACTTATCCGTTCTTCTGCCTCAGTTATTCTGCTATTGATCCCATCTAGAGTATTTTTTATTTCATTTATTGTGTTTTTAATCGATGCTTGATTCGTCTTTAGTTCTTCTAGGTCCTTGTTAACTGTTTCTTGCATTTTGTCTATTCTATTTCCAAGATTTTGGATCATCTTTACCATCATTATTCTGAATTCTTTTTCAGGTAGACTGCCTATTACCTCTTCATTTGTTAGGTCTGGTGGGTTTTTATCTTGCTCCTTCTCCTGCTGTGTGTTTTTCTGTCTTCTCATTTTGCTTATGTTACTGTGTTTGGGGTCTCCTTTTTGCAGGCTGCACGTTCGTAGTTCCCGTTGTTTTTGGTGTCTGTCCCCAGTGGCTAAGGTTGGTTTAGTGGGTTGTGTAGGCTTCCTGGTGGAGGGGACTAGTGCCTGTGTTCTGGTGGATGAGGCTGGATCTTGTCTTTCTGGTGGGCAGGTCCACGTCTGGTGGTGTGTTTTGGGGTGTCTGCGGACTTTTTATGAGTTTAGGCCACCTCTCTGCTAATGGGTGGCGTTGTGTTCCTGTCTTGCTAGTTGTTTGGCATAGGGTGTCCAGCACTGTAGCTTGCTGGTCGTTGAGTGAAGCTGGGTGCTGGTGTTGAGATGGAGATCTCTGGAAGATTTTCGCCGTTTGATATTATGTGGAGCTGGGAGGTCTCTTGTGGACCAGTGTCCTGAAGTTGGCTCTCCCACCTCAGAGGCACAGCACTGACTCCTGGCTCCTCAATTTGGGATGATTTGTTGTCTATTCATGTATTCCACAGATGCAGGGTACATGAAGTTGATTGTGGAGTTTTAATCCGCTGCTTCTGAGGCTGCTGGGAGAGGTTTCCCTTTCTCTTCTTTGTTCTCACAGCTCCTGGGTCTCAGCTTTGGATTTGGCCCCGCCTCTGCGTGTAGGTCGCCGGAGGGCGTCTGTTCTTCGCTCAGACAGGACAGGGTTAAAGGAGCAGCCTCTTCGGGGACTCTGGCTCACTCAGGCCGGGCGGGAGGGAGGGGCACGGGGTGCGGGGCGAGCCTTTTGGGAGGTCTGGGGTCTTCTGCCAGCGTTCAGTAGGTGTTCTGTAGGAGTTGTTCCACGTGTAGCTGTATTTATGGTGTATCTGTGAGGAGGAAGGTGATCTCTGCGTCTTACTCTTCCGCCATCTTACCCGGAAGTCTACACCACTTATTAAGAGACTGTGGAGTACAGGAGACTGAGAAGCAAGCAGTAAAGGAGGGAGAAAATCAAGACTGCTGTGGTATCTTGGAAGCCAGGTGAAGCATGTAGCAAAGAGGGAGAGTGATCCACAAAATCAACATGACTGGTAAGTCAAGTAAATCAAGACTGAGACATTAGACACTTTGAGGTCATCAGTGACTTCTATAAAAGCTATTTAGATCATAAATTTGTTATTTCCAAACCACCGTGCACCACTTTCTTAGCACTTGTTTTTCTATAATTGCTGCATGTTTAAAAAACAAAACAAAAACCTCCTTTAAGATGTTACTGGGGGGCTTCCCTGGTGGCGCAGTGGTTGAGAGTCCGCCTGCCGATGCGGGGGACACGGGTTCGTGCCCCGATCCGGGAGGATCCCACATGCCGCGGAGCAGCTGGGCCCGTGAGCCATGGCCGCTGAGCCTGCGCGTCCAGAGCCTGTGCTCCGCAACGGGAGAGGCCACAACAGTGAGAGGCCCGCGTACCGCAAAAAACAAAAACAAAAACAAACAAACAAACAAAAAGATGTTACTGGGAATTCCCTGGCAGTCCAGTTGTTAGGACTCCGCACTTTCACTGATGAGGGCGCAGGTTCAATCCCTGGTCTGGGAACTGAGATCCTGCAAGCCGCACTGCGCGGCCAAATTAAAAAAAAAAAAAATGTTACTGTGAGTTCATATTCATAGACCCTAAATAATACCAAGCATTCAACTTGACCATAAGTTATGTGATACCTTACAGTCTATCTACCAAAAACTATAACTAAATTACACAGGTCAATACAGTATTTATTATTAATAATAGGAACTTTTCTTGACTACTTTGTACCATGTGCTGAGCACAGCTCAGGCAAACAACATTTTAATTCTCACAACAATGTATAAACTAGGTACTATTATTATACTCACATTTTAGTAGGCACAGAAACTGAAGTTTAGAGAGGTTAAAAAACCTGCCCCAGCCAATACATTTTATAAGTGACAGAATCAGAATTTTATGATACATTTATACTTTATTACTGAAATTAAAGTTAATAAAGTTATTCCTCTAACAGAATACTGAACAATATCCACATTTTAAAGTTAAGACAACAAAATAGGAAACATATTTCTGTGTATCTGCTGTACAGATAAGTGACCAGGAAGTGTCTTGTAAATTAATTTGTAATATTTACATTTTTGCCTTCTGTTATTACAACTCCAAATACAAACACAAAAGGAAAAACAGTGGGGCCAAACAAATCCATCGTTAGCGTATAAAACATAGATTTTAAAGCCACCCTCTATGCATGCAGAAAACCTTCTGAATCTTATGTATACGCCATATTATTTTTTATAGTAAACTTTCTATTTCACCTAGAAAAATCTAAGTAATATTAACTAATCTGCTATCATTTATCAGTATCAGTTGAATAAAATACTTAATGCTTATCTTATAGCTTTGTAAGTACATTAGTTTAAGATCTGTCAACCAAATTAGTGACAAACTAAATTTATCCTGTCCCCTATGAAAAAAGAACATTTGAAGAAAAAAAGTTATCTAGGAAAATAAGAAATTAAAGAGTACTGGGTGAAAGTGTCTTGCACATATTTTGTGTGATATAAGTTAACTTCACCATAAGCTTGAGAAGCTAATTTAACAAAGGGTAAGAACAGTTTTCTGGTTTGCTTTTATGAATCTTCACCTATACCTAGAGTAAAATCAGCTCTTAAAGCTCTCTACAAAACAATATAGGTGGTACATTAATGAAGTAATAGGTGTCTAAGAGTAAAATTCATATTTAGAACAGTTAAGGGAATATTGTAACAAAAACTTGCTTAAAACCTGAACTCTGAATTGTGGGGAGGGGAACCTCTGAACAAAGAATACAGTTCCCACTGACCTTAAGGCTTTCATGCTATATATCGATACATATAGTATATATACTTTTCTCTGTGTGTGTGTGTGTGTGTTATACATCATTAAAATTGTTTTGGATGTACTGGACAACAATCAATTAACTGACAAGATAAAAAACATCACAGGGGCAAATAAACAGTAAAACACTTAAAAACCTGTATGCCATCACTGTTCTCAGGCATTTTCACATACCTTATCTAATATACTGTCTACTTCATCAGAGAGGAAGTATGAGACAAAAATTAGTTAAAAACTCCCCAAGTTTGCTAAATTTCAGCGAAGGTTTTCTATTATAGAGACTTATCCACCAAACACTTTTAAATCCTTATTTGTGTTTGAAGCTGGGAGGGAAGGGATCATGTGGAGTCATACAACCTTATATTCTGTATCCCATCTTCCAAGTAAAGAAAAATAGGTTTCTTGTAATTTTTAAAACCAATCCGGCAATTGTAAAGAAGTGGAACTGCACTGCTGAGTGAATCTGAGATGGAATTAAAAGAATTTCAAACACAAAACTGTCCTTTCCTATTATTAGACATGTCACTATTATTTGATATGTCACTACAGTTCTAATATTTTTTAAAACTAGAGATTTAACTCTTTCATTTTAAATCCCACATAAAAAAATCACTGAAAATATTTCAATATCACATCCATTATACTCACAAACATAATCTCCTCAGTTTTCCAGGCAAATATTAATCAAATCTAACCAATGAACTTCTTAAGGCACAACCAAGTACTTTACAAACCAAGTTCACAGGAAAATTTAAAGGGCAAAAATATGTACCCACAAATCACACTAGGAAATCAACATTCATTAAGCACCTACTTTGTGCCAGAGAGAATAGAATCACTTTCTCATTTAATTCTCATAAAAACCCCCACTGGAAAAGGAATGTATTAGGAAATGGAAAAGTGTTTGGGGACAGAGCCATTTTGGTACATAACAAAAGCAAAAGTTGTAATCAGAAATAGCTCTTTCCGCTACCCATACAACTACCACTAGGAACAGTGAAGAACATTTCGGCAAAACAAAAATAGTTGTTGGTGGTTGTTTTTAAAGCACATGCTCTTTTCTCCCTCTGACTACTTATGTAGCTGTACAGACTCAATGGCCCACCTATCTATCTATCTATTTATGGCTGCGATGGGTCTTCATTGCTGCGCACGGGTTTTCTCTAGTTGCAGCGAGCAGGGGCTACTCTTCGTTGCGGTGAGCGGGCTTCTCATTGCAGGGGCTTCTCTTGTTGCGGAGCACAGGCTCTAGGCGCACAAGCTTCAGTAGTTGTGGCACACGAGCTCAGTAGTTGTGGCTCGCGGGTTCTAGAGCGCAGGCTCAGTAGTTGTGGCACATGCGCTTAGTTGCTCCGAGGCATGTAGGATCTTCCCGGACCAGGGCTCGAACCTGTGTCCCGTGCACTGGCAGGCGGATTCTTAACCACTGCACTACAAGGGAAGTCCCTGGCCCACCTACTTTTAATGAAAAAGCAAAATATTCTTCTCAATAGAACTACAGAAGCAAGGTGTACCTCTTCCTTACCCAGGAAGCAGTATTTCTTCTACACATCTGAGGGAATTTTTTTTTTTTTAGTAACACTTCTAAAAATTAGAAAAAATTTTAAAACCTTTTAGACTCAATATCTGTCCCATCTCTTTTTTTGTCCACTGTATGTGCACTTTCGTACAAATAAAAGAAGTGAGCAAGTCTTGGTAAGGGAATCTAATGCACTATATTTTGGTCTGTTTTACATTTTGGTAGTCTAAATTTTTATTTGGCAGAGAAAAGGTCTCATTGCTAAAACAATTTGAAAACTAATAGTTTAGGCAAATCTGAAGTTTCTAAAGGCTGATTACCAACTATCATTTCATACAAAATTCCTCTGCTTATTGATCAATTTCTGGCAATAACAGTACTTCAAGTAGGAACAATTTCTTGTCAATCAATTTAGAGACATGTTAGTATCACTGGTTTAAAAGAAAATTACTTAAAAACACTGAACATAAAATCATCCTTAATTGGAACTCACAAATAGCCATAATTTCTCCTACACTCAAAGGGAGTAGGGAGTAGTTAGCGAAACAAACACATATGTGAACTTTATTCTGAGAACCATCTTCTATGGCTGATAGCTCTATCTACTTCTACCCTGGGACTCAGTACCATATTTCCAAGTACCCAACAAATATCCAACGGACCTCAGAAATCTCCCAAGTTGGGTAAATGTACTCAATGGGAATGTATAAGATGATCCACTGAGGTGCAAGAAGAAAATATTACAATTTTACACATTTAAGCTTAAAGAATTTTAAGTTTAACATAGAGGTTTTCAGCAACATCTCACTCGTTAGCTTTCATTGAATTGTGACATACTACAGCTTACATGTACCCAGATTTTTAAAAATTTACTCGTAGAAAAATTACCAAGCAGATTAAAAAGCACTCCATTTTGGGGTGCAGACATATGCCAAGGCTTACCAAACTGTACAATTTCATTATGTACAATTTATTTTATGTCAATTACATCTCAATAAAGCTATTTTTAAAGTGAATGTAATGTATATAATCACAGATTTAAGATAATACCAAAATGCAATTAGTACAAACAAAACGGCAGTGTTAACTCTTAACCTACTCCTTATATAAGCTCTTATTGCCCAAACTATGAGGCTAAAAACAATGGCAAGCTAATCACATCACCGCCCCCCAAATTAAAAATTACCTAAAGCCTATTTGAAATATGGAATTACATCCATAATCATTAATGATGTACTGCTATAATCTGAATTTCTGTAACACAAATTATCCCACATGTAACTGGAAAGTAAGGGAATAATTCGAATATTAAGTAAAATATGTGATTTTTTCCAGCTTGTTAATGTTTTTAAATGATGGGCAAGCTTTCTCAAGTTAAAGAGAAAGCCTTAGCAATATAGGATGACATTAAGAAAAAAGCCAAAAATCACGCAGAAATGCCTTACTAAAGTACAAATAGTAGCTTCAAAAACCCCTACACTGTTCATGACATTAAGCTATCTAGTAAGGTTACAAGTGCAGTTGAAAAAGCTGAAAAGATATTTTTCCTTTGTTAAAAACAAACAAAAACCTGATAAAGAAGGCTATAGAAATAAAGGCCTTCATAGGCCTAAATCTCAAAGCAAAAAGCTCAAGCCTCAGGGTTTAAGGCTACAGATATTCAAATGTCTGTGATGCTGGGTACAAATGCCAACAGAGATTTAACTTTGTTGCTATTTTTATTTGAATTATTGGTTTTGTTAGTGTTATGGTTAAAATTTGTATAGGTTTTACACAGTCTGTTCCTACTCTATTATCCTCATAAGCCATGTTATTTATGGTGCATGATTTTTGCAGAACACAAAGCTTTTCAGAAATTCATATTTCATGTTAATGACTGAAGCCATCACAATTTAAAACCTAAACAACAGGAACATGAAAAAAAATCTCTATAATTATTTGCATAATATTTAATGCCTGTGTGCTACCCAGAATTTTACAAATTTTCATTGAGCTTAATGATAAATGTTTGAAAGCCTTGTGTTTTAGTTTTGTTTCTTTTTTAAAATTATTTTTAATTTCTTTTTTATTAAAATAAAATTAAAACTTGTTAGTTTCTTTAACATCAAAAAAAGGTTTCGTTTTTTTGTTTTTTTGTTTTTAATTCAGACATCACTGGGAAACACTGGATTTTTCTAATGGCTGAAATGGATGAAAAACAATATGGTAAAAAACTAAAATACATTTTCTTGAGACCAAGTATCTTTGGAACGCACACAGAAAAAAAATTGAAAAAGTTGATGTAATAAGCAACAAAATAAAGTACTCCATAAAAGAGGTTTACTACACAACTGGAAGAAAGTACACACTTTTTCTAACCTGATCAGTTAAAATACGGTTGGATACTGTTGTAATGAAGAAAATATACTGTATTCTCAATAGTAAATTACTTCTTTAATAAAACTAAATTTGAAGGAAAAACCTCTGTAACAGTAACCACTGAGAGAGCTGATACTTTAGCTGAAATACAAAACTGCCTCTAGAACTACATTACATACAGTATATAACATGCAATTCATTCACTGAACAGCTTTTACAACTAAGAAATTAAATCCATAAGAGCACAAAGTGCTGTAATATGTCATCAACACTGTAAAATTTATAAAAATAAGATTGTTAAAGTGTGACAGAATTTTTCAATTCTTTGTAGTGAGATGAAGAACGACCATAAAAAATTTTAATTTCACATAAAAGTTTTCTAGCTATCTTGTCACAGTGAACTTTTAAAAGCTATTGAACTTAGAGATGAATTACCATTTTTCTTCTATTCTATAAAAAGGCAAGTGTTCCAAATCTGATCTTGCCTATGATAACGAGTACTTACTAATAGTATGCTGGCAGACATTTGGGGGAAAAATTAATAGATTCTGTCTCAGTAAAGGTAATATGTTAACAACAAGTGACAAAAGAAAAGAAAAACTTTCTTTTTAGAAGAAATTCTTGCTATGGAAGGAATATTTTTGAAAAAGGGTGTGTCTGGAAATGTTTCCATCCATATGTGAATTTTGCAGATAATAAGATGCTTGGCCTATTAAAATTGTTTTTTAACTTTCACATCCATGTTTTTAAAATTTGAAAACATAATTTTCTGACCCAGTTAAAGATGTTCAGCCATATGTTAAAATATAAAAAGAAATTATTTCTGATTTGCTTTCAAGAACTGGCCTCATCAGAGAAAACAGCAATTTACTAACCGAATTTCAACAACCACACAAAAAAGTTGTATAGCTAGTGGACGGAACTGAAAAATGAGTATTGTGGTTAATAACTGCAGCCACTGATATACTGTGCTTCTTCCACCTGTATCCATATATCTTTGTGAAATTAAAAAAAAAAATCCTGATAGTCCTCAGTAGCAAAATAAACTGAACTTCAAACCTGATCTTCAATTCACTCTAACAACATGAAGCCAAAACTTTTAAAAGCAATTACGTATATTTAATTTAATGAGAAAAGTTTTTCTGGTGTCATAAATATCTCAAAAATATGTCTATAGATTTAGCTTATACTTTTGAACTCCTGTTTTATGTGTATTTTATAATGTACACAGTATTTTGATAGATGTACACAAACTATAAATAATACATGTCTATTTGAAGATATTTCAAAACTCTTTTACTGATGGAATACGAGAGTAATAGTTTGGAGATCACAAATTCCTTAAATGTAATGAATTTTTTATTATCCTTAAAGGTAAACATTTTATTTTTCATATTTAAAGTAGCGAATACCCAAGACTGTTGGGTAAATAAATAAATAAATATTCAGCCATTATCTTGTCATCAACATAACCAAAACAATTCATATTTTCTCATTCAAATCTTACCTACTCTATATCTAATAAGCAGTGCCATTTTATGTAAGTCAGATTCAGAAATCCTTTTCTTTGTCCTTTACATCAAGTCATTCCCTCTGTACTGCTGATACTTCCTCTAAGGTCTCACAGGTGCTTCCTTCTCCACTCCATTCCCCATTATGCTTTGCTCAGATTCTGATTTATTTATTACCTACTAACTTGTTTCCTTGCCTTTAATCACCCACTGCTCCAGTCCATCTCCAGCCTACTATTAAGTAGTCAATCTTCTTGAAATTTAAAGCTGTACATTTCATGCCCTCCTTAAAATTATTCGACAGCTTACAAATGCTTAGAAAAGAAAACCCTTAACTAGTATTCAAAATTCTGTGCCATCTGGCCCCACCAACCTTCTGCAATCTTACTTCCCATTGTTCTACTATTCTTCACTCATATTTGTTCTAGATCTGTACTGTCCAATACAGAAGCCACTGGCTACGGGGTGGCCACTGAGCACTTGAAATGCAATAGCCCAAATTGAGATATGCTGTAACTATAAAATACACACTGGATTTCAAAGACTCAGTACCAAAATAAGAATGTAAAATATCTCATTAATATTTTTTAATATTTTTTACATGTTAAAATAATACTTGGGTTATACCGGGTTAAATTATTAAAATTAATTTCACCTTTCTATTTTTTTAAATGACTACCAGAAAAATTTTAATTTTATATTTGACTCACATTATATCTCTATTTGAGAGCATTGCCTAGACCAACAAAACTTTAACCTTTCACACTGATCTTTCTACCCTCATAACTTTGCTTATATCAGTCTTTCACCACAGAACATTCAACACTTACTAATCATTTGTCAAGGGGCAACCATGTACCATGACTGAGTGCTAAGCATAAGAAAATGTTCTTCATGATCATCTCTACTTGCCAAATCTTATCTCTGCTTCAAGACCAGCTCAAATGCAGTTTATTTCCATGAAACCTTCCTTGATATGCCAGGATAAAAATTTCCCATCTTTTGAACTTCGACATATTACATGTTCTTCAATGAACATGTCACTTTCTACATACAACAGTCATTCCTACACAGTGCTTATCACATCTATTAGCTGTAAATTCCTTAAGTACAGAATTCTTCACATTCAATTTGATTCCTCTAATGGTTCTGTCATAAAACCTTACACAAATAAGAGTCTGCCCTCAAACACTGGTGATACAATTATGTAAGATTAAATAAGTTACACTTAGTAAAGCAAGAAAGTAGGTATTTATGTTAGTATTATTCACATAGATATGCAATTCAATTATTATCTTGAACTTCTTTATGACCATTCCTTTCACCTTCCTGCTCTAGCGGAAACAGGTTTCCTTACTTTTTCCCTTGATGACACTACCTACCTTACATTACAACCCTCTCAAATGGTAGATCTTGCAGGTGGGGTAAATGTTCTAGTGGTCAATCTTAGATCACTTTTCCTCTTTCTGCAAACTGTGAGCTTTGAGACACATCATCAGCCACCCACCACGCCCCTTCTTAGGCACCCACCACCCACCGTCACTAACCCTCAGTCTCTAACACTAATCCTGTCATAATTCTTGGTGATGTCATTATACTCCTAGATATCCTAATACTCTGGACAATCCACTTGTGTGGTCTCCTTAACCTTATCATTACCAATAATTGCAACACCTCATAATCTCAATTTTAAACATCCTACTCATTGACCACCACCTCCTATCTTTCTAGCTCACGCTAATACTTCAACAATCTTTTGACTCAAAAGGGACCTTCAATCCAGATCCTATCATTTTCCACTGTCCTTCATCCTCTCCACTCTTATGTTCACTCTTTACATAATTCGTACTCCAGTCAATCATCATAATCACTGCCTTGTGCTTACCCTCGTGCTCCTCTTAATCATACTCTCCTGGAAGAACTACATCACCGGTTAAATGCAACTCTCTCTCTACTCAGTACTTGCGCCTCCAGAACTAAATGTGACTTAAAAAACACACAGCCATGCTCAAGTGGCCCTCTGCTGACTGACAATCCTAGACTATCTCCCTGGTCCATTCTCTCTCCCACTCTCCTGCATGATTTCACACTTTCTCCTCTCTCCTCAAATCTCAAAAATCTCCTCTCCCAACCTCATTCTCAGCTAAGGTCTTGGCTTCTTACATCACTGAGAACTTACACAAGCTCTCATCACCACATCTGTTCATATTCCCGCATTTGTACCCATATATTCTTTCTTTTCTGCCATTATATTATAATATTAATTACATTACATTACATTACATTATATTCGTAGTTACAGCCGACCCCTCACCTATACACTACATCTCCCATCCCCTCCTGCCTACTAACAGACAACACTGTAACTACTCCCCTCTGCCCCCACCACAGCCAACCTATCATCTCTTCATCTTTTATTCTCTATTCGATTACTGCCACTGGCATATTGTTATTTCTTCCGCTCTTAAGGAAGTAAAATCCCTTGACTCTATTTCCCATACAGTTATCATTCTATTTCTCCCTTTGCCTTTATAGAGAAATTCCCTGAAAGAGAAATCTACGCCATCACCCCCGATCTTTTCTCCTCCTATTCTCTTTAGAACTCACTCCAATCAATCCCCCCCAACCACCACCACCACTGCCACCAACCTATCTAAAAAGTTTTTCTCAAGCTTATCAATGACCTCCACATTTTGAATCTAATTATCGTTTCTCAATCCACATTTTACTTGACCTATAAGCATATTTGAACAATACTTCATTATCTACTTCTTAAAAATCTTTCTTCAGGGCCTCCCTGGTGGCGCAAGTGGTTGAGAGTCCGCCTGCCGATGCAGGGGATACGGGTTCGTGCCCCGGTCTGGGAGGATCCCATATGCCGCGGAGCGGCTGGGCCCGTGAGCCATGGCCGCTGAGCCTGCGCGTCCGGAGCCTGCGCGTCCGGAGCCTGTGCTCCGCAACGGGGGAGGCCACAACAGTGAGAGGCCCGCATACCGCAAAAAAAAAAAAAAAAAAAAAAAAAAAAATCTTTCTTCATTTAACTTTGATGAAAATGCATTCACAAGGTTTTCCATGTATCTCTCTGGTTGCCCTTTCTCAGTCCCTTTTGCTGATTTTCTCCTCAGTCCTTGGGCCTCTTCTCTTTTAAATACACTCACTCCATAGGAGATCTCATCTCATCTTTACGGACCAATGGCTTTCAAATTCATTATCGCTATTCAAGGTACTTAAAATTCTGAATTCTAGACCCATATCTCCACTTCAGGGTGTCTAATAAATATCTTAAATGACAATATCCAAACCTGTGCCCCCACCTCTTTCCGCTGCAACCACCTCCTCTTCTCGTCTTCCACATCTCAGTCAATGGCGATTCCATCCTTCCAAATACTCAGGTCAACAACTCTGGCGTCAAGCTTGACTTCTTTCTTTCAAGAGCCTAAGTCCAAACACCTACAAATCCTGCCAGCATTGCCTTCAAAATGAACTCAGAATTCCACCAGTTTTCACTACCCCTACTACCATCACACTAGTTCAAGACACCACCCTATGAATTATTGCAAAAGCCTACTTATCGGGTCTCCCTGCTTCCAGCTTTGCCCTTCCTTTCTCCTTCAGATTATTTTCAAGGAACACAGAGACGATCCCATCACTCCTCTACTCAAAACCTCCAGTGCCTTCCATTTCATTGAGAGTAAAGCACAGATTCTCTGCTATGACCTATGAGGCTCTTCATGATCATACTTCACCCACTTAATTGGTTAACTCTCAAGCCTCATCCCCTATTAGTTTCATTCTCACTCATTCTACTCCAGCCACACTGGCCTTCTAAAGGTTTTTAAAATCACAACAGGGGCCCTACACAAGGAATAAGTGGAACACAGTAAGAAGGTAGTTCGGCAGCTGCCAGGGCCTTCACAAGACGGTACATCTGAGCAACATCACAGTTCTGTGGGGTGGTGAGCTGGCTGCATACGAAAGAACTGAGCAAATTAGTAACTATATGATAACAGGAACCAGCTCTTAATTTTGGGAGAACAGGTACAAATGTGGGGGAAAAAAGAGCTAGAATGAATACAGGGTATTGGGCTAGAATTGGAGGTATCGGTGTAGATTTGTGATTTCCAATATATAAAAACATATAAAAATATATACGTAGATATCTATGTGGGTGTACACACAGACACCCCCATGTTTCCTTGACCTGTCCACTGCAAGGGTCTGAGTGCAGAGACAATTCAACAGCCATGAGCTTACCTGCCACCCAGACCATGGTTTTGAAATACTCTTCTCCACTAAAAAAAAATTAGGGCTCCTTGGAGAAATAGCTGATTCCAGAACTAGAACAGGAAAAATTTAAGATGACCTTGTGCCAAAAGTAAGGAGGTTCACAGATGATAAAACTGCATAGAACTATACATATGCATTGTATCAATGTCAATATCCTCATTTTGTTCATGTACTGCAGTTATGTAAGATATAAACATTGGAGGAAATTACGTGAAGGGTACACAGGACCATTCTGGACTATTTCTGCAACTTCCTGTGAATTTGTAATTACTTCAAGATACAAGTTTTTTAAAAAAATAAAGGGAATTCCCTGGCCGTCCAGTGGTTAGGACTTTGCACTTCCACAGCAGGGGGTACGGGTTCGATCTCTGGTCAGGGAACTAAGATCCCACATGTTGTGTGGTACAGCCAAAAAAAAAATTTTTTTTAAGTTAAAAAGAGATATTAATTAATTCTCTTTCTTACAGTAAAATGCCAACTAATAAAAGTCAAAGGAATACTTGAATCAGAATATCACCCTTTGGCAACCACCATGGTAAAAATTAATTTAGGTGAAAAACATCAATGGATGCTAAAACTAGTGGATTGAAGTGGGAATAGAAACATGATTTTACATAGTCTCAAAGTATCTCTCCACAAAATACTTATTAATTATGGGGTGGGGTGGGGGGGCGCTAGAAACTTGACAGACATCATCTTTAATCAAGTGATCTAAAGTTAACACTACCTAATAGGATAAACTGCATGCCACCAAAAAGGATTCATTAAGAAGAAAACAACATAACTTCTGTGAAACTGCAGCCAGAAATACATATCTTGAGTCTAGTCATCAGGAAACATTAGACAACCCAAATTGCGAGATAGTCTACAAAATGAGTGGCTTGTAATCTTCAGTATGTGAACAAATGAAAATCAAGAGAGACTGAGGAACTGTTCCAAATTGAAGGAGATTAAAGAGACATGAGAGCTGGATGCAATTCATGGTCCTGGATCAGATCCTTTTTGTCTCAAGGACATTATTTGGGCAATTAACAAAACTTGAATGAGGTCTCTAGCAAAGTGTACACAGAAGTGTTTTTTAACTTTGCTGTAGTTTGAAACTGTTACCAAATTAAAAGTGCTTTTTTAAAAACCACACCAAGGCATGTTCCTGAATCATGGCCTTTGGATTTGCTATTTCCTTCTGTCTGGAATGCTCACATCCACGTTTCTGCATGCCCAGCTCTCCTACTTCCACCAGGTTTTTACTTAAAAGGCACCTTCTAAACTATCAACACCCTATATAGTCATATCTTCCTCCTTGTTTTACTCTTTTCCATAAATCACTATCTTACATACAATTATCTTAACTATTTATTATTATCTGGCTGCCCATTAAAATCTTAATTGATGGCAAGGAAGTTCTATCTATTTTGTTCACTGTTACATTCCCAGGGCCTAATCCAGGCCTAAACCAGGACTTGGCACATGGTAGTTGCAAATAAATATTTAGTAAATGACTGAAAGTACACAAAGTCCTTGGAACACAAAGGACTTAAGATACAATTACAAAATAAGTTCCCTTTCACAATCATAGCAAAGGAATACTAAAACAGGTAAAAAGAACTCTACTGTTAAATTTGATAGTTCTGGGATATCATTTTGCCAAATATGTCTATAGCACAGATGAATGAGATAATGTCCCTGCTCTAAAGAGCTTAGTGAGCAAACCTATTTCCATCAGAAACAAAGCTGTAGTATTGCAGTCAACTAATACAGCAAGAAAATATCTACCAACAGCATGTACAACATACAGTATAAACAATCCAAATGCTGACAGACAAGAGTTAGCTGTATCAGACTTGACTGAAAAATACAGATACATAGAGAAATCAAGTCTTCTCTTGGGAAAAAGAATGATGGTAAACTCATATTCATATTAAGTCAATGGTGTGAACCACAGGACATACCTAAGTAGAGGTCTCTGATATTTTATTACCATATTTCCTTGAAAAACTATTGATACCAAGACTATAATTAAGCTAACCACAATGATCTCAAGTAGTTTACAGTATAATAAAACATACTGAATTGTTTGTATTTAAGAAAAAAGTATAAGTCCAAAAATCTGCAAAATGATCTAACGGTTTCTATATATAATTTAAAGTGGTCAAATCAGTAGCATCTCACTTTATAAATGCTATTTTCTCCTATGGCACTAGGTAATACAGCTGATCTTCCTTTCTTGAATAATTGTCACCAAAATGACAGGCAATAATATCTTAATACAAACATATCTGAATCTAACCCAATACTTCTAAAAATGAAACACATACACACAAAACTGTATGTGCGCATGTACATATATATGTATTAATAAACATGGTTTGATAATCATTGATTAGCTACACACATGACCCCCATCCAACTTACAAACTAACAGTGAATGAAATCCAAATGTATAAATCCAATTCTAATTTCAAATAGAAATAGTATTATAAATTAGGGTTCTATTCCCAGAAACCTTATTTCAATCACTCTCCTCAACAACTGCCAAAAAGTAGTAACCACAAAAAATAAAAGAACATAAAACACAAAAAGGTAGTTTAACATTCCTAAGTGTGAAACCAATCATTTAATATAAAAGCTGTGTCAACGTTTTTTGAGGGGTTTTATGAATGGGCTGAACTAATTAAGTAAAATAAAAGTCAAACTAAGATGGCCTAAAGATACTTTCTTCTCCTGGTAAATTTTCCTGTAACAAGTATTGCCATGTTTTATTTCTCCTTCTAACTTAGTCCACGTTATGGTAATCTGATCCCAAAATCTGGGGAATTTTTTAAGGGATGTAGTGTAACTATATTTGCGTTACCTGTGTTACCACTGACTGCAACCCTCAGGAAATCCTAAACATGAGTTTGGCCATTACTGTAAAGTCTCACTTACAATTAAAAAAAAAAATTTTTTTTTAAAGGTTAAAGTTGGAGTTGGGATCAAAAGTCAAGCAAATTGTAAGTAGGAGATTCCTGTACTTACTCATATGGTTCAGACTTCAGACTTCATAACTGCCAACATTATTGTAGTATATGTAACACTGAGAGAACTCTGAGGGTTCAAAAGTCTCTGACTCCTAGTTAAGTTCTCAATGTAAAAGGCAAATAACCAGATTTATATAAAGGTCATCATACTGCAAGCATGAATACCATAAAATATTCCATTTTGTAATTATTCTTGAGAACACCAAACAATTTTTTATATTTCAGCATGTTCAACATTACAACTTACTATAAATCCATGCTTTATAGCCAAATTTATAAAAATATATGATGCAAGAATCATAGGTTGTATATAAGAGACACAGTGAGCACAACTGCTACTGACAATTATTTTAAGTTACACTAAATTACTTAATTTACTAGAATCTTGACCCATATAAATGATACACACTAATTCTCATCTATCCTCACTTTTGTGATAAACACAGCAAGGAAGACTCTGCCTCTGTGAGAAAGATCTATCTGTTGGAAGAGTCCAAATCTATTCAGGACAATGAATCTAATCTGTGCCAAATCTGAACCTATATCCTAGATTTTACCAATAATACATTTAGTTCCCTAATTTACTCCTCTCTCAACTGGCTCTGAATTCGGCCTAAGAATAACTGCTACATATCAAACCCCTAAAATTCCAATATCTGGTACACTGAACTGAGACTCTTAGAAAAGAAACACGTGGGTTTCCTTGGTGGCGCAGTGGTTGAGAATCTGCCTGCCAATGCAGGGGACACGGGTTCGAGCCCTGGTCTGGGAAGATCCCACATGCCGCGGAGCAACTGGGCCCGTGAGCCACAATTACTGAGCCTGCGTGTGCGATAAAGAGTGGCCCCCGCTTGCCACAACTAAGCTCTCGCACAGAAACGAAGACACAAAACAGCCATAAATAAATAAATAAATAAAATTTAAAAAATAAAATAAAATATTTATTTTAAAATAAAAATTTTAAAAAAGAAAGAAACAAGTAATTCATGGACAATGTAACAGGGAGATTTCTACCTCCACCAACTACCGACTTAATGCTGCAAGCCAATCCTACCACTGAGACTAATATTGGAAAGGAGGGAAGGAGGCACAAGGCAGTGAGCCTAAATCATCTAAGCAGATGTTCATATACAATGTCCAGCAGTCAGTCAAGCATTAGGAATCATACCAGACGTAAAACTATCATTAAAACCTAGAAAAAATTTTTCTTAAAATCAGACCCACAAAAGATCCAGAAATTTAACACAAACTTCAAAATCACCACTACTAATATATTCATGATAATAAGATGGAGAATTTCAGCAGAGAACCTGAAATTTTATTAAATAATCAAATGAAATTTCTAAAACTTAAAGACAGATGAAATTAAGAATTCAATAGACAGATTAGACACAACTATGCCCTTTAGTGAATTGCCTAAAACCTTTAAAACATTTTTCTATTGATAGCTGAGGTTGTATAGTGAATTTACACAAGCTCTTTATATTAAGAATATTATTGCATTATCTACCTTCTGGGGCATATGGTTTTTCCCAGTTTGTTATCTTTTAACTTTCTTTCTCTTTTAGTTGTGTTCACTTTCAGCAAATAAAAACTACAATTTTGTCTTCATGATTGCTTTCATATCAGTTATGTTTAGATCAGATAGGCATTTCATATAGCTTCATGCTGTTTAATAGTTTTATATTTTACCTTTATCCCCAACCCGTCTGACTATTTGGAATTTATTTTGGTGCACGTTATAATGAGAGAAAATAACCTCATTTTTTCCCTCAAATATTTAACCAACTTTTTAAGGAAAGCTTTTCATTATAATCATAAACTTATACTTTGTTCTTATTGTAAAAATGTGTAACACTAATTGAAATGTGGGAAATAACAAAAAATAAATTCTAGCCTTTTCCTAGAGCCTGCATAAATACATAAACATGCATTTTAAGAATATCATTTGATACTTAGATGTAAGTAATTAAAATGACTTAAAAGTCCTTTAGTAGGGGTAATGGATAAATAATTTATAACACATCCAATGGAATACTACAGAGCTATTAAGAAGAATGAAGTAATAGGACAGAATAAACTGATGAGGATGATTATAAAATTTTTACGACCATTTTGTTTAAAACTTCGCTAGCTCTTTAATGTTTAATTTTCTCGATATAAGGAACACTTTTTCTCTTTTCTCATAAGCTATTTATAACTTATAGCAATTCAATAAATTATACCATTGTAAATAGAAATAAAACATTAATTTTTCTCCCCCCACAAAAAAAAAGAATGAAGTAGATTTAAATGTGAAAAGAGTGTATTGCTCAATGAATAAAACATATTATATTTTTAAATGGATAAGAAAAAACTATTCAGTCAATAATATGCATTTCAGAGTAATAATAACGCTCTCCTCATAGTCCAACGTAGCAATTAAAAACATTACCACAATGTGTTTTGATTTGCTACTCTTTTTTTTAACCAATTTTAATTTTGACTGACCTATATGCTTTGTCTACATGTTCTATAAAGGAACTGATTCAGACTTTGCATATCCGGCTTTTTAGTCACTATTATACAATGAAACACAGGACTGTTAAGTACATTTAAAATATCATATGAATGGGCTTCCCCGGTGGCGCAGTGGCTGAGAGTCCGCCTGCCGATGCAGAGGATATGGGTTCGTGCCCCGGTCCGGCAAGATCCCACATGCGGCGGAGCGGCTGGGCCCGTGAGCCATGGCCGTTGAGCCTGCACGTCCAGAGCCTGTGCTCCGCAACGGGAGAGGCCACAACAGTGAGAGGCCCGCGTACCGCAAAAAATAAATAAATAAATAAATAAAATATCATATGAATGGTTTAGGACTACAATTGCTGGCACCAATATAATTTTCAACATATAACATGCTATATTCCATAAATAAGGTCTCATATCCTCCACATTTTACAGGACATCAAATCCAGTAAGTTTAGAAAACAAAATATTAACTATACAATTATTAAATTTGCTTTTCATGCTGCCATGTATTAGAACACTGTTGAAAACAACTTTTAAAAGTTACAAAAGCCATATCATAATTAAATTTGGCCAGTGTCCCAGCACCCATGATTCATGTTTGCCACTGAAGATGTTCTTCAAATAGCTAAACCATATTGTGGCATGTGATAAAGCCAGGCAAATAATATGCTTAAATATGGATGTCCTTGAAATAATATTCATCTCGTTAAATGGCATATCCGAAAACTATCCCCAAGAGCTACGGGGGGTGGGGGGGGGAAGTATATTACAAATGAGACTATAGTCCTTCAATGCAAGGAATATGTCCCTAAAAACTGAACTATTCTTTTATTAAAATTTCATGCATATTCCCATCCACAGGCAAAACCTATGAAAATGGATAATCCAATTATCTAAATTCAATTCATCAAACATTAATGAGTAACTATATGCCACGTACAACTGCTATAAATTGAAAATGCAAATATAAGTAAAATAACTTTATTTATATCCTGTCTCATTGTAAATAAGATCTAAGGTAATTAAGGCATAGTCCTTAAACTCAAGTGGCTTATACGCTACTAAAAGACAAAAACTTAAAGCAAATTACTATAAAAGGTAAAAATTTTCTTAAAAGGATTATATTCAAGTTACAGACATACCCCTGTAATCAGTGTCACAAAAGCACCATTACACAGAACACTATGTCCAAATTATACTCAATATTGTGGTGCGCTTGTTTTAAAGTTTAAGAAAAAATTAACAATATCTAGGGAAATCCTTATGCCACCATATTAAGAACAAAATGACAATGAGGTACATTCTCAACAGTTTAAAAAAAATTTAAGATTTAATTAACAAAACAAAAATAGCAAAGGGAAAAAAAAAACCCAAAACGCAGTAAGAGTAATTATCTCTGGGTGGTTATAAGTTTTTACTTTTTACTCTTTACATTTCCAAATTTCTATAATAACCGCATATTACTCCTAGAATCAGGAATGTAATAAACACCTAAAAAGATATCCAGGGCTTCCCTGGTGGCGCAGTGGTTGAGAGCCTGCCTGCCGATGCAGGGGACACGGGTTCGTGCCCCGGTCTGGGAAGATCCCACATGCCGCGGAGTGGCTGGGCCCGTGAGCCATGGCCGTTGAGCCTGCGCGTCCAGAGCCTGTGCTCCGCAACGGGAGAGGCCACAACAGCGCGAGGCCCGCGTACCGGAAAAAAAAAAAAAAAAAAAAAAAGATATCCATAATTTTTTTCTGGCAATGCATTTAACAAAGAACAAAGTCCTATCTGCTAACTAGGCAACACTATATAATGACTTCTGAAAACTTCCTCAAAATATAGTGAGAAAACTTTCATCAAAACGTAGGAAGGCTTATATGTAGAGATGAATGACCTCACCTTTCTAAACAACCTCTGCTAAAAATCAGAACCAGTAATTACATTATTAAATGACCTATATCTAAAGTAATAAGAATCGCACTAGGTCACAGCCTGATTATCGGCATTTCAGATACTCAACAGATGCTCTATTTTTGTGCTGTCCAACATGGTAGCCCCTAGCCACATGTGACCACTGAGCACTTGAAATAAGGCTAGTGCAACTGAGGAACTGAACTTATTTTACTTAATTTAATTAACTAAGCCACATGGGGCTAGTGGCTACCATATTGGGCAGAGGCATATTTGGATACAATTCTAAGGCAGCTCTCTTAAAAATAACTACTCAAGGACTTCCCTGGTGGCGCAGTGGTTGAGAGTCCGCCTGCCGATGCAGGGGACACGGGTTTGTGCCCCGGTCCGGGAAGATCCCACACGCCGCGGAGCGGCTGGGCCCGTGAGCCATGGCCGCTGAGCCTGCACGTCCGGAGCCTGTGCTCCGCAACGGGAGAGACCACAACAGTGAGAGGCCTGCGTACTGCCAAAAAATAAAAATAAAAAAAATAACTACTCAATACAACTACCCTCAACTGGTTGCACTCAAACATGAAAGGTTAGAAAAGTAGGCAAGTACTGTAAACGCAAAAGAAGGAAAAACAAAACTACATATATCCGGTATCAGAGGCTGGCGGAAGGGGAGGTAATGGAGGCAACGGCATTTACATGACATTTGTACCTATAATATTATCAATTTTAAACAACTTTCCTTGTTAAATTCACATCCATACTTCACCAACTACTAAAGAGAAAAATTATACCAGATTTATAAAATAATAAAAGTAGCGTTAAGAATTTCTACAGTATAGTGAACATCTGACCAGCTGGGAATTGCAAATTCTTCCATACTTTTTAATTTCCTGTACTCCAAAAAAGGAAAGACTCAACAAACTAAAAGGTTATACAAACAAGGGCTTATTCTCAATAGTTCTGGCATCTGTCTCTTCCACCAGGGAATTTCTCTTTCAGGTATGCAATCAGCCTTTATTTCACTTAAGAGATACCAAGTAAATCGATCTCTAGAACACCCAGGCTTTAAAAATATTTTTCATAACAGATTACAAAAATTAAATTTCTTTAAGAAGTAAATGTTTTATGTGATCATGTATTTTAAGTAATTCTTGGCACTCTTACGCTCCTAGGATGTGATGTGTTTGTCCTATGACTGCTATCATGTCATTACCGAACAATAAGACTAGGCTAAAACAAGAGAATGAAAACCGAAAATGCATCAAAATTTCTCAACAAATTAAGAATCTACAAATAAACTAGAAGAGTCAAGTTATATTCCTCAGATCTTAAGTACAGTAAATTAAGGCTAACCATGCCTAAAACTAAGTCTTTAATTGATAAAGAACACTAGAATAGTTAAATGACTTAAGGCAAAGGCTAGGTTGAGACCTTCAGAATAATGATCATCTATGATGTAAACCTTAAGGTTGAATTACCACTAGTCTAGGGTTTATGGCAGTTTTCAACTCTGCAGATTCAGGGGAGTTTAACTTCTCATTCTTCATTAATAACCAAAGAAATAGTGGCCTAAAACAATTAGTCACTTGCGCAGGGTACCCCCTAAGTAACGGGATTAATCTACCAACCAGAAGTTGTGTCAAAAATAAAGATTTAAAACAAAGGTGTTAGAAAAGGCATGGCTTACTGAAAAAGTGTGGTTTGGGAGTCAGACAGACTTGAAATGGAATATGAACTCTGCAACTACTACCAAGTTACATAACTTCTCTGAACCTCAACAGCATCAGTAAACAAAGATAATATTACAACATTGCAGGATTGTTGCAAAAAAGACATGAAGGGAGTGAAATGATGTCTGTAAAACCTAAGACATGCACATAAAAGGAACTCTAACAAAAAGTAACTATTAATTTTTAAAACTTATTTTTTAAGAACCGAATAAACTGCCCTTCGCTACTCATTTCTAAGCATCTTATTTCCTTGGCAATATTAAGGAAATGATGGGAATTTATCAGTTCAAATTAGGTTCATCTGCAAGTGACAGAAAACTCCCCTCAGTGCCTTCTTGTCTGCCTCAAAACAGTTAAGGGTCAATGATCATCAAGGAACCCAGGTTTCTCAGCTTTGTCACCTCAACCTCAATACACTGCTTCCACATCAAGATGTGGGAGAGCAAGCACCAACAAGAGCCGTTAAAAACAAATGACAAGAAAAGGATACATAAGCTCCCTGTAAGGATTCTTCCAAGATGCTACTCACAAACCCCTTATGTTCACATTTTGTAAGCCTCAACTTGTGTGGCCAATCACACACTGCAACAAAAACTGCTAAAAAATACATATTTTTTTGACATATAGATATTTTAACATATATATATGTTAACATGTACATTTATGTGTGTATAGTTGTGTTTACACATACACAGTCTTTATTACATTCAGTTCAAACCAAGTAAATCTTGGGGGTTTTCCCAGTACAGAAGTAGAATATAATAGATATTTGGGCCAATAGGAGTCTCTGCTATAATTTATCTACTTTCTCAATATTCTTTACCACTATACCAACTCCCTTCAATAGCACTCTCTCATGGTGCAGTTATAATTAACTGGATTAGATCTCATCTTAAATAATTAACATTTAAAGAAAAACACCAACATTAGATCCTTTGATGAGATAATAAGGATAACAGTTCTGCCATGTGCCAGCACTGTGATAAACACTTTACATAAATTATGGCATATAATAAAATTTATTTCATACAGGTCTTACCATAGTCTGATAATGGATTTTTATTTAACATTTAGGGGATTAAGTTAAAATATCTACAAACTTCACTTTTAGCCAAGATGGAGTAATAGGGACTGGAATTATCCACTTACCCTCCCCCAACCTAAACAACCAAGAAAAATGGTGAAACAACAATTTTCAAGACACGGGATAAAAATTAAGGACAGTGATCCCTGAAGGAAAGAAATGGTGAGCCCTAAGACAGTTACAGCTTACCACCTAAAGACAGTTTCCAGATGCCCAATTCATGTAGAGAGAACCAAGGCTGATGCTAGCGGTCACCCTGGATTGAGGAGATGATTGCTAGAACCCAGGGAGGCCAAGGCAGCTTAAAGGGCAGATTACCAGAGAGGAGAGAGATGACAGAGCATAGAAAATAGTTCCTGTCATACTAGCCATAGTGTAAAACCTTGGAATTCATGAGGCTTGAGGTAGATTACTCAAGAGTTTTTGCCTCAGTAGCATGGAAAAATTACCCCTACATTAACCACTGTTCTTTACCTGCACAACAAAGCAAGACACAAAAGAATCAAGAAACACAACCACATCCTAGAACAAAGTTCAAGACCGTTTATAATAATACAGAAATATTAGCACACAAAAAAGGTAAAATCAGTAATACCTAACAGTGAAAAGTTACCATGTAAAAGCAAAGGAGCAGGAAAACTCCACACATAATAAGTACAAAAAAATCAATTGCTTAACTAAACTTACTGCAGTAATCATTTCACAATATATCGATATGTAGGTCGAACCATTATGCTGTATACCTTAAACTTAAACAGTGATATATGTCAATTATATCAATAAAACTCAAAAAAACAGATGTCAAAAAAATCAGTTAATACTGATCTTATCTACAAAATAGAAATAGAGTTACAGATGTAGAAAACAAACTTATGGTTACCAGGGGATTGGGGGGGAGGGATAAATTGGGAGACTGGGATTGACATATACACACTACTATATATGAAATAGATAACTAATAAGGACCTACTGTATAGCACAGGGAACTCTACTCAATACTCTGTAATGACCTATATGGGAAAAGAATCTCAAAAAGAGTGGTTATGTGTATATGTATAACGGATTCACTTTGCTGTACACCTGAAACTAACACAACATTGTAAATTAACTATACGCCAATAAAAATTTTTAAAAACTGATCAGGAAATGATACAGATGATATAAATAATAAACGAGCATTAGAACAGTTAGATGACTATTCATTGTGTTCAAAAAACTACAGGATATAAAAAAGGAATAAAGTACTAATAGATGCTACAACATGGATGAAACCTTGAAAACACTGTAAGTGAAATAAGCCAAACATAAAAAAACAAATATTGCATGATTCCACTTACATGAGGTACCTAGAGTGGGCAGATTCAGAGACAGAAAATATAACAGAGGTTACCTGGGGCTGGTGGTAAGGAGGGATGGGGAGCCATTATTGCCTAATGGTTACAGGTTTCTGTTTCAAGTGATGAAAAAGCTTTGGAAATAAACTGTGGTGATGGTTGTACAATACTGTGAATGTACTTAGTGCCACTGAATTGTATATACACTTGAAAATGGTCAGAATTGCAAACTTCATGTTATATCCATTTTACCAGAATAAATAAAAAAGAGGTTTGGGAAAGACGGAAAATGCTAAGTAGAGGCATGTAATATATAAAAAGGACACAAATCAAAAATCTAGAGGTAAAAACTATCGTATGTGAAATGAAAAATACATTGAATAGGACTAACAGGAGTTCGAAATTGCAGAAGAAATGACAAGGGAACCTGAAGACACAGCAACAGAAATTAACCAAAATGAGACACAGAAGGGAAAAAAAGACCAAAACAAAAAAATAGACTATCAATAAATTGTGGGTCAACATGAAGTAACCTTAATATACAGGTAATTGGAATCGCCAGAGAGGGAAAAAAGAAGAGAAGGGAAAAAAAAATATGTGAAGAAATTCTTGAAAGGCCTAAAATTCTCTATATTTGATGAAAACCAAAAACTGTACAGGATCAAGAAGCTCAGCCAAGACAAAAACAAGAAACATAAAGAAAACTACAGCAAGCATATCATCATCAGATCGACTAAAACTCCTTTGAGAGAGGTGTAAAAAAAAAACCCAATACATTATGAACAGAGGAATGATGCAAGTCAGAAGACAGCAAAACATTCCTGAAGTGCCAAAACAAAAAAACCATCAACTTAGAATACTATTTACTGCAAAAATATCTTTCAAAAATTAAGATGTCACTAAATAAAAGTACAATTTATCAAAAATCATGGGTGGCAGCAAAAGCAGTATTTAAAGAGAAACTTACACTAGTAAATGCAAATTTAGATAAAGAGAGCATCTCAATTCAGTAACTTAAGCCTCCTTACGAAAACTAGAGAAAGAAGAACAAAGTAACCCTACAAGCAGAAAATAAATAAAAATTAGAGAAGAACCTCACATTCATTAAGATAGCTATGATCAAAAAACCGCAAAACAACAAGTGTTGGCAAGGATGTGGAGAAACTGGAACCCTTGTTCACTGTTGGTGGGCATGCAAAATGGTGTGGCCACTATGGAAAACAGTATGGTGGTTTCTCAAAAAATTAAAAATAGAATCATCATATAATCCAGCAATTCTACTTCTGGGTATATACTGAAAAGAACTGAAAGCAGGGTCTCCAAGAGATATCTCTACAACCCTGTTCACGGCAGCATTATTCACAATAACCGAAAGGTGGAAGTAACCCAAGTGTCCATCTACAAATGAATGGGTGAACAAAATGTGGTATATACATACAATGGAATATTATTCAGCCTTGAAAAAGAAGGAAATTCTAACATATGCTACAACATGAATGAACCTTGAGAGCATCGTGCTAAGTGAAATAAACCAGTCACAAAAAGTACAATTCTACTTACATAAGGTACCTAGAGTAGTCAAATTTATAGAGACAGAAAGTCGAAGGGTGGTTGCCAGGGCTAAGGGGAGAAAATAGAGAGCTGTTTTTTAAAGGGTAGGGAGTTTCAGTTTTGCTAGATGAAAAAGTTCTGGATCGTGGTTGCAAACCAATGCGAATTTGCTTAACACTACTGAAATGTACACTTAGAAACAGTTAAAATGGTAGATTGTATGTTATGCATTTTTTACCACAATAATAAATAAACAAACAAACTAACCTGGCATTTGTTGAAGGCTCACAACATGTCTGTCACTATCTGCTTTTGATTACTTCATTTAAACTTAACAACTTTATAAAAGACGTGACCCTTATCCCTCACTTTACTGAGACGAAACTAAGTTTGAAGCTTATGTAACTCATAAGGAGACACAGTAAAGACAAAAAATAGACCCAAATATGACTCCAGGGCCTGAGTCTTTAAATACTGATACTATGTTATACTGCCTCTGTTAAGTGGCTATCACTTTTATGAAGGAAGTGTTATCAAAAGAAATGTTCATAATAAATATAGGGGGGAGAGTTCCCAGCTAAAGCAATTTATGTGTTTTGATGATACAACATGATACTTTTAAATTTAAAACTACATATACAATGGAACAAGTCCATGTTTATATTCCAAACAATATCATTTCACTATATGTTTGTTGCTATGCAACAATACCTCTATAATACGTATGACCAATATTTTTTAGTCATCTACATGAAAGGGGACTCTTTCTGGTGTTCCTATAAAGTTTTACACACACATACATATACAAGGGTATGACTAGGTCTTTTGATTTGTTTTAATCCAATGTCACTGTTTTTTAACAATTTTCAACAATCCTTTCTTCAAAATTTTTAATTTTCTAAATAATTTACAGAGTACCGATTTTTAAATGCAAAATAGTCAGTTACACATTTATTCTCAATAGACAGTTTTACTCAAATATCCTAATACAGTATAATGAAAATGACACAGGTGGAAAAAATTTATCCCACTCAAAAAGGTTAAAACGTGTTTTCTTTTTTATTTAAGAAAAAAAATCTGTTGTGTCAATTATTTAATTTTCCTCACTGAAAACACACTTTATCTTGGAAGAAAAAAAAAGATTTTAACCAAACTTCACAGAACCAAAGCTTGTGGCCTGGATAAGAGCTCATTTTTCATTCAGAGATATAATGAAATACATCCATCCAAAGGCCTATACATGTTCCCCACTACCAATTAAGGCAGAGGAAGATTATCCTCCCCATTCCTCCCAGTCTATTACAATCCTACTGTGTGAGATGCCGGGTAGCCCAAGCAAAGAATCTGGAGCCCAGAATCTACTGCAGAATCCCAGCTCCCCTACTTAAAAGCAATGTGGCCTTAGACAAGTTATTTAGCCCCTCCTTCCTTCAGTGTCCTGTTCACCAAGATCGAGTAGATAACAGTATCTTTTTCACAGAGCTGTAGGGGGTACCAAATGAATTAATACACATAAAACTGCCGCAGATAACATGTATGTAAGTGTTTGCTATTCTTACTATCACCATTGTTATCACTGTTATCATCACCATCTTGCAACATGCAAATCAAGTCCCTCTTCCTTCATAATGCTTTTCTACTATTTCCACAGTCCGGTGACTGCTACCTTTTCTTAATTTATGGTGTTCACTGTTGCTGATCAAATAGCAAGTAAGCCACTATTTTACATTACTGCATTTACTGCTCTTCAGTTCATCAATTGACTTTCCATTTGACAATAAGCTTTACCTTCCCAAATAAACTATAACTTCTTAGGAAGTACCTGGACTATGTCTCAAACATTATCTTATATGAGGTAAAAAAATATATATTTTTAATTGCTAACTTTATCATTATAGGATACCACAGCTGTGAAGAGCTCCTTTCCTCTTCCCTGAGTCATGCATTCCATTTCCTCCCTAACTTGGCCAAACGGTCAGTGAACAATATCTACACTAACACTAGTAAGTTGTAAAAATACTGTAATTTCTTAACCATTATCACCTCTCCCCAATTTTTCTATCCAAACATAAATAAAAGATAGAAGCTTCCATCACCTCCTTTATTTTAAAAGACATCATTACCATTTTCATGTGTATCCCAGCCAGACCTATAAGAGAAAATTTAAGGCTATCTCAATTGAAATATGCCACTTGTCTACCCTGAAGTCTGACAGCAAACCAGTATGAGAGAGAGCAACAGTAGTCCTCCTTACAGTAATTGTTTGAAATTTGGGAGATAATGCTACTCATCACCAGCAATGAAAATAAGGTCAGTGCCAACAAGAGAAAACTAGACAGATGAAAGTCCAGGATTCAGGCTGCAGCTTCATCATCTTAAGATTTATTAATCTGCAGAATTCCACACATATCCATATTCAAGTGTTCCACAAAAACCCTTAAAAGATGTATAAATAAAAAGTGATCATTAGATAATTTACTGTTCTGGAACTGCCCATCATATTGTAGCCCTCCATTAAGTATAGATCATACAGAATTAAATGCTCTCTCCACTTACAGACATAAAAAACAAACCAAAACAAACCAAAAAACCCAAACCAAAACAAACAAAACTCACGACTCCCTTTTGAAAAAGATCAACCCAAACCTAAGGGGATTTTAGGGTGAATAAGTTAACAATCACTGATTTTTAAATATTCTGAAATTTGAAATCCTTTTAATGTTAAAACATTTAATATTATTTTTCTAAGATATCTATCCAGCTCATCTAAAAATAACAGCTACTGATTTCTTATAAACCAGTTCCACTATTTATTAGCTGCATTTCTTTGAACAAATTACTTAGACCTCTCCAAACCTCAGTTTCCTCATCATTCAGATAAATATGAAGAATAACATCTGCCCACACATTGCACAGATTGTTATATCAAATGAGACATCATACAAAGGTGCTCAGTAAAATATTAAATCTAAAGACTACTAAATCTTTTAGCTACAGAATAAGTAAAACCTTTACTGAAAGAATTGGTGAGATTATACTAATAGATAATATGCTACTCAGACTTTTTGACTTTAATATGACTTTAATACAGACAGGTAACAGATTTTTTCCTTATGTTTGCAAAAAGCAGGCAACTAACTCTGTTCTACCTAGAAGGGGTCATAATTTTTTAGAAATATTTGAAACCATATCTGAATTTATACATATGTGGAAAGACAATTTTTTTTTTTTTTTTTTTTTTTTTTTGCGGTATGCGGGCCTCTCACTGTTGTGGCCTCCCCCGTTGCGGAGCACAGGCTCCGGACGCGCAGGCTCCGGACGCGCAGGCTCAGCGGCCATGGCTCACGGGCCCAGCCGCTCCGCGGCATATGGGATCCTCCCAGACCAGGGCACGAACCCGTATCCCCTGCATCGGCAGGCGGACTCTCAACCACTTGCGCCACCAGGGAGGCCCGGAAAGACAATATTTTTAAAGAACATGTCATTTTGATGCTACTGGAAAAATGAAACAGAACTCTAACAAATTAATAAAGCACTTCAGAACAGTGCCTGGTACACAGCAAAAACTACGTGTCTTGCATAGCAAAAACTACATGTCTTGCTAATATTATTATTACTATTATTATTATTCATTATAATTATTATTATTATTATTGCTACTGACAATAACTTTAATGATACATAATTTTTCAAAGCCTCTATTCAACACGCTAAGTTTCAAATACTTATCATTAAGAACTCACTTATCTATTTTCTAGAGTTTAAAGAAAGTTTTATGAACAGCATTTATATTACCATTTTCTATTAGCCATGTTTTATACACACTTCTCACAACAGAAATGCTCACAAGAAGTATGAGTTCACATGAGCAACCTCTACCTGGAACACTTCTCTAAGGAAATCCTCTTTTGAGTTCTATAAACCAACTGTCCATTATAATTAACATTACTAGATCACTTTCTGAAAAATATCACTAAATATAAATTTGTCCTCTCCATACAGAATCAGAGTTCAAACCAAACTAAGTACAATGTAGTAGAAGCATTCAATATTTCCACATGCTACATATCAGTAATATTTGTGGAGTTAGCATTTTTATTCTAAGCAAAGGGATCTGCATATTTAAGAAAAGAAAAAAAACCTTGGAGATGGGAAGGAAGCAGTTTCAAATGAAGTTAGTTAATATGGGTAGAATTTGGGAGGAAGGGAAGGAGTGACATGAAATAGGGTTGGAGAAGTCAGCAGAAGTCAGATCATTAACAATCTTGTAAGAAATAATGAGCATTTTGGTTCTGAAGAACCTAAGGGCAGGAGAGGAATAAAGATGCAGACATAGAGAATGGACTTAAGGACACGGGGAGGGGGAAGGGTAAACTGGGATGAAGTGAAAGAGTGGCACAGACATATATACACTACCAAATGTAAAATAGCTAGCTAGTGGGAAGCGGCCACATAGCACAGGGAGATCAGCTCGGTGCTTTGTGACCACCTAGAGGGGTGGGGTAGGGAGGGTGGGAGGGAGACGCAAGAGGAAGGGGATATAGGGACGACGTATGTATACTTATAGCTGATTCACTTTGTTATACAGCAGAAACTAACACAACATTGTAAAGCAATTATACTACAATAAAGATGTTAAAAAAAAAAAAAAAGAATGAGCATTTTGAACTTTTCCCTGAATGAATGGGAAGTCATTTAAGTACTTTAAGTTTGAGAATAACATGATTAGATTTGCATCTTGTAATAAGTAGTTTGGCTCGAGAATAGAAAAAGGCTAGAAATGCTGGAGGAAAGAACACCAAGGGAGAAAATACCATAACAATTTAGAAAAAACATGACCACTTGAAAAAAGAAAGTAGCAGTGGGAAGTTAATGATTTTTAGGAGATAACACTGACAGGATCTGGCGACTGACTGAATATGAGATTAAGGATGCAGTTACCCAGATTTCTGGCTTTATCCAAGCTAGGACAGTGGAAAGAATCACTGATTCCTGATTAGAGGAAATGAAGATACAAGAGCAAAGAGAAAAATATATAGCTGGAGATATACTGATCTTGAAGTGTCTATGGTATCCAAGTGGAGATGCCTAAGTAGGTGGCTGGAAGTGTGAGCCTGAATCTCAGAGACAAATCTTCATATGGAAAAAGGGAAGTCGGCAACATACACAAGATAAAGAAAGTCCTAAAACTGATACAAACCTAAGAAGACAAAGAATGCATTAAAAGGGGGGAGGGGGTCCCACTCAGAGAGGAAAAAGAGGCAGCAAAGGAGCCTAAGAAACAACTAGAGATGCTCTGAGTAACTGTTACAGAAGCCTAAAGACAGTAATTCTAGAAATTTTAAGTACTTCTGAATATTCAATAAAATGATAGCTTTAGCAACAAGGAAGTCAGCATGACCTTGAGGCAAGCAGTGTTAGCTGAGTGATGAGAGAAGAGAGACTGCAGTGTACTGAGTGAACAGAAAAAAAGTCTAGGGCTTTGTTCTGCTGGGGAGGGCGCAGAAGGCAGGCAGAATTAAGATTTCTTTCTAGAGTAATTTGGTTATTTGCTTTGTTTTAGGTGAGATCTTAGGACAAGGTTAGCAACATGAGAAAGAATCAGAATGAAGAGAAAGATTAAAAGACAAAATAGAGTTAATCAGCAGGAAGGATAGAGTGAGATCCAAAGCACAGCTGGAGAATCAGGCTGAGACAGAATGATGGACAGCTCATCCTCTGAAACAGAAGGAAAAGGGAGAACAAATGGTACAGAGGAGATAAACTGATGAGTCAAGTAGCAGGAAATTTAAGGGATCTCCTTCTGATGGCTTCTATTTTCTCATGAAGTAGGAAGACCATCTGTGGAGAATACTTTGTTTCTTAAGTTTAAAGAAAGAAAAAAAAAAAGTGTAAAATAGCCCCTATGGAGAATGAAAAGAGTTGCTCTGCAGCCCTGACAGCTCTTGCAGGGACTGGAGACCATGAACTCCTAGGACCACTAATCAGGGCAATTTGTGATTTTTCTCTATCAGTACTCAACAAACACCTTTTGTGTAAGCCACAGAGATAAAACGACCCAAAATCTAGGTTTTACCAGATACATATGATAGAAATTCAACAGAGCAAGGAAGCAATATTCTAGCAAGAGTTTTGAAGTGACAGACAATGGATTTTTGCCTGCTTATAAAGGAAGCATTTGGTGGAGAGAGGTGTCAAGGAACTGCAGATCTTAGAAGCACTGATGAGCAGGTTTAGTAAAAGCGTAAGGGATCAGTGTCAGGAGCAAGAAGTTTAAATCGATGATCTCAAAGGTGAAGCTGGGGGCTTCCCTGGTGGCGCAGTGGTTGAGAGTCCGCCTGCCGATGCAGGGGACACGGGTTCGTGCCCCGATCCCGGAAGATCCCACATGCCGCGGAGCGGCTGGGCCCGCGAGCCATGGCCGCGGAGCCTGTGTGTCCGGAGCCTGTGCTCCGCAACGGGAGAGGCCACAGCAGTGAGAGGCCCGCGTACAGCAAAAAAAAAAAAAGGTGAAGCTGATTTCAGGTAATAGTGAGGTCCAGAGTAGCTTCATGGGAATAAGCAAATGAATTAGGGGAAGATAAAGACCATTAGAGATGAAGAAACCGTGTGAAGCCAGGGCCCTGGGTACTCTGTTCACATAAACACTGATCTCATCTGGAATGGTGGCACAACCTTGCAGGAAAAGGAAGTCTGTAAGCCAGAAGCCTATGTCTCCAGTAAGCAAGAGAAGATGTATACCCCCAACTACACAAGACTCAACAACAGGAATTTTATCAGGAAGGTATTATGGGCACTGCAGCGGAACGAAGGAAACCCCCTCCTACCCTTTCCTACACTGAGATATGTAGAGAGTAAAAGCAGGTACAACTTCCAGAAAAGAGGGCCTTCTCTCCAGAGGAAGATAGGTGTTATTTAAACAAATATAAAAGTAACATTCAGGAAAGAATTTGAAGATGCAAGTGATTATGTTAACCTTAGAAGAAGGATGGGAAAGTTTTTAAAAAGCAGGGGAAGAACAGGCAGGGGAACACGAGTGAGAAGAGACGTGCGTGTATGAGGGCTTATAGCTTCAGGCAGGAAAAGGCAACGATGAAATGAGATTTGGTGGGGTCACTTCATGGGAAGGTAGCTAAGAGAACAGGTTTCAAGAGTTCTCTGGAAGAAGAGACATCAGGCCTCTCAGGAGTCTGCCAGTGCCTGGAACAACTGCAATTAGAAAAGTCTGTTTCTAGTGTGTGAGAAGACTCAGACTTCTTTTGGAAGGAGCCAAATGAAATTTGGATGCATTGTATTGGCTTAAGGCTACATGCTAAGGCCATCAGGCAAAAGCCTCATTGGTTAGGCTTGGTCTGTTAAGAACTGAGAAAAGCGTACCATCTATCTCAGATTATAGAAATCAACATTTGTCCCTGACCACAGATAACCCCCCATTTGGAGCTTTGCTATGTTTAGCGCTAGGTGCTATGTCACAACACCTAGTAGAGTGTGATAAAGAAATAAAAACATCTCATTAACCAAATAAGACATCCCTCCTTTAGATCTGATTCCTCGTTTGTAAAATGAAGGGGTTGAACTAGAACCACTACCATTAAGTTAAGAGCCGACCCTCTCCCTCCCCCACAAAAGGAGGCAGCAAACCTTACATATAAACTACCAGTTGGGAGTCAGACTAACCATTTGATAAAGCTTCCTAAACACATACTAAGTGCTATAGGCTCTGTGACAGATACTGAGAAAAGACATAAAAATGAATACTATATAACTATATAAGGTGATGGACGTTAACTAAACTTACTGTGGTAATCAGTTTGCAACAGTCAAGAGATTATGCTGTACATCCGAAACTTATGCAGTGCTGTATGTCAATAATATGTCAATAAAAATGAAAGGAAAGGAAATTATATTTAAAGCATTTATGCCCCATTACCATAAAAACTAGATTTTAGTCCCCATACTGCCAATAAACTGAGATATAAAAGTTAACAAAGAAGGGGCTTCCCTGGTGGTGTAGTAGTTAAGAATCTGCCTGCCAATGCAGGGGACACGGGTTCCAGCCCTGGTCCGGGAAGATGCCACATGCCACGGAGCAACTAAGCCCGTGTGCCACAACTACTGAGCCTGTGCTCCACAGCCCGCGAGCCACAACTACTGAAGCCCGCGCACCTAGAGCCTATGCTCCACAACAAGAGAAGTCACCGCAATGAGAAGCCCGCACACCGCAACGAAGAGTAGCCCCGGCTCGCCACAACTAGAGAAAACCTGCACGCAGCAACAAAGACCCAATGCAGCCCAAATTAAATAAATAAATAAATTTTTATTTATTTATTTATTTATTTATTTAAAAAAGACTACTACACCTGGAGGAGCTCCCGGTCTGGCATATAGTAAGTAAATAATCATAATACAATATGATTAAAATCACTTACAACAGAGATATATACAAAGCATTATGCGAGCAAAGAGGAAGAAAGTCATTGCCTGGGGTTAGAGGAGGGATAAGTAGGGATTAGAGAAGACCTCAAGGAGAAAATAAATTTAATGTGGATCTTAAAGGAGAATTAAAACCCAGAAATGATTAACAGCGGGTACTCAATCTCATTAGTAATCAAATACTGAAATACATATAAAAACAAAAGGTCATAATGGCTTTTTTCGATGATATTCAGCCTAACAGATATGGGAGTACGTGTGGGTATTCTCATCACTATTGGGAGTGTTCAATTTGCTACAGCCTTTAAAAAAGGCAATAGAGATTATTTTGGAATTTTAAACGTGCACACACTTTAACAATTCCATCTCTATAAAGCTACAAAAATATTCACATACATGCACAAAAGTATTTATAATGATGTTCACTGCAGCAATGTTTATAATGGAAGAAAATAACCTAAATGTCTATCAATATTGGAAGAGTAAAATAAATTATATCAAATCCAGATAATGGAATACTCTACACCACTTAAAAAGAACTAGGTAAATTATAAATTCTGACTGGACGACCTCCAAAATAAATGAAGAAAAAGCAAATACAGAACAACACATATGCTATAGTTGCATTTTGGTTTTTAAAAAACAACAAATATTTGTATATTTTTTAAAGTACTTGTAAGCTTTATTTTTTAATTTTTTAAAAGTTTTTTTGAAGTGGACCATTTTTAAAGTCTTTATTGAATTTATTACAATATTACTTCTGGGTGTTTTTTTTTTATGTTTTGGTTTTTTGGCCACGAGGCATGTGGGATCTTAGCTCCCTGACCAGGGATCGAATCCGCACCCCTTGCATTGGAGAGTTAAGTCTTAACCACTGGACCGCCAGGGAAGTCCCTGTATGTTTTTTTTAATGCAAGGGGGGGAAAATGAAACACCAATATGCTGTTATATTATGCACAGAGAAAGGGAAAGTGATACCCTGATGCGTTAAAAAGTGGTTGTCTCAGAAGACTGAGATCAAAAAGAGAGCGCTAAGAAGAGAACTTACATTTACTTCTATAATTTTAAAATTTTTAGATAGACATGTATTACTTCCGTAGTTAAAAAATGAAGTTTGTTTTGTTTTTTTGTAAATTGACAAAAGCAGAGGAGGAGAGAGAGCATTCCAGGTAGAGACAAAAGCTAAGAGTATTAAAAAACATGATATATTCAATTATTGGTGAAAAGATGATTGGTCTTGTTCACTCTCTTCCTTTTCACATCTCTGAAGATAAGTCTCTATCCCCCAAAGCCCATCATCTGTGAACCATGTCCTGCTATTATGGAGACAGATAAGATAGGCACCTAAGCATAGAGACCAACCACAAAACAGGAAACAGTCTATGCTGAAGACTCTCTATTCTAAGAAAAAAACACTGAAATTAAAAAAATAAATAAAAGTAGATAAAATTCACTTCCTAACTCATAAATGCCACAACAGGGAAAGTGTTTAATGTATCACCATAACAGTGGCTACCAACAGAACTCTCCCCATACTCATTTCAGTTATGCCTGGATAGGGAATTCCTTGGCAGTCCAGTGGTTAAGTCTCTGAGCTTCCAATTCAGGGGGTGAGGGTTCGATCCCTGGGAACTAATAAGATCTCAGATGCCACGCAGTGAAGCCAAAAGATTAAAAAAAAAAAAAATTATGTCTGGACACCAATTCAGTTTTTCTAGCCTGTAGAAATACAAATTCCAAATTCATAAGGTTGTTAAACGGTTGACAATGGACTTATATAATAAGACCCACCCCTTACCAGATCCTAAGTCCCCAAATCAGCTCTGAAATTACATGAGCCAGGAAAATCAGTTACTGATTGCGTGGCCATCAATACAGAATGATCATATACTATTATGCTACCTGTGTATATTTTTCTAGATGATAAATTTATAATTACCCTGGTATACCTAAAGACCAGAATCTATATCAGAGGTAATACAGCATAACATCTGCAATTTACATCTTCCAAACCATACTTCATCATTGTTCCTAAACTTACGTGTGTTAAGAAATGTAGGCCAGGGGACTTCCCTGGTGGCACAGTGGTTAAGAATCCACCTGCCAATGCAGGGGACATGGGTTTGAGCCCTGGTCCGGGAAAATCCCACATGACGCAGAGCAACTAAGCCCGTGTGCCACAACTACTCAGCGTGCGCCACAACTACTCAGCGTGCACTCTAGAGCCCACGAGCCACAACTACTGAAGCCCGTGCTCCTAGAGATGGCGCTCCGCAACAAGAGAAGCCACCACAATGAGAAGCCCACGCACCACGATGAAGAGTAGCCCCCACTCTCTGCAACTAGAGAAAGCCCACGCGCGGCAATTACGACCCAACACAACCAAAAAATAATTAATTAATTAATTTTTTAAAAAAATGTAGGCCAAAATTTGCTAAGTTCAAGCCACAGTTAAGAACTGTTGGTGCAACCCAAATGCTCCTGTAAACCTTATATAAAGCATAATTAATATTCTTGCAAGTGAATAATGCAATGGTTTAAAAATTCTGTGATGACTCTCTCTTCCTCATATATTTATGTCAGGATTTCTGAAATCTTAAAACATTTATTACATAAGAACACCAGACTCTGTTTTGATAATTCAGTATCGTACCTACTGAAAAAGAATAAAGATCAGTTGGGAAAAAGTGACATTTGCAGTGCAATAAAGTACTCCAAAGAATGCACATAAGCAAATATTCACCCAATGAAATGAATTATCCTCATTAAATTAAAAAATAAAAATGCCACCACTTTTCATTCATTTATTTAATACTTAAGAGAATTGAGTATGTGCAAATGAATGTGCTACCTTTCTGGAAATATCAGGCTAACATCAGGAGACTGATTCTGTACGCACATACCTCTTTGAAGACAGAGACATATAAAACATAGGCTGTGTTACACAAAGTTCTGCAACTGCCTGTAAAACAGCTAAAGTTCTGTTCAGTTTACAGAAACTAGCACATATAGTTAGTTTCGCACTGAATTTAATCTTCACATCTCCTTGAGGTAGACAGATCGAGTCTTGTAAATTATCACTCATGGACAGAAAGATAATTAATGAAACACCTAATTAATTAACACCAGTCTTCTGACTCTAAATCCAGCATTCTCTCCATTATACTACTCTGCTTCTCTTCTAAAAATACGCTTGAAAAGAATCCAGCCATTTCATTTTTTTCCATCTTTACTACCCTAGACCAAAAAAAAATTCTTAAGGAAAAAATTCATCTGTATTTTCATATATGAATACAGCTTAAACAGGATTCATTTTATGGACTTATTACAATGGAATTTTACCTACAGAAAATAATTTGAAATAAGCAAGTCATTGTTCAGATTTTTTAAATTTTTATTTCACAAATTTGTTTTAACTTGGACCAAACTGAAAAATTCTGTTTATAAGTGAGGACAAGAAGCACAGTAAAACACTATGCCAGGGACTTACATTCTCCATATCAACTTGAAAGACAAAACTTCCTTATGCTAAAATTTACAGCAATCCCCTCTCTACAACTCCCTCCCTCCAAAATCAGTAATTAACTTCTTAAAAATGTAAGTGTTTTACTTTATGACTTCCCTCTGAAGGAAATTTCATAAGCCAATTTTGTACTAGAGTTTCCTTTTATTAGTTCTAAATTTAGTTTTATTTGTATCATCCGTTGTTTTCCTACTATGGAAATGTCTTAAATGTGGAAAACAAATCTGTTTTCAGTAATGCCTTCAAAATTTGTAATTTTATAGCTTCCCCTTTTATACAAAAATATATGCTTGCAGCAGAAATAGTTTATCAGAACTACCAGTAAAATCCTTTAGTTCAGTTTTCTCATTCTTTTATAACGTAATATCTTGCTTTTGTGACTAAGTTTTTCACTAGCCTGAATATAAGATTAACAAAACACATTCATACTCTAATTTTAAATTTTGCAATATATTCCACTTACGCTACAGTCAGAAATAATACCTTAAAATTTTTTTAGCATGGATATGGCATAAGGAATCATGAAGTCTCAAATTAAATTGCATTCTGTCAAGTATTTAGAAACGCTGACTAAAGCAATAAAATACTGAGGTATTATGGAATAGGGATTCTAATCACTAGTTGTAAAATGTTTCTAAACCAGAAAAACACTTCCAATGAAATGTTAGTAAATCACATGTAACAAACTTCTAAAGACAATAGCAGAAGTATATTAAGGCAGTAAAAGAAGGGTCACCCAATTTCAGATGTTTCACATTTGTAGTTACCTTTCTATTTAGCAATCATTTGGAAAGGATGGATATGTTTTAAAAGATAAACTGTCACAAAATTTTAGGGCTTTAAAGATACTCTTACTTATGTATCACCCTAGTATCATAAATATTAGTTAACTGTGCCTTGGCCACAATTATGCAGTTTTATTAGCCACAAGATAAAATCTACAAAAAGTGAGTTGCTGAAGATTTCAAATACTAAAAAAAAGACAAGTCACAACTGCTATTCCTCTAAGAGCTTAACTATTTTGATAAGAATCAATAAATGCAAATTTTAATTTTCAAATTTATGAAATATGCGCATATCCCTTAACCACCAAAATTAAAATGGCGTAAGAACATGAAATCTGATATACAAATACTTCAGTGAATGAAAAATATGGATATCTTAAACACTGCCTATGAATCATCTGGATATCTCTAATTTTAAATGATGTGAAGAGAAATAATTGCAAAGAATGTATACTTTTAAACAATCTAAACAGTAACATGTTAATAAGATGACTATTAATGTAACCAATGACTTGAAGGCTGCTTTGAAAATAAAATTTCAAAATAGTTTAATATAAGGGTTTTGAATATTTTACAATATTTTTTGCTTGCTTGTAAAGAGACCACAAAATAATATTTGAATGATTTTATTATTTTTTTCAACACAGATAACAATCACAGACATATAAACCATCCTGCTTTAGGTGCTATTCTCTGAAGGACCATACATTTCTAGTGAAATTCTTCTTCCTAAATTAAATCAACTATCAGGGAATAAAAAGACTGTCACTATTTTCCCATCGTCATTTGTTAAATGTAAAACATCAGAATTATATATTTCTAGGACAGTAAGTCTCTGTCCCACCGAAGGGTAAGATGTAATGATAACATTTCTGCATTGAAATTTGTATTGTGTATATTTTACCACAATAAAATTTTCTTTATTTCTCTTTGGTGTATCTTGTCTGATTCTCCCTTCATAAAAGCTCAGCAAGTTAAATTTTCTTCTAAAATGAGAAAAAGAAAAGCCTCGGTCTGATTCCTATGGAGCTCTAAAAAAAGATACAAAATGTGATGACACTTGATATTTCAGAAAATCTGGCATCCCTCCATACGCCAGCGTCTTCCACATATACAATTCTGTGTGCCAGAGATCTCAACCATTTGATTTTGGCTTTTTTCAATCAGTATAAGAAGCAACACATAGTGTTTCTCAAACTCTGACCTGCAGATTTCCTGAATCAGAATCAACTGAGATGGGACTTCCCTGGTGGCCCAGAGCTTAAAAATCCACCTGCCAATGAAGGGGACACTGGTTCGAGCCCTGGTCCAGGAAGATCCGGGAAAATCCCACATGCCACGGAGCAACTAAGCCCGTGCGCCACAGCTACTGAGCCTGTGCTCTAGAGCCTGTGCACCCCAACTACTGAGCCCGCTTGCCTAGAGCCCGTGCTCCACAAGAGAAGCCACTGCAATGAGAAGCCCGCGCACCACAACTAAGAGTAGCCCTTGCTCACCACAACTAAAGAAAGCCCGCGCACAGAAACGAAGACCCAACACAGCCAAAAATAAATAATAAATAAATTAATTTTTTTTAAGAATCAACTGACATGCTTGTTTAAAGGCAAATTCCTGGGCTTCCCTGGTGGCGCAGTGGTTGAGAGTCCGCCTGCCGATGCAGGGGACACGGGTTCGTGCCCCGGTCCAGGAAGATCCCACATGCGGCGGAGCGGCTGGGCCCGTGAGCCATGGCCGCTGAGCCTGCGCGTCCGGAGCCTGCGCTCCGCAATGGGAGAGGCCACAAAAAGCAAATTCCTGGCCCCACTGTAGACAATCTAAATCACAAGATCTGACACCATTTCCACCAAGCGCCCTAGCTGTGATTCTGGCTTTCATCAGGTAATTCTGACTTTCTGGCTTCATTCAAGCCTCTCTGAGCCACAAATATAAAAGAAGAAGAAAAAAATCCTCCTCTTCTCAGATACCTTTTGCACCCAATGGCCCCTCTGCCAATCTTAGAATACTGCACCTCTCAGCTCAGTGGTTCCCACATTTTCCTGCACTTGAGAATCAGATGTGGAACTTTTAAATCTCCCGATCCCCAGGTCACACCACATACCAATTATATTAGAACGGGTGAGGGTGGATTCCAGGCATCAATATTTCTAAAAATCTCTAGTTGAGTCCTATGTATAACGAGGTTTGAAAATTACTGCCTTAGCCATTGGCTTCAGCAGATATAGATTAGAAAAATCTTAACTAAAAGGACCTCTAAGAGCTAAGACACAAACTGTATTGGTATTAAATTAAGTTTTTAAATTTCCAGATACATGAATATATTTTCCCTTTTTATTTTAATCCAGTAGGGAAATTTTCCCAATGCATTTATTAAATTAAAGCTTAAGATTACCTTTTTGAAAGAATGTAAAACAAAAAGAAAAATTGTTTCACGTTGAATGCAACTAATGTAGGATCATACCATGCATTTAAAGTTCAGAGAAAAAATTCGTCATTATTTCATTTGCATACTAATTTCAGTGATTATATTTTGGGAAATATAATCATGGAAACCCAGTACAAAAATTCAAAGTCTGTGTTTTAGATATTTAAAAGCAACCCCAAAAGGTCTGGTAACTCCAAATTTTTCTAAATTTAGAATAGATGGAATATTGTTACTAACATTAATGCTACATTTTGCATTATCTCTTTTCCCAGTTTCTGACTTGGCATATCATTTCCCTGAAACAAAATCGCAATCTTGATATCTTTTCCTCTATTCTTTACTAATTCCCATAGATGCTGGTTATGTGACCTGTTAGCAGCACTTGATGAAATCTAATGGTCCATGAAGGAAATTTTTTTAAAATTTTGATTCTTTTAACAAAGGCACACTAGTCAACCATAATACACCATTTTTAACCATTCAACTTCAACCTGAACTTTATCCACTTTGTAACACAATAAAATATGGCCCTATTTATTCAATGCACAAAAGTCTCAAGTGCCACAAACTGTAACTCTATAAGTTATCCCCAAAAGGTAAAGCATTTTTCAAAATCATACTAATGTTTAGACATATAATACTTGAAATATTTTTACAGGGTTTCAACACACAAAAACACATGTCACTACACCTTGCAGGCCTCAAAGTGCATGACAACTGTGCTAGTGCACTTTCCTTGTAGAAAAATAAATATCACTATGACCAAAAATTTTTTTAATTCATCTTTAATATATTAAAGCATCTTAAACATTAAAAGAATTATTTCCTAAATTTTCCCTTCAATGCTCAAAAAAAGTCCCACATGTGGTTATCTCTAATAAAAACTAAAAAATAAAAATACAATCATCTAAACTAAAGCTAAAGGGAAAACTTCAATTTCAATAAGCATACTTTTATGACTTCTAAAGGAATCATACTGAAATACAAGGTGAAACAGTAGGGCAATATCCTGATACAGAATGCACAAATAAGGCAGTTACTGTTATATCTGAAAAGAACACTATTTTGGTTAAGTTCCAAAACTTTGCACATAATGTAATCCCCAAAAGCAATATCCAATGCCACCTACAAACAAGAAGAACATTTTTTTCTTTGTTAAATTCAGGTGGGTACTCAAAGAATAAACCAAAAGATGAGTGTAATATACAGCGTTTTAAATACCAATAGTTATCATCCACCCTCAAAGGAACCAAGTTACTAAATTGATACTAAGAATTGTTGTCTGATCTTCATGTATAACAGAAAAGTATAAAGATGAATGTTGGGTCAACAAGAGAGAAATAAGCTTACTTCAAGATGCTCAAGATAATGAAAAAAGAAAAGATGAGCACAAAGCAGAATGGAGAAACATTTAAAGGCCATATGTATGTCAGGAGTACTTCAACTTTAGCTTAGGAATAACCCAACTAGTAGAGACTCTACTGCCATTACAGGGCCTACACAGCTCACCAAGGCTCATACATTACTTGGAAGAAAAAGGTACCGTAACAAGGTTTAAAAAAAAAAAAGCCTAGTCTTAATTAGCAGGCACTAGTGGAGACACTAGTCAGTAGGATACTTCCACCTACAAAGGCCTGTGATCTGTACTTATTCACATTCTATTTTTACACATCAGAATTCGCCTGTGGCATACAAAATTAAACAACTTTTATATACCACACTCATGGTATATTAGTAAAATATCAAAAGAACAAGCAAAATTGACAAGCACGTGAAATAGTGTTCAGCCTCACGTGTCATTAGCAACATGCACTACAATGGCTATAATCACAAAGACAGACCACACCAAGTGTTCTCTGAGGATGTAGAGAAACTGGAACCCTCATACCTTGCTGGTGGGAATGTAAAATGGTGCAGCCACTCTGGAAAACATTTTGTTCACTCCTTAAAAGTTAAGCATAAGCTTACCATATGACCCAGCAATCCCACTCCTTGCAATCTAGCCAAGAGAAATAAAAACATTAAAGTAATTTCATAAACAAAATGAGGTATATCTATACAATGGAATATTATTCAGCAATTTAAAAGAACAAGATATTGATATATGCTACAACGTAGATGAACCTCAAAAACATTATGCTAGGTGAAAGAAGCCAGAACAAATGACTGCATACAGTGTCATTCTATTTGTATGGAATTTCCAGAAAAGGAAAATGTATAGAAACAGAACAGAATCAGTGGTTGGCTGGGGCTAGTAATCAGAATGCTTGATAATATCTGAAAAGTTTTCAAAACAGTCATTCATAGTGACTTGTAATAACACTCTTGAATCCTGATCAAAATCTCTCATGCCCTTTGGGTTTGTTTTTAATTCTGTTAACGAATATTGCCTTATCATTAATCACAGCCAACATGCCATTTTAAGGAATTTCACCCTGCGAACACACCACCAGCATTTCATTTGCCCTTACTCATGAAACGCTGTTTCAACACGGGCATCACCTAGGTACGTAAGAAGGAACTGGGTATGTTTAACCAGAAGAAAAGTTAGGGGGTAGAGAGAACAGAAGACACATGATAAATGATAAAGGTTGTTCAGTCCACATGAGCTGTTTTTACTTCACCTAAAACACTGAATAGAAGTAGCTTAAATACTTTCCAAGACAAACTGTTTCAGCACAATCCAGAAAATATTCAAATCACAATTCACTTTCCTGCTTGACTTCCAATTAATTCTACCACCCAAACCTTCCAACTAATTCTATCACCCACATCCTCTCTGCATATACACGTTTACTTATCTTTATTCCCATAGATAGATAAGAAATAAGTGACAAGAACATATACCAAAAATTTTACTTGGGGCATACTTTAGTATCTCTTCAAGCAAGGATATATTTCTACAGTTTATCACTCCTGCTACTTAAAAAAGAATTATTTGTTAGTTTATTCAACAAATATTTACAAGACATATCAAGAGGAAGACAAAAAAGACCCAGGTCCTAAAAGAGCTTGTATTCTGTCCATTAAATAAACTCAAAAGCCAAGAAGTACATAAGACAAAACTTGGTATCTTAAGCATTCCTCATCACAAACATCCAGGTAATTAAGATAATGCCAACCCTGGTCTGCTCCGTTTCTATCTAAATAAAGTAATAGGAAGCTCTGCTATTCATTTCCATGGCATAAAAAATAACCCCAACAATGAAATGTTAAAAATTAGTTCCAAGTCTATAATCTCTTGAAAATAAAGAAAATTTCTATCAGTTGCTTTGTAACTTAAAAAGTCTGAAACTCTTTTAGAGAATAAAAGAAATTAGACACTGAGTACTCAGTGATCAGTTAACTATAACCAAAAACAATTATAGAACACTTCAGATACCAGACCTGAAAACTCCATACCTCACCGAAATGAAGCAACAAGCCATACAATCATTCCTGGACTTAAAACATTCCTCAAAAGATTATCAATGATGAACCAAAAGTGAACCTCAATATTTCCTTTTTCTCTGTCTCTGTCAGTCTCTGTCTCTGTCTCTGTCTCTCTCTCTCTCTCTCTCTCACACACACACACACACACACACACACACACACACACACATAGAAATGCTAAACCCAAATGCTTTCTAAAAAGATAAGTGAGGGTCATCTGGGACACTGAAATGCAGAATTTACAAATATATCTCTGTAATTTAATCATACTTCAAAGGGAAAAAAAAAAGTACAGATGATACAGATGAGAGGAAAGGAGAATGACTGCAATCAAGGATAAAGTGAGGGCTTCCCTGGTGGCACAGTGGTTGAGAGTCCGCCTGCCGATGCAGGGGACACGGGTTCATGCCCCGGTCCGGGAAGATCCCACATGCCGTGGAGCAGCTGGGCCCGTGAGCCATGGCCTCTGAGCCTGCGCATCCGGAGCCTGTGCTCCGCAACGGGAGAGGCCACAACAGTGAGAGGCCCGCATACCGCAAAAAAAAAAAAAAAAAAAAAAAAAAAAAGATAAAGTGAGAAGAGACAGTTTTAGTAGAGTCCCAAATGCCACCACGATTTCACATCAATTTAAATATTAGGGACTTCCCTGGTGGCGCAATGGATAAGACTCTGCGCTCCCAATGCAGGGGGCCCGGGTGCGATCCCTGGTCAGGGAACAAGATCCCAAATGCACGCTGCAACTAACAGTTCGCACGCCACATCTAAGGGACTGGCGAGCCACAACTAGGGAGCCCGCCTGCCAGTGCTACTAAGACCTGGTGCAACCAAATAAATAAATATTTAAAATAAATAAATATTAAGCTCTATAAAATAAGCTACCAATGAAAATGTTATTTTGTGGTTTTCTTCCCCCCAAAGGCTATATTATAATAAACTGCTCTCAGTCATCCACATTCTCTTTACCGGTAACCCTTATCACTAACAGCTCATATTTATATATTTTTGGAATATATATATATATATATATATATATATATATATATATATAAAAGCACAGAGTAGGATTTTAAGTATAGTTGTAAAGTTGTAATTTCCATGAAGAAACTCAAGAAGCTCAAGTGGAGACCTAACCTATAATCATTACCCTCTCTATTCCCCCAAGCACCACTCTCCAAACAGAAAGTTACATGACAATACAGAAATATAAACAGAGGCTCCCAATTAATATTTTGGGAACTCTAGGGCTGATACTCAGACAAATCTCCTGATAAAATCTTTGTACCCCTACTTCATACTTTCCATCAGAATTCCAAATGAAATAAAAGTAACATTAAAAATAAAACCATCAGAGCACTAAAAGAAAATTCAGGTCTATGATATCATAATCCTGATAGTGGAGAATGTCCTAAGCATGACATCTAAGCCAGAAATCACTCTACAGTGAGAAGACTAATAAATTTGACTAATAAAAGCTTCTATTATTCATTAAGTGTTAAAAAATTTAACAATGACAAAGCACATACACAGCGTAATTTTACTTCTTTTATATTTTAATTTTTTCAGGCAGATATTTACACCAAAATGTTAAACAGTGGTTATCTCTATGTGAGGAGACTATGTAGAAGGGTCACTTGCATTTATACCTTTCTTTATTCTTTAAATTTTCTACAATAAGAACATATTATTTTTATAATTTAAAAAGTAACAAATCTTTCTTCACTTCAAACAACAAAATCTACGTTTCCCTGTCTCAACCATGGTTGCCTGCCCATTTCCTTCAGGTAAAATGATATAAATTAAAAATTAAAAAATTAAAAAAGAATTCTGAACAGAGCATGGGTTAAACAGGAGAACCATGACTGAAGACTTGATGTAGTTACTAAGGTGATAAAAAAGCAAATAAAAAGTGCACCTATCAGTAAATTGATTTCTGACAAAGGTGCCAAGCAAGGCAATCCAACGAGAAAAGAAAAATATTTTTTTTGAAAACTGGTGCTGGTGACTATAGTTAATGATACTGTATAGTAGACCCGAAAGTTGCTAAGAGAGTAGATCTTAAATATTCTCAACACAACAACAACAACAGCATGGTAATTATGAGAGGTAAAGGGTGTGTTAACTAACCTTACTGTGGTAAACAGTTGGCAATACATGTGTATCAACTGTCAGTGTTAAATGTCAATAATATCCCAATAAACCTAGGGAAAAAATGGTGTTCGATAGTCTAAATAACTGGATTTGGGGAATATGAGGGAAAGAAATGAACCCTGACCCCAAACTAAAACTGGCTTAACACATATCCTAGACCTAAAAGTAAACTATAAAGCTTCTAAAAGAAAGGAAAGGAAAATTTCTTGTGACATGGGGATAGGCAACAGTCTCTTAGGCAGAAAAAGCAATAACCATGAAAAAATGTGATTAAAGAAACAGACACGCCACATATTTGACAAAGAACTGGTATCTAGGATATATAAAGAGCTTGTACAGCTCAAAAAGAAAGAACATAATTTTTTCAAATGGGCAAAATATCTGAACAGATGCTTCACAAAAGAAGATATACAAATGGCCAGTTAAGTGCATAAAAAAGTACATCATTCGTCATCAGAGAAATGCAAACTAAAGCCACAATGAAATACTACTACCCACCCACAGAATGGCTAAAATTTAAGACTCAGTGTTGGGGAGGAACTGGAACTCTCCTAGGTTGCTGTGTTAATGTAAAATATGACCATTTGGGGAAGATATCTGACATTTTTCTAAAAAAACTAAACATACACCTACCCTAAGACCTAGTAATTCCACTACTAGGTATTTAACTCAAGGGAAATGAAAATATGTCCTCACAAAGGCTTACTACAAGATTGTTCACAGCAAAGTTTATTAAGAGCCGAAGTCTATATACAAAATAGCCAAAACCTGAAAACAGCCCAGGCATCCATCAACAGAAGATGCCTAATAAATTGTGGTTTATACACATAAAACACTAGTTAGCAATAAAAAAGGAACAAACTGCTGATATGCAAAATAACAGGAATTAGTCTCAAAAACTATGCTGAACTAAAGAAGCCAGATATAGAAGAGTACATACTATATAGGATTCCACTTATATGAAGTTCTAGAAAAGGTAAAAGTAATCTTTAGTTACCCCTCCCCCCCAAAAATCAGAAGAGCGACTGACTCCAAGAGAATGGGGTGTAGAATTAGCGGAAAAGGCATATGAGGGAGATTTCTAGGTTGATAAGAGTGTCCTATATCTCAATAAGGATTTGCATTACACGGGTGTGTGCATTTGTCAGAACTCATCAATGTGATACTTAAGATTTGTTTCATTGTATGTAAATTTAATCTTTAAAGAAAAAAACTCTACTTAATGAAATGCATGCTTAAGTGTTAATGGAGAAGTGTACCACATCTGCAACTTACTTTAAATGAATCAAAAACAAAAGATGTATTGATAGATGAATGAAGAGATGGCTAGATATAATAAAGCAAATATAGCAAGCTATTAATTAGGTGATGAGTATATGGATGTTTATTAGCAATTCTTTCAATTTCACTATACTTTGAAATTTTCCATAGTAAAACGCTGGGGAAAAACTTAAACCCTACCTTGTTAAGTTGAACACAGAATATATTAAAACCCAACAATTCCACTCCTAGATATATATCCCAGCCTACAGAAACTTCACATGGGCTCCAATAATAATCACACTTTCCATGATAGCAAAAAAATGAAAAATAATCTAAATATCCATCAAGTAGATTGAAGCAATATATTATGGTTTACGGTATGAGTGAAAATTAATAAACCACAATGTGAGTAATTTTGAGTGAAAAAGCAAGTCACAAAAGAATATATACAGATGTTAGCCCTTTATAAAGTTAAAAGAAAAACTAAACAATATTGTTTAGGAATACATACTAATGTGGTAATCTATGAAATAAAGCAAGGAAATGATTAAAAAAAAAAAAAAGTTCCAGGTAGCAGATGAGAGAGGATGAAGGAAGACTGAATTCAGCAGCAGCAGAATACAGGTAACTTCAATAGGTTAGTGTTCTATTCATTAACTTGAGCAGTGATTTCATGAATGCTTGCTTTTTATGCTTCATAATTCATATCTGCATGCTATATTCTCTTAGTATGTTTAGAATACTTCAGAATTTGAAATGGGAAAAGAGAGCTATCTGATCAGGACTCAACCACAACAACTTAGGCTTCAAGATAATTATCCACTATTTCTTTACAACTATTTAAGGTGTATATAAGTCAATATTTCCTTACTTAGTCTATGTTGGCCTTACTGTGGGGCAAGATGTTTCCAAATTCAGAATTTTTTGGATTTTCTAATAGTAATAAAGTATATATACTATATACAGTATATTCCCGAAAACCCTCTGGGGAGTCTGAGGTAGCACCCTGAAATCAAACACTAATATTTCTCCAGGGAAGGCTATTGCTATTTACACCAAGAGAGATGAATCACCTAAAATATTGTAACATCAGATCAGGTCAGATGTTACATCAAATAAGTTTTACCAAAAACTAGGTTTTCAGAGCTCTTTATATATCAGAACTGTGGGGGAGGGACTGTGGACCTGTACTTTCAAAGGGGTTCAACTTCACCTAACTAGTAAATTCTACATATCACTTTTTTCAACCTCTCTAGCTAATTCATTTTCTTTAAAGATTTCCTGACCATCAAAATGCAAGTTTCAAAGTAATATAATCCCACTTATGCTATAAATGCCCAACGTTTATTTCACAAAAGAGCAACACATATAAAACCTTCTTTATTCAATTTTTATTCTATTTCACTTTTGTATCTTTATGATATTCACACTTGTTATATAGTGGGGGGAAAATGCACATACGATTTTATTTTAAATAAGCAAATAACCATCACCAAGCTGAAAATCTTAGCACTGTGATAAGAAATATTTTCACATAGTTTACAGGTATAATAAAATCCAAGTGTTTTGTATTCTAAGTGGCTGAAAATCATAAGTAAATTTTTAATCACCTTTCCCCATCAACACTAGCCTTATGGAACAGTTTACCCAAGCCTGAATCCCACAGGTTATAACAATCATTTACTCTCCTAAAAAAATAAATCAAAACACAAAAGCACAGACCTTTAGAAAGACATCTCTCCATCATAACACTAAAGGACAATTCTTTTTACCATAATACTTGGGTAAGCAGTATCAGAAGCTTAGTCTTGACAACAAAACATGGGTATTTACCCAAAAGTTTCAAACACTGCAAAAGCATACTACTGACAATCCTTCCCTCCAAAAAAAAAAAAGTATTACAGAAGCAAATCTCTCTCAAAACTCTATTTTTAAATAATACCAAGAAACTCACAATCCGCAACCTCAAAGGGATATATTCTCTTCAGATTAATCTTAAGGACCCACATAAAGCCTCCATAAAACGAGATGATGCAGAGAAAAAAAGACAATTTAGTCTCTATATGGACAGTCTTGGAATCCAGTTCTAGCTATGCCTGATGACTGCTAGCACTTTTCTGATGGCAAATTCAAAAGATAATGCTACTCATTCAGAATTTTATAGCAAGAAATAGTTGCCAATAAAACCTTTTCCTTTTCAAAGAAAATATAAAGCACTTACCTAAAAATATGCTAAATGCACACAGAAGTGAGCTAAATTTAACGAGCACTACTATGTACCAAGCATTGAGCTAAGCACTTTACATGTTATAATATTTTTCCCAACAAATAGTTTTACCTTCTAGGCCTAGCCTACAGTACCCATATAGTAACTATTATACAGTAATTTCTGGTATACTTCATCTTCTTACTTTTGTCACCTTAGGCAGTATACAATTTTAAATCGTACTTTCTAAGCTCCTGAATAAGTAACTAAGCTTTGTAACTGTGTTTTTATCAGATTATATTACTTTAATTTTCTCTGTTAAAGGAAAAATATTTTCTATAATAAAACCAAAAGAAATGCCATTCTCAGTAAAACAATGATCAGTTGCGACATGAAGGCTAAAAGGTAAGGTTTCAAATTTTAAAGTGATCCGCACCATTATTTCAGGAAATATGTCTTTATAACATTCTTTTTAAAATTAATTCTTGGGGACTTCCCTGGTGGTGCAGTGGTTCGGAGTCCGCCTGCCAATGCAGGGGACATGGGTTTGAGCCCTGGCCTGGGAGGATCCCACATGCCGCGGAGCAACTGAGCCCATGCGCCACGGCTACTGAGCCTGCGCTCTAGAGCCCGCAAGCCACAGCTACTGATCCCGTGTGCCACAACTACTGAAGCCCCCCTGCCACAACTACTGAGGCCTGTGCGCCTGGAGGCCGTTCTTTGTAATAGGAGAGGCCACCGCAATGAGAGGCCCGCGGACTGTAACGAAGCGTGGCCCCTGCTCGCCGCAACTAGAGAAAGCCCGCGAGCAGCAACGAGGACCCAGTGTAGCCAAAAATAAACAAATAAATAAATAAATTTATTTTTAAAAAAAATAAATTCTTGGAATTTCTGTCTGGAAAGATGAAAAAGTCCTGGAGATGGATAGTGGTGATACTTGCACAACAATGTGAATGTAATCAATGCCACTGAACTGTACACTTAAAAATGGTTAAAACAGTAAATTTTATGTTATGTACATGTTACTACAACTTTAAAAACTAATTCGTTCTACTACTTGATACAGTGAAATACACATGATTTTAAGCTAACTTACTATAACATGGTTTAGAAAAAATCTTCAGCTCATCATTTTGCAATAGAAACACCAGCAACCTCAAAGGGTAAAGGACAATTTTTGGCCTGATAAGATTTACTGCAACTCAGAACCATAACAGTTAATCAGCTAAAAACAGCAAAAACAAAATCCGTCCAGTCAGCAGCATCTGATGTCATCATACCAGTAGTATGTTACCTTAATAAAGGTGTAAAGTGTCTTGGCTGTATTAGGCACTCAATAAATGAATGGACCAGATTGTTTACTGAGCATGTGTAATGCTTCCTTTTTTAAAAACAACCTTCATTTTAATAATTCAGAAAATACTTTAATAAAAAAGAATGTACGCTCATTACCATGTATAAATAACTTAGGCTCAAGCTCATAATAACCCTAATAATTATGATGAACATCAGTAAAGACCCAAGAGATGAAAGTGAAGTGTAAAAAATTTCTATCTGAGGTTGAATATGAACTTGATGAATACTTGAGATTTGCTGTACTATTTTTAACTGAACTTTCTGGCCTTAGGTCAAAGTTTTGCTAGCAAAATACCAAAGCGAAAAGGCTGGGAGTGAAGCCCAGAGTCTCTGCTTTGGCCTTGGAAAAGCTGTGCCCTTCATGCAACCAATCCTATCCCCAACTGAAGACTTCTAAACACTATTCATAGTGCCATGCTCCCATGAAAACATACGAACAACCCACTAATATGAAAATCGGGAAAAGGAAATGTCAAACGCGTCTTGCAGAGTACAGTACATCACTACATTCTGTGCATTGTACAGAAAGACACTCTTTAGTCAGTTCCTGCACTTCAGCCAAACGGTACTGAGTCACTCTGCAAATGATTCCAGAAACCTCAAAGGATAACCAACAGCTTCTGAAGGAAAGTCAGTCAGTCACTGGAAAGGGAGGAGACAGCTTTTCTCATCATACAGTCAATAGATTTCTCCTGTCAGGGAACAGAGCTGAACAGGAGTTCTGGAAGGGAATATCTGAAGATGATCCAAGGATCATCTACCTGAATTCTAGTCGTCCAGGGTTAATTTAACATCCAGCGCATCTTTTTCGCTTTCTTCTCCTCTCCAGGGTAAAAACCCACACCCCCTTTTCCCATAAATGCATCTCTACTGCATATTAATCAAAGAGTCTGTGAAATACAACAGTCTATCCTAACAAAAACAAGAAATAAACAAGCATTCTACAGTGCGTTTCTGATCTGTAAATCATGTCCCTTTCTTAAACAAAGCCAACTAGCAGACGTTACGTGGCTATCAATTTGGATTTCAAAGGCCATCTCAGGAAAGAGATACAATGAAAAGGAGGGATTGATTCCATTCTACAATTCAGATGGATTCTTTAGCTCTGGTGCAATAATCTCGGAAATTAAATTTACAGAAATTAAAATGCACTAAATTGCAACTAGTAACGTTCAAACACAACTGAAAACAGGAAAACCTTAGCTGTGTGTTTCAAGATTTCAGACTGAACTCTTTGTCCTGTACCCCAGGTGGGTACTGCCCATAGGGACAGCCCCAGGTTTCTCGCTTCCTCGGACTCACGTCCCCACGCAGCATGACGCTCTTGCAAACGGGCTAGCCTGGTGCCTGAAGGACAGCGTACCTTCCACCCTACCTCCCCAAACCCCCAGGGCAGGCGGGAAGGAGAAGAGGGGTGCTTCCTCCCAGAGCTCCAAGAAAGGGCCAGCCGGGGATGACACCGGCTCCAGGAGACAGAAGGGAAGAATCAAAGGTGGGTCTCTACTCCCGGAACTTAGTCGCAGAAATGTTTGGTCTCCGACCCGGGCCCCGGCTGCCGGAAGCTGGGCGGGGTGGGGCGAGACCTCCCCCCACGGATGGGTGGGCACGGAGGGGTGGGCAGTCGGGGGAATCGGCGGTGTGAGCGGTCAGCAGAGAGGGCTCCCGGGCCCCGGCCACCTACCAGCAAGCTCTCCACGTTGATGGGCGACCGAGGGTCTCGGATGAGCGCCTCCAGCTTCCTCTGGCGGCTCACGCCCGCGCCGTCCCCCGACACGGCCTCGGGGGCGCCGGGCATCTTCCCCGTCGGCGGGGGCCGGCTCATGCCGCCGCCGCCGCCGGGCCCGCACCCCGCTCCCCGCGCTCCGGCCCTGCCGCCTCGGGGCCTAGCGCCGCCCTCGAACCGCCGGCTCCGGCCGGGGCTCCGCCCGGGCCCACCGCCCGCCTCGAGCTCCGGTTTCGTGTCTCAGCGCCCCGGGGCCTGGGGGTGTCGGAGAGGCCGGTCCGGCCCGGCCGAGAACGGCGAGGAACAGACGGCGTCCCCGCCCCTCAGTCAGATTCGCGCCGCCCGGTCCGCTCCTCCGCCGCGAGCTCCCCCAGGACTCCGAGGGCGGGAGCGGGGAAGTGGCGCCGCCACCGCCGGGCCGGGACTGTCCCGCCCTCTGGGGCTCGGGGAAGCTGAAGCCCAGGCTCCGACAACTACTGCCGCCGCCAGCCCGCTCCCATGACCGCCGTCTGCAGCCTCAGTCCCACAAGCCCGCGCCCCTAACACACTCCCGCGCGGCGCCTGTCTACGGCCGCGCGCAGCCGCTACCCACAAGCCCCTCGGCCCGCGGCTGCCGGCGCGCCCCCGCTCGCCCCGCCCCGCGCGCGGGCGCGCGCGCCATCTCCCCCGCCCGCCGGCCTCCGCCTCCTCTCGCCCCTTTCCTCATTTTTTATCGTTTCCTCCTGTCTGCTTGGCTTCGCATTTCTCCTTTTTGAGTCTCTTTTCTTCTCCGCTTCCTCCTCCCCCTTTTTGAGTTCTCAAAGGGTAAATGGCTGGGCGCGCGGTCACCGCCTCACTTGACCCGCGAGCTCCAGCTGGGGGAGGGGAGGGCACGCCGGGGGCTCGGGTCGGCCCGCGGCTCCGCTCCCGCCTGACTCTGCCCGGGCGGACGACCCCGCGGACTCGGAGGCCCACCCCCACCGCCCCGGCCCGGCCCGGCCGCACCCGGCGCGGGGCCGGGGGGTGGGGGGGCGGCGGACGGCTTGTAGCGGGGGGATGGGTCGGTCCGCGCCCCCCGCCTCCGCCCGGCCCCAGCTGACTCAGCGCGCAGCTATGCGGGCCTTGCATCACCCGCGCCAAAATAATAGCGACCGCCACTCGCTGCCTTCGCCTGCAGAGCTCTGCGCTTGCAAGGGGCCTGTCTGGGCCACGAAGATTTTAGTGGAAAGGCCGAGAGGGTGTGCCTTGGGAATCGGAAACTCGAAGAGGACGGGCGGTTGGAATCCAAGTCCTGGGGCAAGAGGGCCTGGAAGAGCTGCTTCTGTCCCCAGGGCAGGAGTCCTGGACTCCCGGAAACCTTTCTGCGCATCCCTAACAGTCGCCTTCCCAGCTGGACTTAAACACCAACCCTGAAGAGAACAAGAGGGCGATAGAAAAATGCTTTCCCTCCGCAGACCTTCTCGAGGTCTTTGCCTTTTGGGGGGGCGGAAGAGGGGCGGTCATAGGGGCCGCTCGTCCACATTCCTGCCTCTCGCGGCCCTTGCCATTGGTCAGATCCATCCAGGGCGCAATCTGAAAAGTATGTGCCAAGAGCTGTAAAACTGTTCATTGAGCCCCTTTGACCCAGTAAACCCATTTAAGGAAGTACATTTCTAAGGAAATGATCCAAAGGGGGGGTGGGGGGAGAACTTGTATAAAGATGTTTATAGCAGGGCTATTCAGAATGTTCATAATGACCAAAACCTGGGAATGGACCCATTTGTCCAACAACTGGGGAATAATCCAAACAAGTTCTGTCACGTTAACAGAAGGAATCCTGGCAGGTATGCAGGATTCAAGTCAAGCACGTCAAATTTGGGGAAATACATGAAAAGATGTATTGGAAATAAGGAATAAAACAACGAGGAGAAAAAATATTTCGTACACACTACTCAAAACTGTAAAATGAGTAGCTGTAAGAACAGGAGGTGAATACAGTTGTTTTTAAGGGAATGGGATTTCTTTTTTCCTTGAAGATGCTTAAGAGAACATTTCAATTTCAAAAACGGAAAAACTGTCATAAGATAGATGGGCCACTCCAAAAATCTACACTCTGATATCCATTAAGTAGTAAAAAGCCTAAGAACCTTTCTCAACGGCATGTCAGAGAGAAGCCCATAAAAGGGCAACCTAGTTCCAAAGGCCTAACCTTATAAAAGTAACATTTTAATTCAGTGAGTTTTCCAGGAGTCTCATCATTCGTTGTGAGTTAAAGCCACCCTCACTTGGACTAGGCAGGAAGGGGTCCTGGAGGATCCAATACAGCATTTTCCTCTCAGATAGTAGCACTGACTTCTGGTCAAAGGTCAGTCCTTTAAGTGTGTATGTTGAGTGACTCATTCATACTTCCACAGACCACACCAAGAGGACAGAGTGAGCTAGACACTACACCTGCTTCTGCACTGAAGCAAAATAATGAGATAATCCATGATTACCAATCCTTTTACCTGATGACAATGTAATATGCAAAGCAAAAGGAACACCATATGGTTCTCCGTTTTCAAATTAATTTTTCAACAACTGGCTGGCCGTATATTTTTATGGAGCTTGGTGGACTAACAGAAAGCCACGATCCCACATACTGGACATGAAAACCTTACTTAAAAAGAAAAAGGTAACGATCAACAAGACACAGATAATGGGCGCCTTCTGCATATGGCCATTTACATAGGCTAGAAAAAGCCACAGTGGAGAAGATTTTTATCTAAGACCTACACCATTGTCTACATGGAAGAAAAGAAGACTAATCTCTGGATATGAGTTAAACCTTTATTTCTTTTGGTCAGTACGACAATTCTTGTTTTACCTAAAGAGAGCACAAATATATTCTTGTAAAAGTTCACACAAACCAGAAATATATAAACATAGCTTGAAAAATCACTCTCCCAAATCTCCCCACACACACATTCTCTTATCATTCAAGGCCTTTATCCATTTCATACATACGTATTTGTATACACCCATATGTATCTTTTTCCCACATATATAGTGTTATACCATATCACAGTGGGTTTTTTTGTTTGTTTTTAAATTTTATTTATTTATGGCTACGTTGGGTCTTCGTTGCTACGTTGGGTCTTCATTGCTGTGCATGGGCTTTCTCTAGTTGCGGCGTGTGGCCTTCTCATTGCGGTGGCTTCTCTTGTTGTGGAGCACGGGCTCTAGGTGCACGGGTTTTAGTAGTTGTGGCTCTCAGGCTCAGTAGTTGTGACTCGTGGGCTCTAGAGTGCAGGCTCAGTAATTGTGGCGCACGGGCTTAGTTGCTCCGCGGCATGTGGGATCTTCCCGGATCAGGGCTCAAACCCGTGTCCCCTGCATTGGCAGGCGGATTCTTAACCACTGCGCCACCAGGGAAGTCCCTATCACAGTGTTTTGCAACTGATTTTTTCCCGTTAATCGTATGTCTTAGAGACATCTCCATGTCTGTACACAGAGATCGACCTCTTTCTTTTTAACTGCTGTGCTATGTTCCATAGTGTGGATGTATCATATTTTCATTTATCCTCTATTAGAGGGCATAGTGGTTAAGAACAGGCTCTAGAAACATTGCCTGGGCTAAAATCCTGCCACTACCGCACACTACCTGTGTGTGTCTCAGTTTCCTCATCATGTTTGTTACAAAGCACTTAGAAGAATGCTAGCCCCCAATAAATGTTAGATATTATTAGTGCTTTCTCACTATCACAAACATTATTGCAGTGGACATCCTTCTATTTTTGCCTTCATGTGGACATATTTAAGTAGCATAGATTCCTAAAAGTGAAATTGTTGTAATAAAGGGTAGGCATACTTTAAATAGTGACAAATACTGCCAAAACGTCCTTTAAAAAGACTACACCAGTTTACATTCTCACTATCAATGGAAGAAACTGCCAATTTCCCTTTACCTTTGCCAATATTGAATATTATAAATCTTTTTAATTTTTGCCAATTTTATGGGCAAACAAAATGGGATCCTGTTTTAATTTGTATTCCCTTAAGTACTACTGAAGATGAGCATTTTGTGTTTCCATTTCTTCTGAAATTACCTGCTTATATCTTTTGTCCTTTGGATTTGTCTTTTTCTTACTGATTTATAGGAGGTTTTATGCATTACAGATATTCCTTCTGTTAGAATGTTAAAATACGTGTTATGGTTTGCAATTATTTTCTTCCAGTCTGTCATTCAGTTTTGGTTTTGATATCTTTGGTCACACAAAACTTTTACCTTTTATGAAGTCAAATCTACCAATGTTTTCCTCTACAGCTCCTGGGTTTTGTATCTGGATTGGGAAAGATTTTAAACCCAGCTTTTAGGGCACACAGAGGACCGAAATTGCATTAAGCTATGAGGAAATGGCAGTTTCCTAATAATACCAAAATCATCACATCCCAAATGACCCATAGAAAGAGGATCTCCCTGGGCTTGCTTTTCTTAGAGGGATTTTGGCTGCTCTGTGACTCTGCCCCAGGTTGACTGATTCCTTTTTCATGCTGTCTCTGATGTGTCCTGAGCACAAGTGGGACAAAAACTTTGTTCCAGGGATTTCCCTGGTGGAGCAGTGGTTAAGAATCTGCCTGCCAATGCAGGGGACACGGGTTTGATCCCGGGTCTGGGAAGATTCCCATATGCCGCGGAGCAACAAAGCCGTGGGCGACAACTACCCAGCCTGCGCTCTAGGGCCCGCGAGCCACAACTACTGAGCTCACGCTCCACAACTAGTGAATAAAGTATGCGGTAAATAAATGAAAAAGTAAGTAATGACTAGAGAGTAGAGGCATGAGTGGTTAGAAAGAGAGCAGAGGTAAGTTGAAGCCAGATCAGGGAAGACTAGAGTCTGTCCTAACATGCTGTGTGATGTCACATAAGCCACTGCTGTCCTCCAGGACTTGCTGAAATTGAAGATACTGGCAGAAGCCAACATCCTCTGGATCTGTGACCTCTATGACGGGCATTAGGGGACTTTTCACTTATGGGCATGATGAGGGAGGGACTTGGGACTCAGCAGCAGTATGAGAAAGCAAAATGGAAAGAGGCCAGTTTGGGAGATGTGCCATAATCCACAGGCCACCATATGTAATTAAGTGGTTTATGATCATGAGTAATTAAAAACTTACAAAGCATACAGAGAAGAAAACTGTAGTTAAAGTGTTCAGTCATTAGAATACAAGGATAACACTTAGTTCTCCTAAAAGCCTACCTTATTGTGAAATAAGGAACCACTTTAAACTTCCTGGCCTTCAGAGTGGCACTTTGATGGCTAACTTGCCCTTGTAATATTCCATTTGCTGCCTTCGTCTCTAAGTGAAGTTGGGCCCTTCATGAAGTGAACACAGAGGAGGTGAGCCCACCCGAGTCAGAGCTGTGTGGCCAGAAGTGCAAGCTGGTCAAGGCCATATCTTCAGACAGGCAGTGAGTGGCGGGAACTTACAGTAGAGTTGCAGAAACCTCATTCCAGGCCAAGCTCTGTCCCTTTCTAGCTGTGTGACCTCAGGCAGATTAACTTACCTCTCTGAGCTTCAGTTTCTCTCCTGTGAGGAACAAATAAGACTCCCACAGCATTCAGCATCCTGAATGGGCAGTCCAGAAAGGCTGATTCCTTCCCACCTGTCAGAAGTGACAGGATACCAGGCATTGTTTCTTTCACCAATTGATTTATTCATTCAAGGATGATATCTATGTGCCTGTCACACAGTAGTAAACAGCAGAGACATAATCCCTGAGGGCCCTTATTAGGCTTATGATATAACAGAGGGGACAGATATGACTCAAATAGCCATACAAATGAATAGGTAATTGCAAATTTGGTAAAAGCGCCACAAAGGAAAACTGTAAGATGTGAAAAGATTTAGAAGAGGGGGGCCCAGTCCAGATGGGGTCAGAGAAATTCCGTGAGAAAGTAGTAATTCTCTGGGAGTTCCCTGGTGGTCCAGTGGTTAGGATTCGGCATCTTCACTGTGGAGGCCCGGGTTCAATCCCTGGTCAGGGAACTGAGATCCTGCAAGCTGTGAGGTGCAGCCAAAAAGAAAGAAAGAAAGTCATAATTCTGATGAAATCTAAAAGGATGAATCAGAGCTGGGAAAAACTGGGCCGAGGAGAAGAGGGTGCCCCAGGCTGAGGTCAAGGAGAAAAGTCTCTTTTTATTTAACAAATAAAGGCATTTCAAGCCCTTAGTTATGCCACCTGCAGTGTGGTTTGTTAAGAGTGACACCAGGAAAGTCACAGGCCCACAATGGGTAGAGAGGAAGCCCTTGTTTTTACAGAACCTTGAAATTTAGTCCACTGAGGTTTCAAGAGTTTTCTTCTACCTGTCCACACACTTGTTGTTTGCAGGGCTCTTTGTGGCCATTTTTCTAAATACTTTTGGTAGTGACTCTTGGAAGCAGGTGAATCTAAAAGCTCCTGGTCAGGTAGATCCTTGTTCTGATCACCGCTGGAGGGGGCCCTCATTTTCTCCCTTATCTGAAGCAGCAGAACTCAATGGGAGAAGCAGATGATGGACTCATGAGTCCTGGGTTCAGGGTTTGGGGCCACCATCTATGGGTTATGTGACCTTGGGCAAGTAACTCAGCCTTGCTGAACTCCGCTGCCTCATCTGTAAAAGCTACTCCACAGAGTTGATTCCAGAGTTAAAATAATATATGCGAGGATGCTCTACAAATACGATTCTGGCTTGCATCCGAAGTCTATTCTCTTATATCCTGTGATATTCCCAGCTTTCACTCTTGGCGTGGAAGAGGAGAGAAAGGGAGGAATCAAACATGACCTCCAGATTTCACTAGGCTTCCCCAAGGAAGTAACCAAGATTGACTATTGCATCTAAATGCTGTGAATTTATCTTAAGGTACATAAAAATAGATAACTTTGCAAAAAAAAAAAAAAAGCAAGTAATAGAATCGTCCTTTGTGATTCTTTTGCACTTTTCCGGAAAAAAAAATAAAAAAAGAAATATATTGTGGCAACCACCAGAAGCTGAATGCCAGTGACCACAGTCTTCACATCTTTCCGCCTCTTGTTGACATTCTCACTGACAGTGTTTGAACAGGGCTGGGCTGTTTACACACGTTCATTGCTCACTGTAGCCCAGCAGGACCTATAAGGGAAAGCCGTTCAAACCTTGATATATATCACCCGGTCACCTCAACCAAGAGGTGTGAGCCACAAGTCTGAAGGAGGGGGCAAGCTCTACTTTCATCTGCTGTACCACAACCCTCAAAGAAGGGGCGCTGAGATTTCACAGCCAGAACTGAGAGCTGGGAAGAGCTCAGCAGAGTAGAGGTGCTCTGGAAGCAAGACATGGGTGTCGTAACTTTGTGTTGTCAGAAGTGGTGTGAATTCCCAGAGCACCAGAAGCATCTGCCCTCAAATATAATCCGCATTCTCATTCCAAGCCAACATGAAACTGACTTAGGGATGGGCGCACCAACACCCCCTCCCCCTGCCTCAAAGAATGAGAGCAGGCTTAAGGCTTAGTCTGGGGCAGCATCTTTTAGCGCAATTCATATACTTAGTGGAGCTCTTTATTCATCAACCAAATGGATAGAATGCCTACCACACATATGAAGGGGAACTTGGAGATAAGTAAGGCAAAGTCACTGACCTCATGATTTGGGGAGGGAAATGAGACATACACGTAGGGCTTGTCAAGGAGTATGCACTCAGCTTATTACCTGAACAAAGGGTTGACTGAATGAATGAACATAAGGCCATAAATGCAAGCAAGCCCATGGTACAGAAGAAAGGACAGGATTTGGAGTCTGAAGACAGAGGTGACATTCCAGCTCACCCACTTTCCAGCTAGGTATTAAGCTGGATACCTCTGCTTGTTCACCCTCCTCTATGCCCCAGGGACTGGCCTCTATGGACCACCTTCCCTGGGCTCCCCTGTTGTCTGTCTTCTGGCTGGGCTCAGCCAAAGGGCATCCCTGGAATTATATGGGGAAGGAGGACAGGGTTTCTTCCCCTCCTCGCTGGCTCATCCTCTAGTATCAGCCCTGTACCTGACACCTGCGGCCCCACCCCTCACTACATTCCCTTCTCACTGGGATCCAGGAACAGTGGGTCCTCCCCCTGCCCTTGTGGCCCTAGCTTCTCATTGCTGCTGATGCCTGGAAGCCTCAATATGCCTTGCCTTCCTTTAATCCTGTCTACACCTCTGGAAAGAGTTCCTTCCTGGAAACCACCTGAAACAATTCTGTTTCCTGTTGAGACCCAACTCATTCAGTAAATTAGAACATGACATGGAACTTCTTAGAGTGTTAGGTTCTTCCCTTTTGAAATGAAAATAATAATAATACTTAGTATCCAGCACCATGCTTGAACATGGGCCCTGAATAAATGTTGACTGCTTGAATAAATGAATGGATGGATGGATGGGTGGGTGGATGGCTGGCTGAATGAACGGATGAATACCTAGGAGAATTAATGACAAGATGTTAATGTGTTAAGTATGAAAATATTTATTATAATTCTTATTAAATGGCGAATGAATGTAATCGATAACATTAACTCTCTTGATATCATACAATGAGCATGGGTTAAGAATCAGAAAAACTGAGCCAGTTTTTCCATTTGTTAATTGTGTGATCGCAGGCAAATTATTTTCCCTGCCATGTGCCTCTATCTCCTCTTCTATAAAACAAAAGAGTTGAGTTAATAACCTCTAAGGGGCCATTCAGCTTGAACATCCTATCAGGACTAAGCATTCCAGAGAAACATACAACAATTTGAATTGGAGAAATTAGGGAAGCGCTCAGGGCAGAGGCAGAGATCTGAACAATATAGTACGAGCTATAACAGTAGAAGGACATTCCAGTGAGCAGAGACTGGAGGGGATGAAGGGGAGAGAGGTCAGTCAGTTCTGGTGGCCAAGGATAAACATCCGGCTGGAACAGAAGACTCTCGTGGGATCTTAGGGGGCCTTGAACATCAGGCTGAGGAACTGACACTGTAAAAGGAAGGGGTCTGACTTCCTCAAGGCCCCGGAAGCCAGTGGAGAACTAGGATTCTAGTTTCCTCCACTCAACCCTCTGAACTGCCATCAGGGACCCTGTCTTCATCTCCTGATGGCAGCTGCCTTCTCCCTTTTGTGATTCCTTTCTTTGAGGAAAATTGTATTGGGTGAGGAAACCATTTGGTAAGGGATATTTCTGGCACTGTTCAAATCTTGGCAAAAGGCTTGTTCCTGTCAGCATCCTACTTGCATTTTAAAATCTGTTAGTTTGCAGGAAAGTCAAAGGCAAGATAATCAAAAGAAAGTGATTTTTAAAAAATTACTGCAGAAGTATCAATCCAGACAAACAGTTTATTGGCTCTTGAGCAAGAATATTACCTTGAAGGTCCTTAGACACCCAGTCAGAGCACTTGGAAAAAATTATGAAAATTAACAATAAGAATAATAATCCCAAACTACTGTAAGATACATGGGGTTATTTGACAATGTGGCTAGCCCTGGGAGTTTAGGCATGACCCTTCATTCTCGGGCCTCAGTCTCCCAATATGTCAAATAGACTCAGTGCTGGGCTCTAGAAGCCTCTCCTGCCTGGGCGGGGCCTGAGCTCCCAGCTCTCTTTCCCCTCTGCTGAGAACAGCATTCCTGGGAGGGCACAAGGGAACTTGCACCACTTTGGTTTCTATTTGCCTGACCTCTGACCCCTGTGTGACCCTTCAGAGCTGCAGAACTGAGGCAGCTGCCCAGCTCTGTACCCTCTGTGGCTTTGGCCAGAGATCAAGAGGAGTCAGCGCCAGCCTGCAGTCAGGCTGGGCCTCTGTGAAGGGGTCATCTAGACATCAGCCTCACTGCCACTGCTGGGGACAGGACTGGTCACCTCTAGTGAATGCTCCCCAGGGTGGCCCCCCCGACCACTGCCCACACCGTGTGGCTCACAGGGCGGTCACTGCAAAATGTTCCTCCATGGTTGATGTTAGTCCCAGCTCAAAAACGTTGGCAAGGTCTTCCCTGGTGGCACAGTGGTTAAGAGTCCGCCTGCCAATGCAGGGGACACAGGTTCGAGCCCCGGTCCGGGAAGATCCCACATGCTGCAGAGCAACTAAGCCCGTGAGCCACAACTGCTGAGCCTGCGCTCTAGAGCCCACGAGCCACAACTATTGAAACCCGTGCTCCTGGAGCCCGTGCTCCGCAACAAGAGAAGCCACCGCAATGAGAAGCCCACTCACCTCAACTAGAGAAAGCCGGCGCACAGCAACAAAGACCCAAAGCAGCCAAAAATAAATAAATAAATAAATAAATAAATAAATAAATAAATAAGTTGGCAACAGCCCCTTATTGAGCTGCAGCAGCGTTATCCCCAGAAGGCACCCATCCTGTAAGATGTTCCTCAGAACCCCAAGCCACGTCACTTGAGTTTGGAGGACGCAGCCTGCTGTGTCTCGCTCTCCCTTGCAGAGTCCCAGGGCTCCAAGTCCCCAAGGAGAGAGACCTGTTCAGGCCCATCGAACCCAGTCTGGTCCCTGGTAACTCTCAGCCTCACTTCCCACAGCTCCTCTGTCCGCCCTAAAGCCCAGTGCAAGTGAGTTATTAATTGATAGCTGATCTTTTTTTTGAGTGTGAATGTTGTAAAAATATAAACTCGGAGAAAGAAAAGGAGAAAAAAGCAGGAACTTAAGCAGGAATTACCTGAAGGAGCCTAGGTTTCAGTTCAAAAGCCCTTGAAAAGTTCAATTAGACTAATTATTCTCTCATTTTTTTTGTCCGTAAACTATGGGTTCTCCACCCCCTCCACCGCCCGCTGGCCTTTGTTCATGCTGTTCCCTCAGTCTAGAAAACCTCTCCCCTTTGTTTACCTGTGAAAAGCCATTCATCTTTCAAAGCTTTATTCAAATGCCTCTTCGGAACACCCTCCCCAAATTCCACACTAAGAATTTATTACTCATTACTATGCGTAATTTATTACTCATTACTCACAGGACTTTTCATGAATTTCACTTGAAGTACTCTTCTTGATAGCCATGCATAAGAGCTGTCATTTATTGGTACCCCTCTGTGCCAGTATTAAATTTTGTAACCAGTATTGCCAGTTGTGTGCAAGAGGCATACTGGTTTAAAAAAATTAAAATAGCCCCTGTTCTCCATGATTCTGGGTCCCCTCCTTTTACATCATTTCCTGGGAATCACTTCCGCAGACATGGCTCCATCTGAGTCTGTCTTGGCTACATCAGTGGAATTTAGTCATCAACTTCCCTCATATAAAAATAATCTGTGGAAATCAGAAAGAAAACGGTTCTGAGCTCTAAAAGGAAAGAAAATGAGGTCTTAATTAGCAATATTTCCCAGATTAGGAGGTTTAATTCTTTGGCATTCAGACGGTCAGAAAGGAAATTGAGAGCAATGAAATGGGCACAACAGGTCCCGTGGGAACAGGCAGAGCAGACGTCATAAAGCACCGGCATTAAATGTTAGGCTTTTGCTCAAGTCTTCTTCGTCTGGAACCAACCCTAACAAGCCAGTGACATCTTAGAAACAGCAGATGAAAGTTTGGGGGTGGTGATGTAGAGACACTGCGAGATGTGAGAGCTGAGTGGGTGACAAATATAAAATCTGTGCAAAAGGAAAACAGATTTGGGGCCACTGGGTGGAGGGGCGAATAGTTCTGGGGACGTCGCAGTCTCAGCCTCTCTGGACATCACTAGACAATAGTCCCAAACTGATCATCACAGAAGTGCCTGAATTATCAAAAAAAAAGTTAGATGACCTGCTGTATCCTCTCTTAGAAGACAGTGAAGTGTATATAAGCTCTTTGGGAAAAACAAAAATCATTGTAAAATTATAAGCGTTTGTTCAAAAAGTTAAGATTTTCCCCAAGAGATCCTCACAGTTTATTCCTCTTGTTCCCGGGGCTGTGTTTAAATATCACTTCCCTGAACCTTGATTTAAATTGCAGCCCCACTCACCCCTGGCATGCCTAAGCTCCTTTTCTTCATACCACTTGTCACTGAATGTGATATGTAACTTAGTGTTTGGTTATGAGCCTTCTCTCCTATCCCAAAGGAATGTAAACTCCACGAGGGTAAGGGTTTGTCTGTGTTGCTCACTGCTGTGTCATGGATGAACTATGTGTCTGGCACCTAGTAGGCGTTCATTGTTTACTGAATGGAAGCATGAATGAATAGACTTAGTTATTTGGAAAACACACTTAAAATTTTAAAGGTCATTCTGTGGAAATACCGGCTAAATGCAGGAAAACTATTTGAGAATTTTTAAACATAGGCACGTTAATTTGTTGGCAAATACTTAAGGTCATACTCTATGCAGACATTATGCATTGGGGATTTGCTTATTGTGTTCACATTCACAATTCTGAGTGCTCCAAAACTCCAAGTATTCCACATGCAGAGTCACTGACACACTTGAGAGACACATGAGTGCACACAGACACACACGCGTGCGCGCACACACACGCGACATTCTGATTCCTCCAGTAGCCTACCTTAGGTTTTATCAGCTCTCTTATGTAAGGGTTTGACAAGTCTGGTCTATGTCTCCTTCAGAAAATTCTTAGAAATAGTAAGTGATGATATTGATTAGAAATGCTAGTGTTTCCCATGAGTGAGTCTAGAATCAATATTTAATCACCATTTATTGTGATGTTGGCGGCAGAGACTGTGCCCTGGAAAGTGTACTGGACGTAGAGCCAGAAAACTTGAGTGTGAGCCCTGGATCTGTTGCTGAAATGCTGAATGATCTTGGCAAGTTATTTAACCGCAAATACCTCACTCAGAGGTTTTTTCTGTACAGGACTTGGTAAGCTATAAGGTGCCATACAATTTTAAGAAATAATCATTATTTTGGTAAGAAGTAAAAAGCGCATTACCTGTCACCAGAAATAGAGGTGACATCAGACCCTGATGATGACGAATGACCCTTGAAATGAATGGGTATCAATCTCGATATCTTGCCCACCTTCACTGCTATGTAACTTGCTGTGTGACCTTTACATGTAGGGCCTCAATTTCATCATATCCAAAAAAGGATTCTACCCAGTTCCGGCATGCTGGGTTGATTTCTCTGATTCTGATCGCAACTGACAGGGTCTGTAGGTCTGTAGCAGCAAATTGGGATGGGTTCCAATCGATCGTGCAGTCTAACCTGGTAGTTTTCTAAATTCAACACTATAAACTTCATTCATTCATTCGCTCATTCGTTCCTTCAACAAATACTTGCTGAATGTCAATTATGCGGCAGAGGCTGTATTAGATGCTGGAGACAAGAAATGGCAGAGGACACAGTGCCAGCGCCATCAGTGATCTGAGGTGAGTTGGAGAACCAGTTTGATAAACATATTGTGTTGTCCACAGCAGGACCCACAAAGACACAGCAGCCGGGTGCAGGGGACCACAGAGCAAGGCCGGACTTACTCTGGAAGAGACAGAGACAGCTTCACACGGAGATGGATTTCAGTGGGACGTCAGAGGGCAGGTAGGAGGTAGCCAGGCAGGGGCTGAAGAAAGGCATGTCATTAAAGGAAGGAAAGAATGTGGAAAGGTCCAAGGACAGTTCACTTGGGCGGTTTAATAGCACTTATTGTGTACCTCTTGTGTGCTAAGCACTGTAGAGGAAAGCAGATAGGATAGAGCCGACGAGGATTAGACTGTCAAACGCTTGAATGCCACGCTCAGGACAGACGTACAGCATTGTTGAATGCAGACAGAGAGATTACAGAACATGATCTCTTTGTGTAAAATTATTTACCTTCATCATTCAAACACTCAACAGATATTAAGTGCTAATTATAATAATGAAACACTAGGGATCCCTATCTGAGAAGAACACGTCCATAACGTGTGATAAGTGCACTGATTACAGGAACACCCGTAATTGGAGGACTGAATCTAATCTGGGAGGAAGGATGGCTGAAGGAGGACTTCCCAGGGGAGGTGACGTTTTAAGCTGAACGTCTAAGGGTGAAGAGAAACTATCTAGGTGGCTGGAGAGGGAAGCGGTCCAAGAAGAAGCAGAAGCGTGTGTGAAGGCCTGGAGACCCAAGGAAGGAGCTGGGAGAGGTCAGTGAGCCTGCATTAGAGTGTGCAGGAGGGATGTGGCCTGGGGTCTGTGCTGCAGAGTTTGGGCTCCACCCCAAGGGAACCCATTGGTGGGTTTTAAGCAGGCAGTGCCATGATAAGATTTGTATTTTGGATATGTATGTCTATATCCATGTAATTGACATTTCCCACTTCACCAGCTTGGTATGCAAAAATGTCACCCTTCCTGAATATTCAAATCTTAATGGCCAGGAGCCCCCAGCTCACCCAGATTAGAAGAAAGAGTCTATCTTTGAGATTCTCTCCCCCAAATATTTTTTTAATTGAGATGAAGTTGACATGTAACGCTGTGTAGGTTTAAGGTACAACAAGTTGATTTGATATACTTGTTATTGCAATGTGACCGGGCAGGTCCTGGGCTGTCCCCTCCTCCCTCACCCTAAGACCAGCCTTATTTCCTGCCCAGGATGATCCACTTTTCAGAATGAGTGACAGTGGAAACGTCACATCCTTCAGGGATATGTTGCCATAACCTCAACAGAGAGTGACATCAGCATATTTTGTCATATATGCTAAAAGGGTATAAATGCATAGAGAAATGTCTGGAGGGCTGTTTCCCCAAATTTTAATAGCAGTACCTCTGGGTTTTAGTAAGTCTTACAATCTTCATTTTACTTTAGTATCATATTTGAATTTTTTTTTTCACAGTGACTATGCATCATATTGTATTTTCAGGAAAAGAATTTAGGCTTTGGAATCAGATAGCCTTGGCCTATGGCAAATCAGATCATCAGTTTCCTCATTTGTAAAATGAGGAAAGTAATAAGATTTCTGAAGATTGTTGAGAAAAATTCAATATTATTTCTATTATTTTCTTTTTTTATAGATTTTATTTATTTACTTATTGGCTGCGTTGGGTCTTCATCGCTGAGCACGGGCTTTCTCTAGTTGCAGCGAGCAGGGGCTACTCTTCGTTGTGGTGTGTGGACTTCTCATTGTGGTGGCTTCTCTTGTTGCTGAGCACGGGCTCTAGGCACGTGGACTTCAGTAGTTGTGGCTCGCGGGCTCTAGAGCACAGGCTCAGTACTTGTGGCACACGGGCTTAGTTGCTCCACAGCATGTGGGATCTTCCCAGACCAGGGCTCGAACCTGTGTCCCCTGCATTAGCAAGTGGATTCTTAACCACTGCACCACCAGGGAAGCCCCTCTAATATTTTCATTACTTGTAACTGACCTGGATAATTTTACACAAATACATAGACATGATTACATTATATATACAGGTGAACTTTCCTGGAGTCCTTTTTTTTCCTTTTCCTCTGTTTTGACTCCTCCCTCCCACTCTGGTCAGCGCTACTCCTGTCACAGCTCCTGTTACAGCTCCTTGTCAAACCCAGGCCAACGGCCCATCACGCACAAACCATGCTGACAACCTAAAAAGTACCTTCCGTATCCTCCTCTATGATAATACAATAATGAAAGCATATTGATATATACACTTAAGTGAATATACATAATCATATAAAAGGTTTTTTGGTCATTTGTAAAAAGAGATCATATTACACACAATATTATGCATCCTATTTTTCCTCACTCAACAATATGTTCTGGAAATCCATCCTAGGCATCTGGAGAAGGTCTCATTTTAATAGCTGCATGATTTTTTATGATTTGGAAACAACATACTTTATTCATCTGTTCCCATGTTTATTGATATTCACTTTGTTTCGGCTGCAACACATACACACACACACACACATGCACACATACTACCCCTTTGTTACATAATCAATTTTATTTCTTTGCAATAGATTTTCAGGAATAGGATTTCTGGGTGAAACAGATATAGCATAGCCAGTCAACAATGTTTCAAATGTATATCTGTTACATAGTAATTGCTCAATAAAATGAAACCTCAGTTTATTATTAGGTGAGAAGTTATATTTTGGAGAAGTTGAGTCATTTATTAGATTCCCCATTTAGATAAATGACATACACTTTAAAGACATGGGTTATCTGTAATAACCAAACTAACAACCGTCATCTCTTTGTTTATACAAAGTCCAAAGGAAACAGGGACTTCACTGGAAAACTAAAATAGACATGAAAGTTGACCTCCTTGCTTCCTCTTTACCATTTCAAATCCATTTCCTCAGTGAGGCAGGAACTCAGAGGCCAAGGGCGCTCCCATAATTGGAGATTCTTGTTTTGTATTTTTGAAAATTGTTATCAGCTTATTTGTATATCTGATTTGAAAAACAAAAAGAGGGCTCGTTAAAGCATTTTCCCTGTTGTGAATAAGGAACCAATTTGTAGCCTTTGAGTGAGACTGATGAATAAGTTCCTGTGTCTGCAGCCTCAGCCCTGCCCTCCCCCGGCAGAAGCTCACAGAGAAAACATCAGGCAGTTTCTAGTTTGAAAGTTCTCGTTATATTCAGCTGCTCTCAACGAAAATCGAGGCAGCACCTTGTAAAGAGAGGGCAGTTGTGCAAAATGCAGACTTGGTGGATTCCGGACATGAGCGCTCCTAAGCCGTTTGACCAAAAACGTCAGCACATGACAAATTTCAAACTCCAGACTGAAATGGAATCTTGCAAGTTGGCCGAGGGCCAGGGGCTGGGCCCTGGACACAGCCTGAGCCCAGAATGTGAGAGAGATTCTGGGAGAGAAAAGGCACTCACAGAGTTTTAATGAAACAGGAAATAGGTACCTCCGTTTGCCTACGGCTTTGTTCCCTTTTTGTCTGGACACCAGAAAGCCAAGGGAAGCTGGGAGGCCTGTGTGGGCATCCTCGGATTCTAAGCCATCAAAGCAGGCTGAGCCTCCCATGTCCCAAGTCCACACGCATAAAAACGAGCTTCAGGCTCACAAGTCTCAGTCATTGCTTCTGCTCTTCTTACCCTGTCTTTCCCAGTCTTGTCTACATTTCAGTGAGTGACTGACTTCTGACTTTCTGGCTTTTGGAAAATATTTTTGGCTTCACTATAACCCCTTGGACAGAATTCTGTTCTGCTTCAACTCTCATGACACCCTAATTCAGCTTTGGTTTATACGCTATAGATTTTCCCACTGTGATCCAACTCCAGTTCTAAAGCTCTGTGCACCCTCCCAGGCCCACGCTGTCCCCTTGGAAGGAGGGTTTGGAGTTACAGTGATGGGGTCACAGACCCAATTCAGAACAAGAAGGAAGAAAAGCTGATTCACACTTAAATGCTTTCCTAGCCTGTTCTACATCCACGATGCCTTGGTTTTTAAAAGGCTCTAAGGCCTGGTCCTTATTTATGGAGCACCTACTGCACGTAAGGTCAGGCCTGAAATCAATGTTGTTTGGGGATAAGAATAGCTAGGCTGTGAAGCATTGGGCTGAGTCTCTGTCTGCAAGAAGCCCAACGTCTGGATTTAGAGACCCACGTGGTCGGTAGATAAATGTCTCAGTTCAGAGTTAGCTCAGTTACCAGCCAATTGAAGGCGGAGGAGGTAGTGGTGTGGGACTTCAGAGGATGGGATGCACTCGGGGGCTGGAGTGGAGAGGACGAGGACCAGGGCCCCCCTTGACGGATGGAGAAAAGAAGGGAGACAGCAGTTACTAAGCACCTACTATGTGTCAGAGTTAGTGTAAGAGCTTGGGTGGTTATCTCTGGTAATTCCCAAGATAGGGGTTGGAAGAGAAGAGGGCATATCCAGCAGGGAAATGGTGCAATTAACATTAATGCACATTTATAACATTAATGACAGCCTGGTCTGAGCTTTGGCGGAATCTATTCAGGTTGGATGTTTGTCTAGACTAGCTGTGCTTCTCTGCCAGTGCAGAAACAGCCACGATCTACATGTCTTAAATAGTTAAGGAGCAAGGTTAATTGGCTTACGCCATGGTCGTGATGAATTCTTCCAGCCCCTGCAAGGCTTTGGGGACTGTGTAAATTATGAGATGGGCAGAGAGGATTGTGGATCCAGGGACTGGCTGGAAGACCTTGGCCTCACTTCGCAGCCAGATGCTCAATGATTTCAAGATGAGAAAGATTATGGGAACTTTTGTGGCCTGATGGAAGAGTCCCACCCCCAACATCATTTCTCATCTCATATCTCGAAAGGAGAGTGGTGAAAAATGACAAAGGAATGAATTAAAAAATCAGACAATGTATGTTTAAGTTTTTAATACCTGTATTTATTCTGATAGTTTATTCAACAAGTGTTTTCTTGAGTGCCTCTGTAGCACTAGGACAATCATGGTGCACAAAATAAAGTTCTGGTTCGTGTGTTTACAGTCTAGCGGGAAAGGTAGATGTTAAAAAAGGCAACACACAAAGAAATATGTCATTACAGAGTTATTACGAACAAGATCTGGGAGCTGTGGGAGAGAAGAAACATGGAGGGTGTCTCAGAGGAGCTGACATCTGAGAAGAAACCTAAGCAATGAGAGGACCCAAATGGGTAGAGTGTGGGGCTAAAGACACTTGGGCTGGCCGTGTAGCCCATCTGAACTCATGAAATGGAGATAACAATGATGCATCAGCCCAGGTGGTCATGGAGACTATTTAATGTCTATTAAGTCACCTGACCTGGTGCCTGATGCATATTGGTGGCGCTGAACAAATATTTACTGAATCTGATCCAAAAGTCCCTCCTACCTAGCATTCCAGGGTTCCAACTTTCTCTCTGACTTTGACCCCAGGGAGCCCCACCCTTGCTGTCGGGGCCTGATGTGGCCTCTGGCTACCTGCCCAAGCAGGGACAAGCTGGGAGCAGGACCCTTCCGGGACCCACAGCAGTGAATTTCCTGCGATGGTCCTTGGTGTCCGGAGTCAGCTTCCCCATTGGGCAGTGAAGACCTGCACTGCTTCTCCCTGGGAAGAAAGCTGCCTGCTCCTTCCCACTTGGCCATGCTAGTGACGATAACCACAGTCCTGAACTCGAGACAGTAGATATTTGGAAATCCTTAAATAGAGTCAACCTTCTCTTTACAGCTACAAAGTACGTACCCATCATCGTATATCAACTGACCATCACATGTAACTTTATGAGCCAGGCAGGCAGATACCAAACCATGCTATTTTGCAGACAAAATGGAGACTCTGGGAGGGAAAGGGATGTGCTGAGGGTCACGCAGATAATTAGTGGCCTGGGCCTGGGTCTCCCGTCACAGGTCCGGTTCTCCCTCCACCATGGCCCCCTGTGTTGTCTGCCCAGAGCAGGCCCCAGGGAGAGGACAGAGGCAGGCAGGTGGGCGCTTGTACTCTGCCCCTTGTTCCCTTTCAGGTGCAAACACCTGTTGCGCGTTGCCCTCTGCCAGGCCCTGCTCTAGGCCTCATGGATGCATTGGCCTCTTCGACGGTGGTGTTTTAAGGCCTGGGGTGGCAGGGAGATGTCACAGAGGAATGATGGTATTTCCACCCACTGCTGGAGACTAAGCCTGCGTCCGAGCATTCCCTGGCCTGAAGGCTGTGCCAGCCCTGTGGTAACACAGTTAACCTTTGAAACCGAATCTGATCCGCTGCCGTCCTGTGGTGTCTGGACCTCCGTCCGCCAAGGGGACAGCCAGCAAGGGGCTCAACGTCCTCCTTCATTAGCCCGACATTCCAGAACAAGAGGCAGAATCCCGGCTGTCCCCACTTGTGGTGAAGCTGTCCCTCCAGGTTTCCCTGCTCTCATCCTTGGGGTCATTTCTCACTCACCTCCTCCATTCCTGGCTGGGTGCGGAGTGTCTGTCACCTCCAGGAAGGATGCTCCCTAAAATGTCCAGCCTCCCACACAGGAGACCGTCTCAGGGAACCCACAGCTGGATCCGGCAGGTGGGCCCCAGTGCCAGCCCCTATAATGGCGGGCTTCGGTAAGCTTCCAGTCCCCCGGTCAAGCTAGGGGTCTTGGGGCCTTTTGCGTGCTGTTCTCTGTGTTTGGAATGCCCTTCCTCCTCTGGCCAGTCCTCCTCCAACTCAACCTTCTGATGCCAGCTGGGCTACCCCTCCCCGGCACCTTTCCCTAACCTCTGTGAGCACTTTGCACTGACTTCTAGAGCCCCAGAGACTTTTGTAATTAGCTCTTCTTTGTTTAGATGCCCTTTGCACTATGTCTCATTCTCCATTGCATCTGTAGCGCCTAGCCCAGGGCTTGGCACATGGTAGGTCCTCACCGTACTTAATGAATGAAGGAGAGTCACCTAACCTTCCACACCCCAGCCACGTTTGCACCAAGACCTCTGCAGCCCCCGCTGGTCTTTCACTGGGGGTCTTGCTTGATGACTCACTTGACCCTTCAACTGAAATAAGCTATGTATTTTTAGGTTTCTACTGCTTGCTTCCTGTCTGTCTCTCACCCTGCTGGTCAACACCATGATGTGTGAAGGGGCATTTGGAAGTACATTCCATGGGTGCGTATGTCAAGATAGGGGTAAGGTGGCAGCAGGAGTCCCAGCTGCTGGGAGGGTGGTTCACCCATGAGGGTTTGCAGACAGCCACCTACGCGCCTCCCTGTCCTCTGGGGATTTCAAAGATGAATAAAGTAGTCCTTGCCCTCCAAGAGCTTAGCCTGAGGATCTGGGGATGCAGGACAGAACTAACAAAGGGCAGTTCAAGAACGAATACCATTAACAGCATACACTATTTGTTAAGCACCTACTGTGTGGGGGACGCTTAATGGTCACCATCTTTCTTTTCTATAACGACCTTGCAATTTGTGAACTAGTGCCATTTTATTGGCTACAGAATTGAAATAGGTGAACTGCCTTATGTATCAGAGAGTAGAACGTCTGGGACCAGGATGTGAAACCAGACCTTGCCAAGGAATGACCACAGCTTACTCCTTACAAAGACACCACTTTGGGAGCCTCGTCTGAAGAGTGCCCGTGTGCTTTCCTTCTGGTCCTGGCCGTCTGGAACCCTCCTCCCCCCTGGACTCTCACACAGCAGAGCTGAGGGGCAGGGCCCCCCAGCAACGATGAGAACACCTGTGTCTAATTTAGTCGGTGACTCAGAAGTCCCATTCCCGAAATAGGCAGCACAGGCCCACGCCAGCTGTGTGTCCCTTTCTTCAGCCTCTTAACAATAAACCCAAACTTCTGACCCTGTGTTCTGTGATTTAAAAGAAGCAAAGCAGTGGCCAACACTGTTCCCAACCTGAACCTCGTACCCAAATGATGTCAGCGGGCACAAATCAACATGCCAATTGTTAAGTGAGAAGCTAAAAAAAAAAAAACAACTCATTGAGACTTAGCGGCAGGGCTGTGTGTGCGTGCGTGTGTGTGTGTGTGTGTTTAGTTTGTCCATATCAGGGGAAAAAGTTATTTACAGAGGTTTCACCTTTACTTTCTCAAACCTAAAGAGGTCATCACATCGATATGCCAGTCATTGGAGGGGACTTGATAACCCCCCAGCCGAGGGTGGAGCCCCGCAAGGAGGCACCTCCTTTTACAACTTGCTGTCCCCAGTGCGGGCCTCGGCAGCTGTAGAACCAAAAAAGTTCTATTTCCCTCTGAGTAATAAGTCTACAGTTAGAAGCAGGACTTTATCCTCTTTTTTTTAAGTAAAAATAAAGACAAGTTTTATTCAGTTTCTAGTGTGTCTTGAATCATTAATTTTTACACTAACGAGACTCAACTTCGCAGGACTTTATTCTTGATATACTTGGATGGAGACTCTGTTTGTAAACGAGTCTGTTTAAAACTAATAACAGCCACTCCCCCGACGGATCTTCGGGCGATCAGACATCCTTGGAGTCCATTCAGGATGACACGCCACAGCCAGACTCCACCATCTTAAAGGAGAGAAAACATGACACGGGGGTGGGGGGGGAGCAAGCTGGCCTGGGGCCCCCCGCCCTTACTCTCGGGGCTCCCCCTGGGAACCTAGGGCAGTGGGTCTCCTCATCCGGGCTGGCGCGTGGGCCCCCGTCTCCTGCTGCAGCTCCTGTCTCTCCCATGAAGCGCTTCCTGTAGCAGACAGAGCGCAGGGCTCACAGAGGTCTCTCTGTGGCATTTCTGGAATGTCCTTCTTCCCCAGTTCTGCTGTTCTTTTTTCTTAGCATGAAGGCAGGGGAATAAAGAGGCCTATTTATACGGGGCTGGGCTTCTGCGGAGCACATCTCATTGCGGAGCGTTTAAGACAGTTAGTGTTTCAGAGACAACCTGGGCACAGCCGGGCGCCTCCCCAGAAGGCTGGCCGTGCAGTTGGCACCCCCACCCTTGACTCGGGTGGGGCTGGACGCTGCCTCCAGGCCAGGGGGGCGCGTGGCGTTGAAGGCACACAAGGCACTGAGCTGCTCACGCCTGGCTCTGTGGGTGGGGGCGGGGGCAGGATCAGCGCCGGGCTGGCCACGGCGACTACCCTCAGGAGAGCCTCACCAGCCTCCACCCAGCCCCGCAGACTTGATCGAGTCCTTGCACATATGACCCATGTTCTCACAAAGACTCAAAAGAGGCGGGTGTTACCACATATTTTAAAACAGAGCAATAGGGCTTCCCTGGTGGCGCAGTGGTTGGGAGTCCACCTGCCGATGCAGGGGACACGGGTTCGTGCCCCGGTCCGGGAAGATCCCACATGCCTCAGAGCGGCTGGGCCCGTGAGCCATGGCCGCTGAGCCTGCGCGTCCGGAGCCTGTGCTCCGCAACGGGAGAGGCCACAGCAGTGAGAGGCCCGCGTACCGCAAAAAAAAGCAAAACAAAAAAAACCCCCAAAAAACAGAGCAATAGCCGCAACCCATCCATTCTATATAAAGTCACGGGCTGTTCTGGACAACTTTGGGGTGGCTGCCCCGCCACCAAGCCCCCTTTACTTTGAGAACTAACCCTGCCTACAGCAGACTCAGGCAGCAACCACGCCTCACCAAGCTTTAGTTAATTGGACTAGAGATGGACCGACGCAAGCCAGGCCCGAAGGATATTCTCTCTCCAAGCTTTGATTGCTGACTCGGAAATGCTACTCAGCCTCTGCTGGGCCCTAGAATGGGAGGCCCGGCAACGGAGGCCTGAGGCAGCCGTGCTGGCCGTATGCAAAGATGATCAGAGGATGCTTGTCACACAGCACATGACGGAACTGTCCCCCAATGACCGCTAGCACGTGAGAAACAATTCCGACTGCTTCCCTGTTTCTGATTCCAGTCACTCTTGAGACCCTTTTGTTCCCTGAAGTATCCCTCTGTCTTCTTGTAACAGAATGTTCTACTAGGGCTTAAATTTATGTAACAGAATGACCTATTAGAATTTAAAAAAATTTTTTTAGTGGAAAAATCTCCCAGCTGCTATCGGGGGAGACAAAGACAAAAGGTCAGCGTGGGGCAGGTCCTGAGCGGCCTCACTTGTTCAGTGAACCACAGGCGAGATCTGACTTAGCAAGGCCAGCCCCGCCAGGTGGCCTGCAGGGCACCGGCAGGGGCAGCCCTGTCCCAGGAGTGACCCAGGAAACTTCGGTGAGCGAAAGAGCACTTCCTACCTGGTACTTGGAGACAGGAAGGGCTATTGGGGTAAACTAGGATGTCCCAGCCAAAACCAATGTCAGAAAAGCACAGCGAGAGGTCCTCTGACCCCCCAGGTTGACTTCTGCTCCAGATTCCTCTGGTAGATGCTCAGTAATATTTGTTGAATGCACCATAATTGCCCAAGCTTTGAATTATTAGGAAAAGAACATTTAAGGAAATGAGAAAATTTGGGAAGGTAGGAACCTGGGCCTGTTGAAAGCTAAACTCACTTTCTGATTATGAAGATCCCGGCCACACACTTCCCTGGAGAACTGTTCATCCCCCTCCTTTGCTGCCGGGCTACAGATGCCGATGACCCGTCTAACGGCGCTCAGTGGACGAAGCCACCCAGAAAGGGCTTATGCAGGCTTGGGCGTCATCTCAGGGGTGGGGCGTTTGATGTGTGGAGATACTCCCCACCCCCATCACTTTTATTATTAGTTTGCCTGTTAAGCAGACAGAATCCATCAAAGGTTAGCACTCTGCCGGAGTTTCTGGGTCAAGTGATAAAACACAAATATTTCCCTTTCCAAGATGCTTTGAACTCTCTGTAGTGTTTCTATGGCTGTCATTCTCCTAGTCACAAAAATAAACCCAGGCTAAAGTAAGCTTCTCTTTCTCCCTTTGCTTTTCCAAGCCTTGCAGCATCTGAAATAACTGTGTTTGTTGTAGCAGCACGTGGTGACATTGTCTGCTGTGATAAACGATCCCTTCCCCCAAATCATCACTCATGGGAACTTTCTTCTCAGTGCTCTGAAGAGGGAGAGTGTGGGTGGGCCAGTGGGTCCTGGGCACGGGTGCTGTGTGGCCCCAGGCTGGCTCTTCCTCCTTAAAAGGGGAATGAGAACAGGTTTTAGCGTCAGATTGAGTCTCCGTGTCTTAGTTCTTTGGGGCTGCTATAACAAAAATCTCATAGACTCAGAGGCTTAAACAACAAACATTTATTTGTTACGGTTCTGGAAGCTGAGAAGTCCAAAATCAAGGCACTGGCACATTTGCTTCCTGGTTCTTAGAAGTCTATCTTCTCACTGTGTCCTCACATGGCAGAAGGGTGAGAGAGCTGTCTGGGATCTCTTTATAAGGACACTAATCCCATTCCTGAGGGCTCCACCCTCATGACCTAATCACCTCCCAAAGGCCCCACCACCCAATAACATCACACTGAGAGTTGGATTTTCAACACATGAATTTTGGGGGGACACAAACATTGTCTGTAGCCACCCCCCCGCCATGAAGGCACTCATTAACTGCACAACCCTGCACAAGTTATTTTATCTCTCTGAGCCCCAGGTTTCTAACTTTATTTGGTTGAGATGAAGAACAAATGAGATAATCCATAAACGGTACCTGGCTCATATCAGACCTTTATAAATGATAATCCATTATTATTAGCCTCCTTACGCAGGCAGGGAAAGATGTGGTTCTTGCCTGCTCTTCTAGACGGCTCCCTTTCACCCACAAGTGCCTGTTCCACAGTCTCTCCTGGGTGAGCACTGAGCAGAAAGTTCAGAGGGGTGGGTCATCCATCCCACATTCTGCCCTGTGCCTACTTCCAGAGGTGGGCACACTGAGTCCCTCATTCCTTTGCTCGCTCTCTTGTCCCATAAACATGAAATGGGTGTATACTGTGCGCAAGAGACTGTGCTAGGCCACAGGGGATGCAAAGACAAGTAAGACATGGTCCCCACTCTCAGGTACACAGATCTTCACAGGACATGTGTGACCCTAACACAGTTGTGTACAATGTGAGCACAAAATGCCATGTGCTGGAGGGAGAGAGAGAGGCCTGATATCCACAAGAAGCTTCTGGAAAGGTTTCGTGGGAGGAAAACCTGGCTGTCAAGCTCCCCAGAGGCTGTGGGGTTTTCTCACTGACAACCAGCTTGCAAACATTTATAGTTCATTTAACTGTGCCAAGGGCTCTCATGAAGCTGGACCACGGAGGCCAGGGAAGAGTGATATTCTGGGTAGGAAGAATTCCATCTCAAAGGCAGCGAGGGGTTCCGAGGCTATGAGTGTCAAAGGAATGGCCAGTAATCCAATGTAGCAAGAGTAACACAGAGTGTTTACTGGGAAGAGTATGTGGTAAAGTGGGAAAAAGCAGCTCACGAAGGGCCTTGGGGTCCTGGATCGTCTCCAGACACAGGCTGGCAGTCCAGCTGGTCAGAGGTCATTAGAACAATGGCTCACAGACTTGTGAATTTCACACATCACCAAAAAAATTATTTAAAAAAAATTGGGAGGAGGCTAACGTGGGGTTGACAACATTTTGTTTTGCCTTGAAAGGGCAAAAAAGTAATTTTCAGTGCCATAATTTCATAAAATAAAAGGTATTTTTAAAACCCAAAAAGTGAATACATTTAGTTTCTTGAAGAGCTCACTGCATCATCCTTATTCTTCTGATTGTGCTTCAGACTAAAAAATATTTTTATGTCCTGACCCTGGCTCCTAGACTAGCATTTGGGAAGCAAGGATTAGAGGACCAGACAAACTGTCAAGTTGTCAGGGGAGACACAAAATTTAAATCCTCTAAGGCACGGCCATACCTTGGGTGGTGGGAAGACCACCTCTGTGCTCGTTTGTTCAGCTCTGATATGTGCTAGCTCTGTACTTCCAGCCAGATTCAAAGGAGCTTCCCAGGATCAATGATGCAAAGTGACACACTTAGGAATAAACTCTATCAGGGAAGCAGGGTGACTGGTCACCTGACAGGAGCCCAGTGACGTCCTGGGGGCCTTGACCTCCCCATATGTGTGCATGGGACCACGTGCTCTCTAAGGGGTTCCCTGGCTCTGACATCAGCAGTCCTAAAATCAGCAGTCCTAAAAGCTGATTACTCTAAAGCGGTCCCAAGTTTGGGTCTAATTTCCTGGCAGCTAAAACGAAGGGAGGAACGTATTGAGTTACCTAGTTTTCTTTTTCTGACCGAAGAATGCATACATATTGATTTGCAAGAGCCCGACATTTTCCCGGAATGAAGCTCCGGCCAAAACTTTCTCTGAGTGTCCCTGTAAAAGAGAGACTGGGTTTTGGAATGGACCGTGGCTTCCTCCACAGTGTTACATAAGACCCATGGATGTTTTTCAAACAGATGATGCTTGTGGGGCATTTCCAAGAAGACAGAGATCACCGGGAACATCTTAACTCATGGAAGACACTTCTGCCTTTGATGTCCCTGTGCTCTTAGGAGAAGCACAGGACGAACCTGATGAAAACATTGCCTCACCTACATCTCAGAACCAAAGCAGAGTCCTCAGCATGGCTTTACTGCAAGGACCCATCAAGGTTCTGGCTGTGTTCCATTTCTTGACCTGAGCAATGGATATTGACTAAGCTATACATTTATTTTGTGCCCTCTTCTGTGTGTACATCACAGTAAAAATATAAAAAGAAAATCTTGATGGATTTTTTTTTTTTTTTTTTTTTTTTTTTTTTTGCGGTACGCGGGCCTCTCACTGTTGTGGCCTCTCCCGTCGCGGAGCACAGGCTCTGGACGCGCAGGCTCAGCGACCATGGCTCATGGGTCCAGCCACTCCATGGCACGTGGGATCTTCACGGACTGGGGCACGAACCCGTGTCCCCTGCATCGGCAGGTGGACTCCCAACCACTGCGCCACCAGGGAAGCCCTTGATGGATTTTTTTAAATGTACAGTTTAACTCACAGTTAATTTGAGATGGTTAGTTTTTGTTCAGTTCATTTTTTAGCTTAGTGTTTTAAAAATGAAATAATATATTTTTCTAATAATTGTAACAAACATGTTTTCAGGAAAGTCTCTTTTGCATTTTAGAAGGCCCCGTGCCATACTCAGTACGATCTGTTACATACAAGACCGCTGTTGGGTTTGTAATTCTAGCATTTAAAGTTTAAACTATGTTTGTTTACACAAAATAACCCCTGAAGAAAATTACTGATGTTCCTTCAGAACCAATGGGGACATCAGCTCTTGTGTGAGTGAACAGAAAAGCGGTTGATCACTATTCTTTGAAAAGAGTACTCTGTTGTCTGCATGCCATAGCCCCTTGTTGGCCTATTCATGATTAAAAACCTTTGAAATTTCCATAGTAAAATAGTGTGATTATATTTTTGGTAACCTTTCCTAAAATTATTTGACCAGGTAACCCTTTTGTAATGTATAATATATGTTTAAAATCTCATGGAATTACTGTCCTGTGGATCACACTTTGGAAAACATTGAATTAGTTCATTCTTCTAATTTTACAGTTAGAGAAACTGAGGTCAGAGAGAAGTGACTCACCCAGGGTCACATGGTGAGTTCCAGTTAGAGCCCCTGTGTGCTAGGATGAGGGAGTATTCAGCCAGCAGTCACACTCACCTATTCTTGTGGGTTTAAATTTAAAAATAGAGAGAATAATATAACAACATTCAGGTACCCACCATGCAGCTTAAAGAATAAAATATTGCAATCATCTCATACCAGTCAGAATGGCCATCGTTAAAAAGTCTACAAATAGTAAATGCTGGAGCGGTTGTGGAGAAAAAGGAAGTCTTCTACACTGTCGGTGGGAATGTAAATTGGTGTAGCCACTATGGAGAACAGTAGGGAGGTTCCTTAACAAACTAAAAACAGAACTACCATATGGTCCAGCAATCCCACTCCTGGGCATCTATCCAGAGAAAACTCTAATTTGAAAAGATACACACACCCCAATGTTCATAGCAACACTGTTTATGATAGCCAAGATATGGAAGCAACCTAAATGTCCATTGACAGATGAATGGATAACGAAGATGTGGTACGTATGTACAATGGAATATTACTCAGCCATTAAAAAGAATGAAATAATGCCATTTGCAGCAACATGGATGGACCCAGAGATTATCACATTAAGTGAAGTAAGTCAGACAGAGAAAGACAAACATAATGTGATATCACTTATATGTGGAGTCTTACAAATGACACAAATGAACTTATTTACAAAACAGAAATAGACTCACAGACATAGAAGAAAACTTATGATTACCAAAGGGAATGGTGGGGGGAGATAAATTAGAAGTTTGGGATTAACATATACATATTACTGTATATAAAATAGGTAAACAACAAGGACCTGCTGTATAGTGCAGGGAACTATATTCAATATTTTGTAATAATCTATAATGGAAAAGAATCTGAAAAAGTATATATATTAAGATTATACATATAATATGAATAGCTGAATCACTTTGCTGTAAACCTGAAACTAACACAATGTTGTAAATTAACTCTACTTCAATTTTAAAAATGGTTTAAAAATATATTGCAAAGATAATCCAAGCCTTCTGAGTATTCCTCCCTCTCAAATTCTGCTTCCTTCCTCATAGAGGTAACCTCTGTCTTGAATTTTGTCTTTATTACTCCTAGTCATATTTTTATACTTATATCACTGTGTTAGTTTGCTGAGGCTTCCATAACAAAGCACTACAGATTGGGCAGCTTAAACCACAGACACTTATTCTCTCACAGTTCTGGAGGCTAGAAGTCCCCAAGATTGAGATGTCGGCAGGGTTGGTTCTTCTGAGGTCTCTCTCCTTGGTTTGTAGTTGGCCGTCTCCTCCCTCTGTCTTCTTTTTTCCTGTGTATGCACTTCCCTGGTGTCTCTTTGTTTGTTCAAATTTTTCCTTCTTATAAAGACATCAGTCAGGTCAATGGTCTTCCTTCTGTGCTTGTCTATGTTCTAACGTCCTCTTCTTATAAGGATACCAGTCTTATTGGACTAGGACCACTCTCATGACCTCATTTTAACTTAATTACCTCTTTAAGGACTATGTCCTAATACAGTCACATTTTGAGGTGCTGGGGGTTAGGACTTTAACATATGAACTTTGAGGGGCACACATCAACTCATTACAACCACCCACACACAAATCTATCTCCTGTGGATAGATTTTGGGCATTATAAATGACACTGCAATGAATATTCTCATATAAAACTCTGTGTCACATTTACTAACTAGATTTATGTGCACGCCTAGGAGTGGAATACTGAGTTATTTGGGTTATTTATTGCCTAGACCATCCTTTTCTTTTTGATGCACGATGTCATGTATCATGTTGCCAAATATACATGAGTCTATGTCTGAGTTCATCAGCCTGTGGGTCTATTGCTCTCTCTGGACCAATTCACAAAGGAGAGGCCCTCTGTTATGAGTTGAATTATGTGTCCCCCCCCCCCAGTTCATATGTTGAAGTCTTAACCCCCTACTACTTCAGAATGTGAACTAATTTGGACATAGGGCCACTGCAGATATAATTAACAAAGATGAGGACATACTGGGGTAGGGTGGCCCCTAACCCAATATGCCTGGTGTCCCTATGAAAGGGGGAAATTTAGACACAGACACACGAGGTGGATGCCATATGGAGACGAAGATGGCCATCTATAAGCCAAGGAGGGAGGCCTGGAATAGATGCTCCCTTGCAGCTCTAAAAACGAACTGTGATTTTGGACTTCCAGACTCCAGAACTGTGAGACAATACACTTCTGTTGTTTAAGCCACACAGTGTGTGGTACTTTGTCACGGCAGCTGGAAGAAACTAAGATAGCCTCCATTTTGCTTTTTACTTTTGATCTTTCATCCCCATCTCTCTTCACTGCTTGGAAAGCTAGAAATAACATAGGACGTCAGTAAGGACTTGTGGGTGTGTATTCAGGACTGGCGCTGCTGGAAAGAACTGCCAACCACACCCTGTACCTCCTGCGCCACCATTATGAGAAAGTACAGAGCAGTGATAGGGACCAGGACTCCCGGGGTGGGGCTTGAGTCCTCAATCAGCCACAGATGGCCTATGTGTTTTTGACAAGTTGCTGACCCTCTCTGGACTTTGTTCTCCTCACCTGTAAAATAAGGCTATTAAATGGTAGTTGCCAGGGGCTGAGGGGAAGGAGAGAATGGAGTTATTGTTTAATGAGTACAGCGCTTTATTTGTTTATTTAATAAATTTATTTATTTATTTTTGTCTGCATTGGGTCTTCGTTGCTGTGCACAGGCTTCTCACCGCGGTGGCTTCTCTTGTTGCGGAGCATGGGCTCCAGGCGCGGGCTTCAGTAGTTGCAGGGCTGGAACCCGTGTCCCCTGCATTGGCAGGCGGATTCTAATTTTTTTTTTTTTTTTTTTTTTTTTGCGGTACGCGGGCCACTCTCACTGTTGTGGCCTCTCCCGTTGCGGAGCACAGGCTCCAGACGCACAGGCTCAGCGACCATGGCTCACGGGCCCAGCCGCTCCGCCGCATGTGGGATCCTCCCAGACCGGGGCACGAACTCGTGTCCCCTGCATCGGCAGGTGGACTCTCAACCACTGCGCCACCAGGGAAGCCCGGCGGGCGGACTCTTAACCACTGTACCACCAGGGAAGTCCATGAGTATAAGAGTTTTAGTTTTACAAGATGAAAAGAGTTCTGGAGATGGATGGCAGTGATGAGTGCACAACATTATAGATGTATGTGATACCACTGAACCGTACACTTAAAAATGGTTAAGATGGTAAATTTTATGTTATATAAATTTTACTGCAAGAAAAAGAAATTGGGGGGAAAATAAGGCTGTTAGTCTTGGGACCTTCCAGCTGTTCTGTCTATGGCACAGCGTTTTAGGGCAGCAGGAATAAAAATATTCTGCTGCCTCCCACTCTCCGCAAACTTGGGTGGCAAAGATGATTTCAGTTCTCCTAATTATCTGGGCTGTGGATGGTTCTGTCTCATCCTCAAGATGAGGTTTTTTTTTTAAATCTGAGCCTCTGCTGGTTTCACAGATGGTTATCTGTGAAAATCTGTCTATTGTAAGACTCTGTGTGTGTGTGTGTGTGTGTGCTGGAATTGCTTATAGTAATTGCTTATCCGATTTCATAAGGATGCTGTCTGGCCAGTGTCAGGATGACTAAGTCCCAGCAGAGCTTGGCTAGATTTGAACCAGAGCTCCAAATAACGTATATAAATCTTCCCTATCCCGGGACTATGGGTCATGGAAATCATCAGACACCGAGCAACTGGTGTGCTCCAAAGGTTTCGGAACTGAACGTTGGCTCTCTCGTTCTCTGCCTGGCATCTGGCCTTCATTAGGTTATAAAAAACAGTTTATGGCCCTTCTGGTTAGAACAATAACTTCTACAATATTCATGGTGGCTGAGTGGCGATCAGAGAAAGAAAGCCAGTCAAATAAACATCACTGCATCCTGGCTCTTTGTCATGGGTGGTGCCAGCCATATGTGTTAGCCTTTTAATCTTGCATCAGCCCTGTAAAGCAGGTGTTGTGATTGCAGTTTTCAGCTTTAGTTCAGAGAGGCTTAGAGACTTTACCAAGTTCACATAGCCAGCAGAGCCTGGGTTCGAATCCAGGTTTTCTGATTCCCAGGCCAGCATTCTGTTCTCTTTTCTCTTTTTCAATGCTGCCTAGCCAATTTGTGATGACAGTTTTACTTGCTAAAATTTTATTTCTTAGTTCAGCTAAACCCTGAGCTCCTGCGCCTCTGTAGGCTAATGTCTCTCACTCAGGAAGACAGTGCTTCTGCGCTGGAATTACTAGGCCACATTCTGCGAGGACAGGGCCTGCATATGTAGGTGCTTCATAAATGTGGGTTCAGAGGCAGAGTGGGTGGGCCCCCAGCACAGTGTACTGTGCTAGAATCTGGCTTCCTGTAGCTTCCTCTGATTGGTTCCTAGTGTGCCCTCTGCAGCGAGGGTCCCTTTGGTGGACACCATGATGTGCCACCTAGACCCCCTGCACTGGAGGACTCGCTTCCCCAGCTGCTGGGAGTGCTGTCTTCAAAAAACCTCAGCTGTCAGCCCCTTCAGGGTCTGCTTCAGCGGCAGAGAGCTGGCTAGTTCACGGTTATACACTTTCCGTGATGGCTGCATGCAACGGGGACAGTAAAAAGGCCTGGTCAGCTCAGTTCCAAGGGAGACAAATGTGAAAGTCATCCTGGCTCCCGTGTTCCCTGTGGAGGTGACAAGGCAACCGTCGGGCCGCATCTTCTCCCCCTGCCCAGCCCTGCTTCCTTCCTCTCCCCTCCTCAGGGGATGGTTCCATGACACTCTTCAACAAACATCCTGTGTGCACACTCTTCTGAGTCTGCTTTCCAGGGGACCCACCCTGTACCGGCACCCACCTCCCCCTCCTTCTACAGAATAGCCCTTCAGAGACTGCAAGAGTGGCCCGGCACCCTGGAGGCTTCTCTTCTCCGAGCTACACAACCGCACACACTTTGGCGTGGCCCTGGCTTCTGAGTGTGCCCTATCTTGGGCACTCTCTCAGCTTCTTCTGAATTCACTCCCTGGGGCAGGCAGGGAGCCTGGGTTTCCGGGGCAACCCCCCAACACTGGGACTTTTCTCATTGACTATGGAGGCTGTCACTGGACTGCTTCCAGCACAGAGGGAAGCATCACTCCCTACCTCCACAGGAGTGAAATTTAGTTAGAAAACCTAACAGGTAGGTTAGGCAAAAAACTTGGCAGGTAGTACGGGGTTGCATTTCATCTTTCCAAGTCTCTTCTGCCCCAAGAGGGGAGCGAGCTTATCAGGCATCTGGGAAAGACAGTAACTAAGTGGATGCAATTGCTGAGGCTCCTAAAAACTGGTGTCTACCTGCCTTTGCAGAATCTTGATGTTGAGGGGGATCCGAGATGAAAACAAATTTGCTCAGCAGGTGGGAGTGCCTTTATTATTTTTAAAGTCTGAGGCGCAGACCCTGGTTACCTGGATTCCTTCAGGGTATCACTGCATGTGTCCTGCCCTCCATATGGTGCCTCCCTGCTGAAAGGAAGTGCATCATTTAGGCTTCTCTGTTTGCAAAAGCAACAGAAATAACGACCTAGTTTAGCAGCAGTAACAACCGAAGCCAGAAGGGGAAATTTATTTTAATGTGTTTCACCAAACCTAAGGTCAGAAATGCTTCCAGGACCCAGAAAGAGATCAGGTGCATGACCTGGGACCTCTGTCCCTGAATTCTGCATCCGTGCATCAGTGTGTGCACGTGCATGTGTGTGTACGTGTGTATGCATGCATGCTTCTGCACGTGTGTGAATGTGTGCACATTCTGGATTAGGTGCCTCATGAGAGAGAATTGCCAATTGTCCACTCCAGGGTTTATATTTAACCACATCAAGATACTAAGATTCTAACTGACCTCTCTTGGAGCCAATCCTAAATTCCAGGGAAATACAATTTTATTGGTAGGTGTTGGTCAGACATTAACTTCGGATGCAATTAGGCAGGGATACTAGGGAGGAACATGTGCAAACCTGCCGCAGGAACCCAACCCTGCGGATGTGATCGACAGACCAAAAGTGGGTGCTCCCAGCCAGCCTTGGAGATCACGCTGTGACTGCTTTTAGCTAGGCAGCTCACTTTGCTATCTGACCTGGGTAATGATGGTCAGGCTTCTGGCTAAAGTCATTAAACCCCACTACTCCCCCTGCATTGCATCCAAGGCAACCAAGCAAACCTTTCCTGAGCTCACCTTGGTGCAGAACCCCGGAAGGTACATTGAAGTCTTACCTTCAATGAGCACGCAGCCTAGCGGAGGACTAAGGAGAGGTGAAAATACAACCAACTGTGAAAGATGGTGAGAATCTCTGTGTTCAATAAGAAACGCTATGGGTTGTTGAATGACTGTTATATACCAGGTGTTTTATATATATTATCTCTAAACTTCACAACCAATTTGTCAGGAGATAGTATTATATGTCCATTTTAGAAAACAGGAAACTGACACTCCAAGAAGTTAATTAACGCATCCAAAATCACATTCGTAGTAAGTAGTAGAATTTAGGATTTCTTTTTTTGTCTTTTCAGTTTCTTTCTTTCTTTCTTTCTTTCTTTCTCTTTTTAAATACAATTTAGGATTTGATTCCAAATCTGGTTAGTTCTAAAGCCAGTAGTCTTCCCAGAACAATGTATCACCGTCTAAATAACTAATAGATTACACAAGTAAAACCTTAATAATTCATACATTGTATGATTCAGGAATGCCATAAGGGGCTGTGTGATGCCAAAACCGTTCAAGGAAACACTGGAACATTCTGTCAGTCATCGGCAGCCCAGACTTTAGTCTAGACTGATTCCCTGTAATTTATGGGATGGGAAGACTTCACTAAATTAATTCACTATGCCTCTTTTGTGCTTATTAATTGCTTTGACAACCATCCAGACGCTTGTGTTGACTTGGTCCAGGCATGTGGTGCAAGCAATGAGTGACACAGGGAAGAAGGAGGGCCTGGATGCTTTGCTTTCAGGGTCTCTGATGGAGGCAGGGAAGGGGGGTAGGCCCAGCCAGGAGTCGGTGTGTTGCCTGTACAAGACAGGGTGGGGGAGTGGAAATGGCACTGGATTTCGAGCCCAAATAGCTGGCTTTCACTCTAGTACTGATTCTTAACAATGCTGGGACTCAGGCAGAGCCACTCCTCATCCCTGAGCTCCAGCTATCTCATCTTTAAAATGGTCTTATTAAACCCAACTTGCCTCCCCCTCTGCATTGCAATAATTATAGTTATTAGTGCATGGCAATCACAGTTACCCTGCAACAATAACGGTTAAACTTTACTGACACTTCCACTTATTTCCTCACAGCCCTAAGAGGCTGATCCTATTATTAGCCCCATTTTACAGATGCGGCCGTTGAGAGCTCAAAGGATGAAATAATATGCCCCAAACCAAGTCTGCCTGGACCCAGAGCCTGGCCTGGGTAGTCTATCACTTGTCAGATTGTCATGATTGCCCTGCAAGGCCCTAATCCAGGAAGCCCAAGGTGTGACCTATGCAGGGTGGGAGCTGGGGAGGGGCAGATACTCTGAGCTTCACTGCCTCACCTTCTTCATCATCACCAAGGAAATGAGCTCTCCCTTGCGGTTGCCATGGAAACCATCTAAGCTCCTTCTTTCTCTCACCTTCACCATGGAGACAGCCAAGTGGAAAGCAGCTCTTGGAGTGGGAGGAAAGCCCCGCAGAGGGAGAGTGGAGAGCGTGCCTGCAGACACTTCTGTGCTGTTTGTGAGGCAGCATTATCCAGTAGGAACCCAGAGCCGGGAATTCCCACTCTGCTGAGGAATGTGGGGTCATTCCTGGAGCTGTGTAGAAATACAATGTCAAAGCCAGGATGTCCCTGGGGAAACATAGGTGACAAGAATTGTTTTCTGAATTTATTTCTAGAGGCTGCCTTTCCTTTAGTCAACCATTGTCCAGTTTAAAGGAAATTCCGAAATTTTCATGTCTCACAAGTGCCGAAAACCTGCCCGGCCAGGTCTTCTCTTGGTCTACTTTTACTTCCAGCCTGCTGGGTGACACTGGGTAACTCAACTATTTTCTCCCTGGTACCTTCAAATAAAGCAGATGGGCTAGCTCAGTGGCTCTCAGACATCCAGATTTCCAAGCCAGTACAAGTTCTTTAAAACACATGAGGCTCCAACCTAGGTTGCCAGACTTTTATTTTGTAAGCTAAGGACATAAACATTTAAAAACTGTGTTATCTCCAGAGGAAGGACGGGGCGATGGTGAAGTGCGTGCAATGAAACCAGACCACCAAGCTCAGGTCCTGACTCCATGACATCCTCCCCCAGGATGCATGCCGGCTTGACCTCCACGTCTCAGTTTCTTTGGAAGTAAAATTGGATTAATAATAGCATCTATCTGCTCAACGTTGCTAATTATTAGAGAAATGCAAATCAAAACTACAATGAGGTATCACCTCACACCGGTCAGAATGGCCATCACTAAAAACTCTACAAATAACAAATGCTGGAGAGGGTGTGGAGAAAAGGGAACCCTCCTACACTGTTGGTGGGAATGTAAGTTGGAGCAGCCACTGTGGAAAACAGTATGGAGGTTCCTCAGAAACTAAAAATAGAACTACCATATGATCCAGCAATCCCACTTCTGGCATGTATCCAGACAAAGTCTAATTCAAAAAGATACACGCACCCTCTATGTTCATAGCAGCACTATTTACAATAGCCAAAACATGGAAACAACCTAAATGTCCATCAACAGAAGAATGGTTAAAGAGGATGTGGTACATATATACAATGAAATACTACTCAGCCATAAAAAAAGAATGAAATTATGATATTTGCAGCACCATGGATGGACTTAGAGATTATCATACTAAGTGAAGTAAGTCAGAAAGCAAAAGACAAATACCATATGATACCATTTATATGTGGAATCTGAAATATGACACAAATGAACTTATTTATGTAACAGAAACAGACTCACAGACATAGGAAACAGACTTGTGGTTGCCAAGGGGGAGGGAGCTGGGATGGAGTGGGAAGTTGAGGTTAGCAGATGTAAGCTACTACATATAGAATGGATTAAGCAACAAGGTCCTAATGCATAGCACAGAGGGCCTCCCTGGTGGCGCAGTGGTTAAGAGTCCGCCTGCCGATGCAGGGGATACGGGTTCGTGCCCCGGTCTGGGAGGATCCCATATGCCGCGGAGCGGCTGGGCCCGTGAGCCATGGCCGCTGGGCCTGCGCATCCGGAGCCTGTGCTCCGCAACGGGAGAGGCCACAACAGTGAGAGGCCCACATACCGCAAAAAGAAAAATAAAAAATAAATAAATAAATAAATAAATAGCACAGAGAACCGTATTCAATACCCCATGATAAACCATACTGGAAAAGAATATTTTTAAAAATGTATACATATGTATAACTGAATCACTTTGCTGTACAGCAGAAATTAACACAACATTGTAAGTCAACTCTACTTCAATTAAAAAAAATTTGGTCACAAGAAATCAAGGGCAATGAAGAATAAAGGATGGAAAAATACTTTGAAATGCTTTATTTCATGATATATTTTTTAGTAATGGTAAAAGATGATTTAAAATTCTATAAAAATGTTTATTGAATCAAAAAAATTTATAATAGCATCTGTCTCTTCAGCCCCTGTGGTGACGAAATGAGACAAACTGCGCAGAGCTTTTAGGCCCAGCACAATGGCAAAACTCAAGAAATGTTAGCAAATATTATTACAGTCACCATCATTTCATACAGGAAATTTTAACAACAAATAAAGCAAAAAAAAAAAAAAAAAAAAAAAAAAAGGACTCAATCGAAGGCAAAAGGGCAGTGTTTAAACTGGGTATATTTAGCTTTGGGGGGACTTCCTTGTTGGTTCAGTGGTTAGGACTGCGCCCTTCCATTGCAGGGGGCATGGGTTCCATCCCTGGTCGGGGAACTGAGATCCCGCAAGCCACGTGGCCAAAAAAAAATTTAGCTTTTGGAAAAAAGTCACTCTATTGTCCTCACTGACTCTCCATCCCCTCAGGGTGGAACTGAGAATCACTGGATTCCGTGACATTTAGGTTCCTTCTGCTCTAAGAGGCAACGCTTTTAATTCTCAAACAGCCTTGATTAGCCGAAGGACAGTCCAGGGGCCCAGAGCCAAAGATGAGTGACAAATCAGATGCCCTTAGTGGCCATCCTGAACCTGAGGCAGGCTCTGCTCTAAGCAGCAAAGATGTCTCTGTGCCTGAAGGTTTCAGGAAATGAGGAAAAGCACTGACACCCGATCCCATCCTTCACCAGCCTCCTCCCTGTCTCTGTGACGTCAGGGTTAGGCCGCAATTAACTGAAGGCCTAGGGTCCTGGCCTGGGACGCAGAGACCCTAACTGCCCCCGTTTTGTCCTCTGCTAAAGCTGTTTGGCCCAGTTCCTGCGCTGCCACCCCAGGCGCACCCCGTCTCCCCGCCCTCGGCTGCTGCAGGGACGTGCAGAGCCCTCCAAGCAGAGGCTGATTTGCAGAGGCCTCATCTTCCAATTTAGTCTCCCTCCGCCTCCCCCCACTGGGACTTGGGTGGTAGAAGCAGTCGAAGGAACAACACACAGACGGAAGGCAAGGACCCTGAAGAGCTCAGAATCCAGAGAGAAAAGCCTTCAGAATCAGAACGAGTAAAAGCAACTTCATCTCTGGGACTTCATTTTTCTTTGCTGTAAAACAGGGACAATCTTGTCCACCCTACAGACGGGATGAAATAATGCATGGGCTCATAATCATAATATTAATTCAGGCATGGGTCCAGGTTTTGTGGGGTCTGAAGCTTATTCAGTTTGGAGGGGCCTCTTCAAGAAGAAGAATAAAAATTTACAAATACGAAATTGAATATGAAAGGAAATGTTTACTTAGAAGAAAGAAGTCACAACAAATGACAATTTTTTTAGAAACCGCAAATACTACAAACATCACAAAATCCAGAAAAATAACCTATTTTATTAATTAACATATGCTTCTATAATACTTTTTCCTACATTTCTTGGGCTGTGTACACTGGTAGCCTCTTTACAGGACAATGATTTTATAACATTTTCTATAGAGAGATTATAAAGTTGATTCAGTCTGTTCTCTCCCACAGTTGATCCAAGTTTGTTTTTTATTATTGATAGTTTCAAGTAGATGTCAAGAAGGAAAAAATTTTCTGTTTGCAATCTTATGCATTCATGACTGGAAGACTTTTCCTTGGGCTTATTCTGACTTGCTGCTTCTCCACAGCACCATATTTTTGCAGCCAGCATGTGTTCATTTCACAATATGACTTTTAGTCCTGCAACTTTCTGTTACGATGCTTGGTGGGTCCACACAGCAGGTCCTCAGAGGATGCCTAGAAGCCATTCCTCCCCCAGAATGGCTGGCAATACCTTAATGGGAGTGATTTTGAAACATGTTAATATAGCCACTAACCCAAACAAAATGTGTCTCTAGGCCCACTCCTAACATTTATGTAGCCCAGGACAAGCCTACATATAGAGGTCCACGTTCTTACGTTGAAAATAAATACTTGAAAATAAATACTTGAAAGTTATCGACAAAGCCAACAAAGGGTTAAATAACTTATCTTCCATCCTCCTGCCTTGGTAACCTGCAAGGCCGGGTTCAAAGTTAGAACTCTCAGAATCCTCAGAGTGCCATATTAGAATGTGTTGTGTGGGGAAAGCTGCTCCTTGCCCCGGCTCACCACTTGTCTACTTCCCCTCCAGGAGAGAGTGCTGATTTTGTACCTACACAAGCACGTGGACACTGGCTCTCAGCTGTGGGAAGCTGACCTCATGAACTGCATCCTCGGCTATAGTTGCTCTGGCCTCCAGTTGGGTTTGGCCAACGGGAGGCACCTACAGGAAATGGGGGTGGGTGGGAGGACGGGGCCATGGGGCATTCACTCCTCGGGCTTGGCGATGCTCCTGCCTCGTGGCCTTCTCCTGTGGCACAGCTCTCAGTGAATTCCAGTAACGGCTCCCTCTCTTCGCCTCTCCAGGCTCATGGGTGGCAGGGGCTTTCCTGCTCTTGCTGGCCCCGGGATGCTTTACTTTTCCATCCTAGTTTTGCTGACCCTGCTTATACCTTTGTAAATAGTCCCTTTATTACACTCCCATGAATCACCTCTTTGAAGAATGCCATCTGTTTCCTGCTGGAAGCCTGGATGATATAGCTGTTATTACTACCGCTTTTAGTTTAAGAAACATGTCTGATTTCCTGTGTGATCCTACGGAGTCAGCAGTCCTTTCCGAGCCTCAGTTTCTCCACCCGTTAAATGAGTCGGTATGGGTGAAAATATTCTGGGGAATAAAAAGTACAATAGTAACTCTATTATTAGAATAATTAAAGGTAATAATAGTAATAAAGTTGTTCCCGCCCAGAGATCTCCTCTGATCCCTGTCCTCTCCAGCACGGGGACAGTGACTGAGGCTTCAGTCTTTGGCAAAGCTGGTGTCCTCTGTTGCAAAGTTCTGTGCTGCTGAAAGATGAAACTCTGACCAAGATACACAATTCTTAGAGCTGCTGCCATCACATTTTGACGGATGACCACAGTGGGCCCAAGGCTGGGCTTCAGCCCCTTGGATCTCCCTCTCCTGAGCACACCTTGCCCTGCCCTTGCGGCCTCTGGGCTGTGTTTGCAGAGAGCAGAGCCCAGGGCCCTGGCTGAAGCCACATGAGTACCAGAGTCCCTCCCGTGGGAGCAGAGGGTAGGTGGAGTCGGACTCATTGAGAGCTGGTATGGACTCAGGCTACCCTAAGCTCCAGGCAGAAAGAAAACAGCTAGTGGAGTATGTGTGGCCAGGTGGGCTGGGATTGCCCCCAAGCTGAGAGTGAGGACGGTGGCCCTACTGGGCACAGTGTTAGTTTTCTGTGCCCATTCAGAACAGGAGCATGCCTCTGAGGGCTTCTCCCTGCCGCTCTGGTCCAGCCTCTTAATCCATCAAGTATTTCCACTGTCCCTTTTTTCTAGCACATTCTCTCCACCAGGCTGACAAGGGAGGGACACTAGGATTAGCAAGGTTAATCAGTGCCCTCTGTGTGCTCCAGAGATCTCTGCCCCACGTTGTTTGAAATCAGAAGTCAATACCCCTGGAGCTATAGAAAAAACAATTGTGACTCAGTGGTCTGTTTCCTTTCCAAAGCTGACCCCAAAGTCTCACCCATGATATCACTAGCACAGCGGGGTTACGTGGGTTTCTATGGTCTAGCCTAGGAATCTAAACCCTCATTAATTACATGGTACCCATGGGAAAGTCTGTTCTGATCTCAAACGCTGCAATTCAGTGGACCTCTTGAACATAGACCAACCTTACGTTGGGAAATGGCTGAATTAACTATAGTCAGACGTGTCAAATCCGGCAGTGAGGCTGGCCTGGGAAAGCTGTGTGGGCTTTGGAGAAGGGGAGAGCAAGGGAGAGAAATACAGGTGACACAACAGTGTGACAACGCTGGGAAAAGACAGGGGGCTGCAGCACGCATGGTGACATTCTGTGGCAGTCGCCAGACAGCTCAGAAGGGAGGCTCCCCAGAGCTCATCTCTGTCAAGAGACTCCTCATTAGCACCCCTTTTCTGTCTGGCTCTGCTGACCGGAAAACAATGTCTGTGGCCCCCTCCCTCTGGGACTTCGCCTCAGGAGAAGCTGTGGGAGCACAAGTGTGAGACGGAGGTCTTCCAGAGGCTTCCAGATTTAAATTAATCCCATGGAGACAAGACAGATCGCCTATAAAGAGTTGTATTATAGCCAAGTGCCAGGGTATATATTCATCTGTGCCTGAGATTCTTACCCCTTTTGAAAGGAAAAGCCACATATCTGGCCAAAAGACAAAGCGGAAAAAATGTACTGTTGAACAAGTACTCACGATGGTCGCTCAGAATGTTTGAAATGATGAACTGTGTGGAAAAAAAAAAAAAAAAAAGCCTGGGGCAAATTGTCAGCAGGCCATATTTGGGGGTCCAAATCCAGGGCCCCTGCCAACTGATTTCACAGCCCTAGTGTTTTTCCATGCCTATTTATAACTGTCCACACATTCACACACAAAAAATGCAGTGGACATCCGACTTAGTTTTTAAATGACTAAAATATCCTAAATGTATCAGGTTACAGCACGTGAGAGCTTTTAATGCGGCTGCGCTTAGCCTTACTTCCTGGGAAAGGATTTATCAATGTGCAGAAAACAACCTAACAGGATCCTTCGGGAATTTGAAAGTATGAAGACAACTTTTTAGAAACGTGTAAGTAACTCACTTCAACAAAACTTTATTGGGCAACAACCATCTGAACGGGCTAACTTGAGACCGAAGTATGAGGAACACACAATCTCTGGTCCCAGGGACTTTGCTTGGGGGTACAGATAATGGAATAAAATGCACGAAAAGGACGATCAGTGCCTTAACACGACTGCTGACGAATTTATTAGGCACACAGAAGAGGGAGTGAACCTAATGGTCATTGGATTGTCTCCCAGCACCCATTCCTCCTGCTCCCTTTGGGGAGACACCGTTTCCAGGGAAGTAGATGCTGCCGCCCAGCCTCAGACATTGAACACATGACGGCCTTGTCCAATCAGTGCACTCTGTTTTCCTGGGCACAGTGATTGGCTCAGGGGTGACCATGTGCTCTAATCTGGACCAATCAGAGTGAAGATCAAGCTTTCGGCTAGAAATGCTGCAAAGAAGACTCTGTTTGTTGGTTGTGAAGGAAAAAGCCCCAGGAGCTGCTGAGAGCTACTTACTACTTATGAGGTGAGTCAGCCTTCAGTTGAGGTTGAAGGCAGAGGGTGAATGAAGAGACAGAAATAAACGAGTCCCTGAATCACCATAATATTCCTTACCTAACACCATTTTTATTTTTGATGTTTCAGTCACATGAGACAATAAATTCCTCTTCTTGCTGACATCAGTTTGAGTTGGGTTTTTTTGAACTTGCAACCAAAATCCATCCTTACCAATACAGGATGAAATAAGGTGTACTTCCTGGAGGAGGTGACTGATAACCTAAAATTTGAGGATAAGTGGGATTTGGATCAGTGATATGGAAGAGGACGAGGATGATTCTAGTAGCTGAACAGTTGCACGCCGCTGATGTGGGATGAGGCGTATTCCTACTAAACCGACCCTGGAAAGATTGTGCTGGATCAGATCATGCAAATAGTGAAGGGCACGCTAAGAAATTTGGTCCTAATTTTGTAGGCAGTGTTTGTGTGGGTGTCATGGGAGGTTGTCCCCTGCTTCCTCAAAGCTCTCCCCAGGTACTAGGGGTTCATTTAATCATTAACATTTGCTGTTCAGATGATCATGGGTCAAACTTTACAGCAAATGGAAGACAAAGCCAAAATGTTCCAGTGAAAAAGCAGGGACTGACTGTATTAGTTTCCTAGGGCTGTCATAACAAATTACCACAAACTGGGGTGGCTTAAAACAATACAAATTTAATTCTCACACAGTCTGGAAGCTGGAAGTCCTAAATCAAGGTGTCAACAGGGTCATCCTCCCTCAGAAGGCTCTACGGAAGGATCCTTCCTTGCCTCTTCCAACTTTGGGGGGCCCCAGGCGTTCCTTGGTTGTGGCAGCATCGCTCTAATCTCTGCCTCTGTCTTCATGTGGCTTTCCGCCCTCCATCTCTGTGTGTCCTCTCCTCTCCCCCAAAGGACACCAGTCATTGGATTTAGGGCCCGCTCTAAATCCAGGATAATTTCATCTCGAGATACCTAACTAATTATATATGCAAAGACTCTATTTTCAAATAAGATCATATTCTTGAGGGTCCAGATGGCATGAAGTTTGAGGGGAGACACTAGTCAACCCACTACACTGACCAAAACCCAAAACCAACTTATGCCAGTTAAACCATGAGGCCCCCTCCTGATGGCAGTACTGGGGCCTTTGTGGGCATTGCTGGGCCCTCAGTTCTCCTGTGAGCCCCCTGTGCCCACCTTAAAAATTAGAAGAACTAATTTCTTGAGAACTTGTAATATAAGAAGTACTGCACTAGGGAATTCCCTGGCGGTCCAGTGGTTAGGACTCGGTGCTTTCACTGCCAGGGGCCCGGGTTCAAGCCCTGGTCAGAGAACTAAGAACCCACAATCCCACAAGCCAGGCGCCAGGGCCAAAAAAGAAATACTGCACTAAAAGCCTCCTCTTCAAGTGTAGGTACTCCCCTTGGCATCTGACAGGGCAAGGCTTTTCAAGGAAGGAAAATAGCAGGAAAGAAGGAAGGACATGGCAGGGAGACCTTATAATCCCCCTGTACAGATTCAGCTCAAAAAAGCAAAGTGACTTGCTCAAGTGGAAGGCACAGTGCCGGGATGTAAGGACACTCCTTCTAATTCCAAACTGATGCTGTTAGCCACTCTCATACTGCTTTCTTGGCTCAGAAGGATGAAAATAAAAGAGAGCATGAAAATCTCATGAATTACCTTGACTCTTGGCTCTATGCTGATGGCCAAGTTAAGGGAGAAAAAGACAAGGTCACTGCACAGCATATTTGAAACCTGGAGCTCCACCTCTGAATTTACAATTTATACTTTCAATTGCCTTTAATGGAATAGTGTTGGAAAGGCGTAAATCAACAGGAGGGTAATCTGATGCTTTCAGAACATTTTGTTGCTGGGCTGAGCAGCGGCCTCACAGTGAAGGGGGCAGGTGAAAAGGGAAGCCTTTCAGGGGACATCATCCAATTTATATATATGAAAAAATTAGTGACTCAATTTTGACAGGGACCCAGGAGACAGAGTTTGGATTGAGTCATCATAGATTATTTTCTGAATCCAACAGGCCAAAGTGATTTCATGGCTCAGAAGGCTAAAACAATTGGGACAGGATTTCTCAGGGTTTTGGAAACAAACCAGAATATGTTATCCTTCTCTTGTGCAAAACTACAATGCATTCATGCCTGGCATTCTGTGTGCATTTCTGGCGGTTTGATCTCAAGAAAACTACTGTAATTCCTCATTTGTTTCACTGATGGGAGATAAGGTCTACATATAAGTGAATCTTTCAGGTAATTGAAGATTAACCAATGGAGAGCTGAAAAACACTGAAATTCTGACCATTTGGGGAGGACCTTTTCCAAATGGTAGTACACATCTTTGCACCTTCTGAGACTAGAAAATGAAAGGATGAATCAGGGTCAGTAGTAGGAGCATCACTTACCCTCCTGGACTGTCCACAGCGATGCTGCCAGTGGCAGGACAGCTCAGTGGTGAGTCTGGGCCTCGAGTCAACTTGATCCAACTTTGAATTCCCAGTTGTCTGATCTTATAGAAGTGAACTACCCTCTTAGACTCAGTTTCCTCAAACATAAAATGAACATAGGGAATTCCCTGGCAGTCCAGTGATTAGGACCCCATGCTTTCACTGCCGAGGGCCTGGGTTCAATCCCTGGTCTGAGAACTAAGATCCTGCAAGGTGCGTAGCACCACCAAAAAAAAAAAAAAAAAGGAAAAGAATTCTTACCTCCTGGGGTTGTTGTGAGGATTAAAAGAGATCACGTACAGGGCTTCCCTGGTGGCGCAGTGGTTGAGAGTCCGCCTGCCGATGCAGGGGACACGGGTTCGTGCCCCGGTCCAGGAGGATCCCACATGCCGCGGAGCGGCTGGGCCCGTGAGCCATGGCCGCTGAGCCTGCGTGTCCGGAGCCTGTGCTCCGCAACGGGAGAGGCCACAATAGTGAGAGGCCCGCGTACCGCAAAAAAACAAACAAACAAAAAAAACACCACCAAAACCCAAAATACTAGGCCTATGACATTCACAGCTAAAGCTCTCTCCTCCCTACATGCCTGTTCCATCTGCTGACAACACATCCCGGGATGCTGCTGAACGTCTGGGAGACGTTAGGACTCTGCCCCCTTGCTTACCTCTCACCTCCAGTTACCGCAAAGAGATTCTCCTCTGTGATAACTTCTCTGCTCCTTTCCATTTCCCTTCCTCACCTCTAGTCGGAATTCCTTTGATTCCTTACTTAAATATTTGCTTGTGCCTTCTAGTGAATGCAATGCCATGGATGCATTTAAGGAAGAGGAATTCAAGGAGGTGGGACTACGGCATCCAAGTTGCAAAGCTCGGGAAAAGAATGCCATCTGGGGGCCTCCCTGGTGGCGCAAGTGGTTGAGAGTCCGCCTGCCGATGCAGGGGATACGGGTTCGTGCCCCGGTCTGGGAGGATCCCATATGCCGCGGAGCGGCTGGGCCCGTGAGCCATGGCCGCTGAGCCTGCGCGTCCGGAGCCTGTGCTCCGCAATGGGAGGGGCCACAACAGTGAGAGGCCCGCATACCGCAAAAAAAAAAAAAAAAAAAAAAAAAAAAAAGAAAAGAATGCCATCTGGGAAACGTCGGTACACTTGTCAGTAAGAGGTTCCTTTTCTTGGTGGTGATTTCCTTGGGTGGTTTTAGTCCAAAGTGCAGTTCTAATCAGCTCTGTACTGGAATATCGATGTGCACAACGACAGAGACGTGCCATTAGCATGAGTGTCAGGTCTGAAAGGACTGAATGACCCTCCATTCCATAACCTTTATTCTGCAGCTTTGAAAATTGGGCCCAAAGAAGTAAGTGGCTTGCCCAAGTGACTGACAGAGTCTCCGAGTCCCTAGATTCAGAGCCTAATGTTTTTTTCCACTAGATCACTGGTTCTCAGCCTGGATTCACATTAGAATCACTTAGAGAGCTTTTTAAAAAAATACCTATGTCTGAGCTGAGCTTTGCTCCAGGATTCTGAGGTAACTGGTTTGAGATGGAGCTCAAACCACTGGACAAGAGCTAGATTCATTCTATTCCTAGCTGAGCCTTTTACCCTCTCTCCGATTCATTCCCTTCATATGAAATAAAGAAAAAAAAAAGACTTTCAATTCAAATGAAAAGCAGAATATAGTTAGTGAGTCAGAAAACATTCGAACCCAAATCACATGAGAGATAAATTTGGCCAGTGGTTTCTTAAAAATTTAACTGTGGATGCCTTTCTCCAGATGAATTCTTTTTTTTTTTTTTTTTTGCGGTACGCGGGCCTCTCACTGTTGTGGCCTCTCCGGTTGCGGAGCACAGGCTCCGGACGCGCAGGCTCAGTGGCCATGGCTCACGGGCCCAGCTGCTCTGTGGCATGTGGGATCCTCCTGGACCGGGGCATGAACCCGTGTCCCCTGCATCAGCAGGCAGACTCTCAACCACTGCGCCACCAAGGAAAACCCAAATGAATTCTTAAGGAGTGGCCCACTACTAAAACAGTTAAGGCTGGAGCTTGTTAAGTTGCTATGGGCAGGAGGGCCCGAGACCAGGCAGTGGGGACAGCAGGGAGAGGCAGGGAGCCCCCAGCGGCAGTGATGAGCGAGGTGTTGACTGTGGTCTTCAGCACCAGCACCTGCATTTCCCTGCTCACCTGTCAGGGAAAGTAGAAGAAACTCAGGGAGGAGGAGAACTGATTCAGTTGATGAGCGAATGCAAGTGGGAGGGGCCTGGGAAGTGTGTTTCTCCCATTCTAAGATGTTGGAGGTTGTAAAATGTACTGTTGATTGAATAACAGCTTTGTGGGGATAAGAGCACCGCTATTTGCTAATGTCCACAATTTAAGAAAAATTAATGGATAGTAGCATCCTTTTATCCGTACAGTTGATTACATAACTTTCTTTTTTAGTGAACAGCTAAAATTTTTATTTAAGTATATTCCGACTCTGAAAATTCTTGTGAATTCCCTTCTGCTGTTGGCAGGCATGCATAGCACCCAGGTGACGTGTGATCTTCATCCGTCAACTTGTAACCTTGGTCTCGTGAGCGCTTTCACAACTGACCAGCATATTGGGATTCTACGTTGGCATTTCCTATTTGGTTAAACTCCTAGTTTCATTGTTGTTTCCCCCCCTTAATTGAATTACCTATTACTGGAAATAAACCGATTTTCTTGGAAATCAGCCAGGAGCTTTTGATGAATGGCTGTTCTGGAGCCTAAGGAAAAATTACTTTTTAGTTAAGAACCAACTGCATTAATGTTGCTTAACTTAGAAGAATCTAAGATATATTCTGAGAGATTTGGTGATTTCAATGGCATTTTAATGTATTGGTATATGAGAGGCAGTCTTTGGCATATAAATAATTTTTGTCTCAAGGCTGCAGTGCAGTGTAAGATTATGAAGACAAATTTAGATGAGAGTTACTGAGATCCGCATTTAAGATTCAGCACTGCATGATGGCACCAGCGCAAAGAATTCAACTGTGGGGAAGATGGGGTGAGCACACACCTTCTGGGAAGAAGGCATCCTGTGCGTGGGCAGGCAATGACCGTCAGACCACTCGTCATGACCTGGACCCAGAGATACTCCAAGGGTTGTCTTTTAATTTTTTTTTTTTTTTTTTTTTCTTTTTGCGGTATGCGGGCCTCTCACTGTTGTGGCCTCTCCCGTCGCGGAGCACAGGCTCCGGATGCGCAGGCCCAGTGGCCATGGCTCACGGGCCCAGCCGCTCCGCGGCATATGGGATCCTCCCAGACCGGGGCACGAACCCGTATCCCCTGCATCGGCAGGCGGACTCTCAACCACTGCGCCACCAGGGAGGCCCTGTCTTTTAATTTTTGATGTTAGCTGTAGGATGTGCCTTTCAGAACTGTTAATCATGTAAGAAAATATTAGGTAAACATGGAGCTTGAAGAGGGGAGTCCAGGGAAGGAGCTCGGATTTTCTGTAGTTTGGGCAGGTGGGGACACAGAGTCATTACAATTTACATACATCCTTAGTTTGTAGCCCCAGCTTGCTGGGATCTGAGGCCATATCAGATGCAGTGACATATGGATAGGGAAGTGAAGGATAAACAATTTTTAAGAATTCATTTGTTATGGACTGTGTTTTTGGTTTTAAGACCTTGAGTGAGAAGCCCCAGAATTCACAAAATTGCAAAGGAAATGGTGAAGGCACACATCAAAGACTCAAAGACTTGCCTTTGGAAGATGGCATAATCCATCGCTCTAGAGCAAAAATCTCCTCTAGCCCCTGCACGTGGAGGAGAGATAACACCCTTCCCAGACCACGATTAACTGCTCCCCCTTTTCTTTCCAACTATAATGGTCCTTGTTGGGGGGCGGAGGAAGAGAGAGAATATGACTTGCTTCCATTTTCAAGGTTTGCCCTGACAGATTGTAGTCCTAGAACAAGCAGAGGCTTTATAATCCACAAAAAGGACTAGCTTGATAAAAGTGAGGTTGCTATTGTGAAATTAGAAGCAACAGTTGAGACTTAATTCTGACCTAGTGATACCACCATAAATAAACTATTAATAGAATCATTTCAATTTTGTTTAGTAATTTTAGATTGCTGACAGGAAGGTCACATTGTTTTGCTCTCCAGGTGCCTGAAGCAAAGTTCTGGGGTTTTCTCAATAAACCCATAACGGTTTCTGTATGAAGAGAGCTGGCAGAATTTCAGTAGCGTGTTGGGCATTCTTAACCATCACTTGGAGGCATCACCTTGGCCATGTTTGTGGACGAGGTGGTAAGTGACATCCAAATCTATGCATGAAGAGGAAGTGGTCCTGGAGTTAGATGGGCTGTATGAACCCAGTTGGACCACTTGATATTTTGAGGCTAAAGAATCTTTCAATTTCTCAGACTCTGGCAGGAGTAAGAGAATGCCCTGAATATTTATAAAATTCAATGACCTCTTTCATCGTTTAATTTCTGGACCTCACTTTTCCAAGTCTTTCCAGAATGGAGAAGTGCCACTAGCTCCCCCTGCAGGTCTGAGACTTTCCTGCCAGGGAATTCCTGGAGGTACGCCGTGAAAATGGATTCGGGAGACAGAATCAATCATGTTTCACAGATGGAACACTTCAACTGGGTGGAATTGACCCGTCTTTCTGCTGGGAGCTGCACATCCTGGGAAAGCACCTGGGTCTGAGCCTATAAGAACGTATATATGCCACAGGAGCACACGGACTCGAACAGGAATTCCAGGGCCCAGGTAGTGAGTTCCCTGCCCAAAATGCATTTTTTTTTTTTTTTTTTTTTTGGTACGCAGGCCCCTCACTGTTGTGGCCGTTGTGGAGCACAGGCTCCGGACGCGCAGGCTCAGCGGCCATGGCTCACGGGCCCAGCCGCTCCGCGGCATGTGGGATCTTCCCAGACTGGGGCACGAACCCATGTCCCCTGCATTGGCATGAGAACTCTCAACCACTGCGCCACCAGGGAAGCCCCCCAAAATGCATTTTTAAATATTCTCTTATCTCTTTCCTTTGTAAGCACCATGACCCTTTGGTAGATTCATCACAGCTAAAATTGCCTCTGGGAGAACCTTGGGCTAAGAAGTGACACATGTACCCATGGTGTGTTAAGTCCACAAGTTTTTTCTCAAGAAGTTTTGGACTGTCCCAAATTTTAAATGCTAGTTTGCTGATCCATTCGTTCATTCAATAAATATTGTGGGGCTTCCCTGGTGGCGCAGTGGTTGAGAATCTGCCTGCCGATGCAGGGGACATGGGTTCGTGCCCCAGTCTGGGAAGATCCCACATGCCACGGAGCAGCTAGGCCCGTGAGCCATGGCCGCTGAGCCTGCGCGTCCGGAGCCTGTGCTCCGCAACGGGAGAGGCCACAACAGTGAGAGGCCCGCGTACTACAATAAATAAATAAATAAATAAATAAATATTGTGACAGGCATTCTTACATGTGACCAATATGTGACACATCTTGTTTTAGGCACCTGGATAAAGTGAGGACCAAGACAGACTAATCCTGGCCTCATGGAGCTTAAGTACCAGTGTGGAAGACACAATAAACGAGGGCATGAAAAAATGTATAATTTCATGCAGAGATAGTGCTATAAAGAAAATAAAACAGGATAAAGGGTTGGAGTGACTGGCGGGGTTTACTCTTATCTAGAGAGTGGTCAAGCTCGGTTCACTCAGAACCCAGATAAAGTGGGTCAAGATGTGGGTGAAGAGCCTTTCAGGGGCAGAAACAGCACGTACAAATGCACAGGGGCAGGAATGAGCTTGGGGTGTGCCAGGAACAGCAGGAAGGCCTAGAATAGAGAGAGTTAAGGGGACAGTCATAGGAGATGGGGTCTAAGAAGTAGGGGAGTGGGCAGGATTCATTATGTAGGATCTCATAGACTATGGTGAGCAGTTGGGATGTATTGAGAGATGAGAAACCATTGGAGCCCTGGGAGTAGTGGAGCCACGTGATCTGATTTATGGTTTGAAAACTTCACGCTGGCTACTGTGTGGAGGAAAGACTCAAGGAGAACACGTGTGGAGCCAGAGAATCTAGTCAGGTGGCCACTGTAGAAGCTTGATAAGAGGCGTTGGAGGCTCACTGTTGGTCATCGTAGTGGGAAGAAATGGATACATTCTGGATGTATTTTGAGGGTAGAGCCTTAGGACTTGCTGGTGGACTGGGTGTGGGAAGTGAGAGAAAGATATTAAGTATACTCCTGGGGTTTTGGTCTGGGCAGCTGGGCAATTAGCTGAGCTTGGTAGACTGGGGGAGGCACCCACTGGAGGCGGTGGGTGGAATCAGGAGTTTTGCTTGGACAAGTTAAGTTGAAGAAACTCCTTAGTCATCCATCTGGAGATGTCGAGGTGGCAGCTGGATACACAAGTCTGGAACACATGGTCGACGCAGGAATAACTGGGAGAAACTATTTCTGGAAAGAGGAGCTCCGTTCTGCAAGATGTCGTGACACTGAGCTGGGAGCCTGCTCCTCTCCTGGGTCTCGGTTTTCTTATCTGTGAAGTGGTGGGCTTGGCCAGTCTCTAAGGGTCCTTTCCGATAAGCAAGTATAAAATAGAACATCAACTTTAAATTCAGGGAGGAGCAGCATGGGCTAGGCTGCTGCAGGTGGGACACAAAACCAAAAAGAGGTATAAGACCCACAGAAGACTGGCAGCTTATCTTAGGAACTGGAATTGGAAATGCGTCTTTGCAAAGCAACCATAGCCGCTGCTTGTTTCAAAAGTGGGGGAAGGAAACACTTCAGCAGCAGAGGGTGAACTTGCTCAAAGCAAAGCAGTGAAACATCCGGTATAAACAGGATCTGTGGGGAAGGGCAGTGAAGTGGTGCTGCCATCAGAGTTCCCTCCTCTTATCACCATGACCCATACCAGTGGACACCTGTGTCTGCTAGGAGCACTGCAGTTCAAGAAAGAAAATGTCGAGAGGATTTCTGGTCTTGGTTTTTGCTTTACTTTTTCCCCATACGGTCCTAAATTGCCTGGATTCAATTTCAGTTTAATTTTTGTCTCATTTTTCTGAAGGAGTCCTTAGTGTCATACAGCAAAACAGTCCTGTGGGCTAGGAAGGTTATTATCTAATCTTGTTTTAGAGATGAAGAAACTGAAGGTCAGAGAGGTTAAGTAACATGTTCAAGACTGCAAAGACAATAGAGGGATGAACTTATTTTTGAACTCAGGCTTTACGGATGCCTAATTCTTTCCTCTTATCATTATTCCATTTGACTTTCCAAACTGAGAGGCTTGATAAAGATTACTTGACCAAATTCCTGATACCGCTATGGCACAATTATTTAGTGCTTTCCTTTTTAGATTGGAATGTAATTTTAAATGACCTTGGTTTAGGTTTTCATGTTGCTTTATTAAGTTCTCCTTACATTGTATCAAGGAGATACAATGTATCTCCTAATGTATCAAGACCTGTGACACAATTCTGGAATAGTTTTTTCTTAAGTACTTCAGATAGAACCATTAGGCAGTGCAGCAAGTTTAGAAGTATTGGGCTTTCTCTTCCATAATGATATTCAGCAGAAGGGAGGGAAGACCACAGCAATAGTAAGAGGGAAGATTTAAATATAAGTTCGTGCATTTTGGTGCATATGAGTTGTCGAATGAGACAGTCAGGTGATTCTGATCCAGAAGAACTCTACAATTTGTTGCAGCATAAGAAATTATCCCCCAAATGAGATTAAAATAACCATTTACTACTCTCACCGATTCTGTGGTCAAGCATTTCAACAAGGTAGTGGGATGGCTCTGGAGCCTCTTGACGTCTGGTAAGGTGACTCAGCAGCTACGGGATGGACACTAACATGTCTGGTGGTCGATCTAGCTGTTGGGTGGAACCTCAGATGGGGCTGTAGATTGGAGAATCCACATGTGGCCTGTCCATGTGACTTGGGCTTCCTCACGGCATGGAAACTCTGCTCCAAAAGTGAGTTTCCCAGAGAACACGGAAGAAGCTGCATTGCCTTTTTTTTTTTTTTTTGCGGTATGCAGGCCTCTCACTGTTGTGGCCTCCCCCGTTGCGGAGCACAGGCTCCGGACGCGCAGGCTCCGGACGCGCAGGCTCAGCGGCCATGGCTCACGGGCCCAGCCGCTCCGCGGCATATGGGATCCTCCCAGACCGGGGCACGAACCCGTATCCCCTGCATCGGCAGGCGGACTCTCAACCACTTGCGCCACCAGGGAGGCCCTGCATTGCCTTTTTAATTTAGCCTCAGAAGTCATGTGTCATCACTTTTTTACATCTTGTTGGTTACAAGCAAGTCACAAGCCTGCCTAGATTCAAGGGCAGGGGACATAGACCCTGTCTCTTGATGGAGGGGTGGCAAGGTCCCATTGTAGGAGAACGTGTAGGATGGAAGATATTGTGGCAGCCACCTTTGGAAAAAAATTACCTGCCGTTCTAGTGAGGATATGTTGTCTCTGGGTTTCACCAACAATAGTGAAAGGACAGACTTATCAAGCAAACATCATTAAAGTATGTTTGAGTGTGTGGCTTATGGCCAATCACAGTTGATCAAGTTTGAATCGGTTCTCTCAACCAGCCAACCCAGGAATCAACCTGTCTAAAGCAACACCTAATAAGTGGCAGATGCTAAGAGCCAAGGAAACAACAGTGAATCAAAAATGTGTCCATCCTCAAGGAGCTCCTGGATCTTAAACTTTATGTATGTAAAGCTATAGCTGGGGTAGAATTTTCAAATCCAGATCCCTGTCTCCCTTCCTCCAACCAAATTCAGTGTGTCAGTTCCATTGAAAGCCCAGGAATCTGCACTGTAACAAGCCCCTTGGGTGGTTCTGGGATAACAAAGGAGGGCACTTTGAGACTCATGGGTCCAGCAGAGCAAGCAGTTTTGTTCAGAGGGTGAGCTTCAAGATCATCCTTTTTGCCTGCCCTGTGAAAACTCCTCTGGGCCCTTTAAAAATATTTAAATATATTTTACCAGCTGGCACAAAATTAAGCTTTGTCAGTAGAGGGCGCTAGAGAGAGGTTGCAGGAGGAAAAAGGTTTTGCTTTCCGGTTCTGGTGTGCTTGCTGGGCAGGCTTCTGCAGTTTGCAGCTTCTCCAGCACAAGGCTCCTGCAGCATGTGCAGCTTCCCCAAAGTCTGGCTCCTACAGGGCACAGTGACCAGCAGCACCTAGTAGCCAGCAGTTTTCCCGGGCAGCCCCTCTTGGGCAATTTTGTAGCAGAGAACCTCTAGTGAGACACCTCCTGTGAACAGCTTTCCCCGGTAACTAAGAGGGTGATTTCTGACAAATTCCAGAGGGCAGATTTCCAGCGAGTTCCACAGCACCACAGTGACTTCTGTGCTATCCAGTGGGCCAAGGCTGGCCCTACCCCTCCAATATGATCTGGATCTCAGCACTGGGGGTGGGTGGGGTCTGTACCTTGGACTCTTGTCTCAGTCCTAGGTGGAATGACTGCTCCTTGTATCTGCTATTCCTGTATTCATTAGCATTTTCTTTACTTCTTTTTAGCCAATCCTCTGTTACTCCAATCTCCTGTTATAGTTAATAATTCTTTATATTAAACTCTGCTTTTTCAAATTACTATGTGGTTCTTCATACAGTTGTCCAACAAATAGTCACTCCCCTTCCATCAAATCTCTATGGGGGAAATGTATTTTCCTGCCCCATTGATGTTGGGCTTGGTTGGCCATATGACCTGCTTTGGCCGACAGATATGGGCAGAAACCTTGGGTTTAAGAGGCATCGCATGTTTCTACCTGTACCAGGTGGCCAGCACCATCCCTCCAGCCTGGGTTCCTAAACGAGACTGTCCAATCCATAGACCTGCGAGCTTGAGGCTCCATTATTAACATTTTAAACCACCGAGATTGGGGGTGGGTGGGTAGGGAAGTTGTTACACAGCATTATTGTGGCAATAATAAACTATTTCAGGGGTAGCTGCTGCAAATACGAGGTAGGACATGTGGGAGAATTCATTCATTTGTGCCCTCAAAATTCTGCCTCCTGTATTTAATGATTTCTTTTCATATTTAGAATGGCACAAAGTAAAGATAATGCACACTTCACATTTTATCTAAAATGTTTTGTAGCTCTGCATAGAGGTGTTTACATTTCACTTTATCATTTTCAACTCATCTATTTAAAATGTTGAGTAAAGAATGCTGTCAGTGCTTTCACTTTGCAAGTCATGGTTTTACGTATCGTATACGCCATAATCTGCACAGGAAAGGGAGAGTCGGAAAAATTGAATCCTCTCTTTCAGATCTTTCCACTATGTGTACTGGTCATAGCGATTTCTAGAAGAAAGGTCTTGATACTACTGCCAAATTGTAGCTTCATAAACATATTCCGAGTGAGCTGTTTTCCACCGGGACGACTCATCCAGTTGGCGTCATCCTACACAGTAAGCTGCTAAAGATACCACGGTCTCAGGGCTGATGCCAAGCGGCTATGAGAATTCTACACAGCTGATAGCTTGCTCTGAGTCCCAAATTGGAAACATGAGCTTTGCCCACATAAGAGTTTCCAACTAACTTGACAAATGAATCCTCAAATGCTCCTCATGACCACTTGTTTAAAAAAGCTCAAGTGATTTTTTCATTGTCTCAACTGCTGTGGAAAGTTGCCTATTACCGAAAGAAAAAAAAGACAAAAATCAAGTGGAATATTTCCTAAGGCAGGGTAGAAAGAACAACATATCAAAAAGGACAGGAAGTTCCACTGCTGAAAAAAAATAGATGGAGATTCCTGATCAAGGAGCCACATTTTTAGGAAAGTGAGCTGTACTGTTTTATTTTTAAAATGAGATGCCCTAAATGACACACACTTTACAGCAGGCATTCTGTGTACTAACCTCTCCCCTGGTTTCATTTATTTTTTCTACCCTTATTTGCCCTTTGCCCCAGTTTCCTTAACTCTTTTTTTTTTAAATCCTGTATTGCATGTTTTTATAAGATGTTGGAACGTTAATACAATGTAAGGTGCTAATAAGTAAAACTGTCATATTTCAAAGTATTAATAACTTTATAAATTTCTTGTGACAGATTATTTTAGGTGAGTCTGCTTAAAATAGCTCAAATCAAATTCCCTAATTGAATATAAAATAAATATTCCAGATTTCTGAAATCAAGATCTAAGCAGTTACCTCAGAATACATATGCATATGTATTCAGATATATATTGATTTCAGATACCTATATATATATATAGAGAGAGAATGAGACTTTAACACAAACTTTCAGCTACAGTTCCAGGGGTTCACTGCCCAGCTAAAATAGCCTTATTAGTGAATTACGACACCAAACTCAAAAACCAGCCCTACTGCTTTAGTCAGATTGCTTCTTTTCACCGGGTATCATTATAATGTATGTATTCATACCCATATGTACTGGTCAAGGGAAAAAAGAATTAATCAATAGTCAAAGAAACGGAACCAGGTAGTAGTATGGTTGTCGCAATATGACAGTTAACATTTGTCCCAACTTCTAAAGAGCTGTCCAAAAATTAAGACATTTTCTCACGGCTACAGCATAATGAAAAGAATGTTAGAGCCTCAAAACACATAGCCTAGCAAGGGGGTCACCTCTGTGTCTAAAGGGAGTCTGGGACTGTGAATCCTGCTGTGTCGGGTCCAATTCCTAGTTCTCATATTAACTAACAGTGTAGCCCTAGGCAGGGAGGAACCCTGCCCAGTGTAGCCCTGGCAACTTACCCTCTCAAGCCCCAGCTCTCTCATTTCTAAAATGAGGGTAATGATACCTATCTGACAAGATAATGTGAAGATTCAACTATTTATATCTCTTATGTCAGTGACTGGCACATGACAAGGGCTCAATAAAGGTAGTCATTATTAGGCCTAGGTAATAATTAAAACAGTCATGAAATGTAAAATGATTCATAAAAGCACAGCAGATCTAGATGTAGCTGAAATTGCTACAATTCACCGCCCAAACAATATTCAACTTTTACCTGCAACCCAATTTTCCTTCTGCACCAAATTAAATACTGCAGTGCGACAGAGAAGAATGAATCTTTGCAAGGACTGTAAATATATTCTCAAAGTGAAAAATGAAATGAGAGCCTGTCTATAGACAACTGAGTGGGCTTGTGATGACGTTTCTACTGAAGCTGTCTTTAGAGGATCTGAAAGAATTTTGCAGAGTATTGGACATGATGTTCAGCTACTTCGAAAGCTGACAGGTCCTAAGCAATATATTGCCTTGTTATAAATAACAAGTCAGTGTCACAATCTTGTCTCTTGTTCACCAGATTATATGATTGACTAAGTTGCCATATGTTAAGTGGAAACAAATTTTTAAAGGCTTTTAACTATGTAACATTTCCATCTTTCTTCTAAGTCTGATTTTTTCCACCTTGAATACGTTTTAAAATTAATTTTTATTGGAGTATAGTTGACTTACAATGTTGTGTTAGTTTCTGCTGTACAACAAAGTGAATCAGTTATACATTACATATATCCATGGTGTCCATGATATCCATATATCAATTTACATTCCCACCAACAGTGTAGGAGGGTTCCCTTTTCTCCACACCCGCTCCAGCATTTATCGTTTGTAGGTTTTTTGATGATGCCCATTCTGACCAGTACAAATACATTTTTAACTCTCTTAACATTACCACCTAAGTCAACCAGAGGTTGTTTAAGAAACAGACAAATGTAAAACTATCTTACAAAATGGGAAAGCAGTTCAATGCATGGATTCCAAACTCCGTGAATGTCAGCATGAGCCTGTCTCCCAGGATTGGTTTCTCTCCTCGCATGTGGTCTGTGGCCGACTCATTTGCCTTTATCCCCTGCTTGGGTTTGGGTAGAATCCAGGTGCAAATCCTGCCATTTAGGAAGAGTATTTGAAGGTTTATTTATTTAGGTCTTCTTTGATTGTTTTCATCAGCATTTTGTAATTTTCTGCATACAGATCCTGTACATTTTTTTTTTTTTTTTGGTGGTACGCGGGCCTCTCACTGTTGTGGCCTCTCCCATTGCGGAGCACAGGCTCTGGACGCGCAGGCTCAGCGGCCATGGCTCACGGGCCCAGCCGCTCCGCGGCATGTGGGATCTTCCCAGACTGGGGCACGAACCCGTGTCCCCTGCATCGGCAGGTGGACTCTCAACCACTGCACCACCAGGGAAGCCCTGGATCCTGTACATATTTTAAGTGTATAACCCAAGTATTTAATTTTCTTTGGAATAACACATAAATTGTAGAAAGGCTAAGAATTTTTAAAAATCAAGTTATTAATAACAACAAAATGCACAGATCTTAAATGTGCAGTTCAATGAGTTTTAGCAGTTGTATACAGTTGCTAAATTTAGCAGTTGTATACACCGTCACCACTAATACAACATAGAGGACATTTCTGTCACCACAAAAAATTTCCAGCATTCCTTGTACCTCTTTCCCATCAGTTACTGATCCCATATTCTCATACTTAACCCACAATGGCTTCTCATTTTTTCCCTAGGTCTAAAGTTTAATACATGGAAGTTTATATCATCTTAGGTTAGACTGTCCCACATAATGGTGACTGTCTGATATCTGCAACCACTTATATTGGAAGAATGAGATACTGATGTCAATTAAGATATTTATGGGGGCTTCCCTGGTGGCGCAGTGGTTGAGAGTCTGCCTGCCAATGCAGGGGACACAGGTTCGTGTCTCGGTCCGGGAGGATCCCACATGCCGCGGAGCGGCTGGGCCCGTGAGCCACGGCCGCTGAGCCTGCGCGTCCGGAGCCTGTGCTCCGCAATGGGAGAGGCCACAACAGTAAGAGGCCCGCGTACCGCAAAAAAAAAATAAATAAATAAAGAGAAGATATTTATGGCCTTGTTCAAACAATATTTCTTAACGAAGTTTTAAAAACATTTTTTTTGTAAGAGTATAATTAAAGTGATAATTTTTTCCATTTCGAACCTTGAGTTTGAAAGTTCATTATTCTGATAGAAAATTTTATTTTGGCTGTTTCAACTGTATGTGTAAAGATAGATGGATAGAAATAAAACTAGGAAGAAATGCGGATGATTCTTACGTGTCTTTGCATTTTCCAGTTTTTTTTTGCTGCAAGCATACACTGCTCTTAGAATAACGCAATAACATCCATGTAAAATGTATTTTTTAAATAATCATGTTGAATCCCTTTATATTTACTTTGGTTAAAGTGTCAGAGAAATGTTTTTATTTCAGAGGCCCCAAGGTCTTCAACTGTGGCCCTTGTCCTGTTTCTTCTCATACAAACGTTAATTAGCTCCTTGGTGCTTTTATATGGACTGTGACACATTCTGGGAAAAGATAAAAGATACCATTATAGATAAGAGAAAGTATTAAGCAGGTTTGTTTTACTTACAGGAATAGGCAAAGTTCTGTTTCTCAAAGTTTTAATTTACATTCTTTCCAGCTCATAATACATAGGGATCCTATAATTTCTTTTTCCCTCTTTTTTGAAGAAAAATGAGTAGAGGTTTAAAAAACAATGTGAGTTTAATGAAATGGTCATGACACGTGCTGGGCTGGATTTACCTGGCTGTGAATACTCAGAACCCTGAGGCCTCACAGCTGCTAATCTATCACGCTTCATGCAAGCTAGGTGTTGAGTTTATATTTCATTTATATGCATTCCATATTTGTTGATACTATAAAATTCATGCTAAAACGCTTTATTGATAACTATGCCACGAGATAAATCAGCTTAACTGCTTTAATAACTTTAGTCTTATTAGAACGACTATAATTAATCTTTGACAATAAAACATTTCTTGATTAAACAATTTAAATAAAGAAATATAATTGGTTAAGCTTAGTTACAGTCTATTAACCTTTTTTGGGGGGTGCTATAATAAAAGTTTATAGCAGCGTTGTTCACTAGAACTTTCTGTGTGACAGAAATGATCTCTGTGCTGCCTAATGTGCAAGATACCAGCCACACGTGACCATTGAGCCCTTGAGATGTGGCTGGTGTGACTCAAGAATTGATTCCATTTTATTTGATTTTAAACTAATTACAATTTAGATTTAAATAGCCCCATGTGGCCAGTGGCTACTGTTTGGATGGTGAAGGGTTTTTTTCTTTTTTTTTTGGCTGTGTTGGGTCTTCATTGCTGTGTGTGGGCTTTCTCTAGTTGCGGAGCACAGGCTCTAGGTGCGTGGGCTTCAGTAGTTGTGGCGCACGGGCTTAGTTGCTCCGTGGCATGTGGGATGGAACCCATGTCCCCTGCATTGGCAGGAGGATTCTTAACCACTGGGCCACCAGGGAAACCCCTGGATGGTGAAGTTTTAAAGAGTAAGGTTCAAACCAAAATAAAAGTCAGCCCCTACTGCATACAGCTGTTTGTCCTGTATGAATTGGGAAATTCTGTCTCTATCACTGAAATTCATACCTTTGTGAGAAACAAGAGGTCTGCTGAGACCAAAGAACCAAAATGATGACTGTTTTCACCTTAATGTGATTTATGGACACATCAGACCAACCAAGAACAGATTCCTTTCCTGATATAAAGGGAAGAGATCAAATCAGCATAATTCATACTGCTTTACCGCCCATGTATTTGTAAGTTATTATTAGCTTAACATGGCCTGAACATGATCAGTAGGATGAGTGCTCATGTGTTCTGGTGTCACGTGTTCATTTCCTTGCAAATAATTATTTTAAAAACATGAAGTATGTCTTCTCCTTACATTACTGAGAAAGGGATGTTTTCCTCTTGAGAATTACCCAGAGCCCAAAGTTGCACCATCTCTTCTTCTTTTCTTTTTTATAGATTTATTTATTTATTTATTTATTTATTTATTTTTGGCTGCGTTGGGTCTTCCCTGCTGCACTTGGTTTTTTTCTAATTGCTGCGAGCGGGGGCTACTCTTCATTGTGGTGTGCAGGTTTCTCATTGTGGTGGCTTCTCTTGTTGCGGAGCAAGGGCTCTAGGCACGTAGGCTCAGTAGTCGTGGCTCGTGGGCTCAGTAGTTGTGGCATGTAGGATCTAGAGCACAGGATCAGTAGTTGTGGTGCACGGGCTCAGTTGCTCCGCGGCATGTGGGATCTTCCTGGACCAGGGCTTGAACCTGTGTCCCCTGCATTGGCAGGCGGATTCTTACCCACTGTGCTACCAGGGAAGTCCTGCACCATCTCTTTTTTTTTTTTTTTTTTTTTCGGTACACGGGCCTCTCACTGCTGTGGTCTCTCCCGTTGCGGAGCACAGGCTCCGGACGCGCAGGCTCAGCGGCCATGGCTCACGGGCCCAGCCGCTCTGCGGCGTGCGGGATCTTCCCGGACTGGGGCATGAACCCGTGTCCCCTGCATTGGCATACGGACTCTCAACCACTGCGCCACCAGGGAAGCCCGCCATCTCTTCTTAATGGGACGTTTCCTTTCATCATTTTCTTCATGAAATTTGACCACTCCGTCCCACGTTTTCTGTCTTATTCTCCATTCCAGGCATGGAAACAGCTTTGTGGAAAGGCTGGCTTTGCATCATTATCAAGAGGACAGTGTTATAAGCCCCAAGCAGCCTTGTGGCCCTTGGATATGAAACCCTACCCCACCATGCCCTCCGGCCCTGTTGCTTTACATCTGGGCTGGCAGACCCGACTTCACCCAGGACCCCACAACCCTGCCAGCTCCGTCCCTCCACCATCTCTCATGAGTCACTGGCAGTGAGATGAAGAATGACATTCTCAGGTCCTTACTTGTCCTTCCACTCATGGGCTCCCCATTTAGACCTAAGAACATCTGCGATCAGCTCACCTTCTTGACAACAGGTCTAGGTCTAGTTCTACTCTGAATGGTTCTCCTTCCCCAAAGGAGCACGTTCTTCCGTGGAGATTTCTGAAGACAGTCCACTGATGACTTTGCATCCGGTCAGGTCCTCCCAGACCTTGTGGACCAAGACATCTGAACCAGTGCCACACACACCCCCATGGCTTTCCCTGCTCCAGAGAATGGCTGGCCAGGAGGGCCACGTGCACGCACTTCAAACGGGGCTGAGAAAGCCCTGGGCATGACCAGAATCCTCCACACCATGGAACTGCTGCCTCTGCATGGCAGGACTGCAAGGACAGCCACGGGAGGCTCAGCGCACAAAGACGCGCCCTCGGGGACAGAACAGTCACAGCCGACTGTATTAATTAACCACAACTGGCTCCAAACTCTCCACCTCTTGGGCTTCCCAGAGCTGATACACAGGTAAGGACAGCTAGGATCTTTGGACACTTAGTCCTGAAGACAACAGCACTGTGGCAACCTTAGGAAATAAACAGCACACGTGTTATAATTTCTCACTTTCTTTCTTTCTTTTTTTTTCCTCGCTCTTCTTTTCTTTGCAGTACGCGGGCCTCTCACTGCTGTGGCCTCTCCCGTTGTGGAGCACAGGCTCCGGACACGCAGGCTCAGCGGCCATGGCTCACGGGCCCAGCCGCTCCACGGCATGTGGGATCCTCCGGGACTGGGGCACGAACCCGTGTCCCCTGCATTGGCAGGCGGACTCTCAACCACTGCGCCACCAGGGAAGCCCTCTCACTTTCTTAATGGAAGATAAAAATCTGTGACTCCCCATCTATTTTTCTGGGAGTTGGAATTCATTTGGCTGCAGCTGGACCTTTCGTTGCAACAACGATCTGATCATGGAAGGCTGGAACGCTCTGGATTCCTTGATCCATCACTCTGCTAGCACACGGGTCAGACAAGCGTCTGTTAAAAGCAGCAATGTGCCCCCTACCATGTCAGAAGCCCCTCTGATGGATGGATGAAAATTCAAAGTATAAATATCTGTTTAGTTACAGCCTCAAAGCAGAATTCGGATCAGCCTCATTTCTATTAGATTTTTTAAATTTATCAAATACTTACATAGTATTTACTGTGTGCCGGCCCTGTACATTAAAAATACTTCAAAAGTAAGTACTTAGAAACATTAACTCATTTAATCCTCATATAACGACCCTAAGCATTTGATTGCTTTTTTGGATACACAGTAGATATATCTCCTTTTCATCTCCCCAGTCCAGTTCCCATCGGGTACTAGGACCAAACCAGGAACCCAAACTAAACAAACATCTGTGTCCCAATGCAATTCCAAGCCACTTTTGGAAATGTAATCAAAGTTATTAAAAGCAAAACACCCTAGTCCATAACTTCAATATAACCTATACATTTTCTAAAATGGCTGAAGCAGAAAATAAAAATAATCTTGTTTCAATCTAAATGTCCATCAACAGATGAATGGATAAAGAAGATGTGGTGTGTATATACAATGTAATACTACTCAGTCATAAAAAAGAATGAAATAATACCATTTGCAGCAACATGGATGGACCTAGAGATTATCATATTAAGACAGACAGAGAAAGACAAATACCACATGATATCACATATGGAATCTAAAATATGACACAGATGAACTTATCTATGAAACAGAAACAGACTCACAGACATAGAGAACAGACTTGTGGTTGCCAAGGGGGAGGGGTGGATTTGGAGTGTGGGATGAGCAGATGCAAACTCCTATCTATAGGATGGATAAACAACAAGGTCCTACTATATATAGCACAGGGAACTATATTCAATATCCTGTGATAAGCCTAATGGAAAAGAATATGAAAAAGAATGTATATACATGTATAACCGAATCACTTTGCTGTACAGCAGAAATTAACAATGTTGTAAATCAACTATACTTCAATAAAATAAATTAAAAAAACAATCTTTTTTCCTTGCCAGTAGTCACTTTTCTCCTCAAGCCCCCTCCACAACAAGAGGGAGAAACCTGATATTTACTGAACACTTATTTTAAGCTGGGTACCATGTTTCCCTCTCTCAGACTGACCGCTTTAAGGGGTAATCGCCCTGAGCTCAGAGAGGTTAAGTAAAGGACTTACAGGCTTATGCTGTTAAGTGGAAGATGCAGGATTCAAGCCCCCTTTGTCCCCCTCTTTGAAGGTGGGGACCTTGCCTGTTTGTCTTTGCATATCCAGCACCGACACAATGTACAACGTGCATTTGTGGAGTGAATGAAGGAATGAAGGAACACATTCCCATCTTCCCGACTCGAGGTGGTTTTCCCTAGGATTACTGTGCAGTCGTCTTTCTAAAATACAAATCCGACCTTACCATTGACTGGTAAAGAGCGGCAACCCTTCATCCTACAGGAACTGGACAGCCCTGGAAGCTCTATCGCAATGTTTTTCAAACTGTGGCTTGTGACTGATGAAGTCTTTAAAAAGTGAAATGGAATCCATGGAAGAGTGTATTGCAAGGGAGTGAGGAAAGTATTGTCTGGGAAACATCTGTGTGTGTGCGGGACACTGAAAACGTCATCCTCGCTGCCCTCTGACCTCTCCCTGCCTTTGCACATATTGTTTCTTCATCTGGAATGTTCTTCCCTTGCTCTGCCTGGGGACCTCTAGCTATCCTTCAAGTCCCAGTTGAAATGCATCAGCCACTCGATTCTCAGCCATTTAATTCTCATCCCTTCCTCTGTTTCCTGGGTGGTAGTTACTTGTTTGCTGGTCTCGCCTAGTGCTGTTGGTAAAGGCAAGGACCATGCCATGTTTTGAGTTTCTTTTTTTTGTTGTGGTACGCGGGCCTCTCACTGTTGTGGCCTCTCCCATTGTGGAGCACAGGCTCCGGACGCGCAGGCTCAGCAGCCATGGCTCATGGGCCTAGCCGGTCTGCAGCATGTGGGATCTTCCCAGACCGGGGCACGAACCCGTGTCCCCTGCATCGGCAGGCGGACTCTCAACCACTGCGCCACCAGGGAAACCCTCTTTTTTTTTTTTTTAATTAAAAAAATTTTTTTTGGCTGCACTGTGCAGCATGCGGGCTCTTAATTCCCCGACCAGAGATCGAACCCACACACCCTGCAGTGGAAGCTCGGAGTCTTAACCACTGGACTGCCAGGAAAGTCCCCTGTGTTTGTTTTTCTTTCGAACGCCTGTAACAGAGCTTGGCTCAGAAAGGCCTGTTATGTTCACTCTTTTATAGACTTTGCTTGCAGTTAATCCTTATTAAACATCAATTTCTTAATATGCCTTATAATTTCCCATTATTGTCATATTCAGCTTTTTACAAAAATTTATTATTTATTTATTTGTTTGTTTTGGCTGCTCTGGGTCTTCATTGTGGCATGTGGGCTCTTTGTTGCAGTGCACAGGCTTCTCTAGTTTCGGCGTACGGGCTCTCTGGTTGTGGTGCAAGGGATCTAGAGCATGCGGGCTCAGTAGTTGTGGCGTGCGGGCTTAGTTGTGGTATGTGGGATCTTAGTTTCCTGACCAGGGATCAAACCCAGGCCCCCTGCATTGGCAGCGCAGAGTCTTAACCACTGGACCACCAGGGAAATCCCATATTCAGCTTTTAACAGCAATATAATTCCTCTATAACTAAAGCTTAAAAATAATGAAAAGTTTGATAACAACTCACATCCATTGTGATTCTTAGATTTGTCTTGAATGAGGTGAGTACCACGTAACACGCTGGTGATGTTATCTGCTCTTTTTTTCCCCTACTCCCAACATTGATGCGACCCCATTTAAATTAAGAATGCCATCGGGGCAGATTTCAGAAGATCCATACATGTCTTAGCGTAAAGAAACCATGATCAAAAAGAGGTTGACTGACTCTGGAGGAATAAAGCAGAACAAAAAGATTAGTAAAACTTACACTTCGGAATTCAAATAGAATTTCTCTCTTTATAAATAAGTTGATTATGGGAAACGAAAGACACTTAAAGGAAACAAGCCTCATAGAACTCTGGTTAAACCTGAAAATAATTTTCCCCCATCAATTTCACATATGTTTTTTATTTTTCCATTACAACAGCTGCCTTTGGGGCAGCTAGAATAAATTCTAGAAGAAATGTGCGAAGGAGCCCGGTTACCAATCTGATGTAGGGTGGATGGTTTACTTTTCTTTCTGCCTACACAGCAACCTATGCTTCAGGACTGAAATGCTGCAAAAATGCTGGGCAGTGCTTTCCAGCCCAACCACATAACCACTCCATTCATGAGTGGAGAGGTTCTGTGTTGGAACATGCTCAGCTTACAGACCTGGGGGCTGCGTCCCTGGGCCCACATTTCAGAGCAGTGTAAACAGCTGAAGTGGCCACCTTTGTAGATACCACTCCCAGGTTTTAAAAAGACTAAGGTTTTACCTCCTCTCACCAGTTTCAGGCTATACGTAGAGAACTAGGTACCTGCTTTCCCCACAGCTCGTGCACTGGCAAAAGGCCAAAGAGAATGTAAGGTAACCTTGGGAATAAGAGCCTTGAATTACTGCAGCAAATTGTCGTCCTCATCACAGTAAAGGAGAGTGGAGGTGAAGGAGGAAGGGAGATGACAGCTCCCGATGAGGTTGGTTTGCATTTATGCAGTTCAAACTGAATTACAACACGTACCATCAGAAGGCAAATCTCCAGGAAACAACCCACAGCACAGCCATCCACTTGGACTGAGGGTCATCTTGGACCCAGGAATCAGTTTAGAATCACAGACGATAGAACTAAGGGGTAACTAAGTTACCCCTTGAACGATGTGGGACTTAGGTGCGCCCCTCTGGCGCAGCTGAAAATCCACATTTAATTTTACAGTCCATCCTCCTATTCGCGGTTCCTCTGTACCCGCGGGCTCCTCATCTGCGGGTTCCACCAACCTGGGATCGTGTGATCCTATAGTAGTTTTTGAAAAAAAAGTCCACATATAACTGGGCTTGCGCAGCAGTTCGAACCCGTGTTACTCAAGGGTCAACTGTACAATGGAATTTCACAATTAGCCTACAGGTGGGAAAACAGGGTGATTTCTCTGAAGTCATACTTAGGAAGGGCGGGGTTGGGCTGCCTACACCACGCGGCCGTTATGGGTGGGTAGGACGTGCTGGGTGTTTCCTTTCTCAGACCCGTCCCACCCTTCTACGCTCTGTTCCGTCACGCTGGGACTGGGCCCTGCAAGCCCCGTGGCCTATCCTCCCCTGCTGGCCAGCTGGGTGCTGATAAGCAGGCAGTGGTGGGAGAGTGGAATGCAGGAAGAGGACAGAAGTGACTTGCTTCCTTTTTCTAGCTCCTGTCAGTGTCCTGGCAGCAACAGAGGACCGCGTGGCTTCACTTTCCAGATTCCTTTGGTAGCCCCAGCACCGGCCACGGTGTCCCCTCAGGAGTGTCAGCCCTAGTGGCTGTAACCCCCTTAGCGGTGTACACGCCTGTGTCCCATCCCAATCAGAGGTTTGAGTACTAGCCATTAGGTGGGTGTCTCCTTCCCCACCAGAGCACTGGTGTGGCATCTCCTCCAGAGATGTGAGGACCTCTCCTCTGGGCTCCCGGGTTACAGGAACGCTACTTTATCCTAGGGGTGGTAGCTGCTTCCTGAATTATTCATATCTGCTACCTCAAGGTCCTTTTTTTGCTACTTCAGCCTTCTTGTATTAACTCACCTCTGACGTGACACCCACCATGGTTTTCTTCCTGGACCCTGCCTGATGCAGTACTTGGTATTAAGAGTGTTTGTCATACCATCTTTGGAACACGTATGTCTTGCTGAAACATCTATGGCATTTACTACTTCCTGCCCAACAGATCCAATGTCATGGGCCAATGTGACGTTCTGAGGGGAGTGAAGACACTCAAGATCTCTGCAGACTAGATCATGGCAAGAACATGGTCTAGACATGGACGTAGCCGGAATATAACGCTGATCTCTTAACGGCTGTGACTTCTTTCCTCCCCAGTTATTCCATTTAGATCTTAATATGTGAGAATTAGTGTGAATTCACTTTATCAACAAGAACGAGATCTGTAAATTTAAAGTCAATGCCATTCTCTAGCAGCATCTGCTTAAGTGGAAATAAGAGATCTGGAAACTCTGAACTCTCCACTAGATGGCAATCATTACACAAATTTGTGTTAGCCTCCCGTGACGCTAGTGGCCAACAAATGTATTAACAGTCCAATTTTATTGATCATAAGCAACTGACAAGTTGGGAGTGGGCCGAAGGTACGACACTGGTTTGGTGTGAGGCTGTTTTTGAGTCTTTCATTCACTGACTTGTGGCAGAGATTGCTAGTTGTCCCCAAACATACTAGTTAGCATAGGCTGGGTTATGTTGCAGCAACAAATTAGCTCCAAATAAATCCCGATGATTTGACACATTTCACATTGCATGCAGATGGGTAGGGCAATTCCACCCAGTCTCTTGGGGATCCAGGCTGATGGAGACTCCAGGATCTTAGAGCTGCTTCACCCAGAACCCGTGGCTTTCTTGGTTGCTGGGGCGGGAAGAGGTACTGCAGAACTGCATGTCGTCTTTTCACATGTCACTTCCTTTCATAGCCAACTGGCTAGAACTAGTCATGTGGTCTCACTAGAGGTCATCTTCCTGCCCAGAGGGGAGGAGAATAGGATCTAATAACGTCTAACCACACCCTGTATCTACTCTTCTTCAACAGCAATAGAGCTCCAGGTGTTAGCTGGGCACGTGGCTGTCCCCCTATCCAAGATTACATTTCTAAAGCTAAGTGGCTAAATTGTGGCCAATGGATGTAAAGTGAACTGCAGGAAGTGTCCTCAAGAAGAAGTGTACCTTTCTTTTCTTTCTTCATCCTGCCTGCTGGCTAGTATGTAGACACAACGGCTGGGGCTCCAGCAGCTCTCCTGGACTTTGCAGTGAACTCGGAAATGGAAGCCAAGCCTGAAGGAAGAACTACCTGGAAGGAAACTTGGTCCCTAACCCCTTGGAGAGCCATACCAACTCTGGACTATCTGCAGACTTCCTGTATATGAGGGATGAACTTGTATCTTTCTTAAGCTGCTGTTATTTGGGGGTTTTTCTCCTACTTGCAGCTGAATTTAATCCTTGCTAATATGGGTGCCCCAGTGCAGAGTCTGTTACGGTTTCTTTTCCCAGTAAGTAACATCCCTCCTCCTCTTCCACGTTCAGAATGAACTGATAGACACGCAGGTCTGAGAGACGGATATCAGATATTAATAAAGTATCTCTACCATTATTAATAAAGCTGACTGGAGACATGGCTTTAGATTAGTAGACAAAGGCTGTGGCAATTTCCTAAAGTCAGACAACAATGAAGTAGACTCCTCCTTTCACGGATGATTTTTCTGTAGCCTGCAACGCTGTTTGCTAGCATTTTACCCACAGCGGAACGTCTTTCAAAATTGGCATCAAGCCTCTCAAACCCTGCTGCTGCTTTATCAACTACATCTGTCATATTCTCAATCCTCTGGTGTCATTTCAACCATCTTCACAGCATCTTCACCGGGATTAGATTCCAACTCAAGAAACCACTTTCTTGGTTCATCAATAAGAAGCAACTCCTCATCTGTTCAAGTTTTATATTTATAACAAACATAATAATAACGAAAACATTTGAAATATTACAAGAATTACCAAAATGCGACACAGAGATATGAAATGAGCAAACGCTATTGGGAAAATAGCGCCTACAGACTTGCTGGACACAGGGTGGCCACAAACCTTCAATTTTTAAAAATCACAGCATCTGCGAAGCACAATAAAATGAGGTACGCCTGTATGCACAGAGAGATGGGTAGTGCTGTTCAGGGCAGAGTGGGGGAGGAAGAACCCTGGACGCTAGTTCTGGGGATGCGTACCTTAGCAGCTGTAAAAAGAAGAGACCAACACCAGCAGTTGGAGTGACAGGAGAGATTAATTTATGTCACACGTCTACAGTTCACAAAGGACTTTCGTTTACATGATCTCATTTTACTCTCAGAGCGATATGCAAAGTAGAACATTTGTCACATTTCACAAGTAAGGAACTGCAGCTTAGAAAGATGTTATCACCTGTGTCCATGCTTTCTTTGTTGGTTTTGGGGGCACCGCCTTCTTTAGTTGTTTATTTTCCCTTCCTCTCATTATTCCTTCTCGGGAAAAGCCTTTTCTTCTGTGTTTCCCCCTAAAATAAGTGTTAATGGGCCTCTCCCTCTCTGCTGTACCCTCTCATTAGGTGACCTCATCCACTCTCATGTTTAGCCATCACATACGACCGACAGCTGCCAAGTCTACAAGGCAGAGCCTGGACCTCTGCACGGAGCCCCTGATCTCCACACCCCGCTTCTGCTGAACTCTCAGGTTCACCACACGCGCCCAAGAGGAGCAGCACGGCAAGCAGGCCTGGGCCGACAGAGGCAGCCGGCGCGGTCTGCGAGGAGGGGAGAGGCTGGAGCTCAGCAGAGGGACGGGACCGGCGAAAGCCGCTGGAGCTCAGAGGTGTGCCAGTCCTCGATGCTCAGCATTATTTTTCAGTACTTTGATTTTTGATTCCTATGCTAACTCTTTACACATGGTCTTAATTTCACGTTGCTTCAATTCTTTCTTTGAAAGCAAGAGAAGTTTAAAATATGAATTTGAATGACATAAAACCCTTGTACGTTATATAAGCCGAGCATTATTCATCTAATTTGACCGTTCACTCACTCACTCACTCACTGATTTGTTCAAACACTTACTGAGCACTTTTTATGTGCTAGGTGTGGTGCAAGTCGCTGGGTTTAACAATGATTAAGACAAAGTCCCTCAAGGAGCTCACAGTCTAATGGTAAACTACTGAGTAAACTGAGGCACAGAGTGGTAAATGACTTACCCAATGAGGTAGAAATAGCTAGGTACTTGGAAACATGGGACTAGAGCTAAAGAGAGGGCAGGGGACCACTAACTCATCGTAAGTAAACCCCTTTGATTGAAGGGCAAGGCTGCATACAGAAACATATTACAAAACCTGCTTGCAAAAAAGGTTAAAATAGTTTCCAATTCTCATCATGATTGAATTCATGTTTTGCAAGGAATTAAGCCATAACCTGATGGCATTTGTACACTCGCCCCTAAAGCTTGGAGCATGCCACCAGTCTGTTCAGACACAATGCCTCTGTAGGGAGCCTGAAGTCCAATTTTAGCGCTGGGAACCGGACTGAAATACCTTCATTAGATCCATGAACTTTAAATGTATAGCACATTTATGATACTTCTACATGTAGAAGTTTGGAAAAAACTCTCCTCTAACCCTCATTCAGAGGATTCTAATAAGTTATAGATACCACAGAAATTAGAGAATATGTCTGTTACTTTCCATATATACATTATTTTGGCTGTACAAAGGTGAAAAGTTTCACTTCGACGTATTTCATAAGTGATCTAAACATTATACAAATATATACAAAGACATCATGTCCAGATGCGTGCGTACACCCATCCATTGCAGACATGAACCCGTGTAAGGCAATTTCTTTTGTGATAATGACACATGATCCATGCAGCAAAGGGCAAGGTCCACTAAAAACTGTCCATCCAGCCTGCCTGTCTGTTTCAGTGATACTCTGGGTGATTTAGTAATTTCAGTAGGCAAGATGTCTATTTCACTGACAAAAAGCAGTGAATAATTATAAAAAGAGTTGTTTTCAAATGAAGAAACCATAATTATCCAGCAATCTAAGTAGTGGACTACTCGAAGGTACTCCTGGCCTTACTGCTGCTACTGAGAATGAGAAAATGTCTGGGATGATTTATTGCTCTGAGAATCACATCTAATGCATAATTCATCCACACAGGATGTCCCCAAAAGACTCAATGCACGAATCCTCAAATGCCATCAATTGCTCACTTCAAGCAGTTCTTCACTTTGCTGTGGAGGATTTTCTTCTGAAAAATAACGAGCACAAGAGAAACCCTCCTAAGTGAAGGTATGAAAGGCAGACCGGTAATAGAACATACAATTCAAGTGCTTAAAAAAAAATAGGAAGACCTCGGTCACGAAGCATATTCTTACGTTAATGGCATAAGGCTAATGTTTTGAGTCTCCCAAGAATAAACTAGAACTCAAGCATGTGCCTGAGAGGCCAGGTCAGAGCATGCAAACAGCCTTCTCTACAGAGACCACACTCTGGGACCAACTACAATTCTAAGTTTTCACGCTGTCAAAACTACACAGAAACAGTCTAAACTACAGTTCAGAATTACCTTGTAATTTTTTAACTCATGTTTTTGTAGCTAGGAAGAGTAAAAATACCTGTAAGGCCATAATATTCATTTATAAAACTCTATCTAGGGGTGGGATAGGGAGGGTGGGAGGGAGAGAGACGCAAGAGGGAAGGGATATGGGAACAGATGTATATGTATAACTGATTCACTTTGTTATAAAGCAGAAACTAATAAAAAAAAGCCTATATGAGGGCTAATAAAAAAACTCTATTTTAAAAATCATTAAAACCTTAAATTTTCCTATCACAAGATTAGTGCACTTACCTTTCTCAGGGGCGGGCTGTTCTGGATGCTTGCTTTCAGATGAAGAGGCACCAACACCGTCCGACACGTTACTGCTTGAGTGGCCCTGCTCCACTTCACATAAATAAACATCGATAGGCCCTTGAGTGCTCCTGATATGGACTGTGATAGAATCCTAGCAAAAGACACAGAAAACATCTAGATGAATGAGAGAATTCACTGATCATATTTGTTCACTTACTAGAACTGTAAAAGTTTCAAGGGACACTTTTGAAAATTCTCATTCAAGTAGTTTCCTTTCTATCACATATTTGAGAAAATCACGTATTTATTAGTTAGCTTGAGTCACAGGAAACCACTGGCCAATTCACACAGTTAACACAGCTACTTGATTGTGCAGCAACGGTTTCAGAGCCAGGAGGGGACCACCTCAGCATTCAGGAGCCCATCTTTCTCTACTCAAGACTTGACCCGTTTAAGAAGTCTGTACTTGAGACTCAAAGATCAGTATTTTGGCGACAAAGAAATCTACAACACCCCGCAGACTCAAATGATAAGGCTGTGTTAAGATTTCAGACCACTGAAGAGGTACTGAGCTAAATGAAAGGACCATTCTTCCATCCACTTGAAAAAGAGGATGAGATCAAGACAAAATATACCTCTTGTAATTTAAAACATTAAAACCCAAAAGATATTAGGAAATTGGGTACTTCTACTGAGAATTATGCTAAACTCGTAAGGAACAGTCCCGGTTATACATGATTCTTTGTTGTTTTGATGTGAGCGGGTTCAACTGTAAAGTCAAGGTTATTTTCTCCCCTCTCCTGTGGTCGGGCCTGGGCTTGGTACCAGATGCCCCTGCTCTACACCACCCTGTGATCTCACAGCAGAGGGGCTCCCAACCTCAAGTGCCACCTTCCACAGCTTCCCGGCAGCAGGCAGGTACGCTGAAGAACATCTGCTCAGCTCCTAGACGGGCAGGCCAGGTCTTGTTTGAACGGTACACGTTGTGCAATTCGATAGATACTTCTGGGCAATAAAGGAAACCACTAAGCTGCCCAGAAGTGGCAGCTGAGGACCTCGCAGTCCACTCAGTCAGGGGCTGCCCACGTTTCTGTGCAGGGCGAGGTAATATTGTTGACTTTGTGAGCCATGCCATCCTTCTCATAACCACACAACTGCCATTCTAGAGTGAAAGCAGTCAGAGACACAATCTAAACGAATGGGCACGTGGTTGTGTCCCAAAACAATTATTTACAAAGACCCAGCAGGCTGGATTTGACCCAAAGGCTAGTCCATCTCCACTGGGACTAGATCCCCAGATCTCCCTGGAATCGGACTCTGTGTCTATCGGTCCCGCTGTCTTTCCTTATGGCTGAGAATGGCTACCAAGAGGGCCCACGTTCCTCAGCTTTTAAATGGGATCTAAGAGACATCTTGGGCATGATGGAAGGCTCAGCAAGATTTGGCAGTTACAGCCTGAAGCAGTTCACAGCACAGGGAAAAAACCAAAAGCCCGTCAGCCACTGCAGGATGGACTATCATGCCCCAAAGGAAGGATGTACTGAAAGATTAGTAATTATGCGTGAACGTGAATATGCGAAATGATTCATATTAGATATAAATGTTCCTTAGGAGACTCGGAATGTATCTAAATCTAAATAAAACAACTAGGAAGCATCACCAAGAAGTCACAATTTGAGTGTGACTGGAATAAACGAAAGCTGTTCCTTAATCCAACTGTAATACACTGTCAAGTAGCAACTGGGGTCTCACATGGGCAGTGGTCTTCTGGGGATAAAAGGAAAGGTGGGTGGTGAGAAGTTCTTCACGATGAGGGAGTTAAGTCCCTATCGCAATGATGTGATGACTTCAGCAGTGATAGTTCTCTCAGGCTGTCAGCACTTGGTCTGTCCTAAGAATGGTCACACTCCTTCATTCTGATTCCACCCTTACCACGCAACCTTCTGATGACAAGTATCTTTCAATACAAACTTTCCTACAAGCAGCTGACAGCTGATGGTCTTTTCGTTTACAAAGCAATTTTACATTTCATTTTAAATGTATAATTCAGTGTTCTCTTTTATTCAGTCTTTTATGAATTTGGTGAGTGAGTTAATTCCCTAGAGCCCTCGCTGACACTGAATCTCAACACTGAGGCAGTCCTCGGTGATTCCTCTAAGAGGCATGAGAGTACAACGGTTAAGAACAAACTGTGAACCCAAACTATCTGGGCTTGAATTGTGGTTCTGTCACTTACTGTGCGATGGTGAGGAAGTTAACTAATCTTTCTGTGCTTCAGTTCCTCATCTTTAAAAGGATAATAATCAGGACTACCGCGTTTGTTGTGTTACGCAAAACAACGCAGAATGTGTAAAGTGCCTCAAGCTATATCAGGTAGGCAGCTACCACGCACACACTGGTGATAAGGCGCTGGGACTGCAATAAAGCACAGCCTAAGCAGCTGGCCTGCCTCCCTTTAAGCCTTCTTAAAAATGCAAAGCTACCTACTTCTCTGGGCGCTGGAACATCCAACCTGGTTTCTGCCGGAGCCTTAACTGCAATTACAATCTGTTCATGGAAGGCTTGAATGCTATGAATATCTTGATACGTCACATATGCTAGTGTGAAAATCAGTCAAGGGTCTCTAAGCAGAGTGGGGAGATAATTTATCTCTTACAATACATGAATCCAAGTGTAATCTTAGAATATCATTAGTTTTTATGGGATACAAACTCACAATTAAGGAAAGCAGTCAGGAAAAAATTATTTCATATATAATTCTTATTATTTCATAAACAATTCTTAAGATTTTATAAAGTGTTTTACAATATTTATAACTTGAAGAATCCCTTTAAACTATACTATTGTGATGACGACACTTTCTGGAGAAAAATATTAATGAAGTCTGGACCTCTAAAACAAACACAACCCATGAAGGTATCAAACCTCCCCCCGCCCTTCCCTATGCATTGTGAGATCTTACTGTGAGAACCTTTGGGAAAAAATATTCAGTTTTGATGAGAATCTCCTAAAATGTAAGGTGGAAAGAATCGGTAAGAAGTAGACACAACTTAAGAGAACCAGTTTTTCAGGACTATCATGTACTCATGGGATTTCCCTCATCCAAAATTATTTTCCATCTCACTACCTGAATTTTTCTCATCTTCTTTTATTGTGTTGCCTGAAATTTTTACCAGTTACATGATTTACTGGGTTTCCCCAGCATTCTTTTTTTTTTTTTTTCTTATTCCACACATCTTTTGATTGAGTGCAGTAATAGCATTTACCTTCCTTCTAATAACTGTATTGTGGAAACAGGAGTTTTGACTGGGGTAGAATCTAAGTAAACTTGAAGCACGGAACAGCTCAGAATCAGCAACACCTCAGAAAGGTGTTTGCCCGTTCCGTGTGGGGAACAGGGCAGCCAAACAGTCTAGGAGACCCGGGAGGAGATCAGTACCAAAGACAAATCTCCCCCTCTGGTCCCAGAGACACTGAACTTAGGAGCAGTACGACATTCAGCTGCATGTCATGCTTTGTGGACTAGAATGGCAGTTTAAGTACCATTTCTACGGCAATTCACTCACTTCTAAAGGTCTTATTTTGTATCTTAAATATATTAATTAATCCCCAAGCTGACCCTACCAGATGAAGTAATGTGCTTTGGAAGGAGAATTTTTTTAAAGGCACAGAGTTAAAGGATATCTTTCATTTTCTTTGTCGTCTGTTAACTTGAACAACTGCTGAGCACAATCCTTAATTAACTCATCCAGAGCATCTTCCATCGCCGATAAATCAGAAAGTTCCTCCTGCAGCTTCTTCTGTTGGGGCACTGCTCCAAAATTGCTCAGATCAGACCCTCTTTAAAAGAAAAAGATCACCATCAATAACATCTAGGAGATTACAAAAAAATACAAGTTAGGTTACTGGAACGTCTCCAAACGTTGACACCAGGTGTTTCCCACAATGACAGAAACCAGGTGCGGAACTGCAGTCCTCCCTCCCATCATTCTAGACAACCATTATTTCTCCTGGTTTTTGTCCCCATTTCTATTCCCTTACACAGAGACTTTAAAAACAAAACCAACATCATACCCCTGTGGAAATTAGGAGTAGCAGGGAAAGCTTAATGCAGTTTAATGAGCAGTGAACTGAGTCAGTAACACCCAGTTTCAGCCCAGCTCTACTTCTCACATGACTTTTGACAAGTTATGATCTTTTAATCCTTTAGTTCTTACATATGAAAAACAAGATGTACTGGCCAAATGACAGTTCCCCTGCTAAAATTCTGTAAGTCTTTATTTTTTCCCCACTGTGCATATTCTATCCAGTTCTATCTGAATATAATGATCATTTTTTAAAGATATATTTTCTTTATTACTGTTTACCCCAATCTGACATGACCTGAGCAACAACCAAGATTCATTCTTTTCTTCAATTTTTATAGAAAATAAAAAGTGAAAAGGCTGTTACCACTTTACCTTTCTTTCACTTGCTAGTTCTCAAATCTGATTCTAATTAGTGATTCGGAACACAATCTGATATTAACCCCTAAAATGTTAATGTCATTTAGCAAACATGTTCAAATTAGAATCCAATTTGCATTTCTGTAATATTGAAAAATAACATCCTTTATGAATCCCTTTCCTCTAAGAGCTAAGTTAATTACTTAGAATCATTTAATGATCTTTGTTGGTAGATTTTTCATTTGCCTGAAAGGTCTTTATGTACTTATATGCTGGAACTGTTTCTTACTGATCCAAAATACTTGCCTATTGCGAGTATAACAGCCTTCTTCCTGTGTGCGTTCCCTGCACACGTGCACGCGTGGACACGCACACACACACCTACATTTATACCATAAAGTCTTCTTTCCATGAGATCCCTCCTATGTTATGTTAAGTCTTTAGCTATTGACTTTTAGATAGTAAGTCTCCTGATTTTTTTTTTTTTACATTCAGGGCATTGTGTTTCGAAGTATGATACACACCATAATCACTTGGGGTAGTTGTTAAGAAGGTAGGTATCTGTCTTCTCCCAGAACTGAATTACAACCCCTGAGGAGGGAGGCATCTAAGTGTTTATTACACTACAGTGCAAGAACCACTGTTTTACAGCCTTAACTGATTTCCCCCGATGTCAATAATCAATTAGAACTGAAGAAATATTTTTTAAAAAAATTCCTATACAAATCAGATGTTCCCTTATCTTGAAAAGTGAAATTCTTAAAACTAATCATGACTCCACTTAACTTTTCCATAATATTGGAATGATATTCTATGTCTATGGCTTTTAACTGGTACCAAGTAGGAAAAAAACATTGCTAGTAACTAGTTTGTTTTAAGCACAGTATTGTCACTTAATAAGAAGGGGGGGGGCTTCCCTGGTGGCGCAGTGGTTGAGAGTCCGCCTGCCGATGCAGGGGACACGGGTTCGTGCCCCGGTCCGGGAAGATCCCACATGCCGCAGAGCGGCTGGGCCCGTGAGCCATGGCCGCTGAGCCTGTGCGTCCGGAGCCTGTGCTCCGCAACGGGAGAGGCCACAACAGTGAGAGGCCCGCAAAAAAAAAAAAAAAAAAAAGAAGGGGGAAAAAAAAAAGAAGAAAAGTTTGAAAACAACTCACATCCATCGAATATGGTTCTTAGACTTTTTTTCAACCAGATCAATTCCATCCAAAACATTGGTGATGTCATACACTCTTCGTTTTCGTACTCCTAGTTTTGTTGCAACCTTGTTTAAGTCAAGAATACCCCCAGGAGCAGATCTGACAAGATCCATAAATTTTCGAGTTAAATAAACCAGTGATACATCAAAACGAGGTCTCTTCACTTTTAGAGCTTCTGGGAAACAAAACAAACACAATTCACAAAATTTAAAACAGCATTTCTAAAAAAACAAATAAATAAATAATACAAAAACCCCCAGCATTTCTTTCTCAACTCATTAAAAAAAACCATTTATTTATTCTTGATCAGTAAGCACAGACACCTACAGATATTCTACACACTGACCAAATCATAGTTAATTTTTACGAAATCGATTTCTCAAACTGGATAAAAGTTTATTAGCCTATTGCAGGTAAACAAAGGCTTTAGACTTAAAGGAGTGTTTGAAATATGCAACCAGTTTCCACTGAATATGTGAATTTAAAAGGCATCATGGCACCATATCAGACACGAAGTGGTGAGTCCGCACTTGCATCCACACCACTATCTGGAATAGGATTAGAAATGAATTTTAAAATTAAATTTCTCATTTGGTCTTCAAGTAAAGAAATTCTTTAGAAAGCAAAGTTAGAGAATTGGCTTTAAAATAAAAAATGTTTAAAATGTTCCTATACACGTCACAGTGTTACCCTGTCTGATGAAGTTCAGAAAGAGCTCCAGTTAGTCTTCTGATCAGGAGGATTGTGATGTCCTACCTTGAGGAAAAGTGGCGTAACTGTTTTTTAAAATATTCACTACCCTGTATTAACTTAAGTAAATGAAGGGGGAAAACTGAATATTATCATTCTTTTCATCTTTCCCTATTTGATACTAGGAAAAAAAGTTCTTATGGTTTAGTGTGCAGAGGAAATACTTCTATGAATAATTTAGTTGTCCTTCTGGTGTGGAGTATATGATTACTCTTTTTTTCTACTTCATGGCACACCACAGTATGCTTCAAAAGAAACAGTCATCCTATCTTCAGTCAAAAATGCCCTTATCCAGAACCTCGACAATGTCATATTCAGTTTAAAGAGCACTGGTGGTTACTGCAAGAAACAAAAGTACAGATTTTATAATGTAAATGTCTTCCATGTGGAGACTACTCCTATACTTAAGATTAAACAGGATTAAAGAGGAATTAAACTTTTTTAAAAAATGGAGGCAGAAGATAGTCACAATTCTACAACATATCTTGGAAGATTACAAATGAGAAACTCTGACTTTAAAAACATTTACATTTGACCCTTGAACAACGCAGGAGTTAACCTGCGTATAATTTATCGTGGTCCTCCGTATCTGTGGATTCAATCAACCAGACCATTTAGTACTGCAGTCTTTACTACTGAAAAATATCCTCATCTAAGTGAACCTGCAGAGTTCAAACCCTGTTATTCAAGGGTCAACTGTAATGATACTAAATTACTAACAAGACATGGTCTTATAAGTTCAGGATAAGTATATTCCTATCATGCCAGCCATTTTATAAAGAACAGATATTAATTGAACACCTATAACGTGACAGTTGCTGAAGGGACAGAAACATGATTAAAATGGTCTCCAGAACAAAGGCGTTCCGTGTTCCACAGTCTGGAAGGAACTCTACCCAAAACCCTGAGATGAGTGTGCCAGAGGGATTCAAAGTTACATAAGATGAAATAAAACCTTAACTGGAGTAGGAAACAGGGGAGGCCTCCTAACAGGCGTGTGCTGGGAACAGAGCATAGAAGGATGGACAGGAAGGTGGAGGGCGATGTGGGTGAGTGAGGCAGAGGAAACAGCAGAGCCCCGTGTGAGAACATGGCGTTTGTAGGGAATCCACAGCTGTACAGCGTTTGCGATGGAGAAGGGGGCTGAGTGCTAGGCGATGAGGCTGCAAAGTGGAGCAGGAAGTGGCCATCGAGGGCCTTGCGCATCTGTCTGTCCGTTCTCTGCCTTGTTTCTTAATTGAATTTAATAGAAATAAATAAATGAGGAGTCAGGGTTTTCTCCATATGTAACAGAGCATCACTGCAGAAGTTTAGGTTGAGTGATACCATCATCTAATCTCTGTATTAGAAAGATCACACGGGCAGTAGAACGGAAGAGGGGAGGGGGTGGAAGAGCCTGGAGCCGATGGCTGACTTAGATGGCTGGGCCACTGCTTCCTGCCCGAGAAGCAGCAGCCTGACCCGTGGGTAAGACCGTGGGCTCAAGTCTGAGCATGGGCTTGAATCCTGACTGAGCAAGTTACTAAAATCTCCGGGCATCAGTTTACTCATCTATCAAATGGGAATAATCATCCAAACCTGAATTTTGAAAGGTTGTTGTGATAATCCATGCAAAGAGCTTAATACAGGCCAGGCACTGTACAAGCTCAATCAACGTGAGACATAAGTGTAAGTTGGTGGTGTGCGGCAGACGAAGGAAACGCTTCCAGAGTAAAACTGGCCAAACCTGGGGGCCAGATACAGGTGGGACTGTGGCCGGGCCGGGGAGAAATGAAGGCTGAGGTTATGGTTCCTCGTGGGCACCGACGCACCACCTACCCACCGAGATTAGCACCAAATTAAGAAGAAACGGGGGTGGGGCCATTTGTCATAACAATTTTCAGAAAGACAGGGAACTACCTGACTGACTCTGAACACTGATCCACGGCAGAAGCAGATGGGAAGGGCACAGGGAATCAAAGGAAGCCAGGAAGGCCAAAGACTGTCCACACGCTTGCTGCCAAACTGCCTTCAGTTCTGCTTGCGGTGACAACTGCTCTCACAGAACTCTGGGAAAATACCCCGACAGAGACCATTCTGTTTTAAAAATGACATTTCCAAAGCAATGGAGAATAAACTGGCATTTGTGCACATTAACAGCCCACAACCTCAGGAATTTTTGCTGAAATTCCAAGCTTTACATTTCAGTGTACAAATAATGCATTTTAAGTTACTCATCAACTCGTGTACATTTAAAATAAATCACTTAAATCATATGAAGTTCAAACTACAAAACCTAAAACCGATTTGGGAATCAAATCAACTTACTTCTCATGGACACATATTGTACATTATCTTCTAAATTAATCCTTATTTTTGATGGCTGGAAAAAAGAAGATACATTTAAACTTGGTAATTTAAATACAAGCAAATCAATAGCAAAAAATAAAAGCAGAATTGTTAATAATTATTGCCCATCTCTAGTTTATAGCGGCACAGTGGTTAATCTTCTTTATATGAACTAACGTGCGTGCATAAGGGGCCTTGTTTACAGATTAAAGGGGCCAAAAAGGGTAAAAAAAAAAAAAAAAAGCAGAAACAATGCAAATGAACAACATTTTTCTGGATAATATAAAAGTTTGTCTTTTTTTTCACCATGGAGTAATAATTTTGGTGTGAGAAAACCAGTCTTCCTTCTAAACTATATCTACTCTAACTGTAATCACATCTGACAATGTTCATCGACTTGAATTTCTGAAACTGCACAGGCCTCCATAAGTATGGAAGCAGTAGTTAAAGAGACGGCGGGGGGGGGGGGGCGGGGGGATGGAATGGTGCAGGGGGAGGGGGGGAATATGAGACTTTATTACTAAGTAGACATTCACCTATCAACTGTATCAGGTACTGAGGATAAAAAGCAATACCGAGAGGATCAGGACACTGTCCCTGACTCTGGAAAGCGCAGTAGAGATCTAAGAGATGTCCAAACTGACAAATGCTCACTCCTTGCTAATTAAGAGAGAGTGGCTCCAAGAAAAGTGCTCACAAACTTTCACAGGCAGCCATGCATTCCCGTGATAATTAATGTAAAAACAGCATTTCTAATCATGGAAAATAATGCATGCTACATAACTAGAGACTTTGGTATTAAGATTCATAAAAAAATTCTTTTAAATTCCTGAGATGACCAGGAAATTAGTAGTAGCTCCACTATCAATGCTCACCATTTTACCAGCTATTTGGAGGCTATGAAAGTTTATATAAACTTGTAGTAATGTCTGCAATATATTTAAAAATTGTTTTTGCAAAAAAATAAATAAAACCTAAGCTAAGGCTAATAAACAGAAATCCATATTGGCCTCTTGCTTAGAATAAAGTATGTATAATGATGCCATGTGTCTCCAGACAAGCTGTGAGCAGGTTTAGCTCCTGTGTAAGTGAAAAAAACTGGCCCCCAAATGGGCCGTAGCAAAACTGGGATAAGTGAATTTCATAAGGTGCTCTAAGAAGGGAAACAACAGTGCTCTGGATGCACCCAGCGAGGGAAATCACAAGGATTCACAGGCAAGGGGACCCCTAGCTGAGCCTTGGAAGACAAGCCAGAATTTGCCAGAACCTGTGGGAGGTTGAGGAGGGAGGAAAAAGAATTCCTAGGGCAGGAAGTGAAATGAACAAAGGTATGGAAATATAAATCACCTGGCACCTTTTGAGAAGCCGCCTGGGTGGCTAGTGCAAAACCAACTTGATACTAAGGCTGGACGGGAATGCTAGCACCACACTCGACACAGAGGACCGTGAAAGTCATGCTACAGAGTCTGGACTTTCTGCTGTAACCAGTGCTGAATCACCACAGATTTCTGAACAAGACACGACGTCGTCCAGCTCATGGTTTAGAAATCTAAGTATGGTGGCAATGCGGCAAAAAGACGGAAGGTGCGGAAGCCTGAAGCTGAGGTGAGCGGCTAAGAAGCTCCCTGCTGGTAGCGTTACGATCTCAGCACAATGATCTCCTTACCATCTATGACAAGGTGACGGCATCTGTCAGCAAGCTAACTTCATATGGAATAAGTCCCCTGAAACAGAATTCCACTGTGACATTAACTTAGCTGTTACACACAAACCTGCTGGGTGCAAAACCAGTTGGGAGAGCCCGTCTTGGGGCAGGGACTCTGCCTGCCAGCTCTCAGCGCAGTGCTGACAGTCACTTGTGAAGACAGCATCCAACAGTGCCACACTGAAGGGTGGTCCTATTCAAGGCAAACACCAGACCAACAGGACCAACTGTCACTGCTATTTTTACTTTCAAGCCTTCTGCTAAAATAGTATGAGATGGAGCTGAACTACTGATGCAAGATTCCTAAGTGAAAAAAAATCCATCCTCATCACACTAATTTGAAACACACATCCACAAATATCCTAAGTTGTTGTAAATATTATGGTCTGTCTATGAGTTTTCTGTTCAGTCCACGATCTGTTACTTATGTATCTGCAGCACACTACTTCAATCACTATAATGTCTGAATAAATCCTGAGAATGCACACAGACAGGGCTAACAGAGCAGCATTCATAGGTGCCTTGCTGCGAACAGGCTTCTGTTCTTAGCTTGGAGCAGCAGGGCGAGTCCTGCACACAGCGCGTAACGGTTTCCAAACACGCTGGCTCCCTATTTGCTCTCTCCACATTCTGCAAGGGCACCTTTCCTGCTCTATACCCCCTCCCTCTGGTCTCCTTATCTGGACTGCTGCTATTCACAGCTTGGCACAGGGATAATACTTCAGTTAGTAACATGAGAAAGTATGACTTCCTTTCCCCTACATTCTATGCTCTAAACCACATATTGGCTCTATTGAGATCTGTGGGAAAACAGACCCTAACAGCACCCATTCGTTTTTTTCCCTTTGAATATAAAAGCGCTATCTCTTTATTTTGGAGGAATCACAATAGCATCATGGCCCCTCAGGGGCAGACATCCCAAATAAAGATCGTATAAATCCTACAGACCTACAATTCTGGAGATTTCCAAAGTGCCCACAGTGATGACACATTCATCTCATTTATACTCAAAATAGTTCTTGGCTTAAGATCGGGTTCAGGACTACCAGAACTTCTTAGATGCTGGGAGATCTCACCCTTATCTGTAACACAGTGTAGGGATATAACCCACTTTCCAAGCTATTGTGAAGATTAAATGACAAATTTTGTAAATTGTAAAAATCCTATGAAAGCATAAGAGACTATTGTTATTGTTTTCCTTTTTGAACCAGAACAGTGCCTGGCACATTCAGGCACTTGGTAAATATTGTTAAACTAATGAACGGAAGAGTGAAATAGGACCTTGTCTGGATGACTTCAACTGACAAACAACAATGAGTATTTACAGACACAGGGGCCCAGGGTGAAGACTCCCTCTCTGGTACACCATCAATAAGGACCCCTGCGAGACTATGAAGCCTCAGTTTCTGTTTTCTGATACAAATTTATCATCTGGAGAGACTCAATCTGACAATCCTGGCAAGCCTTCCCAACTACTCTAACTGGTGAACCACACACACCCAACAGGTAAGCTAGGAGCTTTTCTGGGAGGAAACGGGACTAGATAGGAGTTCTTCTTCTTCTTCTTTTTTTTTGTTTGTTTGTTTGTTTGTTTTTGTGGTACGCGGGCCTCTCACTGTTGTGGCCTCTCCCGTTGTGGAGCACAGGCTCCGGACGCGCAGACTCAGCGGCCATGGCTCACGGGCCCAGCCGCTCCACGGCATGTGGGATCCTCCTGGACCGGGACACGAACCCGTGTCCCCTGCATCGGCAGGCGGACTCTCAACCACTGCGCCACCAGGGAGGCCCAGGAGTTCTTCTTTTTAAATGGCTTTAAAATCAGAATACAGGTTTTCCCACACAAAAGTTAGTGAGCTATTAAAAAAAAAAAAAAAGTAAATGAAATGCCACCCCTGCACTTGGTCCCTTAGAGCAGAACAGGGCACCCTGCCCTGGAGGAGAATGATGAGGCTCGACACCCCTGCAGGGACGAGGAAACTGGAGAGAAGGTGAGCAGAGGGCTGCCGGTCAAGGTGAGGAACGGCCGAGGCCCTTCCCAACAGCAGACTGATCGTGTGAGCACCTTTCAGGGATACCCATTCTCCTTTTATTTTGAAATAATCTCAGCCTTCAGAAAAGGTACAGAAATAGTACCAAGAATTGCCATACACCCTTCACCCAAATCCTTCAAATGCTAACGTTTTACTACATTCGCTTTATCTTTTTTTTTCTATACACACACATAATTTATTTTTTCTGAATCATCTGAGGGTAAACTGCAGACCCCTAAATAATTCAGTGCGTATCTCAAGGACATTCTCTTAGACAACCAGAGTATAACTACCAAGAAGTCTGTTCAAGACTAAGCAGTCTTAAAAAAGTTTGTCAGTAGAAATCTGGACTTTGCTAGTAAGGGTTCAAAAGGAAGGGGAACTTGTTAGAAACTTCAAGAAGGAGGATCCCCGTTATGCTAAGACAGAGCAACACTGTCAACTGCAGATCCGTGGAAAGCAGATGGTAATGAGCCGGGTAACCTAACCGAGGAGATTTCCACACAGTGTTAACGGGGATTGGGTAGTAGGGGAGGGAGAGAGGGAGGGAGAGACAGATGAAGACAGAGACAGAGAGAGACAGAGAGAGGAAAGGACTGTTAAGAGAAAAGAAGCTACGACTTCGTAGCTTTAAAAAAATTCTCAGCCTCTCAAGAAGCTAAAAATTAAGAGAAGACTTCTGAGGAAGACCAAATCAAAGGCACCGCCAGAAAAACCGCATCTAAAGGGGAAAGTGAGACTGAACAATTCTTTTTTTTTTTTTTTTTTTTTTTTGGCGGTACGCGGGCCGCTCTCTGTTGTGGCCTCTCCCGTTGCTGAGCGCAGGTTCCGGACACGCAGGCTCAGCGGCCATGGCTCACGGGCCCAGCCGTTCCGCGGCATGTGGGATCCTCCCGGACCGGGGCACGAACCTGTGTCCCCTGCATCGGCAGGTGGACTCTCAACCACTGTGCCACCAGGGAAGCCCGAGACTGAACAATTCTTGGTGAAGTCCTCAGAGATCAAAGATGGTATTTCAGAGTGCCATTCAGTCACACAAAAGGCCCCTGAAGGAGACTAAGGATGAACCTCACAGATCCTCTCAACCTAAGGACAGGGCCTCTAGGAAGCTGCAGGGTACTGTTCCTAGGCCACCCCAGCAGGAGCCCAAGGTACAGAAGAGTTTATTTCGAAGAAATCTGTGGGTGGGACGCTTGTCTACTGAGTGAACCACAAGATTCACAGGACATCATATAGTTTTTGAGAGAATTACATTGGCAAAATCACTGCCAGCTTGGTCTAAAAGGGATAAAGACAGTTCAAAGTGAAAAGAGGCCACTGGATACCCCCAAATGATGCTGACAGGAAGCAGGCTGAAAAAAGTACTCAGCTACAAATACTGAAGAGATATGACCTTTCATGAAAAAGAAAGACAGGCTCAGATGGTGGAACCATGAGGCCAGAGGGAGAGGTGGGAACATGGAGAACTGTTCCCAGACCTTGAGACCTCGTCAAACAACTTCCCCCATTTACCAGGTGGCATTTCAGAACTGCTCCAGACCAGATGCTCCTCTGTGACCCCTCTCCTTCTCCTTTATGGACAGGACTGTCCACAGCAGTTATCCCAGGTCTGTCCTACCAGTGTACGACGTATGCTGGGGGTGTGTGGGGGGCAGGGGTCAGATAACTTGTCTTTTTAGTTTCACAGGCCTAAAGATCTGGAGGAACTGTACTTGAGGAGCTGTACTTAAAGAACTACACTCAAGGAGCCTGAATTCTTACCTTATTCTGTGAGTACAAAATCTGTTACTTTGAGGCTCACACTGGCCCAGATTAGGGAGTGCTGTTCCTGCACAGGACACTAATGTTTGACCTTCTCAGCATCTTTAGGATGGCAGTCCTCAGAGGAATGCTCCCTCAAACTTCTATGGCACTAACCTGCCCAGGTGCCAGCAGAGATGCTGCTGCTTTGAGTTCTGACAGCCCACCACTGCGGAGGCAGTGGAACTTCTGTTCCTTTAAGGAAGTCACACTGAGGGGCTACGCTCCGGTATTTCCTCAAGACATACCAAGGGACAGCCCAGTAATAGCCAAAGCTCAAGACTGGACGTCCTAGGAAACCTTCCCGTTCAATCCTCAAACTGCTTCTCTCTCTCTCACTTGCTCAAGCCTCTTAGCCTGTCTGTATCTTAGCCGGGAAGAGGCAGTGCCCGCAAACTGAAACCACTAAGGCTGCTCTCAGCGCACACGGCTCTCTATGCACCAGCAGCTCCTGAGGGGCAAGGCAGCACGTTCCAAGTTATTTCACTAGCGCTCCAAGTCCCACATCTAAAAACCTATGCTTTTCAACTTGTGATCTCAAAGGAGAAAGAATAGAATAAAAGGTGAGTTTTAGGGACTAAGATCTTAAACACTGCCTCTAAATTGGTTAAAAATTTCTCTACACAGATGCTTCTTTGTACCAATTGCCTGTTTGGGGGAGTAATATCCCTTTAACAGCTCTCTGGACATACACCTTTTCCCATGGTGACTGCATTCTTGTCACACACTCAAATTTTCCTTGTTTTTCAATGTGCAGACTAAGTTCCATCTTTAATCAGTACCATGTTCTGCCTTCACAGAATTCCAGTTTTCAAGCCATTTGCCCAAGGAACATCAAACACTCAGCCATACACATAACTATTTTTTGCACAGTGTTTAATAATTCACCGTTTACTAAATACTGCCAGTCATTAGCCAATTAAAAAATGCTGAGATAGTGTTTAAATCAGCATTTTACAGCCAGGAAAATAAACACTCATACATTCAAACATTTACAGAGTACCTATTTCATTCATCCAAAAGCTACTTACCAAATATTTTTGCAAGCAGCACGAAATATGCTGGGGATGTAACAATGAAACGAACAGAGTCGCCGCACTCAGGAACCGAAGAGCCACACAGTGCAAAGAGAGAAGTAGGCACAGAGTGCCCTGGGAGCACAAAAGGAGCGCTTAACCAAGTCTTGGGAAGTCAGGAAGGCTTCCGACAAGTGACCTGTAAATCTAGACCTGAAGAACCATGGGAGGTGACAAGGAAAAGTGTGCTTTAAAGGTTTTTTCAAAAGGGGGAGTGCAGATATACAGGGGTCCAAGAGAATATGGAGATATGGAAAATTTAGCAACTATAAGCAGTTCAGGAAAGATAAATCCAGGGGTCTGATTACATAAAGAAGTCTCTCCTCTATCCTGAGAGCACAAGGGAACCATGACAGATTCTTTAAGTCAAATGATGTGATTGGAAATATGTTTGAAAAAGACCATTATGGTTAGTTACTATGTGGAGAATATACAGAAAAATCAAGGGCAAGACGAGAGGCAGGAAAACTGGTTAAGATTACAATCCGGGCGCCCCTGGTGGCACAGTGGTTGAGAGTCCACCTGCCGATGCAGGGGACACGGGTTCCTGCCCCGGTCTGGGAGGATCCCACATGCCGCAGAGCGGCTGGGCCCGTGAGCCATGGCCGCTAAGCCTGCGCATCCGGAGCCTGTGCTCCGCAACGGGAGAGGCCACAACAGTGAGAGGCCTGCGTACTGCAAAAAAAAAAAAAAAAAAAAAAAAAAAATTACAATCCAAAAGATAGACGATGGCTAGAAGTGGCAAGTACTGGTGATTAATTTTAATTAGATAGAATGGAGGGGGTCCGTTTGGAAAAGGCAAGGATGATGCCTAGGATACCAGCCTGGGCAATATGGTGGGTGTGGTACCATTTACTGCGATAGGAGACAGCGAGTTGCTGCTGGCTTAGGCAAGAAGACAATGAATTTCACTTTAGATACATGAGTTTGAAATCTAAGTAGCAATGTCTAGTAGACAGCTGCAAAGCTCTGAGCCAGATTTATAGATTTGGGAGTCATGACATGGTAACTGAAAGTACCGGAGTGAATAAGACTGTCTACACCTTCAAGGGATATGTGTATCTTCTGACATTAAATGCAAAATAAAGTGGTTTTTCCACAGTAAGAGTTTGGAGCTTTTATCAAATTCTCAAAGATTAAGACCACCAATACCAATAGTAACAGAGGTCACGAGAGTGGTGAATGACACCCTGCATGAAGAAACCGTGGAGAAGGTAGAAGATATGAATAAGACCGACATGGAAGGAATGGGAAAAGGAAGAGGAGTTTACAAAAGAGGACAGGAGAGGCCAGATAAGCAGATGGAGCGCTGAGAGTATGTGTCCAGCGGGCCGTTCAAGGGCGAGTGTCCAACATGAGTGAGCGGTCGATCGTGTGGAAACTACAGAAGGTATGGAGTGAGACATCTGCTGGACGCGACTGGCGACCTTGGTTAGAACGTCTCAGAGCTGTGCTTAGGGCAGAGGTCCCCCAGCAGGTGGTAATGACAGGTGAGCAAGCAGACCCAGGACTGCTGACTACTTTTTCAGAAAGCTTGGCTGTGAATGGGGAAGAGATACAGTAGGCGGAAGGGCATACGGAATTTAAGGGAGGGATCTTTCACAATGGAAATGGATTTAGGACGCGTTTTAAGTAGGCGAGAATTTACCACCTGGAGTCAGACACTGCGAGGTTCAACCCAGGCCTGTCTACTCATTAATGACAGGCAAACCACTTAACAGCTCCACGTCTGTTCTGGCAACTGCAAAACAAGAAAAATAAACCCTGAGGACTGCTGTGCGGAATTAAATGAGATGATGCTCATCAACTATTTTTGAGCACTGAGTCCTCCTGGTGTCTGGGCAAACGGACCTCAGGAAATGTTTATTTACTAAGAATGGGAAGAAACCAGCAGAGAAGTCGAAAATATAGGGAGAATGGAAGACGATGGGTTCATCAAGGGTCCTGAGACTCCAAGAGAATATATCGCATCTGGTCCAGAACAGAGGAAACTGACCTCCGGCAGGGAGGCTGATCTCCCACTTTCTCTGTCAAAGAGGACCAAAGATAACTTGCTGAATGGGAAGCTGTGGAGTGCGAAGTGTGAGGTGTGGACACGGTTTTAAGTGGCTGCCCTGAAGAAGGAGAATGGCAGAAGAGGCTGCAGAGAAGAACACACGAGAGAGAGCCTGCAGAGATCCACTGAGTCCAGTGGAAACGCAAAAGCATAACTGTCTCAGGCAAAGCTGGGCAATTTTCTCCAACACTACTCTGGAGCCAACGTGAAAGCCCAGGAGGCTGACAACACATTTGCGAGCAGACGCAAACAAGAAGGCGAGAGCTTAAGCGAACGACCTGTCTGCTTCACTGGACGCGATGGGCAATGCGACAGCGGGGAGACCGAGGAGCAGCCCCGGGCCACCTCGAGGAGCGCACGACCGAGACGACGGCCAGTCCGGCCTCCCCGCGGGCCTGGGACCCCCCCCCACACACACACCCCCACCCCGCGCCCCGGCCCCGCCGCTGGGACACACGCCGTCCCCGGGTCTTACCAGCAGGCCCTCCACGTTGATGGGGTCTCGGCAGCGGCGGCGCACCGTCTCCTCCGCCGGGTCCACGAGCAGGCTGGGCAGCTTCCGCGCCGGCCGCTGCTGACTCATGCTGCCCAGCCGGCCGCCTCTCGCCTCGCACCCCGCGAGCTCTCCCGCCTTCTCCCGCTCGGGTCGGGCGCCGCCCCCGACCCGCCGGGCCCCGGGGGCCAAGCACGAACTGGACTCCTGGCCTGCCCGGAGGCGCCGCCTGGCTAGGCCGGCCCGCGGACGCCCGCGCCGCTGCCCCACGACCCCGGGAGCTGGAACGCGGGCGGGAGGAGAGCAGGGTGACCCACTGCTCTCAGGACGCCAGGCCCGCCATCTTCCCGCATGCGCAGTGCGCCGCCCCTAGCGCGCATGCCCGGCGCGGCCGGAGCGCTCCCAAACACAGACCCGCTCCCGAAGGCCGGAGCTCGGGAAATCCCGGAGAGCGGAGTCCACGGGAAGGATGGCGAAGGAAAAGGAAGACGTGGAGCAGGAATTAAAGACGAAGGGAACGGGGCGAGAGGAAAGAGGCAGCCGGGACAGCGCAGTGGTCGCCTCGGAATTCTCGACACTAAAGGTACTAATAACTGAAAGTTCTGAGCTCGCAGGGATGTTAATTTACTCTTGAGCTCCCTCCGCACGTCTCAGGCACTTGCCCAGTGTTGATGCTTAGTAAATGTTGGTAACCAAACCGTCGTGGAATTGTTTACTTACATGCATCTTTCCTCCTTTCCCTTTTCTTCCTTCTTTTCATCTGAGGAATAAACTATTGATTCCCTAGGTGTCAGAAATCGTGGTGCGCACAGGAGATATTCCTTTGAATTTGGCACAATTTCAGATTCCGGTGGAGGGGACAGATAAGTAAAGGAACATTTAAAGCTGGAGCCACTTTGCTGTACAGCAGTAATTAACACAACATCGTAAATCAACTAAACGTAAGTTAAAAAAAGAAAAGAAAGGAGAGTGTTTCAATAACAAAGGTTACATGTGCCAAAAATCCACTAAGCAGGTAATAAAAGGGGGAGTTTAAATGCCAAATAAATAAAATAAAATAAAATAAAAAATAAAGCTGGAGCCAGACGGTGTGTTTTCAGATCCTGGCTCCCCCTACTTAGAAGTTTACAAGACCTGAAGCAAGCTGCTTAATCGCCCCGTGCCTCAGTTTCCACATCTGTTAAATGGGACTAATGACTACTTACCTCATAAGATTGTTGTGAGGATTAAATGAATTAATGAATGTAGCCTACTTAGAACTGGGAATAGTGTGTGTTTGATATAAAAAGGTAATACCATGTGATAAGTGCAGGGTGGAGGGCAGCTACTGAGCTGTATACCAAGAGCTTCTACCCGGCATAAGGTGGAAGGTGGGTTCCCACTAGACTAGAAATTTCTTGAGGTCAGAGGCATTCTTTAATCTGTGATCTCCAGCGTCTAGCACAGTTCCTGACAAATAGTAAGTGCCCCGTAAGTGCTAAACGAATGACTTGAAATAAAGGATAATCTAGGAGAAGTCTCTAAAAGATTGGATTATGTTGCAGAATGGAGAATTTCCCAGAGTGGTTAAGTGACACCTTTACCAACCACAGTCCCCTGAGAAGGCAAGCTCTGGAGACCAGAAATGGCTGTTTTGTTTTTTTTTTTTTAAAGACATAACCCAGCATTTGAGGTCTGTTTAACATTCTGTTAAATGTTCTGTACACACTTTCTTATGTAAATCTTATATCAAAACTGAAAGATAGTATTTTTCTGCCCAATTTACAGATCAGGAAAATAAATATTAGCAAGATTTACAAAAATTACCCGAGGTCCTGGCTAGGCAGTGGCAGAGGCAGGATTTGACCTCATAGCTGATTGATTTAGTATGTGGATCCTTGGGAAGATTCTTGTATGGTAACTAGATTTTCTAGAGCCAGAGGTGGGGTTGGGGGGAGTGAAGGTGGGTGAGCCTGGGGGCAGGGGTGGTGTTGGCGGGCGCTGCAGGCTGAAGACCGAGCATGAGCACAGCTATAGAGAGTCAGGCCCGTGACCCTGCCCTCCAGACACTTATAATACCTGTGACTTGGCTTTACCCTGAGACTTAATCATTCGCACATTTTTTGAGCCTGTGCCTGGTAGGACTATGTGCTGAGGAGAGAACTAAGTCTGAGGGGTCCTTACCTTGTGCTCCAGTGGCCCCCACGTAACCAGAATGCGTAAGTACTAACTTAGAATGTGTATAACATGCTATGGAAGTGCAGAGAAGGAAGAAAAAAAAATAACTGGACTTGGTGTAAGTCACAGGTGCTTTTTCACACATCTTCCTGTGAGGTAGATATTTCTAGAATACTTTACAGATGAGGATACAGAGGCTCAGAGAAGTTAAGTGACTTGCTCAAGGCCACCTCCTCAGGTGGCTCAAATACAGGACTTCAGCCACCAAATCCTTAGCTTTGTCCATCAAGTCCTACTGTGGTGCACAGACACAGTTCCCAGCACAGAAATTCTAGTATTTCCATTTCCAGTCCTGTTTTTGTGTGTTTTTCTTGGAGCAAAATGGTGTTAGGGCAAAATAGGGTGTAGGCTTTGAGACTTTAAAATTAGGGCTGAGATATAGGCCAAAGGCCCAGGTGTGCTGGAGGAATGCTGAGAGGCCTTATTTGTCAAGGGATATTTTACCTTCCTTCTACAGTAAAATTTCTTCCCCAGAAATCTGTGAGGAAATGGCCACGTCCAATAGGGAATAATGGAAATGTTTTACACTGTCCAATATGGTAGCCACTAGCCACGTGTAGCTGTTGAGCACTTGAAGTGTGGCTAGCAAGGAACTGAATTTTCATTTATTTTCATTTAACTTGAATTTTAATAGCCAGGTAACTAGTGGCTACCATATTGGATAGCACGGGTGAAGATGCAAAACTATGGTATCACCTAGTCTGGTGAGATTCTACGTGTGGTCTGTGGACCTCAGCATTACCATCAGCAGAGAGCTTGTTAGGAATGCAAACTTTCTGGGTCTACCCCAAACCCTAGAGAATCAGAAACTCCGAGGATTTGGGTGTACTCTGCCAGGCACTGGTCTAGCCCAACCCCTTCTTTTCCAGGTGAGGAGACTGATCCTCATCCCCTCTCCAAGGGATGATAAACCAGCTAAATTGAAGCCAAGGTAACTTTTCTAATGCAGTGTTGTGGGATTGAGGGCTTGGAGCAAATCCAATGGTCACCACTCTAACCTACGACTTGCTAGGCGTTACAGCTTTCTGCATCTACCTCTCCCGCCGGCATAGGCGTTCTCAGATCTTCAACGACAGGAGAGGCCAAATGGGGGGCAAGGAGAATGGCTAGGAGGCTGTCGGTCACCGAAAGGACAGCTGACGGTGGCCAGAACTGGGCAGTGCCGGTGAAAGTGGAGAGCAAAGGACAGATTCAAGAGCTAGAAGATAGATGGAGAAGGAACAGAGCTTGGGGGTTGATGAAGTTTAAGGGAAGACTTGGACCCGAGGTGGCGCTTCGGGTACTTGAAGTCCAGGCACAGGTGAGATTTGACAAGGGCAGGAGTAAGGGCAAGATGGGGCAGGGCCAGGGGGCAGGGCCAGAGGGCGGCCAGTGTGAAAGGGCTGGCAGATACTGTCACATTGTCTACAATAAGCAGTTCTGCTTTTTTTTTTTTTTTTTTTTTTTTGTGGTACGCAGGCCTCTCACTGTTGTGGCCTCTCCCGTTGCGGAGCACAGGCTCCGGACACGAAGGCTCAGTGGCCATGGCTCACGGGCCCAGCCGCTACGCAGCATGTGGGATCCTCCCCCGGCTCCGGACACGCAGGCTCAGTGGCCATGGCTCACGGGCCCAGCTGCTACGCAGCATGTGGGATCCTCCCGGACCGGGGCACGAACCCGTGTCCCCTGCATCGGCAGGCGGACTCTTAACCTCTGCGCCACCAGGGAAGCCCTCTGCTTTTGTTTTTAAACTAAGCAACAACAAAGGTAATTAAGAGGGAGCCGCTAGGGAAATAGAAAGTGAATCTAGGCTATGGGTGCCTTAGAGGTTAAAAGAGGTTAAAAGAAGGGATGTTTTCTGTCTTTCCTCCCTCCCTCCCTCCCTCCCTCCCTTCATTTCTTCTCTTTTCTCTTTTATTCATTCTTTCCTACTTTGTTTCCTTCCTCTCCACCACCCCACCTTTTACTTTTTTAAGATAGCAGAGACCTAAGTTTTTTCATGTCGATGAGAAGGAGCTAGTAGAAAGGGAAAGCTTGAAGATGCAACAGAGAAAGGGGATAACCCTGAGAATGCTGTCAGGGATTCCAGGAAACTGGAAACAAGAGGAGGGCGTCACCGCCACGGTGACAGGAGGAACGTGTAAGGACAGAGGCAGACAGCCTTGTAAGGTATTTTTAGCAGGACGTTGAAGGAGTTCATGCTCTGTTGAAGCCAAGGTCATCTGCTGAGAGTCAGGGGAGATGGTAGAAGTGGAGATTTGGTAGACATACCAGGCACTCAGTAAGTATGACCCAGCGATTCCACTCCTGGGTATATATCTGAAAAAAATGACAACACTAATTCAAAAAGGTGCAAGCACCCCAATGTTCAGAGCGGTTTTATTTACAGTTGCTAAGGTATGGAAGCAACCTACATGTCCATCAACAGATGAATAGATAAAGAAGGTGCTGTGGATATGTACATGTATATATATATATACACACACACATGCACAATGGAATACTACTCAGCCATAAAAATAATGAAATATTGCCATTTGCAGCAACGTAGATGGACCTCGAGATGATCATACTAAGTGAAGTAAGTCAGAAAGAGAAAGACAAAGACTGTATGATATCAGTTATATGTGGAATCTAAACAATACAGCAAACTAGTGAAAATAACAAACAAGAAGCAGACTCAGATACGGAGAACAAACTAGTGGCTACCAGTGGGGAGAGGGGAGGGGCAGTATATGGGTAGAGGATTAAAAAAGGGTTATTATGGGACTCTAGGAAATCATGTGTGTGAACCTTTTGAAAATTGTAAAGCACTATAGAATTTAAACAGTTTTCATTAATAATAATAAAAAGATGGTTTCTAGCAGAGCTGCAATCCAAATTCTGGTCTTTTACTTTCTAGGTCAGTACCCTTTTTAGGAAGGTGACGAGGCGCGAGGACAAACACTTGGCGGGAAAGGAGTGTCGTAGAGACGGACGGATGCAGAAAGGAGAGGTGGCGTGGAGGAAGGAACAGACAGACCTGGACTGGAGCGAGTGCTGCATCCACCCTTATTAGCCTCACCGGCAAGCGTCTTAACCCTTAGGATCCTCAGTTTCTCTGTTTGTAAACTGAGGGTAAACATACCTCCAATTCTGCTGTATTAGAGACAATGGACGTCAAATCCCTGGTGCATTGAATCCATCTTCAGTGGTAACACAAACTTCCTAGCTTCACAGGGGCTGTTTCTCACCAAGTCTCAAAGCTCCCTACCCCAGTGACTAAAAATGGTTCTAAAATGACATCAAATGGGACAAAGGCGGGTGGCTGACTCTTTGTTCTGAGGTTTTGTTCAGAGCTTGACAAGCTTTGCAGAGAGCTCCCAAGAAGATGCCAGCCCACGAAAGTTGTCATTGGTCCAGATGCACGGATTCAGTCTCTCCACTTAGCAACAGTATTTGCCTCCTGCTTCAGAAAAGGAAACAAAAAAGTAAGCCTGCAGTTAAATACACCCACAAGGGCAAATCCCCATGAAAGCCTGTCAAAAAAGAGCTGTGGGAAAGATGAGCTATTGCTGTACGCCTGGGTGAACTCCAATGAGGAAGCCACAAGGGGGAGGGAGGATGGGCACAGGGGCTTGTCAGTTGCAGCCCCCCAAAGGGTTTCAGCCTTTCCCTCCTCCGGATTCCCACTGCCCCACGACTGCCCTCATTGACATTGTTCCTGGACTATTTTAACTGCTTCCTAATTCATTCGCCTGTCCTGCCATTTACAAGGGACTCTATACTATCACTGTCAAATTAAACAACTGCCTTTTGGGGGGTGGCTGTTGACCTTTCATTGCAGGAGAAATCTTTCTAAAGCGTGGGTCTGATCTCATCACTCCTCTGCTTAAAAGCTGTCAGTGTACTTTGTCTGTATTATGCTCCAGGTTAGTAGTTTCCCCTGGGCACTGGTCACTTGCCTGCCTGGCTGTCTCCCGCATCACACTTTCGGAGGGAGGGCACTCAGGGGCCCCTGCCACCTATCAGAGCCATTGGATGCATCACTTTCTCTCAGTCACATTAATCTTCATTCAATTCCTCAAAAGCTTTCCCTCACTGCTGGGTCTTCTCACATCTTGTTTCCTTTGCTGGAACGTTAACCCTTTGACGCCTCCCCTAGCAAATGCCTCATCCTTATTTTGCACATTCCCCGCCCCCCGAAAGGCTTCTCTGAACCCCCAGATGAGGCTAGCGCCCCAGCCTCCTTCCCACGTGTTGTCTGATGAGCCCCGCAACCTGGACTGATGCCCCCAGTAACCTTTCACCATCCATAGACACATTACATTATAAATAAATAGCATTTGAAAAAAAATTAACTCTTTACTATGTTGACTTCAAAATGTAAATTCTAAAGCAAAACATGACAATCCAAATTATAGAGGTAATAGTCTGTCTTAAATCTTTGAAGCACACCTTAACGCTGGATTTTGTTTTAATTCAGCATTATCAGATTGTTGGTAAGTTTAGCAACTTTTATTTTTCCTCCGACTGAATTTTAGGATGAATGATACTAATGTTCTTAGTATTTCTTAAATATTGTAGGTTTACGTTAGTTTCATTTTGGGAAAAGAAAATCCATTTTATTAATTGTGTTATTGTGTTATTAATTGTGCTATTATAAAATCCATTTGTATAAATTGTGTGGAAAGAAGACTTACAATCAGCAAACTTGAAACCTTTTGTTTTCTTTGTTAGGTAGTTACACATCATTTTTATAATGAAAAAGATAAATTATAATACCTTCCCCTAAAGGAAAAGAAAGTTGCCAAATATTGGAGGATGAACCACGTTGGTTTCAGACTTCTGATACCAAAGTACAAAAATATCATTAGACTGCTGAGAAATTTTGGACAATGAAAATTAAACAAGAAAACTGTTAATTTTTTGAAGAGGCTCATTTATATGGCTCAAAATTCAAAAGGTACCAGAGTAAACAGTGAAAAATGTCCCTCCCACGCTTGTCTCTCAGCAGTGAAGTCTAAAGTCCTCTCTTTGAAGCTCACATTGCACTGGTTTTGTATGGATTCTTGCAGAGATATTTTATGCACAAATAGTACTCTATGTTATTTCCCCAAGCCTTGTTTGCACACCAATAATCATACTATTTCTCGATTTTTTTTAACCTAGCAAAATATCTTGCAGATTGTTCCCTAACAGTGCAATAAAAGTTTTTCTCACTCTTTTTTATGTCTACACAGTATTGCATTGTGTGTATGTACCATAAATCACCCATGCCCTCTCCAAGTCTGGACACTTGGGTTATTTCCAATATTTTGCAACCATAAACAACACCAAACATAGAACAATCTCATTCAGCCTACCTTTCTCCCAGGTATGTGTATATCAAAAAAATAAGTGGCTAGCAGTGAATTATGAGGCCAGAGGGGACTTTAATAGATATTGTCAAATTATCCTTTAAAGAAGTTGAATCAATTTACCTCCCCTTTAGCAAGGTGGGAAAAATATGGTAAGTCAATTTTCACTTGGCCTTTAAAGTTGAACTGCTACATTTTATTCCACTTGAATAAAGTGGAATATACAAGCACAATTATATAAGCACAATTTAGTTTGTTTGCTAATGTGTTACAATTATACAAGCACAATTTAGTTTGTTTGCTAATGTGTTACTGATTGTTAAATGTGTCCTACTTAAATGTTCACCTCCCACGCACTACCCCCAGGAAATACATCAGTTGCACCAAATTTGTTTTGCCCCTCTCAGTCTCTCCTTTGTTTATCTAATATTTGATACCAGACAATGCGATGCTGGCAGCCTGGTTACAAGCCGACTTACCAGCCGACTTACCGTTTGCTGAAGTGTAGCATCTTAACTCTCCACCAGGTGGAGCAGTTTCACCTTAGGGAGCGCATTGAGTAGGGCCGCTGAATTTGGGGTGGTCAGTATTCCCGGTGATATGCAGGGGGAGTGAAGTAGAGTGGAATGCACTTGGAGTTGAATTTAAAGTTTCAAACGAGGATGTGGCACATCTAGACCTCAGATGTATTAGTGATCCAGGTGAAGTTTAGTATCTCTGGTCTGAACCACCTGTAGAAACAAGTCAAGTCCTACAGTTAGGGGTTGATTTGTGTTCCCCACCCCTGCCTCCTTCCACATTCATACATTGAAGTTCCAACCCCCAGCACCTCAGAATGTGACCTTATTTGGGGAGAGGGTCTCTACAGAGGCAATCAAACTAAAATGAGGTTGCTGAGGTGGGCCCTAATCCAATGTGATGGGTGTCTTTATAAGAAAGGACATTTTGGACACTGACACACAGAGAGGGAAGAGGATGTGAAGAGACAGGGAGAAGACAGGCATGCAAGTCGAAGAGAAAGGCCTGGGACAGACAGATCCTTCCCTCGCAGCCTTCAGAAGGAACCAACCCCCTGACGCCTTGATCTGGGGCTTCTAGCCTCCAGAACTATGGATGATACATTTCTGTTGTTTAAGCCCACCAGCTTGTGGTGCTTTGTTATGGCAGCCTGAGCAAACCAATATACCTACCCACTCACATTCTGGGAGAATTTAAGTAAGCTGGGTTCAAGCATTTACTAGGCTAGAGAAACATTTCCTCCCCAGAAAGTGATAGCTAATAACAGAAACTGGGTTATAGTTTAGAGATACTTACTATAAGCAAATAAACTTGAAGTACCCTTAAGCCATTCAGAAACTATCTTCACATAGAAGCAAGCGGTACGCTGATAACAAATGACTCTACAGTGCTTGACACGCACAAATGGGAGCTTTCAAAGGCTTCAGCCCATTCCACTCTACCGCATTTTAATTGGGCGCTGGGATGGATGTGAAAAGGGGAAGCTGTTTTGCTCAGGCACAGAGGAAGGAGATGGCGTATCTACTGGTATGTGTGACGAGATAAACAAATATACATAAAAATGAAAGCGTGTGAGAGGATGAGTTTGTGTCTGGGTGTAGTCATGTGAAAATGTGTGTATGTTAGAAAGAAAAAGGTATGAGAAGAGTTGGATTTGCAAGAAAGAGAAATATGGGTGTAAGCAGAATGTATGTACCAAGGGGAGAAATGTTTGCGAGACAAGGTTTGTGTGTGAGTGTGTGTGTGTGAGAGAGAGAGACATTCAGTGTTTGTCGGTGGAGAGAAACGTGTGAGAAGGAAACGTGTATGTATGTGAAGAAGAGCCACATGTATGTTTGAAGTGTGTGTGCATTTAAGGAGGCAGATATGTGTGTAAGGAATACATGTGCGCAGCACATGCCTAGACGTGTAAGGGGGGGACGTATGTGTGAGGATGTGTGTGTGAGAAGGAGAGAGGAATGTGTGTGTGTAAGTGTGTGAGGAGAAGTACATGCATGTGCTTCTTTAGGATAATGCTGGTCAAAGAAGCAAATGTGCCCAGAAGCCGTGTCTAATTGCCTTTCTGACCCCATGGCCTCTGCGAACCCTGCTTACTGAATGCACTTAGAGATTGACAGCTCCTTTGTGGGTCTGAGGTTGGCCACCACAGTTTTTTAGTTCAGTCCCATGTTTGTCAACAACATTTTACACTAGCTTGATTCCCCTCACTTAAGAAAATATCTTGAAATTACTTTTTCAAGGTTTGGTTCAAGTTCAGTAAAGACATAAAATGAGTGGGTCAGGTTCAGTTCAGGAAGAAAAAAGCTAATCATTCGTATTTGCATGCTGGTGTTTAAATCAGTGAACTGGGAGCAGAGAGATGATTCATCAAGCAGGAAAATAATACACAACTTTTTCACTGAATTTCATTTCTTGTCTTATTAATTCTTAATTGATAGGAGTCTGTGCATTTCTAAAATTTATTATAGATTAAAAAATGGGATTAAATGTTTTCCCCAAAGTCACTGTATCAATTAGCTCAGGCACGGGACAGCTTCCTAAGAATTTTTCCCTAGCAGGAACCACATATTCACTTTGATTCTTCTGGTGAATCAAATTATATTTTTGTCTTTATTAAAAGTGACTTCCTTTTTAATGTTGGGTTTCAAGGAAAGGAATTAATTTTTGGAATGACTTTCATATAACGGGCTAACTATGGCCCATGGGCCAAATCTGTTCAGCTAGTTTTTTTTTTTTCTTGGAGTGGGGGTACCCTTTTTTATGGCCCATGAGGTAAGAATAGTTTTCATATTTTTAGAAATATTTATACTTTAATATAAATGGTTATACATTTGTACTTTAAATGGTTATATAAGTTCTTTTATAATTGAATAGTGTGGTTTTGCCTCTTGGCTGGCAAAGCCTAAAATATTTCTTTTAAACCTTTAAGAAAAAGTTTGCTGACCCTGTTCTGTAGGATTTTATTTGCTTGATAAAGTGTAAGCTGTCAAAATGTAAGGGAAAAGGGCCTCCCTGGTGGCGCAGTGGTTAAGAGTCCGCCTGCCGATGCAGGGGATACGGGTTCGTGCCCCGGTCTGGGAGGATCCCATATGCCGCGGAGCGGCTGGGCCCGTGAGCCATGGCCGCTGGGCCTGCGCATCCGGAGCCTGTGCTCCGCAACGGGAGAGGCCACAACAGTGAGAGGCCCGCATACCGCAAAAAGAAAAAAAAAAAAAATGTAAGGGAAAAAAAAGTAAGTACAGTGATTATTGGTCTAGCAATTGCAGTAAGTAATCTAAACCATAGAACCAATGTATTGGTAAATGTGAATTCAACACAGCTATTCTGTACATGTGTTTACTGGAGTGGTTGAAAAACTGTGTATTCCCTAGAAACACAAATTCAGTCAAGAATGTTCACTGCAGTCTTGTTTCTAATCATGAAAAACAAATCAACTCAAAGCTCCATCAACAGAAGAATGTCTGTACAAGTTGTGCCATTCATACAATGGAATACTATTTAGCAGTTAAGATGAATAACCTAGGGCTATATGTATGATGAGATGGCTCTTACAAACATCATATTGAGCAAAACAACATAGAACAAATGACTGGGTTACAGAACAAAACACAGAATATGATAACACACAGAAAGTGGCAATATTGGAAAACATGCTGTAGTTCAACTCAGGCATATGTAGTAATGAACACATGCATATGTAGTAATAGTATGAAAACATTGATGGGATGTTTTAGGAAAGTACTGGGGGTTGTGGGCGGGCGGTGGCGGGGGGGAAGAATTGGGATCAGGGAGGGCTTTCCGGGGGCTTTAACTGTATCGTGATATTTATTTCCTACATGAATATCCGAAGTAAGTATGGCAAGAGGTTAGGACTGGCTGGTTCTTGGGCACACAGAGAGGGGCTCGTGAAGTTACTGTCTCTTGTGTGCATTTGAAATATTTCATTATAAGAAAAGGAAAATGATGGTACTGCCAATCAGAGTCCAGGAATTCTACGGAGATTGATTCAGGCAACGTTTTTACCCAGGACCTGTTGTGTGCTGGCACTTGCTGGGGGCCAGACCCTCATTCCCTCATTTCCTCATTTAACCGCCCAGCTCACTGAACTGTGACTGTCCCCCATCCTCAAGGACACTGTCAGACTGGCCCAAGGCCACAATGCGAGTCAGGGGGGTGAGTGGCGGTGAGGGTGCCGGGCTGGTCGCCCGATTCCAGCTCTGCGCCCCGCGGGTTCCTGAAATCACAGGGGATCCTCTCTTGCTTAAAAAAAAGAAAGAAATACTCCTGCCCTGTGCTCACTGCTGCTCGCTCTACCTCTGCACCAGCCTCCTGCGAGGTCTGCAAAGATTCATCGGAGATTCTTTGGCTCGTTCCGTTCCTCACGGATTCTTCCCGACACGGGGGCCAGGGAGAGTTGGCTGGGTTCCCCCCTCAGGTGCCCACCGTTCCAGAATCTTTCTCCTCTGTTGGCCTCAGACAGGCTCCCTGGTGGGCCACTGGCCGACCCCGGCTGCTGGGGACCCGGGTCCCCCTATCCTGCCTTGCTTGAGCCGGTCCGCTGGGGGTCGGAGAAGGGCGCCCCGCCGACGCGGCCCTCCACAGGGCTCAGCCCGGGCGTCCAGGGGTGGGCGTGCCGGGGCCCTTGGCGTGGAGCCTTTGGGAAGCCTGGGCTGCGCTCCTGCTGCCTCGCAGACCTGCCTTGTCCCCTCTGGGCGTCTGCGTCCCAAGCGACAAAATGACCTCTGTTCTCCGAGGGTTCTTCCAACGTCTGTCCAGACTCCCTTGCCCGCTGAGTCTCCGTTGGCTGGAGGGGCTCCCCGCGTGGCCCTGCGGGAAGGTGGGGAGGTGTGCCGGGGGGCGGGACGGGGACGCTGTGGGAGGAATCCCGCGGGGAGATCAGGGAAGAGAGCGACGTTTCCCGAGAGCAGGCGGCTCCCCGAGGCCGGTGCCGCGCCCTCCGGGTGAGGAGGTCGGACTTTGGCGAGGTGGGGCGCAGGGGCAGGGCGAGGGGGCCGGGCACGCGGCGCGAAAACCCAGGCCGGCGGGCGGGCGCGGGGCTCGGCTCCGGCCCACGAGCCTCCTCCCCTCGCCCGACGCCGCCCGGTCCGGCCCCGGCGCCGCCCTCGCCGCGACCCTTCCCCAGCAGGGTCCCGGGCCGGCCGAGCCCACCGCCGGCCCTTCTCCGCGGTCTGCCGGAAGACCCGGAGAAGCGGACTGCAGGGGGCGGCCGGGGTCAGGGGTCAGTCCCGGGCGCGGGCCGCGCTCCGCGCTCCGCAGATCCGGGCTTTGCCGCGCGCCCCCCGGCCGGCCGAGCCCGGGAGCTGAGGGAGTGAGCGCGCGGGCGGCTGGGCCGTCCCTCCGACGGCGGCGGGCGCACCGGAGCGGGGCCGCGGCGGCGCGAGGACAAAGGGCCGAGGTAGGAGCGGCCGCCCGCCGGGGGAACGTCTCGCAGCGCAGCGCGCGGGGAAGCGCGGCCCGGGGAGCGCGCGGGCGGACGTGGGTATCTTTTCGGTCGGGACCCGCCGGGAGGCTACGGAAGTGTCGGGGTTTAGCCTCGATGGCGCGTGGGGGTGTGGGTGCCGCTGCCTCGTGTGCGTGCGCGCGTGGGAGTGTGTGCGTGTGAGAGTGTGAAAGAGAGAAAAAGAGGGGCCGGCAGAGTTGGACTTGGATGGACTTAGAGCGCGCGCTGAGCGCTTGGCCCATGGTGAGCGCTCCGTAGGTGAGAGCTAATAAAAATGACAATGATGGTAATAATCACTGTTTTGAGGGTGTGCACGCGTGCGTGCATGCGTGTCCATGTCTGTTTAGAGAAGCCGGAGCCGGCGGTGGCGGCCCCAACGCCCCAGCACTTGGAACACGGGGGAAAATGGGGCTTCTTTCCAGAACCGCCCTGGAACTGTCTCTGAGGGGCTCCGACCCTTGGGAAGGCTGGTTCGGGGGAGGAGGAGGCTTAGTAGCTGGATCCCAGTTTTGGGTCTTGGGAACAAAGGCTGCTTCCCTGAAGTCCAAGAAGGTGTGTGTGTGTGTGTGTGTGTGTGTGTGTGTGTGTGTGGCCGCCAGGGCGCCAGGCGGGGTGGAGGCGATGATGGCCATTCATGGAGAAGGCTGTTGGGCCATTTTGCTGTCAAGCCTCTTTTGATCCCTGGTCATGAAGACCAGCAAAAAAAAAAAAAAAAAAAAAAAAAAAACAGAGGAACTACTTAATTTGTATACTGAAGCTTTTCTTTAAGAAAGTTTTATTATAGAGGTAAGTGTTACTCAGGACTTGGAAGATTTTTTTTAGTATCTGTTTTAAACAATATGTGCATTTTAACTTGACAAAAACTTTTATTCCTAGCGAGAGCATTTTAATTTCTTTGATTAACACTGCGTGTTAGACATGGGGAAAGGTGGAGGTCTGGGACGGTTCTGAGCTTCATCTTACCTAAAGCGTTGTTTTAATGTCACCTGGTTTGCAGCACTTTGTAGGAAAACACTACTGGAAGTTTTAAAGGCCAATTAGACTCCTACCCCTGTCTTAGAATGTCTTAAATCTCTGGGCCGATTTGAAGAATTCCTTATATGCAATCCATTGCTTCGAGAGTACTGTTTTTGGGTTTGCTCAGGAAAGTTTGTTTCTAGGAAACAAAAATCAGATTAAAAATGAAAAACAATTAAATGAAACACAGGTGAGGAGATGTTTCTACAAGTCTGTTCATACTGAAATCTGGTTCATTTAAAGTTTGCATTGTGATCTGTGACATTTTCCATCCCCACAGCAGTGGATGAGGTGGTCTGCTGTTCATGCTGAGGCAATTTTTTTTTTAAGCATAGTTGATGTACAATATTATATGTTACAGGTGTACAATGTGTTGATTCATAATTTTTAAAGGTTATACTTCATTTATAGTTATTATAAAATATTGGGTATATTCCCTGAGTTGTGCAATATATCCTTGTAGCTTATTTTATACCTAATAGTTTGTATCTCTTAATCCCCTACCCCTATTGTGCCCCTCCCCCCACGACTCTCCCTACTGGTAACCACTAGTTTGTTTTCTATATCTGTGAGTCTGCTTCTTGTTTGTTATATTCACTGGTTTGTTGTATTTTTTTAGAGTCCACATATAACTGATATCATACAGTATTTGTCTTTCTCTGTCTGACTTATTTCACTTAGCATAACACCCTCCAAGTCCATCCATGTTACCGCAAATGGCAAAATTTCATTCTTTTTTGTGGGTGAGTAGTACTCCATTGTGTGTGTGTGTGTGTGTGTGTGTGTGTGTGTGTGTGTGTGTGTATACCACATCTTCTTTATCTATTCATCTGTTGATGGACACTTAGGTTGCTTCCATGTCTTGGCTATTGTAACTAATGCTGCTATGAACATTGGGTGCATGTATCTTTTAGAATTAGTGTTTTCTGGAACAAATATTCTTTAAAGAATAAGAAGTAAGTTCAGGTTGAAGTTGAAATTCCATCCTAGCCTTTCTTGTTATTGATTAACAAACGGCTTATTTGTGGTTTAAGATGTTTTTAATCAGTGAAAATAGCCACTTGCACCAATACATGTAATCTTTTAGTGGGTGGGTAATTTGAAGCTACACTTTAATATCTGTATTTTTGTCTTGTCATTTTTAATAGGAGAGTTTATAATGTAGAGCCTGTCTAAAGGTTTCTATGCTTAGTATAAAGTTGGTTCATTTAGTAAGCAAGTGACAAGTCCTATGGCATTACAGATGTTCATTCTACTACTACCATTTTATTTGACATCAGAAAACCCCATTTTAAGAAAATCGTGTCTAGTTTGTGGATTCAACATTTGAATTATTTAGTGATTCCAGAGTGTTCAGAGGCAATCTCAAAGTAGAGCTAATAAAAGGTTCATTCATTCAGAATGAAAAGAAGATAGACTATAACTTAAAGAGAGAGGCAGACCCCCTGCACCCCGTGCCATGCCCAAGCACAGTGCTCATAAATGAGCGGGACCAGGACATTTAAACAAAGGCTGTGATATGGACCCTTCATGCATTAAGTGGGTAAAGGGAGCTTGCTTTTAATAATCCACATTTCCCTGTCCAGCATGCTTCAGTGGTTCTGTTCTGTTTCCCCTAGGAAGCCTGTAGGGCTTTTGTGGGAGTAACTGACCATTGGGGCTGGCCGAGGGCAGCTCATGGAGCCCTGATCTGGCCATTCCTGAGGGTCCGTAGACCTCTAATCCCTTCAAAAGATTCCAGTTAATCTCTGCAGTTTGTACACTACTTAATGGGCACGCTTGTCTTTTTGGTTCAGTTTCTGAATATACAGATAAATTATAGTACTTTAAAGCTAATTACCCTTAAAAACAAAAACAACAGAATGAGGAAGACTGTTGTAGAAGTTATATCTGTGACATAAAATTTAAAAACTTGCAGAAGAGTTAAAAAAAGGAAAACTGGAAATCTATGATCCAGATATAATTACTGTTAATACTTTGGCATGTTTTTTCTGGTCTTAAAATTAAGTTCTATATGCTTCTAAACATTGGCCAAAATTATATATATATAAAATATATGTCATTTTATATCTTTTAAATATAAAAGTTGTATTATGAATATACTTATTATTTCAGTGATATTGTTTTTTTGAAGGCAAAAAGAAAACTTATTTTGGCATTAATTGCATCAATTTGTTTACAATTATGACATGTTACATATATTATTATTCAAACAACTAACAGAGTCATCAATCTGGCTTTTATTTTCAAGTTCCTATTTGTTCAAAACACACCTGTGACTTGAAGATTCTTCTAAAATGAATATTCTCTTCACCGAAATAAAAAGTTGACATTTAACAAGTATTACATTTTACACCTATAAGTTTTTAAAGTACTGCAGAACTGTACAACTACATACAACATGTATATGGTTTGCTGACTTCCTAGATATGAACTACTGTAAAATGACATAAAATTCAAATTATTTACCTTCTCCACACTTAACTTGTAAATCTGTCAAATAGCAGTTATTGAATATCCAGTAATTAGAGGAGAAAGTAAAAGGAGGACATGAAGATGCTCTTCCCCTTAGGAACTCACTTGTTATAAAGCAAACAGACACCCATAAAGTAACAAAGCAATACTGGGTCATGTTACCTGGTAACAGAAGTAGATGTTCAGGTAACTATCACTATATGGAATAGATGTATCCTAAGTTAACAGCAACATCTTATTTGTTAAGTCCAAATCCTCAATTAATTAAAATTTTATACTCTATCAGCAATCTATTTCCACAATAAATTAATTTTGGTCAAAAGAGGTTAACATGTAAGTTTCTTCTATTGCATGCTTGAGAGAACAGTTCCCAATGAAGAATAAATAAGGGGGGAGGGGAATAAATAAGGGAGCAATGGCAGCAATAAGCCGGTCAACACAGCAGACACTGTTAGAGGGTTTTCACACCTCCTTGCCCCATAACCCTAAATTTAAAAGCAGCAGCAACTGAACAGGTAAAAAGAAAAACGCAAAGGAGTAGGACAGGGAATTCACATGATGTATGTCTTCTCTGAGCAGCCCTAGCAGCAGCATATAAAAGCAACCTTCATGTTAGCACAGTGAAGCTCAAGCAGCAACTCCATCCTTGACGCTGCAACAAGATTCCTAGGAACCTGAATAAAATCCTCCACAAATTCCAAAAAACCTCTAGCCCTTTTTAGAGCATCAGCACTCTCTCCGTAGATTTTAAATGTTCCAGTATCTTCATCTAGCTCAATAGCTGTAACTCCAGGAGCCTTTCTAGCTTGCTGTATGTTACTGCCACGTGTTCCTATTGGCATGCCCATCCAATCTTCTCTCACAACAAATTCCTCATGAAGAGCTGCTGCAAGTTGTTTTGTGCTTAGTGGCCTCTTCATTTCTGGACATAAACATCAACTTCGTATGAATACTTTGCAAATGCATCTCACTCAAAGTATTTACCCTCTTCACAGTTGCTTCACTGGCAGACAGTATCATTAGCTGTGTGGTTTCTGGATGGTAAACAATTCTGCCTGCTCCTACTGCTTTCTTAAAATCTTTATGTGCATTTTCACTAGCACACGGCTCTCTCAAATCCTCAGGAACATCCACTGTGCATTTAAAGAAGGTATTTTTTGACAGTTTTATTTTGATTGACAGGCCGAAGTCATTCAGATGGGACCATTTCATTGTAAGTGGCATCACAAGCAGCATATTGAATGACATAAAATTCTCCTTTCATCATTTGAAGTTTAGCCAACCACCATCCGCATGGTTCTTGATCATTTGCTCTTGAATACACCTGTACTTCATCTCCTTCACTAATTTCTTTATTTCTTTTTTCGCCGTACGCGGGCCTCTCACTGCCGTGGCCTCTCCCGTTGCGGAGCACAGGCTCCGGACGCGCAGGCTCAGCGGCCATGGCTCACGGGCCCAGCCGCTCCACGGCATGTGGGATCTTCCCGGACTGGGGCACGAACCCGCGTCCCCTGCACTGGCAGGCGGACTCTCAACCACTGCGCCACCAGGGAAGCCCCAATAATTTCTTTTTTTAATATCAGGTGGTTGTGGTGATCTAACTTCATTAAATGGAACCTGGCGTTCCGGTTGCCAGTGGTTCTCAAAAACAACTGTGAGGGCTTCCCTGGTGGCGCAGTGGTTGAGAATCTGCCTGCTAATGCAGGGGACATGGGTTCGAGCCCTGGTCTGCGAGGATTCCACATGCCGTGGAGCAACTAGGCCCGTGAGCCACAACTACTGAGCCTGCACATCTGGAGCCTGTGCTCCGCAACAAGAGAGGCCGCGATTGTGAGAGGCCCATGCACCGTGATGAAGAGTGGCCCCCACTCACCACAACTAGAGAAAGCCCTCGAACAGAAACGAAGACCCAACACAGCAAAAAAAAAAATAAATTAATTAATAAACTCCTACCCCCAACATCTTAAAAAAAAAAACAAACACAACTGTGAGGGAGTCTTCATGAACATCTTTGATAAATCCCTTGTCGAAAGCCCCGTTGGAGCCGAGAGTCTCCACCATCACCTCCGCCATGTTGGAACCGCAAAGCAATATTGTCATTTTAAATTACAATTTTGTATTCTCTTGTGTGGATAAATTATAATTTAACTATTACCCTAGCAGACTCGGGCTTTTCCTTTTATTTGTGCTTTTGATGTTCTTTCCACTTTGATAAAACATCACTGATTGATGGTAATACACATTTCTGAAACTTGACCACCCTTAGAAAATGGCACAAAAAGTTTTGCTTCAGGGATATACAGTGGGAAAAGATGCAGCCTTGCGTTAGTCCTCTCAGTCTCTTAGCCCCTTCTTCATTATCTTTTATGCCATTTATTTGTCTCTGTAACACAATAATTTGCATTTTCTTTACACCACCAAATTCTGGGCTTCTTGAGGATAGCAATTTGTGCCTTAATTTTGTTTGACTCCCTCTAGTGGCCAGACAAGACTTGGCATGTCACAGATGTCCAAAATATTCCTTTGGTGGGGGCGGGGGGGGGAGTATATTTCAGGGGCTGTGTGGGAACCCAGGTCCTCTCGGAGATGTGCAAGGACAAATCTTGATCCAACTGACTCCCGTTACCCTTTTATAGTGGAAAACTTCAAACGTCTACAAAAGTGGAAAGACCATATACTGAGCTTCTGTGTGCTCTCATCCAGTTCAACGACTGTGAACACTTTATCAATTTTGTCTCTTCTTCCTCCTCCCTCCCCACGCTGCAATCCTGAAGTAAATCCAAGACATTACAGCATTTCATACCCTTGGATTTTTGATGATGAGTTTACCTCCGAATCCACCGAAAAGGGCCTGTTTTCAGGAAGGTGGGCTTGCTGGGAAGCTGTGTAACAGACATGCCAGTGACCTGCCTACCTTGTTCTGCTTTGACCTTGAGCAGGTTGGCTCTCTGGCTCACCTATCTGTCACCTGAGGAGCTTGGCCTAGGTAATCCATGAGCTTCCTTCCAACTTTTACTTTGTTCAAGCTCAGGTCTGCCTTTTAGTCTAATGTGGTAGTTCTCAAATTGTAGTTGCTGGACCAGCAGCTTTGGCATCACCAGGGAACTTGCACAAAATGCAGATTCTCAGGCCCCACACCCAGCCCTACTCAGAAGCTCTGGGAAGGGGGAGATTTGCCAATAATTTGTGGTTTAATAAGCCCTCCAGGTGATTCTGATGAACAGCCAAGCTTGAGAACCACTAATCTGTGAAGGTAGACAATAGGTCTATAAGCTCTTAAAAAAAAACAAAAACGAACAGGGAACTTCCCTGGTGGTCCAGTGGTAAAGAATCCGCCTTACAATTCAGGGGACAACAGTTCGATCCCTGGTCAGGGAACTAAGATCCTATGTGTGGCAGGGCAACTAAGCCCGCATGCCACAACTACTGAGCTCACATGCTGCAAACTGTAGAGCCCGTGCGCCCTGGAGCCTGCACGCCACAACTAGAGAGAGAAAACCCACACACCACATCTAGAGAGAATCCCTCACGCTGCAACGAAGATCCCACATGCCACAACTAAGACCCGACACGGCCAAAAAATAAATAAATTTAAAAAAAAAAAGAAAGAAGGAAACCCTACTGGAAATTGTGCATTTACCCATCATCGAGTTCGGTAAGTCAGTACAATGTCAGCTTCTTCCCTTTGTGCAGAATGAGACCAATGGTGGAGTGACTGTGAGATCTTTTGTTGATCAGGAACTCTGATAGTTACAGTTCTTGACTCAAAAAGATTTGGGAAAGAAATGCTTAGATAAAATGTTTCTGAACTGAAGTATATGTAGGCAATTTTCATTCAAAAAAAAAAAAGAAAAGGTCGAGAACCACTTCATGGGACACACCACATTTGTAATTACATATTTATTTCTTTGATGTCTTATCTTCCCTGTGGCACAAGGTAAGTGCTGTGAAGGGTCAAGTCTGCTTTGCTCACCATCCCGCCCCGGCACCCAGGACAATGGCTGGTCCATAGTATGTGTTTAGTAAATATTTGAGGAACGAATGAGCTTTGTTCTTTAGGGAACTTACAGAACTCTGGACAGAGCCAAGCCTAATACTGGTAGAAACAATCAGAGAACAATTAAGGGTTCTATTTTGAGGTCTTGACTACAGTGTAGGAGAATTTGAGCCAAAAGTTCAGTTAGTTTTATATTTGTCACATAAAAGTATTATGTGCTTAGCAATATCTTGGCCTCTGGGGAGAAGTATGGAAGGCAATAAAGAAAAGAGTAAAACAAGGAGCTCGTACTAATACGACTATTTCATTGGTTGGTAACTACCTTGCATTCCAGTGCTTTCAGGCACAAGAGTTAGCCAAATAATAATAATTACTAGAGCCACCGCAATCTTTGGGCATCTACCATGTAAAAAGTATTTTATGAGAGTCGCCTAAATGTCTATTCCCTGACATGAGCTTATTGGTAAGTTTTGAAATTTTGTATTTTAACAAAATAAAAACTCATTGATACCTTCATTTGTAAAAATTAAAAATGAGGTTAGAAAGTTGTTTCCAAAATTTAAAAATCTGCAGACATCATGGTCTGTAAAGGAAACACGAGTTTTAGCATCATTTATTTAATACATACCTATTTACTGAGTATGTACCATGTGCCAAGTACTTGTCTAAGTGCTGGAGATACAGCAGTGAACAAACCAGGCAATTCCTGCCCTCCTGGAACTTACATTCTAGTGGTAAGATTGGCAGTGAACCTCTGTGCTGTACGTGATTTTCATTTTCATAGAAAATATAGTAAAGATTCTATTATCTAAGATCACAATCTGGCCATATATAAACTGTAATATGTTGCAATCCATGGAGACCAAGCAGACAGGTGTGGGCATTCCTGCCAACCCCTCTGAGCTGTGAGATGCCCACTCTTTCCTCATGATACCTTTCCTACCCTAAGTGACACATGCATTGGGGGTGGGGAGTGCCAGGGTCAATCCATTACCAAGGCTTAAAGTACTTATGATTTTTAAAGTAAGAGATACATAATAAGAAAGATCCAATATTGCCTTCTTGCACTGCCCTGTATTAGCCTGGGCTGTCATAACAAAATACCAGAGACCAAGCAGCTTAAGCAGCAGAAATTTATTTCTACGATTCTGGAGGCTAGAAATTCAAGATCAAGTTTCTGGTTGATTTGGTTTCTGGTGAAAAGCTCTCTTCCTGGCTTGCAGGTGGCCACATTCTTGCTGTGTCCTCACATGGCCATTCCTCACCTCCTCCCACAGGAGCATGGGGAGAGAGAGAGAGAGAGAGAGAGAGAGAGAGACACGGAGCCCTCTGCTGTCTCTTCTAATAAGGACACTAACTCTGTTGATCAGGGCCCCACCCTTATGACCTCACTTAATTTTAATTATCTCCTTTTAGACTTTGTCTTCAAATACAACACACTGGGAGTTAGGGCCTCAACATACGAATTTTGGGGGGACACAAGTCTTCAGTCTATGGCACACTCCAAAGATTGTCCCCTTAGGTGAGCATGCTCAGTTTTGGAGCCTGCAGTTTTAGGGTTGGTTTGCAAGAGCACACAGGGGCTCCCAGCACTGGTTTGGGGGGTTTAGAGGAGGAACGAGGCTCTTCTTCTGAAGTGTGTGAGGCTGGAGCACACACAGGTGACACCGTTATTGTCAGTGATCTTTTTTGTACCTGGCAGGGAGACTGAGTGTGTATACCCCTGTGTAGCCTGGGGCAACACATGACAGGGTACTTACCTGTAGGTGTTTGTCGGTTGTTGGTAGACAGTTCTGGACTGGAAACAGCACACAAAAATTGCTAAGTCCTTCAGAGAGCAAGTACTTCTGGATTTGAGCCATCAGATGAACTCCCTGCCATGTTAATAAGATCTACCACCATTATTCACACATTTCCTAAATGTCCTGGTTTATTTTGATGTTGAAGGCACACGTACAGACCACCCTTTACAAAGGATTCCGTTTGGTCCTCTCTGCTTCTGTCTTGACAAACGATTCTGTTCATTTCCTGTGCCTCTGCTTCCTGCTGACATTCTTGTCTTCTGTTAGACTTGAATGTGACTCAGTTTAGGAGTAATATATCACGAGACCCATCTGGACCTTGGATTTACTAGGGCTTCCTTGCTCTTTGGAATCCATCATTCTCATGTTTTAGATTGAGAAGCTATCACAAAACTGGTCAATCACAAAAGTGGGACCTGATCCTCAAACTGTATCTCCTAGGTAGTGAGGGATGATCTGTGTGCATTTCTGTGCCTTTCTCTTCACCCACATTCACTCTGAAGGTGATTCTGCAGGTGGCCATCCTATTGCATTGTTTTTTCAGTTTTGCCACCCAAGGGTGAGCCTGTGAGTCAAGAGTTAGAAATAAGAAAATGGAAGCCCAAAGAGGAAACCTGGGAACTGATTTGAGTAGCCAATTCGGGCACATCTAGTAAGATTTAAAAATTAAATACCATTTAACTACTCGAAGGCATTTAAATAACAGGGTCCTGCAAAGTTAGTTACCTTCGTTATGGGCTCCACTGAGTTTGGTTGTATTTTCACATTGTAAGAGTTTCACGAAGTTTTCATTTTAGTAGTGTAAATTTCTTCAGTTGTGATAGGAATATAACTTTGCAGTTATTTAGTTAGATACATGGAAGTAAAACCCAGTTCCTCCTCTCTTATGATTTTAAGTGGAGTAAAGGCAATGGGAACTAACATTTCTTGGCTATTCTGGCCAGGTTCTGAGTTGGACTGATAGCACCTATGAGGTGTAGGTATTATCATTCCCATTTTATATGTGGGAAAACCAAAGTCCAGAGAAGTTCAGGAACTTGATCCAGGTCATGTAGAGGTGAGATGCTGTACCAGGATTTGAATGCACATCTGTCTGACCACAAGGCTATACAACTGTGAAGGCAAATGTTAGCCCCACCCAAAAAGTCTCTGTCCATTCTGTCACCTGTCCAATCGGTCATCTGTTTCAAGTTAATTTCTACTTGTACTTTTCATTTGTCTGTCATTCAGTCTCCCTTCTCTTGGCCCTGGCCCCAGGGCTGGTCAGAGTAACAGCCATATCTCAGGATAAACATTCTGCCTTTATCCTTTCTATCATCTTCCCTGTTTCTTTCTGAAAACCTGCATTTTTTCACAGGCTTTTATGGGGTGTTAGCCTAAAAAAAAATCTTCATTTGGCCCTCTCTTTTACTAAGATATTTCTTGGTTTTGTCTAGAGAATTAGGCATTATGATTTCTGTAGCTCTAAGAGAGATAACCTTTGCCTGACTGTATCCAGGATGCTGGCTTGATTTTACTTTCATCTTCTAATTATAATCTTTCTTCTGTTCATTCATGGCTGTTCACAGCATCTCTTAGAAGCGAGTAGAGGAGAGAGATTCTTGGTTGAACAGAAAACCAGAACTACTATGAGCTCACATCTCTGAAGTTTACATTTGAGTTGCTCGTGTAGCTAATTATAGTCAGGACATCCACAAGGACAGTTCAGCTGAGGGACCCTGAGGGTCAGGACCTGATGGCAGCTGTCGGGGAGTGAGAGTCAGGGCCCAGGGACTCTGGATGGGAGGCTGAGCTTCTCTGCAGTTTTGCTGCTGCTGGGCAGCTGGGCCGCTTCCTCTTCCAGGCAGGGGTGGTGACACCGGGTGTTCTGGATCGGCCTGGGGCACGCTGACCTGCTGGTGGACTTGACCTTGTGGAAGGCATGGGCATGACCGGGTTAGGTTCCCACTTCATCTCACCTGTCATCTGCATCCCTGCCTGATCCCTGGTGATCTCAGCTGTCAGCTCCTGTGAGGTTTGCCCCACCCTGACCCCCAGTGCAGCCTCCAGCAGCTGGCGGTTTCAAAACTTGTATCTAGAACACGCAGGACCCCAGTGCCATCTGGGGAGTGTGGGTTTGCACTGAAAAATTTGTGATTATTTTAAAATGTTTTCTATTACACACAGGTGTTCACTAGAAAAAAAAACTAGATAGCACAGTTCAGCAAAATTTATCTGTAATCCCCATACCCTGAGATAATCCCTGTGAACAAAAATTATTAATTTTGGAAGGAAGATTTTTTTTTTCTCATTTCTTTCACCAGCTGGACCATCAAGACAAAAGCTGGTTTGGAAAAAAAAGAAAAGAAAAAAAGAAATTGTTCTCTCATTGGCTGCATCTGGAGAGAGGTTTTGACATTGCGGATCATGCCGCAGATGAGGCCTGTGTGTGTGAGGGCACAGGTCAGCGCTGGCAAACGCAACTGCACCCAAAGGTGGGGGGTACCAAGGCCGGTGGGACCAGCGCTGCCAGAATGAGCTTTTGTTTCCGCTGCTCAGCTGTCCAGGATCATGGCTGCGGACATCAAAGACATGTCTAAACACTGTTATCTGGCCCTATCCTTTGCCCTGACTGTGGAAGGGGTCTCCCCACAGGGAGCCCTGGAGAGCAGAGCCTCTGCCTTCCGTCCCACTATTAATTCCACGTAAGAGCGGATCAGTAGTATTTGCGTTAGCCACGTACATCCGTCTCTCTGTTTTGTTCTGAGAAAAAATTTGTTTACTTACCTAATTAAAAGATTTAAAAGCCTTTTCTTTACATTTCTTTATGTTATGTGTGTTAATTGCAGAAAAGTTATAAAACACAGAAAAATACAAACCCCCAAACTATAATTCCTCCACCTAGAAATAACCATTGTTTGCCTTTTAGGAAGTTCTTCTTGTCTTTTTCATGTTCACATGCAATAGAAATTTTACAAAAAAATGCTATCCTCCTGTATATACAGTTTCCCTGTAGGTGTGCTAGGACGCGTCAACCATGTCATTGCTGTAAACATTCTACTGCACAAATTTTGATATCTGCAGAGTATTCTATCATATATCATTTTTACATAATTTCTTTAGATTTTAGAATTGTTGCTTAAAAATATTAAGATGGTATTGTTACATTTTCTGCTTAGCAAACAATTCTTATTGTAGCAACTAAAACATTGTGTATAAAATTACCTGCTTTTGTTTATTGTAGGAACTTTGTAAAGGTATGTTCAAGTAATAGATTGTTACTTTGCCTGTTCAAATGGTTCTGGCCGCTTGGAATAAGGGAACACTGAGACTGACTCAGTTTTGCTGAACAAATAGTGGATGCTTGACATCTTTACAGCAGGGAATGGATCCTGGTCAGACTTCTGAACACATGGGCACCTCTGTGGGGGAAAGGCTCACAAGGGGGACAGCAGATCGGTCCCCGCTGCATTTTCCTAGGCCAACTTTTGGCTAAGAAACATTAAGAGAGAAAGTGTAGAGAGTCCTGGCAAACTAGTTTGATTTCGGTGTTAGCCTGTGATGTAAATGTAACAGATCATGAGATACCATTTTACTCCACATTTTCATCTATGATGTGACTTGGCCGTGATGCCGGGGCTCAGGTTTTTGGTCCCATCTTAGAGTCCTCGGTCAAGCGCTGTGCCAGGCTCTTTGTCCTGACCACACTGCATGTCATCGCCTGTTTACCTGCACCTGGATTGCCCAGCTTTTGAAGGCAGGAAACCAGGCTCCATCATTTGGGCACCCATGGGACCCCAGCTGAGTGCTGCAGCCTCCTGGCCAATGAGCATGTTCAACCCCTTTAATGCAGTGGTGTGCCCTAAGACTTTGCAGTTATCCACATAGGTCCCGAGCTCTTTTGAGTAAATTGCCACGGTGATGGTGGGAGCTGAGAGGCAAAAGGATGTGACTGAGAGGACGGCATCTTGTTTCCACTATGGGATTCTTTCCATGATGGGATGTGAAGAATTTTAGACAGGTTTCCTGAATTACTGTAACCCAGTTCATTACTAAGGGAAGGTGCTTTTAGATACTATTTTATATTATACTTTTACCAAAGGAAAAGATAATTTTGAGATGCTTCTTGTTAGGTTTGCTTTATTCTGTTTTCAAGAATCATAATTTTTTTTTTTTTTTTGGCCATGCTGTGTGGCTTGTGGGATCTTAGTTCCCCGACCAGGGATCCAACCCGGGCTCTCGGCAGTGAGAGTGCAGAGTCCTAAGCCTTGGACTGCCAGGGAATTCCCAGGAATCATACTCTTAGGGTTCCCTTTCTATTTATGTTTGGGCGGAACTGATTTTTTTTTTTTTTTTACTCATTAGAGCCTGGATTTCCTTGTAAGTTTACAGAACCAGTACAACTTGGCGCCTCCCTCAGTTCAGCTGTTTGCTCCTTTATTAGTGAATCTGAATTAAGGCAATAATAACAAATAGGATGAAAATTTTTACTGGCCACAAACATTGTATCAGGTACTTCATCTGTATCTCCATCTACTTTATGTATCGTCTCATCTGTAGCACTTCATATAGTGAAGGCTTATAGGGGATTCTATAGGGCTTATAGAAGGGATGCATGATTTAATGCTCCTAGCAAGCCTGCAGAATAAGTTTTATTGTCTCCACTTCAGAGTTGAGGACTAGAGGCTGAGAAACCCCCAAGGACAGGGTCATGCAGCTTGAAGGGGTCAACTGGGATTCAAACTGAAGTCTATGCATCCTCAAGGCTGTGTTGGTGCCACTGGGCTGTCCAGTTTCTGGGGGCGGGGGGCGCGCAGGCTTCATAGAACTGGAAAAGGAGGGGCAGTGGCGCCAACTGATACAAGAGCTTTCCAGAGGGTTAAGGCACCATGTTGTGGTGGTAGGGGCCTCATCTCAGCCCCCAGCTTGGATAGAGGTTTCACACACGCCCAAGGTCAGAGATGACCTCCCAGCACAGACACCCTTGTAGTTCTAAGGCTGTTGGACGATGTCATTTACTGTTTTATTGGTTTCCTCAGAAATTCTCGTGAGGTACTTCTGTGGGGAAAAAATAATTAAAAAAAAAAAAAAAAAAAGGGCTACTTCCTAACCTTAGTAATTCCTGATGTGGTAGAAACAGAGACTCATCAGCCAGCCGGAACATGTTAGTGTAGCAGCAGCTGCTACTTATTATCTTAAAATTCTCTTTAGATCTTGATATACCTTAGTGGAATGACAATGTTTCTTTCCAACTTTTAATTTTGATACAGTGTTCTTTTTGCAGTGATGTAACAAAAACGTTTCCAAATCTCTGTATTATATGTAATGAGTTTAGAGATAGGCACACATTCACCAAGATCACGATCAGTAATAGACACAGGGCTTCCCAGGTGGCGCAGTCATTGAGAGTCCGCCTGCCGATGCAGGGGACACGGGTTCATGCCCCGGTCCGGGAAGATCCCACATGCCACGGAGCGGCTGGGCCCGTGAGCCATGGCTGCTGAGCCTGCGCGTCCGGAGCCTGTGCTCCGCAACGGGAGAGGCCACAACAGTAAGAGCACCAGAATATTGATTTTATCCTTGAGGAAATCCAATAGTAACAAATCGATGAGTTATAACACATGATGAAAGTGGTTGAACTCACCTGTAAATAGACACTGGGAGGAAAGCAGTAGTAAAGTATGCTACTAATAACTATTAAATTGGGGGAGATGAGGTTTAGTGTTGGCAGACATTCAGGGGTGGTGCAGGGGGGCGGAGAGAGAGCAATTTACTTGTAGTTCTGAGATGAAGAAGCGACAGGCTGGCATCAAAGCCGCCGCGTTTGCTTATTGCTACAACAATTATTTATTGAACGCCCGCCGTGTGTCAGGCACAGACTGGTGAGCCAACCCCGCCGTGGCTCCTGTGTGTACGGCTCTTCAGCTGAGTTGGGGGAGACAGACTTTATCACACAATCCCTGAATGAATGAGGAGGGATGCACTCAGATAGGAAGAAAGTTCCAGAGAGCAGAGAGCAAAGAAATGTGACCTAGATTGGAACGTGATCTGAAGAGGACTTGGCAATAACTGCAGGACTAGGGGGTGTGGTGGTGGGTCTGGAGGAGGTTTGTCCTGACCCAGGAAGCAGTGTGAGCATTGCAGGGCTCAGCCCCGCGGCCCGTGCCTGCGATGGAGGCAGTGGGGTGGATGTCTGGAGGGCAGAGGTGTGCAGCCTGGTGGGCAGGCGGGGACCTGCCCAGAAAACCTTTTGGCGTTTGTTAAAGATGAGAGAGCTTAACCACAGAGTGATGGGAAGCTGCTGCCGGGGCTTCAGGGGCTGGGGCGGGCGTGGGGAGCCGTGGCCAGGTCAGTGGGCTCTGTGTCCTTTGCAAGCTGCCTCTGAAAACTTGATGTTCTCCATGAAGCTTTCTTCCAGGCCTTTGAATGTGACAGCAGATGGAGCTGAAGGGGCTGGGGGGGCGTCTAGCCTTCAGTTTTCTGAGCTGGCCTCCAGGTGGTCTTCCGGGGGACCTCCAGTGGAGATTTAGCCACAGGGATTGGGAGTCAGCGGTGAGCTTTTTCAGACAGTAGCCGTGATTGGCATTTCCACCATGTCTTTCCTCTATTGCAAGACCTGTAACGTTGCGAGAATTTGAGGCACTGAGGACCGTTAATGGGGTGATGCCCTCTTGCTTGTCCACACCCTCCCCGTGTGAAAGTCCAGCAGAGTCCCAGTCTTCCAAGGAACTTCCCCTATGTTTGCAGATATTCACTGATCTCTCTTTTCTACTCTGTTTGAAGCTTATTGTCCACCCGATGATTTGGGGGAAAGGTAGTATTAAGTGTGACCGCATCAACACAAGTGAGCCCTAGGTCTTTGACGGCAGGGGAGGAGGGATCTACTCTGCACTTCCCAGCTCAGCACACCTGGGACCCAAAGCACCTGGCAAGCATCTGTTGTGTTATACACACAGCTGGAGAGAAGCCAGCACCTGCTTCTTCCTTTGCTTTCCTCAACTCCAGGTCTCCTGACTTCAGCTTCTTTGATGAGTCAAAGGACCAAATCAGAGGGTCTGACATTCATAGATGCTGCAACTAGATTCAGATTTTCTGATTTTCCATCCAGTTCGACAAGAGAGGGATAAAGAGAGAGAATGACCACAAGCAGGCTCCCCCAGGCTGCCCCACTGTCCCCATTGTCCCAAGTCCCAGGCCTGCTCTCCTAGTCCACCTTCCACCCCTAGATCTTCCTTCTCCAGAGATTCTTGGCGGTCGGAATTTCTCTTTCCTTTGGGAGGGAAAACCCCACTCCCTACAACCAGGGTTGGCCTTGCCCTCAGCTGCCCCTCCCCACTCCCTGCATGGGAATGTTTCCCAGAGTCTTTGTTTTCCAGCAAACAACAGCACCCCACGGGCTCTTCAACAGAAGAGGCTTTCTGAGCGTGGTCTCCCCTCTGTCCTTCACCTCGCCTGGGGAAGACTTGTTTTCCCATCCTCCGTAACATCTTTGATGGCCACTCCCACTTTTATGTGCCTGAACAAGAACACACAATCCTTCCAGGAACAAACAGTCATTTTCCAGGACAGTGTAGACTAAACCCGTATTTAGAATGGAAGAAAACAAAACAGATTAACAAAACATCCTTTCAAAGCCAACATAAACTACAGAGATTTGGCTTCAACGTGTGGAAGACCATTTCTTTTCTAGATGTACACCATTTTACATCATCATCTGCCAGGTTAATCTTTCTGCTAACTGTTGCCCACCCAAAATGTCCTTTGAGGTTGTCTTCTGTACCCAGAGACTCTCTGCCTGAAAGGCAAATCCAACCTTTTTCCCTTTCCCTTTGATTTGCCAGGAATGACCATTTCCCTTAAGTCCAAAGTTTCAGGGCCAAATCTGCTTTTTCTCCTTTTCCACCTTTTATTATGGAAAATTTTAAACATACACAAAAGAAACAAGAATATTATAATGAACCCCTACCTACAGTATGCCCTCCATATCCTCAGATTCCACATTCCTAGGATTCAACCAAGCATGGACTGAAAATATTTGGGAAAAAAAAAATTCCAGAAAGCTCCAAAAAGCAAAGCTAGGTTTTGCTGCTCTGGCAACTATTTCCATAGTACTTACATTGTATTAGGATTATAAGTAATCTAGAGATGACTTAAAGTATTTGGGAGGATGTGCGTAGGTTACATGCAAACATTATGCCATTTTATATGAGGGATTTGAGCATCTGTGGATTTTGGTATCTGACAGGGGTCCTGGAACCAATCCCCTCTGCATACCAAGGGACAATTGTAGGCATTTCCCACCTTAAAAAATTAGCAACACATGGACTATTTTGTTTTGTCTATCCTACCAACAGTTTTCTTTTCCCTGCTGGATTATTTTTAAGCAAATCCCAGATAAACTGTTTCACCCAAAAATATTTTTGTGTGTTACCGCGAAAGGTATTCTCTTTTCAATAAACCGTTGTCCCACTGAAATAAAAAGTAACAGTAGTTCCTTATTATCCCAAACATCCAGTTAGTATTCAGTTTCCCCTGATGTTTCATTGACATGCTTTTGCAGTTGATTTGTTTGTTGGAATCAGGATCCAAATGAGGTCCATGTGTTGTGTTTTATTTTTTATTTTTTTATTTTTATTTATTTATTTATTTTTTTGCGGTATGCGGGCCTCTCACTGTTGTGGCCTCTCCCGTTGCGGAGCACAGGCTCCGGACGCGCAGGCTCAGCGGCCATGGCTCACGGGCCCAGCCGCTCCGCGGCACATGGGATCCTCCCAGACCGGGGCACGAACCCATATCCCCTGCATCGGCAGGCGGACTCTCAACCACTGCGCCACCAGGGAGGCCCATGTGTTGTGTTTTATTGATAAGTCTCTTAGGACTCTTTTGATTGATAACAGTTTTTCCTTTTTCCTTGCCATTTATTTGTTGAAACCAGCAGGTCATTGACCTTTTGCATTTCCCTTCTTTCTGGATTTTGCTGATTGCATCACTGGGCTGTTGTTTAGTATGTAACTTTGTCCCTGTATAATCAGTAAATTGGTGGTTTGATATAGATGCTTGATCAGATTCAGGTTCAGTGTTTGGCCAGAGGTGTCCGAGTGATGGTGCGTACCTTACGTTGCATCTCACTGGGAGGCACATCGCGTCTGAGTGTCCCCCTTTCTGACGTTAGGATTGGCCAGTGGGTTCAGGATTGTCAGCCTGATCTACCCATTTATAAATTCCCCATCAGCCTTTCAGCATTGGATTTAGCCACAAGTGACAGTCACTGCCAATTCATAAGGGACTGCAAAATGATGATACGCTAATTTGGAATTCCTTCTTCATTTATTTGCTGGAATTCTTTTTTTTTTTTTTTTTTTGCGGTACGGGGACCTCTCACTGTTGTGGCCTCTCCCGTGGCGGAGCACAGGCTCCGGACACGCAGGCTCAGCAGTCACGGCTCACGGGCCCAGCCGCTCTGCGGCATGTGAGATCTTCCCGGATTGGGGCACGAACCCGTGTCCCCTGCATTGGCAGGTGGACTCTCAACCACTGCGCCACCAGGGAAGCCCTGGAATTCGTTTATAAAGGACTCTTCATCATCAGCTACTTGGCTCCCCTGAAATACAGATCACACAGGAAAGGCAGCAGAAGTGCTTGGCTCTTCAACCATCAGATTTCTGGATAATGAGTTGGTTCCCTAGCATACTCCAAAGCCAACCAATGAGTATTTTTTTAGTATTGTTATGAAGGTATGGCTTTTTAGCATATTCAGTGGGCTCAGTTCTGAGAAGTAATTATTCTTTTTGGTGCTCAAATTGCCCTCCTCTGGCCAATGGCCCAGGTATGAGGCTCAACTCCCCACAGCAGTCTCTCTGAGAGCAAAGCTTCTCCCTGGTGGATGGCCTTGGGAGCGAGATTTCAATGACGGGGCAGAAGCAGATCACCCTCTCCGCTTCCCATCAAACAGTTTTCCAGGGCTCAGAGCTTTTTTAACGTTGCCCCATCATCCCCATCTGAGCTGAGGCTCATGGAAGTGAAGTTCTTCCCAAGACGACCTAGCCAGTAAAGGTGGAACTGGGACTCCAACCCTGAAAATCAAGGAGGGAATGAGGACAGGTCGGGGGATGGCGTTCCAGGTGCAGGGGAAAGGCAGGGAAAGACAGGAGGGTGAATTCAGGGCAAGGCCAGCTAAAAGAGGGGCACATTGAGTGTGGAGCGGAAATGACAAGAGCAGCTGGATCTCGGGAGAACCTGGATGCCTTTCCGAAGAGGCATCAGACAAAATCTCAAGGCGACTCGGATTGGGGAGGGGTGGCTGGGGGTTCACACAGGTGAGCATCTCCTCAGTCTTACCTGTGCTCCTAATACTCTCCCCTGTGGTGCTTCCTCCCCCGTATCCATGGTCTCCTCTGCTTCCTGAGCTTCTTGGGAACAAGACCCATTCCTAGTTAAACAGTGAGCCCACACCTGTCCTAAAGCAGACGCTCCTGGTAGATGCCCCAAGTCTCTTAGATAAGTATTCTCAGCTCCAAGCTGGGGTAATAACCATAGTCCCTTCTCTTAGGATTGTTGTGGAGATTAAATGAGATAATACACCTCAGGTAGTGGCCCAGCACTGGTCTGTCATGAGGACCTCCATAGACGTGGCCTCTGTTACCATCAGTGAGACTTTTCTCCCTGCCCGTCACTTCGGCACCTGTGTTCCTAGAAGAACAGTCTTGCTTCAGTCTCCCTCGCTCTCGATCACCAGGGAATTTCTAGCCTGCAGCTGGTGGAATTTCCATGGCACAAGGCGATGGAGTTGTACGTGAAAGTGAAAACAGTGTCAGAAGTGTAAAGGCTTTTTTTTTCCCCTAAATTGAGGTGAACTTTATATGACATAAAGTGGACCCTTTTTCAAGTGAAGGGTTTACTGGCATTTAGTACCTTCATTTGAAAAAGGGCTCTTTGCCTCTGCCATCTCTAGCAACAGCATCTTTAAATTCTTCTTTTTTTTTGCGGTACGTGGGCCTCTCAGTGTTGTGGCCTCTCCCGTTGCGGAGCACAGGCTCTGGACGCGCAGGCTCAGCAGCCATGGCTCACGGGCCCAGCCGCTCCGTGGCATGTGGGATCTTCCCGGACCAGGGCACGAACCTGCGTCCCCTGTATCGGCAAGCGGACTCTCAACCACTGCGCCATCAGGGAAGCCCTTTAAATTCTTTTATTTTCATTTTTAGAAGTTTTGGGAGGGACACCAATGCTGCATTTCTATGGATCAGAATGAAACTTTTGTATTTTTTTTTTTGGCTGCACTGGGTCTTAGCTGGGGCACGCGGTATCTTTTAGTTGCGGCACGTATGCGGGATCCAGTTCCCCGACCAGGGATCGAACCCGAGTCCCCCCTGCCTTGGGAGCGCGGAGTCTTAGCAACTAGATTACCAGGGAAGTCCCCAAACTTTCGTATTTTTTATATTTTTTCTACCCACTGTTTTTTCCACCTCGGGTGGCTGACCGCCCTTTGCTTGGCGACCACCATTTTGAATAACATTCTGTCCACGTTACAAGGCTTTTAGTCCCCGCCCCGCCCCACCCGAGGCCCTCCGTCGACCCCTGGCTCCTGTGGAAGAGCTCATGTCTTAGAACCATCCTTCAGATAAGTAGAACTCGAAGAAAGAAACTATCATTTTTTATGGGGCTGAAGTGGACATTTTTTTTAAAAAAATGAAAGAAGCAACTCTCCCTATAAATACAAATTGATTCACTCAACAAATAGTTATTGAGTGCCTACTATGGGCTAAGCCCTGGGCATTTAGTGATGCATTAAACAGATGTGACTCCTGCCAGGATTTTCTTGGCGACACCAGGCATGGGGAGATTTGCTGGTTTCCTAAGGCTTTGGAACAAAATTCGTCTTGAGCTTCTAGGCCCCAGGATTGTATTGGGTTGGCCAAAAAGTTCGTTCAGGTTTTTCTGCAAGATGCTGCCCACTGGCAGACCACTAGCTTGTCCTCTGTTGTGTATATATTCACTATGTTGCTGTCATCTTTTAGGTTCCACATAGAAGTGATATCATATGGGGTCTGTCTTTTTGTCAGACTTATTTCTCTTAGCATAATCCTTTTTTCTTGGGAGGTGGTGTTGAGCAGTATTCCATTGTGTGCTGGGGGGAGGGGGGGAGGGGGGAGGTGAGGTGGGTGGAAGGGAGGCGTCGCATCCCCTTTATCCAGGGCATGCTTATTTGTGTTCCTGGAGGGAGATATTTTTCTTTCTTTTTCCTCTCCATGGAGATCACGGTGGGGGCATATGTAAAGAGGCATATGGAAAACACAATTCTTTGTTCTTTCCCAAAGTAAATACTGGGGAGAGTGGAGGAAAAACCGGAATGAACTTTTTGGCCAACCCAATAGAAGAGCCCCTAGTTTCGATGGGAGGCGCAGTGGGGTGAGAGTCAGTAACCTGGGTCGGGTTGTTTGTCCCATCAGCTGTCGTAGGAGCCATGTATCTACCCCTGAACCTCTTTCCCTATGTGATCAAGGACCCGACGTTGGATCTGAAGGGTCCTCTCGAGAACAGAATGAAAGAAATGCCTCTTCCGAACAACTCCCCAGACATTTTGCACAGTTTAGTGTGTTTTACGCTTTACTTGAGTGAATATGATTTAAGTTTTATACACAAAGATAATCGGGTCAAAATGACCCTTCAGTTGCTGGAGCAGCTTGGGTAAAGGAACCCAGGGACTGTGGGAAGATGTCTGTGGGTTCTTTCATCACCCCATCTGCCTGGGAACGGACTTTTTGATAAAGTCAGGGCTTCTCTGTTCTTGAGCGGAAAGGAAAAGTTTAAAAATAATAGGCTTAATTGGACCTGATTGTTTTCCTGTTTGTTTTTCATAAATGAGACTGTGTAGGTAGGCAGGGTATGGTTCCAGAAAGCTCTGCAGACTCATCAAATCTTTTTTAAAAAATATACTTATGTCATTTTAATTTGATTTCTTATATCCTAAAGTTTTTCTAAGTTATATGGTTGCAATTTACAGCTTCATATATAGGATTAAAATTTTTTATTGGAGTATATTTGATTTACAGTGTAGTGTTAGTTTCAGGTATATCTTTTCTGTTTAATTTCCCAAGGAAGGATATTTTTTCACCCATCCTGGGGGTCAATGAGGGACCCACAGCTTATCTCCCTGACAGAGTGCTGGGTCTCTTTAACTTGGTCCCAGTGTGGGAAGAGTAAGGGCCTTTATGTCACCTTTGAGGGATTTCGGTCCCAGAATTGAAGGATGGCCTTCTCAGGGAAGGAAGTTTTAAGTAGCTCGGCCATTGGGACTGATTTTTCCGGGAGCAACATTCAAGATCTCTGCCACAAGTTGGACTCTCTGAGTCCCTAGCACAGACCTGGGTTCCTGGGGAACCTCTTAGTCACCCTTCAAGGCCCACTTCCTTCAGGACGCCTTGCCTGGTCCCCTGAGCTGATAGAATGTTCTCCCTTTTCTGAACTTCTGTAGCCCTGGGTTGGAGTTTTGTTCGGATTCACCAGAAACCTAAATTAATAGGAACATCCTATTTCCCAAGAATTCCAATTCATTGAGGGTTCTTGGTCTTGCTTTACAAAAATAGGAACAGTGGCTTCGTTGTAGTACTTCACATTTATTTAGCTTTTATGAAATAAACCAGTGTTTATGAAGTAACTTCCCAGGCCTGGCTTTTCTTGGTACTGAGGGTGACGTGTTGGCAGGCATTCTGGCTTGGTACGTCCCGCTGCACTCATGGGGGCTATAGCAGGACCCGTGGCAGCGGCACATTTGTGGTTTCATTCAGCCAGTATTTTCTGAATAGTAGCCTGTGCCAGGTACTGAACTGTGCTCGGGGGCTGAAGAGCCGAATGGGTTCTGGTCTCTGCTCTTAGGAGCTCATAGACTAGAGTGGGGAAGACACATGTCCTTCTAACCCTGACAGAACAGGAGTGAGAATAACTCTGGAAGGTTCAGTTGGATCAGTGGGGTTGGGTGGAGGAAGGAATATTTCTGATCGGGAGCCTGGGCCACATGGTGTAGAGTTGGACCTATACGACCAAAGACGATGGGAAATGAATGGTGTCTCCAAATCCCAGGACACAGATGAGAAGCAGTGGACATTGAGGGTCAAATGTGTATGTGCTGCCTACCGGGCTAGGCTTGTTTACTACAGGTCTCATGTAATCCTTTCATCAATCCTATTGTGTAGCTGTTACCATGCTAACCTATTTTGTATTAGGGAAACCTGAGAATTAGAGAAAATAAGTTATTTTCCCAAGTTGTCTACTGCTTTGTTGAGCTTATAATTCACCAGCTGGAGACTTTGACTCCAAATCTTACACCCGTCCAGTGGGTGTCCACCTCTTTGCTCACATACCACGGCCATATTTCTATTATCAAATGTCAGTGTTGTATCTTCAGATGTATGTGCTGTTTAACTGCTTTTTCCAGGAGGGGGCTGGCCCACAGAAATGCTTGTCAAGGAAAAGGGGAGGGGTATTGATTGATTGCACGGAGCTCGTTAGAGGGGAAGAACTGGAATGAACTCTTTGGAGATTTCAGTTTTGCCAAAGGAATGCCCCTGAAGTTTTGGGAAATCAGGTGCCGAATACAGTGACCAAGAGACACTTGTGTATCTTTCAGGACTCAATCTGTACAACCGACCTCTATGCTGAGACCATTGCTCCTTCCCTTTGTTACAGCACTTAACATGTATTGATTTAGTAATATGGCATTTTGCCCTATTGGGTTGTGAGTTCCTTTGAAGTTGAGAGCAGGTGCCATCCACCTCTATGTGTCCAGTGCCTAGCACTGTGCTTGGCACAGAGTAGGTACTTAAGAGCTGCTTGTTGAATCTATCCATCTACCCACTCAACCATCTATCCAACCATCCATCCATCCATCCATCCATTTGTTCATCATCCATACATCTACCAATCCAGCCAGCCAGCCAGCCATTCATCTATCTATCTACCCACTCATCCATCCATCCATCCATCCATTTGTTCATCATCCATACATCTACCAATCCATCCATCCAGCCAGCCATTCATCCATCTATCTACCCACTCATCCATCCATCCATTCATCCCATCCATCCATCCAGCCAGCCACCTATCTACCCACCCACTCACCCGTTCATCCATCTGCCTCTCCATTATCCATCCATCCATTCAACCATTTATCCACCCATCCATCCATCCATTTATCTACCATCCATCCATCCATTCACCCACCCACCCATCCATCCACCCACCCACACATCCATCCATCCATCGTCTATCTATCCATCCATCCATCCACCCATCCACTTATTTATCCATCCATTCACTGACCTATCCACACATCCATCCATCTGCCCATCTACCCATCTGTCCATGTACCCATCTACCTACCCACACAGCCATCCATTCAACTGCCCATCCATCCATCCATCCATCCATCCATCCATCCACTTATTTATCCTTCCATTCACTGACCCATATACCAATCCACTCACTCACTCAGTCCTCCATTAGGTATTCTCTGAAGAGTACAATGTGCCTGGTATTATGGCCAGTGCTGAGGTAACAAGAGATTGAGTCAGATACAGACAATGCTCTCAAAGAGCTCAAGAGTCTAAGGATAATGAGAAGAAAATGTGGTGAGTAGGGAAAAAAATGACTGAATGGAGACCACATTATCTCCAAGCCTGGGACTTTCCAAGAAGATAATAGGTTGCTCCTTTATCTTAAATGACATAGATATGGACGAGGCAACCTCTCCCTCTCTATCCCTCTTCCCTTGTATCTCAGCCCCTGTGAGGTTTTCTCTGGCCCCATCTGGGCCCTTGCTCTGCTGGAAGCCCTTTGAGACATGAGGATCTCCATAGGAGCTCCGTGCAGAGGGCAGGGCAGGGGGCACTGATCTGGCGGCTTCAAGGTGGCCATATCGCCGTCCCCTCCTGTGTCTCCCCGAGAGGAATGCTGCCTGAAAGGACAGAGCAGATGTTCTCCGGGCAGAGTGATCATTCATCGACCCCTCCTCTGGGAACAGGGGGTGACAGCACATTTATCCGAGAGCAGAGGCGAAATCCTCTGACACTATTCTTGATTCATCCATCCTGCGAGCGTTTGGTGAAACACTTCAGACTCCTGAGGGGCAGAGGATATTTGCTCACCTTCTCCAGCCTTTGTGATTGAGAGGCCACGTGGAGATGCTTAGTTAGCCTCGCAGGACCATGCATCGGGTACGCTTTGGAGCACAGCCCCAAAGAAGCCTAGACGGAGCTCAGTGGTCTATTATTTTCAAACTCTCCTGGCAAATCCATCACCTGGGCATTTTAGGTGGTAAAGCGGGGTGACCTTTCTTGCAGGACTTGGTGGGTTTCCTGCCAACAGCATGACCAGTGCTGGCTGTTTTCAGACTTGGGTGTCCCACTCCCTGCTGGTGTCCCCGGGTGCGTGCTGTCCACAACGAACTCCTCATGGCCTCCCTGTCCCGGCTTCTTCTGAATGCGCTGACTCCGTCCCCAGAACTTGGGCGCCTTTCCTTGCCTCCACCACTGGTGGGTACGGTGTGCTGTAGATTTCCCTGTCATCCTCTGTGCGTGTCTTTTGGGGAGGGACCTGTTCTCTCTCTCCCTGTGACTGCTCTGGGGCAGGTCCTCGGTCTCTCTTCTCTGGTCAGGTCTCCGTGGTGGGTCACATTCCCACCACTGCATCCCCAGTGCATCCAAAACACGAGTCCAGTCTCATCACTCGTGGGCTTCAAGCCCTGCTGTGCTTTTCCGTCGGGACTCAGGGGCTGATGCTGCCTTCTTCTCCTTACCCGACTTCCAGCTGCAGTGGATGGAGGATCAGGCAGACGGAGACCAGAGTCTCACCTTCATTTCTGCCGGGGCTGTTGGCCTGTCTGTTTAAGGTGTGAGCCGAAGGCCTGGCTGATTCTCCCTGCTCACCCCGCCCCTGGCCAGAGTTTGGAGTGGGTGGCTCTGCGTAGGGAGAGCCTCACACTGGGGGTATCTAGGAAGCTGTGTCTCGGCAGCAGACCACGTGCCCGCTCTTCCCAGTTCTGCTCACCCTCTGCATCTCTTGGTTCAAATGTACAAGAGAGAGATTTGGCCCAATTACTCCTTTCGAGTCATTCCGTGCAAGTTCCTTCTCCCCACTCTGCAGGGGAGGTTGGAGTCTCTTATTTGAAATGGGAATCCTAACAGCAAAGGCAGGGCAGGAGACCCCCTTCTTTTGGGAGCTTGGTCAATAGAATCTGAAAAGTCCTCTTGGTGAAGATAAGGTTTAAGCCATTGCTATGGACTGAATTTCTGTGTTCCCCGAAATTCGTATGTTGAAACCTAACCCCAATGTATTGTGGTGGGAAGTTTGGGGGGAAATTTGGGTGTGAGGGTGGAGCTTTCATGAAGGGGATTAGTGCCCTTAGAAAGGAGGCCCCAGAGAGCTCCCTTGTCCCTTCTGCTGTATGAGGACACTGTGAGAAGACGGCAGTCTGCAACCTAGATGAGAGCTCTCACCAGACCCCAACCCTGCTGGCACCCTGATCTTGGACTCCCAGCCTCCAGAACTGACAGCAGTAAATTTATTGTTTAACAGCCACCCGATCTGTGGCTTTTTTGTTATAGGAGCCTGAGTGGACTAACACAGTCACTGTACTAGCTTCCCTGGGCTGTCGTAACAGGGTACCACAAACTGAGTGGCTTAAAACACAGAAATGCAGTATCTCTGGAAGTCCAATTTCAGGGTGGCACCTGAGTTCCCTCTGGAGCACTAGGGAAGGATCTGTTCCAGGCCCCACTTTTAGCTTCTGGTAGTTCCTTGGCTTGTGACGGCATAACTCCAGTCTTAACACGGTATTCTCCGTGTGTGCATGTCTGTGTCCAAATGTCCCCTTTTCTAAGGACACCAGTCAGGTTACACTAGGGGCTCCCCTCCTCCAGGATGACCTCATCTTAACAAATTACAACTGCAATAACCCTATTTCCTAATAAGGTCACGTTCTGAGGTGCTGAGGGTGATGGATTTTAGAAGACACCTTCATCTCCTGACAGTTACCTTCTTGACGTGAAAGGTGCTTAGGACTTTAATAGGCAGTGACATGGAAGAACGGCCTTCCTGGGGTGGGACGTGGACATCAGGGGCAAAAGCACAGAGGTGGGAGGGGTGCTTCTTCTCTTTCTCCCAAGGCAGTCAACCACCCTGTACTTGGTCTGCGGTTCACTTCATCCTGCTGAGAAGCTTGTCCCTGGGATAAACTTGGGCATCATAATTACATATATTACTTCAGATTTATGGGTCTTGGCCCTGCCTCCTCAGCTGGACCTAAGGACCTCCCCAAATTGCATGTGGGCAGCATAAACGGGGTTGGAAGCATGGTCATTGAATGACCCACCCATTCACTGATAGGAGATGCTTGGCTTCAACTTGGATTTTGTGTTGGTTCCACATTCTGAATTGACTGTCTCTGTTGATTAAACCAAGAGGATATAATCAAATGCCCATGCTACTGGGAGCAGGTTTTTTTAGGAGTGATGCCGGCATAGTTGAGATGATTTGCCTGAACGGAGAGTGAGCCGGTCAGTGGAGCTGTTCACTTGTTGTGGGCTGTGGACAGACATGGTGGGCTGCACCCTGCCCCTCGCCCTCAGAGAGGATGCATGTGGCTCTGGGCACGGCCCTGTGTGCCTACTAGGTTCTCTTCCCAGCCTCCTGGGCTCCTGTGGCCACGGCTTCCCACTTTTCTCCCAGGACCCCGGGTCTGTGACACCTCAGTCACTTTGCCCCATTTTTCCTGCTCTTGTCAGCCTAGTGAGCACACACTCATCTTTCACTCCTTTCACTGGCGCGTCCTCATGGCAGTTTTCCCTGTAAACTGGGCTTGATGTGGGGCTCAGGCAGTCCACCACTCGGGTCCCTGGTACATTTCTGAGTTTTAGCTCCTCAGCTTTAGAATAATCCCCATTGTGGCACTTTCCTCAGGTGGTCCCTCTACCTGTCCCAGCAGGGCTCCCTCTGTCCTCCTGGGGGCCCCAGGTAGTCATAGGCATCACGAAGCCAACGTGTTTTGGAACAGCATGGAGCCCTTTACTAAGACATTATAAGGAATTATAGCATATTCGCTCGTCCATTTTTAAAAGTCTGTTCTTCAAGAAATTATCAGATTAGGGCTTCCCTGGTGGCGCAGTGGTTGAGAGTCCGCCTGCCGATGCAGGGGACGCGGGTTCGTGCCCCAGTCCGGGAAGATCCCACATGCCACGGAGCGGCTGGGCCCGTGAGCCATGGCCGCTGAGCCTGCGCGTCCGGAGCCTGTGCTCCACAACGGGAGAGGCCACAGCGGTGAGAGGCCCGCGTACTGCAAAAAAAAAAAAAAAAAAAAAAAAAAAGAAATGATCAGATTAACAAAAGTCTATGCACGTACGATGTTTTTCTTTGCTGGCTTATGACTGACATCGTTCAGTAGGTGAGTGACTTTTCCAACACGTCCCTCTTGTGCTTGCAAACACTTTTCCACTTGCTTCTCCTTTTGGAAGTCCCCAAAACGTCATGACTCCCTGAAAACTCTTATGAAATACCTATAAGAGAGCATTTTATTGGAAACTTTCAGGCATTTGGAAAATATGCTATTGTAAATTAACGGTCCTGGACATGTCCATTTTGTGAATTGTTTTTAAGCTGACGGTGGAGCAGGTGTACCAGAGTATGGAGTCAGTTACACCCTTGGCTCTACTATCATTTCCTGTGTGTTCCTGTTATGGCCAGGCTCAGCTTCTCTATCTGTGAAAAAGGGTGACAATGATTATAAAAAAAAGCCACCTTCCCAACTCAGTTATTGAAGACTAAATTAAAGTGCTTGGTGGGGACTTTGCTGGTGGCGCAGTGGTCAAGACTCCGAGCTCCCAATGCAGGGGGCCCAGGTTTGATCCCTGGTCAGGGAACTAGAGCCCACATGCGTGCCGCAACTAAGGAGCCCATGTGCCGCAGCTAAGGAGCCTGCCTGCCGCAACTAAGACCCGGCACAACCAAATAAATAAATAAATATTTACTAAATAAATAAATAAAGTCAGAATGATAAAATAGCACCATTAAAAAAAAAAAAACGAAAGTTCTTGGTAGTTTATTATCACCCAGTATAAGTTGGCTTCCTGCCTTTATAGTCATTGTTCAAAGGGATCTTCCCACATACTCATCTTGTTTTATATGTTAGTCTCACTCTAGTGCAGGCCTAGATCCTCTTGCTTTAATGTGCTAATGTAATTCTTGTTTCTGTTACATTTAACAACTGGTAGCAAAACACTGAGGGTAATTAAAAGCTGCTGGGAACTTCCCGGGACCCAGAGAGTTTTCCTAGGAGTGGTTGTTTTCCTTTTCCTTGCCTGTGGGCATTTTACTAGAGAAAGTGATTTAGTGCTTTTTCTTCAAGAGCAAAGGAAAAAAAGGAACCAGTCACTCTAACAAAATGGTACATGCATATTTAATCACTGGCAATGGCGCTCTTTTATCTCCTGCAAACAGGGGTAGATGACCTGCCCAGGAAGCAGGGGGCCTCTTTCCAGATAGGTGTCTCATGTCAAGGTCATCAGGAACCAGAGAGTCCGGTTCCTGGGAGTTTATGACTTTACAGTCATTGAGAGTTGAAAATGAACACTTAAAAATAAATTCAGGATAGGAGAAAGTCATGCTCATTTAAAGGTAAATTTGGATTGTCTGGGTAAGTGACGGTGCTTTCCTTTCTTTTCAGTAGGATGAAGTCTGTTCTTTCTGGGGCTCCTCATTTGTGCCTCAGACACTGAGTGGAGAGTTTCAGAAGTCCAGGGTTAGAGCATCGGACAGGATGAGGTTTGTCCACGCTGCAGTTGGGAAGCGGCCGGGGTGTTGATTAATGCGGGTCATCTATCCAGTCTGCCCTTTGGCTGGTGTCCTTTATTTCACCAAGGCTAAAACCTACGGAAACAACTCACCTTAGCCTCAGAGGTGACCTGAAGCTCTGTCTGGCTCGGTACCCAGACGTCTGGGTGGAGCAGAACAGTGGCAGAATCTCGCACAGCTCCTCAGGCCGGTGTCCACTACCCCAAGGTTAAACTGGACCAGAGGAAAGGTGGAGAGACCACAGGCCTGGGAGCATGATCGATCTGCATTCAGATGCTACCTCTGCCTCTTACTGGTGTATGTCCTTGGGCAAGACATCCATCTCTCTGGCCCTCATGTTTCCTCTCCTGCTGGTCTCACAGGACTGCATGAGGATGAAGTGAAGTGATGTGTCAGATGCCCAGCAGAAGGATCCTCTGGGGGCAGTTCGTGTGCCCGCCTTATCAGGTGGATAATCAATACTTAAAATAGCCACCTCTGCAGGCTTGTAAAATAGCACTTTGATATTTTTGCATTTGCCTTGTGGTACCGTATCCTGTCTGAACATCCTCTTCTCCCCAGAAGGTCAGCGTGACCTCATTGTCTGGGACAGATTTGGCCTTGCTCTGTTTTGGTCTTATCACTACTTTCCATGCTGTGCTTTCCAAAACACATCACACATCTTCTTGTCACTGGCTGAACAGACGCTGGACTCATTGCAGCCCGTGGCCGACAATTCTATCCATCCCTTTCCTTATTCCTGACTGATGGAACCCTGATTTTGTTCAGGATAGCAAAGTGCCTGGCTAAAAACCCAGTTTCTCAGGCTCCATTGCAGTGTAGGTGGTCCTAAGGCCAAGTTCCAGCCAGTGTTTTATAAGCAGAAATCTATTGGGTTGGGACTTCTGGGAAAACAGTTGTTTTCCTGGTGAAGAAGCCCTGCTCCTTTTATCGTTTTTTTTTTTTTTTTTTTTTTTTTTTTTTTTTTCGGTACGCGGGCCTCTCACTGCTGTGGCCTCTCCCGTTGCGGAGCACAGGCTCCAGATGCGCAGGCTCAGCGGCCATGGCTCACGGTCCCAGCCGCTCTGCGGCATGTGGGATCTTCCCGGACCGGGGCATGAACCCGTGTCCCCTGCATCGGCAGGCGGACCCTCAACCACTGCGCCACCAGGGAAGCCCTCCTTTTATCTTTTGCTTTTCTCCCTTCGTCCAGTCTGGATTGTGAACTTCAGTGGCTGCCTTCCAAGGCAGAAGGAGCTCTGGTATTGAATGTCATTGTCAGAAGGCCACCCTGACTCTGGACTAGCTCCCTGCAGGCTTCTAGTTACGTAGGAAGAGTGAGCTCCTCTTGGGTTGAGCCACTGTGGTTGGGTTTCTGTAACAGGCGATGAAATATCATGGTGGGTATGTGAGGTGCTTCCCTGAGTTCACACTGACATGACTCTGTCCATGTAAATGTGTTTCATGTGAACTTTTAAAAAGTTGTCCCGGTCACATTCTCTTTCTTCTGACTATTTCCTTCTGGAATGACATACCCTATAGGTTTACTCGGGCTTCTTTCATTAGCCATTTGGCAAAGACACAGGAGGCTGTGTTCATACAGAAATCCTGTCTCTAGTGCTGAGAGGAAGCATCAGCTGCGGTACAGCCACCTCTCCTCAGGCCAGGACTGCCCAGCCAGGCACAGACCAGCCCCATAGAATGTGGCATGAGATGGAGGCCAGGCACCAAGTCACATAGAGGGGTCAGACACTTGCCAGGGTTTTAGCAAAGACTCACTTTTATCAGTGCCAACTTAGTTTGTTCTCGTGAAAAAAAGATCCACTGAGGGCTTGAGCTCATGTGGATTAATTACTAATGTAACTCTAGTTTTATGAATGGTTTTAAGCATTGGCCTTCACTCTTCCTCACCTTTGCCACCTGTTTTTCTTTCTTTACATCCTATGGCGTTTTATGACACCACATGACTCTAAGCTTTCTTCCTTTACGTCACAAGTTCCTTTAATAGGAGAATAAGAGAGAGAACATAATGTAGTGGAAAGATATGAGTTTTGGATATCAGGAAACCTGCATTAACATCTGAGCTTTAGGGCTTGCCTGGTGGCGAAGTGGTGAGAGTCCACCTGCCGATGCAGGGGACACGGGTTCCTGCCCCGGTCTGGGAGGATCCCACATGCCACAGAGCGGCTGGGCCCGTGAGCCATGGCCGCTGAGCCTGCGCGTCTGGAGCCTGTGCTCCGCAACGGGAGAGGCCACAGCAGTGAGAGGCCCGCGTACCGCAAAAAATAAAAAATAAAAATCTGAGCTTTACTTACTAGCTATGTGATCTTGGTTAATGTCTACAAGCCTGGTAAGAATTTTCGTGGAGATTAAATAAGATATTGTACGTCGAATACTAATGGCAGTTTTCTCCACAGTTGCCCACTCCTTCCTCCTTATCTTATTCTTGGGAGGCAATAACTTTCAGTCCTTTTAACTGATCCTTTTAGTAATTCTCTTGCCATTTCTAAAGAACATATTTTGCTACTTCTTGATTCTTGAATTTTAAATAATATTTATTCACTTCCCGATGGGGAAGATAAGGATTTTGCCCTCTTGCATATAGGTCTCATTCTTCCCATTCAGATACACACATCTTGCCCTCTATTCCAATATAGTTATTTATAGTGTTTGATAGCTCAATTCAATGTATGCATGAATATGGCCATGTAAACAGTTTGACGGCTGAGCCAGGTATGTACTACTATTAGTTTTATCTTTTTCCTGCATAGCTTTTGTTTTCCCTAAAGTTAGCCATTGCTTATTTTTTTGGTATGCATTTATCACAGTTTATCTGGTGATTAGCGTAAAATGGGGACATGATAAATAGTAGTAGGCATAGTATGAGAAAAGAAGAGACGTGCCACTTTTTCAGGGGAAAGGTCTCCCCTCCCCCATTAAATTCTTTTTTTTTTTTTTTGCGGCACACGGGCCTCTCACTGTTGTGGCCTCTCCCGCTGTGGAGCACAGGCTCCGGACACGCAGGCTCAGCGGCCATGGCTCACGGGCCCAGCCGCTCTGAGGCATGTGAGATCTTCCCAGACCAGGGCACGAACCCGTGTCCCCTGCATCGGCAGGCAGACTCTCAACCACTGCGCCACCAGGGAAGCTCCCCCATTAAATTCTTAAATCAATTTTTACTGTGGGACCTCATATAAATGATATTGTGACACAGTGGACTTAATTTGATAGCAGATGCCAAAGCCAGTTCCATATGGCTGTCTTCCACGACGGTGTTGAAAAAAAGCCAAAGTTACAATGTCACAGTGCAACTCTGGGAAGTTGACTCCATGAGGGACCAGGTTAATCGGGTTGAAAATGTCTTGTGGTGAGACTTGATCCAGGAGTAAACTTGGGCACCTGGTGGGTTGGGTGGACGCCATGTCTCCTGACCTATCTTTTCTGCTGGTCAGCCTCTCTAAATAGCAAGACTGCACTCATTCATTCAGTTAGACAGCCAGACATGGACTGGGCTCTGGAGAGTCTGTAATCAACAAAACAGATGTGGTCTCTGCTCTCATGGAGTTCATGGTCTTGTGGGAAGACAGATACTGCAACGTGCATTGTTGGTATCATGAGTGTTGTGAAAGAAAAAGGCAGGATGTGTCTCCTAATCCCAGTTCCATCAATAGTTGAACAAAGTCTTCCGGCTTGATCATTCTGCTGATAAGGATTCCCCAAATCCCTTAGTTTCCCTTTCCTTTAACTTTTTTGAAGGCTTATCTCTTTTCTTCATTGACACGCAAACAGCTATTGAGTAGAGTAAACCTACAAGATTTCAGAATCAGTCTTCTTTCTCAGGCTATAAAGTCACCTTCATCCAATCCAAAACTTGCTCAGGGAAACAGTGCAGCAGAGATGCGGTTGGACACGCCTGTTCTGGCTGTCCACACTGGGAAAGGGCCCTGAATTCATGAGCATGCTGCTGTGTCTGAGGAATGGATCACAAAAATCCAGGGGTCACTACTCTGGTAGAACAGAAGAATGATGACTTTTCAAGGTTGCAGACCTGTCACTGTACATCTACTTCAAATTCACACTTACATCAAAGTTGATGAGTGGCAGAAATCTCTTTCAAATCCATCCATAAACGGCAAGAATTTATAAAATACAAGCACCCTAGTTGAAAGTAGCAGAATTATTTGTTTGGATTAAATGTTCTATTCCTTGCTTTTAAAATGATACAAGTTTCTTAGTATAAGGCAGAAGGTTGGACTGGGTGATAGTTTTAAGTACCCTCCAACTGTAAAACCTGTGATCATAGAATATTTTATATAGTTCTTTGCCAAGCAATGCTCTGTCTGCAAGCATTAAGTGCTACTAAGTTTGTATTTTTGGGAGAAATCCTTAACACCAATACTCATATGAAATTATATGCGTTTGTCAAATTTCACTTTTTTCTTTGCTAGCTAGAGATATTTATTCTAAAAGAATGACCAGATAGCTTCTTTTAGATTGGAAGTAATTAGATTCAGTAATTCGATTGGATGAAGAATTAGCCCTTGGCAATTTTTTTCAACTGGCTTGGACAATTCTCAACATTACTAAAATGTGACTTTGGTCACTAGAAGTACAGAATTGTCTTGCAGTATAGTTATTACCTTAAAAAGTAATCAGAAGACTCTAAATATTTTTATTTTCTCCTACTTTATATGTTTGTTTTGCACGGTGACTTTGAAAATTCCCATTTGCCAAGATTCAGAGGATCTTTTTCATTTGAAAATAAAGGGAAGAAACTCTAAAAAATAATGAAATTGCCAAATCTGTATTAAACCTGTGAAGATGGAAGAGTTCCCTTTCCCTCACCAGGGAAAACATCCACTGTTCACATTTCAGTGTATTTCCTTCCAGTCTTTTTTCTATGCATTTTAAAACCTGCAACTGTAGTAGGTACTAAGTATGTAATATACTTTCTCTGCTTTCTATCATTTTTTCATGCTTTTTGTCATTTAAATGTGTCATATTGAGTATGTGAGGAACTCTCTTACTAATGAGTCAGCATTAGCCAGAATAAAGTGGGAAAGGTTCATTGACTCCTGGAGAGTTTAGCAACCATCAGATATTTAGGGTCATTAATTCTCTTTTTTCTTACTGCCTATAGGAGCACCTCATCAATAAATACTCTCATGGTTGTTATTTTGTGCTAGGAGCTTGGGAAACAGATGGGCAGGATAGGTTTCCAGGGGCTCCAGTCTGGAGCATCCATGAAAATTATTCTTGTGTCTAGTAAAATTAAAGATGGAGCATTCATGGCTTCCTCGATGGGGGCTTGCTTCTGAAAGGCAGAGCTGATAATGTCCTGACTCCGAGCAAAAGCCACAAAGGAGCTATCTTTTCCTAAGTCTTTAGTTTTTGTTTTAAGGTTCACTGCAAACTTTAGCAGTGAAAAAAAAAAAATGCAGTAACTGGGTCAGAATGACCTAGAACCAACCAAAATACTTCTAATTACTGCGGCAGACAATGATGAATCATACCTAAGCTAGCTTGCTGCCTTTTCAGTCCTGTGTGCTCATAATCAGACTCATTGTTTCATCGCCAGTGGAACACTTGCTCCAGCTTGTTTGGGTCTGTAGGAGGAGAGAAGTTTGCGGATCTTCCCAGCGTAGGATCTGCTCAGCTGCACTAGTACAGCAGGGAGGGGTCTTCACGTTATCAGGGTTTAAGCTCCCTCAGAGCAGGGCTGTGGCTTAGTCATTGTCATCATGGTGATACCAATAAAAGCTACCATTTTTGAGCACCGATTGTGTGCTAGACAGTGTATAAAATGTGTTTTATGGTCCTTATGTCATTTAAGCCTTCCAACAATCTTATGATATAGGTATTATTATCCTCATTTTGCTGAGAAAACAGGCTCTGGAAAATTAAGTCACTCAAATACCCAGTGTATGTAAGGTAGGCACCCGGCAAATGTTGAGTGAGTGAATGAATGATTACTCCAAGCTAATGGAGGGGAAAGGCAGAGGCGAGAACATGGCCAGTATGCGCCAAAAACTTGAGATTGTGTACCACCCAGTTATTCACTTTTGCAATTTTTAAGCTCCAAATTTGAGTAGCAGTGGGGGAGGCGAGAGGATTTCAATGTAGGCAAATAACATAAGACATGGATGAGGGAATAAGTTTGTGATCAGCAAAAAGATCAGCTTGACCGGGACAAAAAAAAAAAAAAAAAAAAAAGAGAGAGAGAGAGAAGGAAAAACACTGAAGTGTCAGCCACTGTGCTAAATGCTTTACTACATTATCTTATTTGAAACTCACAAAACCCCTTTGAAGTAAGCCTTGTTAATCTCCATTTATGGGGGAGGAAACAAGCTCAGAGAGTTCAGGAGCTGCCTGAGGTCACACAGCAATAGGCCGGTGTGAGGGCGGGATGGGAACCCAGGCACCAGCTCCATAGCTGCTTCCCCATAAACAAAAGCCAGGAATGGAGATTTCATGAATTATGCTTGAATTTTATTTTGTATGTGATGGAGAGAAAAAAACCTGTATGATATACAAATTTCTTTTATTCTGACAAAACCCAGCAACTGGCTCTACCCCAGGAAGAGATTCAAGTTCAGTCAGTGCAGGGAAAAGGCCAAGCAGCTGATGAAAAGTTTTGGGGTTGCCAGAAAGAATGAGCTTGGCGTGACTGGTGTGCAATTCAGTGGTGGTGACCAAATTTTCCAAACCAGAATCGGCATGCCATGCTCTTTGTTTTCCCCCCAACCCCGCCCCACCCCAAGTATCAGAGGAACTCCTGAAAATGTAGTTGGAATGCAGAAATACAGTCATATGGTCAGTTCTGATACAATGAGACATATGTTTCTAAAAATCACTGAATCATGAAAAATCGCACAATAAAAACCACAGGATTTGTGGGAAAGATGGGATTATAGGCACAGGACTCAAAAAAATTTCATCAATGACATATTGAAAAAAAAAGGTAAACGCCTAATAGAAAAGGGAAGCACAGTTTTACATATAAGAAATGGTTAAGAAATACACAAATGGTGCAATAAATATGGAACTTTACCTAGAAGTGCAAGATAAATGTAGTTTTGTGTGGAAATGGGTATTGGAAGGGTTGCAGCTGTGAGTTACTGTGAAGTAGAGGAAGGAGGGAGATGTGGAATCATATGGAAAGTTCTAACACCAGCTGTGAATGGTTGTGGTTCATAATACATGCAGAGATTAGAGGTGGCTGGTAGGTGTTTGAGGTGTGTGGTTCTGTGTATTCCTAAGCAGCTCACTTCAGCCGGGCACCTTTTTTCTGCATTCACCTTAGTGTTTCTTGCAGAGGAAATCACACCTAAGGGCACACAAAATTCACAAAATATTAATCCGTTGGTATTTGTGGTTTAAAAACATGTGTCATAGCAGAACTGACTGTGTATAGGACAACATAGCAGAATATACAAACTCTTACATATCAAAATGTGCGTGGCTTCCATACCTGTTGCTTTTCCACTCAGCTCTCTAGTTAGGGTCCCTATTAGAGACTAAATGTATGTTTCCCTCCCAAATTGATATGTTGAAACCTGTCCTCCAATGTGATGGTATTGGGAGGTGGGGCCTCTGGGAGGTGATTAGGTAATGAGAGTGGAGCCCTCAGGAATGGGATTAGTGCCCTTTTTTTAATTTGTTTTTATTTTTGGCTGCATTGGGTCTTCCTTGCTTCGCGGGCTTTCTCCAGTTGTGGCGAGCGGGTGCTACTCTTTGTTGCGGTGCACGGGCTTCTCATTGCAGTGGCTTCTCTTGCTGCGGAGCACGGGCTCTAGGTGCGTGTGTTTCAGTAGTTGCAACACATGGGCTCAGTAGTTGCGGCACGTGGCCCTTAGAGCACGTGGCCTTCAGTAGTTGTGGCACATGGGCTCAGTAGTTGTGGCGCACGGGCTTAGTTGCTCTGCGGCATGTGGGATCTTCCCAGAGCAGGGATCGAACCCGTGTACCCTGCATTGGCAGGTGGATTCTTAACCACCACACCACCAGGGAAGTCTGGATTAGTGCCCTTTTAAAAGAGACCCCAGAGAGCTCTCTTGTCCCTTCTGCCACAGGGAGAAGATGGTCCATCTATGAACCAAGAAATGGGCTCTCACCAGATACCGGATCTGCTGGCACCTTGGTCTTGGACTTCCCAGCCTCCAGAACTGGAGAAATAAATGTTTGCTGTCTGAGCCATCCAGTCTGTGGTATTTTTGTTACAGCAGCCTGAGTGGACTAAGACTGTCCATCAGCTCTAAACCAGAGGATGGACTGGGTCATTTCTAAGAACTCTTCCTCTGTGATTTTTGGGTCTCTCAGTGAATGGACTGGGTGACACAGTGTGGCCCCCCAGTCTCTCAGAGGATAATAATTAGAGTTTTTAAAAAAATTCTTTATGTATCCTTGTTTTTTTTCTCAGATTGCTTTAGTATCTTTCCTTCTCCTGGATGTTCTTGTCATGCTTCAGTCCTTCTTCAGATGCCAGGGGACCCTTGGATTTTCATGTGGGTTTAAGGAAGAGAAAGTCGGCTGGGAGTTTTGTGTCCATGGGTGGAGCTTGTGGACTGGCAGGTGTTGCTTTTTGAGTGCTCAGGACAGCATCCACTCGTAGTTTGGAGCCCTCTAAATGCCATACGGTGCCTATGTTAGTGGCCCTAGTTCTCCTCTGTTGATTCAACTTAATTGATTTCATGTGTTTTGCCCGTGGTGCACACTTGAGTCCTGGAACCCTGCATGTGGCCGTCGGGTGGGAGGTGGAGGGGTCAAGCGCTCTGTACAGAGTATTTCAAAGAAATCCCCTGTTTTCAACTAACACATGCCAGAGGCCCGAGTCTGGGTTTCTGTAGGGCCAACCGGCTTCCTCTGGTTACTTGCCTTGTATTAGCCACAAGTCCTCTCTTTAGTCTGGCTTCTGGAGTTTCGTTAAACCTGAACAAAGACAGAAGTGCTCAGGTCTGTTTAGGGAGGTCAGGTCCATCACACAACAGAAGAGATGTTTGAACTAGGTTTTGAAGGATGAATAGGAGTTCATCTCATGAATGAGGGGTAAGGGCTTCCCAGGCAGACAGAACACACAGCATATGCGCAAAGCACCGGAGGCATGAGCAGTCAGCATCGGGCAGTACCAACCCCTTACAGTTTGTACAAGTAAAGCAGATCTAAAGTGATCTGGGAAACTCTCACGGAAACATTTTGTAAAAGCCAAGGCCTATTTGTTTGTTAATGGTGGTTATCACAGTCTCCAGGACACTTTGTTGGACACGTAGAGACTTTTTGCTTTTTGAAGGTCATCACTTCAGGCCTTTGTGGTCACAGAGAAAAAGCCAACACAGTTGGCTGCTGGTACAGTGAATCTGTCCATGCTTGCCACATGTAAGGTGGAAGGGACTTGGCCGGGGGGTGGGTGGGGGAGAACAGCATTTGGTGTGGAACAGAAGAGAGGGAGATAGATATATGTGGCAAGGAGATATATTGGCATTGAGCATAGATTTGCAGATGTAAATTCAGCAGGAAGACTCACACCAGAAACACCATCAGAGCTGCCACTGGGGCGAGCTCTCTCTCCTGTGCAGGCACCCCAATGTTATTTTCACGTCCAAAGCCTTTTTTTTTTTTTTTTTTTTTTTTTTTTGCGGTACGTGGGCCTCTCACTGTTGTGGCCTCTCCTGTTGCAAAGCACAGGCTCCAGACGCGCAGGCTCAGCGGCCATGGCTCACGGGCCCAGCCTCTCCGTGGCATGTGGGATCTTCCCAGACTGGGGCACGAACCCGTGTCCCCTGCAATGGCAGGCGGACTCTCAACCACTGCACCACCAGGGAAGCCCCCAAAGCCTATTTTGACAGCAATGGGAAAGCATGGTCAGTTCAAAGTTATTATAATACAGGCCTGATGAAGGCAGTTCCTTCTTTGCTAATTTTCTCCTCGTGATGGTGATAATTTATGTCAATTTAAAATTAGCAAACTATGGAAAAGATTAAAGAAGCATTAAAAAATCTTGAATTCTTTCACTTAGAGGCAACCACTCGAGACATTTTTTTTTCAATCTCTTTTAAGCATTTTATTTATTTATTTGCAGGCTGAAAGCTTAGCAATGATAACAGTTGTTACTATTATCATGGCCTATATAGTAAGTGTTATATATGTGCCATTCACTGTTCTAAGTACCCGCTGCATATTCATTCATGGAATCCACACAACAGCACTAAGAAACAGGTACTTTTATCCCTTTTATCAGATCGGGGAAACTGAGGCACATAAAGGTTAGGTAAGTTGCTCAGGGTCAAATGTTCAGTAAGTCAGGATTCAAACCCAAGCCTGGGCCAGACCCAAGATATATCTCTCTTGACGGATCTCTATATAATAAGATATCATATATCAATACATTGTATTACATGTATGTGTATACATGTATTCCTCTCTTTATATTTCTGTAACAATTTAACATCTTTTTCTTGCTGCATGTTGAACCCTAAGGATATCCATATCGTTTAAAAACTTCATGCACAGGGCTTCCCTGGTGGTGCAGTGGTTGAGAATCTGCCTGCTAATGCAGGGGACACGGGTTCGAGCCCTGGTCTGGGAAGATCCCACATGCCGCGGAGCAACTAGGCCCATGAGCCACAATTACTGAGCCTGCGCATCTGGAGCCTGTGCTCCGCAACAAGAGAGGCCGCTATAGTGAGAGGCTCGTGCACCGCGATGAAGGGTGGCCCCCGCTTGCCACAACTAGAGAAAGCCCTCGCACAGAAATGAAGACCCAACACAGCCATAAATAAATTAAAAAAAAAAGTTCCAATTTCAATGGTCAGCTACTCTTACAAATTCCCACAATCAGAAAACAAAAAAACAAAAAAACACACTTCGTGCACAAAGCCACATGCATGTGGATATCAGAGGCTGCATTAAACCTCCCTTTCCTGTTGGACATTTCTGTGGTGTCCAGTTTCCCACGACTACAGACAGTCCTCTGAGCGGTGGACGGTGATAGGCACCCCATGCTGGGTCACCCCCTCTTCAGTCCCCAAGCGTCCTCAGACCTGAGCTGCCGCCACCCCGCCATGAGTGAAGCCACGCCTGGCTTTGCTTGGACTCCTGCAGCCTCTTTCAAGCAGAGCCACCAGGGGGCGCGGTCCTGCCCATCTGTGAAGGCCTGGGCGCAGGTGGGGTCTCCCCTTGCCTTGCTAGGGGTGTGGGGCTCAGCCTGGGGAGAAGTAGGTCCGAGACGTGGGGCTCTTCCTTCCACCGCGTGGTGGTTTTGAGGACGGGGCCTCGAAACAGCTGAGAACTCTCTTTGCTGACTGGGGCACCAACAAGAATAATCCAGTCCTTTGGGCTTTGGTACAAAAGGCAGATGACGTGGATCCCCCTGGGTCCTACCCATGTCCTCTTGGCGGGCAAATAAAAGACCGTGGAAAGAAGATAAAAATCAAAGTTAAAGGGATTTAGCACAAATGAAGGGACCTCCCATGATTTCTTGTCTTCCCTTTTTCAGTTAGGATTTGAGCACGACTCCTGGATTTCCGAATGTTAGTTGCAACAGGAATGTGTAGGAAGGTCCGTACAAGAGCTGGTGTTTTCATGATTTCCAGCCTGATAGAAATGACTTAAATACAATAAGTTGAAGAACGAGCCGCTGTGACTCTCAGGGGACTTCTCCTGGCCGGGTTGTGTTCCTTGCTATTCACGGAGGCGGTTGTTTGGAGGGGCACGTGCTTCTCGGGGTCAGTGCCACACCTGCGGTCCTCCCGTGGCCAAGCGGGCTGCCCGATTCCCATGGCAAAGCCCGTGCTCTCCCTGACCCTTTGTTCTCTGCGCAGGAGGACCCGGTTCCACGCCAAGTACAAAACTTTCATGTTTGAAAAGACTCGGTTTAACTGCTGGTGGTTAGACGGACAGATTGGTATGTACCTGCGTGGTGAGCACTTTGACCCAGTAAAACACTTCAGCGCTAAGAAGATGGAAAACCATGGCATTTGCCATCTGACCCAGCAGGAGCCTGGGGCAGAGGGAGCTCAACTTGGAAAGTCTGCTGCTGGCTTTTTTTTTTTTTTTCCCCTCCTGGTTGTTGTCGTAGCCTCGGGAGCAGATACTGCCTTTGAAACCTTTCCCCTGACTGGCTTGACTGCCTCTGCCTCCCAGGGCAGGGGCCAGGGAGCCAGGGTGTCAGGCTGACCGAGCGCTTGGCCCTGTTCTTGGGGGCATTAAGGGCTCCCCGCACGATCAGAGGCACAGCCCGGGAGGCAGGGGCTCAGCAAGCGCTCGCCCTTCACTGGGCTCAGCCTGCTCCTGGCTGGTTGGTTTCTGGCTGCCCGAAATGACCAGCTTCTTGTAAGGTACGGTGTGTTCGACCTCGGGAGCGGAGCGCCCGCTTTGGGGGGTTGGAGAGGTTGGCGTTGGCGTTTTGGCTGGTGATAGAGACGGCACTGGCCCGTGTCAAGCGGAATAATGGCAAAACGTTTGCCTTTTCAGTAAGCCGAGTGAATCCACTTAATGAACTCATTTCCTGATTTGCTGTTGAAAATGGTATCTAAAGGGGTTAGAACTAATTAGTTTTGCACAAGGTGGGCACCAAGCAGCAGCGAGTCTAGTTATAAATGATGTGCTAAGGAGATACTCTCTGGATCCTGCCTGGTGGGTTCTGGAGAGAAGTTTTTCCATAGTTTCTTCTTCCCTGAAAATCTTCCCTGGCTTTATTCAGAAGCTGCTTCTCTCCCATTCAGTTCTCCCTGCAACTGGGGGTGGGGACATCGCGCTTGCTTTGTCGTTGCATTCCAGAGAGCTTAAGGATGGTCCCAGAGGAAGGCGCCATCTGACCTTGTGTGGACAGATGTCTGGGTGGCATGGTGCTCTGGCTGAGACAGGACAGTCCCGGTTAGAGAGACAAGCAGATTAAATAGAAGTCAAGCCCTTAGCCTGGCTTTTCGTCATTAAACAGCACCTGTGGAGTTTATGAGTTCCTCCAGGGAAAATCGCAGAAATCTACATTAGAATGCCGTTTCCTGCCAGGAGGACCTCAAAGAGTTTGTAGGAGACCATCCTGCCGTCTGAATGCGTTTATGGTCACATCATATATTCGGGGCTGACTCTTCCTCTTCTCCTAAAGCATCACAGCCATTCCTCATGTGCGACGGCCCACCGTGCCGCGGGAGGTACAGGAGGAGGTTGGAAATGCGGTCTTGAGAGGGCTTTGCTTTTGTTTTGTTTTCCGAAACTTTGGTCTCATAAGAAGTAAATCACCATACTTGTGTGTCAGCTGAAGGACTCTTAACTCTTGCTGTAGGGATGTGGGAGAAGGAAGGAACAGGGGTCAGTGACAGCTCAGATCTGAGCTGGAACTTGGGGCATTGATGGTTCCCTTCCGGGAGGCCCTGAGGTCAGCAGGGATTCCGGGGGAGGGCTGTCTCCGGAGAGGGTCAGGTGGGAGGGTCTGACGACCACAGGTGTGTTTTGGATGTGATTCAGAATGGAGGCAGGTGGCAAAGGGAGGGGAAGAGAGGCCTGGCGGGGGCTGTGGATGGGTCTTCTCTTTCATGGACTTGAACTCCGGCTTTGACTCCAGGGCACGGACGCTTTCTTCTCTGCCCTTGGTCACTTCTCCAGGCGAGGCTGAGAGGAGACAGAGGACAAAGACAAGTGGGTACCAGCCCCATTTTGCACATAGCTCAGAGGATGCCTGTGAGGGAACAGATGGCAAGCAAGGGGATGGCTGGAGGGTCCTGAGCACCTGGCGCGTGGGGCGCCTCAGACCTCCCACGGCCCCTGTCCCTGTCCTTCTGCATTGCGATGGTGACGCCACCGACTTCCGCCTCTTTCTAAAGCCCAGTCTCCCCTCTTCCTCAGCCTCCACATGAGCCAGTCTTTGTGTCTTCCTTGAGTCTCAGTGTATTGCAATATTCTCCTATATTCCTCCTTAGGAAGCCTAGGTAATCTCTCTCACAGTCTGATCCAGCCAGCTTCAAGTCCTTGCCTGACTCGACGGGGTTAAATCTGAATGGGTGTTTACAGGGCTTAGTCTAGACTGGTCCTCATCACCCTCCTATACCTGTCCCCCCCCCCCGCCCCCTACCATACTCCAGCATCTGGAAGGACCTGTGTTCCCCAATCACACGTGGGTGTCACCCCCGGGTCAAGCCTGGGTGTGTTGCCCACCTCCTGTCCGAATGCCCTTTCTTATATTCAGCTGGCAAACCTGTGCTTATCCCCAGATTCAGCTCTTCTGGGAGTTACCCTGAGATTGCCTTGAGATAGAACCTTCCATGCCCATCTCTGTTTCCTTTGGAGCTGCCCTCTTGCCTAAATCCCTGCTAAGGCAACGGTCACACTGCCTTGTTTACCTGCACTTCCTCCCTACCTGTGAGTTTCTCCAGGTCAGGGACTCTGTGTCTTTCACTTTCACCCTTAGCTCCAAGTAGGAATGAAATATTACTGCCATGTATCCAAATTAGACTATTTAAGCATTTAACTTTAGGGCAAAACCATGAATCTAAAAGGAAGGTTCACTGTTTCTCATGAAGCAGAGAACAGGCTCGGAGTTGTCGATTTGTGGCTTAGGACAGACCTAGCTGTATGAACTTGGTTCTGAGACCTTGAAGGCCTCCAGCTGTGTCTTCTCTTTGAGCCTGGGGTGGCCCGGGTGGAGGGCGAGCGGGGTCTCTGGCCGCCTGGGGTAATGAGCAGAGTCAATGGCTGATCCTTTGCCAGATCTGCTCCAAAGAAACTGTTCTGGGCTCCACGGGGAATGAGTGAGCTTGGTTGCTCCATCCAGCAGTTCAAGCCCCCGAGGAGGGGGGGAAACGCAGACACACTCTGTGTGGCTTTAGGGGGTAGAAACCCAGAGTCCAGTGAGGTGTGTGCAGAGTGCTGGGGGTGGAGGAGAGGAGGCCATGAACGTTGGCCTCAGTGTGAGCCCAGGGAAGAACAGGCACAAACAGGGCCCATGGGGTAGCAGAGTGTCCATGAGGAAAGAACAGAAGTGCACATCTTGAACTTCGATGCTCACAGGAAGGGCTCCCCTCTGACCCTGCTTGGGATGGAAAACAATCAGGTGAGTTCAGGTAGTACCTGGGGCAAGGAGGCATCAGCTAATACACTTTCTGGAACTGTAACAGCGATGGCATCCTGGGGTCCGAAATGAAAACCTCAGGTGCGTCTACTTGGTACACCTGGGGCTTCTGAGTCTCCATGTGATGCTTTCACACAGGACCACGCTCCGTTTCTTTGCCGTCCTCACTATAACCTTGAACAGGTGGTCTCCCTCTCCCTTTCCGTCTCCCTCTGACTCCTTTTAGGAGTTATTATCCGGGACCTGCAGTATTTATGGGAAATAAAGAAGTGACTAGAGGGCTTCCCTGGTGGCGCAGTGATTGAGAGTCCGCCTGCCGATGCAGGGAACATGGGTTCGTGCCCCGGTCTTGGAGGATCCCACATGCCGCGGAGTGGCTGGGCCCGTGAGCCATGGCCACTGAGCCTGCGCGTCCGGAGCCTGTGCTCCGCAACGGGGGAGGCCACAACAGTGAGAGGCCCATGTACCACACACACACACACAAAAAAGTGACTAGAATAGTTTCTGTTGTCAAGTGCCTTCAAGTCTTGAGAGAAAGGGGGATAAGACGTGTGGATATGCCATCTACTTGCATGGGCACATTGCAATTGGTGTACCCCTAAAGGAAGCCAGTTTAATTATTGCTATCAGAGTACAGTGAATCAAGTTAAGTCAGCATCTCTGGTTAGCATCTAGAAATTAGAATTAGGAGCAGTTAATTCCAATTTAAGAGAGAAAACTAGAGTTTATTAACATCTATTATGTGCCAACAACTCTATGTATGTTAGTTCATTTAGCCCTCATTACAACTCTGGGAGGTGGTTCGTATTATCCTCACTTTACAAATGAAGAAATGGAGGTTCAGAGAGGTTAGGTAACTTGCCCAGGGCCACACAGCTCAAAAGCAGCAGAGTCATAAATGAAGCCCCTGGTGGCCTTATTCCAAAGTACATGCTTTTTACTACCCAGCAGGCAGATTATGAACGCTTTTGCGTTTGAAAAATTGTTTGAAGTTGGTAAAGTCCAACTTTACTGAGGGGTTTATTATCTTATAACTCAAAGGGACCTGCAGGGCCCTCTCTGAGAGTCCTGCTGGCTTTGATCTAAGTCGCCACCATGGCTGAGAACCCAAGAGCTTGCCCCCAGCACATCGCTGGCCTCAGTCTCCACACACAGAGGGACCCAGCCAGCGATGTGCGCCTCTGGACGTCTGGAGGAAACGGGATGTGGGTGAGGACCCCTCTACGGGTTAGCAGAGATCCCTCTGGGGTAGGGGGAGAGCCGGCTCTGATGGGTGAGCAGCAGGGGGAGATGGTAGCTTTATTTATTTATTTATTTATTTTAAAAAGTGAGTTATTGGGTTTTTGTTTTGTTTTGTTTTGCGGTACGCGGGCCTCTCGCCACTGTGGCCTCTCCTGCCGCGGAGCACAGGCTCCGGACATGCAGGCCCAGCGGCCGTGGCTCACGGGCCCAGCCGCTCCGTGGCACGTGGGATCTTCCCGGACCGGGGCACAAACCTGCGTCCCCTGCATCGGCAGGCGGACTCTCAACCACTGCGCCACCAGGGAAGCCCCGGTAGCTTTATTTTTATGAGCAGAATGACTAGTGGGCAGCAGCCAGGGACACACAGAGCTGGGCGTCATCCTTAGGAAGTGGGTTCCAGCCATTCCAGGAACAATAACTGTTGTTGACGGATGGGAGCTCTGGGCTTAAGCAGAGGTGCCTCGTTACCTGACCGATAAAAGGCAAAGGTGAAAGGTGCTCAGAAAGGAGCAGGAAAATCTTTGTGGACCCAGAGTTTAGCTGGACCCAGAGCTCTTCAGGGCTCCCAGTGAGTGTCAGTGAGCTTTTTAAGTGAAATGGATTTTCTGTCTCTTGGGCAAAACTTTTGATATTCTTTTTCTTTTTGCCACACTGCGTGGCTTGTGGGATCTTAGCTCCCCGACCGGGGATGGAACCTGTGCCCCCTGCAGTGGAAGCACGGAGTCCTAACCACTGGACCGCCAGGGTATTCCCCAAAGCTTTTGATAGTCTATTCTTTAAAAAAAAAAAGAAAGAAAAAGAAAAAGGTCACTTCAAGGAGAGGCTGGAATGTTTTTCTTGAAAGGGCTGGAGTCTGGTTTAATCCCTGCTTTAATCTCCAGGAAAGGGCCAGTCGGGCTGTCGGGGAGGCGGACACTGTCCAGGCCCCGGCGGGCCGGCGCGCTGATTATCTGTGTGTTCTGCCTGTCTCGTGAAGCAGCAGTGAGCCCGCTCGCCTTCCTCCCTCCGGGAGACCTGTCTTCACGTAGCATTCTTAGAACGCTCTTGGTTTTCTTTGTCTGGCTAGAAGTGTGTCTTTTTAAATGGGGCTTTTCATTTGCTGATGCTGTGTTTTCTCATCACGGCGGCCCCCCTCTCGGTAAAGTACCACTAAGGAAAAACCCAAGGCAGTTCTCTTCTAGCCAAAAGTTTTGGCATGGCCGGACAAGTGGACACCGTTAAAAAAACGAAAACAAAACACAAGAACTTTAAAAAATGCTCCCTTTTCTGAGGTCACCTACGTCATTGAAAGCAAAGATTCCCTTGCTTTGGGCCATTATTCGACATTCTAAAATTGTCCCAAATGTGAGACCTTGCACAAGTCACTTAATCTCATCCTGCCTCAGTTTCCTAATATATAAAATGAAAACCATGCTATGTGCATTTTAGGGCCATGGTGAAGATGAAATAAATGATAAATGTAAACTAAGAAAGGTGTCTGCACAAAGTGGCCCTAGTAAGTGATGACTATTATTTTGATTATTACGTAAAATGTTGTTGGGGCTTCTGTTGCTAAAGGAAATAATGAAGATGTGAAGACAATCGATGCTTTAAAACCCCAGACACAGTCTCTTCACCTGCAAAATGAAGACAAGAGTACTTTTGTCACATAACTGCGGGCACAAAAGAGATACTAAACAAATATTGGTTTTCTTATTCTTTCATTCAAACTCGGGTCGCCCCTCATATATATGTATATATCTGTCTATTGATTCATAAATTGTATACATGGACTGCAGTATACCCTGTATATTATTTACATTATAAAACATGCACTGAAAAATAATATAATGATTAGGTAAAATAGATATGAGCAGAGGTTTTTATATTTTCTTTTTTTGTTCACTTTGGATGTAATGCTGTACTATATATGTTAAGTACTATAACAGGGGCTTTATAAGGTCGGTCATGTGGTTCAGTGAGTATAGGTAGAACCTTCTCCTATGAATAATTGCAGGGTTTTACGGGCTCCCAGAGTACCAGCGAGAACACTTCGCCTGGAAGGATGTCCAGTTTTGGATGTTGTGTGCATGCTTAGTGTCGTGAGGCCAACTCTCCGGTGCTATCCTCTAGAAGTTTTGAGGAATACCATAGCATTCTGTGAAACTGGGAAATGTCTTGACACGACTGGAAAAAAATCACTAGAAGGTAATGGTAATACAAGTTTATAACCTTTAAACTGAGGATGTCTGAGATTTTTCAATTCTGCTAGTTTAAACTTCTTAAAGACTACTTTTCATGGAAGAGATTCTTGGAGATGGGCTTTTAATTCCAGACCAGGCACTAGCTGTGTGTCATTAGACAGGTCTCCCAACCTCCCTGAGCTTTAGTTTCTTCATCTGTAAAATCAGGATACAAGTAGGGAGAGAAATAATGAGCAGAAAGGATTGTTGCTAGGATTAAATTCAGTGATACTTGTGGAGATGCTTAGCAGGGTGGCCTGCCTTTGCTGTAGGTCTGTAGTTCACCAAGATCTTCAGTTGCTCTCCTACTGAGGTGCTGTGTGATGTCCATCATCCATTATAAAAATGGATATGCATAAAGCCTGCATTTCATTAATTTTTAAAAATGTAACCTTCAGCTTTTAATAAACCTAAAAATGCACGCAGTCTAAAAAGTTAAATATTATAAGCTTTAAAATGAAAAACAGTGATTTCCTTCTCACCTATTTCCACTCCAGTTCCTGCTATGTAGAGGCAACCATCTCTTAATTCTTTCTTTTTCTTTAATTTTCTGGAATTTACCTCTTTATTTACAAGTAATAACTGATGTTGCCCTTTCTTGATCATTCCTAGACCATCTTTTCATTCTTACCGTGGAATGAGAATTGAGGGTTCTCACACCGCTTTCCTCCTGCCCGCCAAACATGTGTGTATCCACCTTTTTTCTTTCCCCATCTTCCAAAATAGTTACAGGCACACCTTGGAGATATTTCAGGTTCAGTTCCAGGCCACTGCAATAAAGTGAATCACATGAATTTTTTGCTTTCTTAGTGCATATAACAGTTATGTTTATACTGTAGTCTATTAAGTGTGCAATAGCATTATGTCTAAAAAATGTATGTACCCCAATTAAAAAGTACTTTATTGCTAAAAAATGAGAACCATCATCTGAGCCTTCAGTGAGTCATAATCTTTTTGCTGGCGGAGGGTTGGAAATATTGTGAGAATTACCAAAATGTGACACAGAGGCTGGAAGTGAGCAAATGCTGTTTTTATTTTTGTTTCTTCATTGAAGTATAGTTAATGTACAATGTTGTTTCAAGTGTACAGCAAAGTGATTCAGTTATACATATTTATATATATCTATTCTTTTCAGATTCTTTTCCATCATAGGTTATTACGAGATATTGACTAGAGTTCCCTGTTCTCTGCAGTAGGTCCTTGTTATTTGCCTCTTTTATATACAGTAGTGTGTGTACGTTAATCCCAAGCTCCTAATTTATCTCCACCAGGCCTCCTGCCTCCGGGTCTTCGCTCCAATTTTGTTCTAAACATCCCTGTCCAGCTGACCTGCTTAAAATATCACCTTTATCAACATAAATCTCTAGTTCTGAAGCTTCAGGGCTGTTGCCTACTAAAACAACGTCTAATTTTTACCCTCAGTTTTGGGCTTTTTCCTATCATGGTGCCACCTTTAACTACTCATCAAATGCACTTATTTTCTTTTTCTAGAGCATGTGTGTATTCGTGGAGCTTTCCTGCCTGTGTACCCTCCTGTTCCTTTCCCAAATGCTAGTCCCAATTTTTGGCCAAACATATCCTACTCTCCCTTTTTGGCCCACTTTGGGTACCAGCCCCTTTGGGCCTGAGTTCTCACTGATTCTCCCCAAGACCCCTACCCCCACCTTACGTTGTAGGAATTATGGACTATAGCACTTTTTTGTCCCTTGTTACTTATGATTTGAAGTTCTTATCTTTTCACATGCCTGTTCAGATTTAGCTAGAAATGAATGGCCATGCACTGACTACCAGGTGCTCTGCTAGGCACTTCCACACTCTGTGTCTTCTGCTCTCTGTGATGACCAGGGAGTCCTTCAAAGAGCCCATTTTAGAGATGACAATACCGAGGCCCGGTGAGCCACACATGCTCTCTCCATCTACTCTACCAGGCTCCTGTGCATTAAGGTGAAGGCCGTGGTTTGACCATCGTCGCTGCGGTGATGGGCACTGCTTCAGATTCTGTGGTTGAAGAGCATCACACACCAGCATTGGGAGAGGCTGGGCCAGGCCTTGGAAGGCAGGCAGCAGAGCGTGACGTGTCAGGGTGGGAAAGGAATCCCCGCAGTTTGCAGACTTGAGTAACTGCAGCAGGAGACGAGCAAAGAGGCCGTTCCCAGGGATCGAGTGGTAGAACCCAGTCCCGGGAGGTCACAGGTGTTGCCCTGGATCCACGAGGCTCTGGGGAGGAGTTTGGCTTTGGTGTTTGACCCTGAGCGAGGCTGTCCTCTCTCTGGCTCTTTAGTTCCCCATGTGACAGTTGTGGGATCCTAGCACGCCAGTGAGCCCCAGCTGGGCCTCCATCTCAGCCTGCTCTGTCTGCCCTCTGAGCCCTGACTTCTCACTGGCAGGTGGTCTTGTCTGTGAGCTGGAGCACTGCCAGGTGTAGGTAGGAATTTTCCACACCATTCGAGTGTGGTCCAGTAGGACTAACAAAAAGGGCCAGAGCATTGTCGTTCGATTCTCAGTTTCCCTCCCCATCCTCAGTTACCAGCATTTACTTAGGATTTCAAGTGCCTCATTAGATCGGGAGTGGGGTCATTGTCTCTCTCACTGTTTGCTTCTAGACATTAAAGCTTTGATGTCTGCTTAGGGTTGTAAAATACACTTTCCCTTTTTTTGAGTGTGAGCACTCTTCTGTGTCTGCCCTTGTCCTTTTGGTGTTTCTCCTTCCCTCCTTCCCTCCCCTTCCCCTTCTCCTTCCCCACACCCCCAATTCTATTTTCTTTCAACAAGAGTTCTTTCAGGTTATGTATCATCTCTGAGACTTGGATTTGCCATCTTTATGATGATGGGCTTCATAATATCCCTCCCACGGTTACCCAGTGTACTGAGCAAGGTGCCTGGCACACGGGAGCCGGACAGTATTCGTCTTTCTTCCTCTTTACTGCTATGTCACACCAGGCATTGCTCTGCCTTAACCGCTGGAGTCCTCTGGGCTCAGGGGGCCAATCAGCTGCCAGGTGAGCAGCTCAGGACCTTGGGAAGGGAGGGTCTGGATGCCCTGAGCATTTCTTTCAACCGTTGAGCATCATTCCGCAGGGGCTGCAGGTAAAATGGGCCAGAAGTAGAGCTGCTTTCTGTGTGCGTTAAGCTCTTTCAGACAAAGATCTATAGAAACAGGAGGCATTCGTGATGTTATTAATTGGAGGCAGCTTTCCGTGGACCACCCTGAATGGAAACGGACACAGGCGTCCCCACATGTGGCCCGTAATCCCTCATTTACGTACTGAAGGAGGCTGCGGGTCAAGAGAAAAGGCACAGGGGCCTGGGAGCCTCTTCTGACTCAGGCTATTAGGTGGCTCCAACCGCCCCACTCTCTCTTTCAGGAGCGCTTTCTTTTTGTTCGCGCTAATTCCTGAAGCAATCCTCCCACCAGCTCATTTCCCCAGGCTGTATGCAGGGGCTGACCGAGGGGAGGCCCTGTGCTCAGGAATTACTGCCCCAAGCAGGAAGTGTTTAATGGTTTCCATTTACTCTTAGTTGGAAGAAGGAAGCCTGAACCTTTCTTACAACAGAAGGCAGAAAATCAACCTGACGACACTGGCCCATTTTACCCTCAGGAGGGAAACCAGAGCTCCTTAGGGCACCAACGGTCCCATCTTGAAATTGCTTAGCCACCTACAGAACAAGGACAAGGGGAATTTCTTATATACGTCTTAAGTCAAAGTGATGTGTAAGGAGGTGCCTGGGATGTGAAGCCAATCTCACAACTCGTGTGACCGAGTGTGTGTCACCGTAATGAAGCAGGAAGCCAGTGTCCTGTGGTCATGTCAGGGATGGCATCTGTGCTATTTTTTTTTTTTTTTTTTTTTTTGGCTGCACCATGCAACTTGTGGGATCTTAGTTCCCTGACCAGGGATTGAACCTGGGCCCGCTGCAGTGTAAGTGAGGAGTCCTAACCTCTGGACCACCAGGGAATTCCCCACCTTGTGCTATTTTGAAGTCAAATGCCACTTTGGACATTAATAGTAGAGGAGGCATGAAATATATGAGGATGTAGAAAAGTTGAATAGTCTACTTTCATACCTTGAAGAGAGTTTAATCTTTTCTCATATGACAGCATATTTGTAAAAATCCATCTGGCACCTGTCAAAAAGAAACCCTTAACAAATTTTAAAAGTAGAGTTTTTAAAGGCCACAGTCGTGATTATCCAATAAAAATTAGAAATAAATAATATAAGGCTAATCCTTCTTCCTCCCAAATTCTGACTATTTAGAAATTAAACCTACATTCCTGGATAATTATAGGATCAAAAAGGGACTCAAAAGGGAGATCATAAACTGTCTAAAGGGGAACACTTTACACTAAACCTAGGGGCCACAGCACAAGAGGCACCCAGAGGAAAATGTATAGCCCTAAATATCTTCATTATCAAAGCAGTAAGATGGAAAATAAAGATGATGATGAAGTAGTCATTTTTAGAAGTTTGGTAAAAGTACAGCAAATTAAACCGAAAGGAAATAGAAAAAGGGAGATCTAAAACAAAAATGAAATGAAGTAGAAAATAAACAGAAAACGTTAGGAAGGAATATACATTTAAATGCCAGTTCTTAGGAAGCGCTAAATATAGGGATGTAACTGTATGTCTGATCCCAGAGAAATGTCTTAGCAAATACCTGAACCTTCACTCAATGGAATGTGATGCAGCCATTAAACTGGTTCTAACAACATTTGTAAGAGGTTTGGGTGAAATGTTTATGTCAGATGAAAAGAGCAGAATCAAAAATTGTATCATAAAGGGATTATTACCATGTGGATACAGTCTCCCAGCTCCCTCCTGTGCCCCAGAGAATTAAGTCTGGAAAGAATACATCAAAGTATCAGAGAGAATGGAGTATTGACGTGTGCTTAACGCAGAGGAATGGTAAAGTCGTTGCGCTAACAGAAGGAAGGACCACATACTGTATGATTCTGTTAATATGTCTGTAGACATAACGTAAATTAGTGGCTGCCTATGGCTGGAGGATTGGGGACTTGGTGACGGCCAGAGGGTATGAGATTTCTTTCGGGCGTGATGACAGTGTTGTAAAATCAATTGTGTGATGGTTGTGCCACATGGGAATATACTGAAAACCACTGAGTTGTACCTTTTTTTTAAAAAAATTGAGGCATAGTTGATTTACCATGTATTAGTTTCTGGTGTACAGCAAAGTGATTCAGTTATACATATATATCTTCTTTTTTGTATTCTTTTCCATTATAGGTTATTACAAGATATAGAATATAGTTCCCTGTGCTATACAGTAGGACCTTGTTGTTTATCTCTTTTACATATAGCGGATGAATGGGGTGTTATGTGAATTAGATCTTAAGCTGCTACCAAAAAAAAAAGAAAATCACAGTGGTTATCTTGGGGGATGGACATAGTGATTTTCCTCCTGTTTTTCCACCCTCTTGTGTAATTTCCAGATTTCCAGATGTAATTCTGCATCACTTGTCTAATGGAAACATAATAAACTAAAAACATTTTAGAGGAAGTGTTCATAATTGGCCTTTTAGCAGAGGAAGCAATGGGGGGAAATCTGCTTGCTAGCCTTCCTCCTGAGAAGGTGAGGGGAGACCGAGTCCCGTAATCCTGAAATCGGGGACTGGTTGTCATGGGTCGCTGCCTTGTCAGCCGCCGTCACACACATAAAGTGGCGCAGGGCTATTCTTCTTCAAGTCAAGGAAAAGAAAGCGTCATTTGTCTGGGGTCTCTCAAAAGCAGGATCACCACTCAGGGAAAAGCTGGGGGTCTGTGAAACCTGCAGATGACTAAGCGCCAGTTCCTAGTAAAATCTCCTAAGAGGTGTCAGACTCTGCTCTGAGTGCTAAATTAGAGAAAGCTGTTACTTATATAACTTCCTGTAATTGCCCGGCAGTAGCCGAAGCTGAGAGCCGCCTGCTCCTCCTCTTGGCTGAGCCTGGGATACGCGGCCCTCTCCCCTCCTTGCAGCGGGGATCCTTTCTACCTTTGGGCTTCTTGCTCGGGGCCAGGCTTTTTAACTGAAACTGAAATGCCATTTTAAACAGAAGACTGCTTCGTCTCTCTTGGAGATGGGAAACTCTTACGCTGGACAGCTGAAGACCACGCGGTTTGAGGAGGTCCTGCACAACTCCATCGAGGCCTCACTGCGTTCCAACAGCCTGGTACCCAGGCCCGTCTTCTCCCAGTTGTACTTGGAAGCGGAGCAGCAGCTTTCCGCCCTAGAAGGTAGGAGATGCGTCCTTGCCTTTCTTTTACCGCGTGTGAGAATGTTGGCGGTGGGACTGGCAGCTCCTTCCTCTTCTGAGGAAACTGTAGAGACTGTTGGGTCTGGAAGAACAGAATTATGAGAAAAGAGAAAGGTGCACGTGCATCCCATCCTTACTTGGCTAAAACTAAAATAAGTTTCAGCCATAAAGTTGCAAGGAATAAAATGGTTCATTGGACTGGTAGGAGAAAGAAAGAGCCGTGCCAGCCTGTTCTGGATTGGTTGTTACTTATACTCTTATTAAAAGGTTTGATGGGGCTTCCCTGGTGGTGCAGTGGTTGAGAGTCCGCCTGCTGATGCAGGGGACGCGGGTTCGTGCCCTGGCCCGGGAGGATCCCACATGCCGCGGAGTGGCTGGGCCCGTGAGCCATGGCCGCTGAGCCTGCGCATCTGGAGCCTGTGCTCCGCAACGGGAGAGGCCACAATGGTGATGAGGCCCGCGTACAGAAGAAACAACAACAACAACAAAAAAGGTTGATGGCTCACTTGGATAAGTAAGACATTTTAACATGCTTTTGACCCTCAGTTATACATTTTTTCTCTTTTGATTCGTGGCCATATCTTTGCAAGGGAGCGTAGGTAGTTTCTCTTTGTGATAGCAGTTACAAGAGCCCTCTAGAAACTGTTAAAAACCAAGAACAAACCCTTATAGATTTAACGTGTGCCAGGAATAAATTATCTTCAGGCATGGGGTTAAGTTTAGGGTTTACTTAATTATCCAGAGAATAAACTGGTTGTATTTTTCAGTCTTTCCTTTGTATTTTTTGTAGTCGTGTATTTTCGTGTCAAAAGTAACCCACAGCAATCCAAAGTATGAGAGTTATTGCTAAAGGAAGTTCTTTTTGTCACTTTGTCTTTCATGTGAAGTTACCTGCACGCTTCTCTTAGCTTTTGAAGTGAAAGAGGGCTGTGGTTTAAAACAAAAGTTAACTAATTAACGAAGCATGCAGTATGCCGGGTCCTGTCTTGGGGTGATCACGATATGTGTTGTGTGTGTGCAGGGTGAGGATGGTGGGCTGGGGACGGTTGCACATAAGGGAAAATGAGTCTCAGAGGTCCTCGTGTGATGTCTGATAGTCCCTTTTTCTAGCAGGGAGGCATTCCTTGTGTCACTATTTAAAACGTCCTTACAAAATTAACTTTGCACATAGCAATCGCTAAGGACCTAAAGGAACTGGATCTGGGTCTGGGAGAAAGTAGACTGTGATCAAAAGCACGAATTAGGAAGCCCGAGAATTCTCTGGTATTCAAGTCGAAAGTACCAAGGTTTTCCGGCACAGGAAGCATTACTGTGACCTTGGGGGCATTTGAGAAATTACTGGGGGATCTCTTGTAGACTGTGTTTTCAGCTAGCTGAAAGACTTCTGTGCAATATCTATTAAATGGTCCTCCTTAACCTCTTATAGTATTGAAAGGCTTTGTTGCTAATGATAAGTGAACAATATAATGATAAATAATTTAGTACATTCGAATGGCACCTTAAAATCAACAAAGTGCTTTTACCTCCACCAGTAATTAAATCCCATGATTTGGGAAGATGAAAGATGGATTTGACGTTTTGAAGGATGTTCACCTGGGGACAGGTGGGGCGAAAGCCCTGGCGTTTCCCAGTCAGCTTTTCCTGGCGTCGAAGCTCTCCATAGACAGCCTTTGCTGGCCTCTAAACGGGAGGCTGCATCCCGAGCATTGACTCCTTGGGATGCCCTCATCTGCCCTCATCACGTGGCGCTTTCCAGGGACAGCTTGGAGGCTCGCGTGGCCCGGGCCCCCCATGTTGAGTGCTAAAGGCTCCCTGCCAGCTGTCAGCCGGCTTGGTCAGCCCCTCATGTGGGTATGAAAACCAGAGCAGGCCCTCTCTATGATTTTCCCATATGTCTGGCGAACAGCATAGAGGAATCCTCCGCGATTTTGTTTCTCTAGTACTGGGAGGATGGAGGAGGGGGTTGGTGAAAAGGGGGAGACTCTTGTCGATTTGCTAAATGTCACCATCCACCAAGCACTGGGCTTGAGCCCCTGGTTTCTGCATCATAGAACGTGGTGCAGAGGGCTTGTTTTGTCCATCTGTCTCTCTGTCAGGTCTCTTGTCTTACTGCTGTCCTTCCTCAGAGCGTAACACGAAGGATGCTCTTAATGACCAGGGTGCTGGTACCCCAAAACACCCCTTGATCTGTTAACATTTTCTGTATTCGTGAGGGCGATTCAGAGGGCCCTTGTTACTTTGTTCTACGAATTAGGGGTATTACCCCCTCCTTCTAGGGGAGAAATCTTTTTTATTTATTTATTTTTTACATCTTTATTGGAGTATAATTTCTTAACAATGGTGTGTTAGTTTCTGCTTTATAACAAATTTAATCATTTATACATATACATATGTTCCCATATCCCCTCCCTTTTGCATCTCCCTCCCACCCTCCCTATCCCACCCCTCCAGTCACAAAGCACTGAGCTGATCTCTCTGTCTAGGGGAGAAATCTTTTACGTGTTATTTTTTTTTTAAAGGAAGGCCAACCAAACAAAACAAATACAACCCCAGTATTTGAGGATAAGTATTTATTTATTAAACAAGATGCAGGTAAATTCCTGTAATCCCACCCACTCAGAATGTCATACGGTTTCTTCTCATGGAAAGAAAACAAAGTTTACTCTAATCATTAAAACACATACCCTCATACTCTATGGGGTGCAGTGCAGCTGTGGAACCTCTGGATTCCTGTGGTTGAGTTTTAAGGTCCTGAGCTCCCAATCCAGTTGGTTTTGTCTAAGGCCATTTTAAAGCTCTCATCCTGCCAGAAGACCTTGGTAAACAGTCTGGTTTAGTCTGGCCCTGGTTAGGAAGTCTCCTTGGGCTTGTTGCTGGCTGAAGGATTCCATCAAAGACCCTGGAATGTCTGATGTAGACCTTTGACCTTTAATCCTGCTTTCTTAGCAGTGACTGGATTTTGAGCCCTTTCTTTGACTTTCAGAGGCTTAAGACCCTCTCCTTTCATTCTTTCGGAGAGTCTGGATTCCTGTTCTTTTTGGTTGAGCAGAATAACGTGCAGACATTCCTGTGTGTGCCCTCAGAGCTCCGAAGTCCCCGGCTTTCTCTCCCCTTTTCACTCTAATTGTTGGTGCTTTGCTGTCCCCCCTCCCTGAGCCCCTGGAGCTGAGTCTCTGGCTTACAGACTAGTCTTGATTTTGCAGACAGCCTTCTAAGCCACCTACTCCATAGACGGCCAAAGGATGGTTTGGGCCCCTGTGGGGACCCGAGCTGCATGGCTGGCACCTGGGGTCTGAGCGTGACTCTACCTTCTGCTAAAACCATCCCTGCCTGCATTTAATGGCAGGAAGGAAGCATCTGAAGGAGGCTCTGGAGTTTACCCCTCCAATGCCCTTTGTGTTTTTCCTGGGTAATCTTTTTACAGTCTCCCCGCCACCTCTGTGTCCTCTGGTCCTGGAGGGATGGAGACACGAGGAATTCTTGCTCACTTCCTGCCGTGACCTTCCCAAGGTCATGGGCCTGGGCCAGCCTAAGATGTTAGTTTCTTCTGCCTCTTGTCCTTCCGGCACCTTTAACATGGTGACCACCCTGAGGTTATGCTCCCAGCACCCCGTACTGATTAAATCACACCTGGAATGTTCTGTGCAGCTCTGAGAGCCACATATCCCCACGTAGACTGTCACAGCTCAAAGTGACCTTCTATGACCACCTCATTTTAAAGATGCAGGATCTGACGCACAGAGAGGTTAAGTAACTTTTCTGTGGCCACACAGACAATGGCAGACCCAAGGACTAAAACTCGAGTTCCCAGATTCCTAGTCGATCTTTTTCTGCTGCACACAGTTTCCTCATTAACCTAAAGCCACGTAACCCACTGCATGGATGGAGCGTGTGAGAGCCAACTAAGATGAGAGTCGAAGGACGGGCAGCAAAGGGGTCAGCACTAGAGGTGGATACAGAGAAACCAGAAGGGAGGAAGCAGCTGCCTCCGGGCCTAGTGTATCTAAGGATGCTTGTAACGACCCTATTCCACGAGGAAATCTGGATTCTCTTTATTAAATGACATTTAAAGATAGAAGGATTTTTTTACCCAAAGAAGTTAAGAGAAGTTAGAAGGAGTTTGTAAATGCATTGACGTGAAACCCTCTTTCTCTAGCAGGCTGGGTAAATAAGGTGTAACTGTGTGTGCTCAGACCAGTTGGGAAGTAGTTTCCTGTGTGAGGCATTCTGCTGGGTGCCTGGGTTACAGAACACGAGCAGGGCCCACACTCCCCAGGAGCTGAGAGCCTGTGGGGAAGACCACCTCTTTTATTGCTGTGATGAGGCTCACACACAGGGCGAGTGGGCTTTTCCTGGCCAGTTCCTGGCTCTCCTGGCCATTTCCACATTTGCCATTCCTCCTAAAATACTATTTCACTTAAAAAAAAGTTTCCTAAAGAAAGTCACTTGGCCTGTTCTGGGATGGCTTCTTTTGGTGAGTGTGGTAAATCCGGGTGTTTGCATTTCTGGTTTGTAGCCATCCAGTTTTCCCTTGGGGATAAATAACAGCATATAGCTTCACTCCTCTCTTATTCAGTGTAAAGGTTGTTCCCACTGGACTTTGGGTTCTAAACCAAGCGATGCAGTTAGTGACAAGAACAGCAGCTTGGGCGTCGGGTATAACTGGGAACATACCGGCTGTGCTGCTTAACGGTTTGTTGAATCACTGGGTCTCTCTGAACCTCAGTTTCCTTAGCTGTAAAATGGTCCTTAGGTTACACCGTGGCTCCTCCCACACAGATGTGTTTGGAGAGCCTACTGTGTGCAGGCTGCCTGCTCAGTCCTTGTCCACAGCTATGTCTGTACTGAGCCCTGCTTCCCGTGCAGATGTGTGTGGCTCTGGGGGCTGGGAGGTGATGTGGACCTGCGTTTGAAGTCACAAGGCCAGGCTTGGAGGCAGAGTCTGTGACCTTGGGAAGGACTTCCGGCCTGAGTGGGCCTTGGCCTTCACCGTGAGTAAAGAAGGGTGATAACGTCCTCCTTAAATAGTGTGTGTGGGGACTGGTTAATTACTAGCTAGCCGAGACTCGCTGTGTACTTACTTCCGCCTTGCACATTGCTCTGCTTTCCCACGTCTAGGTGCAAGCCGAGTGGACAATGAGGAAGAGGAAGAGGAGGGGGAAGGGGGGCTGGAACAGAACTGCCCCCCAAACCCCTACCAGATGCACCCCCCTCCCGAAGGATGTTGCACCACGGACGGTGAGATGCCCGCCAGGCTGCGTGCTGAGGGGCCCCGAGGTGTGAGCCGTGCCCGCGTCGCCAGCAGGTCATGGCCCGGCGGGCCCCCACGTCCCAGCAGCCCTGGCTACACCACATGGGGCCCTGTCAGGCTCACAGTCCTCAGTCACCCTTTGGACAGCCTCACCGTCACACATGCATTCAGATCCCAAAGTTAATTTTTCTCCATCGGCCGTTTAAAAACCAGAATAGCCCAGCTGAGGTTGGCTTCCACTGTGTATTTATCTCAGCATTGATGAGTAGGCGTAATCTTTCACATCTGTGGCTACTTTACTGTTGAAAGAGCAGAGGTATCCATACGTTATCTCAGGAACCCTGTACAGTCAGTAAGGTTACCTCATTTTGCTGTTGAGGAGCGAGGCGTGGAGACGCCGGGCACACTAGCACCTTTGTTCAGTGATGGGAGCCTGTGCCCTGCGCTTGAGGGTCTTACAGTGCACTTCTGGTCTGCTGCTCCCCCGCCTGGCAAACTCGCCGAGTGGTTGGAAGTTCACCTGTCCTGTCACCATACCAGTCAAGAGGTGTCACTACTTAGTTGGTCAGTTAATTGAGTAAAATAAGTATTGAGCCCCTGCTCTGAAAATATGGAGATAAAAGGTCCAAGAGCTCCCAGTGTAGCAAAGCTATGTGAGCAGACCCTCTGCACACAGTGTAGAAAGTGCTGGGAGGTTGGGGTGGTCTGGGCCAGCAGGGGTCTGTGGGAGCACGGGAGATGCTCCTGGTGCCGGTAGAGAGTTTGGGGAAAGGCTTCCTGGAGGAGTTGGCCCTTTCTATGGGTTTTGGAGTGTCAGCAGGAGTTAGCCAGGAGACCCAGAGGGCTGGGGGAGAGGGATATTCCCAACAGAAGAACAGCAGGTGCAAAGGCTTAGAGGAGGGGGAACACGGCCCATCTGGGGAACTGCTACTAGTTTATGTAGGTAGGGGCCTGAGGGGTGGCCAGGCAGGGCTTGGATAAGTGATGAGACTGGCTGTGGAGGCCCCATGCACCCTGCCTGGGGGCCTGGACTTGACCTTGTGCAGATGGCCGGCAGGGGAGGGAGTCAGCCCTCCCTGGGGCTGCTCTTCCAGGAAAAGGGCAACAGATACAGTAGCTCTCGTGATGTAGGACTTCTGGTGTCCAAGAGCTAAAAGGCCGCCTAATTAAATAAGAGAATGGCAAACTCTCCGGTGGTCACCACCGTGATTTCCAAAGAATTTCCAGGTGAACAGGGACTGCCCACGGCCTTTTTTCCTCCAGCTCTTCAGAAGGAAGCGGCTGCTGTGCAGACTGGGAGGGGCCTGGGTCATGGAGGTAAAGACCTGCTGGGCCCTTGACCTCACCTGTGGGAACTGGTTTAACGTCCCCAAGACAACGCAGGGGGGCCACCGCAAGCTCCATCCTGACCCCCCTCCCAGCAGCTTTGAGTAAATGACTTGACTTCTCAAATGAGAACTTTCCAGGGCTTCTCCCACCTGGTGCTGTACACAGTGGGTGCCTCTTCCTGCTTCGCCCAGGGGCAGGTGCGAGAACTCGGAGCTAGTGCCTTGTAGATGGTAAAGCAGGTACACCGGAGGAGAGTCTTCTTAACGTACCATAGAGTTTTGCAGGGAAGCCTTTGGGATCATCAGCGTTCACGTTAACTTTCATCGTCCCTGTCATAACTAAAGGTGGAAAGCCACAGGGCCTCCGGCTCAATGTGCCTTCAGGGAGAGAGACTCCCAGAAAGGGCCCATCCGAATAAATCTCAGCTGTTTCCCTCTTCTTCCTTTTTTTTCCTAAATATTTTTGGACACTTCAGTTTTAAATAGGAAATATATTTAAAAGCTCTGAAATACAAAAAGTTCATGTGTATAGAGTGAAAGTCTCCCTCTGCTGATGAGGCCCCTCTGAGGCCACCAGCTTCACCCGGTCCTCAGCCCGTATTCCTGCCATGTGCCCCTGCCTCATACACATAAAATATAGGGTGGAGAAGACATCAACTTACTCACAGTCCCTCATGGATTTGTCTGGTCTACATTTTCATTGACCATCACTTGTCTACCCTTCTCTCCTGCTGAGCTTCACGTGTATTATACGGTGACACCGAGAGTCATGAAAGCAGCCCGGGGTTAAGTGTCAGGAGTAATGAATTAATTTAATGTTTTCAATTTTTTATTCTTCCTAATCACTTTATTGTCGTGAATGGTTGTAATTGGCAAGTGAAACGCATGTAAGGGTAATGTCCTTAAGAGTGTTCTCAGAATTAATTTGAAAGTCAGCCAGGTCCAGCGGCACGGTGGTTGCTGATGGGACCAGACTGTTGTCACCCCTGTGCCCGCGTGGATCCTGGTTCTGTGGGAGCCACTCGCTGGGCAGCGTGTGAGCCTGTCCGTCCCTCCTAGGGTTCTGCCAGGCAGGGAAGGACCTGCGACTCGTCTCCATCTCCAGCGAGCCCATCGACGTCCCCGCGGGCTTCCTCCTGGTGGGCGCCAAGTCCCCCAGCCTGCCGGACCACCTCCTGGTCTGTGCCGTTGACAAGAGGTTCTTGCCGGATGACGACGGACACAACGCACTTCTTGGTAAGTTCCTCCTCTGCTCTGCGGCTCCGGCTGCATGGCGGATGGGCACAGGGAGAGCCCTTGGTTCCCTTGGGGGACAGACCACCTTTGAGCCTCTTCATCAGCATGTCACACAACCCTGTTTATTCATCACTCTGTGGGCTCTTTCTTTGTGGAATGGAATGCAAATGAGTTATTTTTAAAACCTGACTACGTTCCTGTAGAAAGCCCATCAGTACTAATTCTTCTTGTACACGTATCCGTCAGACCTTTCCAAAGTGCCTGCTGTGTCAGGAATGCGATCCAAACCCTGTCCTAGATGCTCTCGGAAGCCAGCAGACACGAGGCAGGGCGAGAAGAAGGCCGAGCGCGTGGCCCTGCCTCCTGGACAGTCATGTCCTGAGGGACGGCTGGGCACCCTCTACCGTTCTCTCCTTCGCCTTACCCGTCACCAGCCCGTCACTCTTATCCTGGCTTAATAGGTGTGCTTGGACCTGTTAATGCACTTGCCCAAGGGCGCACAAGTAAAGGAACGGAGTCAGGATTCAAACTCAGGTCTTCCTGGTTCCAGATTGTACCCTCTGACTACCACACCCCACGGTCCCGTACCTGGTCGAGGTCAGCCTAGGGAAGCTGTGGCTTTGATCTCTGGAACCACCGCGGGCCCAGGGGGTCCCAGCTGCAGTGCAGAGTTGAGACCAAGCCTTATGAAGCCCGGCTCCCCTTTGCTCAGACTTTCATTGAGCTCTTTCTGTCTGCCTGGCCCTGTGCTCAGCTCACTCCCCCATTAGTGGAGCAAAATCAGGGGAGACGTGAGGTTGGGTCCGAGAGCCCAGCAAGCTGGCTTCCCCTGCTTCCCAGTTCCTTCTGCACTTTCCACGTGTACAAACATCTAAACCTCACTTTTGTGCTTGATACGGCCCCCCAAAGCTGGGTAGGTAAACATACCGCAGTGGATATTTACTGAGGAGGTATTATGTCTGAAGGTCTGTGCGAAGGACCGAAGGGTGGAGGTGGGGAGGTGAGAGTGAGGATTGACCCAGAGGAGAAACAGAAGTGGTTCCTGCCACGAGGGCCGCGGGGACACAGTGGAGTGTAAACTCTGAAACACGGCAGACGAACGCTCACTGGAGGGACGGACATGGCTCTGGGGCAACGACCAGGGGGAGAAAAAGTTGCGGCCAGTACTCCCTTAAGGCAGGTCCATGGGCTTATCGTAACTGGTTTTTGGTTTTTTTAAAATTTTCATTGGAGTATAGTTGATTTACAATGTTGTGTTAGTTTCAGGTGTACAGCAGAGTGAATCAGTTATATACATGTACATATATCCACTCTTTTTTTGTGTGTTTTAGATTCTTAAGGTGGGAGAGGGATAAACTGGGAGATTGGGACTGACATATACACACTACCATATATAAAATGGATAACTAATAAGGACCTGCTGTATAGCACAGGGAACTCTATTCAGTACTCTGTAATGGCCTGTATCATAACTGTTTTTTTTTTTAATTGGAGCATAATTGCTTTACAATGTTGTGTTAGTTCCTGCTGTACAATGAAGTGAATCAGCTCTATGTATATATGTATCCCCTCCCTCTGGGACCTCCCTCCCCCCCGCCCATCCCACCCATCTAGGTCATCACAGAGCACGGAGCTGAGCTCCCTGTACTCTACAGCAGGTTCCCACTAGCTATATACCCTACCATGTGTAAAATAGATATCATAACTAGTTTTTGAAAGCAAGAATAATGCAGAAAATTCACTCTACCAAGGAAGCTCACAGAGTCATTACGTCTCAGATTTAATTTGCTTATCAAGGCCGCTTAGGACAAAATGAGTGGGGAAGATGGCCTGGTGACTTGGTTCGTGTTTGATCTGGCCGTGGCTGGGGGTTTGCCTGAATTCCTCCCCTTTGTGACTGTAAAGGAATTGAGAGGGTAGTAAATCAAGGAGGCTCTGGGTCTCGAAATGTGGAGACAAGAATCTTTCAGTTCGTTCACCACCAGCCCAGGAACAGCTTCAGCCCCTCAGGCGGGGAGCTAAGAGGAAGTGGGGTCTTTGTTAATTGCTTGCCAAAAAGCCATCGGAGATGGGTAACAAGGGCCGGCTGGTAATAACCGATGCTTTCTTCTTTTAAAACAACTTTATGCTCTCAGCTTGCACACTTAGCGCTATTTAGGTTTCCTGCAATTAACCCTGATGGCTGCACAGGACAAGGTGGCCCTGCAGCCCTCTGGGGGCCGGGGCTCAGCACTTTTTAGTGACCTATAAAGTGGAGGCTGTGGAATATCTTGGGGGAAGCAACAGCTTTAGGTGCCTCTCCTCCGCCGTAATTTATAATGAAGGGAACATTGTTTTAGTGAGTTTGAATCAACTGAGGGATTTGGTCTGAGAAAGTGAAAAAATGAAAACCTAGATGGGTGTTTCAGTTTTTTGATAGTAATTCATTGAAATTGGCTGATAGCTAAGACATAGGAGAAGGAAACATCTAGCTAGATTGTTCATTTTTGAGGTGGGAGTAAATAAGCTCTTTGTGCATCCAGAATGCAAATAATTAAGCATTTATGGAATGTATAACCCCAAACTGAAGGTGGACTTTAAATTCAGCCCAGGGCCCCAAAGCCAAGTGGCACCTGGTCCTTCCTGGGAACTCAGGGCCTGTGGGAGGACACAGGCCAACCGGGACTCAGCTCGGAGATCGCACCCATGGCCACAGAAATCTCTGTGCTGCAGGTCCCAGCCTAGGGCTTAAGGCGCTAGAGGATCCCAAAGGACGTGCCGACTCCCGGGGATGGGAGAGTATCTCAGAGTATGTGGTGATGGAGTTGGGTCATGAAAAATGGGTGGATTGCCAGTTGGAGAAGGACAGCAGCAGCAGCAACAAATGAACCTGACAGCGGCTACTTTACTGAGCACTTCTCACGTGCGAGAAACTGTTCTAGTTACAATGAGGTAGGTGAGTGAGGTGTTACTACCTAGCATTTAGATATGAAGAAACAGGCACGGGCAGTAGAACGAGGTACGCCTGTCCTTACTGTCCTGGAAGGGCCAGGGTTTCCACTTTTATTTCTGAACCGCAAGGAGGAGCCCCTTCTCGTCGGTGGCACCCCTCCCTGCTTCTGGAATGGAGCCATGGTCCCACAGTTCACAGTTCTCACAGGACAAAAGGCCTGTAAGCTATTTAGCTATTTCTGGAAAGGGATGGCAGCGTTGGCCTTGGTGAAGCGCTCTGAGCATCCTTGGTTTTGCAGTTCTGTTTCTTGTTCATCATCTTTTCAACCCTCAGGGTCAGAATCCCTTCCAGGGAGCGTGGAAGTTTTCTCAGGGCCTCATTCTTAGATGGCAGTTGAGCTGTTTATCTCCAGGTGGCCAGCTTGGAGACCCAAGAATAAATAACAACATTAGATGATAAAGTTAGAAACATTAGAAACATTAAAACATTAGAAAACAAAAGCCTATCGAAATGTATGCAGAGATGCTAAGTGTTCACCTTGATAGTTATCTTGTTTCCTCTCTCCTTCCCTCCCGGTATTTGCAGCCTCTCCTGTGTCAGGCGCTAGTTTGTATACACACACTTACACGCACAGACGTGCCCCGTGCCTCCCCACAGACATACCATGCTCCCAGTCCTTTGGAAGCATGGCGATATTTATGGGGGAAAATACTCAAATTTCAGTAACTCTGACACTAGGGAAGAAGTTATAAGAACTGTCAGCAATATAAAGTCCAGTTGGGAATTCGCCTAGTAGTGGGAGGAAAGGGAGATAAAGCCGGAGACGAGGACGGGGGGCATTGGGGGCAGCCTTGAAGGCCATGCTTCTGGGTCTACACTCCATTCTCATGCTAGAATCCATGCATCACTCTCTGGATCTACACTGGACAACTACTTAGCTGCTCCGGTTGTGTCAGTTAAGCTGAGTGCCCTGTTTGGGTGACAGTACATGACAAGAAGGCTGTTGGTTTTCTCTGCGTGGCAGTTTCCTCCCTGTCCCTTTAACAACAAGTAAACATAGAGCATGGTGCTGGCATTTCTTCGGTACCTTATCTGTTTCTCTGGTACAGAGGGGATAGGAGTTTGGAAGGATAAACTAACCTGTGCCTGCCTTTTAGACCAAGAGATTTGTCTTTATTTCTAATGCCTTTTAAGGAATATTAAATTTGCTTAAAATCAGTCAGAGAATCCAGGTTTCTGTAATATAGATGTCTTCTCTCTCTGTGGAGAGATGTTTTGAACCTTCAGAAACTGTTGTTATTTTGGACAGTAGCCAGAGGCCTCAGGATTATCCCCTTTAAAAGCAGAGCTTATGCACAGAGCCCCATGGTCCTCCTGGCCTAAGTTGAAATGCCCTTTGTAAACTTGTCAGCCAGAGCATACGATAAAATAAGTCAGTCTCAGCTTCAGGGTCTCTCCTGCCGAAGGACCTTGCTCCTTAGAAACCAGACGTACCAGTGGGCGAGGCAAGGTCATAGGGAAGGCCTTTGTGAGATAGTGAAGCTAAACCAGGAGGGTCACCAGATAGAAAACCTAAATCATCACGTTTCTCTGGTATTAACCAACAGTTCTGTTGAGTCCAGTTTGAATAGACTTTACAGTATGTAAAGGTCTTTCAAGCACGTTCTCTGGATTTTAATAGTTCACGGGAGGTGGTTTTGTTATTGCCTCTATAAAGCCAGCCTTCCCAGAGCCTCAGAGCTGAACTCTGTTATTTCCCAGAAAGGCCCCCTCTGGCCTCAGGCAGCAGGACGCTGACACAGACCACCACATTTTAGCCGAGTGCCCCCACTCCGCGGCTGCTGGGGCCATAGATTTCACTCACCACCGCCCTGGCCTTGCATGGTGGAGCTCTTGATTTCTTCTCTGCAACTTGTGGGATCAACTTACTTGATTCCTGGAGGGAACTTTGGACTCTGAAGAGGACTCCCAATGCATTCAGCCTCAGGGGTCTGATTGCTTTGAGATTCTGTGACTGGCCAGCCCTGAAGGAGATGCGGACACAGCAAATTATTGCAGGTGCTCAGTCAGTGTAGACAGTTGAATGGGACAGTTCTTGTCCTGTGCCATAGGACGCAGAGGCTTTAAATAGGCCCCTAAGCGAGTTCAGTCTTCCAAGCTTGCCTGGGCTCAGCTCTACGATGAGTCCACTTGGTCCTCCTGTTTGCATCAAGGTCATCTTGACCCCTGGGCCAGCAGGAGCTGACAGGGACCTTTGCCCCGTGGACTTCCCTGCTGGTGTGGTATAGGATGTGAATGCCTAGTGGGCGATGTGTCACTTGGAGGGACGTTGGTGTAAGCTGGGGATGGTCATGGCTTTTTCCTCCCCAGGTTTCTCTGGGAATTGCGTTGGCTGTGGGAAGAAAGGCTTCTGTTACTTCACAGAGTTCTCCAGTCACATGAACCTGAAGGTGACCACCCAGCCCAAGAAGCAGAAACACTTGAAATATTACCTGATCCGCAACGCACAAGGGGCTCTGACCAAAGGGCCTCTCATTTGCTGGAAAGGCTCAGGTGAGCAGCTCGAAGGGGGTGGGGTGTGAGAAGGGGCGGGGCGTGAGAAGGGGGTGGGGCGTGAGAAGGGGGCGCCTCCAAGCGAGCCAGGGGCCTGACGGCACAACTCTGGACCGAGGCTGCTCTGCAGTGGACGCGGTTTCGGGCAACACGTCAGCCCCGTGAAGTTTTTTTTGTTTTGAATTTTATTTTTTTATACAGCACATTCTTATTAGTTATCTATTTTATACATATTAGCGTATAGATGTCAATCCCAGTCTCCCAATTCATCCCATCCCCCCTCCGCCTGCTTTCCCCCCTTGGTGTCCATACGTTTGTTCTCTACATCTGTGTCTCTCTTTCTGCCCTGCAGAATGGTTCATCTGTACCATTTTTCTAGATTCCGCATATGTGTTAATATACGATATTTGTTTTTCTCTTTCTGACTTACTTCACTCTGTATGACAGTCTCTGGGTCCATCCACATCTCTACAAATGACCCAATTTCATTCCTTTTTATGGCTGAGTAATATTCCATTGTACATCTGTACCACATCTTCTTTATCCATTCATCTGTCGATGGGCATCTAGGTTGTTCCCATGACCTGGCTATTGCAAAATAGTGCTGCAATGAACATTGGGGTGCAAGTGTCTTTTTGAACTATGGTTTTCTCTGGGTATATGCCCAGTAGTGGGATTGCTGGGTCATATGGTAATTCTACTTTTAGTTTTTTGAGGACCCTCCCTACTGTCCTCAATAGGGCACGGCACGAGTTAGCAGCATCCCTGGCCCCCACCCACGAGAGGCCAGTGGCTCTCAGCACTCAGGATGATCAACAGTGTCTCCAGACATTGACAAATATCCCCTGGGGGACAACACCACCCCCGGCTGAGAACCTTGCCCCAAATACTTGCCACAAGAAGGCACAGCACAGCGTTGGCCGTGTGTCAGCTTTGAAAGCTCCCATACAATTAGGCTGGTACTATAAACTAGATGCCCGTAGGGCAAAGTCGCGTGGTAATTTCCCAGGACTGTAGCATCTAGTTTATAGTACCAGCCTAATTGTATGGGAGCTTTCAAAGCTGACACACGGCCAACGCTGTGCTGTGCCTTCTTGTGGCAAGTATTTGGGGCAAGGTTCTCAGCCGGGGGTGGTGTTGTCCCCCAGGGGATATTTGTCAATGTCTGGAGACACTGTTGATCATCCTGAGTGCTGAGAGCCACTGGCCTCTCGTGGGTGGGGGCCAGGGATGCTGCTAACTCGTGCCGTGCCTGCGGCAGCACCCCTCCAAAGAATTGTGCAACCCAGAGTCAGTGGCGCCAAAGTTGAGAAACCCTGACTTAGAGAAAACTCAGCTCAGATAGCCCCCCTTCCCACCCCACAGTCTGTTAACTGTGAAGAGAAAGACCAGCTTCCCGGTGCTGGGCCTTGCAGAAGTGAGTGGCCTCCCGCTTTAGGAAAGGGCCACACCCCGCCCTTCTCTCTCTCCCTGTATTCTCATGGCTGCAGTCAGCTATAGGGACGGAGGGGCTGGATTTCCCAGGCCCAGGTACTCTCTGAGATCCCCCCCCATCCCCCCACAAACAGCTGGGGAGGGACGTGTCCTAGGAGCGGTCTCCGCGAGGCGCCCGGGAGAGCCAGACTGTTGTCCCTCACTTGTCTGCGTAGGTTCACTCTGGTCACCTGGAATCTCCCAGCCAGCTTCTGCAAGGAGAGCCGAGGGCTTCAGGAGGGGCTGGCTCTGGACGTTCTCCCCCTGGCCTCTCCCATCACTCCTCTCCCGCCCCTCTCCTGTTCTTGCATGGCTCAGTAAATATTCCTTGAGCTCCTACTGCATACACGCCTGTCATTTTCTACGTCCTGGGGAGGTAGTGGTTCTTCCCCTTGTGGGACCAGATAAGAGCCTTTGATCACTTGCTGTGACCAAGTACTCCTGGGGGTTAGTCTTCCGGACAGAGAGTGATTTAGGGGCTGGAGGACGGTATTAGCTGTTCCTTTACCTTTGAGTAAAAAAGCTCTGTTCTTCCCTTGGACTTAAAGGGCGGCGATGGAAGGTCTTGTTTGTATCATGTGTTTCTGTCTTTTTCCCAAATGGTCACTATTGTTCCTGCTCCTGGCAGAAGAGCTGTCCCCCAGATGGATCCCCTGCCTTTGGCACTGAGCCTGGGGCATGTCACACCCCCTCCTTCCCCGGAAGAAGCGACTAGGAGGATGGCCTTGTCACCGTTGTGGTCATCTCTGTAGCTGGCTCTCCTACAGGACAGACTCCGGTCTAGGAAGTCATCTCACACTCTTGGGGAGGACCAGTGGGCTGGTTTTCACGTGTGCATCTTCCCCGCAGAGTTCAGAAGCCGGCAGGCATCCGCCAGCACGTGTTCCAGCTCTCTGTTCCCACCACTGGAGAGCTCTGGGTTGCCAGCTCCCTTCCCCAGCGAGCCTGGCCCTGGGACGACCCCGAGCGTCCCGCTGGGAGCACTGCAGGCAGGTGAGGTGATGGAGCAGCGCCGGAGGTGCCGGGAGCGGGCTTTAGTTTCCCCAGTGTTCTGACTTGGAAACTGAGGCACGAAGATGCTCGCATAGGATCTCACGGGCAGTAGGAGTTGATACAGGCATTTCTGGTTCATGAACTTGGCCTTTGCCATGATGAACAGACCTGATAAGCACGACAGCTATTATCAAGGAGATAGCAGCCTCCTTCCCAAAGCCTCTGGTGGGTTGGTGGTTGTTATTTCTCCTGCCCAGGGGCTCTGTCGAGGGGACCCGGGCCCTTGCCCCAGGTGACTCATAATCCATAGCGAAGAGGCTGCACCTGGGCTGGGAACACACTCTCCTCCAGAGGCACGGTGTCCCCCGTTCCACGTGGTGTCTGCTGTTGTCCTCACTGTGCCCGGGCCACCCGGGGCCTGTCACACCTTGGCAGCTGGAGGGAACACTGCTTTTGTCGTCAGAACACCTTGGTGTGAGTTCCAGCGCTGTTGCCTCCTAGCCACGTGATTTGGGGCCACTCATTTGAACTCTCTGAATCTCCGTTTCCTCATCCGTACAAATGGAGAACATCCTTTCTGTCTAATCTGCAGGGTGATTGTAAGAATTGAGTACGATGATAGTAATAGCAAATACTTTGTGCTTATGACCTTCTGTTAACTCATGTCGTCCACACAGTGGCTCTATTATTACCTCCATTGTCTAGATGAGAACAATAGGAGGTGACGTAAGTTAAGGAAGGTTGCACAGCAAGTACGCAGCAGAGCTGGGGCTCAGATACAGGTCGTCTGGCTTCGGAACCCACCCTTAACCCCTCACCATGCCGCCTCAACACAGGAGATGTTTTGTGCTACTCCTGAGTCTGGAGTACCTTCCAGATCATTCTGGCTGATGTGGGTGGCTTAGAAGACCACAGCCCCCAGTTGCCCCCAGAATTCTCCTCGGGCCCGGGGAGCCCCAGGCCCTGTGGGCAGCCTGGATCTGGGCGATGGCAAACCTGACTGCTTTCCTGAGCATGTCTGACATGCCCCTGAACTCAGGAGGGCGAGCGAGACGGTGGAAGGAGGGTGGAGCAGATGCAGGGGTGCTCCCGGAATCCAGGGGCCCCGCTGGCCCTCCTCTCACCAGGCGTGCTCAGTAAAGCATGCGCAGGAGTGTGTGTGCCTGTGTGTGCACATGTGCGTGTGTGCCTGTCCGTGTGTGTCTGTGCTTTCTCTGGGGGCGCAGAATCACTCTGGCAAGAGCTCTGACCCCCGATGGGCCGCATCAGTGAACGGCTAATTTGTAAAATGGAGGAAGAGTCATTTCCTGCTTGCTGGGCTCACAGAGTGCCCTGCTCTCTCCCCTCTTTCTCTCTGCTCTCAGGACCAGCCTCCGATCATGCCTCACTAACCGCAGCCGTGGGTCCGGCTGTTTTCAACGGCAAAGATTCCCCGAAGCACCAGCCGCTGGTGAAGCACAGCCTGTCCGCCGCGCCGCGTCCCTCGGCCTTAGGTAGCCTTGTCCGTCCCGTTCGGGGGCCTTACTCTGCTCTGGGTCAAGACGGTGGCGGGGTGGGAGGATGGGGGAGCCCCCGTGCCGAGGCCCCCGAGCCTCCTGGAATTGGGGGGCTTGGAAGGAGAGTCAGGCCAGGTCAGCAGGTGCCTCCTGAGTCCATGGGGCTGTGCTCAGGCCCCGGCGCTGGGGGGGCCCTGGCTTCGGCGCCCGACTTGGGTGGTGGGTGTGTCTGCCAAGACACAGCGGGAGTCCTGTATGGGCGGGTGACCTGTCGCATTGTGGGCTGCCCGCTGTGAGGGCTGGAGAGTTCTGGAGAAATGGGGCCACGTGGTGTCATGGGAAGATAGGGGCTCCAGAATCAGATGAACAAGAATTCAAAACCCAGCTCTGTCAGGGGATCAAGTCTCCTGGCTAAACATTCTCTCATCAGGAGATGAGAATTCTGCTCTGAGGGCAGTTGGAGGTTAGATGAGACACTGTATGGGAATTCAGGGTGCACCTGGCAGCTCCCTAAGGGACACCATTATTGCCACCTGCATCAACATCATCACTGAGCTGGTTTTCTCAGGGAGGGCTTCCTGGAGGAGGTGACAGCTGAGTGGCAACTGACCGTTGGAGAAGCATTAATTAGAGATGGTATGGGAGGAAGTGAGGAAGAGGGATGAGGACGTGAGGGTCCCAGTGAGAAAAGCGAGTGAAGGGGTGAAGCAGGCCTCCTGCCGGAGCAGAGGCTGTGGGTTGAGGAGGAGTCGGAGCGGTCCGGGGACCCCACGTTTGGTGCCCTCCCTCCGTGCTTACCTGGAGCCATTTAATAGGCCAGTCTTACCTCTCTCCTCCCTCCTGCGTGCACACAGCTAAGTGGAATATTAGGACCCGAGGGCATCCCTGGAAGAGGGCCCAGGAACCGTCTAGTCCAGCCTGTCTCACAGAGAAGGAAAGTGTGGCCCAGAGAGACACCAGCCTGCTTGCCAGGCTTCCCTGCCTCCGCGGCACGGCTGGCGGAGGGCTCCCCTGGTGGGGGAATTGTCTCCCTCTAAGTTGAAGGGACGATATCTTTTCTGACTTGGATCTGAGCCTTCCCAGTCCTGACCAGAGTGTCCATTCTGGAGCCAAATCCCTGTAACTTGCCGAGTGTGAGGAACCCCAGGCAGGCACCCACTTTTCCTCCCAAGACTGTTTCTTCTCGGCTAGGTGCTAAATTTAGGGCGGCCAGTGGCTGGGGACTGGGCCTCTGGGGACGGTGACGGGAGACTGTGCTGCTGGTACCTCCCCTCCCTGCACTGAGGCCTGGGTGCATCCACCCCGGACAGCAGGAACAGAGGACATCCTTCGGCCTGGGCCCTATGAGGTTGGCTCTAGGGACCCATCCTGAGGCTCCTTGGTGAATGAATGTGTTTCCTTGGAGGGGCATGAGAAATAGAGCCCCAGTTCCCTAGCGTGATGCTGGAAACTTCCGGAATCTGGCCCCAACCAACCTTTTGAACTCGCTCATTCCCCACTCTTTCTGCTTAAGAACTCGTACCCTGGCTGCTGCATGGGGTACAGCTCAGTGGCCTCCCCATCCTGTCTCTATGCCCTGGTCACACATCCGGGCCCTTGAAGGGCTCTCACCACCCACCTTCTATACCTGCCCTTCAGAGCTTAGCTCAGGTGCCACCTCCTCCCTGTAGGAGGGCTCCCTCCTTGTGACACTCAGGTGTCAGGCTTTGTTCCGCGGCCATTTGTGTCTGTCGGGCCTATGAAGTTCCTGGGAGCAGGGCCGTCATCATGTTTTCTGGGAGCACAGATACTCCGCAGAGCCTGGCCCAGAGGGCGCGATGGATGCTGGCGGAGTGTGGTTGCGCCGTTAAGGGCACAGCTGGAGCATCGGAGGTCCTGTGCCTCACGCCTGCTCCGGAGAGAGCTGGAATCAGTTTTAAGAAACTGCTTCTGAAGCTACAAGGAGTGTTTACCCAGGGCTTGGGGGCTGTCACTCAGTGGTTCGCAGCAGAAGTGCTGACCCTGCAGGACGGGGCTGGGGTAGGGTGGGGGAGGGAGTTAGGAAATGTGCAGGATCCTTTTTTTGGTTGTCCCAGCTCAGGGTCCGGATGTGCAGTGCCTGCAGGAAGTGGGCTATCTGATGAAGACGTGTCTCCCCCAAAGTGCCAAATAGGGTCCTCCTCCCCACTACCAGGACACATGGCCAGAAATAGACGGTCCACAGGGGCAGCTCCTGGTGACATCATTTGGGCAGAGGTCATGAGCTTAGGGTCCACGTAGAGACGGTTAGTGTTAGCATCCCAGAGGGAGAAAATACCTGTAGATCTTCCATCCTTAGCACCGAGGCCCAATCCCATCGCCCTCCCTGCTTTGGTAGTTTAACGTGGTTTTTAGAGGATCTGGCATCTCAGTCCTTGTGGGAGCTCTTCTACCGGCTCTTGAGGACAGATATTCGGGCAGGTGAAGATATGATTCTAAATGGAACAAACACAGCAGAAGCTGCCTCAGAGGTTGCGGGGATCAGAGGAGACCACCTGCTGGAAAGCTCTTTGCAAACAAAGAACTTCATGTTTTTAACATTTTATTCACTTCATTTCATTCATTTTCAATCGGTCTAAAGAAGAGGTGAAAATAACTTTGGATTACCTTTCAAAGACTCTAAAGCCATGATTCTCAAACTGCAGTGCGCCTCGGCATAACCAGGGTGCTTGCGAACGAAGTGTTTTCTTTCACTTCCAGAGCTCTGCTTCTGTAGGCTGAGGGGTGTCCAGGAGCAGACGCTCTGAACAAGCTCCCACTGGTTCTGTCCAGCTTTGTCTCAGGCCAGACTTGGAGAAACATTGCTCAAAACCAGCAGTTCTCAACCCTGGTGCGGTTTAGAATCCCAGGAGCTCGTGGGTCATCAGAAGGCAGCTGGACATGCTGGGGTTCTGGTTTCCTTGGGATGGGGCTGCATCTGGGAATAGAGAGTTTTAAAATTTAAACTTTAATGTGTCCTGGTTGAACGCGGAGCTCTAAATGTAGGGGACATTTTGTGTTGGATGGGTCCCCAAAAATATGGTACCCAATTCTTGATACTTTGAATAATCCAAGAACAGAGCGTGAGTCATGCTCATGCTGTTCCCTGCCGTGGGCCGGGATGACTCATTAACAGCAGTGGGTACCAGCTTCTGTTCCCCATCATTTTGTTCGTCTGAAATTAGCTTTCCGAGGCCGGCGGGTGGGGAGAGGTGCACAGGTGGATAGGTACTGCCCCCAAGTGGTGAAACTGTGGCGGTAAGTTGAACGCAGCTGCAGCTTGTCTACAGAAACACGTATTAATTTACTGGAATGTGTAGCTGATGATGGTGCTGTGGATCTCGGTGGCTATCATTTACTGGACCCAGACTCTGTGCTTTACATGTATTCTCTTTAGTCCTGATCAAACCACCTTTCAGAGCAGGTTTTATTATCCCCCTGTAAAGATGAAGGAGGTAATGCTCGGAGAGCTAAAGCTTAGACACTTGCACAGCTTTGGAATAAAACATTTACGAAGGTCGATGGGATATTTCCTTTAAGCCTAGATACTTCACTAGATGCTAAAATCCACTGTGAAACTGTGATTTAAAAAACTACAAGTAAGTGTGCTCCACTTCAGGGGAACGTTGTATTGAAGCTCATCCCTGGTGGCAGCCTAATCCATGCTCTGAATGTGGTCTAGGTATCTTATCAAACTCCGGGCCCCCCAAGAAACGCCACAAAGGTTGGTCTCCAGAATCTCCATCAGCTGCGGATGGTGGCTGCCCCCAGGGTGGTGGGAACAGAGCTAAGTATGGTAAGTGACGAAATCCTTGCCCCAAGTCCAAGGCTTGGGTCCTAGCGGTGGTGATGCTGCTGGTGGTGTGTGTGTGCGTTTACATGTGCTTTTGTGTGTATTGGTGAGAAAGTTCTAGGGAGGCAGACTTGGGTATAACAAAAGATTATCTTTCTCGTACATTAGACTTGCTTAACAAAGCCCAGGATCCATGTACAGTATTGACTTCTCTGATCCTAGAGGAATTTTTTAAAAGGCTTGCCTGTCACTTGGCAGGGATATTGAGAGGAAGAGACTCGGTTGTTTGGTGGGGAAGGGGGACCCAGTGACCTTTAAGATGCTTTTGACCTCAGGAATCTGTGATTCCCGGACTTGGATGCTCCCATAAGCAGGGAACTGGTCAAGTTGTAGCAGATGTGTTGGCCAGCCTGACGTCAGGTCTGCCAGAGGTGGATGCTTTGTCTGACCTGTCTTCCTAATGCTCTCGGCGTGTCCCTAGAGAGCACAGGCGTGACCTGCATGCCCCAGGTTGGCTTGGTGGGACCGGCTTCAGTCACCTTTCCCGTTGTGGCCTCCGGAGAACCAGTGTCCGTTCCCGACAACTTGCTGAAAATATGCAAGGCCAAACCAGTGATCTTTAAAGGCAAGTACAGCAGTGTGACGTGTGGTGGAAGTCGGGGAGCCCAGGGAACGCACGAGAAACAGGCAACATGACACGTCCTCCCAGTCTGACTCCACACCAAGGGGTCCTCCTGGGAAAACTCTAAAATCCTTTCCGGGGCAATGAGAGAACCAAGCAGACTGGTCACTGGGGTAGCCCCTGGTCAGGAGCCAGAGTATCAGAGCTTGTCACCGTTTTCTACAATGAGCCCAAGTGAGACGATCCTGTCCCATGACGACTATTTGCTTGTTCATTTGTTCCTTCAATCAGTCCCTCTCTCAGCCTCACTCGGCTCCTGCCATGGCACCAGGCCCAGGGCTGAGCACCGTGGGTGGGAGATGGGTCATCAGCCCCTTGCCAATTTGTCAGGCCCCTGGTCTGGCGGGTTGTCCTGTGACCACTAGTATTTTGGGGCCATGAAATCTGACTTTGGGCAAAGATAGCCATGGTCACCAGGCAGAAGCATGAAACAAGACCAGATTTGACCTCTATTTTGTGGGCTTATGTACGTGGTTGGAGGTCAGTTTGTGGCTCAACTGAAGAAATTCCTTCCTAATGAAGCGGGAGCCCTTGAAACGTGAGGATTCGGCAGGGCTTGTTTGATGATGGTGCTGGCCAGTACTGTGGGCTGGCACGGACTCACACACACACACACACACACACACACACACACACACACACACTCACACATTCAGGTCCTTCTTAAATAAGGGCAGACTGTGGGGGGTTTTTTCATTTATTTTATTTTATTTTTTATTTTTTTAAAATTTTTTCTGTTATTAGATGGCATAAACTTAAAAAAAATTTTTATAGGAGTCTAGTTGATTTACAATGTTGTGTTAGTTTTAGGTGTACAGCAAAGTGAATCAGTTGTACATATATGCACTCTTTTTTAGATTCTTTTCTCATATAGGTCATTACAGAGTACTGAGTAGAGTGAACACTACTTGGTATCATGTTTGTAGTAGAGGAGAGAGGGTGGTAGGAAAGTGGGGAGGGATCTTACTCTTAATTACGAAATAGGAGAGGTACTCCTTTCTCTATCCTAAAAAAAAATGGACAGGATATTCGGGAAGAAGGGTGCAGGTCTGGGTTTTGAACTGGGCGTGAGGCTAGTTGCGGTGAGCGGGGGCTACTCTTCATTGCGGTGCGCACGCTTCTCCTTGTGGTGGCTTCTCTTGTTGTGGAGCATGGGCTCTAGGCATGCGGGCTTTAGTAGTTGTGGCTTGTGGGCTCTAGAGCGCTGGCTCAGAAGTTGTGGCGCACGGGCTTAGTTGCTCTGCGGCATGTGGGATCTTCCTGGCTCAGGGCTTGAACCCGTGTCCCCTGCATTGGCAGGCGGACTCTTAACCACAGCACCACCAGGGAAGCCCCTCAAATTCCCTTTTATCTGGGCCCCATTGTAGCTTCTCTGTGCCTCTTTCATGACAAATTTCACATCCTTCTTTTAATGGTAATTCTTTACATTGCCTCTTATAAACCATAATGTTTGTGAACAATGCTCCCCAAATTGTGGTCCCTGGACCAGCAAAGCCAGCATCACCTGGGACCTCAGTAGAGGTGTGAATTCCCAGGCCCATCCCAGAATCCGAATCAGAAGCTCTGTGGTGGGGCCCAGCAGCCTGTGTTTTAGGAAGCCTTTCAGGGGACGCTCATGCACCCTCAGGTCTGGAGGACATGAACTGTGTCCCAGTCCCCAGATCTTCCCCCAGAGCCGAGTGTGAGGCCTGTACATAGCACATGGCAGGCATCTACTAAGTGTGTGTTTGGTGAATAGGTGGAGACCTTCTGAGCACAAGGTGCCACACCCACGCTGAACCACATTTGATCATCTCAGCAACCACACGAGGGCTCGATTTTCTCCACCCCATTCTACAAAGGTGGAGACTGAGGCTTAGGGAAGTTAAGCTTCTCGCGGAGGGTCACATAGTTAATAAATGGTGCAGAGGCGATTCGGAACTGGCCTGGGCTGTCCCGCCTCTGAGCATTGCCATCAGAATTAATCCTGTAACGTTCGCTAAAGCATTTGTCAAGTTCTGTCAGTATTCGGAGTCTCTGGTCTGTACAGTGATTTATTTTCCTAACTCAGCTTGTCAGAGAGTTCTAGGACACTGGGAGGCAGAATCCAACATGGGGAGCTGGGGAGACTCGGGCTGGCGCAGGCCTGGCAAAGATCTGGTAGGCGTTGCCCGCGTGAAATTTCTAGAGTCAGAGCCAAAGGAGCAGCACAGGCAATGGCTGTTCAGCTTTGGCAGTTCCCTCTGGGCCTGAGCTTGCTTGGCTGTAAAATATGGGATTGGACTCAATGAACAAGCAAATGCTACAGCCCCTGTCTGTTCTCAGAGCAGGTGCACAAATCGGCAAGGGCTGGGAGTTCAAGATTTCCTTGGAAAGGAGCACTTGAGTTACCCCAGGTGCAACTGGCCTGCCTGTTTTCACTGCCTCTCATTCAGAGACCGCCCACATGTGGGGACCACGCCTTGTGCCCGAGGCCAGGGGCCAAGCGGGTGCTGTTTCTCCTCCCCCAGGCCACGGGCACTTCCCTTACCTCTGTGGGAACCTGAACGATGTCGTCGTGAGCCCTCTCCTGTACACGTGCTACCAGAACTCCCAGTCCATCTCCAGAGCGTATGGACAGTATGGGGCCTCCACGATACAGCCCATCTCAGAGGAGATGCAGCTCCTGCTGACCGTCTACTATCTCGTCCAGCTGGGTGAGTCTCCCTCCTATTTTGTGGGAACCACTGGTGGGAATAATCGCTCAAGGCGGGAACCGCACAAGCCTTGATCGCTGACCCTCCCTTGGAACCCTTGTGAAGACCGCCTCTGCTGTCCGGTCACTGCCGTGGTCTCCACCCCGAGGGGCTGGGAAGGCCTTAAAGTAGGTCAAAGTCTACAGTGAGAATTCAAAGATGATTTCCCTGCCCTTCTAGGCGCAGAGATACCGCAGGAAGAAAACAATGGCTTTGCCCTCGAGGAGACTATATCCTAGTAGGAGAGAGAAACAGTAAACAAGTGGAAAAGAAGCAGAGGGAGGTGGGGTATGTGATTGTGCGGTTGTTTCAGGTTGTCAGAAAAGGCCTCTGTGAGGAGATGGCATTTGGGTCGAGACCCGAGTGATGAGAAGGATCCAGCCTCAGGAAGATCTGAGGGAGGCAGAGCGGGGAGGATGGGTGGGCGGCAGGCGGGGCTGGAGCGCGGAGCCCCAGGTCCGTGGGAGCCAGGGCAGCTGCACAGTGAGGGCGTGACTGCCAGGGTGCTGTCAGAGAGAGGGCAGGGCCTCAGGCTAAGGTCAAGGGTTCATATTTTAGACACACCGAGAAACACTTTGTATTTGTCTGCTCAGGCTGCCGTAACGAAACACTGCAGACTGAGCGCTTAAACCTCAGAAATGTTTCTTCTCACAGTTCTGGAGGCTGGAAGTCCAAGATGAGGGTGGCAGCAAGGTTGGGTTCTGGTGAGGCCTCTCTTCCTGGCTGGCAGACGGCCGCCTTCTCACTATATCCTCTGGGCATGTGTGTGGGGACCGAGGCTGGGCTCTGGTGTTGCTGCCTCTTCTTATAGTGCCACCAGTCCTACTGGCTTAGGGCCCCACCCTTCTGGCCTCACTTAGCTACTTCTTTAAAGGCCCTATCGCTAAATAAGTCGTATCGGGGGTCAATACTTCAACATACGAATGTGAGGGGGGACACAATTCAGTCCATAGCACCACTGCAATGTTTTGGGCAGGGGACAGATATGATCTGACGTTCATTTCAAGAAGACCACATGGGCTGCCATGTGTGGCCAGATGGTGCAGTCGTCCCAGTGAAGGCAGGTGGTGGCTTGGACCACGAACAGCCACAGGGGAGAGATTCTGAAGGTCAGGATGGTGGGCTGTCTGTCTGAGGGACGTGAGGGAAAGACTTCACTTGCATTTTGGCCTGAGCAACCAGGTGAGCCATGGCGCTGGAGGATGAGCAAAAGTCCTGTCTTGGCAGTTTCAAGTTTGAGCTGCGGGTGGGGCAGCCAAGTGGGCCAAGTCAAGGATTTGGATGTGCAGGTCTTGAGCCCCAGGGAGACATTGCAGCTATAGGTATAAATTGAGGAAACACGGGCTCAGTGATGATCTATATTAAAGCTGTGAGGCTGGATGAGAGACTGGGAGGGGTGGTGGATGGAGGAAAGTGCTAAGGTTTGAGCCCTGGGACACTCAGTATTCAGGGACCCGGGGGAGATGGAGATGGAGCAGGTAGGGAAGAACCCTCGAGGGTGCTGCTTAGGACTGTCCGGAATCTGGGAAAATGTGCATGTGTTTCTCTTTCTCACTCTTACAGTCCACATCCAATCCATCAGTCAGCCCGGCTTCATCCTGAATCCAACCTTGCCCACCTTCTCCATCAACACCTCCTTTGCCCAGGGTACCACTCTTGCTCAAGCTTAGACAGCTCAAGGCTGCACAGCTGGTGGAGCTGGGTGAGGACACGTCTTCTAAATCGAAGCGTGGTGCTCTTTCCTCCAGCTCACCCAAATATGAAATTTTGACACATCAACCAGAAAATACCCGTAGGGAAGAAAACATTGAAGGTACTCAATCTCACTAGTCATCAAAGAGATGCAAAATTAACACATTAAACAAGTGATGCTTTTCTCAACTAAACTGGTGGTAACAACCCAAACGATGATATCCAGTGGAGCTAAGGGTGCAGTAGAACCAGTGATATCGTGTGTTGTTAGTGTCTTGGTACATTGAGACATTTAAACCCTCTGGAGACAGTCTGATGATATGTATTAGTTGGCTCTGCAAGCCCAACTTAGAGCATTTAGGCTAAGGAATGTCCTATATGTAAAGCTGTGTATTGCAGAAGTATTTATAACTGTGCTTATCTGGAAGCAGTACAGGGGTCAACAGTAGATCAGCATTGCTCAGTCCGTGGTGGTGCCCCCACGTTAACAGTGCCCGTTAATAGTGCTGTTTATGAAGGCCGTAAACATCATGCAAGCATGGTTGTGGCGTGATGGTGAGGGAAGCAGACACGCCTTGAAGTCATGGGCCGGCACTCATTATAACGATGTAAAACCTGCACGTGGAAAAAAAAAAAAGATGGAGAGGGGCTTCCCTGGTGGCGCAGTGGTTGAGAGTCCGCCTGCCGGTGCAGGGGACGTGGGTTCATGCCCCAGTCCAGGAAGATCCCACATGACGCAGAGCGGCTGGGCCCGTGAGCCATGGCCACTGAGCCTGCGGGTCCGGAGCCTGTGCTCCGCAACAGGAGAGGCCACAACAGTGAGAGGCCCGCTTACCGCAAAAAAAAAAAAAAAAAAAAGATGGAGAAACATACAAAGATCGTCGTGGCTCTGTTAGGATGGTGAGATGAGGGCTGCTTTTATCACCTCCCTGTTTCCCAGCTGTCTCGCATACCATTTAACGTTAATCATTTAGGTTGTGTTATTTGCGAGTTCGTTTACACGCATTTCCCCAGCACGGCCCCGGTTATATTGGTGTGAAGCTGCCGCGTGGGGCAGGTGCTGAAGCCCCTTCCGCCCGCCTTGTCGTTGCCAGCGGCGGACCAGGTGCCCCTGATGGAGGACCTGGAGCAGATCTTCCTGCGCTCCTGGCGGGAGTCGCACCTGACGGAGATCCGGCAATACCAGCAGGCACCACCGCAGCCCGTCCCGCCAGCGCCTGGGGCCGTGGCGCCCGTCACCTCGGCGCAGCTGCCCTGGCTGGCTGGCCTGGCCGCCAGCTCCTGCAACGACAGCGTGCACATCATCGAGTGCACCTACTCCCTGGCCGAGGGCCTCTCCGAGATGTTCCGCCTGCTCATCGAAGGCAAGCTGGCCAAGACCAACTACGTGGTGATCATCCGCGCCTGCCGGAGCGCCGCCATCGACTCCTGCATCGCTGTCACCGGTGAGGCCGGGCCCCACTGCTGGGCTGCCGGGAGGGCAGTCTGGTGATGCCCAGAAGCCCTCCTTTGCCGTTGCCCCCTTTTGCCTCTCGTGGCCCCGGGTTTGCAGCTGCGCGGGTTAGTAACAGCTGTTAGCGCACAGTAGCCCCTAGTGTGCCCTGAAGAGTGCGCTTCGGGAAAAATTCCATTCCTCCTGGCATAGGAGGTGAGCCTTTCCCGTTTCTCTAGAGAGACTGGGGGCAGGTTTGGATCTGGATAAATGCAGGGAAAACCTGGCTCCCCCGTGCACCTGCTGGTCTGTGGTTTAATGACTCTGGCCCTCAGCTGCTTCAACTACCTAATGGAGATGAAAAAAAATAAATAATGGGTTTCTTGCGTGGGTTAACGAACGAATTAGCTAATTAATTATAAAAACGTATTGAAGCCCTACTACGTGCAGTCACTGTTCTGGGGGCTGGGGACACAGGAGTGATGTCCCTGCTTTCCTGGAGCGTGCATTCTGGTGGGGAGACAGACATCACTCAGTGCAGAATGTCCCAGGAGGGGGGCGGGGATGGAGCATTGCGGTAACTATGCAGCATCCCAGTGATCTCTTGGCACCCCTTCATCTTAAACACCTGTGTTTTTAATAAATTCTTTACATTGATTTCAGTGATATCTTTAGTAATAAACCTCGAGCCCCTGCTGTGTCAGGCACTGGGCTGAATATTTTATAAACATTGGCTTGTTTTATCCTCACAGTAGTCCTGTGAAGTAGATGGTACTTTTAGCCACGAATTCCAGATGAGGAAACTGGGTCAGCCTAGGTTACACAGCTAGTTAAGTGGGGAGAGAGTCAGGTTCCAAAGCCCATACTCGGGGATTTCCCTCTTATTATCCCAACTACTAAACTGGGCCGGGGGTGTGTGTACCCTTTATTCATTTCACCAGCAGGGAGCCCTGCTCTTAGCCAGGCGTGGTGCTGGGCTTGCGGGATGGAGGGAGAAAGAGATTCAAGCACAGACCCTTCCATCGAGGAGCTCACGTGCTAATTCTAAGCAGAGGGCCCAGTCCAAATTGTTGTTTATTTTCCAGGAAAATACCAAGCCCGGATTCTTTCTGAGAGCCTTCTCACCCCTGCCGAGTACCAGAAAGAAGTCAATTATGAGCTGGTTACAGGGAAAGTGGACTCTCTGGGAGCCTTTTTTAGCACCCTCTGTCCAGGTAGGCTTGTAGTGAGACAGGTGCAAATTCATAAATTGATGAGAAAGACACAGAGGGCAAGGTCGTCTCAGGGGATGGAGCCCATCCCCCATGACCTGCTGAGGCTGGCCTGGATTTACATGTGTGGGCGGCCCTTCCGTCTGTGGGGTCTCTGGCTGGCTGTTTCCTGCTCTGGCTGTGGGTTCTCTAGGTGGTGGCTTTGTGGTTTCTGTCCTTTGGGGGCACACAAGGGCCTTGTGCCTGGTTCTCCGTACCTCTCCGGCTCTGTCCATCACCCTCCTGCCTCCCGCTCTGTGTTGCTTAAAGCTTCTCACTGGAGAAGTGTATTCTCTGTGCCTCATTCTGTGTGCCCTATGCCTTGAGTGCCCGTCTCCCTTCTTCTCCTGGCCACTCACCCTACAAGACTCACCCCATTTCCTCCCAGAAACCCTTGCTGGCCCCTCCTTCTCCAAGACGTGCTCTGACCCCTACCTACCTCCTGACCTTTGGCATCTTGCTCTTGTTTCTGTCCTGGCACCTTCTGGGTCATAATGTAATTTTCTTTAGCACATCTGCCTTCCTGGGCTGTGGGCTCCTTGACAGGATGGGCCACCCTATCTCTGGTGCCCCAGGCCCAGGACAGTGCCTGATACATAGGGGGTGTTCCATAGCTGCTTGCCGAGTTTCCCTGAGACGGAAAACCCATTTCTGTTATTCTCTCTGTTTTGGGCAGAGGGCGACATTGATATTTTGCTGGACAAATTTCATCAGGAAAATCAAGGCCAGATTTCTTCCTCACTTACTGCCTCCTCTGTCACCAAATCAGCATCCCTAGATGTCGGCGGGACACCGGTATGCACAAGTGAGTGATGCCGGGGCGCTGGTGGCCAAGCTCTGGGCTGGTGGGGCAGCATCCAGGGCCCCCAGGGGCTGCAAGGAAGCAAAGTTAGAGGCACCTCCAGCGGGCAGGGCATCTCCTTAGAATCGAGTAGACCTAATATCTAATTTTAATTTTAGTCTTTGATGATAACAGTCTCATTTTACCCTGAAATGTACATCTGTACAGTTTTCCTGAGATGGCACATTTCTCTGTTGATTTCCAGTTTATCGATGCATTGTTGAAATACTTTATTCATTCTAAGCTCCTGAAGGGCTGTGATGGTCTCCTCCTCTTCCAGAGAACCTGTAACCTCTTCCAAAATCTAACCTCAGCAACAGCTTCCCTGGGATGCCGTCCTTGTCCCCTCCAGGTGGAGTAGGTCACAGCCTCTGTGCCCCCGAGTGCTGTTCATCCTTTTATTTTTAAATTAGGAAAAGGGTGTGAAATGACCATCACGGTGGGTAGCCCGGAGCAGGCGCTCAATGAATATTGGTGTTTTCCCCATTCCCTCATCACTTTGTGTGCTAGACGGGGGCCCCCTGCTTGATTCCCTAGCAGAGGTCCAGGGCTGTACCATCTGCTGGCGTGCACCTCACCTTGATGGGGGCTCTGGTTCCAGGTTACCATCTGGAGCCTCACCGCATCCGGCCCTTCCAGCTGGCCGTGGCCCAGAAGCTCCTCTCCCACGTGTGTTCAATCGCAGATTCCAGCACCCAAAATCTGGACTTAGGATCCTTTGAGAAGGTGGACTTTCTGATTTGTATTCCACCCTCAGAAGTGACCTACCAGCAGACCCTGTTCCACGTCTGGCATTCAGGTACGGGCCTTTCAGGGGCAAGTGTGATGTCTGTGTGGAGAAGCTTTGATCGGTTTGTGTTCAGATTTGGATTCTAACACCATCTTTACTTCTAAAGTAGAGGGTGCCGTATTAACACCCCGGTTTCATAGCTCATGAAACTGATGCCCAGAGGAAGCGACTTGTCCACTATTGTATAATCTGTTAAAGGTAGAACATGACTTGGGTGTTCCCTCTCTCCCACTCAAGTCAGTGAAGTATGTCCCGAAATCTGGCTTCAACTTAATGTATTCTCCCTGTGCTTTCAAGGGAATTCAACACGAACCACACAGAGAGTCAGTGTCTTCACTCGGAGGCTTCACTCTGAGTGCTCTAATCTAAGGCCTGGGGGCATTCAGGCTGGAGATGATTTCGGTGGGTGAGAGGGGACCTTTCCCTTTCTTTCAGTCACCCATGCTGGGATCAGCTGCTTCACGAAGGCAGCTTTGCTGTGCCCCTGGGTGGGCTGTGTACATACCACGCTGGGGAGCATGCCCACCTCCAGGCCCTGCTCCTGCAGGCAGTGACACGACAGTCGTTTGCATGGGAATCGACCTCCCTGACTCACACGTACCTCCTGCATCCCTGTAGCCTCCAGTCCCAGCCAGGAGCCTGCCATATGGGAGATGCTCCTCAAGCGTCTGTTCCTGAGTGAAAAACTCATGACCATGTTTGGAGTTGCTGATGTGTTTTCACCGTGTTGCAGGGGTTTTGCTGGAGCTTGGCTTGGAAAAGGAGCACGTGACCAAGCAGAGGGTCGAGCAGTATGTTTTGAAGCTGGATGCCGAGGCGCAGACAAAGTTCAAGTCCTTTCTGCAAAACTCCTTTCAGAATCCACACACGCTCTTCGTCCTCATCCACGACCACGCCCACTGGGATCTCGTGAGGTTAGACTGGCTTTGGCACGTGGCAGGGCTGGCATTTCCCTCCTTTGAATGAATATGTGTGGATAATACTGTGGGTATAAGTGTTAAACGGATGAATGGTGTTGGGGGCTTGGCATTTGTAGGCAGATGCTGCGGGTGTATTTCAGACCTTAGGGCCGGAAGTTACCCGAGGGATCATCTAGTGCAGACTCTGGAAGGTACCATCATGGAAACGAGAGAAGGGAAGCACCTCGCTCAGTGTCGCAGGCTGGGGTGGGGGAGGGAGGGCATCGGTGGTAGAGCAGCAGGTGCCGGGGGGGGGATCCTGATGGGAGTAGCTCCGCCCGGGCCCCTTCCTGATGGAGCCCCATTGGCTCTGGACACCATGGGTCACAGCTGGTGCCCTTCCCGGGGGAGATTTTACTTTCTCAATTCAAATGAACAGAAATCTAGATGAATTTCAGATGGTGTCAAGCCTGGAGTCTGGCAGGATTCCTGGGTGTTTACCAGGATTGGTCATCTCCATGAGACTGGCCTTGGGGTTGTGTGTTTAAACACTGCCGCTGACGTGGATGAGGAGGGAAAGAAGATTGTGGGTCGGGTATCGGAGGAAGGCTTTGATTTAGCGCAGGGCCAGAAACTCAGGACTGGCCAGAGCCTTAAGGTTTGCCCAGTTAAAGGGTTTACATTCTCGCGTCCACGTATGGGCGGGGGGGAATTTGAACATTCTGAAGTATATACAAAGCTAAATTGTACATATTCATTTGCTGGGTAGGTTTCTCAGAGTGGCTACCTGCCACCCGAAAGGTGAAGCACTGATTTTTTCCTGTCCCCCTAGACTTACAGACAAGAATGCTGAGACCACTGACCCACTGAGAAAGGCTGAGACGCACTTGTCTCCTCGGCCCCTTGTCCAAGATGCTTCCCATTCCTGATCCTATACTTTAAAATTTAGTACAGAATTTACCATGTTATGTCCTCTTTGGGTCATTTCAAGATCAGTAGGACTGTTGTAGAAAAGGATTTAAGGAGGCAGGTGTACAGTCAGATGGGGCCAAGGGAGAAAAGGTGAGACTCATCAACAACTCCTGGGTGAGCATTCCGGTGCTAGAGAAGCGGGTGGATTGTGTATCTTGCAAGCAATCCTCTATAGACACTGTTCCCCCAGCCAAGCTTTTAATAAGTCATGAGTATTCAGGGGAGTCCCTGACGGGTACCTGCAGTGCAGTCATATTTTAAAATTTCATTTTGCTAGTCATGGGCAGAGCCCTAAGCTTCGATTGTTGCCAGTGTTGGGAGGCTCGCTGTCAATTGATCCAACTGCTTGATTGTGGTCAAATGACGGGACAGTGCTTGCCCTTCCACTTATCATTTCTTCTCCCTCTTTTGCTCTCTCAGTAGCTCTGTTCATGACCTCTACTCCCAGAGTGACCCGTCCGTGGGGTTGGTGGACAGATTGCTCAACTGCAAGGAGGTGAAGGAGGCCCCCAACATCGTGATGCTCCACGTGACCTCCTTCCCGTACGCACTGCAGACCCAGCACACGCTCATCAGTCCTTACAACGAGATACACTGGCCGGCCTCCTACAGTAATGTGAGTGTCCCAGGCTGCTGGGCCCACTGTAGCAATGACCTTGCGTTGGGAGAGATCCTGTTCGCTAAAGACCTGACTGACTAGCCCAGTTGAGGGTCAGTGGGTTCCAGCTCCTTGGATCTTTGATTCTACCCAGGGTTAGATTTAAACCCTTCTTGGTCTTTAGAAACCTTCCTGTGTGCATTTGTTGACTCCCTGTCTTAGAGCGTGTAATGCAACACAGTTGGTTTACTGTTTCTCTGGCCACTGAAGCTCTCTGAGCAGCGTTCTGAACACCTGCTCTCCTGGTGTGGGACGTACAGCCCTCTAGGGCTGTGGGGATTTGGACTCCACTTGGGGTGACTCTACGTTTGTCTAGAAGCCCTGGAAAGGTTCCTGTCTTTCCTACCCCTGCCTCCTTCGGCAACGAGGTTCAAAATCTCCTTCCTCAAACTGAACACACGTCCACAAACCCTGCTGAGTTTTATTTCAGCTTATCACCTGCCATTTTCGCATCAACATAGAAGACAGCAGTCATTCTGGTAATTTGAGAAATCTGGTGGTTGGATTCCACCTAATTACACAAGCAATAAGTAGACATCAAGTTGCGGACTTTTTTGGAGTGTCTTGGAATCATCCGAGGAACTTCTAAAGGTGCTGATGCTTGGCTTCCTTCCGGCCAATTCAGAATCAGAGGTAGCAACGGCATTTGTTTTTACGTAGCGCTTTACCGTGAGCCAGGCAGGCACTGTTCTAAGTGCTTTATCATATGAGCTCAGATAAGACACAGGTGCTAGGATGATTGCCGATTTACAAATGGGGAAAATGAGGCAGAGGGGAGGGGTTAAGCCACTTGCCTAAAGCCATGCAGCTAGAAGGTTCTGGAGCCGGGGTATGACCCAGTCCAGAGAAATCCACGGCCCTCATGTTTAACCACTCTGCTACTTGGAGGATGAAGTTCATGCCTTTGTAATTTTAGCATCCTCCCACAACTTTGCTGTGCTCTGACGTTTGATAAGCTCTGGTGCTAGTTTGGGAGGAATTTTATATCAGTGTGGGTAAAATTGGTTGGATAAATGCATTTCCTTCTGCTGATTTAATAGCAGCTGAATGCAAAACAGTTGATTTGTCTATTCCTAAAACCAGCTAAAATTGTTGGAAAGAAGCAATTTTAACAAAGGAAGTTGTGTGTTTAAAAAAAAAAAGAGGCTGATTTTCTTCTTGGCAAAGGCACTGGGGTCAACTGAACGGAAAAGTCTTGACTGATGGGGAGGCGCCGGCCCTTACGCGTGAAGTGCTCTGTGCTCTGGGGCCGCAGAGGAAAGACGGTTGTAAAACGTCATCCAGGGGATCGCAGAGTCAGCACAGTTCAGATCAAGATGCCTGTCCAGGTGGTCTGTGCGCCCGGCACGTGACCCTTTCAGTCCCCACAAAGGCAATGTTTGCGTGACCGATGCGCTTCTGTTTTAGGGAGTGGACTTGTATCCTGAGAATAAGAAGTATTTCGGGCTGTCCGAGTTCATCGAATCCACCCTCTCAGGACACAGCCTCCCCTTGCTGAGATACGACAGCTCCTTTGAGGCCATGGTCACCGCTTTGGGAAAAAGGTACCCATCTCTTTTGAAGTTACTAAAAATGCTCCGTAGTCAAGGTCAAGGTGAGGAATGTGCAGCCAGGGAATTCCAGGGAGGGAGCCACCTCTCTCCCTTCCTGGTGACTCAGTCCCTCCGCTAAAGGGATCCTGGTTTATTTCTCGTCTTGCATTTTGGGCCGGTGATGTTGTTCCAGAAAATTTGAGAGATGAGAATGGGCAGAAATATGCTAGAATGTGGGATTGCATGTCTGAGACTCAAGGGAGGGCAAGAAAATGGGAGGTAAGATAGCAAAAGGTGTAAAGGAAGAGAGAGTGGCGGTCAGTTGGCTTTGTCTTTATTTCCTTTGCATGTCACCTACTGTGTGCTTATTTTGTGCCAGTCACTGTCCTTACCTTCATTATGTTATTTAGTCCTCCCGACCTCTCTGAGCCAGTTGCTATTATTATTCCCATTTTACAAATAGACTGAGACTCAGGGAGACCCCATGACTTTCTCAGGCCACACATCTAGCAAGTGACAGAGTGAACCCAGAGTCACTGCTACCTTTTCAACCCTGTCACAGCAGACCCCTGAGGTGGATATCAGCACTGCCATTTTACAGATGAGGGAACTGAGGCTCGGGGGGGTTAAGTGCCGACATCCACACAGTTTATACGTGGAAAAGCCAGGCCGAGTTTTACAGACTGTCTAATACAAAACAAAATGAATGGCTCTGCCGCAATTGTGGGCGTTGAACTGAGCTCTGCCGTCTCCCCTCATGGCACCTCATTTGTCTCACTTGCTGACAAAGGGATTGAATTAGACGTGTACTTCCCAAGCTATGTTCCAGGCTATACTGCTGGATGCTAATAGTTGTTATGTCATGAGGGCTTCCATGGTCATGTGTGTTTGATAAACCTTACATTTAACAAAGGATTCTTCTCCCAGTGAGAGTTCTCAAAGCCTTCAATGTGCCATGTGTGCTATAAATCTCCAAGAGACGGCTAGAGCGTGCAGCATCTCCACTGTCTCAGGGGATTAGTGTTCCCCAGAGCACCCTTTGGGGAACTAAATCCCTTTCAGCTCTGATGCTGATGGGTTTAATCAGGCCACTTCTCCAACTCGTGGATTGTCAGCCGAGCTCTCATATCCTTGCTGAGGGAAGACACCCTCCAAGATTTTACACTAAGGCTGTGAGAACTGACCTTTGTCCTGCCTCTGCTTCTCTGCCTGGCTCCCCAGCTTCTCCTCGTGCAGCAAACATGTGCTGAGTGCTTAGTGATCTGTAGACGCTGGGCCAGTATTTTCCATTTATTGCCTAATATAATCCTCACAATGGCACAGTGAGATAGGAGACACTGTTATTCCCCCATTTGACAGAGAAAGAAACAAAGACTTGGGTTAGGTCACTTGCCCAAAGTCATGTGGGGGTTTTGTAGTGAAGCCAGACCAAATCCTGGTCACTTAAGTCCAAAACAGTAGACCTACTAAACTGTACGGAGCGAGCTCTCACAGCTGGTAGAAGGCCAGAGCGATCATGGCACCAGACATCCTGGCTCTACTCTTTATTAGTTTTAACTTTAGGCAAATCATTGAACCTGCCTGAACAGTCTCCTTTCAAGTGTTATTGTACCACTTCCTGTATAAGATTCTTATAATCGTATGTTTCCATTTCTCTCCTCCTAGGCTTTGTGCTTTTGTTACCATACATTTTACTTATATATGTTATAAACTCCCCAATAAATCACATTTGCTTTAGGCAGTCAATTATCTTTTAAAGATATTTAAATAAGAATATTTTTTAAAACCTCTTTCTTTATTTATGCACATAGTTAATACTTCCAGTGCTCTTTATTCCTTTGTGTAGATCCAGATTTTTATCTGGCATCATTTTCCTTCTGTCCAAAGGACTTGCTTTAACATTTCTTGGAGGGAAGGTCTGCTGGTGATGAATTCTTTCAGCTTTTATGTGTCTTTAAAAGTCTTCATTTTGCCTCATTTTTGAAAGATACTTTCCCTGGGTATAAAATTTAGGTTGACTTTTTTCTTTCAAAGTATTAAAGATGTTGCTCTACTATCTTCTGACATACATTGTTTCAAGCCAGAAGTCTGCTGTCATCATCACCTTTGTTTCTCTCTGTGTAATGACCTCTCTTCCCCACCACCCCCTCCCAACCCTGGCTACTTCAAAATGTTTTAAATTTATCACTGATTTTAAGCAATTTGATTAAGACAGGCCTTGGTGTGGTTTTTTTCATGTTTCTTGAGTTAATTGAATTTTCATCAAATACGAAAAAATTATAGTCATTATTTCCTCAAAAATTTTTTTCTACATCTCTCCTTTCCCCTTTTAGAGTAATCCAGTTGTACATATATTAGCCTACTTGAAATTGTTCCATAGCTCTCCAATGCTATAGTCATTATTTTCTGTTTCCCTCTGTTTCATTTTAGATCATTTCTATTGTTATGTTTTCAAGTTTACTAGTGTTTTTTTCCTGCTGTCAGTCACATCCAGTTTACTTATATTTATATTTATATTTTTCACAAAAGCAAAATAGTCATATAACAAGGTTCCTAAGAGAAGAAGAAAGGCAATTTCAGGTAGCACATACATGAATGTACACACTGACAAATTGAAAATAAATAGTTACTTGTGTTTGTTTATTAATAAGGACTGTTCCTTGCAAGTGACTGAAACCCAACTTGAACTACTTTAGGAAAGGGAGAGGAATGCACTGACTCATGAAATAAAAGGAGAGGTTGAATAAATAAACCACAGAGCCAGGTGCAGCTGGTTTCAGGAACAACTTAAGTTAGGTATTAAACACTGCCAAGACTGTGTGGTCTTGTCTTTGGTATTTTTCTCTGTGTTAGCTTTATTGTATCTCATCACACACTGGTTTCTTCCATGTGCTGACAACATCATCCCTAGCTGCTGCTGAACTTCATATTCTCCAGCTTCTAGAAGGGGACTGATTCTTATGAATAGTTTGAAGAATCCCAAGAAAAGACTGATGACCCATCCTGGGTCAGGTAGCCATTCGTGAACTGATCCATTGTAGCTGGCAGGGCCGGGCCAAATACCAAGACGGTAGCTCCCATGAGAATTCGGGATTCAGTTTCTTTTCTGTCTCAGACATTTTAGGTTTCATCTCTAGAATCTGAGTCTTTTTTATGTTTCCAGTTAAAATGCTCAATTTTTCCTGTATCTTCTTAACCATATGGAATATAGTTATAATAATTGTTTTAATGTTCTTCTCTACTAATACTGTCATCTGTGTTGTTTCTGGGTCAGTTTCTGTTGGTTGATTTCCCCCCCTCCTTTTTATGGGTTGTATTTTTCTGCTTCTTTACATATCTGGTAATTTTTGAGAGGATGCCAGACATTGTGAATTTTACCTCGTTGGGTGCTGGATATATTTGTATTCCTGTAAATCTTCTTAAGCTTTGTTCTGAGATACAGTTAAGTTACTTGGAAACAGTTTAATTCTTTCAGGTCTTGCTTTTAAACTTTGTTAGGCAGGACCAGAGCAGTTTTTAGTCTAGAGCTAATTTTGTTCACTACTGAAGTGAAACCCTCTAAGTCCTCTACAATATTTCATGAATTTTGATGTCTTCCACACTGGTGATGGGAACAGGAACTATTCCAAGCCCTATGTGAGTTTGAAGTATTGTTCCCTCTAATCCTTTTGGATGGTCCTTTTCTTGGCTTTGGGTAGTTTTCTCACATATATGCGCTGATCACTACTTAGCTGAGGACTTGAGTGGGACCCTCTGCGGCTCTCCTGAGTTCTCTATCTGTGCAGTTCTCTCCTCTTTGGTAATTTTCCCCATGAACTCTGGCTGCCTTGGTTTCCCTGGACTCCAGATCTTCCCTCAACTCAGGGAGACACTGGGGCTTGCCTGGGTTCCTCCTTCCTGAGCAATCCTGGGAACGCTTTCCAGGTAGAAACTGGGGGCTCACCTAATTTCTTTCCCATTTTGAAGGATCACTGTCTTTCACTGCTCAGTGTCTTGAAACACTGTTGTTTCATAGATTCATCCAGATTTTTAGTTATTTCTGGCGGAAAAGTAAATCTGGTCCCTGTTACTCTGTCTTGGCCAGAAGCAGAAGTCTCTGCTTGTCCTTTGAGCAGAGGTGAAAGCAGATGTTGGAGATGGGGAGAAGTGTGCTTCTCCCTAAGTGACAACTTGCTCTTCTTACCTTGCTCAAGGTGACAAGGGGCCACCACAGCTGGGGCAGTGCTGTAGAGAGTGGAGACAATGCATTTCCCACTCTGCTCTCTTTCTTCCTGGGCACTACTTGGCCAGTGCACCAGGGGCAGGGTAAAGCAGTGCTTGGGCCACGGGTCCCCTTTGTGCCAGAGCCTGCAGACCCTTAATGCCTTCCCAAGACAGCACTGGTATTGGCAAGTTGGCCAGGCCACCTCTTCAGTTCACAGAAGCCATGAAGTAGTTGAGTGCCAAGGAGAAAGAATGAACAAAAGTATAACGGTGGGCAGGAGAAGATATCAGAGATGCTGTTGGAAGGTGAGCTGGCTGCCCTGATAGAACTCACAGGGTGACATGGCCGTGGGAAGGTTCCTATCTTTGTAGGTCAAGAAACTACTTTATCTTTGCTCCAAAAAGCCACTGAGTCAGGGGTCTCATGCCATCTAAATAAACTGCCAAGAGCATTGCCTATAAACGGAACATCAATGTCTATTCCTACTGAGAAACACAGAGTGACATACCGTGACTTGGGTTTTTCTGGTGGTGTTCTGGGGTCTGTCTCTGGCACAGGGGTCAGAGCTGCTCTGGCAGTGCACGTAGTTGTGGGAGAGGTCTCCCCCTTTGTGTGACCACAGCTTCTGAAACAAAAACTAGGATTCTTGGTTTGACTGGCTGTGTTTGGATGTGTAATTCATCTGTCAAATTAAAGTCACATGAGTTACATTTCTAATAACTCACTGAACATGAAATGAATGATAGGCCTTTAGGATGGTCCCCCCCAAATCTGGGGTAAGTGGTAGCTGCACCTACATACTGTTTACTGACGGTTCTCCTATTGCCACTGGGAACCTGGGGCAAATTACCTAACTCATGGAAACATAAATGAAGCTGATGATGGGCATTTATTTTACTCATTCATCTAGTCATTGAACAGATCTTTATTGAGCAGCTAGTTGAGCCAGCAGCAACAGCAGAACTTCGCTTCTGTTTCTCAGCTGGAAATGATAAAGCAGTTTGTGACTTGACTTCTAGGGAAGACTTCAATTTCAGGTTGAAAACAACCAGCTTCCAAAGGCAACACCACTTGTTTGTGATCCAGGAGTTGCCTGTGCCCGAGACGGCAGGTGTCTGGGTTCCTTGTTTGCCCCGGGAAGGCCTTTCTCTCTCGGAGCTCTCCCGGCATCCTTGGGGGTTGCAGCCCTGGGTCACGACGTGCTCCCTCTGTTCCTTGCAGGTTCCCCCGCCTGCACAGCGCGGTGATCAGGACCTTGGTTCTCGTGCAGCACTACACGGCCGCGATGATGGCCGTGAGCGGCCTCTCTCAGATGAAGAACTACACGTCGGTGGAGACGCTGGAGATCACGCAGAACCTCATCAACTCCCCGAAGCAGTGCCCCTGCGGCCACGGGCTCATGGTCCTGCTGCGGGTGCCCTGCTCCCCGCTGGCGGCCGTGGCCTACGAACGGCTGGCCCACGTGCGGGCGCGGCTGGCCCTGGAGGAGCACTTTGAGATCATCCTGGGCAACCCCAGCTCTGGCATCACCATCGGGAAGCACTTCTTGAAGCAGCTCAAGGTGGGACAGGAGTGGGGATAGACTCCTGGGAGGGCGGTGGGGCGGGACCATCAGGGGGAGGGGAGGAGAGGGAGTGGGGTGGCGACCAACGCCTTAAGGTCCCATCCCGGTCCATAGGTCCATCGTGGCCTCTGCATACTGGGCCACCCCTCCAGCTGCCTCTCTTGCCACGTCCCTACCTGCAGCTTTCAGTCCAGCTGTACCACATTACTTATAAAAGCTGCACCCTGCCGAAACACACTGTCTTGCTCTTTCAAACTTCTGGGTTATAGCTTGATTTTATTTCTTTCTGGGGATTCATTTCTTCTTCTTGTTTATTTAGCTGATGCCTATCAATCTGCAGAATTCAACTCAGTGTCTCTTTTTGTTTTTAATTCTTATTTATTTATTTATTTTTGGCTGCGTTGGGTCTTCATTGCTGTGCACGGGCTTTCCCTAGTTGCAGTGAGCAGGGGCTACTCTTCGTTGCGGTGCATGGGCTTCTCATTGCGGTGGCTTCTCTTGTTGCGGAGCATGGGCTCTAGGCACGCAGGCTTCAGTAGTTGTGGCTCATGGGCTCAGTAGTTGTGGCACATGGGCTCGGTAGTTGTGGCTTGTGGGCTCAGTAGTTGTGGCGTGCGGGCTCAGTAGTTGTGACTTGTGGGCTCTAGAGTGCAGGCTCAGTAGTTGTGGCACACGGACTGAGTTGCTCCACGCCATGTGGGATCTTCCCGGACCAGGGCTCGAACCCGTGTCCCCTGCCTTGGCAGGTGGATTCTTAACCACTGGGCCCCAGGGAAGTCCCCAGCGTCTTTTCTTCTTTCAGGAAGCTGCCCTTCCCCCTACTTGTCCCCCCGTCCCCCCCAACCTGGGGCAGGTTCTGCTTTCCCTGCCTGTCATCTGGCTCCTCCCCCAGCAGAGGAGGGCAAGGACAGCCCCACACATCTCAGCCCCCCAGACTAACCCAGTGCCTGGACCATAATCGCCTTTCACTAAACGTACCGGTGATGGAGGATGCAGAAGGGTTAGGGTAAGAATACTGAGAGGATAATTGGGAAGGCACTGTGAAGGCACAGCCCCACAATGGAGAGAACATAGTACCAAATGTTAGACAGTTGAGGGTCTATACTGTCTCGCAAAGAATCAGTCAGTCAGTTGGCAGATATTTCCTGAACAGCTGATAAGTGCTAGGCAGTGTTCTGTGTGGCTGGGAGTCCTGTGGTGAAGCCAGTGGTATGCTTATTTGCAGTTTAAATTTGATAAAAATCCAGCGAGGCATTGCAAGGGCTTTAAATCAGCAGAAGGACATCAAGGTTCCCTTGGAGCTGGGCTGGTTGGAAAGTAAGAAGTCTTACAGCTTTCTTTTTAATTACCTGCAGATGTGGCAGAAAATTGAGGATGCGGAGTGGAGGCCTCAGACATACTTGGAGTTGGAGGGCCTGCCTTGCATCCTGATCTTCAGTGGGATGGACCCACATGGCGAGTCCTTACCAAGGTGAGTGGGGAGGGACTGTGCACCTGGGGGTCTCTGAGGAGCCAGTTGCCCGGGCTCGCCGCTGCGGGCTTTGCCAGGTCAAGCTTCCCCTGCCCGACTCTTGGGAATGCATTCACATCAAAGCCATCATAGATGTGTATCTTTATGGTGACCGTTTTCCAGCAAATGTCAGTGAAATGCGTCTGAGGCCTGGGCAGCTCTTCCTAATTCTCAGACAGGCACCCCCCAGACTCGTGGTGGTGGATGTGGGGACTCTTGCCGGGCTCCATGGGTGGAGGCCCTGTAGCTGATGAGGTTTGCAGAGATTAAGCCAGTGCCCCGCACTGCGGACTCCAGGGCCACCCGGCTTCTTGCCATTTGGCCACACGACACTTAGGCGAGGGCTACCTCGCGCCGCATACTTACGGGCCAGGTAAAAGTGTCCGCACAGGGTTCAACCTCAGTTGTTGCCGTGTCACGGGTCAAGTCTTCTATTCCTCAACTCCATAAGGACTAAGACAATGTCTTAGTCTGTCTTCACGTTGAGCAAGCATTTACTTTTTGTATCAGGCACTGGGCTAGACTTTTAATCTAGCATTTGCACCTTACGACCATAGTATTACTACCCTGTTTTATAGATGAGCAATGAAAGGTCATTTGCTTTAGTAAAAGCCTAACTGCAACCCCCATCTGCCTCTCTCCAAGCCCTTTGCTATTTCCCCTGCACAGCTCCGAGCCCTGCCCCAGCCTGCTCTCTGTGCCCCCTCCTCCACGTATGTCATGACTCATTGGCATGTCTTCCCAGGCAGACTCTTGTTTCCAGTATGGCGATGACTTGATCACCATCCTCTCCCTTGCATGGGACATAGTCTTGGGCACATTTTAAATGTTGATGGAATAATCAAATATCCACTTACTACATATATTTCTCCCAACAGTGCACGTAGGTGGTTATTAAATATTCATGGCCATCTTTCATTTGAAAAAAATCTGAGCCTCCAAGAAGTTGCCCAGCTTGTCGAGGGTCTGTCGCCAGGAAGTGGCATGGCTGGGGTTCAAGCCTCATTTTTGTCTGACCTGAAAGTCAGGGTTCTTTTGATTCCAAGCAGCGCGGGGCTAAATCCACGGCAGGGGCCCCCAGAGACTTGCAGTCAAGCAGACTTTGTTGCTCAGGGGTCCCAGTGATGCTGTTTGCTTCTCCGTTTGCATGAGTCCTAGGGGCCTAATGAGGAAGGCAGGGTGCCGGTCCCCAGCGCGAGCGGTAGCTCCGCTGTAGAAGGCAGTCGATAGAGCCCTTCTTCCGTTTCCTCCCAGGTCTCTGCGGTACTGTGACCTGCGGCTCATAAACTCCTCCTGCCTGGTGAGGACGGCACTGGAGCAGGAGCTGGGCCTGGCTGCTTACTTCGTGAGCAGCGAGCCTCCCCTGGAGAAGCGGGCCCGGAGTGAGGCCTTGGAGAGTGACGCTGAAAAGCTGAGCAGCACAGACAACGAGGATGAGGAACTGGTGACGGAAGGTGTGGAGGCCGGGCTGGACGCCTGTCCCGCACACAGCGTGGCCCTGGGCCCATCAGCTGGTCAGTGGCTCCCGTTGAGAGCCATCTAGATACGTCTTTGGGGGAAATCCCTCAATGATTTCGGATTTTGCTTTCTCCCCCTCATTTTTGGTCACGTGAGAAAATGGAAATCCCAACAGGTTCTTCGTAGCTCTAGAATGCTTAAAGAGTAGGAAGAAAAATGGAGATTTCCTAGGCTTTAAGTTCATGCCTTGTTTGAATTGCTGGTGGAATTACGGCCTGGTTTAAGGTTCACTCGCTTGTTTCCTCTATGTGAATTAACAGGATCTGTCCCTTATTGAGATTTATGAAAACAGGCTAGTTTCGTTTGCAGACATCAAAGTTCAGCACCATGTATTTATTTATTTATTTTGCGGTACACGGGCCTCTCACTGCTGTGGCCTCTCCCGTTGCGGAGCACAGGCTCCGGACGCCCACGGGCCCAGCTGCTCCGCGGCATGTGGGATCCTCCTGGACCGGGGCACGAACCCATGTCCCCTGCATTGGCAGGCGGACTCTCAACCACTGCGCCACCAGGGAAGCCCAGCGCCATGTATTTTAATTGGACACATAAATCGGAGCAATGCAAGGCACTCGTGGGGTTTGGTGAAGCAGAGAGAGAGATGGAAGGAGAGCTGGAAGATGAGGACTCTCTTCCCCCTCCATCTCTGGCTGTGTGGCTTTGGACAGGTCACGTCACCTCTCCAAGCCTCAGATGACTCATCTGTAAAGTGGGGTGGAAAGACCCGCCTGGTGCTGTCGGAACCTTTCACAGACGTGAAAGGGACCCTGACATGAAATTGCCCGTGGAGTGAATCCACACTCCTGGAATCTCCCGACCCACCTCCGTCCTTTCCCCATTCGTTCCAGTTGGCTTCCGGCCCCTACGCCGCACCCCGGGCTCTTGGCCACACTCATCTCATGAATGTGCTCTGCTCTGTCACCTGTGGGCCACACAGGCGTTCTCCCGGCCACTCGAGTCCCCTCTGCTCCGTGCTTCACCTGGAAATCCCTGCCGGCCCTTCAGAACTGGGATCAGGGTCACCTTTCCCAGGATGTTTCCCTGCTCCTGCTTCTCCCTGCTGGGTGGGCACCTGGCCCTTGGGCTCCTCCCTCTTTGCTCTCCTTACTCTGTCCTGTAGCTGTGACCCCTGGGCAGGAGCCTCACTGACCCACCAGTGCCTCACTGGCCTGCTCTGTGTTGTACACCTGTCTCCTCAGCCTTCCTCAGAGGAGGATGCCTGGGAACGTGGATGGATGGATGGGTAGATGGAGGGATGGATGGATGGAGGGAGGGAGGGATGGAGGGAGGGATGGAGGGGGGATGGATAGAGGGAGGGAGGGATGGAGGGATGGAGGGATGGAGGGGGGATGGAGGGATGGAGGGGGGATGGAGGGAGGGATGGAGGGAGGGAGGAATGGAGGGGGGATGGAGGGATGGATGGATGGAGGGGGGATGGAGGGATGGAGGGGGGATGGAGGGATGGAGGGATGGAGGGATGGAGGGGGGGTGGAGGGATGGAGGGGGGATGGAGGGATGGAGGGGGGATGGAGGGAGGGATGGAGAGAAGGAGGGATGGGGGGGATGGAGGGAGGGATGGATGGATGGAGGGAGGGAGGGATAGATGGAGGGAGGGAGGGATGGATGGATGGAGGGAGGGAGGGATGGAGGGATGGATGGAGGGAGGGAGGGATGGAAGGAGGGATGGAGGGATGGAGGGAGGGATGGATGGAGGGATGGATGGAGGGAGGGAGGGAGGGTTGGAAGGAGGGAGGGAGGGATGGATGGAGGGAGGGCTGGATGGAGGGATGGATGGAGGGAGGGAGGGATGGATGGAGGGAGGGAGGGTTGGAAGGAGGGAGGGAGGGATGGAGGGAGGGATGGATGGAGGGATGGATGGAGGGAGGGCTGGATGGAGGGGGGATGGAGGGATGGAGGGGGGATGGAGGGAGGGAGGAATGGAGGGGGGATGGAGGGATGGAGGGATGGAGGGATGGATGGATGGAGGGGGGATGGAGGGATGGAGGGGGGATGGAGGGATGGAGGGGGGGATGGAGGGAGGGATGGAGGGGGGATGGAGGGAGGGATGGATGGATGGAGGGAGGGAGGGATAGATGGAGGGAGGGAGGGAGGGATGGATGGATGGAGGGAGGGAGGGATGGAAGGAGGGATGGAGGGATGGATGGAGGGAGGGATGGATGGAGGGAGGGAGGGATGGAGGGAGGGATGGATGGAGGGATGGATGGAGGGAGGGAGGGATGGATGGAGGGAGGGAGGGAGGGTTGGAAGGAGGGAGGGAGGGATGGAGGGAGGGAGGGAGGGTTGGAAGGAGGGAGGGAGGGATGGAGGGAGGGATGGAGGGAGGGATGGATGGAGGGATGGATGGAGGGAGGGCTGGATGGAGGGATGGATGGAGGGAGGGAGGGAGGGAGGGATGGAGGGATGGATGGAGGGAGGGAGGGATGAAGGGAAGGAGGGATGGATGGATGGAGGGAAGGATGGATGGAGGGATGGATGGATGGAGGGAGGGAGGGATGGATGGAGGGAGGGAGGGATGGAGGGAGGGCTGGATGGAGGGATGGAGGGATGGATGGATGGAGGGAGGGATGGATGGAGGGATGGATGGATGGAGGGAGGGATGGATGGAGGGAGGGAGGGATGGATGGAGGGAGGGATGGATGGATGGAGGGAGGGATGGAGGGATGGAGGGAGGGAGGGAAGGAGGGATGGATGGATGGAGGGAGGGAGGGATGGAGGGATGGATGGAAGGAGGGATGGATGGATGGAGGGATGGATGGAGGGATGGATGGATGGGTGGGTGGATGGGTGGTTGGGTGGGTGGGTGGACAGATGAGAGATAATATGTGTGAACGCACTCTGTAAACTGTGAAGTGCTGGGGGAACGTACAGGACCATGATTACGAGGCCTCTTCAGTGTGTGTGTTTTGAAACAGGCTCCACGTCAGAGAAGAGGAGCCCCGTGAAGAGAGAACGATCCCGCTCCCACGACTCCGCGTCTTCATCCCTCTCCTCTAAGGCATCCAGTAAGTCTCCAAGGGGTAAAGATCCCACAATTGGACCGTTTTTGTTCTTTGAGATTTTCAAAGAATGAAAAGAGATCCTTTATTTTCAACTAGAACTGGAAAGAGAAGGGATCCACGAAGAACTGGCCTCTCTAGAGAGTATGCATCTTTCTGGACTTGGGCGGGGAATGGGGGGGTCCTCCCCTGGAGGAGGTCGTGGCCTCTGCCCCTGCAGGGCCTGTGCCGGGTGGTGTCAGACGGTCCTCCCTCTGTGCTCTACAGGCAGCTGTTGGTTTGGGGAATCAGGGGAGAGGAGCTGGGTGAGTGTTCTTGTCGAGTCTGAGGGCGGAGAGAAGTGGACACAGAAGACGTCACTGGGGGAGAAATAACAAAATTTAGCCAGTGTCACTGACCCCTGGACCTGGACCACACTTTGGTGGAGGGAGTGGGGCATGTGGATGAAGTGCTCCAGGTCTCTGCTCTGGGGGCTGCCTTGGCCTCAGGAGCAGTCAGGACGGGAGCACATGAGACAGTGTCGCATGTCTTCCCACCACAAGCATTTACGGGGAACCTACTCTCTACCTGGCTCAGGGCATTGAGAGACCAATTAGATACGGACCTGCTCTCAAGGAAACCATCGTTCCTTTGGACCACGTTATGTTGCAGTAGGGGCTGCTGTATTTTTTCCTGCACACATATTCACACCTGTGAGGTGTTATGGTTACGCATATGAGGGAGTAATTAATTTTGTCTCAGGTGAGGCAGATTTAGCGGTAGGGTGTGATCCCTGCAGGTTTCAGAGAGCAGCCGGTCTTTGGGCCTTGCAGGAGAAGGCTTTCCAGTGCAGGAGAAGGTATTCCAGGTGGAGGAGACTTCACAGGTAGAGGAGGCTTGGGGCCTGAAGGTGTGTGTGGTGCTTGGGTGCAGTGAGTGGTCCCAGGGTTACAGCTCAGGGTCAGGGCCTGGCTGCGAAGGTCAGAGCACATCAGGGGGTTTGGCTTGCGGCCTTCTTGGGTTTCCTTTCTCCTTCCCCCTCCCCACCTGCCCACGGATAATAGTGGGCCAGTGGTGGGGCTCTCCCTCACAGGTGTGCACAGAGGGAGTCAGACGAGGCCTCCTTAGCATGAGCCTGGTCTCTGTGATAGAAGAAAGGTCTGATTTATTGGCTGGAGTCAGTCAGAAAAGCCAAAGGCTGCAGCTTGTTATCCTCCTGCCCCAAGCAATAGAGGGAGCCCAGGGTACCAGGGGGGCACCTGAGAAGTGGATGATCTGTGCCATTAGAATAGAGAGGTGTGGTGCTTTGTTTTTCCCTGGTCCTGGGCTGACAGAAGGTTCTGGGACACACAGGTCTGTGCACTGTCTTCAGGTGGAGTAGAAGGCCCAGGCTGCCAGCCAGCCTCCCCTTCCAGTGAGGTGACTTTTTAAAATTCCTCAGAGGGTCCTGGGATCTTAGGGGTCTCTGATGAGATGCTTCCCGTGTCTCTGATGAGATGCTTCCCGTGTCTCTCATGAGATGCTTCCTGTGGCCTTCGGTGTAACTCCCACATTTCAGGAGGTCCAGGGAGAGGGGACTTGGCCACAGGAGTCAAGAGCGGGGGGCGGGGTCACACGAGTCAGCCTGGGAGGGGCTGGGTCGCTCTTTTATAGACTGACAGTCCCCCTGGATTCAACCGGGGCAGAATGACTGAGGTCAGGGCGGGTGGACGGAGAAAAACATCAGTGTGGGTCTCCGTCCTTCGGGTCCTCCCAGTCTGGGCCTCCCAACCTAGGACATGGGTGAAGACATTTGGGTCCCCGTGGTCTACTTTTGGAACCTCATGCCCCTTTCATGTCCTTTGTGTCCACCTGTCCCTCCCCCGGACCAGATGCCCAGGTCCTCATAGCCTCCCCGACCCTGGTCCTTAGCTCCTCCCCTGCCTCTGAGCTGATCACCTCGGTGGCTTCCCCGGGGAAGAGGCATTTTAGCAGGAGTCAGGCCTTTAGCCTAGAGGGACAGGCCGGTGCTGCATTTCCTCTGTCCACGAGCAGCCTGTAACCAAGCAAGACGCAGGCTGCGGGGTTGAGTCAGAGCCTTGCTGGGGAGCTGGGATCCAGTGGGGAGGCTGGCTGAGCGGTGGGTAGCAGCACGCAGGCTGAACCAAGTGTCATGGGGCGGGGTCTGGGGAGGGTGGCCTGGGCAGCAGCTTCCCTCGTCTCCAGGAGAACAGCAGAGCTAAGATAGAGATGGGGTTCCCGTGGAGCCTGAGGTGCTCGGGGTCGCTTGGAGCTGGCACGCACGCCCCGGGCAGATGTGGCTGGATTGATATGAAAGACAGGGACAGCTGTATTTTATGAAAGAGAGCTTTTATTGTCTTTCATTGATATAAAAGACAACACTGCCCCTCCGTGTCCAGGGACTCACACTCATCTTGCCTTTCAACATGGTCCACGTGGGGAAAAGGGCAAAAGAAACCCCGTATTTGGGTAGCTGCTGTGCATATTGCATTTTCCGTCCTGAGTTCTTCTAGAAGCTAAGTGGTTGTAGCATTAGCGTCAAGCCTTTTCAGTCCTGTGAATTTTGCTGCTTTGAACCAGAAGCACCACTATGCTGTGCAGAGGGGAGATCGGAGCTCCAGGACCCACCTGCACAGAAGCAGGAGTGTAGCCTGGGCGCTGAAGGTGAGGGCTCTAGAACAGATCGGGCGGGGCGTGCAGAGGAGAGACCTTTGCGACGTGTATGGGGCCAGGGAGCGGCGCTGGCTGTCTCCCCACAGTGCCTCCTGGCTCTGTCAGAAGGACAGAGGGGTCTGTGTTTAACCAGAGGTGGGTTGGCATTGACGGACATTCCCAGTCGTCGCAGGTAAGGGGAGTTGGTGCTGCAGAAGCAGGAGATGCGGGCCCGGGGCCCTGACTGACGGGACCCTCTCTCCGCAGGCTCAGCGCGGTGCGGCGAGTCCCCGGCTCAGGCTCAGCCGGCGGGGCCCTCGCGGGGGGACCGGGCCCGATCGCCTCAGCCCTGCGGCCCCGCGGAGGAGGGCAGGGCCCCGGGAGAGAGACAGTGGCCCCGGGCGGGGCGGGGGCCGCCGTCGGCCATCAGCAGGCGCAGCCCCGGGCTGGCCCCCCAGCCGGACCCCGGCCTCAAGACCGGCCAGTGGAGCATCCAGGTGTCAGTGCCCTCATCGTCCTCCTCGGGCTCGTCCTCCTCGTCCGCGATGCCCGCCACCGGCCCGCTCGTCCTGCAGGCCGCCCAGTGCTCCATGACCAAGGCCTGCCGGCGGCCGCCCGTGGTCTTCCTGCCCAAGCTGGTGTACGACATGCTCACGTCCACCGACGGCAGCGGCCTGCCCAAGGCCGCCTCGCTCCTGCCCTCGCACTCGGTCATGTGGGCCAGCTCCTTCCGGCCCCTGCTCAGCAAGACCATGACGTCCACGGAGCAGTCACTGTACTACCGGCAGTGGACGGTGCCCCGGCCCAGCCACATGGACTACGGCAGCCGCGCCGAGGGCCGCGTGGACGGCTTCCACCCGCGCCGGCTGCTGCTCAGCGGGCCCCCCCAGGTGGGTGCCGCCCCGTGCGCCTGGGCTCCGCGGGGCTTGTGTTCGCGCCCAGAGGCAGGTTTGGGGCGTATTCACACCTGCCTTCCCTCTGTGGAATCTCGGATGGCCCTAAGTGGGCAGGTGGACGGCTGGGTGACCTCCATGCTCTGACCCCGGTTTCCTCCTCTGCGTGACGTGTGGGTGGAGGAGTTCTCTGCGGGTGCTTGTTGCTCCTTCAGACAACGATTCTGCATTTCCCACGCTATTGCATTCGGTGCTCACGGCCAGTCTGCGGTTCCCTCCCACTCTGACAATGGAAGCCAACCCCTGTTTCTGCCCTGCAAGATTTTGGTGAAACTGAACAGGGAGATGAGAAACCTGTCACCATCTCCCAGCTCTTTGTATTTTTCTGACAACAAAAGACCGTTTCACCTGTCAACATGGCAGGAACCTGGGCGGTGTGAATGTCAGGTGTCGTGAGCATGTAAGGGGACGCACGAGGTCGGTTTGGGGTCTTGGGGGGGGCCTCGGCCAGACAGGGCAGGGCTGGAGGGTGGGCCCTACAGTGAACTGCCTGGGGCTGGATTCAGACTAAAACATCACCTGAGCCCTGGGCCAGTTCCAGCCTTCTCTGTGCCTCACTGTCCTCCTCTGAGAATGAGGAAGATAATAGCACCTCTATCACAAAAACAGGAGTGTTAACAAGAGAATAATTCTAGGGCACCTGGAACGTGGCCTGACCCCTGGGAAGCATTGTTCTTGTCACCATCATCATCACTGTCCCAATTCAAGACATGTTTCCTTTTCACACCGAATGTTCATTCCCCTGCCAGGTACCTACCCCAAGAAACACAAACCCACAAAAATATGTATAAGAATGCTCATTTTTGTATTGTTTACAGTAGTTAAAAAACAGACTGGAAACAAGTTGCATTGGTCAAGTTTGGTTGAAAATATTTGAGCACAACAGTATCATGCAATTCAGCCACAGAAAGTTTGAACTATTCAATAGACCTTTATACACTGACATTGAAATTTCTCTAAGGTACTTAACTTTTTTTTTTTTTTTTTTTTTTTTTTTTTTTTTTTTTTTTTGCGGTACGCGGGCCTCTCACTGTTGTGGCCTCTCCCCGCTGCGGAGCACAGGCTCCAGACGCGCAGGCTCAGCGGCCATGGCTCACGGGCCCAGCCGCTCCGCGGCATGTGGGATCCTCCCGGACCGGGGCACGAACCCGTGTCCCCTGCATCGGCAGGCAGACTCTCAACCACTGCGCCACCAGGGAAGCCCGGTACTTAACATTTTAAAGATCAAGTCGCAGAATAATATATACGTGGTGTCATCAATTATGAAAAAAAATCAGTGTGTGTATGTGTCTGCGTGTGTGAAAATATCTAAAAAATCCCTGACAGGAGAGCTTGGGGGCGGAGGGGACTGGAATTTGTGACCATTCTACTTTATTATTGATCTGTATTTCTTGAACTTTTAAATGAGTATATAGTACTTTTCATAATTTAAAAAAATAGGAAAAAATAAAATGTTTTTTAAAAAGGATTCCTGGTTTCTCCATACCCCTCACATTACTGAATGTTACCAATCTTTAAAAACTTTTGCCTTTTTGATAGGGGAGGAATAGTATATTTCTAGTATAATAGTAAGGGTGAATATATTTTAATATATTTATTGGTCATTGGCACTTCTTTTACAGTGACTTTCTGGTTTTGTTTCTCTTATTTTTCCTTTAGTCCATTTGACTTTTATTCTTTTGCTTTGTTCTTTAGATTATAATTTTTAATCCTTTGTTGGTTACATGTATTGCATATATTTTCTCCAAAGCTCCCCCCCAGTTGTGTTTCATATTTTCTTTTTGGGTCAGTTATTTCCGGGACTTCCCTAGCAGTCCAGTGGTTAAGACTCCGTGCTTCCACTGCCGGGGGTGTGGGTTCCATCCCTGGTCGGGGAGCTAAGATCCCACATGCCGTGTGGCACCGCCAAAAAAATAAAAATAAAAAGTTAGTTATTTCCATTCATCAGCATTTGTCGAATACTTGCTGTGAACCGGGCGTTGAGCTAAGAACTTCGGGAGCACATTCTTAGCGCACCAGGGTGGACGGAGGCGAGGATAGCCCACAGGTACCCATGTAACCAGTTGTGACCTCAGTGAACTAAGACCAATAGTATACTGGCCTGGTGCTGGGCTAGAGGGGGCAGGGGACTCTCTAAAACAAGAAGAAAGAGAAGGAAGAAGAGAAAAATCATTTTATTTCTTTTCCTGGCCTTAGGAGGAGATAAATGTGATGCCAGCCTTTTATGTCCCGCACAGTGAATTTTCTTGTCTTACTACAGCCATATCAATTAATATAAGATAGCAATTTGTAATTACGCAAGACTCTTTTAAGACATTATTGAAATGTCAGTCCATTTTTTTTTTGAAGCAACCTTTGTTCAGCTCCTGATGGAGTCCTACTTCTAACAGCTTAAACCATGTGGCCAGTTAAAATCTGGAAAGACATTTGCAATGATTTATAAGCAGGTGGGTCTCCCGCCCACCAGAGTTCATCTGTCTGCCTGCCATGCTTCTTCAGGCCACATTTTCCCTCAAATGTCTTTGCATCCCCCCAGCCCTCCTTTTAATTAGGTGAGATGGTTAAAAGAGGTGGCGGCGTGGAGGCATGTCAGGTGCTCAGTCAGCGCCTGCACGTAGGCAGGGCGTACTGAGGCTGGCTCCTGTTTTGCTGTCTCTACAGATCGGGAAGACAGGCGCCTACCTGCAGTTCCTCAGCATTTTGTCCAGAATGCTCATTCGGCTGACGGAAGTGGATGTTTACGATGAAGAAGAGATCAATATCAGTGAGTTATCTGCTGATGACCTTGGGCTTGGCATCATCTTTAATGGGTTTCTCAAGTGACTTCTGCTGTATCTTTTACTTTGAAGATGGAATTCTCAGATTAATGATCTGACTCCTCCCAAGGGCCTTGTGGGGCTGCTTTTATCTTGCCCTTGGAGCCATTTTGCTCAGTCCTAGAATAGTGCCTGGGAGGCCTTGGTGGGAGATAAAATTACGGTACTAAAAATACCTGCTGTTTACTGCGCACCTTCCAAAACATCAACCACTGCGCTAGATGGTTTACATAAATCACCACATTTCTTTTCCTATGCCACACCAAGAGATGGATAGTGGTATTCGGTTCCGGAATAACACGTTCAGGAGTCCAGCTGGGAGGTGGTAGAGCTGGCGCCCAACGAGATTTCGTTGCTGCTTCTAGAAAGCGTCGTTGCCGTCAGGGGAGGGTTTCCCTCTCAGGCTGCTGAGCACATAGGTCCACATCTTGGGGCAAAATGGAAACATACGCTATGCAGGGAATAGCCTTTTCTTCTCATTCACGGAACAGAATTTACCCTGATTAAGGTAAGACTCTTTGAACAGCTGTTTCATGCTTATTGTAGAACACCTCCTCCATTTCCTCTTCCAACGCCCCTCCAGTGGCTCAGAAACTTGGTCTGGTAAAGGAATCCATCGCTTTGGGAATGAAGATTTGTGTAAGGAGTCGTGTGTTGTAGAGAAGGGGCCCCAGTAAGCTGGTAACAGCTCTTGGATTATGTACGTTTAAGAGGTACAGCTGGATGATTTGATACACGTATACACTGTGAAGTCATCACCGCAGTCACGCTAATGACCGTATTCATCACCTCACACAGTTACCTTACCGTGTTCAGCAGCATTATTCACCATAGCCAAGATGTAGAAACAACCATATTTTGTCCATTAATGGACAGACAGTTGAGTGGATAACGATGGGGTATATACTGGCGATGTATTCAGCCTTGACAACGAAGGAAATCTTGTCATTTGGATACACAGAACTTTTTTAGATGCTCTTGCTGTGTTTGAGTTTTGACTTGGAGAAAATTTAGAACCAAGGAAGCCCATCCAGTCCTTGGTCTTTCCTTTGAAGGAGAAGGGAAAGAGGCTTTTCATCGAAACTCTGAGCTTTCCACCGTTTCCCCACAGTTTGAAACCGTTTTTCAAATGAAAGTCAACAGGTCTGCTGCATTTCTGTCTCCTCATTTTGTTGGATATACCAATGATACAGATAGGATTTGAATCCAGTTTGTTAAACTTCAAAGCCTTATTTTCTTAAATGCTCTCTTATTGCCTTGGGTTTCTCTTTGGCAAAATGTGTGTAATTCCTGTTTTACAGGATGCTGTGAAGATTAATGGAAGTTATACATATGAAACACTGAGCACCTATTAAATATGGAATAAATGTTCCTTGCCCTCTTCTTTCCTTATTTTTTCTGTTTCTTATGGACATGTACTCCGCCCACATATATATAGTAGGACACACTGATATAGATATATAGATGTATATCAGTATCATCTATACTATATATATGTCATATCAAATATGTAAACTCGATATGATGTAAAATGATATTGATCAATTGATGTAAAATCAATATGTTACATATGTTTGAGTTGGACCAACTAGATTTTTTTACCTTTTAGCCAACAAGCATTTAGTGAGCACTGTAGACTACACCAATTATAATGTAGGGTGATACACTGCAAATGTGGAAATGTGGATTGGGCCATGAGTAGTGGTGGCATTCAGAAGGGAGAAACCAGTGTACCTGAGCATTCAAAAGAGGCTTTCTAGAAGCGAAGTGATAGGAGTTGGGCCTTACTGGCTGGGTAGCATTTAGATATAAGAGCAAGAGAGAGAACTACATGAAGTTCTGCCGGTGGTGTGGACCAGTGTGGTATATTTGGGGGACGGTGCTGGGGAGAAGCCCAGAGCCCAGGGGTAGGTACACTGCCAGGAGTGGAAGTTAGTGTAAGTTAGAAGAGCAACCCCATCCCATAGGAAACACAGCATAAGGCTGTTTGTCTGCATAGACATAGATCTGAATGCACCTTCTTGGTGAATTAGAACAATCCTGAAAATGGAACGGGTGCCAGAGTATCTGAGACTCAGTGGAGTTCCCCAGGTAACCTGTAGACTCAGTATCAATTCCACTTCTATCATCATCCTTGGGCACATTTGACATAAATCCTTCTCACTTCCTGTTTTGTCATATATCTGTGTTTCTGCTGATCCTGTAGACCTCAGAGAAGAATCAGATTGGCATTACCTCCAGCTTAGTGACCCCTGGCCGGACCTGGAGCTGTTCAAGAAGTTGCCTTTTGACTACCTTATTCACGACCCGAAGTATGAGGATGCCAGTCTGATCTGTTCACACCATCAGAGCATGAAGAGCGAAGGTCAGGTTTTTAAATCTCTTGCTGACTCCTTCTTCCACAGTACGTGGGAACAGCCTCTTAAAGGGCTGAGCTGAATCTTGTTAGGGATGAACTTATCTGATGGGGGTGGGTGAACCGACAGCGCCTGGTGGAGGACTGAGGTCGCCACCTCACCTGATGGGAAGGGCTCTTCACAGACCTCACGAAGGAAGACTCAGGGCTCGGTTGGTGCTGAATAACGGTGAGGACCCTCTTGGTGGTTTATCATGACCGGAGGATTCTGAAGGTTCTGGCTAATAGAGGAAGAAGACATGTATGTTTCTCTATGAATTTGGATTGTAACAAAATGCACCTATTTCCCTTTCTGCCCTTGGTCTCTCGTTTTCTCGCTCCTTCTTCAGGGACTGCTGACTTCCACACTATTATGACCCTGCTGGGTTTCAGGGTCACCGGCAGCAAACATCGGACATGAGTGGCCGGTGTGATTATAATCACTGACTAGGGAAGTTTGGTGAATGCTGCGTGAGAGGAAAATACTCACCGGTCTCCTTTTCAAACCAATCATTTTATCTTCGCTGCTCTCAGAGCAGATCACTTTTTTTTTTTTTTAAGATTTATTTAATTTATTGGCTGCGTTGGGTCTTCCATTGCTGTGCACTGGCTTTCTCTAGTTGCAGCGAGCGGGGGCTACTCTTCGTTGTGGTGTGAGGGCTTTTCATTGCAGTGGCTTCTCTTGTTGTGGAGCACAGGCTCTAGACACGCAGACTTCAGTAGTTGTGGCACACGGGCTTCAGTAGTTGTGGCTCACGGGCTCAAGAGCGCAGGCTCAGTAGTTGTGGCACACGGGCTTACTTGCTCCGCGGCATGTGGGATCCTCCCGGACCAGGGCTCAAACTCATGTCCTCTGCATTGGCAGGCGGATTCTTAACCACTGCGCCACCAGGGAAGCCCAAGCAGATGACTTTTACTGAAGGTTCCTTCACATAGTAGACCTTCTCGAATGGAGGTTGACTGTTAAAATCTTAATTTTGCTAAGTCATTTGAAAACCTGGAGGTGATTCATGTGCTTTACAGTACTGGCATAGTATGTTGGCGATCGATTTACATTGTCATGTAGCGAATCCTTGAATATGTTTATGAACCATGCATAGGTGCGTGCGTAAGACGCCACGTGAATGTAGCCTTCAGTTTATCCCACTGAGACTCTGTCCTTTCTGACCAGCTGAGTCACCTTGGGGCAGACAGGTGAGAGGTGATCACACAAAGTCCTGTTGCCGTGGTTCCCTGTGAGTAGGCAGGGGAGAGAACGTGGGCTGTGCCTCCTGCTGTTCTTTAATGCTGGGGATTTCGTGCAGACAGAGGGACGCGCCGGAAGCCGGAGGACCTCTACGTGCGGCGCCAGACGGCGCGGATGAGGCTCTCCAAGTACGCGGCGTACAACACATACCACCACTGCGAGCAGTGCCACCAGTACATGGGCTTCCGCCCCCGCTATCAGGTAGGACGGAGCCCCCGCTCCAGCGGCACTTCCCATTCTACACTTAGTATTGCTTTTCATCTCAGACCCAGATGGGGAAAGAGGAGGAGGGGCAGCAGGAGCCGATGGGAGCCAGTCAGACGCCTGCGCGGCCAACTTTTTTTTACATACTTTTCCCCCATCAATTGTTACGTACTTCGTGCATTATGTGTATATTCACGTATACAAGTACATATACATCAAATTGTACACAACACATAATATGTGTAATCGTGCATTATTTACTCCATGCTTATAGCACTTACATTAAATCGTTGGTATTACGTAGTACATATATGTATTAATGGTACATAGCTCATTAAGTCAAATCAATTCCAGTCAATATGCATGTCATAATGATTTATTCACAGTTCAGCCACCACCGTATTATCACTGTCACACACATGAAATAAACTACCCATCATCACAACCCTTATTCTCAGTATTATCCTATCAGTAGGAGGCCTTCCGCTGCTGTCAGGATTTACACCCGAATGAATAATCATCCAAAAAATAACAACATTGTTTTACCTACACTGATAGCCGTTACAGCATGAGGTAATTTATACTTCTCTGTACGACTTACACACTCATGTATACATGAGTGGATGCCCCAGAAAGGCCCAGAGGTGTCAATAGCACTGGCTTTCTCTGTCCGTCCCCGTTACAGAGGGATACAGCAGACAGTAGCTTTCATTCTCCCGAATCTGCTCGGCCTTGAGCTCAGCTTCCACTGAAGTAGCACCTGTCTTCTTTTAGCACAGACTTTTTTAAACGATGTCATTTTACTGTAGACGAAATTAGAAAGTACATATGAGTGGTTTTTCAAAGGATTAAAATAATCAGAAATCCTATTTGCTGCAGAATAATTCTCCTAACATTTTTTCCCTCGGAGATGAAGCTTTTCTTTCAAGGCAGAGAAACATATAAGTGAAGACGTTGTCTTGATTTTGAAATTTAAAGATCTGGAGAGACTCAAAAGGGTTCAGTCCCTGGTCACTTCAGGGTCTGCCGTGAAGGAATGAATGAAGCATGGGGGGCGGGTTTGAGCTCTGGCCGGAGGGCTGGGTCTGTGTGCAGGCACGCGGGTCTGGGGGGCCACACTGGCAGGGGACGTGAAACCAGGCCCTGTGAGGAGCACTGAGGGGCACACGCTGGCCCCCTGCTGGCACTTCCCTGCCTCTGCTTGTTCTGTTCTTCTTCCTTCATCGCTCAAGGCTCCCTGAGAGGAAGTCCTAGGAGATTCCTCAGTTACGACCCTCTGTGTTCCCTCCCCAGGTCAGAATCTGTTTCTCCCTCATCTCTGCTCTCAAAGTAGAGCCACAGTAGGACTTCACAGCCGGCATGTCCCAGTCCGCATCGGCCCTCCCCTGGCCCCCGTGGTTCCCGGGAGGGCACAGCACAGGCTAGCTGCACGTCTGCAGGAGGGGCTGTCAGATGGAGGGTGAGGGTCAGGGAAGACCCCTCTGTGGACACCTGAGCTGAGAACTGGAGGAGGCATAAGCATGGCCTGGGCAAAGCTGGCCTGGGAGGTCACACCAGAGGGCAGTGCGGGCCCAGTGACTGGGTGAGGGGAGGGCTCCTTGGACGAAGTGACTGGAGGTGAGGCTAGACTGGGGATCGGAGTGAGCCCAAGACCTGTGGGTGTGTCAGTTTCCACGTCCACCAAGTGGGGGTGAGGACATAGGGTTGTTAACTGCTTCACAGATGGTTAATTTTAATGCCATGGGGACGGGAGGGGGCCTGGACGTGGTGCGTGATATAGAAACGCACAAGTTCGCAGTTATTGTCTTATTAATATGCTGTTACACATATTACCTATGGTGGGAAAATAACCTTTGTCACAATTAAAAATGTGATCTGGCACGTGAATGCTTTCGTTGGTAACCCAGCGCCCCTCTGGGTCGGGTCCAGCGTCGGGAAGGGCTGGGCGGCTGACGTGGCGTCACTGGGTGAAGCACAGTCAGCACCGGGACGGGCATGGCCGCTGGCCCAGTGGGTGTGGCCTCAGGTGTGGGCGTCCACACTGTGTCCTGGCGTCAGCCTGGGGCAGAGGCGGCAGCGACCTCTGTGTAGTAACGGCCACAGCGGGCCTGGGTTCTTCCGGGAAGTCAGGCCGGACTCTGATGACAAGCTCTGTCCTTTCCCCCTCGCACCTCAGCTCTATGAGTCCACCCTGCACGCCTTTGCCTTCTCTTACTCCATGCTAGGAGAGGAGATCCAACTCCACTTCATCATCCCCAAGTCCAAGGAGCACCACTTTGTCTTCAGCCAACCCGGAGGCCAGCTGGAGAGCATGCGGCTGCCCCTCGTCACAGACAAGGTACTGGCTTCGAGTCCCCAGGGGGCAAATCAAAGTGGCTGCAAGGGACCACCGAGCTGGAGACCCAGAGACTGTAGTTCTTGATGAGTCGGGCACATGGGGTGGGGTCTGGCGGGGAGAGACGAACGTGGTGACTCAATTTGGAGGAGGCTGGGGAGCACAAGGGCTTTGTGGTCACTCAGAGTCAAATCTGAGTCAGGTTTGACATCATACTGTCACTTGATGTCTCTGAGCCTCAGTTTCCTCATCTGTAAGCTTTGGGCAATAATAACTCTTGCAAAAGCTTGTGGTGAGAATTGTATGGAGTAACCAAGGTCAGGCCCCAGCACGGTACCTGGAAGATAACAAGGGCCAGTGAATGTTCGTCCCTTCCTCTCTCTTTTCTTTCATGCTGTCTCTTATGGAACATTTGAAACAGGCTAAGATGGCAGAATAGTATAACGATTACCCCAGGGCTGCTTACCCAACCTCAACAGTTATTCACTCAAGGCCAGTCTTGCTTCATCAAGCCATCTCTCTTCATCTGCCTTCCTGTGTTACTTGGAAGCGAATCTCAGACATTGCATCATTTCATTTGTAAATATTTCAACGTATATCTCTAAAGGAGAAATTCTCTCTCTTCCGAGGAGATTGTTCCTAATGATGCATTGTCTCTCTGGCCGCCATTCTTAGGGGTGCTGGTTTGATAGTTCCAGCCTGACAACCTCAGGGTCAACCGGCTGCCCCTTCCCCAGCCCCAGCCCCACGGACCTTGTGTACAGCTCTGCTGTTCCTTCTCCAGAGGGCCAGGCATGCCCAGAGCTGAACCCAGCCTAGCAGACCCAGCAGGCTATTATCAAGAATGAAAACATTGGGCTTCCCTGGTGGCGCAGTGGTTGAGAGTCCGCCTGCTGATGCAGGGGACACAGGTTCGTGCCCCGGTCCGGGAAGATCCCACATGCTGTGGAGTGGCTGGGCCCGTGAGCCATGGCTGCTGAGCCTGCGCGTCCGGAGCCTGTGCTCCACAACGGGAGAGGCCACAACAGTGAGAGGCCCGCGTACCGCAAAAAAAAAAAAAAAAGAAGAATGAAAACATTTGTAAAGTGGCAGTGAGGCCTTTACTATAAGGTGCTTGAGCCTTTATCAGTTACTGCACTAGCTTTTCCAGGCGGTTCCCATCAGAACTGGTTATGAAGGGCTTCCCTGGTGGCGCAGTGGTTGAGAATCCGCCTGCCGATGCAGGGGACACGGGTTCGAGCCTTGGTCCGGGAAGATCCCACATGCCGTGGAGCAACTAAGCCCGTGTGCCACAACTACTCAGCCTGCGCTCTAGAGCTCGCGAGCCACAACTACTGAGCCCGCGTGCCACAACTACTGAAGCCCATGTGCCTAGAGCCCGTGCTCCGCAACAAGAGAAGCCACCGCAATGAGAAGCCCGCGCACCGCAACGAAGAGCAGCCCCTGCTCACCGCAACTGGAGAAAAGCCCATGCAGCAACAAAGACCCAATGTAGCCATAAATAAATAAATAAATAACTTTATTTTAAAAAAAGAACTGGTTATGAGCACCAGCTGTATGCACAGCTTTGTAGTAAGTACTTTGAGGAATCGAGAAGGAATGGAAGACCTAGCTTGGCCAGCGGAACCTATTGTTGAGAAAAGAGTGAAAGAAAACACAGTTATTTATATAAAAGATTCATAGCCTGCGTGTATGAGTAACTAGGCTGTGTGGCTATGATAGAGGGATTTAAGTCATACAGGAATAACGTGTACTCAGAGCATGATTTGGGTAATTGATATATGCCTATTAGTTAGCTCACCTAACAAACCATTTCCGAACAAGCATGTACTTAGCCTCTGATTCTGTGGGCCAGCAGTTTGGATTCAGTTCTGCTGGGTGGTTATCCTGGGGGGGCTTGCTCTCACTTGTGTCTGAGGTTAGTTACCAGGTTGGCGGGGGGGCCGGCTGGGCTAGGGACGCCCATGTCTGTTCCCTGCGGCCTCTCCTTCTCCAGCAGGCTAGCCAGGGCTTCTTCCTGGGAGGGTTCCGAGAGAAGGCAGAATGTGTCAGGCCTCTGGAGGCCAGGCTTGGAACTGGCGCGCTGTCATTTTAACTGCATTTTATCCATAAAAGCAAGCCCCAAGGCTGAGCCAGATGCAGGGAGTGTGGAAATAGATGCCATCTTTTGATGGAAGAGGCTGCAAAGTCACATTTTATTTTATTTTTTTAATTATTATTATTATTTTTTGCGGTACGTGGGCCTCTCACTGCTGTGGCCTCTCCTGTTGTGGAGCACAGGCTCTGGACGCGCAGGCCCAGCGGCCATGGCTCACGGGCCCAGCTGCTCTGCGGCATGTGGGATCTTCCTGGACCGGGGCACGAACCCGTATCCCCTGCATCGGCAGGCAGACTCTCAACCACTGCGCCACCAGGGAAGCCCCCGAAGTCACACTTTAAAGGGAGGGGAATAAGTGTGGCCATGCTGACGAACACTTGCTTCTTTATGCCCGTCCTCTCCAGAGTCAGGAATACATAAAAAGTCCGACGTTCACTCCCACAACGGGCCGTCACGAGCACGGGCTCTTTAACCTGTACCATGCGATGGACGGTGCCAGCCATTTGCATGTGCTGGTTGTCAAGGAGTATGAGATGGCGATTTATAAGAAGTACTGGCCCAACCACATCATGCTGGTTCTCCCGAGTATCTTCAACAGCGCTGGAGTGGGTAGGCCTTTTTAAACGTGCCCTACTCTGTAAAGTTTCTGTGAATGGAGACTGGAGAGAATGTTCTAGATGTCGATGCACAACATGAGAGTTGTGAGTTAAGTTTTATTTGGGGCAAAATGAGGACTAGAGCTTGGGAGACGGCCTCTCAGATAGCTCTGAGGAACAGCTCCAATGAGATAAGGGGGGAGGTCAGTGTATATGGGATTTTGGTGAAGGGAGATACGTGCAGTCAAGCACACATGTTGGCAGAGGGATGCTACTGGTCACAGGGACGCTACTGGTCACAAGAAGGCTGCTGCTGGTCACTGGGAACAGATGTCTCTGTTAATGATTTTAGTGCTTTTCTAGATAGGAGACGATGCAATAAATTGGGCTTATAAAATCACCTCCTGAAAAATATCTAACTATTCTGAGGCCTGTTCTGCCAGTTTTTCCCAGAGCATAGACTGCCTCCTTCCTGATCGGCACCCTGACCTCCTTTCAGGGTGTGCTGAAGGTCAGCGACCGCCGTGGCTACTGACCTCATCCTTGTACAGGCGGATGGCGAGAGAGTTTTTGTCCGTGTAGAGAGGAAAGACCTTTCTCATTAAGCTTTTTGGCTTTTAAAGCTATTTTGATTTGACTATTCTTTTTTCTTCGATGTTTGGTTATTGATTTATTCATGTTCTCAGCTGTTAGAAAAGCAAGGATAAATCGATGTGTGTGCAAATTGGAGAGGAGTGTTTTCTGCCCTAGAATTCTACCAAGTCAACAGCCTGTATTGGGTGGGTGAGGGCTGCAGATCAGGACCCCCCGGGAGCTGGCGGGGCTGGGGCCTCGATGGGCTTTCATCAAGTTCTCTTCTCACTGGGGCTTTGCCCTGGGTGGTCGTTGGCATAGGACTGGCCTGAGTCGGGGTCGTTTGCCCATTTCAGGCGCCGCCCATTTCCTGATCAAGGAGCTGTCTTACCACAACCTGGAGCTGGAGCGGAACCGGCAGGAGGAACTGGGGATCAAGCCGCAGGACATCTGGCCCTTCATCGTGATTTCTGATGACTCCTGCGTGATGTGGAACGTGGTGGACGTCGACTGTGGTGGGGAGAGAAGCAGGTGAGAACCCACACACTCACCCCACCGGTAAGACAAGTGCACGTGCTCTCTTCTCGGTGGGGGATTCTCGTCCGCCCTTCGAGGACCCCAGAGGGCGCCTCACGCTAGAAGGTGTGATGTGCAGTGGACAGAGCCCTGCATGTGGTGGGCTCACGTTCCAAGCTTTACTTTGAGTTCTTAATTTTAAAAATGTTATTGAGGTGTAATACACACAGAAAGTAAAGCAATATATATTCAACATCAAATATATACGAAAAGGAAAGTATAATACATATCCAGGTATTTTCTTTTTCTTTTTTTTTTTTTTTTGTGTTACGCGGGCCTCTCACTGTTGTGGCCTCTCCCGTTGCGGAGCACAGGCTCCGGACGCGCAGGCTCAGCGGCCATGGCTCACGGGCCCAGCCGCTCCGCGGCATATGGGATCTTCCCGGACCAGGTCACAAAGCCGTGTCCCCTGCATCGGCAGGCGGACTCTCAACCATTGCGCCACCAGGGAAGCCCCATATCCAGGTATTTTCACAAACAGAACACACACGCTTGACAAACTCCCTGATGAAGAAACAGACCATCGCTGGCACCCCAGAACCTTCCAGTCCCTCCTCCCTCCCCCCAGCCTCCTCCTAACATGAAGCTGTATTTTTATTTGTTGTGTGACATTAGGGAAATGACTCTTTTTTGGGTTCTAGATGCCTCATCTTTCAAAGCGGCACTTAAACTTGTTCTAGAAGTTTGTTACAAGGATTAATTAAACCATGAATTGTGTGCCTGGTCACGGGCAATGGAGCAGCACAATGTAGGAAAGGCTCAGTAGATACAGCTGCATCTGAACATCATTGGTAAAATATTTCTGTGTGGTTTTACCATGAGTGTTTCAACTTAGCCTTTATTTTTGGCTTGATTTTTTTTTTTTTCCGAGAAACAACTTGATTTTTTGGCTTGTTTTTGTGAGAGGCAACTTTTGAGGTTGGTTCACCTCTTCTGTGTTAGTGAGTCCTAATATAACAATTACCGTTCACACCACTGCTCTTCTAGAAAAAACTGTTTTCTGTCTGATAGAGCTGCACATGCATGAGGACAGCAGTCACCGTGCTTTCATTATTCTCACTGTCATACTTCTGAGGGCAAGAGCTCAGCTAGGGCAACGATGAGGAAGAGAACCAAGCTTTTCCCTCTGCCTTTCTGAATTTCATTCTGCAGCAGCCGTTCAAGTCCTGGCACGTCAGAGCTGGCTGGGGCCTTAGAGAGTTTAGTTGAAGCCCCTCAGTTGGGGGAAAGGAAGCTGAGATGCAGAGAAGTTGAGCCACTTCCCTGGGTCTCACAGACAGAGCTCTTGTCACCCCAGCTCCCAGCCCTGGGGTTACTCCCTTCAGCAGCCCTCCCTGGTCGTCGGGTGACCCTCACTGTCTTCACGGACTTCAGTCACCGGCAGGGTGGGGTGGGAGGTGTTTACACACTGCCTCCTTCCCTCCCCCCACCTCGCTTGGAATTGACACTGGAAACGCAAGGTGGTTTGGCAGATGCAGAGATCGTGGGCTCTGGAGACAGACAACACCGTTCAATCCAAGCTCTGTCACGTGACACTGGGCAAGTTATCCAGAGCCTCTTTTTTCCTCATCTGTAAAATGGGGATGCTATGCCTATGTCATAGGATTGCTGCGAGGATCGATGACAGTGAATTTGAAGTGCTGAGCACGGTGCCTGGTGGTTGTGATGGGTTCCTTCTGCACCCCCCCGCCCGGCATGTTCAGGGGAAAGCAGCATCCTGGCCAGCCTGGTCCAGAGGGCCTTGCTGTTGTCTGCATGCCAACCGAGGGATGTCCATCTCCTTCCTTCGAGCAGGGAATTTTCCTGGTCGGAAAGAAACGTTTCCTTGAAGCACATCATGCAGCACATTGAGTCTTCCCCCAACATCACTCACTACGCGCTGATCGGCGTGCGCAAGTGGTCCAGCAGGACCGGGAGCCGCGAGGTGCGCGAGCCCTTCTCCCGCTGCCACGTGCACGACTTCACCATCCTGAACGTGGACTTGACCCAGAACGTGCAGTACAACCAGAATCGGTGAGCTCCTGCGCCACCTTGCCTGTCAGCTCAGCCCACGGTCCCAGGGCCCTCCGTGAGGGGCAGCCTTACTCCTGGCGGGTGGCTGCTCCCTCCTTGCCCTTCAGGGCCAACGAAACCAGAGCCTTTTCACCCATAGCACTGGCCTGGTCCCTTGCTTTCAGCCCTCATGGGTTTTTTTTGGCTTTTTATTTATTTATTTTTTTTGTGCGGTACGCGGGCCTCTCACTGTTGTGGCCTCTCCCGTTGCGGAGCACAGGCTCCGGACGCGCAGGCTCAGCGGCCATGGCTCACGGGCCCAGCCGCTCCGCGGCATGTGGGATCTTCCCGGACCGGGGCACGAACCCGTGTCCCCTGCATCGGCAGGTGGACTCTCAACCACTGCGCCACCCGGGAAGCCCTTTTGGCATTTTTGTTGTATAATTTGAGGGCAGATTTGCCTAAGACCATTCAACTTCCTTCCTCAGTTCACGTGGCACCTGATTTAATGACTTAAATGCTGCCGGGTGTTGTTGCTCTTGCTTTTTTGGCTCCTCCTCTGGACACGTCACTTTTTAGGAGCGTTAGCACTGAAGGAAACTGTCGTTTCCCTGTGTCACTCTCTACAGATCTATGCAGACACGCTCACATCACGAGAAGAATCTAATCACTAACGTTTCCTGAGCCCTCTACGTGCCAGGCAGTGGGCACGCCCCCGAGAGGGCCCAGGCAGCAGTGTCAGTTTTGGAGCCAGACCGACCTGCTCGGAATTTGGGTTCTGCCACTTGTCAGCTTTGCAATTTAGGCAGATGACTTGCCATCTCTGAGTCTTGTCTTCTTCAGCTGTAAAAAGTGGCTAATATGTTTACTTTGGGAGGTCGGTCGTTTCCTTTTCAGCAAATAGATGAAGTGGGGTTTGTCAAGTCCCCGTCACGGTGCCTGGCATGTCGTGCCTGCTTCACAGGTGGCAGTGCTTCTGTAGTGTAAGCCTGGGGTGCACCCTGCTTTCCTGGTGCAGGCGCATCACAGCTTGTCCTGTTTCCCTTCTCGGTTTGCCTTCCGTGCCTCCCAGAGGAAGGTCTCTGGGGCAGGAACGAGCCTGCTCCGCCTTCCCAGCCCCCAGTACAGGGGTGCACACTCCACGTGTCTGGTAGGGGCGTGCCTGGGGGGTGTGAGCTGCCTCCAGTCCGACCCGTCCCCTCCTCTGGTTCTGGGCAGGTTCATGTGTGATGACGTGGACTTCAACCTGCGGGTGCACAGTGCTGGCCTCCTGCTCTGCCGGTTCAACCGCTTCAGCGTGATGAAGAAGCAGATCGCGGTGGGCGGGCACAGGTCCTTCCACATCACGTCCAAGGTGGGTGTGGCCGTGTGCCTAGACGGGGCTGCCATCCGTGGTGGGAAAGCTGGCAGGGCGGCCACCCGGGCGCCTTTGAGTCAGTGGGGTGGACTTGACTGCTGGGAAGTATTAGTAAAGGTTTCCGGTTGGGAGCCCCGGGAAGGGAAAAGACTTCATCCTATTTCCCTTCTAATCTCCGACTCTAACTGGTTTCCTGTGTGTCCCCCGCAGCGCACACGCACCACCAGCCCTCCTGTGCGCCCTTGCCTGCCCGCACTCTCTCTCTCCCCATTGGTTTCCTGAGCTCATCTCTGTCACTGTCTTTGCTGTTCACTTGTCCGGCTTTTCTGCTGGACAGAGCCCCTTGCTGGGGGCGGGGGCAGGTGTGGTGCCGTGCTCTTCTCGGAGCCCCTGCGACAGTGCCTCCCAAACACTGTCTGAATGGCCCTGACGGGCTAGCTTGGTGGCTGAGCCGGCCTCCTGATGGGCAGAGACGTGATCTGATTGTGTCGGTCCTGGCCGGGCAGACCTGGGCATTTCAGATGCGAAGTCACAGCGAGCCTTCGGAGATCTGTGTCTTCCAGGAACCCATACGGAGCTGGCACACCCCTGCCTTGAAGGTCCCTCTGATCCATGGGGCAGAGTGTCAGAGATGAGCTGGAGAAGTAGGCAGGACCTTATCCGCTGTGGGAAGGTTCTAGACTTTTCTGTAGGAGTAACGAGAACCCATTGAAGGGTATCCAGCAGAGGGTTTGATTAGCATGATTCACATGCACAGACTCTCTGGCTGTAGCATGGGAAGTCTGTTGGTGATGGAACGAGAGATGGTGGGCCCAGATGGCCGGGCCGTGGAGAGCAGGGGCCACGTGGCTGGACAGGAGGCAGATAGGGTCTGGGGGTCAAGAGGAGATTGGCCATTCCCAGAAGTTTGCATCCCTGGATTTGGGGGAACATTCCCAAGGTCCATGGATTCCCTTATTTTTTTCTAGACCAGGCAGCCAATTTTTGGCATGGAATGGTCAGTGTCTACAATTCTGATCGATCACGTGATCAGTTTTCACACGTCCCACTTCGGTTAAACCTAATTTTTCTTAATGGAGAACCTCACAGTGGAAGTTATGTGTTCTCACATCGCTGCTCCACGGCACAGCCTTCCACAACGGGGGCCACCCACGCTGGGTCCCTGCTCAGGGTGGCTGGGAGTGGCTGACACCCGCCCTTCCCCGTGCAGGTGTCTGACAGCCCCATGGCCGTCGTGCCGGCCCAGTACATCTGTGCCCCCGACAGCAAGCACACGTTCCTCGCGGCCCCTGCTCAGCTCCTGCTGGAGAAGTTCCTGCAGCACCACAGCCACCGCTTCTTCCCGCTGTCCCTGAAGAATCACGGCCACCCCGTGCTGTCCGTCGACTGCTACCTTAACCTGGGGTCTCAGGTAACTGTCAGAGGGGGCGCTGTCGAGTCCATAAATCCGGGAAATCCCTAAACACGTGCGCCAGAACCCAGGACTTGGAATGAGAACCACTCCACTACTTCCGCTCCGGTATGACCTCACTTTACAGCTGATAAGATAAAGGCTGAGAGGACTGAAGTGGTTTGGCCCCGATATAAGAAGTTAAGAATCAAACCCACTTCTGATGCTAAACATTTCTGATTCTCAAATGAATTAATGAATAGATAAATCTAGATAAGTCTTGAAGTTGAGTTTTAGGATATAGATTTGGAAATAGCATTAAATATTGTTTCTGTTCCTCCAAGTCTGAGCTTGACCTGGCAGTTAGTATTTGCTAGATGCAAAGCCCTAACACAATGTCGTGGAGTATTTCATGGAAAATGACATTTTCTCTTGGATTCCTTTCTTTTCAGATCTCTGTGTGTTATGTGAGCTCCCGGCCCCACTCTTTAAACATCAGCTGCTCCGACTTCCTGTTCAGTGGACTCCTGCTGTACCTCTGTGACTCTTTTGTGGGAGCTGGCTTCTTGAAAAAGTTTCATTTTCTGAAAGGTAACTTCCCGTACTCTTACCATGGACCTTGCTTTGAATAGCTGTCGCCACCTGGCGCCTCTGCGGAGGTGACCTCTGGTCTAGTCCTTGCCAATGGGTAAACTGAGGCTCAGGGCGCGTGACTTCCCCGATGATCTAGGCGAGTGCAAGAAGGCTGGGATGGGATCCCAGGGCAGCTCTTTCGCCCTCTACCTGTTTGCGTAGGGACAAGACACAGCCCCTTTCTTTTCGGTGACTAGCAGATATTTTCAACTTTTCTGTTGCTTTCCAAGCCAGGCTCTTAACCTAAGCATGCAGATCCCCTCAGACGTTTTTCCTTCTTGGTGGATGAGTTCTTCTTCCTTGTCTTGGGGTGACACATGCATCTTTACTTCTCTTCTAGTCTTTCTCCCTCTGTAGGTGTTTTCATGCTACAGTGGTTGAGAGTGAGAAACATTTATTCTGTGTGACTTAAACACATTCTTTCTAATCCAGCTGGGATCCCTAATCGAACTTCACTTTTCCTTGGCTGCCCTTGACTCTGACCTTCCTCTCTACCAGGTGTTTAGTGAGCACCAACATTGCATAAGCTTTGGGGAAGTAGTCAGAGGTTTCCACAACCTCCTCTGCTCTTGGGATGCATTTCGTCTAATAGGAGGATAGGACGTGTAGGTAGGGAGGTAGGTAGCTAGAACGAACACCCACGATTACTGATGAACGCTAGGCGTCGAGAGGCGGGAGAATCCTCGTTGTCCAGCAGGGGAGGGGTCAGGAGGTGCGTGGGGCCTGGGTGGGTGGCCGGCTGGGATGGCTGGAGAGGGAGGGTTGGGCTGGAGGGGCGGGGGAGGGCGCTTCCCAGTAGGGGCTGCAGCCGAGGATGTTGGTTTGTGGTCCTGCGAGTCTGTCTCCTTCTCCCCCTCTGCTCACTTCTTTGCCAGTGTTTCTTGGTTCCATGTTGTCTCATCTGCCAGACGTGCCAAATCACAATCTCACTGTCTTGCTAAGATTAAGAAGCATCCCCAAGGAAACAAGCGCTCACGCGGACATCCGGTCCTTCCCGTCCAAGCAGCAGCGTAGTTTGTTCTTGCAAATAGCGGCCAGGCGGTACCTTTCCTTTGGAGAAACTGCCCTGTTTTCTTCACATACCTCTGCTGTTGTCCACACAGGTGCCACCTTGTGTGTGATCTGTCAGGACCGCAACTCACTCCGCCAGACGGTTGTCCGCCTGGAGCTGGAAGATGAGTGGCAGTTTCGGCTGCGAGATGAATTCCAGACCGCCAATGCCAAGGAGGACCGACCCCTCTTCTTTCTGACCGGACGGCACATCTGAGGGAGACACATCTGAGGGTGGGGCCTTCAGAACCGCAGGCTGCTGAGGCTAAAGGAAGAATAGGAGCCACGGAGTGTCTGGACTGGGACAGGACCCAGAGGTGTCTGTTGGCCACCCCCTCATGGTAGGTGCCAGGGAACCGAGGCCCAGAGATGGACCGAGACCTACTGAGGCCGATGGGGATGAGTGGATGGTGAGCAGGAACTCAAACCAAAGGCCCCTAGGTTCACATCATCCATATGCTTCCATGGACAGACTTGACTTTTCTCTTAGCTCTGAAGGATCCCCCTTGGCTTATCTTGTACAGGCGCCAGCATTTCAGATGATGGACATGATGTTGGCTATGTAGGTTTCTCTATAACCTGCTACAGAGCAATATTCCAAAAGAACCTTTTAACTGTAAAGGCTGGGGACAAGAAAGAAGGAAGTAGGCTCACTTAATAAGAATTATGTACGTTTACTCTTTTAGAAGCTAGCCCAAAGGCATCAACGTTAATAAAGTAAAACGAATAGTTTCCCTTCAGAGCAAATACGATTCTATTAAAATAGTATAGGGTAAATACCCTACCTCTTAGAAAGGGCAAAAGTGAAAAGAAACTTTTTTAAAAACTACAGGGGTTTCAGGAAGGAAATTAGGGTTACAGAGATTGACCTTGAGAAATAGAATTTGCCTTACAAAGGAAAGAGGACCAAATGGCTTACTTGAAACAAACAATGAGAACAACTAAAGCGATGTGGAAAATGGTGGATAAGGACTAGACTTCTGACTCTAATTTACTGAAGCTCAGTTTTTAGTTCCTTGAGTCGCTTGTCTTCTCTTACGAATGTTTGGTCCCTGACAGGAGAGGAAGAGGAACCGACAAGGCAGCAGCGATGTTCTGTGATGCGCCCACACTCTGGCTTGTGTTGGGATGTTTTTTAAACCAGCGTGTTAGAGGGCCCCCTAGAGGCTGGGCCTTGGGCCAGGTGCTTTCACAGTTACGGTCTTGCTTAACCCTTCCAGCAGCCCATGCGCATGGAATTATTCTTCCCATTTCATTTCAAAGATGAGACAGTTGAGATGTAGAGAGCGCATCTCACCAAGATCACACAGCTGGAGAGAAGCAGAAGCAGACTCTGGGGTCCGCCTCCCTACCACACTGCTTATGGAGTGGCCCGTAACCAAAGGAAGAATTTAAAGGTCGTCAGAAATGAATCAGCAGAATGCACTCTCATCCATCCATCTTCGACGTTTAAAGCACTCTAATGGATAGCAATCCGAGAAGAAATTCTTTTCAAAGATGATGCCAAAGAGTTAATGTCAATCTTTTCTTCCCTAAGAAAAAACGTCCATGAGTATAAAAGATTTAGATCAGTGTTTCTAAAATGATCACTTTGTGTATGTCATTATTCCTATCTTGGAATAAAAACTTACCTTCTTTAGTTCTATTTGTCTTTTATAAATGGTGGCTTCTGGCGGCTTCTGGGCTGCTTTCCCCATTTTATTGGTTAATTTAAACTTGGGGAAAAAACCCAAACAAGTATTCGTATTTGCTCCAGCCTTATAAATAGAATTTGCGATGCATGTATTGTTTCTTTGCTGGGAATGAGTTGCATTGTTTTGGGAGGAAGTAGTGTGGCCAGTGGTCCTGGGGGGCTAATACCTGCTTAAAATCTCAGTGAATGACAGAAGGACAGTTTTGGAAAGGAAAGAAGAACAAATCCATAAAAATAAGGGTATATTAAGATGTGGAGGAATCCCTGAAAGAGAAAAGACAGGCAGAAATGGAAGAAACAATGGCCCAAAGCGTGCAAAGAAGCCTGCCACACAGGAGGATGGTTTCCTCCCGTGCCCTGAGCTTCCCAGTGACTAAGGAAGCAGGCAGGGAGCCTGGGCGTTTGGCAGGGCTGTTCACAGGGGAAGTCGCTTGGAGCAGCCAGGCTCTTTGGTGCCTCCCAGCCCTTCCTGCCCCGCTCTCCACCCCGCAACCAACCTGGGCTGAGCAGCAGATTGGGTGAGGCTCAGGCCCGGAGTGTGGAGCCCCAGGCAGGGGGCGGGTCCCCAGGCCTTTGTGAAGACAAGCTGTCGGCACCCCTTCACCACCACCGCCGCAGTGTCCTGTTCCCACAGTCACTTGAGGCAGTAAATAGCAAACAGGAGCTCCCTAGTACGGAAATAAGCACACAGCTAAAACTCATAACAAAACTACAGGAAATGTTATAGAGGGAGAGGCGATACGCTCCATGAAGAGTCAGTACAGCAGACGGAATCCCATCAGCCAAGTGTAGTTAAATTCAGGGAAAAAGAATATACTGCATCCAGAACAAAAAAAGATCAGGTACAGATCTTGGAAATTCAAACCTCAGTAGGCGGATGAAATAGACCAGCTCAAGAGTGAAAGAGACAGCTGGAAGGTGCAGTTGGGAAGGTCTCTAAGAAGGCAGTACAAAGGGAGGTGCCTGATCTCTGCTGACCCTTAACTTCTCCCTTTGCTTACTGCATGTCAGCTGCCTGGCCCTCCCGGACCACCTTGACCATGGCCAGGCCAGCACCTCCTCCTCTCACATCCGCTTGGGTCCCTCCCTCGCTTGCACTGGGTCCTTGCTACTCAAAGGCCACCTCCTCAATGAGGTCATCCCGGATTGAGAGTACCTACTAACAGAACACAGTTTGTTCAGCTGTCTTTTGTTGTTTTGCTCTTTCCCCACAAAAGCAGGAATTTTATGAGACAGTTGCACTGCTCTGTTCCCAGAGTCTTGATTATGCCCAGCAAACTGTAGGGACCATGAGATGCCCATTGAATGAACGAATGAATCTCTTCTATCTTAGCTGATCCCAACATGGGAGCTGGGGGTGGGGGTGGGAGTGGTGGGTGATGGAGGAACTGATAAAATGAGTGAAATGGAGCAAAAATTCTTGGTTTAATGGGGCAGAAGTGATTAACATGTTCATGGAAAAGGAATGTTTAAATATATGTGTTAAAAACTTTTAGAGAAGCTGCTAGAAGGAAAAAACAGGGTGTCCAATATCTAAGACATTAAGGGGAAATGTAGCACTGACAAAATCAGTGTATGAGGTCAGAGCAGGCTGGGGAGGGATAAACAGCAGGAAAGCTTGGTAAATAGAATACACAGCCCAACCGATCAACAATCAAAATAACTATACATGAATTAAAGTCACCTAACAGCAGATGGAGGCTCTCAGATTGGGTCAAGAAAGCTAATCAGACTAGGACTCCATTTTTAAAAATGAAATAGACCACGAGATATTTTAAGTTAAAATTCAAAGTTCTACCCAGAGGGATGAGAGTCCCGACACGCTGTAGATATGCCAACATTGCTATGAAATATAAAGAACTGTGAGAAATACGAGAAGATGGGTAAATGGTGTAATCATAACTGGAGACTAGTATGTCTCTCGCAGAAGCAGACAAAGAAGACCCACAGAAAGGAGAGTTGGTTGACACAGTGATATGTTTGGTCTAAAGTAATTAACCTTCAAAGAGGAGAGAATTCGTGTGTAATAAAAATTCCAGAAAACGTACTGGAACTAGATAGCAGTGAGGGTTGCATAACATCGTGAATGTGCTAAATGTCACTAATGGCCAATTTTATGTGTATTTTACCGCCGTAAAATAAAAACTCCCCCAGAGCATTGGGAAATACGGAATCCTGTACTTCTGAAAGGCCAGATATAACAGTCACCCCAAAACCAGATAAGAATAATAAGTACACACCAAAAAACGGATTCTTTTTTTCCTGAAAACTTTCAGCAATTTACAACTCTTGCAATAAAGGAGGAGAAATCATGCTACAAGAGCAACATTTATATGGATGTCAGAGTGCTTGACGCAGGGTGTGGCAGTGCAGAGGGCACGGAATCTGAAACCGGGAGACTTGGGTTCATGCCTTGACTCCTTTGCCAAGTCACCCAGCTCCCTGGAGACTATGTTAGCTATGAAATCAGCAACAGTGAGTAGCAAACTTTCTTGAGCATCTACTGTGGTTAGTCATTTTACTAGATGGCTAATTGTCCATTATTTCATTTAGTCGTCACAATCACACTTGAAGTAGATATCACTGGTATCATTTTACAGAGTAAGAAACTAGGGCTCAGAGAGGCTAAGTGACTTGTCTGAGATCACACACCTCTCAAGTGACAGGACAAATCTAGATTCATGCCTGCAGGTATAAGGATAGTTTCCCTAACATCACAGCTGCGTGCTATCTTGAGTTATTTACGTCCCCCACATGCTGTTTATTAGAAGGCACTGTTGGCTCCTAAGACTCTGTGTGCAATAAAAAATACTGATCCAGAACTTTCTCACTGGGTTGCCTGTTGAATGTGGTGCTGGATTCAAGCATGCACCACATTATGGGCCATCCAGAGTCTAGGCAATTCCAGCATTAAGGTTTAGAAACCACTTTCAATAAAGAAGTTTGCATGAAACCTCCCACGTCTGGCTTCAGGTTCTGCAGACAACTCTTCTATAAGGGAAAACCATGAACCAAGGGCAAGTCCAGTGTCCACAGCTGCTGTTTCTTTTTCAGTCTACTACTTGCTTAGGCAGACTTCCTGCTCAGAAGGAATTAGCATTTTAATTAGCAAAACAGTTGGGAAGGCCAGTGCAGAGTTTTCAAGCCCTTCAGGTCTAGAGAAGAAACAGAAATTCTAAGACTGCATTTGTCATTCACCAAATGGACTGTCCCAGTTTCCTTTTGCCTTTCTTCTAAAACTCGGGCGAGCACCAATTTTTCTCTCTTAGGATCTTTTTCTCTATGAAAGGGTGTTTCCTAGGGGTGGCAATCCACCCTGCCAAGAAGGGTGGGCTTTGGGTGGTGGTGTGAGTTGAATTGTGTCCCCCAAAAAGATATATTGAAGTTGTAACCCCCAGTCGTTCAGAATGTGAGTTTAATTGGAAATAGGATTGTTGTGATGTAATTAGTTGAGATGAGGTCATATTGGAGTAAAGTGGGGCCCTAATCCAGTGTGACTGGTGTCTTTATAAGAAGACAATAAAGAGAAACAGAGGGAGAATGCCATTGGGCCGTGGAGACAGAGACTGGAGTGATCAATCTACAAACTAAAGAATTCCAGGGACTGCTGGGAACCAACAGAAGCTGGGAGACAAGGAAGGATTCTTCCCTAGAGCCTTAGGAGGGCATAGCTGGCTGACACCTTGATTTTGAGCTTGTAGCTTCCAGAACTGTGAGAGGATAAATTTCTGTTGTTTTAAGCCCACTACCTTGTGGCACTTTGTTACATGCAAGCCCTAGGAAATCACCACAGGTGGGCAATGCATACTTCATCTTTCAAAGTTCGGCAAAGTTTGGCAAAGGCTTCCTAGGATCCTGGTATAAGGTAGTTGTGGCTATAAGACTAAGACTTAGGAAAGGAGCACTTTGGGGGCCTCTTAATCTTGGCCAAGCAGGCAAACAAGTAGATCAAACTACCACACAAGTAGATAGAGCTTATTTTTTTAAAACACAGAATTGTAGGACTTCCCTGGTTGGAGGCGCAGTGGTTAAGAATCCGCCCCCCAATGCAGGGGACACGGGTTCGAGCCCTGGTCCGGGAAGATCCCACATGCCGCGGAGCAACTAGGTCCGTGCGCCACAACTACTGAGCCTGCGCTCTAGAGCCCACGAGCCACAACGACTGAGCCTGCGTGCTGCAACTACTGAAGCCCACACGCCTGGAGCCCACACTCCACAAGAGAAGCCACTGCAATGAGAAGCCCACGCACCGCAATGAAGAGTAGCCCCCTCACCGCAACTAGAGAAAGCCCGCATGCAGCAACGAAGACCCAACGCAGCCAAAAGTAAATAAATAAATAAATAAAATACAGAATTGTAAAGATAGGCTGCATTCAGGAGCCAAGAGCTTCCCTTTATTTTAATAACGGCTACTATCCATTGAGCTCTTTAAGTGCTACATACACACTTTTCCAAGCATTTTTTCATATGTACGATGATGTCATTTAATTCTTAACATCAGAGGATAGTGGTTTTCATATCTGTTTCACAGATGTGGACAGGAGCCCCAAGCAGGTGAAGGAACTTGCTGAGAAGTGACAGAGGCAGGATCCATCTCCAGGCCTGTCTGAGCCTGGACTGCAGGTGCTTTAGTCAATGCCCAGTGCTTCTTCCTGGGGCCCCAGCAAGGGGAATTTGATTTCTATTTGAAATTTGTCATTTAGATATTATACAAACAACATTATGCCAACAAATTAGGAAAAAAAAATAGGTTTCATAGTCCTTTTTCTACGAGACATTTCTGAGTGTCTGCTGTGTGCCAGACACTAAACTCAGATCCTGCGATGAAGGTGGCAGAAACCATGCTTATTCTTAGGTCACTCATGCCTCCATAGCAAACTCACCATCTTCTAAGTGCCTCATTCTAGACCTTTTCTCTGAATCGGAATGACTTGTGCGTACTATAATTTTGCATTCTGTTTCCCTGTTTAGTTAATAGTAAGACCACAATATGTTTATACTGCTAAGTAAGTCTTATGCGGGCCTCTCACTGTTGTGGCCTCTCCCGTTGCGGAGCACAGGCTCCGGATGCTCAGGCTCAGCGGTCATGGCTCACGGGCCCAGCGGCTCCGCGGCATGTGGGATCTTCCCGGACCGGGGCACGAACCCGTGTCCCCTGCATCGGCAGGCAGACTCTCAACCACTGCGCCACCAGGTAAGCCCGGTAAGTAAGTCTTATTATTTGTTTATGGTGGCCTAGCACATAGGATTTGTTTGAATAAATGATTATGAATCATTCGATTTCTTAAGGCTGAGCCTTTAGTTTCTTACCATCTTTTGTCTTCAGACTCTTGGGAAGCAGTGTGATGTAGCGGGGAGGACTTGGCTGCTGAATCTGTGTTTCCAAGTAATGGGACAAGACTTGTCTTAACCTCTCTTTGCTTCCATTTCCCCACATATAAAATGACAAAAGTAATAGCAGTGTTTCCAGGCAGGATGTAAGGGGCAGGTATCATGAGTGATTAACCTGCTTGGTCCAGAGCCTGCTGGTAAATGCCCCATGAAGAGCATGGCAACACACCTGTGTGCCCACAGAGAGGCTTTTCTTCCTTGGCAAACTGCCTTAAAGGAAAATTCCAGCAGGTGAAACATAGGCTCTAAGTTTTTGAACATTTCTCTAGCTTCCAAAATTTCTTGTCTACTTCCTTTCTAGGAGGGCACTCTGATTTTCTCTCCCTCCACTGAGCACATTGATCACACCTGGTTTCTGGTGGCAATATGGGCTCTTGTCATTGACATTTTGAAATTAATGTATTCGCCATAAGATACTGCATCACTATTGTTTTGACTGTTGTTTCCTTAGGAACTTTTGAGGCTGAACGTATTTCCTCTGGTGTGTTTCTTGGCCTTTGAGGTCTTGGTGTTTTCCTTAATGATTTTCATGAGATCTTTGGATAACATGTAAAGTAACTCCTTACGTATCGTTCATGTTTTCTTAAATTGTTTTCTCAATATGTTTTTCTTTGAATTTTGGTCCTGCTATTCTTTGCTATTCACAGGGCCTCCTGTAAGGGTTTACCCAGGTACCAGGTTTTACCCAGTTTGGGGTCTAGAGTGATGACCTCACAATAGTGTCAACTAGTATGTACTGGGCATTTACTGTATGCCAGGCACTGTGATGGGAACGTCTCATTCCTTCTCGTTTCTTCATTACAAATTGATTATTACGTACTCTATATGCATAATCTCTTATCTGAAACCCTTGGGATCAGATGTATCAATATTTTGCAATTCAGAGTATTTGACTTTTTGAAAAGTAGCGTGGTTCATATACCACTTAGCACAGCGACCCTAACAGGGTGTTATGGACTCAATGTTGGCATCCCTCAAAATTCATATGTTGAAGGCATAACCCCCACTGTGGCTGTATCTGGACATGGGGCCTCTAAGGAAGTAATTCAGGTTAATTACTGATGAAGTAAGTTCATCATAATGAGGTCCTAAGGATAGGGCCCTGATCCAGCAGGATTAATGTCTTTGTAAGAAGAGATGCCCGAGGGCTCGCTCTCTCCCCCGATACATGCACAAAGGTCATGTGGACACACAGCGAGATGGCTGCTGCCCTCTAGCCAGGAGAAGCCTCAGAATGAAATATAAACTTGTCAGCACCTTGATCTTTGCAGCCTCCAAAGCGGGGAGAACATAAACGTCTGTTGTTTAAGCCCCCCAGTCTTGTTGTTTGGTGATGGCAGCCCGAGCTGACACGCAGGAACTTGGAGCATCCCATAATCAAACACATTCACGTCTCTGCAGCAAAATGTACATACACTTCTCTGAAGAAGGATAACTAAGGGCTGTACGTTGCTTCAAATCCAAGTCAGCTTTTGCTGATCTAAATTATTTTTAAAAACTGGATTTAAGGACTTTTGCTCCATCAGTTTTATAGATGAAAAAACAGGCTCAGGGAAATTCCTTTGCCCAGGGTGGGCTCATCCAAGTGATGAGGCCAGGCCCCAAACCAGGTCTGCCCCAGACCAGGGCTCAAGTCCTGGGCCGACTGGACCCCACTGGTTCAATTGCTTCCGTACCCGCTAACGGAGCTGCACCACAGTTTGTATTTTGAGCTGCTTCTTGCTCTTTCCTACTTCACGGTGCTCTGTGAGCTTTCGCTAGAATGAAGGAGGGTGCCCTCCCCCGCCTTCACTAAGGAGCTCCAGAGACGGGCCTTTAAGATCAGCCCACAGGGATCCTCAGCCAGGGCGGCAGAGCCCAGGCACACGGGGCAGAGAGGGGGGCGCCCACCCTCCACGTGTCGGTCTGGAGCCCGTCCTCTTCCATCCACCGGGCGATCTCACGCCCGACCCTCGGAGCCGCCTGACAAGAGGTTCCCAAGACCAGCACCGTGTGGCTCCTTCTTTCCAGGTGGCCCTTCCTCTCCCCGACAAGGAGGGTGGTGGGCTCTGCGTAGGCTCTCTCTGAAGTGTGTTGTCGTCGCCTCTGGCCTTTTCTCAAGGGCTTTGGGGCTGGGGGCCGGAACGGTCACCTCCCACTCATGCAGTGGCCACTGCACAGCACCCCAGGCCGTGTGCCCGGGCTGGGCCTTCCTCCTGGCCACCTTTCCTGTCTTCCTTTGCCTGTTCTAGCTTCTCACCTCCAACAGGGTACTCGTCCGGGCGTCTGTGCGTGTAGTGTGTGTGAAGTGTGTGGCGTGATATGTGTGCATGAATGTGTGTGCACGTGATATGTGTATGATGTGTCTGAGTGACTGTTTGCCCGCGATGTGTGTGCACAGGTGCTGATTCCAGGCCTGGGGACCAGGGTGAGTGATGGACGGAGTTCAGGGAAACATCAACACAGTTCATCAGAGAGAAGCTTTTTTCTTTCTATATTTTATTTATTTATTTATATTTGGCTGCGTTGGGTCTTTGTTGCTGCGTGCGGGCTTTCTCTAGTTACGGCGAGCGGGGGCTACTCTTCGTCGCGGTGTGCGGGCTTCTCATTGCGGTGGCTTCTCTTGTTGCAGAGCACGGGCTCTAGGCGCGTGGACTTCAGTAGCTGTGGCACGTGGGCTCAGTAGTTGTGCCTCGCAGGCTCTAAAGCGCAGGCTCTAAAGCACAGGCTCAGTAGTTGTGGCGCACGGGCTTAGCTGCTCCGCGGCATGTGGGATCTTCCCAGATCAGGGCTCAACCCGTGTCCCCTGCATTGGCAGGCGGATTCTTAACCACTGTGCCACCAGGGAAGCCCCAGAAACCTTTTCTTGGTCCTTCTGCTCTGCGCTTCACTTTTCTCTTCCTGCCCCTTTGCAGATCTGTGGCTTCAATGGCAACAGACAGGAAAACCAGTCTTTCTCTCTGGGCTCAGGCCTCACAAGTCTTCAGGAGCAAGGCTGGCCGCGTCAAGCAGGACTTGGCCCTGTGCAGGCAGGAGAGGGGCTGAGGCCTGCGGGGAAATGGAGGGGGCCTGCTCTGACAAAAAGAATGGAAATGCAACCTTTCCGAACACTGCTGGCCAGAGCACGTCTGTGGGGCCGTTCTCCAGAGCAGGCAGCCCTGCCGTCATCCCACGGCTGCACCGGCCGCCTCACGTCAGGCAGACACACAGGTCCGAGGCCAGAGAGGGCAGCTGGTGACTCCAGGCTCTCTAGAGCCCACAGAATGCCCCTGCTGGGGTGAACGGCTGCTCCCTTACTTGGAGCAACTGGACGATTTTACTGCAGCTCATGTGGTCTAACAAGGCAGCCAGCTCTGGGCACTGTTGAGTTGTCATTTGTGGAAATTCAGGAGAGCAGAAAAACAGCAATAACAATAATAGTAATAACAATAGCAATAAAAATAATGCCAGCGAAAATATATTCTTTATTATGCACCAGGCACTGTGCTAAGCGTTTAATCTTCAGACAACAGGAAAGATGGGTATTATTCATGTCCATCATACAGATGAGCAGACTGAGGCTGAGAGGTGTAAGTGACTTGCCTGCAGGTACACAGCTGGTGAGCGGCAGAGCTGGGGGTCCCTGTAGGTCCGCCTGACTGCGTGGCTTGAGTCATTAGTGATGAAATCGCTCATCTGAAAGCTCGAGGGCTGTGCAGTCAGCGTTCCTCTGCTCCTTCTTCGATTGCATCCAGGCCAGGATTCCCGGGGGAGCCCCAGAGCCGGATGCTGTCTCCACTAGGGCGGGGCTCCGGGGCCCCTGGGGGGCATGGCTCCAAGGGGTGGTGCTCTCGACACAGGGAGCTGAGGGCTTCCAGGAAGAGTTTTCTGAAGGAGGAGGACACAGCATCGTACAGCACAGGGGTCACCGCCGAGCTGACGTAGAAAAGCGTGTTTGTCACCATGTAGAAGTAGTGATAGAAATCGTAGAGCTTGCTGGAAGAGAAACCCGGAAGGCGGGTTCGAGGGCCTGCCGCCTGCCCGGGGCATCCTCCCCTTGCTGCTGGGAGTGTCGCCCCTTCCACACGGCCGGGTGAGGAAGGCCTGCTTCCTGCTATCGGGAAGCTCAGTGTGAAGTCAAGAGACGTTCCGTCACACCAGCTGCCCTTGGCCGACCTGCCCCACCCAGCCTTTGAGTCCCTGTGCTTGGCTGCCCGGCCGGGTCCCCTGCACGGTGAAGGGCACACGTGCTGGTGGACGGGGGCCACTGGCCAGCCCGCTGAGACATGGGGAGCCTCGTGCTGCTGGGTGTGGTCAAGGAGATGTGGCTTCACTAAGAGAAGAAAGTCCTTCGGAGAAGCTGCGCCCCGTGTCGCCGTGGGAAGGGCTGTGTGTGTGCATGTGTGTGCACGTGGGGGTCGGGGGGCGGTGCACTAGCAGCTCTCAAGAAGGAGCCATCTGTTGACACAGCTATCTCCTTGGAGGCCACGTGGGATCTCTCTCCTCTCAGATGTTTGACTTTCCCTTACGATCGAGGCGTAGTGATTTCCAAAAGGAAGAGAAGGGATTCTCTGCTTTGCTTTTCTCCAATTGTGTCATAAAAGGGGTGTGGATGGTCTGGTCTCTAAAAGGCCTCTGTTAACTCATGGAATCACAGCTCTGAGGCTTCTTCCCTCTCTCCATGTAAGAACATGGCCTCTTCCCCGCTCCCTACCTGTAGGCCACTCTCCGTCCTGAAGTCAGGATGCCCATAACCCTGACTACCACTCACATGGCCTGACCAGTTCAGAGAGGTTTCTGGATAACGCTCTGTTCCCCACCCTGAGCTGGGAGCTTTTGGGATAACAGACTGGGCAGAACCAGACAGAATGGAGGCCAGAGTTCTGGGGAACCCAGCAACTGGGGGTTCCTCCGGAGAGCAGAGGCGGCCCTGGCCCCGCCCAGTGGCCCCTCCCTGTGTGCTGGGGCTCCTCCCCTCACTCACTCGGTCCACCCGCTGTCAGGGACTTAGCAGTACATGAGCCTGCGGGCGTGGTACGGCATCCAGAAGACGACATACACAGCCACGATGGCTCCTGCAGGACCGGGGAGAGACAGACAGACAGGAAACACGTAACAGTTACGCCATCTCTGGGGAGGAAGCTGCCCAAGGTGAAGCATTTCCCTTGAACTTGCTCCTGGAGTCTAGGGGTTGGAAGGGGACTTTGAGGTTATCTGACACACCCTTACCTGGATCTGTCCCCAAACCTGGTGTTACCCTGTCCTCTGAGTGAATGTCCACTTTAATCCTGACCTGTCCACTGACATGCTTCTAGAAACTGCTACAATATCTATAAGCTCCTGGTCACTAGAAAATACTCCCAACTCAGGGCTAGATATTCCCACTTGGTTGTCTGACTGCAGAGACAACAGAACTCAAATGTCCTTCTGCCTTATAAGGCCTCTCCCTCTTCTATCCCTTTTTCTGATTGATTGATGGCACCGCCATCCATCTGGCACTCACGTCGTAAGCCACAGAGTCTTCTTTTTCCATTACCCCCAAGATGCAATCTATTAAAATCATCTCCCCTGGGCTTCCCTGGTGGTGCAGTGGTTGAGAGTCCGCCTGCCGATGCAGGGGACACGGGTTCATGTCCCGGTCTGGGAAGATCCCACATGCCGCGGAGCGGCTGGGCCCATGAGCCATGGCCGCTGAGCCTGCGTGTCCAGAGCCTGTGCTCTGCAACGGGAGAGGCCACAGCAGTGAGAGGCCCGCATACCGCAAAAAAAAAAAAAAAAAAAAGAATGTCATTCTCATGGAGCAGTGTCAGCAAGGAAAAGAAGTATGTTTAGCATGTTTCAAAACCTTACATTGGTCTTTTTCCTAAGCCCTTCTAGAACACCAGAACTTTACAACTGGAAGGCCCTTGTGGAGGCTTTCTTATCTCACCCTTAGATCCCTGGGCATTTAGGGCCAGAGCCAGGTCTCCTGATTTTTTTGTCTTCAGCAAAGTTATTATGGCCCAGTGATATTTAATTCTTCCATTTAGATATATAACCTTACAGTCACTTTGGGAGCTAGGGCTTCAACATATATATATATATATATATTTTAATGTTTTTAATATTTATTTATTTGGTTGCATGGGGTCTTAGTTGTGGAGGGCTCCTTAGTTGCAGCTCACCAGCTCCTTAATTGCAGCATGCGGCTCCTTAGTTGCGGCATGAGAACTCTTAGTTGCGGCATGCATGTGGGATCTAGTTCCCTGAACAGGGATCGAACCCAGGCCCCATGCATTGGGAGCACGAGTCTTATCCACTGTGCCACCAGGGAAGTCCCAACATATATGTTTTGAGTGGACACAATTCAGTCCATCACAAGGATTCCATACATATGAGTTTTAGACAAATTTTCTTTAAAGCAAATAACCAATATTAATAAATTTTTAACTTTTTACTGGGTTTCACAGAGCTCAGTCAGGCCTGTAGGACCTGGGAAAGGGCAAGTTCCTGCTTCCCTTTGGACGAATTCTCCAAGGACTTAGTCTCCCAAGGTCTAGACTGGAAGAGTGGAGAGACCCCGGGGTGGAGTCGGAAGAGGTGGGTCCAAGTCTCATCTCCGCTGTTCACTGGTTGTGTGTCTTGGACAGGCCACCTGTCTCTCTTAGCCTAGTTTACTCTCTGAAAAGGAGGAATGAAAAATACTATGATCTGTTTTTCTCATCTCTTTGGGTTAGAGCACAGAGCAGATAGGAATCTTCAGGGCTGGAGTTCCCAGGCTGTCACTTCAAGGAGTTAAATTCTTGACTCTTTTGAGGTAGAGAAGCTCCAAGAAAAAGGGGGCCGTCTCTGGTTTTTCATTGGTGGTGCTATTGGGAGTGAGTCCGTTTTCCAGGACACGCCATCAAAGACATGAACAGGTATTGTTGCCTTTTAAGGACAGCTCTAGGCAAGCATCCTGTGTCATGTAGAAAGAGGAGAATTTCCTTCGTATCTTCTGTGGTTGGGCCTCTCCAGCCAGGTCAGAGGAGGACGGTGAAATGCAGTTAATGGGTGAGGAGGAAGGTTCAGCACCAGTGACGCACCCAGTGGGTTCCCCTTACAGACGTGTGCAGAGGGCTTGGAGTTTCTGTCTTCACCCAGGGGGACAGAGGAGAATGACTGATGCGCCCTCTGGTTGTAAATCTCATGCGTGGTCCCGCTAACCTGAAACTCTTCCTAGAGAGCGTATCTGTGTATAGATGCTCTGAGACTAGCGCTTGCTTCTTCAGTACCCACGAGAACTTACTTTTGCCTCTGAATGAAAACATCACTTGTGTCAAGACTGGTTTCAGCCTGTATTGGAAGACTCTGATCCTTGATATCCCCCACTGTCTATGTTAGAATCAAAATCTTGGGGCTTCCCTGGTGGCGCAGTGGTGAAGAATCTGCCTGCCAGGGCGAGTGACACGGGTTCGAGCCCTGGTCTGGGAAGATCCCACATGCCGCGGAGCAACTAAGCCCGTGAGCCACAACTACTGAGCCCATGAGCCACAACTTCTGAGCCCGTGAGCTACAACTACTGAAGCCCGTGCGCCTAGAGCCCGTGCTCCGCAACAAGAGAAGCCACCGCAATGAGGAGCCCGCGCACTGCAACAAAGAGCAGCCCCCACTCGCCACAACTAGAGAAAGCCCACGCACAGCAATGAAGACCCAAAGTAGCCAAAAATAAATAAATAAATAATAAAAATAAATAAAAGAAAGCTGCCTGCTGACTTAAAAAAAAAAAAAAGAATCAAAATCTAGGCTTTCCTGTTTAGCCACAGACCAGGCTAAATTCCTCCATCTCTAATTGTGCAGCAAATAATTCAGAACCACTCAGTGCTGGAGGGCGCTGCCAGGGGTGGGCAGTTATGGAAGCGCAGCAGTTCTGAGTCCAGGGATGCCAGAGGTGGAATGTTGCTCTGCTTTGGGCTGTCCGGGCAGTAGTGTCAAGTATTGACAAGGCTTCCTGGCCAGGCAAGGGGGTCTCTGAGGCCAGGAATCGGGGTTTTCTGCTTGCTTTGTGTGCTCAGGTTCCTGACTTCCTTGCCTGTTGCTTGTAGGATCCCATCCCGGGGGCTTCTGCTATGGATTGAACTGTGTCTCCCCTCCCCAACTGTTGAAGCCTTAGTGACTATGTGGAGTGAGGAAGTCATCAGGGTTAAAGAGGTCATAAGGGTGATTAGTGTCCGTATAAGAGGAGACATCACAGAGCTGCCTGCCTCCCTCTCTCTCTGTCTCTTTCTGTCTTTCTGCCACATGAGGACACGGTGAGGAGGAGATGTCCCGCAAGCCAGGAAGAGAGCTCACACCAGGAGCCAGATCTGTTTGGCACCTGAATCTTGGACTTGCAGCCTCCAGTACTGTGAGAAAATAAATTTCTGCTGTTGAAGCCACCCGGCCTCTGGTGTGCTGTTCTGTAGCTTGAGCAGACTAAGACAGTTTCCGATCCCTAATCAGCTTTTGGTCCTGATGCCGACAGATGACCCGGAGAGATTATTTGCAACTTGAACCTTGAAAAAAAGACAGTTAATTCCCTGTTTGCCTCACTCCAGGAGTGAGTCATGGTGGGGTTTTCTGACTCAGAGGAACAGAGTTTACTTTCATGAGAACAACAGAGAGTCATTGTGTGTGTGTGTTTGTGTGCGTGATGAGAGAGAGGGTGACACAGAGAGACAGAGAGGTGCAGAGAGACAGAGACAGAGACAGAGAGAGGGAGGCAGAAGATGTAACATATCCTGTGTAGTGTGACATATCCGCAGGTTCGGGAGATCAGGACCTGGACACTTTGGAGGCCAATACCCTGCCTCATACACCTCAGGTCACTGATTCCCCTCCTGAGGGGTCTGGCCTCAGCCCCTCCCCTGGCTGGCCTAGGTCCTACCACCACCCCCTGCCGGTCTTCTTCACCCCTCTCCATATCCTTGTAAACAGCTCCCTTGTCAGGCCTTGACCCAGCTCCAGTCTCCCATCTGTTCTCAGCTACGACCTTGACCAATCTAGTGTATGTGCGTGATAAAAGACCGTTATCCAAAATATACACAGAATTCTTAATGCTCAGTTAGATTAAAAATGCGCCAGGGCTTCCCTGGTGGCACAGTTGTTGAGAGTCTGCCTGCCGATGCAGGGAACACGGGTTCATGCCCCGGTCCGGGAAGATGCCACATGCCGCGGAGAGGCTGGGCCCGTGAGCCATGGCTGCTGAGCCTGTGCGTCCGGAGCCTGTGCTTCACAACGGGAGAGGCCACAACAGTGAGAGGCCCGCGTACTGCAAAAAAAAAAAAAAAAAAAAAGCACCAAAGACCTCAACAGACACCTCACCAAAGAAGATATACAGATGGCAAAGAAACATAAAAAGTTGCTCCACATCATGTGTCACCAGGGAAATGCAAGAGAAAACAAACATGAGCTACCATCAGACACCTATTAGAAAGACCAAAATCTGGGACACTGACAACAGCAAATGCTGGTGAGGATGTGGAGCAACAGGAATGCTTATTCATTGCTGGTGGGAAATGCAAAATGGTGCAGCCACTTTGGAAGACAGTTTGGTGGTTTCTTACAAAACTAAACATACTCCTACCATACAAGCCGGCAATTGTGCTCCTTGGCATTTATCCAAAAGAGCTGAAAATTTGTGTCCACACAAAAACCCTCACAGAGAGGTTTACAGAAGCTTTATTTATAGTTGCAAAGCTTAGAAGCAACCAAGGTGACCTTCAGTAGGTGAGTGGATAAACTGTGGTACATCCAGACACTGGAATATTATGCAGCACTAAAAATAAATGAGCTCTCAAGTCATGAAAAGACATGGAGGGAGGGAGAGGTGACAGGCTGAGGACAGGGGACATTCATGGCAGTGAAACTCCTCTGTATGATTCCAGTGGTAGATACATGTCATTAGACATTTGTCAAAACCATAGAATGTGAAATACCAGGAGTGAACCTTGATGTAACTTATGGACTTTGAGTGATAATGATCTGTCAGTACAGGTTCACTGATTGTAAAAAATGTACCCCCCTGGTGTGGGATTTTGATAGTGGGGAAGGTTGTACATGTGTGGGAACAGGGACTCTATGGAAACTGTATTTTCAGCTCAATTTTGCTGTGAACCTAAACCGCTCTAAAAAATTGTTTATTAATTTTAAAAAAGCGGATGTGACTTTTTCACATGCTGTGTCACCCTACTGTGTGAGGTACTATTGGAGCTAGGCCTGGACCTTGTGCCTACAGTGGTTGATATAATGAGACATAAACTCACAGATAACTCACCTGCCCCAGCACACGCTAAGTGTCGGATGAGGGGAGTGGATGGTGAGGATTCTGAGCTCCACCTCTTCCTGGCCAGGTGAGCCCCTCTGAGTCTGTTTCATCTGGGAAATGACAACACCTAACCTTGGGACTTGGAGATGATATGTGTGAGAAAAGCACTTGGCTCATGGAAGATGCTCAGACATGTCAGTTCCAACCTCGCATCCTTTTTCCCGAAGGTCAAAGCACGGAAACATCCTTATGGAGTGGAGAGATCCGGGAAGGCTCCATGGAGGAAGAATTCAGTTTGACCTGGGCCTAGAAAGTGGACACTTTTGGAAAGGCATTCCAGGAAGGGGTCATAGCATAAGCTAAGGTTTAGAAATGGGAACATCCAAGGTGCTCTTGTGGGGCCTCGCAGGAGACTCCCAGACCCTGGGCCTGGCAGTCTGGGAGAAAGGAGCGCCCTGTGGATTCTTGCAGCCAAGAGCATGCAGGAGCAGTGTTTCAGGGGAAATGCAGCATGGTCCTGGCCGTGGACCCTTGGGGCAGTGAGGGAGTCCTCAGAAGCTCCAGTGGAGGACAAGTTGGAGAGTGTGACCAACAGAAGTACAAAATAAAACAGAGCCTCCACTTCTCTGCCTGTAAAATGGAGCTATTAATACCCACCTCAAAGTTACTGTGAGGATTAATAGTTGTTACGGCTTTTTGAGGGTCTGATACGCACCAGGCATTGTGTCAAGGGCTCTCCATGCCTGGCCTCAGTATCCCCACAAGAGCCCTATGATGGAGAGACTATTTTTATCCCTGTGTTTCCCAGATAAGGAAGCAAAGTTTCTTAAAGGCCTGAGTCAGAACAGCTTCCAGGGGCCGAGTCAGCCCCAGGGCCCAGGTCTGTGTGACTCAGATGATGAGGGTCAGTCATCACATGGAGCTTCCGGGAGCCAAGTCAACACTCACGTCCCCATCTCTAGACGCGCCAGTCAAGCCAGTGTTGGCTGTCAGCGGCCTGACATAGCAGCAGGACACGCATAAGCCTGACCTCCCTGCCAGCCGGGTTGAGAAACCCGCCTGGGCCCAGAGCCCCGAGGACCACGCCTCTCCTCCCCCCTTGTTCATCCTGAGGCTCCACGTGATAGCGCCTCAGGATGGATGCAGTGACGCCGGTGTGCTGTGTGCAGAGTGACTGCTCCTGTGTGGCTCTGTGCCTCTAGGCTAAATGTTCACTGTGACCAGGTATAATTACAGTCTTATCCCTCGTCGGTCATGAGGTTCTCAAAATATCCCGACAGGATGAATTAAAACTAGTAGGAGTGGTGGGGACCCGGCTCAGTATAGATGTCTTAAAGTGTTGTCTTCTCCCTTCCGTTGAGGATGTGTGGGAGCCATTCCAGGGGTGGGCTGGGGGGGGTCTCCCTGCTTTTTCTGCTCTTCCCCAGTGGGAGGAAGACCAGCGGTACAGTGTGGCCAGGCCCGTGGTGACCTGGGAGTGCAGAAGCCGGGGGCTGGGGACCTCCCTGCTCCTTACCAGGTGCAGCTCCAGGGCAGCCACCGGCCCCAGCCTGTAAAGGGAAGTCATTACACCCATCGTGTTAGATAGGACACACCAGGCACCTTTCATGTATTCGCCCACGCCGCTCTCAGCACAGCTCCGGATGGATTCCTGGTCAGGGTCTCCTCCGGAGGGAAGGAGGAAGAAGAGTGAAGCGAGTGGAATGGGAGAAGGCCTGGCTGGGGAGGAGGTGGAGGACCAGAAAAGGTGCTTCTCGGCCCACGGAGCAGAGTTGAGAGACTTCAGGAGGTGGTTGGTCTTAGCATCACAGGCTGTAGGGACAGCAGCTCTGGGGGACACGTGGGGTGAGGGGTCCCTCTGTGCTAAGAGTCAGGGAAGTTGTCTCCCTCAGTCCCTGTCAAACTGGATTGGAGCCTCTGCATGCATGCCTGCAGCATGACCTGGACCCCCTCCCCTCCCCTTCCCCTCCCCTCCCCTCCCCTCCCCTCCCCTCCCCCCACCCAGAAACACCTTCCCTCCTGCCCTGGGCTCCTCTGAGCCCAGCCCCATCAGCACAAACCCATGACTCCCGGAAGGATGAGAACCACATTTCAAGCACCACGTGTGGGATCAGGCTGACCCTGTTTTGTCACTTCCCGCTTTGTCACTTCCCGCTTTGTGACCCAAGACCAGCTCTTCACGCTCCTTATCTGACTTCCATAACCTTAGATGCAAAATACGTACCAGAAAACAGCTTCCTGGTGTGCGTGGGGCATTCAAATCCAGCGAATGGTCATGCTGCTGCTGCTGAGCATGATGGAGGTGATGGTGGTGGCCCACTGGGGAAGGGAGGCCACCGACCCCAGCCTTCGTGACTCCCTGAGGGGTGCCCAGGCACGGAGAGAAAGGATTCCCCGTAGCTTTTGGGGGACGCACAGGGAAGAAAGTGAATAGAAAGTGAAGCAATGATCTGCACAGCTTTTTTTGCAAGGTTTCTGCATGCAGCATGTGAGGTGGTCCCTCCCTTAAATCCCCTCCTCCCCTCAAATCCCCTCTGGAAGCAGCGCTCGTGGGTTTGAATCCCAGTTCTGTCCTCTGTTGCTGTGACCCTGGGGAAGTTAGTCGATCTCTGAGTCTTACTCCTGATTCCTCAGAGCTGGTGAGGAGAGAATGGCCAGTCGCCGGCCAGCAGGGGTCATGCCCCCTCGCCGGGTGTCCTTCTCAAAAAGTCTAGAGAAACTGGCATCTATGGGAAATCTCTGCATCCTTCAGGGAACGGGAGGTGTCCCGGTGTTGTTTTTTTTTTTTTTTTCTTTTAAAGAAGACATTGAGGTAGGAGTTTATTAATTTATTAATTTATTTTTGCTGTGTCGGGTCTTCGTTTCTGTGTGAGGGCTTTCTCTAGTTGTGGCGAGCGGGGGCCACTCTTCATCGCGGTGCGCGGGCCTCTCACTATCGCGGCCTCTCTTGTTGAGGAGCACAGGCTCCAGACGCGCAGGCTCAGTAGTTGTGGCTCACAGGCCTAGTTGCTCCGCGGCATGTGGGACCCTCCCAGACCAGGTCTCGAACCCGTGTCCCCTGCATCGGCAGGCGGACTCTCAACCACTGCGCCACCAGGGAAGCCCCCGGTGTTGTTTTGTTAGCCAGCCCCAGGTGGGAGAGGATTTGCAATTCAGCACCCTGCTCTTTTCCTGAGCCTTGTGACTTGGCCAGGCTCCTGGGTGTAAAGAGAAGCCGCCTGCTCTGGGCTCAGTGTCGGCCAGCACAGCCTCCCAGCTCCTGAAATTAGCTGCTGCAGACACTGCTCTCCCGGCACTGGGTGAGGAGGCAGCTGGCATCCCTCGGGCCTGGCCATGGAGGAACAGGACTGTGCCTGCGGCTCCACCTGGGAGCCCTCACAGGGCAAGAGCCGCCCGGACTCACCTTGGTCATGGGTAAGGGCCAGGGCGCGGCCACTTGCAAACCACACCCCCTCCTTCCCCAGCTGAGGAGTGCTGATGGGACCTGAGGGTCTCATTGAGGATTTGTGCATTCCTACTTGTTTAAATGAGTGACAGGACCAGCTGCTGCCCACGGGCCCCTGCTATGGAGGCTGCATTTATAGAAGAGGGTTTAGAACTTATTCAAGAAGTGAAGGCTTTTTTCTTTGCCTTGGATGGAGAGAAATAGTGATTGCTTTGAGCCTGAAGACAGGGAGTTATTTGAGGGCTGCTGCTCGCCAGGCACAGTGCTGGGACCCCTTGTTGTCTTCTGTGTCTGCATGCGGGAGAGGAGGGAGGCCCTGAGTGTTGAAGTTACTGGACCGACGCAGTCATTTAAGCATGGTTGTCTCAGAGAGTGTGACGTGTGTGCTGTGAGTCCCACTGGGCTCCAAAGCCAGTGGCTGCACCGTCCTGCCTTTTCTGGATCTCATCCTAGATGCCAAGGCTTTGTTCAAATGTAGTTATTTTCATTTAAAGCCCCAAAGCAAGAGTAGAGGGTGTTCACATAACCCCAAGTGGAAGTGGGGGCCGAGAATGGAGCCTGGGCTAGAGTCAGGCCTTGTCCTTTCTTCCAAAGGCTGGAGGTTTGGCTGCAGTGAGGACAGGGTGTTAATCTCCCACCCCGAACGGCATCTGGGACACCTGTGATGCTCCTCAGCTGCAGAGGCTGGGCGGGCACTGGAGGGTTCCACACGCCCTGCAGACAGAGAGAGCCTGGGGCCTTCTGTTCCCTACCGAGAAGAGGGTGAGGGTGTGGCGTGCTCGGGGCTGACAGAGCCTCCTGGCTGCTGGTTCCCCAAAGCAACTGTCGCTTGCACTTCAGGCACGTTCCCCCCCGCAGGGCAGCTCCTTTCCCTGCAAGGGGCGAGGGACCTTGCTGTTGGTGCTCGGGTCAAAATGCCAGGGGCCTGGGGCGGGGGGCTGAGAGAGAAAGAGCATCTGGATTCTGTTCCCACCCTTTGCCGCTTGGCCCTTTGGGCCGATGTTTCCTGGGTGGACAGATGCTTGCAGAGGAGACTGGTCAACAAGCCTCCCTCTGCAGGCTGAGGACAGGAATGGGGCCTTCCTCAGCAGCGCTGTGCAGATCCGTGGCACCCACACTCTGGCTAAAGGGACGGTTTTGTGGTTAGTTGGGGATTAAGATGGCTGTGTCTCATTTCCGTTCCTGGAATATCTCTCTTGGACAGGGCAGCCCCGTGCTGCCTGAGAAGCGCCCCTACTTCTCCCGCGTGGGGAGCGCTCTCAGAAACCTCTCCCAGGCCCACTCTGGGACCGAGTCTCCCCGGCCCTGGGATGCAAGTTTTATTATCGTGGGTGTCTCTCTTGTGCAGCCCAGGCCGACACTGTCATTCCCATTTGACAGCCGAGCACGCTGCAGCTTTGAAGTTGGGACTTGCCCGCCGCAGCTTGGGGGCCGGCGGAAGACGGAGACAGGATGGCAGCCCAGCCTGTCTGTCACCCCTGGTACCCTACAGCCGCTGTGATCCGAGGAAGCTTTGATGATATCTGCTTTCTGCTTATGTCTTTAGATTTATCAGTTCTTTTTCCTGGTTATAAAAGTATGTTTATTACAGAAGATTTAGAATCTACAGCAAAGTGTAAATAAGATAGTAAAATACCAGTCATCCCACCCCTCGGGAGGTAGTCTGGGAGCTTTGAAAACAGGTCGTGCTTCATTTCCCTGAAGGCTCATTATAGTTAAGCCACAGAAAGGATTTCAAAGCCTCTAGTCGCTTTTTATTTCAACCCTTACACTGCCCTGTGTGCTTGATTCTGAAAACCTCAAAGGCCCCTTGGCTGTCCCACTGTGGCCTGGATCCCCCGCTGCGTGGCGCCTGTGACTGTCCTCCCTGGGAGAGGCAGGCATCCATGGCAGGAGCGGGTGAAGGGTGGGCGGGTTGCTGGACCCCGCTGGCTCCTGCGGGGTGTCCACCCCTGGGTGCGGGGTCTAAATGGGCTTGGGAACTTGGGCTTGGCTCGGGCTGATGCCCACGTCTGGGAGATTCTGACCTGCTGTGCTGAAGGGTGGCTGCAGGGTGGGGATCCTGGGAGCCTAACTGGGCTCCAGTGAGAGAGCTGGCCTCCTTCCACTGCTGGGGGCTGGGTCCAGCCCTGGGAGGACAAAGGAGGGCCAGGTCCAGAGTCGGGCTTCAGCAAAGCAGAACTGGAACACAAAGCAAGAAATTAAGGCACATGCCCAGATGGACAGACTGCCATGCAGGAAAGCTTAGGAGGAGGCTGCAAGAGAGCTGGCCAAGCAGGATGGGAGAGGCGGGAGCCACAGCTGCTGTGGCCAGGAGCCCGGGCTGGGCTGGCTGCTTGTGGGAAGGGTAAAAGTGGCTCGGCCACCATGGGGCACCTTCATTCCTAGGGTTGGGAAAGGGCAGCTGGCAGCTGAGCCCTCGGAGGCACCTGTTAAGTTGGCACCAGCTACCTGAACATTGGCCACAACCCTTCCCAGAGACTGTGAGCATGATCTCCAGGCCCTGAGTGTGTGCAGAGCCCCATGGGGCACAGAGATGGGTGAGACCTAGTCTCTACCCGCAAGAAGTCCAGGCGGAATTTGAGTGGGTGGGTCTGCACTGAGCCAGCTGCCAAGTTCATGGGGACACAGATCAGGAGGAATTCCTACTGGCAGGGCTGGAGAAGGCGTCTTTGAGAAGCTGACATTGGAACCAGGCCTTGGCGAAGGGTAGGATTTCAATAAACAGAGCACATGGTGGGTGGAGTCTTCTAAGCCAAGGGTTCAGCCTGAGTGAAGCCTGGGATTTGCGGTACAGGGCGTTCCCCTAAAACTAAGTCTGAAGGTTTTGTTCCTCAGGCCATATGGGATTTTATTTCTCCTTAGCTGGGGCGTGCGTGGTGACACTCATCTTGGTCAGGCACCCAGCCTGTGAAAGAAAGCACACAGTCACGGGCCAAATATGTGGGACCCAGTGTGAATCTGGGGGTGGGGGAGGCGGGAGCCATGGGGCTCGAGCGCTAGTTTTGCCCCTTACAAGTTTTGATTAACTGGAGCCTTAGTTTTCTCATCTGTAAAATGGGGCTTACAATACCTAATAATATAATAATCACAGGTATTGGGTAAATGGTAGCTATTATTCATAATAGCACCTAAACCTGAAAAAAAGATAGCTTGTTACAGGTTGGGCTGTAAATATCACAGTGAAGAGAAATCAAATCATTCACATTTGGACCATGTATCTTAGCACTGTAAGGAGGAAATGCACAAATCCAGACCCCTGTGTCCACTAATACAGAGAATTCTGAGGGCGTCTTTGTCCAGACATTTTGGCTCAGCACTCAAGGCCTCTCAAAAGCTGGCCTCACCTTCCTGCTCTTGGTTCTGTTTCTCCTATCATGACCTTGTGCTGCACAGCAAGTGCCTTTCTTCAGAGGCGCTGAGCCAGTCGTGTTAGCTGGGTCTCCAGGGAGGTGGCCGTCAGGACCCCAGACCCATCCTGCCACCTCCAGCCCCTGAGACTTGGGCAGGGGCTGGAATTTGGGCCTCAACTGCTCAGAGCACATGTTTGCTACCTAAATTCCTTTGGCAAAGCTGACCGGAAGCCTGGACAGAAGCCAGATAATACCCTCCTGGACTCCTTTCTTCAGGGACCTCTGGGGCCTGCACCCCTGACTGTGGTGAGGGCATGGAAAGACAGACTCAGGGAAAGGGTCCACCTCTCCCTAGACCCCCAGCCGACTTGAAACACATGTTTGCCCACCTGGTCCAGGGAGGCTCCCAAGAGGCTACTGTCTGGGATCAGCCTGAAACCACCAGGCCCCTGGGTGTGTGTGGATGGGGAGGCGGAGACAGAAAAACTAGGAAGCCATCCCCACGCACCCGGGAAGCAGAGCTTTTGGCTTCTTTGCTACTTGTCTCGGTGTCCTGGGCCCACCCGATCCCCCTTCAAGTGAAGTCACAGGGGAGGCCTGGAGCGCCCCCTGGAGGCGGTACTCTGCCGCTACACACAGGAGAACCACCGCGGCCTCCTAACGCAACCATGAGGCAGATGGAACTTTAGGGTCAGAAACTTAGGATGAACACGGAAACTCAATGCAGCAAAATCAGTGATTACTGCGTCCATTTGAATTTCTCGCCATTACGTTTGTTTGTGATTTAACTCCTTGTGTCAAACTGCTTTATTTATTTGGCCGTGCCGCGTGGTTTGCAGGATTTTGCTCCCCGGCCAGGGATTGAACCCAGCCCCTCGGGCAGTGAAAGCGCGGAGTCCTAACCACTGGACCACCAGGGAATTCCCAGCAGCAAACTGTTGTTGGAATACATTCTGCATCTTGCCCAGAGAGAGATGCTGTTCCTTCCTTCTCAACTGATCCCAGACTTACTCATCCTTTAAGGCCCGGCTCCCATGCCACCATCTCTGTAACATTTCAGTTAGTGTTTAAGGTTGAGGGCCCCCTCCCTCGTGTCAAGTAATGCGTCAATTTTCTCGGCTTCATGTTCTGTATGTTTCTGATGGAAACAGATCTTGTTTCCCTTTATGGAACTGGAGTGCAGGAGACCCTGCCTTTAAACTCAGACTCCAGCTGGCACCCCTCCCCCACCGCCTGTTCTGTTCTCGTACTTATTTACAGCCTCTTCTCTTCCGTTGAGCAGTGAGCTCCAAGGGAAGCGAGGGTGTCTCCATCTTGGCATCGCCACACCTCCTAACACGGCTGCCTTTGCCTGGGTCAGTCGGATTTACACCTACTGTCTTGATGTAATTACTTGTAGCCTTTGGCTCTGGAATGGGGTCATCACTCTACCTGGCCCACACCTGTAAGTCCACACCTGTGCCTGGCTTTGGGGCCATCCCCTCACCCGCAGTTTGTTCCCAAAGGTCTTTTCTCACTGATGCTTAGGGGTCCTAGTCATCTCCCCCACCCCTCCAGCCAGGGCTAGAGCGGGTGGAGGGCTTTGTGCGGTAGCGCTGTGTTTCATGCAAAGAAGGATCTAGCGTTAGTGCAAGGGGCAGATGTTGTGTGTGGTCCAGTTCCCTGCCCATGCTGGCTCCTGCAGACACCATGCCTTGCCATGTTAGAAGAAAAACTAAGGGAATAGATTAAATAGCTTCTCTGTTGGGGCTCAACGCCCAGCTCTCTGGCTTGCTAGCTGGTGACTGACGTTTCGTAGACGCCTTTCCTTGTGTGCAAAAAGGATTTTGTGAGAACTCAATGAGTTAAAAGCCATAAAGCACTTAGTATGCACAGAACGAGTGCTGGTTCTTATTAAATCCAACACAGGCCCTGTTTCCCTCAGCCTTAAAGCAGATTTCCATTCCCTCTCAAGCCTTGCATGATTGGCCTTTTTGTCACCAGGTGACCTCTCTCCTGGAACGCTATAAACTCACGTGATGTGCAATGTTCGCCCCCTAAGATCCTCCTGGGAAGTGAGACAGTGAGGAAACAGCAGATCTGCATCTTCTATCCCATTCCTCTCTGGAAAACAGCAAGAGAAATTGCCATGCACGGTTGAACATATTATTTTTTGTTCTCCCCCTCTCTATTTTGCCAAAAGTATAATTAATTGAATGCATTTACATTAAAAGTATGAACATGATGAGGGCTCCACTCTTTGCCAACAATAAGTTTTGTTGCGCATGCGTTCGTGCTATTGAGAAGCAAAATGCTGAGGTGCCCTAGAGCTGTGGACCCAGGGTCTCAGAACCAGGGCTGAGGGCCCAGCTTTGCAAATGGCTAGTTATCTGACCTTGGACAAGGTCATTTTTCTGAGAGGCTCAGTTTCTCTGCCTGGTGCTGGGAGGCTCAGATGACTTATGTGAGTTGAAGCACTTCGCAAACTGTAGGGCTCCCTAGAGATGCAGTTGAACTCGTGGGTATCCGCTCTGCCTGCTCTAGGCCCTGCGGGGCTGCAGAAGAAGAGCACGTGCTCTCGAACTGAAACGATAGCCAGCGAGGCAAGAACTACGTGAGATGACGTCTATCATGTAACACACATCACGTCTAATCTTGTGTTCTCATATTTTAAAATGTCAGGTTATGTGGCAGAAAGCTGGCTAGTTATGCTTTGAACGGTGAGGTCTGGAGCCTGAGGACGGCCAGGTTCAGAGATGGAAACCCTTGGAGTAAGGCAGCTCAGGAAGTCGGCATTTTGTGAAAAAGTATAACTTCACTGAAAATTCAACGTGAACTGTAAAGTTCCTGAACCACAGGCTGGTGTCACGCTGGTTCTCTCTGATCCGGGGGGGGGGTGGCCCTGGCTTCTGGAGCTGGAACCCCACCCTTCTTCAGTGTCAAGAATGATCCCCAGGTGAGCAGGCATGTCTGGGGAGCAAGGGCCAGCCAGGGGCATGTGGACATCTTGTCGTTTTTTCAAGGAAGAAGCACTGTGACCCAGAGCTGGAGGGTTGGGAGGTGTTGGGGATGAACGGCTGATGGTGCCACAGGCTTCAGTGATTCACGGGGGAAATACAGACTAGGACAATGTTGTGTGACGTATGCGTTGATGTGACCTTTTCTTGGGAAAGACTACTAGTTATCCTGAGAGAATGCGCTTCCCACTTTGGGGAGGTTAAATTATCTTTCCTTTATGAGATGATTATTATAGTAGATACCTCCCTCCCTCCCTCCCTCCCTCTCTCCCTCCCTTCCTTCCTTCCTTCCTTCCTTAAGATAAAGAGTTGACAATTCTATGTCACTAATCACCCGTGCTCCTCCAAACAAAAGTAATAAAAGATTACTGTCTCTTTATTCATTTATTCATTCTAGTCATAAATACTCATTAAGTTTCTATTATGTGGCAGACGTCTTTCTAGGCACTGGAGATGAAGCAGCAGGTAAAAGGGCCGAATATCCCTGCCCCGCTAGAGCTTACATTCTAGGTGGAGGAGAAGAGAATGAGCAAATAAAAAGTAAACTATATGCCAGATGGAGAGTGGGGTTATAAAATAAAGCAGGGAGCATAAGATGGGAGGATGACGAGCTTTTAGATGGAGAGGTCAGGGCAGGTCTCCCTGAGAAGGTGACAGTTGAGCACTCGGCTAGTAGAGAAACTGGGGGAGGGGTTGCCACCGTCAGTCGTCCACTGATCCTTCAAGGCCTTGTCCAGGTGCAGCCTTTGCCTGGAAACCCCAGCTGAAAGTGATGCCTCCATCCTCAACCCCCATCCTCCTTTTGGAACTTGGCACACACGGTCTTTCATTGTAGTTGTTCCAAGACTGGTCCGTGGCACACACAGCAAGTGCTTGGCATTTGTTGAAGGAACAGGTGAATGAATGAAATGACAAAGTGAGAACCCCCAGGTCTTTATCACTTGATGGCGAGCTTTTGCCTGGTCTGGTCTTCATTTACGCACTGAGGCTCCCGGATCCCACTGCTAGCACTTACTGTGTGATCACCCACAGCCCTGCCCTGGGTGGGTGGGACGCACTTGGAGAGGGAGGAACCAGAGAGTAGGTGGGCCCTAGAAGCAATTGAGAGATGGCTCTGTAGGGACTTCCCTGGCGGTCCAGCGGTTCAGACTCTGCGCTTCCGCTGCAGGGGGCGCGGGTTCGATCCCTGGTCGGGGAACAAAGATTCCTGCGAGCCACGTGACACAGCCAAAAAACAAAAAACAAAAAAAAACCCCAAGAAATCTCAGAGGTTGCTCTGTAGTTAGGCCCAAGGGTGAAATGGGAGGCAAAGACCAGAATGTCAGGAAGGAAAGACTCTGGGAAAGGAGACGGCTCATAGGAAAGGGTGGTACCAGAGGGTCTCGCCCAGGTGAGGTATTCTGGAATGCCTGAAGTTAGTGGATATTGGCTGCTGGACAGAGGCTGTGTGGTGTATTTTGGGGGGTGAGCCGGCCTGGTTTAAAGGCACAGGACTGGGGTGGATGGCCACCACCTGGGCGCCATAAATCCATTCCTTGCAGGGTGTATGGTTGGGATGCGGTCTAACGGTGATGAATCGACATAAGTCTTTCTGTCAGACAAGAGCCCTGTTTCTCATCTTCCCCCTCGCCCTGGATGCCCTGGGGGCTGAGCCTTGCTAAGTGCCTAATTGCAGGATTGCTCTGAGACTAGATTCCAGGAATAATTCTCTCCACTTCCTCCCCTAATTCTAAATCCTGCTCCACTGCGTGGCTTTTTTTTTTTTTTTTTTAATGTTGAGCCTTCTTTTAATTTATTTATTTTTATTTTTTGGCTGTGTTGGGTCTTCGTTTCTGTGTGAGGGCTTTCTCTAGTTGTGGCATGCGGGGGCCACTCCTCATCGCGGTGCGCGGGCCTCTCACTGTTGTGGCCTCTCTTGTTGCGGAGCACGGGTTCCAGATGCGCAGGCTCAGTAGTTGTGGCTCACGGGCCTAGTTGCTCCGCGGCATGTGGGATCTTCCCAGACCAGGGCTCGAACCCGTGTCCCCTGAATTAACAGGCAGATTCTTAACCACTGTGCCACCAGGGAAGCCCCATTGTGTGGCTTTTGATCGTAGTCTTCAACAGTTTGATTACCTGAGTTTTTTTCCCTAGCTGCTTAGATCCTTTTTGGATTTGTTAAAGGATATAAGCAAACAATAAGCAAAAGTTTGGAATAAAAGTACCTAATGTCTTCTTATTTTATCAGGATTGACAGGAAAGCAGGGCGTTCTGGGATCGTGACACTCCTCGTTGGTTGGTCCGTAGTCTGGGGGGAGGGGCTGAAGCATGTGACATCTCCTTCAGCGGGGACAGCAAGGGGGGGCAAGAGGGGCGCCTCTGAACTTTTGAAGAGCTTACTGTCACCAGGATGAAGAGAATGAGAGTCTCTCAGTAGGAGGGGAACACGAAGAATTTGAATCGTCTGCAGGTCTAGGTTCTAAGCCACAGTGTGGCTTTGAGCAGGCCTGCTGTCACTTTGGAGCCGTGCCTCCGCCCCCATAGGGCCGTCTGCAGACCACAGGAGACCCTGTCTGTGCAGCTGCAGGCACAGGAGTGCCCACTCTGCAGAGCTAAGCTCACTATTCCTCAAGCCTCATCAGGTGCCTTTGTAGAAGGAGGGTGCAGCAGGCTGCCATGTAGGGTCCTGCAGTTTGCGGTCCGCACAGAGTGCTGGCTCCAGGGCAACCGGGGGCGGAAAGCCAACCTGCACTCCGCTCACCAAGCCTGCTGGGCTCTGGGACTGAGGGTGGCTGTGCCAGTCGGGAGGAAGGGGCACCTTTTTGAAACCTGTTCATCCAGAGGGGTGCGCTTTCTGCACTCTGCACTCCAGAGGGGCCCTGTGTGCCAGCTGTGGCCCGGGGAGTTGGGCCTGACCACGATTTTCAGCACTTGCATTCCCTGATACGGAGCCCTTGCTATCAATGAAAATATCTGCAGACCCGTCCCTGTAAATGAAGTCAAAATGGGGCAACTTGTGAAATGCCAAGGTGGTGAGTTTGGTGCCCTCCCTTCTCAAGCGCCCACATCAGCCACCACCTTGGCCCCGCCCTCGCTCTCTTCACTGTCACCCAGGGCTCCACGCAGCATAGTCTGAACCCCCTGGAGGGGGAGGTAACCTCCTGTGGCCCGTCCCAGTGGACCATTTTGGAATCACAGCCTGGAATTCTTCGGGGAGCAAAATGGAGTGACAGTCTCTGGACTTCAGATGGGTGTGCTGAGCCCTTCTGTGGAGCCATGGCTGGGGGACCCTGTTTCCATGTCCTGTTGCATCCATCGGGCCCTGCACGTACCTCCTTTACTCCGTCAAAGCGCAGCCCTTCCTGGGGAGCATCTAACTGCTGTTGTTTGGTGTCCTGCCCTAGAAATGCCCTCTAGAGGGCGCTGTGACACGGGGACCCAGGACAGGGCATACCTGGGGAGGGACCATGTCCCCCTCTGCTCCATACAAGTGCGGGACAAATGAAAACTGAATCAATATGCAAAACATTTTGGCCAACAATTAGAGAGTTTTGTTGAAATTCTTGAGTGAACTATTTTTATCTAAGGGGATGTGAACGTCAAAGGAGCTCAAGGTAAAGGAAGTGGGGACTTGGGCTAGCTAGTGACTTCCCCTGATTTGACCCAGGCAGAAACTTAGTTTATTAATAGACATTTGGTGGACACTTCACATTTAAAGGTGAAGCAAGATGGGCTCAAGTTTCTAGGTGTTGTCCAATTAGAGATGCCAAACAGGTAAGAGGTCACCAGATGGAACGAGAAATAACAGTAAGTCTCACAGGCTGAACACTGAGCGGCCACCTGGCAGGATAGTATTTTTGCAAACATATGAGTTATTCGCAATTTATGGCTCATTTAAAGTGCTTTCAAAATGATAAATGTCCAGGTTTATTATCGCTGTGGCTGTTTACTGAGTGCTTTCTGTATGCTAGGCACCCGATGAAGCATTTTTCTTTTTGTCTTATCAGTCTTCATAAGTACCACGTGTGTGGATTATTAGCCTCACTTTACACACAGAGGCGCTTAGAGAGATGACGTGACTGGCCTGAGGTCTCACAACTAGCGGTGAAACCATTAGGCTTGCTTCTAAAGATCTATCTGCCCTCTCCACCGGAAATGCTGCCTTTCTGTTTTTCTCTGGAAGCTTTCGCAGGAATGAACTCTAACTTTCACGGGAGCCAGTCTCCCAGCTTCGTGTCTCTGCTCAGCCCTGTTGCTTAGGGTTAGAGATTTGACTTTCCAGCAGGGACCGTCTCACTTGAATGATGGTCATTTTTCAACTGGCCCTGGTGCTCCATGCCTCTTCCTGGGGTGACCTGGTGGCAGAGCAGTGGAGGTGGGGTTAGCAGGAGAGACACTGTTCTCCATGGGTCCCGCCCTGGGAGATTTTTTTGGTTGAGAGAACACTTCTTGGTATATGGGCTTCTCGAATGTTAGATGGGAAGGGAGGGGCCTTGCTGGCTGTCACCTAATCTAGTCTTAAACTCACAGCTGGCCTCATGGGACTCCTGTCATCACTACCAGTCCTGGACATCAGACTCACGGGGTTTCCAAATAATACAGAATCAGAATCTGTGGGGTTTAGCTCCCCGTGTCTGTTTTCTTAGAAGCTCCCCTGGTGATCCAGGCATGGAAACACAATTCTAGTCACGCTGAGCTCTCAAGTTTTCCCCAAATCCACCCCCTCCACGCCTTTGCCTCCTGTTCACGAAGTTCCCTACCTCCCTCTTTGTCCAGCGAGCTCTTACCTGCCCTTCAAAACCCAATTCCTGGGTCACTTTCTTAGTGAAGCTTCTTGTCTACTCTCGGAGAGCAAATGACTTCCACCTTCCTGTGGTGCCGATTGTACTTTGTATCCATCAGTCTAGAGCTGACTTCATTGTATCAGTTAGTTCTGCAGCCTTGTTTCCCTACTGGGTGGTGAACTTCTTGAGGACAGAAACTCTGCTGTGTTTCTCTGGTTTCATGACACCTGACAGTATCTGGGGGAGACAAGCAGCTCCGAGAATGGAAGTGGGAGGTGGGGCAGCTTAACTGCAGGCCAGCATTTAGGAAACAACATTCACCTTTTTGTAAGGTTAACCCTTGCCTCCAGCTGGACCCTCCTGTGCTACCCCAGAATCAGTCTTGTATGTATACTTAATAAAATGAATCTTTTTTTTTTTTTTTTTTTTTTTTTTTGCGGTACGCGGGCCTCTCACTGTTGTGGCCTCTCCCGTTGTGGAGCACAGGCTCCGGACGTGCAGGCTCAGCGGCCATGGCTCACGGGCCCAGCCGCTCCGCGGCATGTGGGATCTTCCCAGACCAGGGTACGAACCCGTGTCCCCTACATTGGCAGGCAGACTCTCAACCACTGCGCCACCAGGGAAGCCCACATTTAATAAAATGAATCTTATTATTAAAACATATATAGTTAACCCTTGAACAAGACAGGTTTGAACTCTGCGGGTCCACTTATGTGAGGGTTTTTTCAATAAATACATCCTACGATGCGATCCTCGGCTGGCTGAATCTGCCCATGCAGAACCGCAGATGCAGAACCGCAGATGCAGAAGGCCAGCTGCAAAGTTCTATGCGAGTTTTCGACTGCACGGGGGTCAGTGCCCCTAAGCCCTGCATTGTTCAAGGGTCAGCTGTATTAATAAAATCAATATAGTTAACAAAGATAAATAAAAATATATTTAACAAAATATTAAATATATCTATATTTATTTAATTACAAATATATTTAAGATGTATTTGTGCATTAAATATATAGGTTTAAGTATAATAAATGTATAAATATATGATGTATACATTAAATATAAATATATAATGTATAATATTTTATATATTATTTACATTATATATAAATAATATATTATTTATCTATAATATATTAATAAATATAATAAACTTTATGATAAATAAAATATATAAATACATAATAAAAATATGATAAGATTTATAATATTTTTATATTATTTATATTATATATATATATATATATATTTTTTTTTTAGTGACCATGTCTTTTTTCCAGGGTATGTAGATAGCGTTCACAACCCTGCTTCATCTTTTCTTCAGACTAGACATGCTCAGTTCCTTCCACTGGCTCTTTGTTGTGAGACATGATTTCTGATTCTGTTGACACCCACTTGGACACTTTGGGAAGACTCTAGTTTGCTAGTGTCCTTCTTAAAGTTTTATCTGACCAGCACAATGTACAATGGCCCCGTCTCCTTGTTCTAGATCTTATATATCTCTTACTGCTTTCTAAGATCAAAGCATTCAGAGCTAACTGCGGATGGCTAAGCCTTCCCTATCTACTAGTTGCACAACTGACTTTTTGAGTCTTAGTTTATCTGTCTTAAACGTCATTTCATTGGATTTAGACCTGTCAGAGTCCTTTGGTGCTTTAATCGTTATCCAATGTACTGATTTTGTTACATCTGGAAATCTGACTTACTTGCTTTCCTTTCCACGTTCCTCAGGAATGTTAGTTTAACTAGCTGTACTTATTACTATATTACCTAACCCAAATTATCCAACCTATCTTTTAGGGGCATCATGAAAGATTTTATCAAATGCCTTGGTCAGACCTTTAATACCTTTGTGTGTGTGTGTGTGTGTGTGTGTGTGCGCGCGTGTGCGCACGCTAGCTTGTATGATATTCTCCTGGTCTGCCAACCTAACTATTCTATGAAAAAGAAAGCATTTTCTTTGCCAGGCTTATTTTTTGTGGATTCTGGTGGCTGCCAGGCTGTCCACGTCCCTGGCTTTTTAGCACTAAGAATGACTCACTTGGGGGCATGCAGGGTAAAGCCTACATGGTGAACATGCCTTTACTGGGAACATTGACTCACTATGTATCCTAAGGGAACACCGGCATATTCAAAGTAAAAAGTCATAGCCTATTACTCCTGCCAGGATTTTGAATGTTTCGGCTTCAAATGCTGCCAGAAAGGTTGGTCCCACTTCCTTCTCCTTGCTTTGGCTCTGGCGCTTACGGACCGTGTGACTTCAGAACGTCCCTCTGAGCTAGAGTGGCTTCATCTGTAAAATGGGTTGCTGTGAGGGTTAAACGATGTAATGCATGCTTCCTAAATACCAGAATGACCTGGGAGCTTTGAGAAGGTCCTGGGTTCTCCCGCTAGAGATTTCGACTCAGCAGGTTAGAGTGGACCTGGAAGAAGGACTGTTAGTGACTTTTCCAGTTGATTCTGATGAGCAAGCAGGTTTAGATGCCGAGTCGTAGTGTTTGTAAACAGCTAGTGCCCTGCAGAGGCCCCCACCCCCCTTCCTTCTCCCATATCCCCTCCTCTCCTTTCCCCCGAGACACCCGGGCTCTGGTGTTGTCCACTTTGTGTCCCAGAGGAAAACCACAGGAGGAAACTCATTTAAATTGCTCTTCTCCAGATGTTTTTCTTTGATAAAAATAGAAGAAAGGGCAGTGTTTAGTTCAAAGTTTTCATTTAAATTTTACTGCCACTTACTAGGTCTATCTTTTGTACCCTTGTGTAAGCCCCACAATACAGAGGTAAGTAGGATCCTGGCCCTGAGACCTTGGGATTATATTGCAGCCTGAGAAATTTAAGGCATCGAGACCAGCTAAAGTGGGGGAGACATCTTCTTTTGGGTCGCGGGCCAGGCTTCCTTATACAGATCATACCCCCGAGGCTTTCTCGGGCTCGAGTCCAGCTGTGAATGGATGGAAGCTTTGAGGTCATTGTGACAGACAACATGGACCCGGCAGGTGGAGCTAGAGAGTCAGAGGCATTGAAGAGCCAGGGAGAGCTGGTCCTTGGGGTCTTGGGAAGGTGAGTTGGGACAGTCGTTTTTGGAAAAGACTATGCACCAGAATCCCTGAGCAACTTGGTTTTGTTTTGTTTTTTTAAAAGACTACAGAATTTCAAATGCCATCCCTATGGAATAAAATTGTTGGCATTAACAAGTTTCCCACGTGAATCTGTTGTGCTGACAGGTTTGGGAAGCACTGATCTAGAGATTCTAGGCTGATCTAAATGTGGTCCAGGCACTCTGATGAATGGTCTGGTCAGCAGTTCGAGAGCCCCGTGTTGGTCCTCAGACCAGCGGCAGCATCAGCATCACCTGGGCACTAATCAGAAGTGCAGACTCTCAGACTCCACCCCAGGCCGGCAGGATCATAAACTGCCTTCTTAACAAGAGCCCTCTGGCTGGCTCAGAGGCGTATCAGAGTGTGAGAGGTCACCGAGAATGGTGCTTCTTGTTTACCTGGGCACCCAGCCCTGCCATGGGAGCTCCTGGAGGCTGGGTTTGTACTTTGTCCTTGGCGTCTCTCTGAGCCTCAGTTTCCTCATCTTCATTGTATCTTCTTCTCAAGGTTGTTAAGGGAACTAATGTCGGACTCCCATATTAGACTGTGAAGTCTTTGAGGCGAGGGCTATACATTTAAAAAATTTCTGCCCGCTCAGTGCCTAGCATTGAGTGAATTGGTCATTTTGGCACACAGAATTATAGAATCCTCAAAACAGAAAAGACTTTGTGGGTTGTATAGAACAAGCGACCCCGTGAATGGATGCAAAATTTATGGTGAGGTTGACAGATGTTTCTAAGGTCAGATGCTCTGTTGTCACACGAGCTTCCTGCGAGAGCGCACTGCTGCAGCTCCTGTTCTCCACGAAGTCTTTCTCCTTCCCGTGGCTCATCAGAGCTGACCTCAGCTTCCTGTCTTTGTGAAGGTCCCCTGGGCCCTCTGAACTTCTGTGCCACTGAGTGTCAGCACCACGCGTCTGCCCATGACTCCTGGACTGTCTTCCTCGTATGTTCTGGAAGTTACTGTGTTGTCTCGCTGTACGTGTCAAGCTCTTGGAGGGTAGGACCAGCGTGCTCTGTGCTCCCCACCTGCTCCCCAGCCCAACACCTAGCGTAGGACTGAGCACGTAGTAGTTACGGCTAACTTGCTGAATATCTGTTATTTTTTTAAAAATATGAAATCTTTCATACATATAAAATTTATGGAGAATAATATAATGAACATCTGTGTCCCTACTACTCCTTTAAAAAAAAAAAAGATTATTACAGTTGAAGTGCTCTGTGTACCACTCTCCAATCGTGTTCTCACCATCTGTGAATCTCCATGACAGCCCATCATCTGGGACATCATATGGTTTATTGGTTTGATTTTGCTGCCCATCAAATAAGCATCTTAAAACCAAGGTCCAAGGCAGTCATGAGACTATAATTAATTCAATTCCATCACTCAAAAATAATTATTGAGAGCCTATTATATGCCAAGAACTGTGCTAGAAACTTGGGGCACATCAGTGAACAAATCTGACCAAAACCAAAACAAAACAACTAAAAAATGAAGCCTCGCTCTCAGGGAGTCCACATCTGGACAATCCATAAACAGTAAGTGTAATAAGTGTGTAAATTATTTAATGTGCTAGAGGTTAAAAGTGCAATGGAAAAAAATGAAGCAGTACAAGGATCAGAGATTCTGAGGTGGAAAGGCAGACTGTGGTCAAGGGTGGCTTGTAGAGAAGGTGATGTCTCAGCAAAGACTTGAAGGAGATGAGGGAGTTGGTCATTTGATTTGGGGGAAAAAGTGTTACTGGTGGAGAGAATAACTAGTGCAAGGACCCTATGGTGGAACCTTTGGGGACCAGGAAGAGGCTGAAATGGAGTGCAAGGGGGGTGGGGCATCAGGAGATGAAGTCAGGGTGGGGGTGGGGGTGGAGAGGAGCGGGGAGCTTTTAGGGGTTTCCAGGCCATTATGAGGACATTGGCTTTTATTTTGGCCATTGCCGGGTCTGAGTTGAGCAGAGCAGTGATGTCTTCTGACGTCTGGGCCTGCAGTTTGTAGGCTCAGAGAAGCAGGAAGTCCAGCTAGGAGGCCACTGCGGCAAATGAGAAGACAGATAAGGGGGTTCCAGCTAAGGTGAGAGCAGTGAATGGGGTGAGAAGTGGCCAGAGCCCAGACACATCCCGAAGGCAGAGCCATTGGGATTTCCTGGTGAACTGGATATGGGTGTGAGAGAAACAGAGAAGGTGGCCCAAGCCCCTGAAAGTCTATAGTTGTCATCACCCAAGATGGGGGCGAAGCTGCAGGCAGAGCGGTATGGGGGTCAGTGGAGGTCTGCACGTGCTGAGTTGGAGAATTCTGCTAGATTTCACAATGGGAGATAACGAGTAGGCAGCTGAGTATATGATTCTGGGCTTTGGAGAGAGATTGGAGCTGGAGATACACACTCAGGAGTCGCGAGCCTTTTGTAGGTATTTAAAGCCCCGAGACTCGATGAGGTCACCAAGAGAGTCAGTCAGCTCGAGAAGAGGGACAAAGTGGTCCCTGGAGGGCGGAGGAGAGACCTGCAGGAAACCTAGAACTAACATTGGAGCAGGAAGGAAAGACAAGGGCCTTTGGTGTCCTGGAGGTCAGAGAAGGAAGTGTTTCAAGGAAGAGGGAGTGAGAAATTGTGTCAAACGTTGTTTTTGGTGTTTTTTTTAATTAATTAATTTTATTTTTGGCTGCGTTGGGTCTTTGTTGCTGTGCGCGGGCTTCTCATTGCAGTGGCTTCTCTTGTTGCGGAGCACGGGCTCTAGGCGCGCGGGCTTCAGTAGCTGTGGCTCACGGGCTCAGTAGTTGTGGCTCGCGGGCTCTAGAGTGCAGGCTCAGTAGTTGTGGCGCACGGGCTCAGTTGCTCCGCGGCATGTGGGATCTTCCCGGACCAGGGCTCGAACCCGTGTCCTCTGCACTGGCAGGCGGATTCTTAACCACTGCGCCACCAGGGAAGCCCTCAAACATTGCTGATGGATCAAAAACATGATTAAGAACTGAAAATGTTGACGGGATTTAGCAACCTGGATGCCGCTGGTGACCTTGACGAGGACAGTCCTGGTGACACAGTGGGGGAGGCAGGGAACCCCTGACGCGGGTTTAGGAGAGAAGAAGATGCAACTGAAGAACACAAGCACGAACGACTCTTCAGAGACATTCGCCGGAAAGGGAAAGGGAAACGGGCAGCAGCCAGCAGGGGAATCAGGTGAAGAGAGGGGCTTTGATAGGCAGTAAACAGGCAAAACAAAGGGAGAGCGTATTTCATGGTTGACTGGGTGGATCAGTTAGGGGAGATGGGCAGGTTGGTGATGCGTTAACAGGGGCTTCACTCCGTCCCTGGTGCGGCACAGCCTGCTGAGTCCCTAAGGCCTGATGCACAGGCTGGGGCAGGCTGCGGGCCTTCCAGCCAGAGCAGGAGAGGCGGGCGCAAAGCAGCTTCATCCGCAGCAGCGCGGCCAGCTCGGCCTGGGCCCAGGGCGCCTCTTCCTGGCCCCGCATCAAACCACAGGCCACCAGGGGCTGCTGCTCCGAGCTGTGACGCCCTTGTGCCCCTTTCCCCGCTGCAGGGATTCTTTCCCCCTTTTGGCCTTGAGACCCCCATCCACCTTCACAGCTGAGCCCGGCTGTCACTCCCCTGTGACTCTCCCTGTGCACCTGCCCCGTCATCATGCTCTCTTTTACCTGGTTCTCAGGTTAGCAGGCATTGGTGGTGGGGGCCTGGGACCCCTCAGAACAGGGACCTCCACCCTGTCTTTGGGTACCGAGCCTCTGGCCCAGAGAAAGGTGTCTGTTCCCAAGAGCAGAGCTGCGTCCTAGCTCGAGTGTTTCCCTAGCTCGAGTCCCGAGAAGGATGCACCCATTTCTGTGGAGCTCTGGCTTATTCCCTCTTTGTTTTTAAGTGAAGCTGTCATTCAAACAGGCAATCCCCAAACCCGAGGCCCCCTGTGTGCCCCA